>NC_081411.1:536153803-538553803 GCF_030272615.1 Cryptomeria japonica
CACCAAGGAGGTGATTCGTGCTATCACCAGTTTACCCTTGATCAGACATACACCATGCAAGAGGAAGATTTCAAACAATGAAGTGAATAAGCTAACTGGTGCCACCTTTGACAACTGCTCAATTTGGATTAGCACCATCAGGGACAAATATATTCAATTTGTAAGCATGGTAATTGGATGCAAGGTAACTCAATCCAACTAGCTGAACTTTGTTTCTAGTTCATGTATCTACTGTTCACACAACATGGTAAAAGAAAATAAGAAATGTGACCCATGTCAATGGATGTGTGATGAATTGATTTTGAATTTGGGAAAGATTAAGGGAGAAAAGATTGGTACATTCTGGTATGAAAATCTCATTGTCTGTTTAATTCTTTTATTTCTAAATGAGATACCGAGATTTGGTAAGAGGCAATGGGCCTTTGATATACTGATGGGAAAACAAATTAAGGATGCCTTGAGGAATTTGGGACCAGATAGAGACTCCATTATGTGGGATTATTTCAAAGCATTCTAGAAAGAAATGAAGAAGAGGGAAAGGATTCCTAAGCATATAGTTGATATGTACTCTACCAATATATGTTTCATGGTCAAAAAAGATGAAACTTTAATGGAGGTAGTGCAACCTATAAAAATTTGGGTAATTGAAATGGGATATGAGGTTGACACATAGTTCTTGGACCTTTATGCCAATTTGCTTACAGATGCCTCAATTGATGAGAAGGAGAAAAAATTTGGAACTACAAAGCAGAAGAAATCAAAAGTGCAGATAGGTTTCAACAAGAAGAAAAGGGAAGGACAAATAAAGACGGTTGGATAGGTTGTCCAGAAGATGTCCTCTGAGATTAAAAAAAACATTGGTTTAGCATAGACATCTCCTCTAGTAGTTGTACAGGCTTCTCCGATAGCAGGAACTGACAAGTGTATAATGAAGAGGAAGAAACCAGATACCTTCATTGCCCTTGTTGCATTTGATTCTGAGACTGAGGAATAACCCCCAAAGATTCATAAGGTCTATATGAGAATTCAGAGGAAGAATTCTAAGGAAGGGAAGCTCTAGAAAACCAAAGTCACTCCTCTAACAACTTGGAAAATTTTGAAGGAGAGGAATCCTACTAAGAAGACAAAACTAGTCAAGGAGTCTTCTCCCACCCTCGATAAGAAGAAGAAATCAGGTATAGATATAGCTCTTGAATCTAGAAAAAGTATTAAGGTTATTGGTCCTCTTTCTATTGCTGAATTAATTCATCAAATTACAAAGGATGGTATTTTGAGTAATATACAACATTATTATGACAATATGGATGATAAAGAACAAAAGATGGAAGAAGCAGTTTTGTTATACTTAGATATATTTAAGAAAGCTTTACTTGATACTGAAGAGAAAATACCAATAGATTTATATAACAAGTTAGATTCTAGGAGATTATTTGCTATTGAGGAAGATAAACATATAAAGGTTCAGGAATTGTTGACTATTTGTGGTTCTATTACTGAAGATGAGATGTAGCAGTGTCTAGATTTTGGTAATAAAACAATTTTCCAGAGTAGACACTGACATGTAAATCTTATGATGGACAAAGTGAATGAAATAGTCAAGTAAATTCATGATGCATGGGTTAAATTCTTTGTTGATAAACCAGGTTTCTTTACATCACTAGATATACCTCCTAAGTTTGACATTCCAGACATTCTGATTGATGCTAAGGGTAAAGGTATATTAGGTGAAGATCCACAAATTTTAGAATAGAGAATAATTGAATACATTCCTCTGGTAGTAACAACTGTACAAGATGTGGAGATCAATAAATTGGTAATTAATATTAAGGATAATTTTCTTTTAGTAATTTATGTTGATACAATTGAAATTCGTGAGGTAGAGGTAGTAGAAATAACTGCAGCAAGTGGCAAAGCCACCGGTGCTAAGGAGAAGGTAAAGGACAAAGTAGAACAGAAGGAAGAGGAGAATAAATAGGTTTAACAGATTAAATTCAGGGTACTGATACCTTCACCAATTGTTGGTCCCTCATTGTTGGCACTTGACTCATTTGGTGAAGAAGAGTTTGGTCATTTTGAGAAAAAGAATATTGAGTAGCTAAGCAATTTTGAATTAATGTTTTTTGCAGCTCAGAAATTGAAGAAAGAAGGATCAAAGGATAAGAAGGTTATAGATCAGGTTGCAAGTCCCTCTGGTAAGTTGAAAGGTTTGATTGACCATATTGAAATAGAGTACAAAACTCTTCAACAAGTGTCAAACTGATAGTTGGTGGAAAGATATAATGTAACTAGGCAGGTCACCTATGATAATATGATCATATTAGACAAAGCTAAGCTGGCAGTAGAAATAATAAGGATTGATGAAGCACTTCACCAATGTAGTTGTATATAACGGTCTTGCACTAACACATCCAAACTAACCAAAGATTTGGATAATAAAATTAAGGTGGATAAGGACAAGCTAGAACAACTTGTAGTCAGTTTTGATGGTACTGAGTCATTGACCAGCTCTGTTGATGGTCAAACTTTTCTTTTAGAGTCAAAAATTTCAATCTTGGAGAAGGAAAAAGATAAGTTAATCCAGTGAGCCAGAGAATTAAGAGGTTTGGTTAGTCCCCAACTTAATACTTTGTTACTTCATAAGTGGGAATGTATGGAAAAATGAATATGCCCTCACCGACAACCCTAACAGAAGAAGAATTGCACACTTACATTCTAAATGGGTTTGTATAAATCTTGGGGACTTTAAAAAATGTCGGGGATACTTATTTGTCATTTTTGAAGGGTGCTTATCCAAATATTTTCAATTACATCTAGGTCCGGTAATCACAATTTTGATTTGTACTAAATTTCATTCATTTCTTATTCTTTATCCCGACCTTTGGCATTGTTGTCAAAGGGGGAGAGGTTGGATGTGAAAAATGTTAAGGGACATAAGAATTAATGTATAGCTTAGGGAGAGAAGCCTTCTGAGACTAGTTTTGGGAGATCAAATTTTGGATAGGAATCGATACAACACTTCAATGATCCATTTTTCACATGAGTGTTTCCATCAATGCCAAAGTGAGAGATTGTTGGCAATTCACACTCATCTGGGTTCTAGGTGTTGTCATTGATCGCAACACACTTCATGGAAGATCTGACAATCAAGGGAATCAACATTCATGGAACTAACAAAGTTGGAACCGGTATTTTTAGGCTAACATAGGAGATTGATCTGACAAATGTGGAAGCGGCAAAGGACATATAGTTTTATGTTTATATTTTTTCTGGACTGACATGTCTCTTATCTTTTGGAATATGATTGTAAGCCAACATAAGGCATTTATGTTTATACATGTAAATGGGTATATAAGTCTATCCGGTTAGGTCATTTTGGAGATATAAAGATGCAAAAGGTTATGTGATATTTTGTGAGCGATATCTTGATCGACAAAATGCGAATGTAAAGATCTATACTCGGTCTTGGTTATTTGTCTAGAGGATTGGAGAGAGATCTAAGTTACTGGTAATGGAGGTTATAGTATAAACTGGTACAAACAATACATAAACCAGAAGTCATCCAGTATGTCAGATGCACATTTAGAGTTCAAATTTTGTTTGTAATTCAGTATTTCATATCTGTAATCAGTGAGGCTCCTTTTGTGATGAGAAGTGTGCTCTAGGTTGTTGGCTTTCTTGTATATGCAGGCCCCTCTTGTAATATTTATTAATTTTTCTAGTGGATAGATATTGTGGGTCACCAATCCCACCATGGTTTTTCCTCTTTGAGGTTTTCCATGTATAAATCTTTGTGTTATGGTGTTGATTTTTGTAGTTGCATTGATTTTACTTGTTGTTACTTTCTTTTATGCATACCGGTTAATAAGTGGATTTGATAATAACGTTAAAAATATTCTAACCAATAGAACACTGATTCACCCCCCCCTTTCAATGTTCTTGGATCCCAACAAATGTTTCATTGTAGGAATTAGATTGTTTGTGGTTGGATCTTTATGGTTTTACAATAGTTTATCATCACCACTTTTCCCCATATACACCTTGAACCCTTGTCTTCTCCTTTGGATTGAGCCTTGGATGAAGTTGAAGATGCAAACCTCTTCAACTTGTTTGGATTGGCTCCAATATGGTTGTGGATTTCTCTCCACACACAACAACACAAGTGATAATATAGATGGATGGATGAGGTATGATTGCAAATAGATGACTATGGGTGCCTATAATTGACTATAGTGGTGATACAAAGGATATAATTTAGAATCTATAGTAGCAACATAAGATTGTATGGATATGGAATGTGAAATGGAGGGGAAGAGACCCCAATTTATAGATTTGAAAGGCGGAGAATGGATGGTCAATATTGAAGATGAATCAAGGGTTGAGATTGAAGGAAGGAGATGTAGTGGATTGAGAGGACATGGTGTGGAGACCAAGAGATTTTCCATAAAGGCAATTCTTGTCTCCACACTCCACAATGTGCATGGGGAAGATACCCTCAATTACATTGGGAAGACAAAAAGAATTAAAAAATCCTTTGGGATGTTAGGATTCCAATAGATACTGAGAGGGGGGGGTGAATCAGTATCTAACCAGTGAATTGAATTTTTTAACTTAAAACATGTAGAACATATTATAACATTGTATCGATATGCAAGAAATAATGAAATAAATAGAATTAAAAGCATCCACATGAAAAAAACACCATAACACAATGTTTTAACGAGGAAAACTGGTGTGGGAAAAACCTCGATGGAATTTGTGACCCACAATATTCACTTACTGAACAATAAGAGAATATTACTTACAAGAGGGGCATGCACATGCCGGAAGGCCAACTGCCTAGAGCTCACTGCTCAATGGGAAGTATCACTGACTTACAATGATGGATTATATAAATCCAGTATCTTGTACTTCTTCAAAATAGCATCTATAATGCCAGATCCAGTACCAGTTTCTACTTTGCTTCTTACATAAACCCTTAACCTATAATTCACTTAATAGGTCTACCTTATTTCACCTAAATATATTCCTCTCACTTACTTACAAATATTCTATAACGATCTCTCTTATATAAGAGTCATTTTACAACTTGCCAAGTTGGCTTACAATGATTTTACAAATAATAAACAAAATATAATATAACAAAAATCATGTCGGCCTCTGTGTCAGTATGCTTCCTTTCTCTATTGGTGCCAGTGGTCTGAGTGCCGGTGTAGAGTCTGATCTTGCTAGTGTTGGTGTAATGCCTTGTTGGTGCCATAGGATTGTAAGGTTGCCATCAATGACAAAACCTTCAATCACCTACAATGTCTCATTGGAGTGTGCATATGCCAACAATCTCCCCCTTTGGCATTGATGGCAACACTCATGAGAAAATTCAAAAGTGTATCCAAAACTTGTAATCCAAAAATGTTTCCAAAAATATGTTACCAAAAATATAAGAGCTCCCCCTGAGTAGATAAGCCTTCTACCACTTATTTTCTCATACTACTACTCCCCCTTTGGCATCAATGAAAAAGGTTGTCAAGATCTCAGTAGAGTTGTAATCTCAACCTTGTAACTGGGTGGTTACAATTTGAAAAAGATCTCCCAAAATCAAGTTTATACTTTCCATAAACTTCTTGTTGTCCTTTATTGTTGTCTCTATTCTTTGAACTATACCGGAGATGTGTTGCATATGCTTTGCTGGTGTTCTCTGTCCTTGTACTAGTGCCTCAGATATTTCCTTCCGTAATGATGCTAGATAGTCCAATATTGGACTTAGCATTAGTCTCAAATTCTTTGCCTTATTTACTATTCTCTCCTTTTCTCTTTCTAGCTTAAGTAATTCTTCCTCAAAACTTGTTATCCTTTGTTCAAAAACTGATAATGTATCAAGTGAGTTAATAAAATTGTCAGCAAGTTTATTGATTTCATCCTGTACCTTGCTCATTTTCTTATCTATATCTATTGTCAAAAAGTTTGTCTTGCAAGTATCTTTGTACAAATTTTTAAATTCCTTCAATAAGTTACATAGTTCTCGTAGAAGTGTGTCAAATTCCCTAGTACACTTCTTTATCTGATCTTCAAAGAATTTTTGCTTTTCAATTTCTAACTTATCCTTCAATGCCTCTTCCTTTATTTGCTCAATAGTCACTATGTTCTCAGTGATGTATTTACACAAAGTGTCAAGTTGGCTTAAAGAATCCTTATTGTCTATGTTACAATTAGGAGCTATCATCTTCAAAATTAGGATTGTGTCATCTATAGCTTTATAATCCTATGAACTACAATCTGTTATCCTTTTGATGGAGTCCAAAAGTACTTCAGTTACATTTGTTGATTTGTAACTTGTTGAGGAGGAACCAACATTCTGAATTCCACTAGTGGAGGAAGTAACCAAGCTTGTAGTGACCTCTGGTAGGTTAGTCTTTATTTCTATTTCCTTAAGCAAGGGCTTTTGTTTTTCTTCTATTGTTGGTGGCACCATTTCCATGTGAATCTATTCCTGTTCGGAGCCTGTTTCTCTACTTGTCTCTCTATTTGTTGCTCTATTTCAGTCTCAGTCTGAGTCTCTACCTGTTGCTCTGTATTATCAACTTCAAATTTTCTTTCAGTATTGTCAATGCTGTCAGTTGCCGGTGGCTCACTATCCATATTTGTCTTGCCAGTTGTATCTTTGTCTATCATAATTTTGACCTTTTGTGTATCAACATCAAATGTGTATAGTACTTTAGGATCAGGATTTGTATCCTCTATGTCCATACTCTCATCTGTCAGTTGATCTTCAGTAGTTCTTACCGGTGATGTAATTAGAGGCAGTGGGAGTAAGTTGTCTTTTATTTTGATGCTCGGAGGTCCACCAACCTTTCCTTTTCCTTTGTCCTTCTCCTTTTGGTATACGTTTATTGGTTTGGGGTTCTTGTACTCTTCCTATTTTTCTTTCTCAACAAGGAATATGTCCCATGCATTTTCTATTTCCTTTGTTACTTCATTCACGCTTCCAGCCATTAATGCAATATGTCAGTGTGCAGTAGAGAATACTAACCAGTTGGCTTGTGCAATTAAGTCATCTATCTCCTTAGGTGAGTTTACTTGGTAAACAACAAGTAACTTTTCAATTTTGAATTTCTTATCAAGCTCTACAACGGCTTGTCTTCTTGCTTCCAGTCTTTTGAACAATTCATTTGGTAGTTCATCTATCACTTCCATTAAGAACTTCCTATAGATGTCCATGTGTAAAATGACACTGTTTTCAACTTGTTCTTTTTCATCTGTTGACAGTGTATCATAGACCTTTCCTATGTTCTTGAGTTTCCCTTCCCCTGTGATTTCATTTAGCAATTTGTCAAGAGGGGCCATGTTTTGTTTAGTCTTCTTCTTCTTTGGTGTCAACTTTTTCTTTGGTGTTGTTTTTCTAACTGGAGACCTCACTACCTTTTTTTTTTGTCTAGTCCTTCTAGGCTAGCGTGTGGATGCTGATGAAGGATCCCTTTTCCTTACAACTATTTTGAAAGTTGTAGGCATGTCATTCTTTGAAGAAGTAGCTACCGGTGATAGGTGAGTCTCAGGCTGTAGAGTTCCTAACTCATCCTCAGTGATACTGGTTTGTTTCAGTACATCTTCTTTAATAGCCTTAGCCTATCTAGAACCTCTTCTCACAACTACTTCAACCTTTTTCACTCTCTTCTTAGATTGAATTTGACTTTCTATGGTCTCAGCACTACCAAATACTTCTTCCTTTGGCTCATTTGGTGCTTCTAGAAGTGCTTTAGCATTAGTCTCAATGATATGATCATCGGTCTCATAACCCATCTCTGTTACCCAAATTGTTCTTAGGATGACTGCTTCCATCTAGATCTCATCCTTTTTTATCACAATACATATTTCATCCTTGTATTTGTTGACAATCTTCTGTGACAGTCTAATCCTTTTCTTCATCCTAACCTTTAGTGCTTGAAAATAGTCATAAATATTCTTTTCTTTGTTTTCACCCATGTTGTTGAATAGGTCTGTTAACTATTTTCCTACTGGTATATCAAATCCAAGGTTCTTATTCCCTATACCAGGAACCTATTTGGTTATGTGTAGCATCAAGCATACAAGTAGATTTCCAAATCTAAAAGTTCCTTTCTTATCCTTCTTGATTTTTCCTAAGTTATCAATCAACTCATCTTTTAACCATTCACATACATCAATTTTTACATTGTCTTTAACCATGTCATAAGCACTCTTAATGCATAAATTGGAAACTGAGTTAAGTCTATTTGCATGAGTTGCTTTGTATCCTGAGATCATGCTAACAAACCTCACATTTATATCAATCACATCATTAACCCTCAGAGACCTTCTGTCGGATGTTGCACCAGTTAATTTCATTACTAGGTCATTGGAGACCTTCTTAGTCTTGTCTGGTCTATTATCGGTGGAAGGTAACCTTGTTACCACTTTCATAGCTTCCTTTGTAATTTTGTGAACTAAATCAAGCCAAAATAATGAACCATGTACCTTGCTTAAAACTATCCTAATCACTTCCTTGGGAAATTTAGGAATGCAGAGGATTTCAGTGAATCCTAGGGTTTCAACAACTTTATGTTTAGGTTTTGCATTTCCAGAATTGTCACATATAATAGTCTTATACATTTTTTTAATTTCTTCATCTTCTAATTCCTCTATGTTGCAATGAATGTATATTCTGGGATCTTTTGCAAAAACAACTCCTTTTGGAATTTGGGAAAAAGCACCTACATTGTCATCTTTCTTAGCTACCTCGGGAACTAGCTGAAATATGGGCCTAGGGCATTTTATAACCTCAACCACTGTAGGGTTTTCTATGAATTCCTTCGGATGGATTGATTGCTGAAGTTCTTTTCCTCTTTGCTCAAAATGCCTTAGCTCTGCAAATATCATGCTCTTTGAATGTTTGAAATCTCAGTGAAATGAAATGGAGCCAAAACCATAAATTTATAATGTTTATTTGCCATCTACCACATTTAATGTATGCCAGTTAAGTAGCCACTTAACATATCTTCTGATATAGAAGTAAATTCAACTTCTTACCATTAACCGAGGGAATTATAGCATATGTCTCATTGATTGCTAAACCCTCAAGAAAAATTTCTTCAATTTGATGAAGAGCTTCTTGTCGGTGGAGTATTACTCTCCTGTCGGTGAAGCACTACTCTATGCTACCGGTGGAGTGTTGATTGGTTCTACTAGTGGAGGAGTATTCCCAACAATATTTAGGTCTGACTTTCTAATCCATTATTTTGAGAATTCTTGCTTAACCTCTTCAAATTTTTCTTTTCCTTTAAAACTAGGACCTTTGTTGTCTGCCGGTGAGGACTTGCTTCTACAAAATTTAGTAATATGCCCAATTTTGTTGCATGCATAGCAAGTCACATTACTCTTCTAAATGGATTTCCCATAACCTATGCCAGTATGTGTTCTACATTTATTAGATAGGTGTCCAAATCTTCCACAAACATAACATCTCACATTCATTCTGCAATTTTCAGAGTTGGGACCAACTTTGTTGCATTTTGAACATTGACCGGTGGGTGTGTTGATATTCTGATAATTTCTAGATCTACATTGATTTTCTCTATGACCATACTTGTTATAGTTAAAGCATTTTCCATTAAATTTATAAGCATTAGGTTGCCTTACCAGTTTGCTATGATCCTATGTGTTTGTAGTACCAGAGCTTTCACCAACTTCAAAGCTAATTCCAGAAGTGTCACCTTTAGGTTTTTGATTCTTCAACAAGTTACCAAGTTCTTCTGAGCTTTTCTTGAATTTCTCTTTATGTTGATTTGCAGTATCTAGTTCTCTTTATAAGACTTCTTTTTGCCTCATCAGTTCATTTGAGTCATTTTGAGTGTGCATCAAATCTGTCTTCAACAAATCATTTTCATAGCTAAGTCTTGTGTTTTCATTTGCAGCATCACTTAGTCTTCTGGTCAAATCTTCTTCATTCTTCTTTCTATCTTCAATTTCTTTACAAAATCTCATAGTCATATCCTGCATCTCATTCTTTGTTGTCATGTTCTCTTGTTTTAGCTTGTTTATCATATCATTAAGAGTGTCTTTTTCATCATTCTCATTTTGCATCTTTTCAAAAAGTTCTCTTCTCTTGTTTCTTTAAATAGTAAGATTTTCTTGAAGTGCTTGAATAATATCCTGAGCAGCCCTTAGATCATCTTCAAGTTTGATATTTTTCAGTTTTTCTGCATCATAGTCTGAGAGAGATGCTTCTAGTTGCTTCATCAGATTTTCCATCTCTACCGGTGTCAAGATCTTCCTCAAGTTGTTAGGCTTTTGAAAATGGAGGACCAAGATCTAATACAAATTGTTAGGATTCCCACAGATACTAAGAGGGGGGGGTGAATCAGTATATAATCAGTGAATTGAATTTCTTAACTTAAAACATGTAGAACATATTATAACAGTGTACCGGTATGCAAGAAATAATGTAATAAACAAAATTAAAAGCATCCACATGAAAAACACACCATAACACAATGTTTTAATGAGGAAACCCAATGTGGGAAAAACCTCGATGGGATTTGTGACCCATAATATTCACTTACTGGCCAATAAGAGAATATTACTTACAAGAGGGGCCTGTACATGCAGGAAGGCCAACTGCCTAGAGCTCACTGCTCAATGGGAAGTCTCACTGACTTACAATGATGGATTATATAAATCTAGTATCTTGTACTGCTTCAAAATAGCATCTATAATGCTAGATCTAGTACTGGTTTCTGCTCTACTTCTTACATAAACTCTTAACCTATAATTCACTTAATAGGTCTACCTTATTTCGCCTAAATATATTCCTCTCACTTACAAATGTTCTATAATGATCTCTCTTATATAAGAGTCATTTTACAACTTGCCAAGTCAGCTTACAATGATTTTACAAATAATAAACAAAATATAATATAACAAAAATCCTATCGGCCTTTATGTCGATATGCTTCCTTTCTCTACCAGTGTCAGTGGTTTGAGTGCTAGTGTATATTCTGATCTTGCTAGTACCGATGTAATGCCTTGTCGGTGCCATAGGATTGTAAGGTTTCCATCAATGACAAAACCTTTAATCACCTACAATGTCTCATTGGAGTGTGCATATGCCAGCAAGGGAAGGACAAGAGAATTAAAAATTCCCAAATAATGAGGTGCATAGAATAATGGGGAGAGAAAAGGAATTAAAAATTCCTTGGGAAGATGAGAGTGCATAGAAAAGAGAGTAAATTTGAAATCCTTGAAATGACTAAATTTGGTGCATTTAAGGTTGGGGGTTGAGAGGGGGAGAAACCATTTATGATGATTAGTTATCTTTTGGCTAATCATGAGGATTAGGTGCTAGCAAATGGTTAAAAATAGAGGTTAAGAAGATTAATTATTGTTTAGAAGACAAGTGGACAAGTTAGGATGATTTGACAAGAGGAGAGAGAATGAGTGGTGGAATTAAAAATTGGATAATAATGTTAATAGGGCTTCTCAAAGAATTAATTAGTTTAAGTGAGAATTAGGGGAAGGTGATTTGTAAGAATCACATGATCTAGTTAATTAATTAATTTTTTTTTTTTTTTCCATAAAAGTGGGCAAGCCACTAAACTTTTTTATTAATTTTAAATTTTTACAATGGGTTCAAAAGGCATACCGAAAGGAAAGAACCCACAAGAAAACCTCCAGTTATCACCTTAAATATAAACCAAAAATCTAAACTACCCTTACAAAATAGTTGAATCTAGATGATCCGAAATCCCATCTAAACCCATACAATTGACCTATATACAGAGGTTCCATAGGACATATCCCAATACAAAGATCCTCAACTGATTATATCTCAAATGGTTACAAAATCAAGAGCTGGATATCAAAAAAGTTTCCTTGAGAAGATCTAGGAGCCCATAAGAAAAGGGGAGCCAAAACTGAAATAGGCCAATTTTATCCAACTTCAGAAAATTGAGCCAAAAAGAGCTGCCCAAAAACCTGCATCATAGTGCAATGTGGCTTCCAATTCCACCTTCCCATAGAATACCTACCCAAAAAGAGTAAGAAATACTTGCAAAAAGATGTAATCAATTAGCCATAAACCAATTACTCGAGCTCTCAACTGGTGGAGTAGGTCGAGCTTCATAAGGAACAAGAGCCTGTATAGGAACCACAAGGAGAGGAGTAGCAGATGAAACAAAATAGAAGTTAATCAATGCATGAAGGCTGATTAACACACCTCGTGCCCTAGTCAAAACCTGGGGAGAGATGAAATCAGACAACCTCTCCATGGCTTTTAATGCTTCATCAATAGTGTCGCAAATCAGGCCCATTCAAATTTCAAAAATCAATTCTCCATAGTATCCATTTTCCAAGAGATCTTGAATAGAAAGGAAACCCCCATAAGGAAGAGTACCCATATCAAAAATATAACTATCCAAAGTTGACCCAAGATAATGCATATCAAGCAATGGAGGGGCCACAAAGTTAGATGCAATAAGTTGAACCAGATTTTTATCCCATAGTAGATCATAACATATAGTTAAAAAATGAGACAAAACTTTTGAAGAAGAGATAAAAGAAGGAGAGAGCAACCAATGATTACCCACCACCCTACAAATTTTAAACTCCAACTCCAAATTATGCAAAACAAAAACTCTCCCAAGATTCTCATAATCATACCCATAATTATCAGCAATTTCTACCTCTGGATAATCTAATGAAACATGATAAACTGAAAGTGTAATAGACATGAGAAACAATTACCTTTCCTAAAAAGAGAAATACTCACATAGCTTCCTTCGATGCAGATAATATATGAGTTTTGCACCAATAACCAATATATAGCCAAAGCAAAAAAAGCAACTAAAGCCTATATTAGTTAACCACCTTACACAATAATGAATGATCCGCTCGTGTAAAAAAGCCAAGTATCCAAAAAATCATTCCAAGTGATGCATCCCAGCTGATCCAAATTAAGCCAAAAAAAAAATAATGATTATACCACATTATCACTACCTGTGAGAAGTACTAAAATAGAACCACCTAAGCCAAAAAACAATACAACAATAATCCTCACACGAAAGGACTAAGCACATCACAATTATCATGCAAAAAAAAAAAAAAACCTCTCGTGCGAGAACATACGAAAAAAGATTTTAGAGGTAAGTAAGAACAAAACCGAGCCAACACTCTAATGACCAATAAACATAGCCACCCTTACTGCCTATGTCAGATCAAAACCAAACTACATATTTGAGAGCAATTTCCCACATACAAAGCCACATTGCCAGCTGGACATAAACAATAAACATGCCTACCCTGACTGGCCAAAGAGAGACATCTTTCAAAAATCAGATACCAGGAAAACTTCATATCATTGCAAGTATTTCAAAACTGAAATAGGAATTTCATCAGAACTTACATCACGTAGATTAGCATTACTGTCAATAGCTAGATTAGCCAAAAAATATGCTACTCGATTTATATCTCTATAACAATGAGTAATGAAGAAAGAATCAAAGAATTCTAATTGCTAGAGAATATGATCAAGAAGATATTGCAACTGCCAACACTGAGAGTTCCTTTTTAACACACTCTAAATGATCACCAATGAATCCCCTTCAATAATGATGTCTTTAATTCCTAGGGAAATAGCCAACTCCAAACCCAAAGACAAAGCCTTAAATTCAGCAAAATTATTAGTTTGAATACCAATTGCATGACACCTAGCTTGAATAATGCATATATGATGGTCAAAGATCACCATACCTACCCCAGCCAAACTGGGATTTCCATGAGAGGGTTCATCAAAGTTCAATTTAAACTTACTAAGAGGAGGAGGTTTCCAAGAGGCCAACTTTCTTTTGTTTAAGGCATCACCCTTTTTCAGAATTGATCCATGAGAGGGAAGGATAGATAACATTCTCCAAACCCTAGTCACCCTACTATCCCAATGTGAGAATGAGGTGAGGTTTTCTAAATTCTTTCTTATATGTGACAAAGCAACCTCAGAAATGGATGATTCAATTTTCAGTAAGACCTCTGGAAGGGAAGAGCTAGTGTTTCTAAAGATTCTGTTATTACGTTCTAACCAAATATTCCAAATTAAAATAGATGGAGAAATAACCCATAGACACGCATAAAAGGATGAAGTAAACAAAAATGGCCAAGAACTACAGAAGGTAGTCAGTTCTTTTCCCATAACAAACACCAAATTCAATTTATCAAACAATCACTGCCAACATTGATATGTAAAGTCACAATGAAGAAAAAGATGAGAAGAGGATTCCAAGTTCTTATGACATAACACACAAGGGAAAGCAATAGTGATACCAAGCCTATCCAGTCTCATGCCTATAAAAACTCTATCTTGAACTGCCAACTAGGCAAAAGCACCAGCTTTTGGCAAGCAGGATAAGTGCCAAAAAATCTTATAAGGCCAAGAAGGAAGATCATTCTTTCTCATAAGGAAATTATAACCATCCTTCACTATATATTTACAAGAAATATTCTTAGTCCAAACCATTTTGTCCTCATAATCAAAGAGAATAACCACCCTTTCACTGGAGGCCTTGGTATACTGCATTTTCAATTCATGATCAATATCCAAAAAGTCAATAGATTTCCATTTAGCCAACCTCAATTTTCCCCTATGTATTATGTCAAAATAGTTTGCCACAAAGGTTACCCAAAGGGAAGAAAGAATAGATATTAGAGGAGACCAATTCCCTAGGCTTCGTAATGGAGGGTGACCATTCCACCTTTCTTCCCAAAATCTAACCTTTGTGCCATTATGGACAATCTAGGAGAGATTAGGTAAAATAATAGTTCTGCATTTACATATGAAGTTCCGCATAACTGATCTTGAAGGTAGATTTGAAATCTGAAAAATATACTCCCTAGTACCATTATTAAGATACTTGGCAAACATAATTTGTGACCATAAAGAATCTGATTTCTCATACAAATTCCAAACCAATTTAGCCCCTAAAGCCAAATTTTGCTTTTCCAAATTTCTGATCCCTGTACCCCCTAAGTCCTTAGGCAAACAAACTTTATCCCAGACCACCAGAGGAAGTTTATTGCTCCCATATTTATTACTACTCCAAAGAAAGGACCTAAGAGTATCCTATAAGCTTACCAACACATCCTTTGGAGATTTTAACACTGACATGAGATAAATAGGAACTGCATTCAATACAGATTTGATGAGAACAATTTTCCCAGCTAGACTCAACCATCTGTGATTCCAAGAAAGAATTCTCTTTGAGATGACATAAATGATTTTATCCCAAAAACTAAAATTTTCTTGTTTGATAAAGAAAGGTATACCTAGATAAGTGCATGGAAGAGTGCTAGGCTCAAAACCCCAAAAAGACAATAATCTCTTTTGGATTAGTTGTGGGGTATTTAGAAAGAAGATTTTTGACTTCTCAGTATTCACTTTCTATCCTGAAAAAGAAGCATAATTCTAAATAATTTCTTTATTGATTAAAGCTTCCCACATAGATGCCTAGCCAAATAACAAGGTATCATCTGCAAATAGGCAGTGAGATATAGATCCTGGTACTCGCAGAATTTTCACCCCTAACCAAAGGTTTTTTAATTTCACAGCCTTAATAGCCCAGCTAAAAGTATAAACATAAACAAGGATAATGGATCTCCCTACCTTAAACCTCGAGAGGAGGAAAAAACAACCATAAGGGGAACCATTTATTAATATTGAGAACCTTTCTAAAGAGATACAGGCATTAATCCATTTAATCCAAGCCCTAGAAAAGAATAATTTTTCCAAAACAAGACCTAAAGCCCTCCATTCCACTCTATCATAAGCCTTCATCATGTCTAACATCAAAATCATGGACAGGAATTTCTAAATGGAGATAGAATGCAAAACCTCATGAGCCACAATAGCTCCCTCTGGTGTTTCCCTGCTAGGTACAAAACCACCTTGCTCCACTGAAATTAGTTTAGGAAGGATTTTGGATAGCCGAATGGAAATTGTCTTAGTAAAAATCTTATATAAGCTATTACATAAAGCAATAGGATGAAAGTTAGCAAAGGATTTAACAGTCTCCTTTTTAGGAATGATAGCAACCATCGTGGTATTAAGTTCCTTCAAAATTGATCTATTTCTCCTACTTTCTTCAAGAGCTAGAAGAAGAGCCTTACCCACAAAATCCCAACACTTCTAAAAAAATAAAGGAGTGAGCCCATCCGGACTCGAAGCCTTATCAAGACTCATAGAAAAAACTACAAATCTAACTTCTTCCAAGGAAAAAGGAGACATCAACATCCTATTGTCCTCTGAAGATACTAAAGGTGGTATATCAGAAATAAAATCATCTTTAAAGTTGCCACCTTTAGAAGATAGCAGTGACTTGAAAAAACTAACTACCTCCACAACAATCTCCTCAAGCTCTGTAAGCAAATTCCTAGAAGAATCCTCTATGCAATAAATCTTGTTCCTACTCCTTTTTAATTTAGTAGAAGAGTGAAAGAACTTGGTATTTCTATCCCCTTCGGACAACTATACTTCTCTAGACTTTTGTCTCCAGAATATCTCTTCCCTTCCCAGAATCTCTTCAAGTTCTATTCTTAAAGACTTTAACTCATCAAACACCTAAGGAACCATACCATGATCAAGCACATGCATATTAAGAGTTTCAATCATATCCTAAATTCTCTATTTTTCTTGAAAAATATTTTTGAAATGAGAAATATTCAATTCTTTAATGTTCAATTTTAAGAACTTTATCTTCTTGATGAGCTGAAACATGCGAGGCCCTGAATAGAAGGGAGTGGACTCCCACCATTTTCTAAGGAGAGGTAAGAAGGAGGCATCCCTGAACCACATAGGCTCGAATTTGAAAGGAGACCAAAAGGGAGCCTTATCTTCCAAAATACCGAGAGAAATCGGAAAATTATCAAATCCTGACATAGGAAAAATGGACGAAAAAAACTCAAGGTCCGACTGCAACCAATTTTCTGAGAGAAAGAACCGATCTAACCTTTTTGCTATTTGTGAGAGATCCCTTGTCATATTTTTCCAAGTAAAAGTACCGTTTTGAGACTTGCAATAAAAAAGACCCATATGATGGATGAAATTCCCAAAATCCTCCATAATTCTTTTGTTTGGAAAAATCCCTCCACTTTTTTCACTAGGATCCAATATAGCATTAAAGTCTCCTCCAAAAACAACAAGGGACCCCTATCTTAGAGGAGAAGTCACCCTACTCAAGTCCCTCCATAACTTCTTTTTTCCCTGAATCCCTGAAGGAGCATAAATATTGAACAGCTAGACCTTAACCCTAGAAATTTTACTAGTAACCAAGAACAACATCCAATTTACCGTTGAAGAGACCAATTGCACCTCAACATTATAAGTATTCCATAATAATGCTAATCCTCCAGAAGCACTAGAAGTAATGTATATCTACCCAATGTTTTTGCAACTTAGTAAAAAGTTTGGACAAATAGATTTGAGCCCCCCAGAGTTCCCCAATAATAGCATTTGTATGAAGGGAATAAGCTTTTTTATCAACATAAGATCCGAGGAGATCAATGCAAGGAATCGGTACCCAAACTTGAGATGGAGGATCACAAGAATTACTTACCTTATCCTTTACAGGGCTAGCATCCTTAGGGTTTGAATTTACCTGGCTGACTACCTGAGTCATAGAAACTGAAACCCTAGCCTCTGTCTCTTTGTTTCCCGATTTGCCAGGTACCACTGTTGAAACCCTAGCTTCTTTCTCCACATCTTGAGAACCAACCACCTGTGCAAATGAACAATTATTACCATGAACATTTCCCCATTTCAAGTTTGGATTCAACTATCACTACCCTTGCTCCCCATGAAAATTAGAGCCCCAAGTATAATTAGCCACAGGAAATTGCTATTAAGGAAAGTGACGCTGGTGCTTAAAAAACCCCTGAAAGTATCAAGACATTGGCCTAAACCATGTCCTGCAAGCTGGCTTCATAGATGGAATAGCCTTGTCCTCCCACCTTCCTTTGGTAAAAACCCATTGTAGGGTATGATGCGGATCATCCCATGTAACATCTATCCAAACCCCTAATTGTCAGTTGTCACCCATAAAGTGACAAAGTTGTTATTTTGGGGATTTATGAAGATTGAGGAGAATGCCACAAAAATAAGACTATCACTGCAACTAACAAGATTAATTAAAATTAATTAACTAAAGGGGACTTAGATAAATTAATAAATTAGATGACTTTAGAAGAATGGGAATAATTAATTTATTTAATAAATTAATTATTTGGGCTATAGTGACAGGATTAATTAAATTAAATTTAATTAATTTCGAGAAGAGTACAAGGAATACCATAATTAAATTAATTAATTATGTAGTAAGGATAAATTAATTAGATATTTAATCTAATTAATTTTAGACATCTACACTATTGTCTTGTAGTCTATTGAGATATATTTTAATAGCTTCCTTCTTCACAATTGAAAGGTGTAAATCCTTATCCAGTTGAGAAATTTCCATTCTTACCGATCCATCTTCATTTGATCAAGGAGCATAGCTTTGCGAGGTGTTCAAAATAGCATGCTCAATATCTGATATTTTCTTCTACTCATCTATAGTGGCCTTTGACCAAGATAAACTAACCCTAAGAGTCTTAATGGAATGGTCAATACTGGCATCCAAAGAAATTATCTTTTCTTTCAAATGAATATGAGATTCAAAACATTTATCTTGTAACAAGTGAAACTTTTCAAATAGATCCTTCTTCTCAACTAACATAGATAATCTTTCTTCAAAGTCCTCAACATATTCTTTTAATTTATTGAAGGCACTTCTCATCTGATTTCATCATTCCAACACTCAACTTTGACTTCAGGAAGATTCTCATGAAGAAACTTCAAGATATCTTCAACTAAGCTTCTTGAAACATAACCCTTCTTCCTAGCTTCAAACAAAAAGGAATTTACGAACAATAACATCTACTAGGGGGATAATGAATTGATGTCAAACTTACCCTATGACACCAGAACATGCATCAAGTGAGATGAAGTAATAGAAACATCATCTAAAAAAAATAACATGAGAGTCTTTTCAAACTCAACATCTCTGACAAATTCTTCAGGCTTACCACTGGCTTCATCCTTATTTTTTCCTCCTTCAAACATGCTTCCATAAATTGTATCAATGAATCTAAGGCAGTACATCCTGTAAATCTTCTAGATTTTTGAGTATATTATCAGTCTCTTGATTAAATTCCTTTTCTTATGCCTTTTCAATCTCAAAGTTAGATACTTCAACAATAAAAGAAATAGGTTTCTGATACTCTGCAGGCACATTTGCTAAAGGTACATATTATATAGGCACTTATGCTGTAGGCACATGTGAAACACTACTACTATCAGGCTCACTCAATTCAACTTTCTTAGAGGACATCTTAATCTGAGAAGATAAAGAGGTAACAACCTTCTCTACAACATTCTTTGCAATATCATCTATTTGTTTTCTTATCCTTTTGATATCATCTGGATGACTGGCCATAATCAGATTCACTCTTTCCTTAGTGCGAAAATGGATGTTCAACTCATGTTGCACCTTCATTCTAACTTCCCTACCCATGGGAATACAAATTTTGTCCATTGCAACATTTATGATATCTATTACTTTATTTATTGTAGCCTATCACTTCTCTACTAAAATTTCATAAAGATTATTTGAAATTTCATTATTGATGTCACATAAGTTTTTATCAAACAAGATCATGTATTTGATTACAACAGTTTGCATAACGTCCTTATTTATAGGTTCAGACTCATCATAATTTTCTAGAATGTAATTCAATAATTTGGAATCAACAATGGCATGAAGCAGATTTTCTAAATTTAGTAACTCAACCTCAGGGCTTTCCTCCTCAACAAGAGACTTCCCTTTCTCTTCACCGGAGGATGATTCCTTCTACTTTTAAACTGGTGGTCGTCTCTTTACAGGGGCTTCTTTAGGCTTTGGATTTCTAGGGCTCAAGATGAACTTTTATTTCTCGACTTCCTTATTAGTGTTGTCGTCAGATTCTTCATTCTCCTTTTAATCTCTAGTATTTCTCCTTGGTTTCCTCTTCTTCTCAATAGAAATAGTTTCATTTTGCACATTTCCAAACACATTTGACACATTAGACTTCACTGGAGAGGGTAGAGGTTTGGACTTAGACATTTGGGACACATATTTTTGTGCAAATTTTGTGAGCCCCATCTTGGTGAATATTGCAAACATCCTATTATGCAAAGTCTTCATTGAATTCTCCTTTCTTTTACTTTCTTCAATTTCTTCTATTGTTCCAAAGTGTTCCTCATTTGGATCAATGTCTAAGTTCTTTACCAATTTAATCTGTGCAATTGATTCTGCATTAGACACCTCATAAGGTAATTCCAAAATCCACCCAAGTTGTGGTTCCACCGTGAATATATATCAATTATCCTTGCCAACAACGAAAGTGAATATATCTTTGTATCTGTTCACCTGATTTGATGACAACCTATATGTCTCTATTGCATAGAAGATTGAAATTCATTGAACCAACCAAATAAATCCCTTTGATATTTCTTGTTGTCCCACATGCAATTTATAACATACTCACCCATTTGCATTTGATAGGAGATGATTTATCCCACACAACATTGCCTTTACCAAGGAGTTGATTTTAAAACATAAAAGCTAGATAAATTATCAAAGACCCAAATTTGAATAGATATTTGCTTGTCTTCATTTTTCTCAAATTGTCCAATAATTTAGTCAAAAGAAGTTCACACAGATCAAGAGACTCATTACATACCATAATCCTAAAGGTGGTACATATATCACAATAACTATGGTTGTATTTTATGTTGGCAATTAACACTCATCCAGTAAGGTGAATTACATTTAGGGTTGTCATTGATGGCAACTCATCTTCAAGTATTGGTATTTCTCATTTGGATTCATTGTCTTATCATTTTGCATAGATTGGGCCAACCAGTATACACTATACACAACTGATATACACACTTTACTTTATTCTTGTTAACCATTTAGTCTTGGTACCGATAACGTGTATTCAGGACCCGGTTAAGTATGGGACCCAGTTAAGGTATTTTGGGACCTTGTTAAAATCACTTGTAAAATTTATGGTAGCATGTGAAGGCCGAAATCAAATATGATCATCAGAATAATGCATAACATACTTCGTGATCTAGAAGCTGACAGGTTTATTTTCTTCATTGAGGCCAACATGGTGAAAAGATAAGGGTATTTAAGGGATATCATTTAGTGACGGATTTCATCCAAGTACTATGTGAATGGTTATGCGATTTTGGATGCAAAGGGTATCAGTAAACTAGTTCAGAGGAGGTTGAAATATCTTTAATGGGAACTTATCCAGCATGGTTAGAACCACTTTATAAGTTCATTTCTATTTGAAATCATTGTGTAACATTGTGTAAGTCAGTGAGACTTATGTTGAGCAGTGATCTCTAGGCGGTGAGCCTGATTGCATGTATAATCCCCTCTACCTAATATTTGTATACCTTGATCAAGTAAATATATATTGTGGGTATCATCCACCATTGTTTTTCCCTTTACAAGGTTTTCCACATATAAAAATTGGTGTTATGATATTGCTGCTTTATGTGTTGTTTGGTCTATGCCGAGGAGTCCAAGACGAGAAGAGATTCTAACTGGCCTAGGGCGAACATGAATCTAGAATCCGAGCTGCCATAGGTGGGAGAGTCCCATCCAAAGGCACAGGGGGGCATGTTACGTATAGAATTGAGACAAACTATCCCACCTCTCAGTGTTCTTGGATTCCAACATTTTCTCAATTTTGAAAGTATATTTCATAAGCTATATATTTTGTTGCAAGTTTTACCCTAATATTGATTTTTTCTCCTGTCATCTCTCTTCCATCATATTTAGATCTTGTCAGAGTAGTAACCATGTCATTTTTTACTAATCTCTTTGTCAGGACCTCTCCTCTTTGATAAAGACCAATTAGAGCTTGAAGGGCTTCCTTCTGATTTTGTAGGATATGTCAAGATACATAGTATCTTTGTGAGTTTGGCTCAAGAATATTTTAATCCATTCAACTTCATCAGAAAAATCAAGAAAATATCTCCAAATTTCCAAACCTGAATCTCTTTTTTTTTTTTTAATTTCTACTTTAGGGTTACATATTTTTTTTCTTGGTCACTTCTTTCCAAAGGTCATTGAATTTCAAATTACTTGCCTCTTCCATCCCAATATGGATACAAGAATCCTTGTCTTCGATGTACAAGAAATGAGGAGGCACCCTTTAAAAAGCTCCATCTTTATCAATCAACATTGCGACATAAGGATATGGCTTTAATATAGGTCAAGGCTTCAAAGCGAGATCAACAATGTTCAACATGAATTGACATACAACAAACTAGGGCTTCTTTGCACAACTCACTGAGTTCCTTCTTCACACAACAACTCTTCAAGCTTCATCTTGGTAATTAATTAGAGTAATTAAGAAAATTCCAATATGTTTCCTTTCACACTGATCTAGATTAATGACAAGCGTACTTTCCTTGAACAATTTTCCCATTTACCTGCTATTCTGGTAAAACGCAAGAACATCTCTTCTTCTTTTTTTAAATACCAAAAAACAATCTTCTAACCTATAACTACTACAATGGGAGGGTACAAAAAATTTCTTTCAACTCTCCCCCTTAATCCAACAAGCATATTTAATTTCCAAAGGAAGTAGCGCCATCAACTGATGCTAGCACAACCTCTATATTCTGCTCAATTTTTTCATCAAATTTCTTTACCCACATCTTCATCTTTTCTTTTTCAAGATTTTTGTCCACTTTCTTTGCTAGTCTAGAAGACATGTTAGATCTATTTCTACAATTTCTTGCCAAATGACCTAATTTTCTGCAACTATAGAAAACTAGAATCCTTTATTGATAAATCCCATGCCTTCTAGTGTTTCCAAACCTATTATATGCTCTGCATTCAAGAGCTTTATGTATATGCTTATTTTAGGAGTAACAAACTGCATGTAATGGTTATCCAACATTTGTATTCCTATATCCACTTCGAGTCATATTTGTGTTGGTATTATGGATGTGTTGCATTGCTTTTGTCATTGATGTCAACACTTGTCAACACTTGTCAACACTTGGAGATCTTTATTTATGTTCATCAGCATGTTCAGTGACTTATGCACAGTCACCGGTATCTGGTTCACCGGTAGGTTATATTGTTCACCGGCACTGAGGATGATCTGTTATCATCTAGAGATTACTTGGTTATGTCGAAGACATTGTTTGACACTTGGTTTTAGTAATTTGATTATTGGTACAATCGAGTTTGCATATTTGTTGTTACCGACAAATAGGTCTAGGTTATGGACCGGCAAGCATTATCTATTCCAGATCGGCATGACACGTTATGGAGATGATTTGTTATTATTGTAAATGCATTGAGCTGACATCATGCATCACATATTGATTCATTTGTAATCGATTTTATTGTAATATCTCAGTGAGTTGACCTACACATTTGATCCTAGGTTTTGGTATATATGTAAGATCTCATTTGAGAGATTAGTGTGAGTGTGAAAAAGGATTGTAATGAGGTATATGCGAATATAAATAGAGCTATACACACATACATCATTTGAAGATTCAAGGAAGGTTTGGAGAAGGCAAATTAGAACTTCACCGATACTAAATCCACCATATGAAGATGCTATTTTGAGCAGTACATTATCATTAGATCTAACCAGCCAATTGTAGTCAGTGTGACTCCCATTTTGTGATTGAGCAATAAGCTCCAAGAAGTTGGCCTTTCTACATGTGCAGACCCCATTTGTACACACATACTATATGCAGTAGTATCATCTGATTGTGGGTAATGTTTCCCACCATGGTTCACGTACAAATAACTATGTGATGTGTTGTGTATGTTATTTGTCTTTCTATTTCATGCATTAAACTTTATTGGTACTATTATTAACTGCTAAACTATCTACCGACATTAAATTTTGGTTTACCGGTATTATGCAATAAGTCCGGTTAAGTTATATTTGGGTTAAAATTAATAGACAATTGATTCACCCCCCCCCCCCCCCCCCCCCACCTCTCAGTTGACTCTGAGACCGAACAGTTGGTATCAGAGCTTAGTCCTCTTTTTGCATAAGTTTAACAACTTGAGGAGATCCTATGTCTACTTACTATTTTAGGAAGGATAGTCTGAAGCTTGATGGAACCAACTCTAGACATATAAAAATGATCATATTCCTAAATGAATATTTTATGTTCATTTCTCTATTAGATTAAATCCAATTTAATTAAATTATCCACATTCCTCTATTTAATTAAGTAAATTACTCAATTAAATTCACTATACCCATTTAATGAATAAATCATTTTATTCAATTAAATCCCTTCTATCCACTTTTAATTAAATTCAAATTTAATTAAATAGTTATCCTAAATTGAATAAATCTAATTTATTTAATTTCCCCAAATTACAACCAAATTGAATTAAATTAACTTTATTTCAATTAAAACCTATTATCCCTCCATCCACTTGCAAAATCCTACACCTCCCACTTGCATCCTAACCCTCTTTCTAACCTCTTCTAGACTCTTCTAATCACTTCTAATTAGCCTAACCCATCTCCTAAGCTTTATCACATCCCTAAGCAAAGGGAAGTCACTTCTCAAACCCTTAAAGTCTTTGATAACCATTAAAGGCTTCAAGTCTTCAACCACTTAATGTCCCCAAAGTCTTCATAACCATTAATAGTTAACTCAAACCCTCTTACATGGTTAAAGAATTTATTTTAACTCAACCTCCATCTAACCCAAGGGTCTCATCAAGCATTCATTGTTTTGACCATGGTTATTCCTTAATCATTTGCACAAGAGTTTATCCTTGGATTAACTCTTAATCCAATGGGTAATCTTAACTTAGGCTTGACCCTTACCCTCTAGATAACCATAAGGTCTTCTCAGGCATTTAATGCCTCCAACCCCTTCTCTCAACCCAACCCTATGTTGATAATTGTCACCATTTCATTGGTGCCAATTGCAAACATGGATCCCCAACTTTCAAACTCAACCCTCGATTAAACCTTTCAATCCTAACCATCCATTGCCCTATTTTTACTATAAATAGAGCTCTCATTCGTCCATTCAAAAACAATCCAAGTTTGTAGTATCATACTTATGCTCAAATACATTCAAGCTTTCATACCATTTTTATGCTCATCATTTTAGCCTCTCTTTAACTAGGAATTAGTCTAAATATGCATGTTTAGAATACTTTCTTTATCATTTAGCTCAATCATAGACTAATATATCATGTTAGGATAGTATTCATACTAACCTTGTCATCTTATAGTTAGTTTATTGCATTTCTAGAATCATGCATAGCTTAGGATGCATCTCATATTAAAACCAACAAAAAGCATCCCTCGTTCTTGCATTTGCCATCCCTAAACCATTTTGTTCAGTAATCTAAGAGAAAAAACGCTGGTTTGAGGGACCGTGTAAGATAGAGAACAATGGGACCAACCTTGGGAAGCTGAGTGATAATTCATTACTCCATAGCTTGCACCAAGAAGTCCTATGAGTGTGTGAGAAAAGCTCCATAGAACTCCATTTTTCACATTTCAAGTTCTATCAACCCCTTTTCCCGCATACATTTCTGGCACCCACCATGGGGCCCTACCCCATATATCTAATCGGTTTTGAAATATATCCACTTTTGTAGGCACGCGAGAAAAATGAATTAGCGCATTAAGTTAACTATTTAGCGCATCCGGTTAACAGCTTAGTGCATTCGGTTTACTGTTCAGCGTGTGGAGTCCATCATCTAGCACGTAAAGTCCATTTGTCAGCGCATAAGATTACTAATTTTTCCTGTAGGTCTCAGCGTGGAAGAAAAATAGAGCAGCGCTTTCGATACATAGAGTAGCGCATCCCGAAAATAGTGTAGTGCATCATTTCCATGTTTTAGCGCATCTCTGTTATATTGTAGTGCATATAGTTTGTTTTGTAGCACATCACAAACAGAAAAGAGAAAACTAATTTGTAATAGAAACTAAAATTTAGACTTGTGGAAGTCCATGGAATTTGCCTTTTTGCTAACAAATTGACTAGTTTTCTATAGGTTACTAACAGTTGACTGTAGGTTTTGAATCCATCCTATTTAGGCTAAAATTAAAGTAGTTTAAATTTTTACTAAATTTTCTAAGTTAGCCAAAGTTCAAATTTCTTTCTTCTCTTGTTTAAATAAAATTGAACTCACTTTTATTTTGGGTAAGTAAAATGAACAACAAATCAAAATCTTTTCTTGCTTTTCTAGGAGAAAATTTCTCACTTTGGGCTCTAAAAAGAACAACACAAAATTTTATTTTTTTTGCAACGGGCTTAAAAAGAACCTCACCATCCTTTGATGCATAAAAGGATTCACTTTTGAAATTTTGTAAAGGAAAGAACCTCACCTCAAAAGGCTTTGTTGCAATTAAAGAGGGAAGTTATTCCCTTTTTGTTTACCGATTTTTATTTGTTGACCAAATCGAACCTTTTGCTTTGTTGACGCGGTTATTTCCTTAGATTAAATAATCATTGCTTTGAGGAAATAAAATTAACACCATGCTTTTCTTGGAGAAACATCTCCCAGTAGAGGTTAGAAAATCACTGAATTGAAGGTTTAAAAAGAATTTGTGATTGCCTTGAATTGAAAGAGGAAGGTATATGCTCTCCCCTTAACTAGGTGATCCAAAAAACCAGACCTCTCTTAAAAAGATTTCTTTCCTTCAAAAGCATTTTACATCCTTTAGCAGGCCTGCCTTCCTGAGGAGTTGAAATCAACTCTTAAAGTTGTTTATGGCCGGTGTGAAGGGAACGACCTAAGTGGGAAATGACTTTGACACCAAGTATTCCAACCCACTATAATCAAAAGTGGAAAGTAACGAAAGTCCTTTTCAACGGTTGCGCGCAGTGATTAGCCTTCCCCCAGTATCCTCGAGATACGTAAAGCCTTTTTTCTAAAGGTTGGGAAGCCTCCTAAGGGAGTTTATCACTGATGGCCGAACAAGAAGCTTGATTATGAGCCATAGAAATAGAAACTTTGAACCAAGTCAGTAACCAAACATTTATAACATCATAGTGCAAGGGTGGGGAAGAATCTGCCCCCAAGATTACTCACCATATATCTCCCAAGATAACTACTCAACTATGAAGCAATTCACTTTGAGTTAATTTCTGGCAAAAGGCAAAAAAATGGGTGCCCTCTAGGGGGTGACACGGCTTTTTGAGCTGATGGAGTATCAAGACTTGTGGGCTATGATGTTATTTAGGACCTTTGAATAAAGAGTCTTTCTGAAGTGTATTATTCGTATCCAAACCTATTAAAACATTGGAGATTTGAACACATCCTCGCAGAACATACACTTTTTGTTAGATTAGGCAAAATGGTTGTACTTTTTGTGTCGTGCTTGCATTTACTACTTCAGAAAATTATCCATCAAACCTAAAATATTCACAACAAAAATCCAAAATTTACAAAAACCAATCAAAAGAAAAATCAGGGCAGTTTAGCAAGTAAGAGCAACTTCTTAGCGCGTGGGGTACTTTTGTTAGCGCATCCAACCATCAAGTTAGCGCGTCTGTTCCAAACAGTAGCATTTTATCCCAAAATCAAACCAGTGTTAAAACATTTAGCACATCAAAGAAAAATTCTAGCACGTGGAAGCATCAGCTTAGTGCGTAGCAACAAAATATTAGTGCATCAGGTTCAAAAGTTAGCGTGTCACAGGCCCAGGCTAGCGCATGACTTTTTAGATAGGTAGAAAACAATTTTTTGAATAGTTAAATCTTTAGCGCGTGTGGTCATTCTTTTATCCCGTGGAGTAATTTTGGTAGCGCATTTTGTCCTTGTTTTAGTGCGTGATCAAAAACTTATAGACAGAGGGCAAAACAGTGAGGAATTTTAAAATTTTTGAAAACATTTTCAGAAGCCTCTTGTTATCAACAACATTTTTCATCAAAGTGGAGTAGCAAAAACAAACCGTTTAAACTATTTCTTGAGCTAAATTTGTGTCAAAACAAACGTTGTAAAAATCCTTAACTGATCGCATGATAAAACATATCTATCTTATCATAATCCAGAAACCTCATCATCAGTATCAACAGAATCCTTTACCATCTTACTGATTTTATCTCAAAAACACTTGTTTAAAAATTTCAAGTTGTCAAATCAAGTCTCCATATCAGGAGGCTTTTATCCATATCATTTGATACCCTTTGTCGTGAAGGGGCATCTAAACCTTCATTTTGATAGAGTAAGACTTGAAATTTTCCAAACAAGATCAACTAAATCCAAACCAATCAAAGGAAACCATTGATCACTCATGCATAACTAATCCCCATATTTTGAGAAGAAAGAACATTTATCGTAACATCATGTTGAAGAAACAATGACCTCGTTTTTCCAAATTCATCAAGAGAAATAAGTTTTTATACATTAATCGTCAACTCTTCAAATCTCATCGGGTATTCCTTCATCACGTCAAATGTTATATCCAAAACAAATCCAACGAATTTGACAAAGAGCCCTTCAAAACAAGAGCCTATTGTCAAAAGTCTGCTTTTAATCAAATCATAAACCATAGAGGAAAAACCAATCTGGCATTCTTACCCGATGAGTGTATCACTTATAACACACCTTGACTAGAACCACCCACTCCTGAGCAACATATCAATGAGGATTTGGTCCCCTTCATCACTGAAAGTTTCTACTGAAATGCCTGTTACTCGCTCTCAAAGAAACCAACAAAGCGAGACACACGTAGAGTCTAGTATGAATCGAAGGTTGTCAAATCCTTTTGAAGTTCCACCTAGAAGAGACTGAAATTTCTGAAGCACTTCTTCAAGAATGTCAGGAAAACCCTTCATTCCAAAAGCTTGTAGAAAGGCTTATGGAAAATGACAAAGAAAAATATTTACTCATGCTCACAAGTAAAGGCGTTAAACTTCCCAAAGATTCAGACACAAACATCTTTAGAACTGGATCTCAACAATATGCATATCAAGAACAACAAAGAGAAGAGGAAACTTGTAACCTTGAACAACACATACCTGAGAAGCACATTCCAGAACAACGTATACCAGAAATGCATATACCCGAGCTAGAGACTCCAGAGCAAAATATACCATTTAACACACCTTTTCAACTAAGAACTAATACAAGGGAAGAACTCTTCCCTCAACAAGACAATATACCTTTGGTTTCCCTTACTCAACAAATGCAAATGTTACAAAGGCAAATACAAGACATGCAACAAGGGACAATAGTAGGGTACTCTTTAAACAAAATATGTCCTTATCCTTTCGACAGGAGATGGCACATGATCCCTTTTCCTCCAAACTCGGATGTGCCTAAATTTGACAAGTATGATGGAAAAAATGATCCCCATGATCATGTCAGAGAATTCTATACCATGAGTCTTGAGTTTGCTCATGATGACACCTATCTGATGAGGTTATTCCCAAGAAGCCTTGGAGGGAAAACAATGGAATGGTTATCCAAAATTACACCACCTATCAGATCATTTGATGAATTGGTTAACAAATTCATAACCCAATACTCCTATAACATCCAACATGCCATAACCATGCTAGATGTTTGCAACACCAAACAAAAGAACAATGAAACATTCATGATATTCCTTCAACGCTGGTGATGTATGGTATCTAGATATCCTCGAGATATTCCTGAAAATGAGAAAATGGAAATCTTCATTAACAATTTGAATGGTGAAATGAGTTACAGGCTAAAACTTCAATGCATATCGTCTTTTGCTAAATTGATTAAAAATGGCACTCAAGTAGAGGAAGCCTATGTCAAAAAGGGAACACTCAAATTCTTCAAGGAAGGAACAAACTCATCAAACTATAATAACTAGAACAACAACAGCCTAGACAAATCTTGATTTTGGACTTGAAACAAAAATGAAGGCAATAATGAATCACATGATCCCAAATCTAAGCGACCAGTGCTTGCATTATCCGAAAATCCTCAAAATATGAAAAATCCTAAAAATGCTAATCCAAATACTAGCACATATGCACCAAATACTGATCAAGGACAACCCAACACAAACAACACCAATGATACTCAAAGCAAAAACATGAATCTAGGACCTAACAACAATTCACGCAATAGCACGAACAATTTCCAAAAGCGTATCTTCACACCACTAGGGAAACCACTAGAATCAGCATTCAAAGAACTTCTGGCAAACAAAATTCTCTCCTTGCCTCCAATCAGAAACTATGAACCCCAAATCAAAGCACCATGGTGGAATGATTCACACTATTGTGATTTCCATCATAACAAGGGACATCGGATGAATGATTGCATGAGATTGAAACACATTGTGCAAGACATGATTGATTGAGGTGACTTAACAGTAGATGGTCTCAAAACAAATGGTGATCATGGAGCCTTTAAAAATCCTCTTCCAAATTACAACAAAGATGGAGCTTCAACCTCGGATGATACACGTGGAGCTCGTATCAACCATATCTACAACAACACCATAAATCACATATCAGCTAAAGATCATCAAGTAAATGTCATCACCATCTGAGATCAGCGTTATCATGAATCTATTAATGTGACAACCCAAACTCAGAAATATGTCTTAAAAGGACATACTGCACCTACAACTACTACACCAAAAATCTAATATGACTTGGTTAACCAACTATGCAAAACTCCAACTCAGATATCTATACTAGAATTACTGAAACTATCACCGAAGCACAAAGACATATTGGAACAAGCGCTATTGGAAACCAATGTACCTCAAAGTTTGGATACGGACAGATTTCAAGCCATGGTCGCCCATATGATCGGACCTCATAACCTCACCTTCTTAGAGCATGACAATACTTCCTTGAGTCATCTGCATAACACTCCTCTCCATATTGAAGTCATTGTTTGCAAACATCGAGTAAAAAGAGTCTTAATAGATGGAGGAGTCAGACTTAATATATGTACTTTAAAGCTTATCCATGCATTAGGCTTCTCAGAAGAGTCTATTGATCCCTGCAAGAAGATTACCATAAAGGCATATGATGATGAGGAAAGGTCCTCTAAAGGAACCATGCTGTTACCTATTCAAGTGGGACCAGTGCAAAAGGATACTATGTGTCAGGTCTTAGACATAGATCTCACCTACAATATTTTGTTAGGGCGACCTTGGATACATGAAATGCAAGCAGTGCCTTCTACATATCACCAGTGTGTCAAATTTCCTTATGAAGGACAAGAGATCTCCATATCTACTGATCACAATCCATTTCAACATTGTAACGCAATGGGGGCAGCCCAAGACAGTTTGGTTCCTCATAATAGAGAAAAGCAGCGATCTTCAACATCAAATCTACAAACAGCAAAGCGCAACTCATTATCTAGAGATTTCAAGCAAAAAATGCAAATCAAAGACCAAGGTATGGGAGAATACTCTTTGGAGCCCCTATGTTTGGCCAAATTATCGACATCACCTAGATCTCATGGATTGCCTACTACATCAATACATCTGGTCACTCAGCCCATCACCAAATTTGATGGTACCTTCATCCAGTTGGGCACTCTAGCGCATGAATCAGAAGACAAGGATATTCTTAGCTAGTTATACAAAGATGAGGAAGAAGGTAACAGAGTAGCTACTCTAGACATTGTTCTACCTACACACCTATATGGAAAAGGATACTTAATCATGCAACAAATGGGATATGATGGTAAAGGACCTATTGGGAAACACAAAGAAGGAGTCACTGAACCCATAGATCTTCCTTCATAGCCCAGTAGAGACAAAATAGGATTGGGTTGTAAGCTCACTTTCCTATTAAGAAAGCCACCCTGCATAACTGCAAAACCTCAATGGAAAGTAAAGAAGAAGTACAAAGAAGAATCCTGGCAGGAAGCACCCTTTGAATCAGCAGAAACAATCTACAAGGCACGGGAATGTCAAGAACAGAAGTTACATCAAGAAAATATTCTAAGCCACAAGAAGGCCATATCTGCAACAATAGCTCATAGTCAAAATCCACTATGCCAAGAAAAAATAAGATCATCTCAAGATACCATTATTTCTCCTAGAGGAGGCACAGTCTATGAACAAATACAGAAAGTAGAAGAAAGATCTGATACCGAGTCAACAAAAACTATCAAAATAGTATCCACTATCAAAGATTTATTTTCACCATACAACATACTAGTTTACAGCACTAATAGAATTTGGGATGATGCCTCTAAGACTGATTCAAATGAATATGAATGGGGTAGCTACTCAAATGCTACTATAGATATCACTGACAATACTGATTCCATATCCCTTTCTCAAGAAAAACATAACACAGAAGATAGACCTCTTGAATTTGGACCTCAGAATATCTATGATGCCAAGGAAAGTGAATAGAAACATTATGAACAAGTCTATACAGAAGATAATACCATTGAAGACCTTGATGAAATCCTGGACTTCTTTAAAACCAAGAACAAACACGATGAAACCTCTGTCCTAACACTTACAGTAGCAGAAGTTGATCCACCTAACGATTCCTTACCACTTGTTTTTCCTGATCTCATTGACTGGGATGAACCTGAAATCCATGATATACCCATTTTTCCAGATGATGAATCTATTATCCATTACCTATGTACCGTAAATCTGGAAACAAGCTCTACTAGTGAACAAAGTAATGATATATGCCAATCAAGGAGTGCCAAGTCTCTCAGTCGCAAAAATGAACCAAGTAAAAGATCTAATGCTGAAAACCAGTCAATGGCAGCTTTAGATCACAAAAAAGTAAAAATAAAGAACGCATTTGAGGGTGAAAACCTTTTTAAGGCACCTAATGATGAGAGACATGACACTCTTCCTGAGCACTTTCATGAGCTATCACCCATATTGATTGAGCCCACTCAATCAATCAACATTGGTACCACAGAAGCAGTCAAAAACATACACCTTGCAGAATCTCTGACAAAGGAGGAAAGATTAGCATTCATCATTTTCTTTAAAGAAAAGCAAATTAACTTTTCTTGGTCATATGTCGATATGCCCGAAGTCGATCCACACTTGATCATGCATCACTTGTCCATCTCTTTAGGAGTTAAACCAGTCAAGCAAAAGCTACGAAAGATGAATCCACAGGTAGCACTCATGGTCAAAACTAAACTAAAGAAACTATTAGATGTCGGATTCATCTGACCCATTGACTATGTAGAGTGGATTTCCAACATCGTTCTAGTATCAAAACCAGATGGTAGTATCAGAATATGCACTGACTTCAGAGATGTCAACAAAGCTTGTCCAAAAGATGACTTTCCTCTGCCCAGTATCAACATAATTGTAGACCTCACAGCAAGACATGCAATGCTCTCACTAATGGACGGTTTCTCAGGCTATAATCAAATCAAAATATCCCCAAAAGATCAAGATAAAACAATATTCACCTATCCTTGGGGAACGTACTGTTCAAATGTTATGCCTTTTGGCTTAAAGAATGCAGGGGCCACTTATCAAAGAGCAATGACAACAATCTTTCATGACATGATGCACACATTTATCGAAGATTACATGGATGATTTACTAGCTAAATCCTTCACTAGAGTGGAACATCTAAACATCTTAACAAAGATTTTTGATCAATCGGAGAAGTTCCATGTCAGGCTCACCCCTAAGAAGTGTGTCTTCAGAGTTACATCAGGCAAGTTACTAGGCTACATAGTCTCAGCTAAAGGTATTGAAGTAGATCTAGAAAAAGTACAAGCCATTATGGAAATGCCACCACCAAAGAATATCAGTCAACTCAGATATCTACAAGGATGACTTCAATCAATCAAGTGATTCATCGCTTAGCTAGCAGATAAAAGTCTACCATTTAACCATTTACTACACAAAAATGTACCATTCAGATGGGAAACCAAGTATGCAGAATCTTTTTACCAAATCAAATAGTACCTAATGAATTTACCAGTTCTGGTACCACCAGTCGCAAGAAAGCCACTTATCCTATATATCTCAACAATAGATATATCGCTGGGGGCACTATTGGCACAAGAAGATCAACAAGGAAAAGAATGAGCCATATACTATATCAGTAGGACATTGAATGGCTATGAAATCAACTATACATTCATTGAAAAGGCTTGCCTAATAGTGGTCTTCGCATCTCAGAAGTTCCAACATTATATGCTAGTGCACACAATTAAGCTAGTGGCAAAAATTGATCCCCTCCAATATCTACTCAGCAAGGTAGCTCTTACAGGAAGATTGGCTAAATGGGTCATGATTCTCAGTGAATTCGACATCCAATACATAGAAAGATGAGCCATCAAAGGACAAGCAATTGCAGATCAACTGGCTGAAGCATCGCTACCAGGAAAACAAACTATGGAGATTGAATTTCCAAACAGGGATGTTCTTACTCTTACTACCAAACAATGGACCCTATACTTTGACGGATCCTACACACAACATGGTTCAGGTGTTGGCATTCTTTTCATCACTCCTGAAGGACACACTATACCAAGATCATATAGGCTTATGTTCCCATGCACAAATAATGTGGCTGAATATGAGGCATTGGTTATAGGCATCAAAATGGCCATAGAATGGAAAATCACAGAGTTAAAGGTCTACGGAGACTCACAACTAGTCATCCATCAAATCAACAATGACTATCAGACAAAGGATGACAAGCTGCTACCCTACAAGTGAATGGTGGATGACTTCAAATAGTATTTTGTGCACATCACTTTCGAGCAAATACCAAGGTTGAACAACAAAGCAGTCGATGCAATGGCTACTATTGCTTCATTACTACAAATTCCGGAGCAACAGAGTCATTATAAGTTTTTGGTAGAGCAACTATTCTCCCCAGCTTATGACCACTCTGAATCCCATGTTATCTATGCCTTGACTGGTTCAGATTCTCCATTATATGGACCAATATACGACTACCTTAAGAATAATATCTTACCATTGACCAATCCCATAACTAGAAATGGAATTTTATCCAACAAGCTGCCCATTATACCCTTACTGCTGATACTTTGTATCATCGAGGTCTAGATGGTACTCTTCTTCGTTGCCTTGATCGTAATGATTCTGATTCCACTTTACACGAGCTTCACGAAGGTATTTGTGGAACACATTCAAGTGGTACTACTCTTGCTAAAAAGCTTCTAAGGATGGGATACTACTGGCCTACAATGGAGAAAGATTCATACCACTTCACCAAGAAATGTCCTAAATGCCAGATCCATGGCAATCTGATACATGTACCAGCACAGGAACTACAACCATTCACAACATCCTGGCCCTTCTGTCAGTGGGGGTTAGACTTGGTCGGAAAAATTCATCCTTCATCTTCAAATGGACACAAGTTTATTATAACTGCAACAGAATACTTTACCAAGTGGATAGAAGCAGTCCCCATGACCACTATGACTGGGAAACAAATTGCCTCTTTTATCCTAAATTATCTAATTTGTAGATATGGTATTCCAAGTTCAATCATCACAGATAATGGACGGCCTTTCAAAAACCAAGATGTACAAGAACTATGTGAAAAATTCAAAATCCAACATCGATTCTCTACACCATACTACCCACAGGGAAATAGTCAAGTAGAAGCATCTAATAAGACAATACTAAAGATCCTAAAGAAAATAGTGAATGATGCAGGCAAAGATTGGCACGTACAACTTAATCCAGCAGTTTGGGCATACAGAACCAGCATCCGCACACCTACAAGAGCAACACCATACTCATTGGTATATGGATCAGAGGCCATTTTACCCCTGGAAGTAGAAATCCCATGTCTTAGAGTCTCTTTGAAAGGTTTAATCCTAGATGAAGAGTATCAAGTTAACCGACTACAAGAACTCAAACTATTAGATGAAAGATGTCAGCATGCTTACACTCATCTCAAAGCATATCAACAATGCATGTGCAAGAGCTACAACCACAAGGTCATCCCCCGCAACTTCAAAGTTGGTGACCTAGTCCTCAAAGAAAATCCAAGAAATCAGCAAGATCGAGAAAAGAAAGGGAAGTTTGAACCTAACTGGTTGGGTCCCTATGTCATCATATCAGTCTATGGATCAGGTGCCTATCAGCTAACAACCTCAGAAGGAGATATGCTCGATGAACCAACTAACAACATTCATCTGAAGAAGTACTACACTTAAGTAGCCTAATGCACAGAAAAAGCCAAAAAAAATAAATAAATAAATAAATCAAAAAAAATCAAACAATCGAGAAAAAGCAAATAAAAAGGTACAATAAAAACAAATGGTGAAAACCTAGTAAACAGACGTTGTTGTGAAAGAATGGCTCCTCTATCTATCTCCATACCATTTTATCCGTATCCTTAAAAACACTATCGGCCATCGCCTGACACTTAGCACATATCCATTCAGGACATACTTAGCATAGTCACTATCCTTGTTTATACATATATATCCTCTTACCACATTCCACCATGGCTTGGAAATCACTGTACATATTCACATCAAGAGGCACACTTAGCTAGGGGCAATAAATCATCAAAACTTGCAAACGTTCAAAATGTCAAAACTCAAAGCAAAACTCAGAAGCATTGCATCCAACTACCAAAACTACACTTCATCGCAAAGCAAAACAAAGAAACACAAAAATACCAACGATGGATGATTTTCTGAAGTACTACATGTTGCATTATCGCATAAAATCTTGACTATTTTTGCATTATCGAACTTTTTAAATTATTGAATTCTCTCCCTTTTCTCACTAAAATGCTTCACAGCTAGAGATCATGGGGAAACTCCAATATTTTCTTAGTCTTCTATCTGGGAGGTGATCACTTGTACTATGTGGATACTTGCCTCAGGAAGTGATACATCGAATATCACTGAAGGCATGATTCCACTTCACACATACAAATGATTCAATCTTGTTTGTTTTGTGGTCGTCCCGGTTCAATTATACCTTGATGCTTGTGCTATCTTGCAAAATCAACTATTATGTAAATTTTTCTCAGGTCATTATGGTTCAATTATACCATTGTGCTTGTATAAATTTTCAACATATCCTAAACAAATCAATGCTCAATGATGATACCTACAAAGAAAGAAAACAACATGTGGCTATATCGGATGGCAAATACAGAATGAGAATGCTACCAAAAACAAATAGTTGCATATCATTTTACAATTAGTTGCATATCATTTTACAAATAGTTCCATATCATTTTATAATTAGTTGCATATCATTTCATAATTAGTTGCATATCATTATCATACATCTCATTTTTTAAATACATCTCACAAACATATCAAAGCATACATCCTGCATCATACATTATATCATATATTTAAGCATTGCATCATCATAATGTAAAGAATGGAACACATCAGCACATACATCCATATAACACACCACATGATCAAAGATAATGATGTCGTATATATATATATATCTCCAAAAATGATCAAAATGTACAAAATCTATCATTTCTATGTCTAGTACAAAGAATACAATGATCAAAAATACAATAGAGACCACGTCTCTCAAGTATGGCTATCCCTTGATGGAGATGGTCTAGCTCCAAATGTCCCCACCCCTGGATCTCCAGGGGGATCCTGTCTCGATGGCCTTGTCACACCTTGGCTCTCGGACCGTGACCCAGTATCTCAAGATCGACTAGATCTCGACTGTGTAAAGCTTTGTACTCGATGATCCCTGGGTACCACAGTCTCATAGTGTCGACGGTAGTACTCTGCCTCCTGAGCTCTCAAAAATAGCTCTCTTAAGGTGTCTCTCATCAGACCACCTGCCGTTGCTCACTGCAAGCTCCTCCACTCGACCCCACCACTCTATCTCTATGTCTCGCTCAGTGGTCAACTATGCAATCTGCCACTAATATGTCAATACCTGTGCCTGCAGTTGCTGTATAGTCACCTGCAGAGTCCAAATCTGTGCATCCTCAACATGAGTGGGGATCTGAACCCGTAGCGGTACCTGTGCAGGGGCATCCCCTCTAACTCTGCCTATCCTCGGTGCTGGAGGTGGGAGCACATCCATCCTCCTCCTTTGAGTTGGCCATGTCGCCTTGTCCGTCCCCCCCACTGCAGCTAGAACCTCTCCTATCCTCCCCTCTCCACCTACTCCAATGGCCAATCCACCTCTCCCCTTGTCCATCACCGCCCGTCTAACTGCTCTCTCCAAACCTCTATCTCCCCTCCTCCCTCGATCTCCCCTCCTCCCCCAATCTCCTCTCCCTCGTCGACCTCCTCCACCATCTCCATCATCCTCATCATCATCATCAAATGTCGACCGCATCTCCTCTAGATCTGAAATCCTTGCCACTGCCCGTGCAACAAACAATCTCGCAAACTCATCTATCATGCCCGTATCCAAAATCTCTGGGGCATAATCCCATATCTGGCCTGCCAAACTGACAAACTCCTCCACAGCCACCGCACTATCAATGGTTGAGCCCCAATCTGGTATGTCCTGCCTCTACCGTGCATATAAACAGGCCCCCTGAGGTATACCTTGTTGTCGACCAAACTGTCGCAAAACTCTGGTCACCACGAACCTCTCAATAACAAATGGGGTCCTCCCAATCAGGTATCTCATCATAAACACATAGGGCATCTCTAGCCCATCCTCTGCCCACACCTCACATCCTATATACGGTCGCCATGTGACCATATCAATGTCATCCAGGACTCTCCTCCAATGCTATAGTTTGCCCAGCTTCCACTGAACAACTAGACCCCTGTACCCATAGGCATAGGCATGTCCAATGGGCCTATCCCTATCTGCTAATGGCCTAGCGGCCGGAATGTGCTCCCAGCACCATACCTATAAGAGCATCACGCCAGCTGACAAACTACCATAACCTAGGTATACCACCTCGTGCAAGTCCCTATATAGATGGGCTAGCATAGCTGATCCCCACATGAACCTGCGGCCCTATGTAACCATGTCCTCTAACACCAGCCCCCATCCCACAGAGAATCCCTTTGACCTACGATCAGGACAAAGGAATCCACCGATAAACCCTGCCAGTACTGATGGAAGCGGTGCATAATCCAGGTCTAGGAACTCCTGCCACAGGATCTCGTATCTGCATAATGTCTCATCGTGAAAAATGCGGTGAAGTGCCTCTGTGCCACCCTCCTCCCACTGCTCATATGGTAGTAGTGCACCTACTACTAGTATGTGTAGAATTCTATAATAGTCCTTTGGTGTGACTATCATCTCACCCGTGGCAAAGTGGAAGGTGTTCGTGTCACTATGCCACCTCTCTGTGAGTGCTGTAAGTAACCCCCGGTTCAAAATAAACCGAGGCATATCCAACAAGGACGTCAACCTGCATCTCTCAATAATATCTAGGTCGGCCTGTGTCAACTGTGGTATCAGAGTCTAAGGCCTAGGAAATCTCTCATGCGACTGAACCATGCCCAATCGCTCCTATCAACCAGCAAAACAAGTCCAATATTAGTTTTCCACATCAAAACAAAGATATCAAAATCAAAATCACATCAACAACATGAAACAAATTGCTCATCTACATCAAGTTCAACATCCTATCATTTCATATCAACTTGTAACACAACTCAAGTTATCAAAAACCATATCAAAACTTGTAAAACAACTCAAGTCTCCAAATCACATAAACTTGTAAAACAACTCAAGTTTCCCACCTATATCAGCTTGTAAAACAAATCAAGTTTCCAACCCATATTAGCTTGTAACACAAATCAGGCTTCACACATTGAACTTGAAACAAATTGCAAAAAAAAATCATGCTTTGATCAAACCAACACATGCATAACTTGAAATATCGCAAATCAAAACAAGTTATATCAACACTCATATTGGACAAATCAATAAAAACCATGACAGTAAAACACAACAATTTCGCAAATCACCCCATCTCACAAAATTTTTTTTGATGCGCTAAAATAGATTATCTACGTGCTAAAATCTACCCATCCGCTAAACTATTTTTCCCACCCGCTAATCTGTTTACCCTATGTGCTAGAATACTTCTACACGCTATCCTTTTTCCCCAATGCACCACCCAACCTGCCCTATGCGCTAAACCCTATTTATGCACTAACCTATACCTTGCTAATGCTACCTATTTAACCATATGTGCTAACCTATACCTTGGTGATGCTACCTATTTAACCATATGCGCTAGGTCCACCCTACACACTAAAACCCCTTACACATGTGAACCTCTGTGACCCCTATGCGCTCGGTCTTCCTCACGCGCTACCCTGTTGACCTGACATGATATCCTATGTTTCACATGCGCTACTTTCCCGCCATGCACTAACCCAGAACTTCTATGCGCTACACTATTTTGTTTCGGACGCAGCCCTAAAGACAAACTTCATGCGCTACCTAAATTTTCGTATGTGCTAACTTGCGACTTTGACGCGCTAAACCGCTAAAACCGAATTTCAAAAATAAAAAAATGACCAAAAATGACAAAATCAAAAATCAAAAAAGGGTCAAAAGTGTTACCTTATGGGTGCTCCATATGCGGCAGGTCTCCAGTATCTCCGAACGTGCTCAAAATGATGCCTGGAATACGGAATAGGCATTTTGACTTCTCTCCAAATTCTCTTTCTCAAAAGTCAACAATGCAAAAATGAATCAAATAAAGGCACTTTTCCCCTTTTATAGGAGAAAAATGAAATTAGGGTTAGGGAAATGGGCATGTAATATGCTCGCGGTCTCCCTTATACCCTAAAACATGTAAATTATCAGGAGATGAATCAATTTCAACATTTCACATAGCCAAAATCATACACACCAAAGACAAATCACCAAATCAAATAAAAATTTTCAAAATATTGATTCATCTCCCGAGGGGGCATCACCATCAAATATCGAATCTCGGGCATCACACATCAAATTAAATCTGAGGCACAACTGGAAAATTGTAAAAACAACATAAAAATTTCATTTGATCATAAAATCATGATAAACACATCATTTTCTTTGAAATAACATGTGCACACACGTCACTTCAAAGAGGGGCAAAATGTAGACGTATAAAAATGACCATATTCCTAAATGAATATTTTATGTTCATTTCTCTATTTGAATAAATCCAATTTAATTAAATTATTTGCATTCCTCTATTTAATTAAGTAAATTACTCAATTAAATTCACTATACCCATTTAATGAATAAATATCACTTTATTCAATTAAATCCCTTCTATCCACTTTTAATTAAATTCAAATTTAATTAAATAGTTATCCTAAATTGAATAAATCTAATTTATTTAATTTCCCCAAATTACAACCAAATTGAATTAAATTAACTTTATTTCAATTAAAACCTATTATCCCTCCATCCACTTGCAAAATCCTACACCTTCCACTTGCATCCTAACCCTCTTTCTAACCTCTTCTAGACTCTTCTAATCGCTTCTAATTAGCCTAACCCATCTCCTAAGCTTTGTCAGATCCCTAAGCAAAGGGAAGTCACTTCTCAAACCCCTAAAGTCTTTGATAACCATTAAAGGCTTCAAGTCTTCAACCACTTAATGTCCCCAAAGTCTTCATAACCATTAATGGTTAACTCAAACCCTCATACATGGTTAAAGAATTTCTTTTAACTCAACCTCCATCTAACCCAAGGGTCTCATAAAGCATTCATTGCTTTGACCATGGTTATTCTTTAATCATTTCACAAGAGTTTATCCTTGGATTAACTCTTAATCCAATGGGTAATCTTAACTTAGGCTTGACCCTTACCCTCTAGATAACCATAAGGTCTTCTCAGGCATTTAATGCCTCCAACCCCTTCTCTCAACCCAACCCTATGTTGACAATTGTCACCATTTCATTGGTGCCAATTGCAAACATGGATCCCCAACTTTCAAACTCAACCCTTGATTAAACCTTTCAGTCCTGACCATCCATTGCCCTATTTTTTCTATAAATAGAGCTCTCATTCCTCCTTTCAAAAACAATCCAAGTTTGTAGTATCATACTTATGCTCAAATACATTCAAGCTTTCATACCATTTTTATGCTCATCATTTTAGCCTCTCTTTAACTAGGAATTAGTCTAAATATGCATGTTTAGAATACTTTCTTTATCATTTAGCTCAATCATAGACTAATATATCATGTTAGGATAGTATTCATACTAACCTTGTCATCTTATAGTTAGTTTATTGCATTTCTAGAATCATGCATAGCTTAGGATGCATCTCATATTAAAACCAACAAAAAGCATCCCTCGTTCTTGCATTTGCCATCCCTAAACCGTTTTGTTCAGTGATCTGAGAGCAAAAACATTGGTTTGAGGGACCGTGTAAGATAGAGCACCATGGGACCAACCTTGGGAAGCTGAGTGATACTTCATTACTCCATAGGTTGCACCAAGAAGTCATGTGAGTGTGTGAGTAAAGCTCCATAGAACTCCATTTTTCACATTTCAAGTTCTATCGACCCACTTTTCCCGCATACACCAACTATGGTATATGGAAGATCAGAATGGAGACACATCTGAATTGCATTGGAAAGGACATATAGGATATTACAAAGAATGACTATGCTACTCCTACTCAAGGTCAACCTAATCCACCAACCTTGGCTAAAGATCAATAAAATGATTGCAAAGCAAGAGAAGCACTTTTGAGTGCATTGTCAGATCAGCAAATCATGCGATTATCATACTGATCTACTGCTAAACATATTTGGGATAAATTGGAGACATTGAATGAAGGTGACACCACTGTCAAAATTGCAAAATTAGAATGCTTTCGAGTTAGGTATGAAAATCTAAAAATGGAAGAAGATGAAAGGATTTCTGCTTTTATGGAAAGAGTTAATGAAAATGTTTTGGGTATACAATGTTGTGCAGGATCCTTAAGTGAAGATGAAATTGTTTCTAAAGTTTTAAGAGCTTTTCCACTGACATAAAAAATGAAAGTAACTACTATTAATGAATTGAGAAAAATGCCTAATGCATCACTATCTAGAGATACTTTGGTTGGAAAACTTTCAGCTTTTGAACTTGAGGAATTTGGTCCTATTGCTACAATCAAGACAGATTTGGCTTTCAAAGCTTCATCATCTGTAACATCATCATCATCATCTAAAAAATATGATTGGAATGCACTCTATGCTAGAGAACTTGAAGAAATCAGAAGAGAGAATGAAGAACTTGAAGAGCTTGAAGCACTATTTGCAAGGAAAATGCCTAAAGGTCTACTTGGAAGTAAGTATGAAGGTAAAGCAACATTTAAATGTTTTTACTGCAATAAAATTGGTCATATGGCATCTAGGTGTCCTGATAGACATGCAAGATTGAAAGAAGAAGCTAAAATAACATACAAGCCTAACCCTGAATATCAAAAGTACATATTTAAGATGAATAGAGACAAATCATGTTACTATGCTGATGAAGGAGTAACTGATGATTCTAATGAGGAACTGATAGACAATGGATGGGATTTCGTTGCAATAACAAAAGATCAACCGACACCCACTGTTCAACCAGTAGAGAAAGCCCTGGTAGCTAAAATTGAAGAAAAGGATGAATGGATCATTGATTCTAGATGTTCACATTATATGACTAGTGATAAGAGTAAATTCTTAACCTTTCAGGAATACAATGGAGGTCTAGTAAGATTTGGAGATGACAAAGCTTGTTTGATTAGAGGAAAAGGGACTATATCTTTTGATGGTAAACACAATATTGATAATGTTTACTATGTTGAATGTTTGAAGCATAATCTTTTGAGTGTTGGTCAATTAGTTGAAAAGGGATTTCAATTACAATTCAAGAATGCAAAATGCAAAATCATGAATAGAACTGGTTTGGAAATTACAACCGATAAGGAGACTAGAGGTAATATCTTTCATTTGAATAACAATGAGAAGACATGTTTGATTGCACATATTGATGAAAGTGTTGGCATTTGGCATTATAACAGACAAGGAGAGATTGTTGGCATTTCAATAAGGATATTGAGAAGGTTGTTGATGATTATCGATATAACTGATTAAGGATGTTTACTGTCTTAATATTATTATTTTGTCATTTATGTCAAGAAATTGATTTTCTAATTCAGTATAATGTTGCCATATCTTGAGAAGTATGATTTGATGAGTATAAAGATGTCAGTAAAAGACACAGAAAGAATATGATGAATAAGGGGAGGAATAAGTTATTCAATGGGCACCTATTACAGAGTTAGACGATGATGAGATCATGATGTTTAGATTGTTTTGATATCATACATATGTTATTGATTGTAAGGTTAATACTATAGTATGTTACCAAGCAAAGAACCTAGTCGGTAAACCCTAAGGAACCTAGTCGGTAAATCCTAAGGTTATCACTATCGATTAATGAAGGCAGAGTGTCTATCGAGTAAAGTTTAGTATTTATCGAGTTGCAACTGAGTAATAACAGAATGCATTGAATGAATAAAATGATTATTTAATGAAGGAAGCTGATGAGCTGGCTATGATTAAATGATTGGTATGTCGTGAATGAAGTTTGTTAAAGAATCTATGGTAAAGGAAAATCGGCAAGAAGATCTACAGCTCAAATTGAACCACAATACCCTAGCACAAGTTCCAAGAAATGTATGGAAGTTCCAAGGTGGGGTAAAATGTTTTCAGATCGAAGGATACATTGAACCTGGTCAAAGTTTGAAGATCTGATGGCTATGATTGATCATGGGAAATGTGATCAAGGAGATTAAGCAGTTGGCGAATTGTTTATAAATAAGGAATTGTTGATAAACAATGTATGCAAGCAAGTGTATGCACAGGGATGCTACATAGTGATTACCGAGCACATAAGCTTGAAGACCTGTTTGCATAATAGAGTATAGAGCCCAACAGATGGACAAGATTAGTCCTATTGTATTGAGCAAATAAGAATCTTCTTTAGCATTTTAGATGTGAAGTTGCAGATAGATTTTTATTACTATTATTTTGTAAAGTGATAGAAAATCTCTTAACCGAGTGGACTTAACAATCTTATTTGTAAAACCCTCTAGCAAGGTGACATTCTGATTGAGTGTTTGAAATCCTTTAACAAGGTCACTTCTAACAGGGTGAAGATCCTAACAGATTTGAGGGAAATCCCTTAACCGGGTCACATCTAGCAATGTGTTTGTAATCTTTAACAAGATTTGCTTTTAACCGAGCATACTCTAGAAGAGTATATTTCTTAGTGGGTTCGAAATCCCACAGTGGTTTTTCCCTATTTGGGTTTCCACGTTAATCTAGTGTTATGAGTGTTATGATGTTTATATGCTTTTGAGTTTGCATGTTTAGCAGTTTTGGTTATATTACTGAAGTATATGTTACCAAGGTTGAATCTGTTGTTTTTAAAAAGATTAAGTTTGTATGATTCATGCCCCCCCCCCTCTCATCTTATTAGCTTGGCATTTGTACTTAACATTAAGTATCCGAACTATCAATTGGTATCAGAGCTTTGGACTCCAGAAGAGAAAGTTTAAAGGTACTTAAGGAAAAGATCCAAAAATGTATAAGAGGGATGCACCGAAGTTGAACAAGTCAAGTTTCTCTACATGGCATAAAAGGATGAAGCTGCACCTATCAGGAGTTGGAGAATATGTTGTATATTATCTAGAGAATGATTTTATTACACCGAGCACCTATCCATTGACAATGGAAGAGATAAAGGCAAAGCAAGAACATATTCAAGCAATGATTGAAATAACATCTGCATTGATCAACTCAAAGTTTAATGATCTAGAAGGCTGCAATGATGTAAAGGCAATGTGGGACAAGCTCATATCTGTGTATGGTGGAGATGAACATGTTCAAAGAGAAAAAGTGGATGGTCTAAGAGGACAACTTGAATCTATGAGGATGAATGAAGGTGAGAACATAACCCAGTACAGTACAAGACTAAAGGAGATTGTCAATCAAATCAAAGGAGCAGGTGGAACTATTGAAGAAAAGGATATAACAAGTAAGTTGTTAAGAACCCTTCTACTAGCTTATGCAATCCGAGTCTCTGCAACCAATGAATTGAGGTCTGTACCCAATATGCTAGTTTCTTTAGATGCTACTATTGGTAAGCTACATGCATTTGAGTTAAGTAACTTTGATAATAGTGGGTCATCAGTAAATAAAGTTGAATCTGCATTTAGTTCTTTTCATATTGGTGAATCTGATGATTACAATGAGAGAATGAGTAAGTACATTAAAGGGGATCACAGTCGAGCAAGTGAAAGATTTCACAAGAACATTGAGGAAGTACACAAACTGTATGAGGAAATCAGAAAGCAAGAAGAGTTTGAAGCACTTTTAGCCAGAAGGTTACCAAGAGGCAAAGGTAAGTATAAAGGAAAACTACCTTTGAAATGTTTCAATTGTGATAAGACAGGACATATGGCTTCTAACTATCCTGACAAAAATTCTACTGAAAAGAGAGATTACCGAGATGATAGATAGAAAGATAATCATTACAGAGGACACTGAGACTTCAGAAGAAGAGATAGAAAGTCATGCTTAATAGCCGATGAGGAATCCAATGATGATAAATCAGATGAAACTGATATAGAGGAAGTAGTTTATGTGGCTATCAAAGATGGATCAGATGAAGAAAGGTATGAAGAAAAAGCCCTAATATCTCACATAAATACTAATGATTCTTGGATCATAGATAGTGTTTTCTCACATCAAATGACAAGTGATAAACACAAGTTTGTTATGTTTGAAGACTATGATGGAGGTAATGATGCACCATGTCCGATAAAAGGTAAAGGATCTATAACGCTTCTTGACAATGCAAGATGCAATGATGTTTATTGGGTTGAAGGTTTGAAATACAATTTGTTGAGTGTAGCACAGCTAAACAATATAGGATACCGAATAGAATTTCAGAAAGGAATTGTCAAAGTTCATGACAAGCATGGAAAGTTAGTTGCTACCAGGACACAAACAAAAGGTAACACATTTCACCTTGACTCAACTTGGAATAAATGTATGTATGCAAAGATAGATGATACCTAGTTATGGCATAAAATTTTTTGTCATGTAAATTTTGATAATCTGATCAAAATAAGAAAGAAGCACCAAGTAAGAGGTCTACTGAGTCTTGAAAAACCTAAGAATGTTGTGTGCCGAGGATGCTAGATGGGTAAAATGACAAGATCAAGCTTCACAAGTAAGTCCTACACTTCCAAGGGAATTTTAGATCTTGTGCACACTGATCTTTATGGTCCTATGAAAGTTCAAAGTTATTATGGTGATAAATATTTCATATTATTTGTGGATGACTATTCAAGGATGATGTCAGTTATGTTTTTTAAAGAAAAATCAGAAGCTTTTCAAATGTTTAAATGGTACAAGGCAAGAGTTGAAAATGAAACAGGAAGACAACTGAAATGTCTTAGATCAGATAGAGGATGAGAGTTCACATTTGATGAGTTCAACTTATTTTGCAATGATCATGGTATAAAAAGACAAGTCTCTGCAGCGAGAAATCCACAACAAAATAGAATTGCTAAGAGAAGAAATGGATCTATTGTGGATTGTGCTAGAACCCTGATGATTGAAAAGAAAGTGCCACAAACATTTTGGAGAGAAGCAATAAGCACAACAATTTACACCCTGAACTGAGTACAACTAAAGAAAGGAACTTTGAAGACACCATATGAAATCTGGTATGACAAGAAACCTAATGTAAGTTATCTTAAAATCTTTGGAAGTAGATGCTATGTACACAAAGATGATAGAAATGGCAAGTTTAATCATAAAAGTGAAGAAGGAACATTTCTTGGTTATTCTTCTAGAAGTAAAGCATTTAAATGTCTGATCAAATCATCTAACAAAATAGTAGAAAGTGCAAATGTGAAAATTGATGAATTTGCAAAAAGAAATGATGCAGAAAATTCCGAAGAACCAGAAGATTATGATGAATTTGTCTATGTTCAACTGACAAGTCCTACCAAGAAAACTACAGAAGGAAATGAAGAAAATATTCAGTTACCGAGTGATGAAGAAGATCATATAGAGCCTACCGAGCCTGTATTAGCCAAGTATGTCAGAAGACATCATGCATCAAGTCAAATTATAGGAGATAAGGATGATCCAGTGATGACAAGGAACAAACTGAGATAGAACACATGTCTGATATCTGAATTTGAACCGAGAATAGTGAAAGAGGCATTTAACAGTGAAGATTAGATAAATGCTATGACAGAAGAGATTGATCAAATCAAGAAGAATGACACATGGACACTAGTCCCAAGACCGAAGGATAAAAATGTAATTGGTACAAAGTGGATTTTCAGAAACAAGCTGAATGAAAAAGGTGAGGTCATTCAAAATAAAGGAAGACTAGTTTGCAAAGGTTATGCCCAAGAAGAAGGAATTGATTATGGTGAGACTTTTGCACCTATGGCAAGACTTGAAGGAGTAAGAACATTGTTGGCATATGCTGCTTATAAGAATTTCAAGGTATATCAAATGGATGTCAAATCTGTATTTTTGAATGGTATATTAGAAGAAGTTTTTATTGAACAACCTAAATGATTTGTTGAAGACAAAAATAAAGATCAGGCATGTAAATTGAACAAAGCTTTATATGGTTTGAAACAAGCACCTAGAGCATGGTATGAAAGATTGCACTCTTATTTAATCAAGATTGGTTTTATAAGAACAAGTGAAAACAGTAACATGTACATGAAGAATGATGAAAATAGAATACTGATCTCAGTCATATTTGTTGATGATAATATCTTTTGTTGAAATGACTCTCTATGTAAGAACTTTGGAAATGAAATGAGCAAAGAATTTGAGATGTCATTAATCGATGAGATAAAGTATTTTATAGGTTTACAGATACTGCAAATGAAAGATGAGATTTTCATTACTCAATCCAAGTACATAAAGGAAATCTTAAAGAAATTTGGAATGGAGGATTCAAAACCAGTAAGTACTCCTATGACTACCAACTGTAAACTATCAAAGAGTGATGAATCTACATCTGTTGATGAGACACTTTACTCATCCATGATTGGAAAGTTGCAATATGTTGTTCACAGTAGGCCAGACATAGCACATGCAGTAGGTATAGTTGCAAGATTCTTTGTAGATCCTAAGGAAACACACATTAAAACAATCGAGAGAATTTTTAGATACTTGAAAGGCACTGAAGATTATGGCTTAGTATATCAGAAAAGAAATGATTTTGATTTAAAAGTTTATACTGATGCTGATTGGGCAGGCAACATTGATGACAGGAAAAGCACAAGTGGAGGAGCTTTCTTTTTAGGAGAAAGACTAGTGAGTTGGCTTAGCAAGAAACAAGGATGTGTTTCGCAGTCAACAACAAAAGCTGAATACATTGTTGTAGCATTGAATTGTACCAACATAGCATGGATCAAACAACTATTGGAAGGTATAAATGAGAAAGTTATTGAGCCAGTAACTATATTCTGTGATAATACTAGTGCTATTAACATTTCAAAGAATCTTGTTATGCACTCTAAGACAAAGCACATCTCTATCAAATATCATTATCTTAGAGAAGAAACTCAAGAGAAGAAAGTGGTGTTGGAGTATGTTAGCACAAAGGAACAAATAGCAGATATCTTCACCAAGCCACTGCCAAGGGACACTTTTGAGTATCTCAAAAGTAAGTTAGGGGTCCTACCCCTATCTTCTACTCACTGATCGAGTTCGGTGAAAGCATCAATTTGATGACTCTACAAAATATCTTTTAGGAGTTGATACTGATTTACACACTTTAGGATGTTTTCTAAAGGTCTGCAGGAAACAATATAGCAAACAAGAATTGAAGACAAAATGCTTTGACCGAGACTAAGTTGACACATAATAATAGGAAATTACTTCATACAGGAAGAAATTATGTTTTAGTTCTTTACTTTTTGGCACTAGTGTCAAAGGGGGAGAAGACTGAAGAAAAGAGGAGAAGACTAATGTATGGGGGAGAATTTTGATGATAGGGGGAGAGCATTTCAACATTTCACAATCTCACAGCAATCCAAATCAATTAGGTCAAATCAATTGGTTTTTCCATTAATGCCAAAGGGGCAGATTGTTGGCATTTGGCATTATAACAGACAAGGAGAGATTGTTGGCATTTCAATAAGGATATTGAGAAGGTTGTAGATGATTATGGATATAACTGATTAAGGATGTTTACTGTCTTAATATTATTATTTTGTTATTGATGTCAAGAAATTGATTTTCTAATTCAGTATGATGTTGCCATATCTTGAGAAGTATGATTTGATGAGTATAAAGATGTTGGTAAAAGACATAGAAAGAATATGATGAATAAGGGGAGGAATAAGTTATTCAATGGGCAACTATTACCAATTTAGGCAATCATGAGATCATGATGTTTAGATTGTTTTGATATCATACATATGTTATTGATTGTAAGGTTAATACTATACTATGTTACCGAGAAAATAACCTAGTCGGTAAACCCTAAGGTTATCGCTATCGGTTAATGAAGGCAAAATGTCTACCGAGTAAAGTTTAGTATTTACTGAGTTGCAACCGAGTAATAACAAAATGCATTGAATGAGTAAAAGCATTATTTAATGAAGGAAGCTGATGAGTTGGATATGATTAAATGATTGGTATGCCAGGAATGAAGTTTGTTAAAGAATCTATGGCAAAGGAAAATCGGTAGGAAGATCTACAACTTAGATTGAACCGCAATACCCTAGCACAAGTTTCAAGAAATGTATGGAAGTTCCAAGGTGGGGTAAATGTTTTTAGATCGAAGGATACATTGAACTTGATCAAAGTTTGAAGATCTAATGGCTATGATTGATCATGGGAAATGTGATCAAGGAGATTAAGCGGTTGGCAGGTTGTTTATAAATAGGGAACTGTTTATAAATAATGTATGCGAACAAGTGTACGCATAGGGATGCTACACAGTGATTACCGAGCACAAAATCTTGAAGACTTGTTTGAATAATAGAGTATAGAGCCCAGCAGATGGACAAGATTAGTCCTATTGTATTGAGCAAATAAGAATCCGCTTTAGCATTTTAGATGTGAAGTTGTAGATAGATTTTTATTACTATTATTTTGTAAAGTGATAGAAAATCTCTTAACCGAGTGGACTTAACAGTCTTATTTGTAAAACCCTCTAGCAAGGTGACATTCTGATTGAGTGTTTGAAATCCTTTAACAAGGTCACTTCTAACAATGTGAAGATCCTAACATATCTGAGGGAAATCCCTTAACCAGGTCACATCTAGCAATATGTTTGTAATCTTTAACAGGATTTTCTTTTAACCGAGCATACTCTAGAAGAGTATATTTCTTAGTGGGTCTGAAATCCCATAGTGGTTTTTCCCTATTTGGGTTTCCATGTTAAATCTGGTGTTATGATGTTTATATGCTTTTGAGTTTGCATGTTTAGCAATTTTGGTTATATTACTGAAGTATATGTTACTAAGGTTGAATCTATTGTTTTTATGGAAGATTAAGTTTGTATGATTCACCCCCCCCTCTCATCTTATTAGCTTGGCATCTGTACTTAACATTAAGTATCAAAACTATCAGAAAGTTGCTTATGGTATAAGAGACCGTGTCATGTAAACTTTGATTGCATTGTGAAAATAAGTACAACTAAGGTAGTAAGAGATTTACCTAAGATTGTTAAACCTCACAATCTGGTATGTAAGGAATGCCAATTTGGAAAGCAAGTTAGAGAAACTTTTAAGAGTATTCTAGAAAAATCCAAAAATGTTCTTGACTTAATTCATATTGATTTATGTGGTCCAACAATAACTAGAATTTTACAAGGAGGTAGATATTTCATGCTAATCATTGATGATTATTCTAGAATGTGTTGGGTTACTTTTCTTAGGGAGAAATCAGAAGCTTTTGGGAAATTCAAACTATTCAAGGTCATGGTAGAGAATGAAACTGGTAAGAAAATCAAATGTTTGAGATAAGATAAAGGAGTGGAATTCACATCTACGAAATTTAAAACATTCTATGAAGTGAATGGAATCAGAAGACAATTATCAGCACCTTGGACACCCCAGCAAAATGGAGTTGTGGAAAGGAAGAAAAAAACTATTTTGGATGCAACTAGAAGCATGATATCAAAAGCAAACCTACCTCATGTATTGGAGAGAAGCAGTCAATGCAGCTGTTTATACATTCAACAGAGTTCACATCAAAGGTGAAATCAGTAAGACCCCTCATGAACTATGGTTTGGTAATACTCCTACTCTTAAATATTTCAGAATATTTGGAAGCAAATGTTATATTATGAGAGATGATTATATTGGCAAATTTGATCCTAGAAGTGATGAAGGAATATTTCTTGGTTATTCATCTAAGAGCAAGACATATAGATGTTTTAATAGGAGATTACAGAAAATTATTGAAAGTGCAAATGTGAAGATTGATGAATAGTTTAGAAGGTCTATAGACTCTGAATCGACAGTTGAGATAATCACAAATGAACCTACTCTAAGTACACTGGTACAGAATCTTGATCCAGTCACATCGGCATCATCTGAGATTTCCATAGTTACTAAAGAACAGCTGCAAATGAATACACCCAGGTATGTAAGATTGATTCACTCTGGAAAGTCAGATAATTAGGAATAAGTATCAAGGAGTTTTGACTAGAGGAAGACTGACAAATGAAGAGGTATGTTTAATTTCTCAAATTGAACCAACAACTATTAATGAGGCATGTGAAGATAAACATTGGATTAAGGCTATGGAAGATGAACTGGAACAAATTGAAAAGAATAACACATGGACATTGGTTCCCCGGCCTAAAAATAAAAATGTAATTGGAATTAAATGGGTATTCAGAAGTAAACATTATGAAGATGGTAAGGTAATCAGAAACAAAGCAAGATTAGTGTGTAAGGGATATTCACAGAAAGAAGGAATTGATTACAATGAAACCTTTGCACTGGTAGCTACAATTGAAGTAGTCAGATTATTCTTAGCTTTTGCAGCACACAATAACTATAAAGTATATCAAATGGATGTTAAATGTGCATTTCTGAATGATGATCTAGAAGAGGAAGTTTACATTGAACAACCTAATGGATTTTCTTTGACAAATGGCAAAGATATGGTTTGGAAGTTAAGGAAAGCTTTATATGGATTAAAGCAAGCTCCTAGAGCTTGGTATGCTAGATTGGACAAATATCTTTTGAAGCTTGGTTACACAAAAGGTAATGCTGACAACAACTTATATTAAAAAGTGACTAATGATGACATCTTGGTTATTGAAGTTTTTGTTGATGATATAGTTTTTGGAGGAGAAGATGGATTGTCTAAAGACTTTTCTTAATAAGATGCAAGAACAATTTGAAATGTCTATGATTGGAAAGATAAAATTCTTTTTAGGATTACAGATTTCACATACTGGTAAAGGTATATTCATAAATCAATCAAAGTACTTGAAGTAATTACTTAAGAAATTTGGCATGGAAAACTCTAAACTAGTAAGTACACCTATGACTACAACTAATAAACTATCATTGAAGGATGAATCAACACTTGTCAATCCGACAAGATAAAAATCTATGATAGGAGGTTTACTATATTTGACACAAACAAGACTTGATATTATGAATGCAGTATGTATTGTTTCAAGATTTTAGAGTAATCCTAAGGAAAATCATGAATCAGCAGTGAAAAGGATTTTCCAGTACCTACAAGGCACAACAAATATTGGCTTATGGTATCCTAAAGATGAAAACTTTGATTTATGTGCATACACAAATGCAAATTGGGCAAGAGATGTAGATGATAGAAAAAGCACCATCAGTGGAGCTTTTTTTCTTGGCAGCAGACTAATTTCATGGTTGAGCAAGAAACAAAGTTGTACATCTTTATCAACAGCAGAATCAGAATATGTTGCAGCAACAACTAATTGTACATAGGTATTATGGATTAATCAAATGTTGAAGGACATAAAGGTAAAATGCAAAGAACCTATAATCATTTATTGTGATAATATTGTAGCAATTGATATGTCAAAGAATCCGGTATTTCACTCAAAAACTAAACATGTTTCTATCAAATTCAATTTTCTGTGAGAGAATGTTAAAGAAAAAGAAGTGAAATTGGTTTATGTGAATACTAAAGAGCAGATTGTAGATACCTTTACTAAGCCTTTGCCTAAAGAAACTTTTGAATATCTAAGAGAACGGGTTGGAGTTATACCCTCACCAGTAGAAAATTAGACAGTTGGAGCATGGCATCAGACCAACAAAGTTAATAGAGAAACCTTTTTCCGGCTTTGATGAAGGAGAGCTACTTCTTAAAAGGAGTAGATTGAATAAATGTGGTTATAAAAACTGGTATTTGTAACAAGTTCTATGAACAGATTATATTTGGTTTTGTATTGCTTTGGCATTTGATGTCAAAGAGGAAGAGATATCTATGGAAAAACACATTATCTTTTGGGGAGAGATTATTCATTGGAGGATAGATTGTTACTCTTTGTATCTGTATTTTGATTTTTGGTTAATGATCTCTTTGGGAGATTGTTGGTTTTTGGTTTTTGGTATTTCTACTTTGGCACTTAGATGGTTTTTCCATCTTGTGTTGCCATCAATGCCAAAGGGGGAGATTGTTGGTATTTTGGATGTGTTGCATTGGTTTTGTCATTGATGTCAACACTTTTCAACACTTGAGAAAACTTGTCAACACTTGGAGATCTTTATTTATGTTCACAAGCATGTTCAGTGACTTATGCACAGTCACCAATATCTGGTTCACCAAAAGGTTATATTGCTCACCGACACTGAGGATGATCTATTATCATCTAGAGATTACTTGGTTATGTCAAAGACATTGTTTGACATTTGGTTTTGGTGATTTGATTATTGGTACAATCAAGTTTGCATATTTGATGTTACCGACAAATAGGTCTAGGTTATGGATTGACAAGCATTATCTATTCCAGATCAGCACAACACATTATGGAGATGATTTGTTATTGTTGTAAATGAATTGAGCTGACATCATGCATCGCATATTGATTCATTTGTTATTGATTTTATTGTAATATCTTAGTGAGCCGACCTACACATTTGGTCTTAAGTTTAGGTATGAATGTAAGATCTCATTTGTGAGATTAGGTAGAAGAAGTGGAGTGTGAAAAAGGATTGTAATAAGGTATATGTGAATATAAGAAGAGCTATACATGCAGACATCATTTGAAGATTCAAGGAAGGTATGTGGAAGACAATCAGAGCTTAACCGATACTAAATCCAACATATGAAGATGCTATTTTGAGCAGTACATTATCATTGGATTTAACCATCCAGTTGTAGTCAGTGTGACTCCCATTTTGTGATTGAGCAGTAAGCTCTAGGCAGTTGGCCTTGTTGCATGTGCAAACCCCATTTGTACACACATACTTTCTGCAGGTAGTATCATCTAATTTTGGATAATGTTTCCCATCGTGGTTTTTCCCCTTACAGGGTTTCCACATACAAATAATTGTGTTATGTGTTGTGTATGTTATTTGTCTTTCTGTTTCATGCATTAAACTTTACCGGTACTATAATTAACTGCTAAACTATCTACCGGCATTAAAGTTTGGTTTAACGGTATTATGCACTAATTTTGGTTAAGTTATACTTGGGTTAAAATTAATAGACAACTAATTCACTCCCCCCCTCTTAGTTGCGTCTGGGACCTAACAATTTTATATTCACTCATTTTCCTTATGTCCAAACTTCTTGCATGCAGAACATCTTATTGCATTCGATTGATTCCTTATCTAACTTTTAAACTCACTAGATCTATGTCTATAGCTATTGCGAGTAAAACAATTACCCTTAAAAGTGTACCTGTTAAAAATTGGAGGAGACTTCCGGACATTCTGGAGCAGAGGATCGTTGATATTCTCTTTTTCTTTAGAGCATTCTCCTTCTTCATATCACAATCCTTCTTTATCTTTTCTTTGCTTCTGTGAATTAAGTACAACATCAAGAACTTTACTTCGACCTTTCAAATTTAAGCATTTTTCAATCTACTCTTTTGTGTCCTTTAATTCCTTTCTTAGTTTATGCACTTCTTTCTTGAGATTAGTACAATCTTGTTGGATTTTGCTGAGAAGTTCGCTAGAGTGATGTGTTGTCATTGATGTCAACATATTCTTGTGTTCCAATGTTACAGTCAGATTGGATGAGTTGGTTTGGCTAGTGTGTTGTAGATTAATGGATTTTGAGATAGTTATCTCTAATTGATTCAGCAGAAGTTTCAGTGGTCTACATGGTGATTTGATCGAGTTACGAGATTTGGTATTGAGGATGGTTTTCAGTTGTTTGTGTTATTCGGTGTTTTGGATTTCGCTCCACATTTCTTTGGAATTGTAATATCTTGGTTTGTGGATTTAGTAGAGTGTTTGGGATATTCATATATGTCCTTAATTTAGATGGTTCATGATTTAGAGGTTTGCAAGTGAATCCTTCAGTTTGACATTCAGTATACTTGGTGATCTTGAGGTTTGATATAATGATGATGAAGATTACAATAAGTGTTGGTGTTGTTGCTATGGTAATTTACGTTGCTTGTGGATGTTTCTAGATCATTTTTTATCTGTGTTTATGGTCTGCATTGATCATTGTGAGTGTTGTTGATGATTTTCTTGATCGGATGGTGTTCTTCATGTTATATGACATTCATGATAATTGTAGCTTGTTGCAGATGTTTGAGGCATAATTTTTGGAGGTGCTTCTTGTGTGTGGTGTTGAATTAGGTCTAGACTATGTCTTAGTCGATATTGTTTTGGTCTACATTTATTGTTGTAGCATGTGAGGTTATATGATTTGTAATTTGTGTTAAGTGTTGACCCAACCTTGAAATATAAGTTGATGATTTATATAAATAAATGTAATAATCATGTGAGAGATATATTTGCATGTACAAACATTGATTTTATCTTTTAGTAGCAGAGGAGAAGTGTGAAGAAGTGCGAAAGAGTAGAGTTTATGCTATGTGCTTATTCAGATATGTAACCAGGCATGAGGAGATGCTATTCTTTCAATTCATGATCCTTCGGATGTAATCTGAATGTTTCTATAAGGCGGTGATCCTTCCTAAGTGTGGTAACCCTTCTTGTTATGTGATTCGAGTAGTGAGATCTAGGATTTCCTTTAACCAGGTTTTCAATGTCAAAAATATTGGTGTTATGTGTGTTATTGATGTGGTGTTGATTTGTGCTTTCATTGCTAGTTATCAGATTTGAATTCAAGTTTTATTTGTGTAGAGAAAATTGATTCACCCCACCCCCCTCTCAATTTGATGCATTGTTGCCAACAAATCCTTTGTCTTACTATTTATATTTGTGTCAAGATCATTCATTTTCTTTCTTTCCTTATCCAATAACCTCTTCACATGGGAAACCTTTTCTTCAACTTTATTTAATGTAAATCTATTTTCATCCATATCTGTAAGAATGGACCTTAGTTCTCCTTCCATGTCAACTACACCTTCACTTCCATAGTCACTTTGATCAATGGAATCTATATCATTTATTTATTCTTCATAAATAGTGTTCAATACTTTATATCTACATCAAGAGGTTAAGCTTACTCAAGAGGAACCTTGATTTGATACCAATTGTTGAACACACCAAATGCTGAGAGGGGGGTTGAATCAACATAGATTAAATTTTGGAACTCAGTACCACATTTATCAACTTAAGTTCACTTATCCACAACAAGGAGAATCACACATCATTAGAATAAGAAATAACACAAGAAAACCAAATTTTATATGCGAAAAAACCCAAACAAGGAAAAACTATAGTGGGAGCCAACCCACAAGATAATTCACTATATATGAAATAATTACAAAAGGGAGCTAACTGCTCCAAACTTGCTATCCAATGCTAACTACTCATGGAGAAATATAAAAAAGGGACATGCAAACCTGAAGCTAACTGTACTCAAGGCAAGATATAAAAATACAATATAAGAAATAAAAAGTTGTATACATAGAGGCATCTTAGAATGCTAGTTACAGTCACTGTGAAAGCACAAAACTCTTATCTAACTTAAATATACAAACCAACAGAAAACTTTGGATTATTTACACAACATCCACTGTATTTAATGCATGACAATCTCTTTTCATAGAATGCCCATGCTCCTATTCATAATCGCTTTATCATCATATCACTATCACACACATATATTGCTACCAATAACTTTTCATTATTATATATATTGAAACTTGAACAAAACATCTCACCATGTTAGCCATAAGATAATTATAACATGTATACATATTCTAGATTCAAATAATATAGTCAAACTCGAATATATGTAGCGTGTTAAAAATTATTCATGAAAAAGAGGCTCTAGACCAAAAGAGATAATAGGATCGATAATTGGTTCTTCTAATGAACTTTGATGATGTAATAAAAACTCTTTTGGATAAGAACAAAAACATTTTGTACATAACTTTCAAACCCAAAACATGAATGTACCCAAGACTCTACTTCCATACAATTTCCAGTAATTGCTCGGATTCTAGACACCTTCCAAAACAAAAGGGGTTGGCATCAAAGACAAGGTAGGGTATAAGTGCAAAAAACTGAGCCCTTTGAAGTTATTGTTGAGTCCATCACCTAAATCCAATAAGAGATTGCGTGTGTGAAAAATTGAACTGTAACTGTATCTGTAGTACACAACACTTCAATTAAGTCATTAGATGCATGGTTAGTAAATCAATAATCAATGAATAGTAAACCATTACAAATTGATCCATTGCCTTCAAGTAGATGCAAGTTTAGATTTCTCTCTGATTGCTAGGCTATCCAGTGACTAAACAACACCTAAACAAAGGATTTTTAAATCTATATGAGCATGAATTTGAGATAAATGAATGCAATATTTAAGCTAGATGAGTGCAAGATATGCAAGATTTAAGCTAGATATGCATGATTAATCTAACATGATTTAAGCAATATATGAATATTTAAGCTAAATTATTTAAGCAATATGAAATAACTAATATGCAATATCTTAATGCAAATTCTTAATGAACCTAGAGCAAAAACAACATAATAACAATATATTCTCCAAGATCTCTGAATAAGAGATGAGAGCCTGAATTTATAGAAAATTTAGAAAGAAACCAAACGCTGAGATCAAATGATGATGAGCGGTCAAGATTTTCCAAGAGGAAGCATAATCCAGGTGAATTGATGTGATTGGATGCTTTTCTCAGTTTTAAAGGAAATTGAACTAAAATTAAGATAAAATCAAGAAAAACTGATTTATTCTCTATTTCATTCAATTTTAATATTTAATTATTTTAATTGGTTTTCTTTGAGATTATTTATCAATTTTTAATTTATTTTTCATGATTATCTCCAATTGATTTCTTTTCTCAAATTTTTAATTCTTTTTTGGTCAATTAATTCCTTTTTGAAGATTTATGCTCATAATTTCCAATTCCTCTTTCTTGATTTGTTTCCTTTTTTGAAGATTTATGGCTATTTTTATTTATTTTTCAAATTAATTCCTCTTTTTGATGATTTAATGGCAAATTGATTTATTTAATTAAATATGCAAGGATATTCAATAAAATAAATAGGATTATTGTTTAAAATGATTTACTTGGAATGATTTAATTAATTAAATAAACATTTATTTAATATTGAGTGATTAATTTTGCCATGTGACATTGATGATTTTAGAAATTAATTGTGTGCTCAAGATTTATTTAATTGCCTTTGGTTAGGACCTTGGTGACATTGTCGAGATTAGGGGCTCATGGTTTAGATGACCATTTTTAGGGTATTACATTTGCCCCTCTTTGAATTAATGTGCGAGTAGTGCATTGATTCAAAGAAAATTTGATGTCTAGGAGATACGAGTTCTAAACTTGATTCATCATGAACTAGATGAAGAGCAAGGTGTTTAGCTTGATTTGAAGGGATGAAGCTGAATAGAGTTGATTAAAGTGATACCAATCCCAAACTTGATTGAACTAGGAACAATAGAGAGCGAAGATATCAAACTCAAACTTGATTGATCAAGAAGCGGATCTTACTGATCTAGAAGTTGATTGAACTAGACACAGTGAGTGAAGATAAAATCGATCTTGAACTTGATTGATCAAGACACAATGAATGAAGATAAACTATCCAACTTGATTCAATGTGATGAAACTGAACACCTACTTAGATTGAGTGTGATCAAAGATACTCTTTAAACCCTTGATTGAGTTTAAAGGAATAATCAACTTGATGAAAAGTGATGAAACTGATTAACATTAAGAGATTGATTTAGATGAAGGCAAATATCAGCTTGATATGAAGCGATGAAACTGATATGCCCCTAGCGATTGATTCGATTCAAATCATTGAGAGATCTCATCTTGATATGAAGCGATGAAGTTGAGATGCCCCTTAGCAATAAGAATTTGATTTTCTTTAGTTGAAAAAGATTTTTTTTTCTCGACTTTTTATGAAGATTTGAAAATTTTCTCGACATTGAAGTTGTGAGGTCATAAGGTCATGAGTATGCCCCCTTGGGAGCGAAATTGAAAGATAGCGAGGCTACCTAATGATAGGCAATTTTGAGTGATGATAATGAATTGAGCACAAATGATTCAGAGGAATTGTTGAAGATTAAGAGTGATGAGAAAAGTGAGCACAAAGTTGATTTGTAGAATAAATTGAGATTCAGTGTTGATTTACGAGAAATTGAGCGCAAATTGGAGAAAGAGTGATTTTTTTATGAAAAGCGCTAAGTGGTCCAAATTTGATGAAATTGACTAGAAGAATGATCTTGAATTTTTGATTTCGATCCCAAAAATGGAATCAAGATGGGCAAATTAGCTAAGGGTACAATTTTCATGTCCATCGAAGCAAGTTGAAAAATTAGGGTTTTGGCTATATATGGGTAAAAAGTGTCATTTTCGATTCATTTTAACCATCCAAGTTTGAAAATTCAAAAAACCTTATGTGAAGAAAAATGGTGGTTCCCACTCATATGCATCGATTCAAGCACCAAAGACAACATAATCATCCTTGAAACTATGAGCCAACGGTAAGTGATCAATTTTAAGCCTATTAATCATTTCAATTTTGAATTTTTTTGTTGATTTTTCAAGTTTTAGGCATGTTGAAGTCGGGTTTTTACATTTTGTCGTGCGAGACAGGATCCTGTCTCATATGACAAACTATTAAATTTTGTTTTGTCATTTAGAGTCATTAGTTTTGTCATTCTAACCCCACCCTTCTATCATACAACAACATTCATTAGAGACCATTTTGTTGTTCGGGGTCTAATCTTTTCTTGTATAGGAGTCTTTTATCGTACGAGGCCTAATCCTGACTTGTACGAGTTGTTTCCCTTTTGTGTTTTGTCATTTGGGAAACAATGAGCATTTTTGAAGGTCTAAACTTGAAATTTTGATTTTGCAATTGACGTAGGTGGACTTGCGTGATGTTTTACTTCTCTTGTAGGCTTATTTAGGATGTTTTCTAGATGCTTCATTGTTTGATTTTTGCAGGTTTGATTGCCTCGTGTGCACTTCAGGTGTGTTTATCCACCTACGATGACCTTAGTTCAGCAACTTTCAGAGGTTGAGCAGGCACATATTGATTTGTGTGGTTTGACGCACCTTCTTAGATTACCAGATATCTGTGTGAATCACGATATGCTCACAAAATTAGTTGAGCGATTTCATTCAGAGCATAATACCTTTCATTTTCTAGTTGGGGAGATGAACATCACTCTCGAGGATGTTTATAGGATTCTCTATATCCCTTTAGTCAGGGGTAAGGTGGATTATGATGCAGCGCAACTTCCTGGATTGCAGGCAGTCAGGCATGTATTCAGGGATCCTGATATATTGACATGTTCCATCAGTTGGGACGTCATGATGAGCAGGTACAATAAGGAGTTTCCTATTTCTTGTGTTCTAGCAAGTTTTATCAGCTACTTTCTGATGCCAGATAGGGGACAATAAGGATTCTAGTGTGGATGGGGTGGGATGCTGGAGAGGTTGATGGAGACCCCTTAGAGACTAGGCTGGGGTTCATGTATATTAGCACACATGTATCGCGAGATGCATGAGATTGTGTATAGAGAGGGGAAGAGTATGGTGGCAGGTGTCTTGATCTTACAGATATGGGCTTGGGAGAACCTCCTAGTATGTCGGTTGACTGTAGATGATAGTAGAGAGCCTGGTAAGCTGATTGTATATAGGTATTCAAGATATGTTACACAGCCCCATCTGGGCAAGACTAATTTTTGGAGACAGTAGTTAGACAATTTGATAGTTGTTGTATGGAGACCTTAGAGGAGCTTAAAGCCATAGGATGACTAGAAGATCGTATGCAAGGATCTTTTTGTTACACGCCCACTCATTGGTAGATCATAGACTATAGTGGAGTGATTTGTGGTATCTTGAGTGATGAGGCAGTATGGTAGGCCTCTAGGGATCTCATAGGAGTACATAGCATACGTGAGATATGTTGATGAGGAGAGGCAGGGATGGTCACCCAGGTTATCATACACCTTGAGTATGCATGAGTGGACTCGATTGCAGAGACTCCGATGGGATTACATGGATGATGCTGCGGATGTGGGGGTATTGCCCCAGTATAGGGATTGGTTCCAGTAGCATCCATTCCCCAGATTCACAGATCCAGCTGAGTAGGCTCCTCATATAGAGGAGGTAGAGGATGATGCCCTTGCATAGGGACAAGGATAGGGCCAGAGAGCTAAGGCTCCATGGCAGGCGGGTGGTGATCCTGGCACTAGTAGCAGTAGGATACTAGCTGGTGGTAGGCACCAGAGAGGAGAGGATGGATCCCTAGGGATTGTTGGAGTGAGGCTTGGTGGAGTGAGGGTGTTAGAGGGTGGAGGAGAGGAGGATAGAGTAGCACCAAGACTGGTCCAGCAGAGGAGAGAGGAGCAGGGTGGAGCCAGAGGTGGAGATGAGGGTGGAGAGCCTGTGAGAGAGCAGGGGACCAACACAGCACGGTCGATGAGAGAATGTCTAGTGGATCTACACTCACAGTTGATAGTGGCATAGACTTAGCTAGCGGAGTGAGACCGATAGCTAGTAGAGCTTAGAGTAGAGAGAGATCATCAGGTCTTAGAGATGAGAGCAGAGAGGAGGGCAAAGATAGATGCTTTGTGGCAGGAGGTTTTGCACTAGACCAGTTGGCTGACTTATTACGTTGCATCTTACAACATAGCTATTCCTGTAGCACAACAGGTTGTACCATACTTGTAGTACATGGCACAATCAGAAGGAGCTCAGAACCTCATTAGGATCCCGGTCAATAGGCTCTGCCTCCTCCACCAGGCAATGAGGAAGAGGCCAAGAGCTAGATATTCTTTTTCTAGCTTTGATAGTAGACACACCTATTTTTTTGTAGCCTATACAATTCTTGCTCTGGTGGGAGTTTGCATATGTCAGCTGACATCATTTTATACTCTGAGACTTTATACAATATATATATATATATATATATATATATATATGAGATCTTATTTGACTTTAGTGTACTTGTGTTGATTCGATTATGAGTTGCTTTCTATATGCTTTATTCTATATGTATGCCTTTTCAGTATGGATGAATGAATGCAAATGGAATATTGGTGTTTATTTTTGTTTCTTTTTATGCAAATAAATGAGGAGAATGAGTAACTAGTAATGCAAATGTTTATTTTTCCATGCAATCCCATAAGGTGAATTCAAATGAATGATAGTGAATGTATGAATCTATGTAAAATGCTTATGTATGCAGCTAACATCTCAATACACAAGTACTCGATCGAAGAAATGATAAAGCTTCCAACTCTCATTCAAAAGATAAAGAGATCATTGTTACCATACCAAAATCACTCTAAATTCACAAGATGCAGAATGAAATGCAAAATGAGATGCAAGATGAGGTGCAAGATGAGATGCAACCGAAACCTAGTCACTAGATTTGAAAAGCTTAATTTTCATCATTGAGAGTTTTACAAACATAGCAGGAAGATTAGAGTTCCTTTCTTTTCATGTGCAAATATTAATTATCTTATCCGCAATGACCCTTTTTTCGTTCATATCCTTGGAAAGATTTTCCAGGGACCTGGATTGCATGATAAAGAAATTCCCTCAAAATAGACAAAGAAATGATGGGAACCTCCCTGTAGCATTCAAATAAGCGGAGTTGAGGTATGTGTGGTGATTTCACCTTAATGTGAAGGAACTTATCATAGACACCCAGCTGATTAGATGTTTTCAAATCATCAGAATCATTCCTGCAAGCAGAAAACAAAGAAAATATTATGCCCCCAATCCTTGCTCCTCTTACTCAAGATAGACTTCCTCAAGTTACTCAAAGAAAATAATAATCAAAAACTAATATAAAAGACAACACACAAAGAAAATTTCATGCATAGCTCAAACTGTTTAGTGATTGTTTTCAGTAGTCTTGTTTTTCTTGTTTACTTAGTGATAAAAACTCTTCAGTAGTCAGGAGATAGGTGACTGACTCGGAGTGGATGACCAGGTTTCACTAACGTAGAGTTGACTTGGTTGATACTGCTTAGGACATGTAATGTGCTTTGTTGATTAACCTAAGACTAGGGCATTGATTAGTTTCAAGCCATGAGGGTTCCAAAAGAACCAAGATGTCACGAAAGTGACTAAAAGATATGTGCAAGGAAAATAAAAGATGCATGAAAGTGGGAATGCCAACGTTATGTTAATAGATGGAGTGCTTGAGTACAAGAGGTTCCTTTTGCCAGGTTTTCACCTACTTGGTAGAGATTCATTTTTATTTTTTTACCAAGGTGCCTGTTTACCAGGGTTTCACCAAGGCATTTTCTCTCTTTTTACCTTTTTTTTTTTCTTTTTTTCTTTTCTTTTTTTTGTTTTGATTTCTTCATGACTTTTTCTGATTTTTAGGATTTCTTTAGGACTTTTTATGATTTTTTATGATTTATTCAGGGCTTTTTAGCTATATAGGCTACTAGGGCAGAGAATAGTTAGGTGAAGAATTTCTTTAGATGGATGGTGTTGATCAATTCACGAAGTTGTTCTCCTTCTGATGTTGAGAGTTTATAGGCACCAGAGCCAAAAGCTACAATAATGATATAGGGACCCAACTAGTTGGGTTCAAAATTCCCTTTGTTGTCTCGAAACTATTGATTTTTAGCATTTTCTCTTAGAACTAGGTCAGCAACCTAAAATTCTCTTTGTCGAACCTTCTTGTTATATACCTTTGACATTCTCTTTTGATACACTCTGAGATGATCAAATGCCACTTGTTGATGCTCATCCATCAATTCAAGCTCTTGCAATCTAGATATTCTATAGTCTTCATCAGTAACAAGACCTTGGAAATAAACTCTTAGAGATGGTATTTCCACCTCAATAGGTACTGCTTCGGACCCATACACCAAAGAAAAAGGTGTAGGCCCAGTAGGTGTTCTGACACTTGTTCTATAAGCCCACAAGGCATGATTGAGCTACAGATGCCAATCCTTTCCAGATTTATTGATTGCCATGTGTAAGATAGTCAGTAGATTCTTGTTAGATGCTTCGGCTTGTCCATTACCTTGAGGGTAGTATGCAGATGACCAGTGTAGTTTTATTTTGAATTTTTCACGGAGTTCATTTAGATCTTTGTTCTTGAACTATCCTCCATTGTCATTTATAATGGATGAAGGTATATCATACTTGAAAATGATATAATTAAGAATAAATAGAGCTACTTGTTTACCAGTTGCTTTGATGAGTGGAACCGCTTCTACCCACTTAGTGAAGTACTCAGTGGTAGTGATAATAAATTTGTGTCTATTAGATGATGCAGGATATATTTGGCCAATTAGATCAAACACCCACTGTTGAAAGGGTGAGTGTGTCACAAAGGGTATGAGATCCCTTATTGGAGCATGGATAAGGTGCTCATGCAGTTGAGACTTTTCACAAGTTTTAGAAAATTTTATAGCTTCTTTCTCCATGTTTGGCCAGTAGTAGCCAGCCCTTAGTAGTTTTCGTGCTAAAGTTAGATCGTTAGAATGGGATCCACAAACACCTTCATGAACCTCAGATAATGCATGTTGGGACTCCTCAGTTTCTAGACATCTAAGCAAAGTATTATCTGAACCTAGCTCCTAAATAGGTCGTTAGCAGTGATGATGTACTATGACGCATTTTGGATTAGGTTCCTTTTTTCATTTCAGGAAAGATTAGTAGGGACAACTTGGTCACATAGGTAAGAGTAAATGTGGCTATAATGAGATGAGTCATGTTCAATAATAGAATAGACCATCTGGGACTCGGGAGAATCATAGGTAGGATAATGTAACTCTTCCACCAGGAATTCAAAGCGAAAATTAGATTCTTGTACCTATGGTATATATGCCAAAGTGACCATTACATCCACTTCTCTATTTGCTGATCTGGGGATCTGCTAAAATGATACGAAGGTAAAGTATTTCTTGAGATCATCCACCATTATCTTATAAGGCATCAACTTCTCATCTCTTGTCTAATATAGATCATTGATTTGGTTGATAATGAGTTGAGAATCTCCATAGATGTGTAATTCAACAATCTTCCACTCGATGGCCAGCTTGATCCCATTTACCAAAGCTTCATATTCTGCAATGTTGTTTGTGCAAGGGAAGAAAATCTTGTAAGCTTTTGGGATTGAATATTTTTGGGGAGTAATAAAAAGTATTCTAGCACCAAAACCATGTTGAGTGAAAGACCCATCAAAGAAAATCTTCCATGATTGTTGAGTAAGGTACATGATTGATTCATCCAAGAATTCTATATGCAGAGGTTGATTGACTTCAAGTGGAGCATCAACAATTTGGTCGGTAATAACCTATCCTTTGATGGCTTTATGTTCCACATGTTCAATATCAAATTTTGTAAGAACCATGACCCATTTGGCCAGTCTTCCTGTAAGCGTTGCTTTACTGAGAAGATATTTAAGCAGATCCATCTTGGCTACCAGCTTAATAGAGTGTGCTAACATATAGTGCCTTAATTTTTGTGATGCAAAGACCAATGCCAAACATGTTTTCTCTATTATAGTGTAGTTCATTTCATAAGACACCAATGTTTTGCTGATATAATATATAGCTCTATCTATTTTATTTTCATCCTGTTGTGCTAGAAGTGCCCCCAGTGAAGTATTTGTAGCTGATATGTATAGAATCAATGGCTTACCTTGGATCGGTGGCATTAATATGGGTGGATTAGAAAGATAATCTTTGATTTATTTTAAATGTTATTCAAAATCTTTATCCTAGTTGTATTAAACTCCTTTCCTTGATACCTTTTTGAAGGGTTGAGCTTTGTCTACTAGCTAAGATATAAAGTGCCTTATTGACTGAAGACAGCCCTGTAAACTTCTCATTTGACTGATATTCTTGGGCGGAGGCATTTACATTATAGCTTGGACCTTTTCAAGGTCAACCTCAATTCCTTTTTTTGAAATTATGTAACCAAGCGATTTTCCTGGTGCTACTCCAAATGCACACTTCTTAGTATTTAACCGGAGCTTGAATCTTTCCATTCTATCTAGTATGAGGCATAGTTCTTGAATATGCATAGATCTTTTCATGGTTTTTACTAGGGTGTCATCAACATAATCTTCCATGTTTTTATGCATCATATCATGGAAGATAGTGGTTACTACTCTTTGGTAAGTTGCTCCTATGTTCTTTAGCCCGAACGACATAACATTCCAATAGAAGGTTCCCCATGCACATATGAAAGTTGTTTTTTCTTGATCTTCGGGTGCTATCTTGATCTGATTGTAACCAAAGAATCCATCCATTAATGAATACATCGCATATCCAACAATCATATCTACTATCATTTCAATGTTGGGTAATGGAAAATCATCTTTCAGACATGCTTTGTTGAGATCCCTGAAGCCTACGCAAACTCTAATAGATTTGTCTGCCTTTGATACAGGTACTATATTTGATATCCACTTTGTGTAGTCTATAGCTCTGATAAATCCAGCTTTTAGCAATTTTTCTAGTTCAGCCTTGACTAGCAGTGCCACATGAGGATGCATCTTACGGAGTTTTTTCTTGACTAGTTTAACTCTTGGTGTAATAGAGAGATGATGCATTATGAGATCAGGATCTAGTCCTGGTATATCTAAGTATGTCCATGCAAAGTTGATCTTCTTTTCTAAAAAAAGGTTGCTGAAATCTTTTAACTTTTCTGTTGATAGTGATTGAGCTAAATGAATGATATGTGGCATTTCTTGACTTGCAATGTTCACTGGTTGAGTTAGCTTGATCAATATAGAAGACCTATCTTGGTAATGACTTGGTAGTATATCAAGTATCTCACCATCAGGCACCTTAGAGAGGTTTTCACCCTTACATACATCCTTTATTTTTACTATTTTTTAGTCTGAGACCGCCACAGCATGGTTTTCGTCATCAGATCTCTTATTTTTCTTTTTTTGATTTTTATGACCGAGATACTTGATGTCTATTTCAATCATTCTCTCACTTTTCTCATTGGTGGAAGAGTTCATTGGTTCCACTGCATTAAGATAGCAGGCTAGTGTGTAGTCATTGATGAAGGTGGGTATATTCAAGGGTTGGTTATAAAGAGTACAATCAATCAGTTCAGGATGTATTAAAGATAAGGTTTGAATAGGCTCAAGGGACTTCACAATACTATCATCATGGCTTTGGACCAACTAGTCGAGTTCCAAAAGACTACCTTGCATATGTGTCTTGAGGCAAGGAAGAGTTACAACACGATTATCAAAATTCATGTTAGTATTTATTGGACCTAACCCAACTAACCTACTTCTAGCATCGTCACCTACTTTAGACTGGATTACATACCATGGTGTGACAATAACAGGGTCAGCAGACAACATCTCAACATTCATGACAGAGTAGTCATAATGCGTTGTATTTATAAATAAAGCTCCTGTCTGAGTTATCAGAGTCATAAGATGAAGTTTCTGACTTGTCTTCAAGTGGCTTAGTAAAAGTATATATAGTATCAATACCTACATCTTTGATGTTGCAAGTTCCTTCATGATTTGATTCATTGGTCACTTGTATTTTACACACTTGTGGACATAACCTTGATGGTTCTGTTGATCCTTGCCATTTGTTCCATTCAGCTTCCTCTGGACTGATGACTGATTCTGTTTCTGTAGCTTCTAATTCTTCTTTTATAGTTTCATACCTGATTTGTCCTAGCTCATTAGAGGGAGAATTAGTAGGTGAAGGAATTTCTTGTGTCCTTTCTTCCTCCAACTGTCATTCATAGTCTTCTTGTCTTTTTAGTCTGATTTCTTCTATTTCCTTTTGCATTTTTAGGTGTATCAGCTCTTGTGCATCATTTGTGATATCACTGGATTCTTCAGGGGTTTTTGTAGTAGATGTATCTGAGAGGTAGTCCATTCATACTCATTTGAATCAGTTTCTGAATCATTTACTTGTTGTTTGCCAGTATATGTTACCAGAATGTCCAGTGGTGCGAACAATTCTTTGATTTTGTATACTTCATCTCTCATATCCTTTGGGACTTCTAATTCCTATGGTATTATAGCTGATACAATTGGAACTTGATTACTATATGTTTCCTCTCTCTAGGTTCGCAATTCTTTTTGTTCATCATTGCACTCTTCCTGAGTTTGTTGAGTATTAATTTCTTATGTTGTTAAAGGTAGTACCTTTTTTCTCCACTTAAATTGATGGTGAGATGTGTGTTTCCGATATGATGACTTTCTTGGATCATATCCCAGTCCAACTTTATCATTGGCAGGCTTAGTTTGTAACTGAATAGATTCAACAATACCTTATTGATGCTTGCCTAGAGGACCAGTACCTGAATATCCCATGTATTGAAGCATATTATAGCCTGGACCATATTGTGTCAGGGAAATCTCACAATGTCATATTTCTTTGTTTGCACTATCTTCTTTGAAAAGCGATTTGAGAACATCATCCTCTTCTATTTCATATGCAAGAGAAGTAGAGGACTGTATAAAGAGACCATCATAAATTACTTTTGGAGTTGAAGTTTGTGACTTCATAACCTCTGATGATTTTTTGATTGTCTTGGTGATGGAGGAAGAGACATTAGTGAGAGTATAGGCTCTGTCTTGTAGCCATCTATTCCAGTGTTTGTGATTTTCAATTTCTTTTCTAAATCTTTCAGCAAAGATTCTAAACTTTTAGCTATAGAGGCTACTCTATTATGAGGAACAAAAGCATCAGCACACTGCGTTAATGCATTGCAGGTATAGCTTGTATCGATAGGAATACTGACTTCAACTCCATTATAAGGAAATTTCAAGCACTGATGATACGTAGATGGTACTATTTTCATTTCATGAATCCATGGCCTAACTAGTAAGATGTTATATGAAAGAGGAAGGTCAAGGACCTAAAATATGACATCTCTTTCCATAGGTCCTACCCTAATTGGTAATAGTACCAGACCTTTAGAGGTTCTTTCTTCTTCATCATAAGCCATGATTTTTATTTTCTTTGTTGGATAATAACATTTTCAGAAAATCCCAGCTGTGTCAGTAGATTGTAGGTACAAATATTCAACCCAACGCCTCCATCTGTCAAAACACATTTAACTCAGTGTTTATGGATCATAGCTTTGATGTGTAATGGTTGGTTATGTGGGTGACTCAGTGAGTTATCATCTTCTTTAGAGAAAGTGACGTAATGAGGTGAAGTCAGGTGACCCACCATAGATTGAAACCAACCCACGTCTAAATCTTTAGGGACACTAGTGGTGAGAAAAACCTTGTCCAGGATCTCTCTATGAGAAAAAGAGATCTTAAGCAGTTCCAAAATGGAGATTTGAGCATTGGTTCTCTTCAATTGTTCGATAATACTATAACTAGGAGAAGATGATAAAGCCAGTTGTTTTGATTTGGCCATGATTGTGTCTATTTGTCTATTTGGAGGGATTGGTAGGTTTGATGCTGCTTGATCGAAAGTTGAGGAACTAGCTCCTTAGAGAGTAACCTTCTTTTGAGTGCGAGTCACAATATTAGTAGTTTGTGCTTGAATTTGTTTATCCTAGATTATGATCGCATTGCAATATCCAAGTTGGGAATATTCAATCATGTTGATCACGTTATCATTGTTAGTGTAGGTATAATTGACTCTAGCTCCTCCCTTGGCTTTTGAGGAATCTCCTTGTTCATAAGTCAGTAAGGGATCTTTAAAAGCCTTATGATCAACATTAGTGGCATGGTTTCCAACAATGATCTTTCCAGCATCAATGAGATCTTGGATTTCATGTCGGAGTTTCATGCAGTTGTTTATGTTATGTCCCTTGTTCTAATGGTAGTCACAGTATTCATTTTCTCTCCACCAATTGGGTTTAGTTTCTTGGTCATACGGTCTAGAATTGTCTAGCAATGTTATTAGATTATTTGCCAATAAAGTTTTAAAATCTAATTTATATGATTCATCTAGAGGAGTAAAATCATGCTTAGGTTTTGAAAGCCAAGGCTTTTCTTTAGACCATTCTCTTGCTTTCTTCAAAGGATTTTCTACTATAGTTTCAGCTACCTTGAGTGCTTGCATGCCACTACCCAAGTTAAATATTGTGGATTTTATTTTTGCTTTGACAATATCTACCACTCCATCATTAACAATGTTTCCGTTGTTATCTTTTCCATATTTCCAGTATTTTCTCTTTTCTTTATAACTAGAACCTTCCGATGTTTCTTTCCAAAGTGATATATCCCCCTTTCTTATAAGCACAACTTCCATTCTGAGGGCATTATCTACCATTTTGTTGAATGAAGGATGTACTTGCATCTAGACACTATATTTTAATTCAAGGATTAAGTCATTGACAAAGATATCCATCTTCTCAAGATCTGGAATAGTCCTTGAATATCTAGAGAACATCTTGTGAGAAAGGGTTCTCCTATCTTTTGTTTGGTATTGCAAAGCTTTATCATAGTGACTGGGTGACGAATTTTATAGGAGTATTGTTGTAGAAATAGTTGGATTAATTCTTCAAAAGTATTTATTCCCATATGTAGACTTGAGAACCATTCCATAGCTTGCCCCCCTAAACTTCTCGGGAAAAGGCGCATGAGATACGTTTGGTCGTGCATGAACTCCATACATAAAGCACAAAATTCTAAGATATGATCTTGAGGGTCTGTATTCCCATCATATTTGTTAAACTTAGGCATTTCTACTTTTGAGGGAAAAGGAGGCATGTAAAGGTTTTTGTCAAATAGGAATGGGCATATTGTGTCCATAGAATATTGTTTTGGTGATTTATCTTTGTTTTTTAGTTTTGTTACCTTAGTTCGTAACGCTTGCATTTTTTTGTTTAGCATTCCCAAGGGTGTCTCTTCCTCTTTAGTGACGAGGGCCTCCACATTATAACCAGTAGGACGTTTGGTGCCTTGCTTTGCTAATTCTAGGAAATAGTCTTCTTTTTCTCTAGCCATGATGACCTTCATCATTTTTCGGAACTCTTTATCATTTTGACATCTATGTATTTCGATCTCGGGAAGTTCAGGGATTTCAGATTTAGTTGATGGGGACTCATTGTCAGTGGCATGATTGTTGAAGTTGTCATAAGTGTCTCGTTTACTAGCTTGTCTTTCTTTCATTTCTTCAGACATGGTGGGAGATAGGGGTTGACCAAATATTGGTAGATCGTAAACTGGTATTTGTGACGAGGATGATTTATTTGGAAAGAGCTTTTCTACAAAGAATGGTTTGTCGTTTGATGAAAAGAGTGTTTCTTTTTCTTTGTATGTTTTGTTGCGAGAGCTTCTGGTTTGAACAGGCATTTGCAACCGATGGGACTGAGAGCTAGATGTGTTGTAGAAGTCAAGATCAAATTGTAGCTAGTTATTCATTTAACATAGTGATTGAGAGAAGTTACTAAGGTTTGGTCTATTTTCAGGAATTATCTATCCTGTGTAAGATGTTATCTAAGTTAACTTAGGTTTTGATAAGATGTTGTTTAAACTAGCTTAAAGATGATCCTGTAACGTCATAAATTGTACGCACTTGCTAAAGCAGTACAATTTCACACCTAGTTTAGCACCCGCCTTGGCGTAGTTGCATTTTGAATTGCATTTCCCCTTTAGCACTTAATTAATCAAATTAATTAGGTCTAAAGGTTCTATTTCATCATCTTCCACGTCATAAAGTCGGGCCCTTTCATTAAAGCATGCTCATTTTATTCCTCCAATACATCATCTAATCAAAAACCCTAATTAGGCCCTATTCTGAGCTTGGGGGCTTGATTTCGGGGGTCAAAACATCTCGAAATCACCTGTAACTTCAGGATTCTCTCTAAAATCATCATATCTGACGGCCCTAAAAATTTGGTAAAAAGTTGCCAGGACCATGGCGCCCAGAGTGCACACGGTCCCGGACATTTTCCCCAAAATTTTAGGAGCACGATCCAATCATAAAATAAAGCTTAACCCCAAGAAATTTGTGGGATATTCAATCTCTAGGTCAGCGAAAAGTTGGAATTAAGACCTAGGGTTTCATACATAAGAGCTCTCTTTCTTCATTTGAAGGGATCCAAATTTTGTTTTCAGGAACCTCATATGCAGCAAAAGGGCAGATCTTTGAAGACTTCAACAACATTCAACATCCCTCTATCAAGCATTTATCAATTCCATTCATCCATTTAGGGCTTGGAAGACATTGAAGAACAATAGGAGATTACCGACTGAAGATTGGCTTGTACCCCTCCCTTGGGGGTTGGGTATGATTTCATGTTGTTTTCATGTCTTTGCATAAGCTTCAATATCTCATTTAATCATGCTTTAGATCACTTTGCATCTTGATTTAGAGCATTTACATTATCATTTACAAGCAATTAGGGTTTACTTTCTAGGTTGCTCTAGTTTGCTTATTTGCATTTTAGATCTTGCACACACACAAGGTCTGCACACACATTACTTTTACAATACAACTTGGCTATTCGTGGAGGTGGAAATCATCGAAGCGGGGGTTTGACTAAGGCAAAACCCTATATAGCCGCCCAAACACCTTTTTTAGATACAAGTGTAGGTTTCGGGACTCGGACGACGCCGCAGGTTGTAGATCCAGGAAAAGTAGGTTGAGACAGCACCCCACACCAAATTGCAGAGCCAAAGACCAGGACAGAGGCATGGGGTGCCTTGGTCTTGCCAGGACAGGGGCGCTGGGTGCCCTGGTCCCTGGGACAGAGGCGCTAGGCGCCCTGGTCCTCTTGACAGACAACATTTCAGATAGTTTTCCAGAGTGCAAAACAGCAATTTCAGGTGTAGTTCCGGGACAGAATCAGGACAGTGGCGCTCGCGCCCCCGTCCCAAACATTTTCAGTCAAATTTTGACTCCGGGTACGCATCTGCATTCTTGTCTTGTCTTTGTGTTTACAACTTTCCCTTGTTTAAGTTCAATTCTGCAATCTTGTTATTAGTTCATACTTGCATTTTAGGGTTAGGAATTGAACTTGCATAATCTTACCTTTCAATTACAACAAAGGAATAGAAATCCTAATAGGTAGCCCGTGGCTCTCTCTTTCACAAAAAGAAGTAGCCAATTGTGTGATACCTCTAGGCTCTTTCGTATTCTGTAATGTGTGTCAAAAGGTAGGATTAGGGCATGATAACCTAGTCTCGCTTTTTCCCCCACACATTTTGGTGAACCCGGCGTGAATCTATCATTGCTTCCTCTTGCATTGCATTTGTTAGATCTAGATCTAGATTTAGTGTGTTTTCATTTCATTTTCATTAAAAAAAAAAAAAAAAAAAAAAGAAAAAAAAAGAGTGTGTTTCTTTGCATTGTGTGTTTAAATTTCATGCAACTTTTATTTCAAAATGTCAGATTTCTATTTGCAAGATGTTCATGTTTATGATGATGTATGCAATTATGTTGATTGTGAGTATAGCCAAGATGAATTAGATGAAGCTTTAGATGAGTTTTTGAATCCTAAAGAGGCCAAACCTTCATTTTACCAAAAACTCATAAACCTTGTTACTATGCCATTTTGTTGTGATGAGAAAGATAAGTTGAATGATTCCTCTCAAGGGTACATTCCTATCAACTCTTCCACTAAATCTAGTAACATGGTTGTTTTCAATAATCCCCTCTATGAGGAGATGTCTCCTTTTGAATCAAAAGATAAACCTTTTAATAGATATGATCATGCTTTGTTGGATGATGCTCTTGATGACTTTGTGGCTTTATCAAAATCTCTAAACAAGAACAAGACTTCTAAATTGGTTAACATGATAAACTTGAATGAGCATAAAAAGCCTCTCTTTGAAGTCCAAGGTGCTTATCCTTCTTCCACCTTTCAAGTTCCTAAATCACCTCTCCTTACTGTCCAAGGAGGGTATGATCTTGATTCCTTTATTACTCCAAATAAACCTATCATCACTGTGCAAGGAAGAAAACCTATAAGTCCTTATAATTATGCCAAGCAATTAACTAGAGAGAGTTATCATGCAGTTGCCCATACTTATCAAACCAGAAATAATAGGCAGCCTAGTCCTCCTCCTGTTATTCCAGTTTCTCTTCCAAATCCTCAACCAATTCTTCCGCAAGCTCCACCTTTTTCACAAGTTCTTAGTAAGGAATATGATCTCATAGAACAACTTAAAGTTACCCCTGCTAAGATATCCCTTTGGGATTTGATTCAAACTTCTTCCGCTCATCATGGAATGTTACAAGATGCCTTGAAAGATCTGAATGTTCCTCCACCGAATACATCTAGTAATATAGCATCTTTGGTTAACTCTGTGATGAATCCTAAAGCTCAAATTATGTTTACCCAAGATGAGTTGCCTACTAGTGAAATTCAACATCAATATGATCCCTTGATGATTGTGGTTATCATGAAAGACACTGCTATAAGATGAACACTAGTAGATAATGGCTCTGGTCTCAATGTGTGTAGCATTAATCTTTTGTATAAGATGAATGTGGATACATCCCTAATTGAGCCTGACTCTTGTCCTATTCGAGGCTTTGACAATGTGGCTAAAACTTTATTAGGTATTATCACCTTACCCCTCACAGTGGGGCCTGTTACTTTGCCTACTCCTATCCACGTTATGTCAGGAAATCTAACATACAACTTGCTATTAGGGAGACCTTGGATTCACAGTATGCAAGCTGTCCCCTCTACATTGCATAGACAAGTTAAATTTATCTATAACAATAAGACATATACCTTGATAGATGATACTAATTTTCAAGCTTGTTTGCAAACATCTACTTCCAAAGGGGGTTCTTCTAAGCCGTCCTCGTCTAGTGATGACTCTTTAAACAAGATACCTATTGATGAATCCTCACTCTCTGATGATCAAAATTCTTTGGATGAGTCAGGAGCTCCTGAAGAAGACTCTTCTCGACTTGAAACTACACATAAGAAGGATTTTAATCTTGAGAAGGTTCTCGCAGAAGACGATTGGGGATCTCTTGATTTTAATCCCACCTTTGTAGGTGAATATAAGGTTCCTTCTAGAGAGCTTAAAGCTGAAAAGAAGGAAGAAGCTAAAAATCAATCAACACTACCTGAACCTATGAGTAATAACTTTGTGGCCGCTTCTCAAACTTCTTCTCCCCGCACTTCCAATTCTGAAGGGTTTGATTCTTTGTCTTATGAAAAACCACCTTCTCTTTTTGAAATGGCTGATCATTATGGTCGTGGTTTTCGCATTTTTGCTAAGCATGGGTATCATGGAAATGGTTGTGGCACTCATGAACAAGGGATAAAGGTTCCTCTAGAGAATAATCTTCACAATTATGCCTTTGGACTTGGCTATAATCCTTGTAAGTGCACTAAAGCTTCTAGAAGACCATGTATTAGTGTTAATACTATTTCTACATCTCTATCAATGCAACACCCCGAGTATATTGACGAAGATCCTTTGTGTGCCTGTGCTTTGGATTTTTTTCCTACCGATGATGCTTTAGCTAAGTTTTTAGGAGCATATGATACTCTTCCTCGTTATCATCACAATAGGGGACTTCCTTATTGTTTGAACACTGAAGCCTATTTTGGAAAAGAGATTGATAATGATGAGATTGTGAAAGAATTCCCTCAGTTAAAGGATACTCCTCAACAAAGTAATCTTCTCATAAGTGACACCACTAATGTTAAGATGGATCCTTGCAATGAAGAAAAAGTTATTAAAATTGGAAAATGTTTGGATGAAGAGGAACAAAAACAATATGACGATTTATTGCATGAATTCCCTGAGATCTTTGCTTGGACATATTCTGACATGCCTGGTATAGATCCTAAGATTGTTACCCATAATATTGTCTTAGTTCCTGATGCTAAGCCTGTGAAACAAAAGATTCGAAAAATGAATCCTAAGGTGGCTCTGCTTGTTAAGGCTGAGATTGAAAAATTATTGGAAGCCGGATTTATCCGCCCTATTGATTATTCCCAGTGGATTTCAAATATTGTCGCTGTGGCTAAACCAGGTAATAAAATAAGAATGTGTACCAATTTCCGAGATTTAAATAAGGCTTCTTTAAAAGATGATTTCCCTCTTCCAAACATTGACATGATAGTTGATTCTACGGCAGGACATGCCTTGTTATCCTTCATGGATGGTTTTTCAGGGTACAATCAAATTTACATTAACCCTCAAGATCAATTCAAAACTGCTTTCACCACTCCTTGGGGTACCTTTTGTTGGATAATGATGCCTTTTGGACTTAAAAATGCTGGTGCAACTTATCAATGAGCGATGACCCTTATCTTTCATGATTATATGCATAAGATTTTAGAGGATTATGTTGATGATATTTTGGCCAAATCCATTCTTCGTATAGATCATATTAAAATCCTTCATCAAATCTTTGAAAGAATTTGTAAATATCACATGCGCTTGAATCCCCGAAAATGTGTTTTTGGTGTGGATAGTGGAAAACTATTAGGATTCATAGTTTCGCATCGTGGGATTGAGGTGGATACTAAGAAAATAGATGCTATTGTCAACATGCCACCTCCTAGAAATGTGTCTCAACTTAAAAGCTTACAAGGAAAGATTCAGGCTATTCGTAGGTCTGTATCTCAACTTGCGGATCGTACTTTTCCTTTCACTCAACTTCTCAAAAACAATATCACTTTTTGATGGAATGAAGATTGTCAGCAAGCATTTGAAGATTTAAAAATGTATTTGGCTAATCCTCCTATCCTTCGATTGGCCGAACCTTCTAAGCCCTTCCTTCTTTATATAGCTGCTTCCTCTCATGCTCTTGCAGCATTATTGGCACAACATGATAAAGATGGTAAGGAGTGTCCGGTTTATTATATAAGTCGTACCTTACTCGATTATGAGACCTAATATTCTGCGATAGAAAGACAATGCTTGGCCTTGGTGTTTGTGACTCAGAAATTGAAACATTATCTCTTAAATTCAGAAGTCCACGTCATGGTAAAGTTTGATCCGTTGAAGCATCTTTTCTCTAAAACTGATTTATCAGGACGCCTAGCTAAGTGGGTTATGATGTTAACTGAATTTGACCTTAAATTTGTTTCACAAAGGGCAATTAAAGGGCAAGCGTTGATCGATCACTTAGTTGAGGCCCCTTCACCTTTCTCCTTCCCTAACCCTGAGTCTTTTCTTGATGACTTCATCCTTTGTACAGAGAAAGATGAAACTTGGGAGTTATACTTTGATGGCTCTAAGAGTCGTACGGGATTGGGGGCAGGTGTTGTTCTGATTTCTCCTACAAAGAAGTCCATTCCCTTATCTTACCGTCTCAATTTCCTATGTACCAATAACATTGCTAAGTATGAGGCTCTTATAGCATGAATAAAGGCAGCCTTGGCTCTGAATATAAAACACATACATATTTTTGGAGATTCTCAACTGATTATAAGACAAGTAATAGGACTGTATCAAGCGAAACAAGACAAATTATCACAATATAAAGACCTTGCTATCTCTTTGTTACAAAAATTTGATTCTTACACCATAGAACCTGTTCCTCGAAAAGATAATCGACATGCGGATGCAATGGCATGTGTGGCTTCTCTTGTATCTTTAGAGGACCCCGTGGTTGATCTTAAATTCGTTATTCACAACCTCATTTCACCAGCTATTGTAGATGATTCCAGCCTAGTGACATGTTGCGACTTTATAGACTCAGATGAATGGTACTGGCATATCGTAAGATACTTGATCGATGGTACGTTTCCTGATTCCGCCAATAGGAACACCAGGGCTAGAGTTCGCAAGTTGTCTGCTAGGTATATCATTCTTTCTAATGTTCTTTATCGAAGGGGTTATAACGGTCTTCTCCTTCACTGTGTTAACAAATCAGAAATCCCTATTGCTCTTGAAGAGGCACATTCAGGTGCCTGTGGGGGGCATTTTGGAGGCAAATCCTTGGTTCAAAGATTGCTCCGTATGGGATATTATTGGCAAACTATGCAACAGGATTCTTTTTCATTTGTTAAGAAATGTCATCAATGTCAACAACACAATAATTTGATTCATGCTCCTGCCCAAGAACTCCGTTCTCAGGTAGCCTCTTGGCCTTTCTCTGCATGGGGGTTGGATCTCATCGATAAAATCTGTCCTCCTTCATCTCAAGGACATACTTTCATTATAACCGCGACAGATTACTTTACAAAGTGGGTAGAAGCTGTTCCTCTTCGCTCCACTACTGCTGAAGTGATTTGTCGATTTCTTCTAGAAAACATTATTTCTCGATTTGGGATACCTTCCACTATAATCTTTGATAATGGGACATCATTTAAAAACAAAGACATGAAGAAATTCCTCGAGAAATATCATATCAAACATCAATTTTCTACACCATACTATCCTCAATCAAATGGTCAAGCCGAATCATCCAATAAGATAATTGAACAAATTCTTCGTAAAACTGTGAATAAGCATGGTAAGGATTGGAGTACTTAGCTAATCTATGCTCTTTGGGCCTACCGAACGAGTGTACGAATTGCTACCAGAACTACACCTTATAATCTTGTTTATGGTGCTAATGCTATTATGCCTTTAGAATTAGAGATTCCATCACTTAGAGTTTCTCTCAAAGGTATAGTAGATGATGACTCTTACAGAGAACAAAGGCTTCAACAGCTTGAGATGCTTGATGAACAGCATATAAATGCTCTTGAGCATATTCAAGCATATCACAAAACTCTACAACGAAGCTACAATGATAAGGTTATTCAACGTTCCTTCTCAGTGGGTGACTTAGTGCTCTATGAGAATCAGCGCAATGTGAATGCCTTACCTGAAGAAAAGGGAAAATTTAGTCCTAATTGGCTTGGATCGTACATTGTTATTGAAGAGTATGGATTAAGTCCTTACAAAATAGCGGATGTAGACGGTACACCTCTTAAAGACCCTATAAATGCTATGCATTTGCACAGATACTATGCTTAATTCATCATTCCTTATCACCCATCTATTTCCTTTCTCATTTCCTCAAAATTGGATAATATGTTAGCATATCTTTGTTAGAGCAAATAGAATTAAATGATGTTTTGTTTAATCTATGTTGCTTCGTTCCTGACAAGCGTGTTTCTTTACTTTATGATTTGTCTTGAATTCATTTATGTAAATTGCAAAAGATTTACATTTTCATTATGTTGACATATTATACAATATCTTTATGTGTTAAGTTGAATCGTGTCATGTTGTGTTTAAACTCAAATTAAATCACATTAGTTATATGATTCGTAGGCTTAATACATATTCTCTTCCTTATCATCAATGTAGTACTTGATCAAATATTTTAATTAAGTCACACATGTATCAATTTAATCATGGAGCATTGAGAAATCAATCACATGGAAATTAAATTCAGAATGTACATGTACATCTACCAAATGTATTAACTTTAATCACAATGCACATTGTTTAGGCATTAAAGATAACACGTTTGAGACAAAGAAGCATGTATATATATATATATATATGTGGATCAATATACAAAGGTAGGTCACTATACATCCAAAATGTGACCTACCCTACATCCTAAAATCATCTCCTATCCCTAGGGCTGGTGGCTGGAGAGTGACGACTAGATGCTCCCTCCTGATCTGGCCGTGCAGGTGGACCCATAGGGGTATACCATGATATAGATCGTGAATGGCTCTGAGAGGAACTCCTATGATCCCTATCCATAAGGATCATGCGATACGAGGTAGCCTCGGCCTGAGCTGCTGCTAGATCACGCTGTGCCCGCTGAAGGTCCTCTGATAGAGCTCGCTCTCTCTCCCTCCATATCTCTACCTGTACTCGAAATGGGGAAAAAAAATCATCATGTTAGATTCCAAGGCCCACAAACAATCACAGAAAGTCAAATGTAGAAAATCAAAAGTCAACGTTCAGTCAACTCACCTCATCCAGTGGCTCATCATCGATCACGGCCTGTCGCAGGATCTCAATCCTCGTGGGATGCTCTGGTCATCGTGAAGGAATGATGATGGCTATGTGGGCTCCATTGCAATGAACAGTACTCAGAATCAACAAAGTGACAAATGCAAATGTCACTTTCAAGGTATATACTTTCATTCCTTTACCTTTGCTTTCAAAACCCTAATTTTCCTCTATGACTCATTTCATCATAACTTGAGTTTGGGAGATGCGATTTTCAAACTGTTTGTTGCGTAGGAATCGTATTTTCATTCCCCTACTCTCGGGATGTTCCAAAAAGTGCTTTGATGAACCCTTTTCAGTGAACATCCCTCATCAATACTCTCTTACACAATTTGTCGTAAGTAAACATGTTACCTTGTTTCACCTCCCTAATAAGCAAGCCGAAACAGGGGGGGCATATAGCTACTCACAAATTTCATCACTTTCCTTAGTAAGCATTAGGTGATTTTGTGATCTAACGTGTGTTTTGTAGGGTGTGGTTCCTAACTATGTACTGCAGATACCGCTGGGGGCTTCGTCCGACAACTTATGGATATATCCTTTTTCAAATGATGTTTACTTTCTGTACTTTAGCTTGTATATGCACGTAGTACTCATATGACCGCTAAAGTGGGGGCTAAATGTAACGTCATAAATTGTACGCACTTGCTAAAGCAGTACAATTTCACACCTAGTTTAGCACCCGCCTTGGCGCAGTTGCGTTTTGCATTGCATTTCCCCTTTAGCACTTAATTAATCAAATTAATTAGGTCTAAAGGTTCTATTTCATCATCTTCCACATCATAAAGTCAGGCCCTTTCATTAAAGCGTGCCCCTTTCATTTTATTCCTCCAATACATCATCTAATCAAAAACCCTAATTAGGCCCTATTCTGAGCTTGGGGGCTTGATTTCGGGGGTCAAAACATCTTGAAATCACCTGTAACTTCGGGATTCTCTCTAAAATCATCATATCTGACGGCCCTGAAAATTTGGTGAAAAGTTGTCGGGACCATGGTGCCCGGAGTGCACACGGTCCTGGACATTTTCCCCAAAATTTTAGGAGCATGATCCAATCATAAAATAAAGCTTAACCCCAAGAAATTGGCGGGATATTCAATCTCTAGGTCGGCCAAAAGTTGGAATTAAGACCTAGGGTTTCATACATAAGAGCTTTCTTTCTTCATTTGAAGGGATCCGAATTTTGTTTTCAGGAACCTCATATGTAGCGAAAGGGCAGATCTTTGAAGACTTCAACAACATTCAACATCCCTCTATCAAGCATTTATCAATTCCATTCATCCATTTAGGGCTTGGAAGACATTGAAGAACAATAGGAGATTACTGACTGAAGATTGGCTTGTACCCCTCCCTTGGGGGTTGGGTATGATTTCATGTTATTTTCATGTCTTTGCATAAGCTTCAATATCTCATTTATTCATGCTTTAGATCACTTTGCATCTTGATTTAGAGCATTTACATTATCATTTACAAGCAATTAGGGTTTACTTTCTAGGTTGCTCTAGTTTGCTTACTTGCATTTTAGATCTTGCACACACACAAGGTCTGCACACACATTACTTTTACAATACAACTTGGCTATTCGTGGAGGTGGAAATCACCGAAGTAGGGGTTTGACTAAGGAAAAACCCTATATAGCCGCCCAAACACCTTTTTCAGATACAAGTGCAGGTTTCAGGACTCGGACAACGCCGCAGGTTGCAGATCCGGGAAAAGCAGGTTGAGACAGTACCCCACACCAAATTGCAGAGCCAAAGACCAGGACAAGGGCGTGGGGCACCCTGGTCCTGCCAGGACAGGGGTGCTGGGCGCCTTGGTCCCTGGGACAGAGGCACTGGGCGCCCTGGTCCTCCTGATAGATAGCATTTCAGACAGTTTTCCAGAGTGCAAAATAGCAGTTTCAGGTGCAGTTCCGGGACAGAATCAGGACAGTGGCGCCCGTGCCCCCATCCTGAACATTTTCAGTCAAATTTTGACTCTGGGTATGCATCTGCATTCTTGTCTTGTCTTTGTGTTTACAGCTTTCCCTTGTTTAAGTTCAATTCTACAATCTTGTTATTAGTTCATACTTGCATTTTAGGGTTAGGAATTGAACTTGCATAATCTTACCTTTCAATTACAACAAAGGAATAGAAATCCTAATAGGTAGCCCGTGGCTCTCTCTTTCACAAAAAGAAGTAACCAATTGTGTGATACCTCTAGGCTCTTTCATATTCTGTAATGTGTGTCAAAAGGTAGGATTAGGGCATGATAACCTAGTCTCGCTTTTTCCCCCACACAGATCCATAAAATCATGCAACGCAACGGCAGGGGTACACTATCAAGGTTGTTTATGCCCAGGGGGATGATGACCTATTTTATGCTTGTTGTAGACTGATCTGGGAAGGTTTGATTGTTCTGTACTGACAAAATCAGAGATTCGTATGACGGGATTTACTGAGCCAGATGACAATTTAATAGTTCCAAGATGACAACAGTTTTGTTTCGTACGAGTTGCTACCTAGTACCATACAATAGATGGGTATGTCTAGGATGATAAAAGATTCAATGCAATTATGTATCATATGACATAGGATTGAGCTTCAGACAACAGACTGTTGGGTTTTGTACGATAGAGGATTGAGCTCAGACGACAAATAATCAGACTCGTACGACACAAGATATGGTGTAGGATGATAAATGATCAGATTCCTATGACTGTTAACAGGACAAAAAATTTTTGAGTTTTTCAATAGGTGAGTATGACAATTGAGTATGACCAATTCTGAGATGGACTAATTTTTTACTAGGATAGACTAGTTTCGGATAGAATTTTGACTTAGGGTAGACTAGTTTTGACATGGACAGAGTTTTTGATCACTGAGTTGTTTCTTGTTTTCTTCAATTTTGGTATTCCAGTTTTAGTTTGAGGGATGAAAACACAGAAAACATGCAGTATGAATAGTAACTCCAATCACAACATGCAAACCCTATGGATGTTGGCTTAGAGAAGAAAACCTTTGCTTGCTGACTTAGGTACACACCCAATCGCTAATCAGAATACGACCATTGAGTCTCATGCAATGGATTCTCAACGTCGTATTAGCCGACTCCAAATGCTAATGTGGGCATGATATGGTAAGTGTCTTGGGAGAGTTACTATCTATCTTGCACAAAGATTATCAACCTTTTAGAAGTGAATCGAGTAGCTTCTAATTTTAATTGGATCTAGTAAGGGGTATGTTTAGCACGTCGAGGTATAAACTCAATTAAGAGGTCTCCCAGCCTTGAAAACCAAGGTTCAATATACCCGAAGGTACTAAGGAGAGCAATTCCCGAGCACTGTCGTTGACTTGATTTTCATCAAATCATGTTTATTTTATAGTGGGTTGGAGTACTTGGCGTTTAGCCATTCCCACTTAGGTCATTCCCCTCACACCAGCCGTAACAACTTTAAGAGTTTTTAAGCTCCTCGGGAAGGCAGGCCTACTAAAGATGTACAAATCTCAAACAAAGAAAATGCCTCAAGGGTCTAGATTTCTGATTGTCTAAAAAGATAAGAGCATACTCTCCTACCTCTTGGAATTTACTTAAAACATAAAATACAGATTTGTTCTTTAACCGGATAGCAAGTTAGGTTCCTAAAAAATGAATTTAAAGAATACACGATGTTTGGTTGATTTTCTTTTAGGCAGCCTGCAAAAACAACATATCAGTAGTCATGTTGTTTTTATTCTTTGACAAGCATATGTGTGATTGATAAATTCTTTGACAAGCATTCTGCAAGAAACTAGTTAGGCTGTGAAAATATCAGGCAGACAAAAGATGATTCAGGGTTAGCATAATCAAAATTTGGACAGAAAACCTAAAAAAGTGAAATTTGTTTTAACCCAATAGAATACAACATCGTACGACAATTATCATAGAGTGAAACGACAAAAGGCTTTTATCCTATGAGTTATAACTAATCATAGGACAACATAAGATAAAATTAGATAATCAGAACAGCATGTCATATGACACCATTTTCTTATTTGTACGACAAATAAAAGGCTTTGATAGAATATCGTACGATGTAGTAATACCACTCGTACGATATTTCATAGAGATTGTATGGATGAAACCTGGAGGACTAAAAAAAACTAATTTTGAGGCCAAAAAAGTAGTCTTCTGCCCCATGGTGGGCGCCAAAAATGTGTGTGAAAAGTGGACCTGTATCTGTATTTGTAATACACACCACTTCAATTAAGTCATTAGATGCCTAGTTAGTAAATCAATAATCAATGAATAATAAACCATTACAAAGCGACCCATTGCCTTCTAGTAGATGCGAGTTTAGATTGCTCTTAGATTGCAAAGATATCCAATGACTAGACAACACCTAAACAAAGGATTTTTAAATCTATATGAGCATGAATTTGAGCTAAATGAATGCAAGATTTAAGCTAGATGAGTGCAAGATATGTAAGATTTAGGCTAGATATGCATGATTAATATAACATGATTTAAACAATATATGAATATTTAAGCTAAATGATTTAAGTAATATGAAATAACTAATATGCAATATCTCAATGAACCTAGAGCAAAAACAACATAATAACAATATATTCTCCAAGATCTTTGAATGAGAGATGAGAACCTGAATTTATAGAAAATTCAAAAAAGAAACCAAAGGCTGAGATCAAATGATGAGTGATCAAGATTTTCCAAGAGGAAGAACAATCCAGGTGAATTGATGTGATTGGATGCTTTTCTCAGTTTTAAAGGAAATTGAACTAAAATTAAGATAAAATCAGGAAAAAACTTATTTATTCTCTATTTCATTCAATTTTAATATTTAATTGTTTTAATTGGTTTTCTTTGAGATTATTTATCAATTTTTAATTTGTTTTTCAAGATTATCTCCAATTGATTTCTTTTCTCAAATTTTTAATTCTTTTTTTGTCAATTAATTCCTTTTTTTATTTATTTCCTTTTTTGAAGATTTGTGCTCATAATTTCCAATTCCTCTTTCTTGATTTGTTTCCTTTTTTGAAGATTTATGGCAATTTTTATTTATTTTTCAAATTAATTCCTCTTTTTGATGATTTAATGGCAAATTGATTTATTTAATTAAATATGCAAGGCTATTTAATAAAATAAATAGGATAATTGTTTTAAATGATTTACTTGGAATGATTTAATTAATTAAATAAATATTTAATTAATATTGAGTGATTAATTTTGCCATGTGACATTGATGATTTTAGAAATTAATTGTGTGCTCAAGATTTATTTAATTGCCTTTGGTTAGGACCTTGGTGACGTTGTTGAGATTGGGGGCTCATGGTTTAGATGACCATTTTTACGATATTATAGAGATATCTGATATGGACTATCAAAAGCCCTTGCACGATCATTAGATCCGTGAAACTATAGAATATGGGTTCGGTTCCACGAGTGGAGGTCCCCTATGACTCACCAAAATTGTAGCCTTCTCTATAATAGTCATTTTCCTAACTTTAAAATTTGAAGGTAGTGACAATATTTCATTGATTGCATTGATTGGTGGGTCCTGATATTATTGTTAGATAGTTCAAATAACCGAAAGACAACTGAGAGGCAGGGGTGGGGGTAAATCAGTTGTCACAGATTACCAGAACTATTAGCAATTTAAAATTTAATATCAGAACACAATACATTAATACCAAAATAGATATTAAACCAATTAAGCATAAACAATAATGACAAAATAAGGACCATCCACATGACACCAAAATTTGTACGTGGAAAACACGGTAAAGGGAAAAACCATAATGGGAAGCCTACCCACATTCAGATAATACTTATGCAGTAAGTATATGAATTGCAATTGAGGGGCCTACACTTGCAAGAAGGCCAATAGCCTAGAGCGTACTACTCATCACAAAAGGAGCCTCACTAACTACATAGAAATCTAGACTACAATCCAGAGAAGTGTTGAACTGAAAAAGATAGCATCTCCTATGCCTGAGTACAGTTTCGGTTAAGCTCAATATTGGAAGACAAAATCCTCTTCCATACACCCAATTTGATCTCCAATGATCAACCAAATCCTCTTCCTAAATGATATTATATTATTTGTACATTAAATTCCTCGACCATGACCTCTAACCATAATCATGATGATCTACAATGAGATCTTACATCTATATATACAAACTATCAACCATAAACAATCAGGTCGGCCACCAAATAATAAACTAATTACATAATTACAAACCATGTCGGCCTTAGGAAAAATAAATAATATCCAACACATAAGAAACCCCAAAAATACATTGAGAGGTCCAATGCACATGTTACATTAAAGTCAATCCATAACCTAGAGCAACCGGGACCTAATATAGGTCTAGACACTACAACAATGATATCCATCTACCAAGTCTCAAACATGATCACCAATAAAATTCTAAAACTCCACCAGAAGCTGCACCAACACCACTTATGCAATTCATCAAAGATATTCATCAAAATCTCTACCGGTGAAACCCTCACCGCAACCAGAAACTAAGCTTCTAGGCAAATAGGATAACATCCAATCACCACACCCAAACCAACTGACCAAATATGAGCATGAGTATCATGAACAAGCCATTTCCATCACCAAACAATATCGAAGCCTACCGTATCATGCTAGATCCAAATCAACTAGAAACCACTCAACCTACCGGGACCAGAAGGGTGTCGGTAAAGCATCCAAATAGCTAGTGTTGGCATCAATGACAAAACATCAATGCAACACAATCAATTCCACCAAATGGCCAACAATCATGTGGAGGTTAGTCGTGTTTTCTTCAAAAGTTCAAACATATTCCTACAAAGAGTTTCCTTGGCCCATGACATGTCAACACCGCAGAGAATTAGAACAACATTGAGAAAACTCTTTTTGAAAAGCCTCGTCCGTGTGATGCATGTCATCTTTGTGGGAAGGTTTAACCAAAGATCTAAAGAAACCATTAAGGTCTCTTGATCATTTGGCACATCTCTCAACAACATCACCAATGCAAGAAAATAGAATGATACCTATTGTTAAGACATGGCAACCATGCATTCCATACGAGGGGCCTAAACCAAGGGAATGTGTGCATTTGTGGAATCAGTGATATTTTGGAATTTGTAAAGTGAGAGACCATGAAGACAATGAAAGCAGTTAAACCCTTAATCATGACTAAAAGAAAAGGTGTTAATCATGCTGGCAATCAAGGGAAGATCCACGATTTAGAGCTTTCCAGTGCAGAGGCAGTTAGCGACACCATTATGGTTCACCTCTACAAAGATTGTTACTATTGTCACTAAGGATTTCACCCATGATGCTAAGCTCAAAAACAAGCAATCTTGTGAAACATGGAAACACTTCGAGCCTATGGGTTGATCAAAGTGAAGGTGAATCTCTGAAGATCAGGTTGGCTTCTTGTTCTGATGGATCTCTTACACTAACTTTTTGAGGGAAAAGGGGTAAAAAGTCTTTCATGTAATGAAAGACCTATCCTAATGGATGTGATACACCAAAATGATGCAGTTCTACTTGTTGTCCTAAAACTATAACTAGCTACAACAAGACCCAAAAATTATTTCATGAATCAAATAAGATCATGAAATTTTATAAACATTTCATGTGAAGGTTTGAAGTTATCTAACTTTTGCATGTAGGAGAAGTGATTTTCACAAACATGCAAAGAACTAGAAACCAAATGAACACAACCCACAACCTTAATTTACTATGAAATCTTCCTATTTTTGCAAAGCATAAATGAGACAAAGAAAATGATTCAGAGTTAAATCACAATAACTTTGTCAAATAATTCATCTGGAAATGGAAAAATAAGAAATAATTGACAAGGAAACTGAAACTCTTTATTGCAAACTGAAAATAATCTCTATTACAATGTTGAAAAACTGAAAAAAAAAGTGCTGAGATACAATGTTTTTTTGCGAAAATGTGTGTGCAAAAAAGAAAGAACCAGAGGGAAAAAAGAAGGAGAGAAGGAATACATAGAAATCCTAATGAATCCCCTTCAAAAACCCTAAAATCAGTGCATGAGAAAATCCTTGGGTGAATCTACCCCAAAAATGGAATAAAAACTCATGAATAATTTGTAAAATAATAATCTTTTCTGCTTAAAAGGACTGCCATTGATCCTCCTATTTAAAAATTTGCATATCTAAATGCGAAAAATAGATATCCCCATGTGAAAGTTGCATGATGAACTGAACTGTGAATATATTAAAAAGAAATCCCACTGAGAAAATCTTATGCATTGTTTGTAACTGCTCTCCATGTTGAAATTTTTGTTAAAAAATGGTTGTGGAAATGATCTTCCTATTTCGCGACCTTTCCAACAGTATGTAGCACTTGCATATTCAGACAAGCAATAAACATATGCATTAATCATTCATGCAAAAATCATCTCTTCACTTGGCGGGCTTTTCACCGTTTAAACAACTAGTTCTAAGTCTACCGTGCAATTTTTATTTGCCATCCATTGGATTGCCTGCATGAACCATGGTCGCTTGCATTAACTTTTTGTTTACTTTCTAGTGGGCCACACTATTTTCTTTTATCTCTGCTTGTTTTCTTTCCTCATCCTGGGCCCATGGGAAATGAGCAATGATAATGAACTTTGAACCATTGAACTATTCTAAAATGGTGAACTACTTTGAACCAATGAATCACTTTGAATGGGTGAATCACTTTGAACCGGTGAACCACTTTGAAGTTCAAGTTCAAGGTTGACCTAGACATTCGCTCATCTATAGACTTTTTCCATGTGTTAGCCTCTGATTTTCTCGTAGGTCCACTTTGTCTATCAACTAGACCTGGACCCACCTTGTCACCAAGTCGCATCAATAACTGGGCGAGCAAATTTTTTTTGTGACTTAGCGACAACTGTCGGATCTGTCCACCCAACCATTGGATGTGTTCAATCTACTTGATCTTTACTCTTGGTCTACTCATGGTTCTTCATCTTCTCTCTACCATGTGGCACATCCTCATTCATTCTAAGCCCACCTCGACGGCCATCTGGATGACCACATCATCATTCACCAAGTCGCATGAGATAACCAGCGAGCATTTTTATCTTGTGGTATAGTGATGACCATTAGATCCTTCGGATTATCGTTGATCATTCTTCAACCTGCTCGCTCTTCAGCACCGGGTAATCTTCTCTCTTATGTTGTGTGTACACATGTGTCAATGCTTAATTGGCTCCAGAGATCCACCTGGGCACCACCTATCTGTCGGGCCTGCCACACATCTTACTCTATCAGATCTCTTTCTTTCAGCCAAACTACTCTCTCGGCGATCCGTTTACTAGTCTCATTGAACCTAAGGTTTCATCAATATTATTATGTCGATGAAACTGAGCCTTCGGTGAAACTCTTTCGAGACTCATCATGGCCAAGATCTGCTCAATGTTGCCCATCTGTGCCATGTCACCAGCCACTGGACTGCCACCTGTCTTCCCATGTGTCACTACATGTCAACTTGTGATTTTCTCAAAGTCCACCTCGGGCACTTCATAACCGCGGTACAATTACAGTCATGGATAGTTCTAGAATGTCACTCCACCATTCAATCTCTCTTGATCTGGTGGTCGATCTTTACTCTTTGTTCTTCCATGTCATCAGTCGCCAAGTCACGGCAATAATCTAGTGTGCATCTTTTCATTGTGACATAGCAAGAGCCGTTAAATCTCTACAATCATTGTTGATCTTTCTTCAACTTGCTCACTCTTTCGTCTCTTCCTGCCAGCTGATCACAAAATTAGGATGCCTTGAGATGTGCATGCATGGGGTTCACCAGGCAACGAGCTGCCTCTTCTTGCCAAAAGCTCGTAAGCTTTGACACTATAGTTATATGCGGCCTTATATTTAAATGTGATAAACTCCCTCCGCACGACCGATGTGGGATAAAAGGTCTTCCTACCTGGCCACTGAAACCGCTTGGAAACTCTAAGGCCTTACATTTAAAACCCTCTTTGGCGCCCAAGTAAAACTTTACATAGGATGATTGCATTTTGTTGAGTTTCTTTTGGCGTATTGTTTTAATAGCTATGCCACTTCATCTGCAATGGAGCATAATATCTTTGTGATCTACATCATCCTGAACTCAACCCTCATGGGAGCCACATTTTAACCCACATGTTGTCTTACTTTCCTGTATCTGCACATGAAGCAAACAAGTTAGAAAAAAAATACATTTCTTCCTAATTCATGATTTCATCTTTTTAGAATGAATGAATGCAAGGCTTCATTAGAACACAAAATTTGGTATGTGCAAAATTTTGGTAATAGTTACAACTAAATGGTGATGCCTTTTGTCAATTTGAAAGGCTATAAAATTTGGAAGGTATACTATATGAAGCATATTTTCTTAGGTACCTAATTCTATGACCAGATCTCATTTTCTCAACTTTTGAACAATGAACTCCAAGATTCCATGAATCCAAAGCTTTTAGGTGTTGTAAGCCATCTCTAAAAGTTGTAGTTTAAGAAAGGATGGAAATAGTCGAACCTCATTTTTGGGTGTGAATTGTGATTTTAATTTGACCTTTAGTATTATTTTATCAATGTTAAACTATGCCTTTGCCACCTTTGTGTTATTATGGGTAATATTTAATGCCATGAGTGAATGTGTGGTTATTATTCAGTTCACATTTTTTTAGTTCCCCTATTAATGAAGTATGAATCATGTATTATATCTACTCTTTCATATTTTGTAGAGATAGGCTCTAGACTATACCACCCTTACCAAAAATGTAGAAAGAATTAATGGAATAATTGAATTATCAAATTTTATGGGCCTTTACAAATTCTCCTAGATCTAGGATTTGAATATTACACCTTATGGCTATGTCACTGCATGTGTTTTTTTCTCTTTCTAAAATGATGAGTCTATGGCATACTGTGCTACCTATAGGATGTTGAAAATGTTCTATATTTGCATTCATTGAAAAAAAAATTGATTCCTTTAAGATCTTTCAGTTTGGACTTTAGTCATTCTTTCCCCTTTTCAAAGCCCCTCTTTAGAGAATGAAGAGTCAGCTTCTAAAATCTCGGAGGTCATTCCATATGTCTCACTAAGTTCCCACACCTATGAAACTTCTCGATAGCCTTTCAAAAGGTAGGAGCCTTTTTGGAGGTCAATAGTAATGAACTATAGCCATTCACAATTTAGATCATCACAATGTGATCATTAAAATTAAGCTAAATTAAGCATAATATCACTATCCACATGAACTTATCATTATGATCATAAATCTAAAATATGAATGTAAAAAATCAATGAGCATCAATATATAATAGGCCTCACTCATGTGTGTGTGTGTGTGTGTGTGTGTGTGTGTGTGTGTGTGTGAGAGAGAGAGAGAGAGAGAGAGAGCGGGGGGGGTGTGTGTTTAACATCTTTAATCATTACAAATCCTTTTGTACTTACATAGATTTCATTTTAAGATAACATGAAAAATTTGAATGGATCCTAAAATCCTTTTATAAAAATTTCCTTCATTAAAGAGTTGATTTTACTAATGATACTTTTAGGAGAAACAAATAGAGAAAATATATTAATAAGAAATACACATTAAGAATAAACCTCCCAACAAACAAAATCTATATTATTTTCCAACCATTCACCAATTCTCTAAGTTTATCCAAATAGGATTGTATAGTGATTTATCATTCCACCATAAGAAAAAGGGAACCAAGGAAAGACATAGGAAAATAACATTTTTCTAAAGAGGGGTATCTATAGATAAAAAATTATTCCATTCCACAAACATTTAGACTGCACATTTAAGATCTAGATCTATTTATACTCGAACTATAAGTTTGTTCATAATTCATAAAATATATCAAATTCTCTTAACATGAAAAATAGATAGAGAAGAAAAATTTATGTCATCCATAAATTATTGTTGAATGTGATCACTACTTGTAGAAAATGGCATAAAGCCTGTAAGGAACCTTTGATTATAAGAGAATTCATAGCTCTTCATATAGATTCAACCATAAGGATAAAAAGTAAGGAGGTGAAAGGATTCCAAAGAGCTCAAAAGGAAGAAAATAAACCTTCTATATATTTGTTAGTGAGGACAAATGATGTATTAAATGAGTAATATCCAATGACCTATTCTCTCTAATATATAAAAAAATCATTTTTTCTTCAATTTTATTAAGCAATCTTAAATTTATATGATCAAACTTTTGCACAATATCTAATTTTAATAGAATACCTTTACTATCTCTATCATTGTAAGAATGTATCATTTTTTGAATTAAGATAATGACATATGTTATTTGACAACTTTTAGATAATCTGCCTATTTTTATTTAGAAATTAAAGAGACAAGGATATATTTGAGTTTATTAGTAAGAATCTTAGAAATGGTCTTATAAATGGTATTGGAAAGAGATATACTGTAGTGTCCACCCTTGATTTGACCTATTTTGAGTTGACTTTTATATTATGCTTGATTAACTTATCGAGGCTATATTTGATGATTTGGATGATGATTACTCATGTGCTTCATTTACTTACTATGGATGTTATACACTATTGGACATATGGTATTTTGATTATCTATATGGATGTTGGTACTATCATGATTGATCATGTGATTTGATGATATGTGTACTCGATGGATTCTATATGCTCACTATGTGATGGATTATTTATAGATTAGATTTATCATGGTTTTGATGATGATTATGATTACGCTAACCCTACTTCATGATTACATTTGATGAGATTTTTATGAGATGTGTTTGATTGTCTTCATGATAGAGATGATTCCACATCACTCATTGCGAGTGGGATGTGTCGTCGTGATTCTCTATCACTTGATTTTTCTATATATGTATATGTATATGTTGTATTGTCATTTTGTGGTTGCAGGATTTTGCAGGTACCAGACATTGATTTGACCTCGCTTCATAGGTCTGAGAGTGTCTTTAGTTCCAATGGCTTATGTGGTTCAAAGATGGCATGAGTTCCCTTCACATACTCTAGGTCTAAGTTGTTCATCGTGAGTAGTCACCATCTTGGCATAATTCGTCATGTCAGTTAGTAAGCTTGGTCTTCTTGGTATTGTGAGTTCGGTTTATGTCAGTTGATTTACTTGATTATGTTAGAGTAATTATGTGGCTCTTGATGTTTGGTTTTATATTTAGTAATGTTTTTTTTAATGTATTTAATTTATTAGTTTTGAATATTTAATTATTTGATAATTAATAATTTTATGATTATTTAATATTTGGTAAGCCTTATTATTGTTGTTTAATATTTATTTTATATTTATGATTTAATCTTTAATGGTATTTGATTGTTTAATTATTTATTTGATTTTCTATAGTTTAATATTTGAGTGATATCTTACATTTATTTGGTTCTTTATTTTATTTTGTTAGCTTTTGTTTTATTTAATTTTGACCCCCATTTGGTTATTTATTTACAACTTATGTTTATTTAATAGTTTGACATTTATATCCTAAGTGGGGTGTATGAACACATTAAATTACAATGATAATAAAACATTCCCACTTATTTGGATAATTATATTTTATATTTACTTTACCTACCCTTTACTCTCATTGGCTAAATTCAAAATGGGATAATAAATTAAAATATATAGTGGGTTGGTAAAATATACTCCAAAATGGAATATTTTGATTGGCCGAGATTGAGGCTAGGATTTTTGGTTATTATTGCTTTTTATTTTCATTCCCGTGATCGTTTTCGGGTTGGCTATTCTATAGAAATTTTTCCAGGAAGCATTCTTCCTTGGTTTTGGATTTCTATTATTCTTGGTTTGGGCTAGAGCTTGGTTGGATTTTGGTTTGGCTTTGTGGGAGCTCTTCTTCAGCTTCATTCCATTACTTCAGGTTGCAGGTTGGAATTCTTTCACTTTGCATTTTGATTTCAATGGTTTCTATGCGTATGAATTATATCTACAAGTGTTTTGGGCTTGGGTTGAAATATTATGATTCAATAGTTTAAACATTGTTTGGAGATAAATATTTGGGGAGGAAACCTTATATTATTTGGGTTTTTATATAGTTGCTGGGAAAATTTTCTGGTTGTCTGGGAATGCCATTTCACGACTTTGACAAATTTTTTGTATGAGCTTGGGTTGTTGAAACTTTTGTTTTTAGGGGAGTTGAATGGATATTTTTCCCCTTTGAGAGTCTTTTAGTCTAAAGGTGATTGAGTTTGGATTCATTTTCTTTTCTGTGAGTTTGTAATGGTTCTATATGCCTATTGTCGTGATGAAATTTGATTGAATCTTGGTTTATAGCCTGAGTTGTTTTATTTTGTTTATACCTATGTATTTCTTGTTTCTAGGCATCTTTATTCATGTATTTTTTAAGCTCTTTGGTTAAGTCTAGATTTTATTATTTTAGCTGTAAGATTTTTGATTTTTTCGTAAGATTTGTGTAAATGCGTTGTTTCTGTAAAAGCATTGTTCAAATACATAAAAGCGTTGTTCTGTTTGGTCTTTGCATTGTTCTACACAACATAAGCGTTGTCTCAAAAGCTGTAAGCATAAATCTGAGAATGAATTGATGTCTTAGGATATGTATATACGATTCTGGAAATGTTTGCGCTATCCTACGAAATGAAAGTGTCGTTCTATTAGACAAAAGCATTGTTCTATGGGATGAAAGCGCTAAACTGTGTGTGTTCTGTGTTTTCTTAGTTATGGTCATTTTTGAGGTATTGTCCTGAGTTGATTTTTGTACCAGATCATTTTGTTTGAGGTCTGCTAATATTTTCTAGTTTTGGGTTTAATCAGTTTTGATGCATTTTGATGCTTTTAAGTATATTTGTTTCTCTATGTCTTGTGGATATTCTAGACTCTCTTCCATGTTGATAAGCCATGAATTATTGAGATGATTATTATACTATTTTGGACCAACAAGTGAGTAGGCCTTGTTGTGATGTTATCTTTTATTTGATGGTAGCATTTGATGGCTTGATATGTCTTTGTTTATTGCTCGCCAAGAGGTACATTTTGTTGTATTGATGTTGTTGTAGCCTTGCATATGTTGTGAGAGTATGTGTGGAAGTTTTTGGCTGCATTGAGTGTTATTTTTATGTGTTTATGTTGGTAGAGCCTCTTGTGATTTATCATTTGGCCATGTTAGGAGGAGTGAGCTTCCTTGTGATGATCGGGGTCATGAGAGATAGGCTTGCATGAGGTTCCTTGTAAGGATGCATGAAGTCTAGACCACCAGGGCACATTGGATTTTCCATGCTTTGTAAATAAGTGATAACCTAATAACTAATGGGTTGGGTAGCTAGATTAATTAATAAGATGATTAATTGATTTGAGCCTCATGACTTAGTCCTAGGGAGGATGTTTTAGGATAACCATGAGACGGTCGTTTGGATGATAAGCTAATCCCCCTTAGTCTCTCATAGATTGAGATGGCTCTGCATATCCATCAGGCTAGTGCTTTATGTTATTTTATTATATTATGAGGATGGCATATGATGACACTCCACTCCTACATGTGTTTCCCGTTTATGATGTATGATTATGCTTATTGGATACATTTATGTCTTGATTAGTTTTATGCATCTGGGAGTTCATTCTTATTGTATTGTACGATTTCCTACTAAGAGTCCTTGTGTGGTTAGTCTCCTTGGTTATAGGTGCCAGCTTAGGTTTAGAGTGTGTGTTGGGACCTTGTGTCATCTCCTAGCACAGGGGGTGGTTCCTTAGGTTCCACATGGTCAGGAGGTTGGTGCTTTTTAGCCAATGTGATGTTCTCTTAGATTCTTCTTGCGTGGATGTGGATTCTTCTTCATAATGGATTATGGATGTACCTTGTAGCAAATTTATGTAATGAATAAGATGGAATGTATGTAATGTAATATTCTTGTATATAGTAGATGGATTCTTTTAGTAGAAAGAGCTATGCTCATGATGTATTTAATGTACTTGTATTTGTAAGATGGATTGTAGTTGTAATAGAAATAGATTTGCATTATGGTTTTGTTTCTTTATTTCATGAAATATTTAGAGACACGTTAGAATGTAAAATAATCTTGAAAGAGGAATATTCGTAGAATAAAAAATGAATATGTTAGAAGGTCTTAATTAGATCTAGTGAGGATGAATGATTCATATAGATGCATTAGTAGAAAAGAAATTATGCATATCATGGGGAATAAATAATGTTGTAATTGCATATCTCATGATTAGGGAGTTAGAATATGATGTTGTAGACATCTAAAAATGGTCAACGCTTGTGGAGTCATACTTTAACATTTGCGCATTGCCTTATTTTAGGTTTTTTGCGTCGCATTAACATTTCTTCTATTTTGCGTACTTGGTCTTTATCATTTGCGAGCATCAAGTCCTTCTTCTGCATTCTTCATTTGTCTCGCTTTCGAATTTGCTCTTGTCGATAACAATCTTCAGTCATGATTTTGGTCGATTTTATCATGTCGCATCAATGTGCGTGCTCATTTGGTATTGTCAATCCTAATCAATGATGGAATTAGGGTTTTGTCCTCTTATCAAATCTTATCATCTTGCGATCAATTTGTCATCGATCATTGTCATTTTCAAATCTTATCATCATGCGATCGATTTGTCATCAATCGTTGTCATTTTCAATCTTGTCATCTTGTGATCGATTTGTCATCGATCGTGGTCATTTTCAATCTTGTCGTTTTGCAATCTATTTTGTCATCGATCATTGTCAATCTTGTCATTTTGCGATCGATTTGACATCGATCATTGTCTTTCTCAATCATGTCAATTTGGAGCAAGTAGTCATCATCCCTCGTCAATTGGCACATTTATCAGTCAAATCATTTTTCAGCATTGGTCTTTTGTCAAGTCAGAATCATGATCAAATCGATCCTACATCAAGACCTAATTTTCGTCCTTGCATTTTCTAGGGTTTCATGATTTATTCATTTAACCTTGTTTGTCATTTCTCCCTCTAGGTTAAATAGTTTATTTATCCTAAGTCTTCTCATCGCAATTAAATGTTCATTTAATTGGCAAATTAATTCCTCCCTCTTTGTGAATTAATTAATAAATGAAAAATTGTTAATTAATTCACTTAATTCCTAATTTCTCATTTTCTAATTTCCTAGTTTCTAAATTCATTTAATTTTCTAATTCATCCTATTTCTCCTAATTTCATGGGAATGACATTTCAAGTTGTCATAATTTGTCATAATTGACAATCAATCAATTTTTGACATAGAAATTTGTCATAATTTTGTCATAGTCATCAATCAATCAATCTTGCATAGAAAAGTGCAAATTTGTCATAATTTGTCATATTTGTCATTCTTGATTTGCAATTTCCATTTGAATCTCTTCATGCTAATTTGATCTTCTCTCCAATTTGTCTATAAATTGGATGAATTTCTTCAATCCCAACTAATCACATTATCAACTAATCACTTTTCGAATCAATCACGCTTCGAGTATTCTTGCGCTATCATCTTGTCTACTTGCTTTCATAGCATGATCATGCACTAGTAGGTGAGATCCACAACAAAGCTATTTGAAGGAGAAAGAAGGACAATGGAGCCACATGAAGGAGACATTCAAATCTGCATTTGGTTTTCTTAATTTTTAAATCTTGAATGTTTTGTTTTCATGTCTTTATTGAGTGTGTTTAGGATTGATCATTGCATTTGAGCTTTCGTGATTGAGCTAGCTTAATTTGTTATTTTCTTTGATGATTTCCGATTTCCTAGCTACATTAATTGGTGAACCCGATGTGAACTAACCCCCTAATCATGCTTTTGAGTGCTTTTGAGTTGATTTGTAGGTTAAAAACCCAAGAAATAGGGTAATGCAGGGTTTTCTGGGAACCTCTGCGCCTGTGTAGTGCCAGAAACAGAGGTAAAAGGCAGTGTTTTTCACTTGCAAATTGTTTTCCTTTACATTTTGTTTCTGCTTTTTTTAGTTTTTTGGTACTGATTCTCTGTGCAACACCTTGGCATACACATGACAAAGACAACAAATGAAACTACTAACACATTTTATGCAGGTTTGATAGTCAAAGACTAAACATATCAAACTTCTGACTTGGGTTTTGCAGGTTGCCTTGGACTACAACTAAACTTTGTGTTTGTAATTAATATTTAGGCACCTAGTGTGATTTCTAAATAGGATGGAATGAATGTATGTTTTCTTTGATTGTTGAGTTTGACATTGGAGTAGGAGAGTATGCTCTCATCCTTCTTAGGGTGATCAGAAATCCAGATCTTCGATACCATGCTCATGTTTTTGATTGTGTGTCACCTTAAGAGGGCCTGCCTTCCCGACCATTTGCTTTTGCAAGCAAGTGATAATCATGAGAAGGGAACTACCCAAAGTGAGTACGGCTAGAATACCTTGGCATTCTAACTCACTATAAACAAATACCTGATGGGCGAAAGATTTGAAGGAAGGGTCACGTGGGAATTGCAGTTACTTGGGAAGTGATGACCCTTGAACTCTTTCTCATATCAACATCTAAGTAGGACCTCAAGGTCTAAATCATGCTTGCACGACTACATTTATTTGGTATCTTGGTGGGCTTAATGTCTCAATCACACTTGCGTGACACCAAGGAGTAACGCTTAATAGAAATCCTTACTAAACACCTTGTACTTAGTGGCCAAAAATCCTTCTAGTTGCTTGAGAAGGACAAGTTCAGATACTTGGAAGAGATACTAAGTTCGCCATGGGGAGATTTCCATGGGGACTGATGCTTGGCTGCCCTGAGAAGTGAGTGGCGTGGAGGGGAGCCCGTGGGGTCAAGCATCTATGTATTCTCCTTGAATCTCATAACGAGTCTACCTCTCAAGTACCTACTATCCTTACCTACCATAAGAAATGTGTGAATGAGCATGATTGTCTTGAGTCTAAGTTAAAATATCTTGTCTTCTTTGCTTGTCAAAAGTTGAGTTGTGTCTCATTTCAAAAACAAGACAAATTGATTCAAAACAAGGTTAAACCCAAGAGTTATTTCATTCAACAAAGTTCAAAACACCTTCAAACATGGTTGTCAAACATTTTTCAAAATCTTGTCTCAACATTCATGTCACTTAGATTTAGGTTCATCCTAGGTTTGCATTTGGCAAAGTTCATTGTCAACTACCAAGGTTAAGTTTCACCTAGGTCATACTCCTTTGCATATCAATAAGGGTCATCCATTTGCATGTGTCCTCTTGCATTAGAGTAATACCATTTCATAATTCAACCTTAGGTTTTGTCTTAGGTTGACATTGTCATGCATTTGCATTTGCATCCTTGTCCTCATAACATTAGGTCACATTTGCATACCCTAGGTCCCTTCATTAAGATTAGGTCATTATCATATCATATTAGGGTCATTTTCATAGTAATTGTCCCTTTGCATATAGTGCCAAGACTAGGTTTTGTCATACTTGAGTAATCCAAAGCTTTGATACAACCCTAAGTCATTGTTAAGAAGTCTAGACCTTATCAAGCTTTTGTCTTTTTGTCATCACTATCATTTGGTCAAACCTAGCTTATTATCCAAGCATATAGGGGAGACATTGTCATTTTGTCCTTTTGTCACTTGGTCCTTTTGTCCTTTGAGGTCTAGACATCATTACAATTTCCTAAGGGTCTCATTTTTAGAATTGCATTCATAAGTTTGTCAAAATCTTGAAAAAAGAACAAAAACATAGGTTGCATTCTTGCCATAGATTGCATTTAGTTGCATATCATGCATCATCCTTGCAAAAAAAAAATTCCAAAAATATTGCATTTGCATAGTGGCATGTTTGTTGAAATGAGGTCTCAACCTTCTTACGAAGCCATGCCATCACAATTGAGCAATCAATCATGTCAATCTAGTCTCTACATGTCTTAGAACTTGGATCAAACTTATCATGATGATGTAAATGTCCAAATACAAAAACTAGAGGAGAAAGTAGCTCAAGAAGAGGAGATATTGGAACAAAGAGTGAAAAACATTGAGAAGAATAGATCACAAATGTCCAAAATGTTTCAAAAATTTCTAGGTTGAAATCCAAAGATTGAGCCAATTGATGTAAGATCTCTTCTTGAACGATCAGACATACCAACTCTCCTCTCCCAAATAGAGATGATGAAACAATTTCAAGAAAGGAGACAACATCAATTTCAACATTATGTGCCTCCACAACAAAAACAAGAAGGTGTTTACTATCAATTAGATTTTCAACCAATACAACCAATGGTTCAACCAATTGTTCAACATATACAACCAATACAACCAATGGTCCAATTTCAACAATATGTCCAACCAACTATACATTGTCCACAAATAGTTCAACCAATGGTGGAATATCAACAAGTTCAATTAACATATCAATGTCAACAACCACAACCAAACATTCAAAAACAAAGGTTGCAGCCCACACCAAGCCAAGTTTCAAACATGTCGGAACAATTGAACCAAGTCCAATATCAAAACATGACATCAAACCAAAAACAAGTTCAAATTCCAGATCCAATCATGTCAAAACCTCAAAAGAAAGGTGGCTTTATTGCAAGGCTCTTAAAGAACCTATCAAGTGAGTTCTTTGAAGAAGATCAAGATAATACAATTCTGTCTAGCAATGCCTCATCCCCCCACAAACAAATTGACTCTCCAGTGGCATCTATCCCTACACCTTTAGAAGTTTCACAAGAACCTTCTATATTGTCCTCATCAAACAATACACCCAAGGATGCAATTATCCAAGGGCTATCCATAATTGATTGCCAAGATAATCCAATTCATGATGCACATCCTTGTCATGTTTCAGAAATACAAGACCCAATGCAACCATGCACTTTATTTCCATTACCTGTTTTAGAGGACCCCATTCGAAGTCCCTCTTCCTCATGTTCAAGCATTGATTCCTTGGCAAAATCCATCACAAATGTTCAAAGTGCATTTCCTTCATGCCAAAACATTGATTCCTTGTCAGAATCTCCCATGCATATCCAAAGTCCAACCTCATGTCAAGAGGATAGTTTAGAGCATGAAGAAACGTGTCTTGAAATAGATCAAGATCAAGATCTTGAAACCCTATCATCCAATCCAATTGTTGAGCAAGATCCCATCTTCCCAGACACTCATGATGATTCCTCTATTCTTGTCCATCCTATCCAAAGTCCTATTGACACTCCATTCCCTGAGCAAGATCAAGATATCCCAGTCCATCCAATCCCAAATGATCCCCTTCCATTTCATGAAAACAATGTCTTTTCAAATCCCATTGACATTCCACTTCCTAAGAAAGATCAAGATATCCCTTCCATCCTTTCCGATGATCTCATTAAAAGTCCAGAGAAAAGCAACTTTGAAGGGGATTCCAATGATCTTCCTCCTTGTCAAGATCAAATCATTCCTTCAGATCCTCCACAAGATCCACTTGTTCCTCCATCTCCTTATCTTAATGCTCCATATACACTCCAAGATCGCATTTCTTTTGATGATCCCATTATTTCTCCCATTCCATCTCTTGAAGAGCCTGTCATTGAACCATGTCCACTACAAAATCCTAGTCCCTCTCATGATCCTAATCCCCCTCATGATTCTAACGTGTCAGTGCAAGATGTTCATGAACCCTCAACATGCATAATGGGTTCTTCCACTTTGGTGCAATCCGATCCACTTCAAGATCTCATTATTTCTCTCATATCATATCCACCCCATAATGGACTCGCGTCTTCTTCCCAAAGAAAAGAGTATCCTACAAGTCAAGATATTCATAAAGGAAAAGGAGTAGACCTTCATGAGAAAGAACCCCTCCATATCAAAGAAGATCTTAAGGGTCATGTCTACACAACTCACTCTCAAGATGTTGGTATCCCTCCATCAAAATCCAAACATACACCTTCCCCATCATACTTTCTATCCATCTTAGGTCCTTATATCCCTTCATCCTCTATGAAAGGTCGGCAAAGGCACACATCCTTGAGTAAATTTCATCAATCCAAAAGGACTCTATTTCCTTCATATCCATCCATGCATTCCTTTCCCCCTCCAAGCAATTTGGATGCCAAGTATAAAAGTCATAAGTCTAGAAATCCACATGTATTCAAGGATCAACATGTCCAATATAATCGACATGTCAAAACAAAGAACAATATGATCTATAAAGAAAAAGAAATATCCAAAAGGCCACAAAGGCCCACTGAGAAAAATAAAGCAAAGTCAAAATATATATGGGTTCCTAGATCCCTTATGCAAGCAATTCACTCCAAAGAACCACAAAAGCATGAAAAATCAAAAACTATGTGGATCCCTAAGCAGCTCCTTGAAGCACAAAAGCCTAAAGAAAAATCCAACTTGGCATCCAAAATTGATATTCCTCCATCCAAACCTCTCAAATTTGTTCCTCCATCACCTTCTTCATCCATTTTGGGCCCTTATGTCCCAAAATTCATAGCCTTTCCTCCATCTAAATCTCACAATCTGAGATCCATTTTTCCTCCATCAGTCCATCACCCCTCAAGGTGTGTGCCAATGTCGATCTTGCCAACATTTCTATCCACTCAAGCACAGTTCTTCCAATACCCTATCCATTATCCAATGCATATTTTGCATCCTTCAATCCCTTTGGTCCAATCCTTTGCATAAATCTTTGCCTTAGTTTCATATTATTTTCCATGTCCTTATCCTACCAATGTCTTTGAGCATACTTTTAAAGGTCATGGTCCATTTTTTTTTCAAAGCTACTATCCAAAAAAAAAGACGCTTGAGTCCTTCTTCCATCCCCTATCATGTGTCCATCTTCTATTGAAAAAATCAAAATCAAAAAAAAAAAAAAGTAAAAAAAAAAGTGAAAAAAAAAGTGAGAAAAAAGAAAAAGAAAAAAAAAAGTAAAGCAAAAATAATTCGTCCACTGGTGAAAACCTGGCAAACAGGTACCTTGGGCAAGTACCATGATGAAAACCTGGCAAACAGGCACCTTGGGCAAGTACCGTGATGAAAACCTGGCAAACAGGCATCATGCGTAATTTATGAACTTCTTGCACACCACACTTGGGGGTAGGTTTTATCCTATCATATCCTTTTGTCCTTCATTGTTCCATTGTCCTATCGAACCCCTATCATTACCCTCCATTATTCTATTGTCCCTCATGTCCATATCCTCTTTTCCACCTTTGATCTTGACAAGGCTAAGGATCATCATGAGCATCATGCATCTTGTTTGCAGCTTTCAGTCTATCGTAGCTTTTGGTCTTTATCCATTTGCTTATTATAACTTTTCATCAATATTCCCTAGCTTATTGCAACTTTCTGCCACTATCCCGTATCCTATCCCGACCTTCAGTCCATGTCCCTTATCCATTCTTGGTCTTGCTTATCCTATCCATATCTTATCACTATCCATACACTCTTTTTCATTCCTTGATCTTGATTTGACATAAGGACGCAAAATTTAAACATGGTTTCAAAAACCTCTTGACATGTCCGTCATGCCATGTCACTGCTTTACATTGTCATATCCAGTCTCTTGTCCCATCACGCCATAGCCCTTGAAAATTGCATCCATATTGTCTCCATGATAAAAGGCCTTTATCTTCCCTCTATCCACCAACATTTCAGCAAGCCTATGCAAAATCATAAAAAATGAAAAAATGTCCTGAAATAAATCCAAAAAAATTGAAAAATGTCCTGAAATAAATCCAAAAAAATTGAAAAATGTCCTTAAAAAATCATTAAAAAATCATAGAATGTCCTGAAAAAAATCATAAAAATAAGAGAAAAATGTCCTGAAATAAATCCCTAAAAAGTCAAATAAAGTCCTGAAAAAAAACGAACAAAAAAAATTTCAAAACATTCAAATTCCAAAAACAATTCCTTTGGCATTTTGCATTTTGTCAATAAATATCCCCTTTGTGCATAGACAGATCGCTGAGCATACATCCAATGACAATCAATCAAACATTGTGCTTTAATGAAATCATGCGTTAACAGATGAACTTTTCAATCAAACCAGACATGCAAACTGATCAAAATTGTCATATCAATTAATCAACATCAATATCATTTGTCCTTGTCACTATTATCATGGGTCTTATATAGGGTGTGGTATACTCGAAACCAGACTGTGTCCTGTCTTAGACGGGGTACCGCATTCCCTGGAAATAGACAACATGATCATTCTTGTTTTCCACTTTTGACAATGACGATCAGACTGTTTGTTTGACTTGGTTGAATTTGTGCGTCTTATCTTTTTATTGATTTATCTTTGGCTTCAATCATGTTCCTATGTTGCTCAATGATGTCACTGAGTGATTTAGAGTGACCAGGATGGTTCATGGTCCCATTCCTTGTTTTGTTGTGTTTGCTGTTTGTGGAATGTTTGTCATAAACTGGGGCAATTATATCATTGGGTGTCTATGATAAGTATGTTTGCTTTGTGAATGCCGCACATACCTCGACCCTTGATGTATGCACCCTAGGATGCTTCACTCATTCCTTGTGTGCGATGTGTCTGTCTTTTGCAAAAGGGGTTGCGTTCCAGCTCTGGCCTTCAATGTCGTGATGCTCTGCATCCGCTTTGCTACATTAAATAACGGTTCTCACCTACTTATGTGCATTTGTGAAAGCAAATTTTCCTTCATCTCGAACTGTCCTCTATCTAATTTCTTCTTACTAACATTTCTTCCATCAGTCTTGGCAGTCCATTTGATCCATTCGAACCTATCGTCTTCTATCATTCTTATCGATCACTTGGCCTCTTTTCTGGATTTTTTCCGGCCAATTCCTCGAGGGGGCATGCATATGTCATTGTTATTGTCTGGGGCATTTTCATTATTGTTCTTTGAAACAACGCTTAGAATCACATTGTCTCAAAGAGGGGCAAAATGTAGACATCTAAAAATGGTCAACGCTTGCGGAGTCATACTTTAACATTTGCACATTGCCTTATTTTAGGGTTTTTGCGTCGCATTAACATTTCTTCTATGTTGCGTACTTGGTCTTTATCATTTGCGAGCATCAAGTCCTTCTTCTGCATTCTTCATTTGTCTCGCTTTCGAATTTGGTCTTGTCGATAACAATCTTCAGTCATGATTTTGGTCGATTTTATCCTGTCGCATCAGTGTGCGTGCTCATTTGGCATCGTCAATCCTAATCGATGATGGAATTAGGGTTTTTTCCTCTTATCAAATCTTATCATCTTGCAATCAATTTGTCATTCATCGTTGTCATTTTCAAATCTTATCATCATGTAATCGATTTGTCATCAATCGTTGTCGTTTTCAATCTTGTCATCTTGTGATCATTTTGTCATCGATTGTGGTCATTTTCAATCTTGTTGTTTTGCAATCTATTTTGTCATCGATCATTGTCAATCTTGTCATTTTGCGATCGATTTGACATCGATCATTGTCTTTCTCAATCATGTCAATTTGGAGCAAGTAGTCATCGTTCCTCGTCAATTGGTGCATTTTCAATCAAATCGTTTGTCAACATTGGTCTTTTATCAAGTCAGAATCATGATCAAATCGATCCTACATCAAGACCTAATTTTCGTCCTTGCATTTTCTAGGGTTTCATGATTTATTCATTTAACTTTATTTGTCATTTCTCCCTCTAGGTTAAATAGTTTATTTATCCTAAGTCTTCTCATCGCAATTAAATGTTCATTTAATTGGCTAATTAATTCCCCCCTCTTTGTGAATTAATTAATAAATGAAAAATTGTTAATTAATTCACTTAATTCCTAATTTCTCATTTTCTAATTTCCTAATTTCTAAATTCATTTAATTTTCTAATTCCTCCTATTTCTCCTAATTTCATGGGAATGACATTTCAAGTTGTCATAATTTGTCATAATTGACAATCAATCAATTTTTGACATAGAAATTTGTCATAATTTTGTCATAATCATCAATCAATCAATCTTGCATAGCAAGTGCAAATTTGTCATAATTTGTCATATTTGTCATTCTTGATTTGCAATTTCCATTTGAATCTCTTCATGCTAATTTGATCTTCTCTCCAATTTGTCTATAAATTGGATGAATTTATTCAATCCCAACTAATCACATTATCAACTAAACACATTATCAGCTAATCACTTTTCGAATCAATCACACTTCGAGTATTCTTGCCCTATCATCTTGTCTACTTGCTTTCATATCATGATCATGCACTAGTAGGTGAGATCCACAACAAAGCTATTTGAAGGAGAAAGAAGGACAATGGAGCCACATGAAGGAGACATTCAAATCTGCATTTGGTTTGCTTAATTTTCAAATCTTGAATATTTTGTTTTCATGTCTTTATTGAGTGTGTTTAGGATTGATCATTGCATTTGAGCTTTCATGATTGAGCTAGCTTAATTTGTTATTTGCTTTGATGATTTCTGATTTCCTAGCTACATATGCATTAAATGAAGATGAAATATACCTATCATGTGTGTAGTATGTTAGTATGGTGGTGAAGTAAGTAATGATGTTGAAGTACCCTAGGGAAAGGTTAATGATGTTGTGTCATTTCCGCTTGCCTTATCTAATGAAATGAGCAATGGCGTATGTTCATATTGGTTAATTGGTTAATGAATGCAAATAGATGGAGATGTTATGTGTTGCACTAGTTGTTATTAGATGTTAATTAAGAAAAAAATTATCTCCATTTGCTTGTTACTATTTAGTTTCTTTAGGGTATTTTGGCTGGCATTACATATAGACATAGAATATTTTGTAGTTAAAGTATCCTTCTTATTTGGAATAAATACAAGAAATGTAGAGAACATCTACATTTGAAAATTGATCATGAGTCCAAAGATTCTTGCACCACATCCTAAACATCTTTGTCTATAATTTCCCAAAAATGTTGAACGAAAAAAGCAAGAAATTCATTAGGCCTGAGAGAATGATCTTTATCCATATCAAAAAGAGAAAATATAACTTCTTCTAAAGATAAATTCATTAATATTTAATTTTCCTACAGACCAACCTTAGAAGCAATGTAAGTAAGAAAAATAGATTAATTTTATTCATTAAATTTCGTCTAATTAACTTCTATACGAAAAAGACAATAAATATTAATTGATTAGATTAGGAACATCACTTATTTGACTTCTTTCTATCTTCTTATTTTACAATAAATAAATAAATAAATAAATAAAAACTTAGAATTGTGATCTCATTCTTATATCTATTTAATGTGTGCTTTTTGTTTCTAAAATATTACCTCCCATCGATAAATTTGTTAAAGAAATTTGTTTATTAAAAAGCAGAAAATGACATAACAAAGGCCGTGTTAACAGAGCTGGTGACAGTGGTAAAAAAACAAAAAGTAAAGTAAGAGGAAATAGTGCGTCAGAGCTACTGGATTTTTGAAAGTCTTAGGATAAATTCTCTCTAATTCCTATCATATGATAATGATAACAACAATAAATGCAATCTTACATCATAATATCTGAAAAGTACATCAGAGCTATTGGATTTTTGAAAGTCTTAGGATAAATTCTCTCTAATTCCTATCATATGATAATGATAACAACAATAATTACAATCTTACATCATAATCTCTGAACTCTCTAATTCCTATCATATGATAATGATAACAACAATAATTGCAATCTTATATCATAATCTCTGAAAAGTACATCAGAGCTATTGTATTTTTGAAAGTCTTCGCAATCGTACATCATAATCTCTGAAACCTTATACAGACACGTTACACATTTTGAAAGAAGTGAAGGTTAAACAAGGGAAGGACACAGCAATTAGTTGCCTAAAGGCTGCCAATACTCAGTAAAACAGTCTGCCAATACTTATCTCTGCATGCTCAGTTCGCACAAGTGTATAGTATACCACTCTGCATGCTCAATAAAGGGATTATAACGTTTTGAACAACCCAACATTCAAAATGTATCTACCCATCTCCCCATAAGATAAAATTTCAGTTCTTTTAAGGTACAGATTCATTGTAGTGCCAGTACACTACCATTCCAGAGTTGTTGAAGTGCCTGTACAATAACCCTGACACAAAAATTGGGCCACTTTGTGATATGCAAGATTGGAGATAAACGAGAACGGACGCCAAGGGGAAAGAGGAGAAGTTTATAGTTCCACTTCAATACGTTTGACAAGCTCACCAAACTTAAATGTTCAAAAGTTACTAAATATCAAGTACGGAAGCTACGAAGCAAGATAAGCTTTGAGGTAGCACAACAAGAAATCAATCTCTAGAAGAGGATGACAAAGTTTTAAAAGAATAGATAATGTAGGGGAACATGAGCTTCAAAGTTTTAAAACAAAAAAACGTTCATAGAAATGTAGTACAAGTTTCAAGAGTTCAAATCCAAATAGTACACGAAGCGAACAGTTGAATGAAACTGTCACTTGTAACTTCTTAAAGGCAAAAATTAAGGATGCATGTTTTGAAAGGATGAATAGATAAGTCAATGGAGCAAACACAAAACATCGTGAAATACAGGAAATAACACAAAGCAAGGAAAGATAGGCTTAAAAAATAATAAATGGAAATGGAAAATTTTTTCAAATGAGGGGAATGGGAAAGATAGATTAAGGAAGAAACTAATAGAGTTATTTAAGTTGTCATGATATGGGGAAAAAAATCTTTTAAAAGGTTCATGGCTCTTTTAAATAATAATAATAAGATCATAATATAAATACAAGAAATAATAATAATAAGACCATAATATAAATACAAGAAGTGGTTCAAAGGTGAGAATTGATTAAAGAAAGTAGAAAGGAATTAGGGAAAATGGGTGTAGCTTTCATATGGTAAAGTTATCATTTCCAAATTTATGCCAAAAAAATATTACAGGACAACAAAAATGCAATGAAGAGAGAGCAACAAAATCATGGCAAGTAATAAGGGAAATAAAGTGGAAATAAAAATGTCCATTTTAGATGAAGCAATAGGAAATGAAAAAGTTTATGGAGGTATAATAGTGTTAATGGGAATTTGGGGTAGGAAAATTATATTAAAAAAGTTGACACCAATAAGAAATACATTTAAGTTAAAATAATAAAAATGGAATGAACATTATAATTAGAATAGATGGAAAAGATCCTTTTGTATCCTTAAGAAAATGTGTATCATTATACTCTTAGCATGGTGAATCATTATTTTAGGGAAACTTCAATATTAAGACTAGAAATGAACAAACCAAAATTTTGAGCAACAATGAGAATAATAATCTTTTATGGCAAGAGATAGTGAAAAATCATCAATAATCTAGATGTTCAAAAGCTAGTAGGTTCATTAATCATTTTGTTAAATTTAATTATTGACCTTACATGGTACTTGTGGCTCTCTTATACCTATAATTGTATAGATAGGTGGAAGAAATATGGGAATTACACATGTAAAACATGTAATGGTGTAAGTTTGGTTTATTACTTCATTTTTTTTGAAAAACTTGGTAGGAAAGACAATAAAGATAATGGTAGAAGATCCCCCTATGGAGCTAAAATTAGATCACTTCCAAATTCTTATGATGTTGCTTTGACAATAAATAATCAAACCTATAATAATAGAGTGGAATAATCATCAATGCTTGGTATTTAAGAAAAAATATTAATAACCCAAGAGAACCACTTTACCCTCATATAATATTTGAGATAAATTATGTAAAATATAGAAAAGTGTACGTAAAGTGCATGAATTAAAAATAAGAACACAAGAGGCTTTTGAAAGATGTATGAGGGAAAAAATAGGAAAAATAAAACAACTAGTTGTCTACTAAATGATGTGTTTGATGAGGAGTGTAGGGTGGCAAGAAAATATGTCAAAGAGAAAGCTAACTTGAAGGGACAAATAAAAATTTGAATGAATGGATTGTAAAAGAAAAAAATGAGAGTACAGGATTGCAAGGGGAGTGGAGCTAATTTATTTAGGAAAAATAACCCAAAGCTTTTTGGAGGAATCTTCAAAAAATGAAACCAAACATAGAGAATAATACCATAACCAACCAATGGCTTACTTATGCAATGAAACTATATGAGAGAAAATGACAAATAGAGGATCCTTTCACAATCAAGATGAAAACACATTTATTTACTTTGTAAGAGGATAAAGAAGTTATTAATAAGTTAAGCACAAGGAAGGCTTTTGACATGGTTGAGATGCAGGAGTAGTAATTAAGAAAGGGAATAAATGTTGTAGCTCACCATGTATCAAAAATATCATCAATTGTTGGTTTCTTAGAGATTGAAAAAATTAACCTTATGTGGTGTCCCCTTCTTGTTGACATCAGATATTCAGAGAGATTAGCCTATCATTCAGACCCCTATAGGCTAATAAGGATGGTTAGAGGGTCACTTGAGGATTGTATCATTCCCTAGGCTCAGTCTGCTTCAGTTTGGTCCCCATTTGGCATCATTTGGATATCATTTGCTCAACTTACTATTTATAGTAAGTCTTGGGGTGTTTGAGAAGGACCCTTTCTAGTTTTAGCAAGGGTGTTTGGTCACATGGGGAAAAGCAGGGTGGCCATTCATTTCAGATGACACAGAGAAATATTAAGTATTTTGGGAGATATTAATGTTTATGTGGCCAAATTAATAATAAATTATTAATTAAGGTGAAAATAAAGTTATAACTTAATGTTATAACTTGAGATTCTAGGCATCATGAGAAGGGGGGCGAATTATTAATTAAAATGAGCACATAACCCAAGGTCATTTTTCATTTAATAATGCCAACTTAATGTTATAACATTTAATGTTATTAAAAGAGCTTTTTAAGAGAAAATTGAACTTCTTGAGGATTATATATTTTTATCATGAAGAAGTTTAAATAGTTATTATTTGAAATTTATTTTATGACTTCTTGGAGAGTAGAGACCAAGGGTTTTAGTCTTCATCAGCCATTGGCGAATGGGAGAATCTTCAATGTTGCATCCATTTGAATTGGTGAAATATCTAGTGAATTTGGCTTTCAGTGGGGATTTCAATCAGGAGTTCCATTTGTGCTAAATCAGTGAAGTTTGACTAGGCTTTGAATCGAATAAGTGAAGGGTTTATAGCTATAGATTGGGGGACTAGGATAGGTGATATTATTCCAACATTCAACCAACATAATCGAGATTCAACTACTTCAAGTATTTCTGATTTCAGCTGCAAGTAGGGCACCAAGGTTAAGGAGGGCAGTTTTGGTTAATTAATGCTCAATAAATCTCAATAAAATTAAAGAGGAGGCATTAAATCTAGGAGAGGCCATTGACATCAAAATTGGAGGTTATCACTATAGATTGTGAGAGATTTAATCCTTCCAGCATTTTCTTTTTGCTAGAGGATCTTTGAATTGAAATCAGGCCTTCAAACCGGGTATGCATGTGAATGTAGAGATTGCAGAATAAGTGAATAAACTCAATTAATGATTCAGCTCTTTCTATCATGTTGTCTATTTAGTTTCTTAATTTTTAGAATTTTCTATAGTGTTGTATGTATTTGCTTTTAATGTCAAAACCCCACAAAAATTATTAAACAACAAAACCGAAAACAAGTATTGACAGTTTTAGCAGTTAGAGCCTACTGGGTTCTTACACCTTATGATACATCTCTTCAATATTGGTGATATAATAAATCCATTGCATGACTAGCATTATATTACTTAAAGTGGGAAAATAACATTATAGCTCCCCATACCAGAAATATTTTTAATAATGTATCATCATTTTTAGGTTTCCAAGAGATTAAACAAAAAGCCTTTTGATACCTCCCTTTAAGAGTAGTGATATAAAAATCATTTCTAATTGCTTGACCATTATGAGAAATACGCTTTTTCTCAAAAAATTTATAACCATGATCAATCACAAAGTTAACAAATGAGTAGAAGAAAAAGTAAGGGAGAAAAACGGCAAACAAGCTATAGACTAAAGAATTCAACTATAGATCATGGTATCACCATGAACAACATCATAAAAAAAAATTGCCATGGTAAAGAGTAAACCCTTTTCTATTTTACTATGCTTTAAGAAATATTTTGATATGATTTCTATGCAAAAATTATGGTGTTAGATAAAATATATGCATATCCCTAAGAAATATAGACAGGTTGTTCATAGGCTATACGAGAAAGTCCCTATAAGAATTAGAATTCAAATAGGTGCCTTAGAGGTTTTAAAAATGATTTATAGGTTTCGAACAATGTTTTCATATTTCCCCTATGCTTTTTAGCCTTTAGATTGTCAAACTAAAAAAGATGGTTGAATATGTAAAGAGGGGATGGTGTTATTTTTCCATTGTATGTTGTGAGGCTTCTCTTTTATATTAATGATCTAGAATATTAATTACTAGATCCATGCAACAATTACAATAACATTTACATTTATTACCCCAATTTTAATTTTAAGGAAGTTAAAATTCAATTGAAATCAAACAAGATAAATATCATGATATTGTCCAATAAAAAGAACAAAAGTAGATTAAATTTCTTTTTTATGAGGCTAGTGCAGAAGATGTAATAGAGTATAAATATACTGGCATTAAATTTGATAATATTATCAGCTAAGATAGTTATAGAAGGTAGATAACTTTGGAAATATTGTGAGTGATATATTTTTTGCAAAATAAAATGATGGAGGAAAAGTTATGACAATAGAAAACTATATATATTCTCTTTATGTTTTTAGTTAATCCAATAATTTTTTATCGATTCAAACTATGAGCTAGTAGATTTTAGTGCTAAATACAATTAAATGGAGATGATTCAAAACTACATGACTAGAAGTAGATTCAAACTCAAATATACATTCCACTATAAGATTGTTCTTGTTGAATTGGGTGCCTTATTGATTTCATTGATATGGTGAATCTGATAAGTTATTAAAAATAAATTAAAATAGATGGAGAAACATAGATTGTGTAACGTTGTCATGAAATATATTTTGAATGAGAGAAATGAGTCTTGGATAAAATAAAACATCAAGTAGATGATAAAATATGGCATTTATCTAAGTAAAATGTGCCCAAATAATAAGAAATAAATAAATTCCTTTAAGTTATAGATAAATTTTGTAATTTTATATGATAAAACCATTAAAGAAAAGAAACATTATCTTGATGAGTTCCACCCAATGTATTAATTTCAACAAAAGGATTTTATAGGGGTAAATATACTAAGGAGAGTGAAGATTATTATAGCTCAATTGATAACTAGCTCATACCATCATTGATGTGAAATAGGTAGGTGGAAAAGTTGTAAAGAAGCACTACACTGTTGATTGTGAAGTTGGACTATGATATTTAGACCAAATATGTAGACACTTTAATGGCTACTTTTCTATAAGATTTGTTCAAAGTAAACAAGGCTAGGAAAATTAGGGAGTTCATCATCAAGCCTCTAAGTAATCATTCTATAGGTTGAAAAGATAGAAAGATATAATCTATCATCCCATTGTCTATATTTAGCCTCATGAATGTTAAGCTTATTTTATTATATTCTATTCTAAGTAGAATCTATTCGAAGGTATTAAGATCACCTAAATTGGCTCTAAAATTAGTCTACTAAATAGTATAATTTGAGCCAATATCCAAACTTTTCTATAGTAAAATTAACATCTGTTTAATACGATGAATTATATAACTATTATATTAATATGATTTGTACAAATGTTTTTGATTAAGGCAAAAACAAGATTTGAAAGGACTCGAAACCCCTTACAATTAGATTTTGAATGGATCTGGAACCCTCAACTAGAAAGTTCTCCTAACAAAAGGAACATGAAAGCACCAAATAACCATGGATAAAAAAGGCACCCATAGCCAAGTACATGGGTTTTAAAAATAGTCTCCCACAACCTAAAACAAAGCTGAAAAAAGAACAACAAATAGCTAGCCTAAAACCAACCCCCAACTAAGAACCATCAAGATTTACATTTAGAGCTACTCTTGTGGCAGTGGAGAGTCATGTCAAAATAATGCTTAGAGAACTTTTCTTTCTTTCCCTTAACAAAATCCCAACCCTCTTCCACTTGTGTTGCCTTATCATGCCAAGACAGTGCACCGTTATCCTAAGAATGAATGCATGTAGCCACTGTCTCAGAGATCATCAATATTCCTCCCTACAAGCATGGTATTATCAGAAAAGCCACTAGATTTGATAGCCAGAATGTTATCACTAAAAATTGTAGCCTGAGGCCCATTCTCTCACTCTTTAGGGGTTTCAACAAGATCATCTTGTCTAGCTTTAGAAACCCCACCATTTATGACATCCAAAGAGGATGTCCCAAGACCCTGCGATTCCATCACAACCACATCAGAAAAACTCCTATGTTTCTCAGATTTCTTCTCAGCCGTCTAATGTTGTTGAGAAGCACCTTTCCACCATGTAGGTGTCATTGCCTTTTAATCAAATCTACATTGTGTAGTCGCATGACCTATTTTAAAATACCTTCTATATCGAAAGGGAATCCCTTCATAGTCCAAGTATTAAACCCAAGAACCCTTAGAAGATTTGAGTAAAATCTCAGCAGGTAGCCCTTTTGAAACATTCACTTCAACCAAAATGTGATCAAAGGTTGAGTGAAAAATATCAAAGGATTCATCATCCACCATGAAAAAAATCTCCAAGGGCATCACCCACTTCCTCTAAAAGAGGATCAGCCCATAAATGAAGGGGGAGATTAGGAAGCAGGACCCAAATCAGGATCTTATTAAACATTTCAGAAGAAGGGTTGAAATCAGAGTGCCAAGACTTAATGATCAATAAAAATCTGTCCTCCCCACTAAAATAATGATCACATAAGATTTTGTATGATTTGTACAAATGTTAAACACTTTTAATATCAATACATATTAATATTTGATCATTGTTAAATAATTAAGTAATTCTATTGTTTAAATATTCAAATTTGTTAATAATTGTAGTCTTGTAACTTGTTTACCTTAACAATTTCACACTCTATTTCACACCTACTTTAGTGTGGTTTCCCCTAGATCATTTTAAGCCTATTTTTGATCTATGATACCCTATAGTTTTATTGTTAATCTTACAACTTAATCATCCTCAAATACAAAACCAAAGAGTAGGTCCTATGTTTAGATGCCTAACAATTTTCTTCTCCTTTTGAAGGTCCATTTTTTAATGGACCAAGGCACCCAACACCCTAGTTCCTTGAATGGGATCCAAAATTTTATATATTTTGAGTGCCAACCTTTGTCATTTGTGATTTGGTCTCACTATTTGCATTTTATAATTATTTGTTGGTCTACATTGAAAATAGCCTTGTGAACATTATATATAGAACATCTTCTATCATTCATAAGATATAAAAAGCAAAGTATAAGAGAAATAACCTAACTATGGAGAAATAGGGTTCACTAGCTTCTATGGGCAAACTAGGAAGCTAAGGACTATTTATGCTTTAATTACTTTGAGAGGGATATTGATCCAATTGGGTCAATATGTTCTTAGGCATAAGGTTAATTCAGTTGTCCTTGGTGGGGGTACTTGAAAAATGACTCTACAATTTAGGAAGAAAGATGCAAATAGGGTGAAAACATGACCTTTTATGTGCATTGGGAGACATTAAACAAATAAATCTAAAACAAAAAAATTGGAGGGAGAAATGCGCTCAACTCGACCTACTCCCAATACTAAGGCACCTTTCTCAGCCCACTTCTTGTAGTTTTAGCTATAACGAATTGCAAACTATATATCTCCACATTTTTTCTCTATACCTATTTTTGTGGGTCCATCACTTGTTCCTACACATAGGAAAGAGAGAAAATATTGGGTAGAAAGGGGTTTTCATAAGTCAAACCCTAGTTTTGGAATCAACCTTAAAAATTGAATTGAAATGCACTTGAAAGGAAAGTTTGTTGATGTGTAGTAGAGGCTAGATCTGAGAATGAGAATGTGTTATACCTTGATGATCCAAATGCTTCTTTAAAGATAATTACAAATCCTTTTTGAATACCCAACAAGACTAAGAGGGGGCATGAATGAATTTTAAACTTCAAAGAAAGTTGTTAATTAACTTATTAAATATCAACACTTTAACCATCAACACATGTAATAAAAACACATAGACACATGAACACGAAATATACATGGAAAACCAAAATAGGGAAAAACCATGGTGAGAATGTAACTCACAATATGAATAACAATGTTTACAACATATTACGATTACAACCAAGAAGATCCAACACCTAAAGGACTTGTATAACTAAGGTGCACTACCTTAGGTGAGATACAAAAGGACTTGTGAAGTTGAAGAACACTTCTTCAAGACAAGATACAAATTACTACCGAAGGACTCCCTATCAATCAACAACAAAGGATATAGTTAAAATGAAAATGAGGATTCTCCTAATCATGAAACTTCCCTTGAATAGTAATAAATTGACTAATAACATGGTAAACATCTCTGACAATCTCCAATGTCATAACATTCTATCTGGCAAAATATATCGACTTCAAATCTCTTCCCAAATTGACTTTCACATCACCACACACTCAAATCTACTTGAAAGTCATTCACATACACCTGTCACCTAATTCAACTCTCATCCATACTCAATTCTTCCTTTCACACATCTTATATATGAGATACAACATTGAAATCCTAAACAAAGGATGGAGAAGACAATATTACACAATATAAGCCACTCGAACCAGAAATACTTATATTGGTCTACTCTAGGAGATAGAGGAAACCAAAGCATATAATAATATATCATCCCATGAACAATCGGATAATATACACATGCTAGAATATATTACAAATGATGTTACAAAACATTAATGTAGATATAATCAATTAGTTGGCCATATAATCACTTCCAACGCAAAATACTCCATGCAGATTTACACAAACCAAAGTGAGACCCAAATAATCACCTTAACACATCTTTACGCACATATCTAGACCAAAAGAACATGATACACTAAATCTCTATTGAATTAACATATTGAGAAGGCACCAAAAGCATTTCATACCACCCTGAATATAGGATGACATAACCAATAACAAAAGAGTATCCAGACCAAACTCTATCAAGATACCCAAGGTCCAGTGATGCATATATGAACCAATAACCATTTAGATAACCAAGTTTTACATCGATGATAACCATACAAGCTCATACTTCTAACAATCTCCCCCTTTGTCATTGATGGCAACACTGATAAACTAACAACCATTAATACCAATGAAAAAACTCATAATCTCATAACAACTCTCTCCCATAATCTCACAACAACTCTCTCCCCCTTTGACAAAAATGAGAAAGGTGCATAAATAGAAACATGCTGACCACTCACACCACTACTCCCCCTGAGAGCAGCAACAACATCAATCCAAGAACAAAGATAAGCACTAAGCCTCTCCTTGGAAAGATGCATCACCAAAACTATATCTAATTCAAAGGAGGGGCAATAACCCCTAACTTTTATCTAAGACACTCAAAAGTATCTTTCACCAATGCCTTTGTAATAATATCTGCTATTTGCACTGATGTTGAAATGTGTTCTAGTCAGACTTCTTTTTCAACAACCTTCTCTCTCAAGAAATGATAACAAATTGAAATGTGTTTAGTCCTTGAATGCATAACTAGATTCTTTGAAATGTTCATAGCACTAGTATTATCACACATAATAGGAATAGCTTCATCAAATATGACTCTGATATACTTAAGTGTATGCTTCATCCATAAAACTTGAGTACAACAAGAAGTTGTGGCAATATATTCAGCTTCAATAGTAGATAATGACACAAATTCTTGTTTCTTACTCATCCATGAACCCAATTTGTGTCCCAAAAAGAATGCTCCACCACTTGTACTTTTCCTATCATTAATACTTTCAGCCTGATCAGCATCTGTATATGCCTTCAACATGAAATCTCCCTCTCTCTTGTACCATATGACAAAATCCTAAGTTCCTTTCAAATACCTAAAGATCCTTTTCAGTACTTGATCTTGAGTTTGTTTTGGATTAGCTTGAAATCTTGCAACCAAACATACAACCTACATAATATCTAGTTAGAAGCAGTAAGATAAAATAATCCTCCAATCATATATTTGTACTTAGATTTTGATCAATATATAGAGATGCGTCATATTTGCCTAACATGCATCTAACAACTAAAGGGGTAGTAATAGGTTTACAATTCTCCATATCAAATTTTTTCAATATCTCTTTAACATACTTAGCTTGAGAAATAATAATTCCATCATCCAACTGAGTAACTTGAAGCCCAAGAGAAAAAGACATCTCAAACTATTTTTGAATTTCTTTTGCAAACTCTTTGCACAAACTATCACTTCATCCAAAGATAATATTATCAACATAGACAACAACAATATAAAACTTAACGCCTTCAACCTTGAAGTAAAGATTGTTGTCAGCACTACCTTTCCTAAAATTTTATTGTTACAAATATTTGTCCAAGCTTACATATCATGCTCCAGTTGTTTGTTTAACTTCATACAATGCCTTCTTTAATCTGTAAATCATGTCTATATTTTCTCACAATCTGAATCCATCTAGTTGTTCAATGTACACTTCTTCCAGCTCTCCACTAAGAAACACTAACTTAACATCCATCTAATATACTCCAAAGTTCTTGTAGGTAGAAAATACAAGAAACATTCTGATAGCTTCCATCCTAGCAATAGGGGAAATCAATACCTTCTACTTGAGAATAGCCTTTACAAATCAACCTTGCCTTGTTCCTTGTCACGTTTCCTTGTTCATTCACTTTGTTTCGAAACACCCACTTAGTTCCTATCATATTCCTATCCACTAGTCTAGGTACTAGTTTCCAAGTTTGATTCTTTTGTATCTATTTTAGTTCTTCTTCCATAGCTTTACTCCAAATTTGTTCTTTACTTTCTTCCTCATATAAGTTAGGTTCAATATGTGAAAGAAAACAACACTTAGTTTTCTCATTTACCTCTATAATACTTTTTCTTCTCTAAGCTCCTTTATTCTTGTCTCCAATTATCTAATCTTTTGAACAATTCTTCTACACATACTTTGAGATCTTAATCATTTGTTCCACCTCTTTGTTGGCAACAACAATGAAGGAAAATTGAGAGGGGGGGTGAATCAATTTTTATCGAATCATACAATTTAAGCACAATATCAGATCTAATCAACTGCAACAATAATAAAGATGAACACAATAACATCAACACACATAGCACCAAGATTTTGACATACAAAACTTGGTTAAGGGAAAAACCATGGTGGGAACATACCCACAATAAGATGATACTCTGTAGTAGTATGTGTAAATATTACAATGGGGAATGCACATGCATTCAAGCACATTACCTAGAGCGCACTACTCAAAATACAATGACCCAGAAGGCTCCAACCCTTAGGGAAGGCTCACTACCTTCCATTAATATTCAAATTACAATGCGGTTAGGACGAATTGAGAATAACATCTCCTAGTGCTTGATGACAGTTTTGGTTAAGCACATTTGTCTGCCCTTCAACAATTTATGCTCAACACACTATACCGAAGGATAAATTCCCCAATGCACACATACACCAATCAATGATAATCCAGACACAACCACCATACCTAAATTACATGAATCTAACACACATTTATAAAATTCATCAACCTTAACTACAAGGTCGGCTCAAACCCTCAATACCTAATAACAAAATTACATCACACATTACATAAATAAACCATCAAAATAATACAATGCCATAGATGACAAAGAATGGACCTAAATCAAATCTTTGAACATGCAACACCACCATAAATCTTGCCAAGATCAACCGCAATACGCTACACCACCGAAAATACCACATAAAACAAAGAATATCACCAGACCCATAAGTTCTTCAAGAACGCACACAACGGTCAATGCAGATCATCAAAATAAATAGGAAAAGATTAGGAAACACCAACAAGTATATTATAACTATCCGCAATAGCTGCACCAACACCACCTACTCAAGTCTTCATCGATCAACACAGTAATACTCAAGAACACTTAACAACAACAATTCAGACCAGAAAGATAACTTCTAGAGAACCAAATCATGAACCATATGAAATGAAGATACACATGAATATCTAGAACTCTCCCAAATCTGCAACTCAAGATATGAATGTACCAGAGCACAACGGATGAATCACCAAAACACTAAAAAACTAATCTTCATATTAGAATCCACAACTCGATCAGATCACCACATAACATCATGGAATCAATAAAGAACTATCTTTAGTTGATTCAACATCCCAAACAGATAAACCAACCAGATCAACTCTCTACAATCATCGAATGACCAAAGCATAGGAATATATTGACATCAATGACAACAACATATCCTAGCAGCAACAATATCCAACAATCTCCCTCTTTGGCATTGATGGCAAAATATAAATGTACAAAAAAATCAATGGAAAAGGAATAAATCAAAACCAGAAATTACCAACAAACTCCCCCTAAGATTATGCACACAAATCTTCAAGGATAAGGAAGTTTTTCACATGATTCTCTCTCCCTTTGACAACAATGCCAAAGACATGAACAAATCATGCTTCTCTCCCCCACACAGGATAAACTAACAAGTCAGAACATCTGAATCACCCACTGACTACTCTGGCTAATTAGCAACACCCACTCATCAATCCAGATAAGAGAATAAGACTCTGGAGTCCACCAGATTGACGCATCTCAATGCATCTAGCTTTCATCAAGAGGGGTAGAGACCCCTAACTTGTCTCTCAAATAGGTAAATGTATCTATAGGCAAAGGCTTAGTGAAAAAATCTGTACTTTGATCGTTTGTAGATACATACTCTAATCTGATTTCCTCATCACTAACTTTATCCCTCAAGAAATGATACTTAATCGATATATGCTTTGTTTTAGAATGTGGTACTAGATTCCTGGAAATATTGATAGCACTTGAATTATCATAATATATAACAATAGGCTCATCATACATAACTCTAATATTCTTTAACATCTACTTCATCCAAACCACCTGAGTACAGTTGCTAGTAGCAACAATGTATTTAGCTTCAGCAGTAGATAGAGATATGACATCTTGTTTCTTACTAGACCACAAAACCAACTTCTTTCCTAGAAAGAAAGCTCCACCAGTAGTGCTCTTCCAATCATCAACATCACCTGCCCAATCAACATCAATATAAGAACATAACATGAAATCATCATTCTCTGAATACCATAAACCATAGTCAATTGTCCCCTTCAAGTATCCGAAAATCCTCTTCACAACAATAACATGAGTCTCTCTAGGATCTTCTTGAAATCTAACACAAATACAACCAACATGCATAATATATGGTCTAGTCTAAGTCAAGTACAAAAATCCACCAATCATAGATCTAGACAAAATCTGATTAACCTTATGAGATTTATCATGCTTAGACAACTTGCATCCAGTCACCATAGGAGTGCAAACTTGTTTAGAATCATCTAGCCCAAACTTGTTCAACAATTCCTTTATATACTTAGATTGAAAAATGAAAATGACTTTGTCAATCTGTGTAATTTGCAATCCTAAGAAATATTTTATCTCACCTATCATAGAGATCTCAAATTCCTTTTGCATATCATCAACAAACTTCATACTCAAGTCATCATCTCCTCCAAAAATAAAATTTTTTTCAACAATCAGAATGTTCTCATTTTCAATTTTAAGGTACAAATTACTATTAGCAGTACCTTTACAGAATCTCAACTTCATCAAATACCTATCCAATCTAGCATACCGGGCTCTAAGGGCTTACTTCAGTCCATAGGGTGTTGTTCTTCAATTTGCATACCATGTCTCCATCATCTGATAATAAAAAACCATCTGGTTGCTCAATGTAGACTTCCTCTTTCAAATCACCATTCAAAAAGGCTGACAATCTGATATACCTTGAAAGTTTTGTAAGAAGCATATGCAAGCAATAATCTAACAACTTCAATTTTAGCTACATGAGAAAAAGTCTCTTCATAATCAATTCCTTCCATCTGTGAACATCCCTTACATACCAGTCTTGCTTTGTTTCTAACCACTTCAATAGCTTCATTCAGTTTATTTTGGAACACCCGTTTAGTGCCAATTGATGAATACTAAGAGGGGGGGGTGAATTAGTATGCCAAAAATCTTTGCACTTAAACATTTTGCAAGACTGACAGTAAACTGATAAAACAATTAGTAGACAAACTAGTTAACAAACATGCATACCAAATAACTAATAATGCATTCACCCACAAAAGCACAAACACCATAACACAAGAGATTTTGATGTGGAAACCTAAATGGGAAAAACCACGATGAGATGGAACTCACAAGTAACTATCTGCAGAATAGGAACTAGACCGGTTAAGGTCAGATCGGTTAAGGTCTTACAATATTCTTTACCAGAACAGATCTTGTTAGGAATCTCAATCTTTGTTGGGAGATAAGTCTGATTAAAGACTACCTTGCTCGAGGATTTTAGATCCATAGATGTGAACCACCTTGTTAGATGATTTACAAAAGGCTTTTGGGCCTACCCGGTTAAGGGCTATAGACTTGTCAAAGATGTGAGTAATCAACAAGTGTTTGATCTAGCTAGTAGATCAGACTGCTTGGTTAGATCCTTGGTAGCTCATTCCTAATGCACTCGAGCATTACTTTAGTCTTCTACACATTCATATTCTCTCCAACTCCTCAATCACCTGAAACCCTAGCAACAACATACACTTTCACTATATCCACATCAACAACCTAAAACCCTAGACATGATGTCCTTATAAAGGAATCTGATTTCATGTCGGTCCAATAGGATTACATAACAATTTCCTAGGTTCAATGACCTGGACATACTTAGTACCATGACACAAAAAGGCACCATTTAGGTGTCGGCACCATCAAACAATCAATGGATGGTAACTCATCACAAAATGTCGGCTGGTAACTCATCATAGAGTATTACCGGTTCATACAAAATGAAGAATGGTAAAAATGTGTTATGCCACTTTAGTCCCTCGTACCGCTTGGTATCCACAAACCGCTTGGGGTCAACATGTCACTTCAGACCGGGAAATACTTTCTACAAAACATCAATAGTCTAAAGACTATAATACAACATACCGGTTGGAACAAATACCGATTGTACTCAAACTCATACATATAAAGAGGATCTCAATGCAAGTGTGTGTCCATCAATGACAATCACAACATAAACATCAAAAATGCCAACAATCTCCCCCTTTGGCATTGATGGCAACACTTAGGAAAATAAAATTTTGACATCTAAGTGTTTTACAACAAAATCATGCCATTTGCAAAATTGCTCCCCCTAAGCATATACACTATCCCTTTGACAATACAATGTATAACAATTTTGCATATAGAGCATAAACATTGAGATATTCAGAGAATATAATCAAAATTTTGATAACCAGATACTTTTCTCAAATAGAATTCTTCTCCCCCTTTGCCAACAATGACAAAGTACAGCTGAACAATCCTGTTTTCAAAATAAAAGTTTATGACAATAAGGAATAATATTTGTCAAAAACAGATTTAAAATCCTACAAGAATTGTTTCATCGACAAAGACCAGGACTCAAGTAGGGAGGCGACAACTTCCTTTTCTGTCTGCATCTTGGAGACCTGTTCTTCCATGGCATCAATTGTGCTCATCTCCTGTGTAACTGTTAAGGCATCTAGGTTCAGATAGCACTTCTAAAGAATTTGCAATTGTGGGAGTAGAACTAGTTGTATCTCCTGCAAATCTCTAGATCGGGTGCTGATCTCTTGCTCCATTTTTCCTGACTGGATGTGAAACTGGTGAACGGTTTGCCAATAGGTTGTAAAGGAATCATAAGGTTTCTTGAATGTGCTCATGTAGGACTGCAAGTTCGTTTGAAGCTTTTGCTTCTAAGTTAGCACATCATCATAGAACAGATGGGGTTGGCAGATCTTGCTGAGTAGCAGATTCCCCTCATCCAGAGCGTCCCTTATATCCTTTTGTTCTTTCTTCAGTTTAGATCGGAGCTCATTCAAATCTTCACTAGAGCTATATTAAGAGCTTTTTGATGCTCCTTCTTCACATTTGCCTCTGCTGCCTCTTCTAGGCTCTGCACCTGATCATCCACTACTATGCATAGGAGCTTAAGTTTAGCTAGTGATGAATCGATGTTGGGAAGATTTTTACTGGGTATCAAACCGGTAAGAGTTTCCACAGCTACTTGAATTACATCCTGCTCCTTCTTCCTTCGAATGATTTCAAGGCACTCTTGAGCTACCTTGATGCTCTACATTAGCTCTATTTCACTTGCAGACTAGAGATTGATAGGACTGGTGAGATCAGTTGGTTTAGCTTGACTCCCGGTTGCCTTCGGAGTCTCCATTTGGGTGCTCTTCTCCTCTTCTCCTACCTTGTCCTCTTCCGCTTGCTTCTTCTCCACTTCTCTCCTCTTCTCTGCTTCCTTATCCTCCTCAGCCTTTTTCTTTTCTGCTTCCTTCTTCTTTTCATGTTCCTTATCTTCCTCTTCCTTCTTCTTCCTCTCTGCTTCCTTCTTCTCCTCCTGTTCCTTATCTTCCTCTTCCTTCTTCTTCTTTTCTTCTTCTTGCTTCTTTTTCTCTTCTTCATCCTCCTTCTTCTTCTCCTCTTCATCTTTCTTCTTTTTCTCTTCTTATTCCTTTTTCTGCTTCTCTTATTCATCCTTCTTCTTCTTCTCCCCTTCATCTTTCTTCTTTTTCTCTTCTTCTTCCTTTTTCCGCTTCTCTTCTTCATCCTTTTTCCTTTGCTTGGCCTCTTCCTTTGCCACTTTCTGACTATCCTCGGCTTGCTTATCAACCTATTTAGCCTATTGCTCCTATTCTATTGCCTCAGATGGTGTTTCTTGAGTAACATCCTCTACGTCTAGAGCATCGACATCAATGGTGACGATCGGTTCAACAATCAGATTTCCTTCATCATCAAATACTTCATCTGGTTTGGATATAATTGATTCTTTTTCAGCTTGGTGGTTGGCTAGACACTCTTTGTGAGACTGGACAGTGGTTCTCATATACAAATGAGTGTCTTTTTCGACATCATCAACTCTACCTTCTAATAGCTAGAGTCTTCTTCTTCTAGTGAAGAAGGGTCCTTTATTTTGATCAATAACATCAAATAATTTAGAATTTGATAGGTCGGGAAAGAACTGTTCAAAAAATTTCTCCCTAATTTCTTGTTCCTTTTCTATGGCAATGCGCCATCTATTATCTAATGACATATATAAAGAATTTGGTGTCTGGGATTTAATCTCTGAGGGTGACTGATCATTAACACATAGGTACTGAATTATTTCCTTTTCAACCACTTCCTTTTCATCATCATTAAAGTCATCAAAACACTCAATTAAGTCATGTAGCACTTTTCTCCTAATATTCTTTATTGTTATTTGACAATGTGTCAAAGGTTTATAGGAAGAGATATCTATATTTACCGGTGCAGATGATGTCGGTTCATTCTTTGTCTTCTTCTTTGCTTGATGTGTTTTCTTTGGCTTTTCTTCAAACATAGTTTCTTCTAAGTCTGGAGAGGTATTCCTTGTCTTCCTCTTTCTCTCGAACACTTTAGCTGGTGCTACTTCCGGTTTCTTCTTGGCTGGTGACCACTTGGTCACTTTTCGAGTTGCAGTAGTAACCGGTGCTGATGCTGCAGGCACTGCCTTTGCCTTCTTCACTGCAGGTTCTTTTCCTTTCTTTGTAGAGGGTTCCTCGACCGATGTAACCCTTTCTATATAGGTTTTGGTCCTCTTTGCCTTAGGATCAAGAGGTGAGGCAATAAGGGTAGAGGCATACCCTTCCAGCATATCATACATCACCTCATAGCCCATTGGCTCCACTTCTTCCTGTCTAGGCTCAACAACCTCCATTATACTTTGATCCACCTTGATGGTGAAATAGATATCGTCCTCATATTTCTTGATGATGTCACCTGATATCCTCATTCTTTTGCTCATTTTCCTTCTGAACTCATCCGAATACTTGTTCAGAACACCAGGGTAACTAGTTCCAACTACTTCAATGCTTTCCTTGATTTTCTTGGTTACTGGTTGGTCAACAGACCATTGGACATCTCCTACTCCTGGAAAGTAGCCTTGGAAATAGAAGAACAACCCAACTAGTAGTTGCCCAAACTTGAACCTTAGTAGATTATCCTGTTTGATTGACTTCAGATTCAACAGGAGTTGTCTCTGCATACCAATGCATAGATCAAATGATGCATCCTCCTTTATCATCCGGTAAGCGGCATTTACCACTGCAACAGATACAAAGTTAATTCTGCTGGCTAAGAATTTCTTGTATCCAATCACCATACATGCATACTTCACCAAATCATCCTTGATTGAATTGATTGTCATGCCTCGTGAATTGCTCACTGAACTGGTGAGCTTGGACATTTCAGTTTTGCTTACCATCCTTAGGGTTGGCACTTCCCCTATGTTGAAGAATCTAGTGACTACATGAATTGCCTGTGGCATGATGTCATGTGTTCTCTCCAGGTACATCTTATCACCATGGACTCTGCTTAGAATGATCCTTATATGATCCTCTGTCAATTCCTCTAGGAAGTAAACAACATTGTGGAGCTTCTTCTTCTCCAAAATATTAAACTCTAGTTTGATCTTCTTATCCTTGCCACAAAATAAACCTAACTGGGAGTGGATGGCTAGAGACCCTAGGTCTTCAATCTTGCAATCTATGTAGTCAGAAATTCCCTCTTCTACTATCACACTAGTCGGGACTTGTGATAGGGCATTATACTTAGACTTTCATTGAATAAAACTTGCAGACTTGACAGATGCACTAGAACTGGTATGAGATACGGAAGCCATGATAGAAATTTCAAGAACTTGAGAAATACCTTTTGAAACACGTGAATTTAGGGCTTGCCGGTTCTCCTTTACTTCACACTCCATCGGTTGCTAAATCACCACTTTGTGTTCTCCACTTGACTGTTTGCAGTTTGAATTTGAATCTCCTTTGTGGTTTCTCAATTTCTCAAAATCTCAGCTCAAATTGCCTTTTCATCGCTCTGCTCTTTGAAAAAAAAACTTTTTCTTCACTCGAAAACTGATAGTGAGAAATAATTTGAAAAATCATTTTAATCATATTTCTCACCTACCGCAATTAATGCTCCTCAATTAGGGCATAAACCCTAATTTGCCTTTTTACCATTTTCAATCTTCTACCAGACAACAGGTATCACATACCAATTAAGGTCTTTTACCAGTGTAAACTGGGGGTTCGAAACATTTTGCCGTTTGCTCCCCCTAAGCTTTTTTGAAGCTTAGTTTGCCAGTTACGTGATTTCTACACTAGGTGTAGAAACTGGTTCCTCTTGTAACACGACTGGTTTCTTCTTCCAGGTTTTGTTCATGTCCGCTTGAATAGTGTCAACATCAATGTTTCCTTCCAAAGTGACTGGTATATCATCAGATATGTCCTTTCTTGATCTACAGAATCTGGCAATGTGACCCAGTTTGTTGCAGTGATAGCAAACCAATCCAGGTGCTCTCCAAGGTCCATTGTTCATGTTTTCATTCTTCCTTCTGCATGTTGTAGCAATGTGACCATGACCATGACATACCATATAGTTTTCTCTCCATCTGGTTGCCGCTTTATAGCCACCGCTTCTTTGCTGATGATTGAAGGCATTAAACTGGTTGTGATTTTAGTTCACATAAGGTTCAGGACCAACTCCTTGGGTCCTCTGAGGATATCTTCCAGTGTTATTCATAACAGACCTGCATTTAGATGCTCTATGCCCATACTTGTTGCATGGATAATAGTTACCATCAAATCTATAGGATCTAGGCTTATCATTTAGGAAATAAGGAAAATTGTTGTAAGCCTTACTCCTACACACATTTGTAGTATGTCCTTCTTTAAGACAGTTAAAGAAAATAGGTTTAAACTTTTCCTTACCTTTATCCTTTGATGTTAGTTGTTTATTTGATGTTCCAGCATTTGTACCAGAGGTCTCACCTTCCTCATGACCAGAATAACCAAGTCCATTGGTATTCTTGACCGGTTTGGCAGATTTAAGATTTTGCTCTAGCTTGACAGTGCTCTTGTTGAACTTAGCAAGTATTTCCTTTGACGCAGAGAGTTCTTTGGAAATAGCAGCATTTGTTTCCAACAGGTTTTCATTCTAAGAGATGGCAATGTTCATTTCTCCTTGCATGTCTTCCTTTTTCACTTTGCTTGCATGGAGTTGAGCAGTTAGGGCACTGATCTCTTGTTTCAGGTTGGAGATCTCATCATCTCTTTCTCTCACCAAATCTTCAGCTTTCCTCCAGTTCTCAACCTCTTGACACATCTGAATAATTAGTCCTTGCAACTCCTTTCTCAAGTTGGAGTTTGATTCATTCAACTTATTTACTTCCGCAATTAGGGCTTCCATGTTTGCTTCATCTAAAGAACTATTTTCAGATAGCTCCATCAACTTTTTTGCATGTTCTCTTCTTTTTTCTTGAGATGCTTTGTATTTGACCATAAGATCATCATAGGCTTGTTCAGACTGAGTGAGCCGGTGGGTAAGTTCCCTCAAAGTGTATTCCCCCATATCTCTTTCCAAGTGGTTAAACTTATAGAAAGGTATGTTCTGATACCAATTCATGAATACTAAGAGGGGGGATGAATTAGTATGCCAAAAATCTTTGCACTTAAACACTTTGCAAGACTGACAGTAAACCGGTAAAACAATTTAGTAGACAAACCAGTTAACTAACATGCAAACCAAATAACTAATAATGCATTCACCCACAGAAGTACAAACACCATAACACAAGATATTTTAACGTGGAAACCCAAATGGGAAAAACCACAGTGAGATGGAACTCACAAGTAACTATCTGCAAAATAGGAACCAAATCAGTTAAGGTCAGACCGGTTAAGGTCTTACAATGTTCTTTACTAGAACAAATCATGTTAGGAATCTCAATCTTTGTTAAGAGATAAGTCCGATTAAAGACTACCTTGCTAGATGATTTTAGATCCACAGATGTGAACCACCTTGTTAGAGAATTTACAAAAGGCTTTTGGGCCTACCCGGTTAAGGGGTATAGACTTGTCAAAGATGTGAGTAATCAACAAGTGTTTGATCTAGGTAGTAGCACAGATTGCTTGGTTAGATCCTTGGTAGCTCATTTCTAATGCACTCCAGCATTACTTCAGTCTTCTACACATTCATATTCTCTCCAACTCAATCACCTGAAACCCTAGCAACAACATACACTTTTGCTATATCCACATCAACAACCTAAAACCCTAGACATGATGTCCTTATAAAGGAATCTGATTTCATGTTGGTCCAATAGGATTACATAACAATTTCCTAGGTTCAATGAACCTGGACATACTTGGTACCATGACACAAAAAGGCACCGTTTAGGTGTCAACACCGTCAAACAATCAGTGGATGGTAACTCATCACAAAATGCCGGTTGATAACTCATCACAGAGTATTACCGGTTCATACAAAATGAAGACTGGTAAAAATGTGTTATGCCGCTTTGGTCCCTCATACCACTTGGTATCCACGAACCGCTTGGGGTCAACATGCTGGTTCAGACCGAGAAACACATTCTGCAAAACATCAATAGTATAAAGACTATAATACAACATACCGGTTGGAACAAATACCAGTTGTGCTCAAACTCATACATATAAAGAGGATCTCAATGCAAGTGTGTGTCCATCAATGACAATCACAACATAAACATAAAAAATGCCAAGACCAATTACATTCTTGTCTTTAGGTCTCAGAATAAGCTCCCATGTGTTATTCTTCTCAATCTGATTCACTTCTTCTTCCATAGAATTTATCTAATTTTCATATTTACATGCTTCTGCAACATCTTTACGCTCAATCTTGGAAATCATACATATTTCTTCAATAGCAATCCTTCTCCTAGTCATCACACCTTTATTTTTATCACCAATAATCTAACTTTTTGAATGATTCAGTTTTACATACCTTAGAGTTTTCTGATTGTTCTAATTCTTAGGTTCTTGAACTTCTTCACTGACAACAACAATATTCAGATTAACTATCTCTACCAGAGAATTCTTCTTTAAGATCTCAATCTACACAAGCTTTGAAATAACATCTCGATCATCAAACTCATATCCGCATGCTCTGATATCCTTTACATGACATTCATCAACCTTCACATTTGCACTCTCCACTATCTTTTTCAGTCTCTTGTTGTAACACCGGTAGGCCTTTCTCTTAGTAGAACAACCCAAAAATATTCCTTCATCACATCTTGCATCAAACTTTCCTATATCCTCATCTCTCTTGATATAACATTTTCTTCCAAAAATTATGAAATATCTAACTGTACACTAACTCATTTGGGTGCATTTTCCAACAAAAAGTTTCAATGAACTATGAGATTTATTTTGGATCTTACAAGGCAATTTGTGTCAATTTTTTTTTTTGAATATTGCTTGACGTTCATCAAAATTCCAATAAAACCAGTTATCATCAAAATCATACTCGACATTCATTAGAATTCCAATGAAAAACAGAAAAGTGAAAAAGTGAAAAAAAAAACACACGCGAACAGTGTTTTCTGTACTTGCGACATTGTTTTGCTTGGTTTGTGAAGGTTATAGGACGAATTTTCTGTTATCACTGATTAAAATTGGGTTTTTCTTTTCCCATGATTGGCTATGTTTTTTTGAAATTTTTGAATAGGGTGTAAATCCAAGTGCTTCAGCCTTGTTCTAGATCTTAGGGGTTTAAGGGTTTTTGATTTTCAGATCCAATCTTATTTATTTTAAACCCTCTGGTTTCTAATCTGTCGTTACTTTATTCACTTAAGTTATGGGTCGTGAGGTCATAGGAAGTGTCCCCCCTTGTTATTTGCCTAGGCGGTTACGTTGATTATTTGAAAAAATTTATGTCTTGTATGCTTTTCTTCTAAAGTTAGCGGGCCCAGTAACTAATGCGCATCTCGCGGATGGATCTACAGCTCGCGCTATTTCGCTAGGCGCAGTTGCGCATAGTTTATACCCCGCGAAATAGCGAAAACCACATAGCATGCCACATAGATGATCCAGCTGGTTGTCAGAAGCAAGTAAAATGGTGCCACGTGGCACAAATCACAACAGTCAGCAGATCCGGGTTGAAGGTTAAAAGGCGGGCCCCAAAGGTGAGTCAAGCCGCAGGTGGATATGACCTGGCGGGTACAGCTGTTAGTAACACCTGGAGCCTCATGGTTTCCTTCTAGCGAATGACAGAGTGACAAATCAGCTCCGTAGGTGACTGGATGCCAAGTGTTTGTGATGAGTCAGCAGGCCCACCATTCCTGAGAGCCCTCTCAGAGGATTAAATGCCGATCAACTTTAGAGATGATCCAACGGCCAACGCTATTTCACAAGGGTAAAGTGCTCACTCTTTATGCCTGTGAAAGAGCGAGAATGAACAAGAACCGTCCACGTGTCATGATAATGACGTGGGAGATAGACCTGTTGAGACGAAAGTGGGGCCCCCGTTGTTTGCTTCTAGTGAATGACAGAGTGACAAATCAGCTCCGCAGGTGACTGGATGCCAAGTGTTCATGACGAGTTAGCGGGCCCATCATTCCTGAGAGCCCTCTTGGAGGATTAAATGTCGATCAGCTTCAGAGATGATCCAACGGTCGGCGCTATTTCGCAAGGGTAAGATGTTCACTCTTTATGCCCACGAAATAGCGAGAATGAACGAGAACCGTCCACGTGTCATGATAATGACGTGGGAGATAGACCTGTTGAGATGAAAGTGGGGCCCCCATGGTTTCCTTCTGGTGAATGACAGAGTGACAAATCAGCTCTGCAGGTGACTGGATGCCAAGTGTTCGTGACGAGTCAGCAGGCCCACCATTCCTGAGAGCCCTCTCGGAGGATTAAATGCCGATAAACTTCAGAGATGATCCAACGGCCAGCGCTATTTCGCAAGGGTAAAGAACTCACTCTTTATGCCCGCGAAATAGCGAGAATGAATGAGAACCGTCCACGTGTCATGATGATATGTGGTCAAAGAAGAAAGTGTGGGCCCGCCAAGGTGGAAATGTCGGTATAAAAGAAACACACGCAGCCAGTATCAAGCAGAATGTGAAGGGAATTTCAAGGCCAATGATTCGATGCCATGTGGTATTATGTAGCCAATAAAAAAGTGGGACCGAGAAAAAGGTTAAAAGCTGTAAAATAATCTAATGTTCGATCAAGTTTCTTTTGATCGAATGGTTGGCGCTATTTCGCATGGCTAAGCTACCCGATAGTTATGCTTCGCGAAGTTGCGAAAGAGCAAAATAGAACACTTGCAGGAATGTTGTGACCCGTTGGAGCAAAAAATACGAATTCTTGTATGAATTCAATTTCGAAGGGACGGCCGGAGCATGCGGAATCATTGTTACAGTTAAGGCCTGAGTACAAATATTTGATTTCCTAAGTACAAATATTTGATTTCCTAACTACCAAGCGCAGATATCTTTTAAAAGATTTTGCAGAAGAGCAGACGCAGAGTTATCTCCTTCATATCCAGAGCAAGACGGTTCAGTTGCAGAGCAATTTCCTTCAAGCAAAAATCAGGTTCTCTTATATTTTTGTAGCAATTCTTGTGTGGTGTTCTAAGTAAGATAATTCTTCTATTGCAGGATTGTTTTAGAGTGATATTCATTTTCTTGCATCTTCAAAATGGCTCCTAAAAGGGAATTTTCCGGCAAGGTTAATTATTTGGAAAGAAGTGTATGTGATGATTTTTTAGAACAGTTGACATTGTCAACCAATCAGACATCAAAGGCCAAAGAGTTAGTGCCCAGGGCTCCCAGTCTGAAGATAGGAGAAGGATTGTATGACAAGGGTAATTGGCTGAGAGACCCACAGGTGGGATTGTCCGGGTTGGGGTTGTTTAAAGTCGGATTTGGAATGAGAAATTCTCCTGCCCCTCAAAATAGTATCTGGGAACTAGATGTTGGGAAATTGGTAGTCCCAGGGGTATTCATGGATACATACCTACTAACCCAAATGGCATTGAATTATGATCCGGTCACAAGATGCCTCTGGGATGTAAATGGGAAAACCCTTGTGGAAATTAATGCTGATGAATTAAGGACAGCATTTGGGCTTAATGAGTTCACAAACTTCTTGGAACCCATAAATTTCACATCATTAGCGCAAGTTTACAGTGCACAGAGAAGTCATCTCAGGAATGGGCCTCTAAAGGAGCTTTTTGTGAAAATAGGAGGGTTAGCAGTTGTAGGACCTAATACACAAGAGCCCTTCTCATTGAGAATGTTTACCCTAAGGGCTAAAGGAATGTATTGGGCACTTTGTCAAGTCCTAGGAGAAGATGCTGAAGTAAATATGCCAAATCATTACTTGCTAATGATCACCCAGATTTTGAATCCTTCTCTTGCTATCACATTTGATTTTGCCTCCTTCATCGCTAATGCTGTCCATGGAGGCTTGATAGGAATAAAGAATGGAAAGGTGGACAGACCTTTCGGATGGTATTCACTCTTAATGCACCTTTTTCTCTTCAAAGGTGGTGATTATTTTGCCAGTGGACTAGACCTGGTTAAGGAAAAGGAAGGAGAAAAAATGCCAGTACAATTATGGAGTACTATGTTGTCATGGGACAGAGAGGATGCTAGTTTTTTGAAGTTTGACAAATATTTTGCATCCAAAATAAGAACTCTCTTATGCTCTGATAATGCAAGAGTCCCCAAGGTTCTTCTGGAATTCATAAGGCCAAAAGAATTCGCAGAGAACATCAAGATTGTTCATAACTGGGGCGACATTTATTTATATCCAGTCTCCATAGTTTTCAGAGTTTTTGGTTTCAGGGGTACTCCATTTTTGTTACCTTACCAGGTCCCTCTAAAAGTGGGAATAGCGGAGATCCTTAGGCAAATTGGTGGCCTACAAGAGGCAGAGTTAACAGGCTCAGGCAAAGGGACTATTTTCCCTGCAGCTACCAAAGCCCACCAATTCATAATAACAAAGGGAGGCTGGAATTGTTTCGAGGATTTCCTCAAACCTTACCATTTATCTACTGCAGTATCTAGGTGTGCTGATCCAGAGGACTTCTTCAACGGTGTGTTCAGGAAGAAGGTAGCATGCAGAGGTAGGCCTCATCAATTCCAATTTTCTGAAGACCTCATCAGAAATTAATTTGATTTAGATGAGCAGGAATTAAGGAAAGAAAAGTGGGTGGCTTACAAGAAAGCCTTGGATTTTGTGCATCAATTTGATGCTAGCTATGACCCATTGTCTAGCTTCTTCCCATTGGAAGAAAAAATAAAGTTTTTGATTGTTTGCTTTGAAGATGTAATGCAAACACTAAAGGAGAAAAGGGAAGCTGTGATTAAAAGCAACCCTGAAAAGGCCAGAGTAATCCTAAGTAGGCCAACTTCCAGCAAGGCGATTCCTCCTGGTGATTACACATTGCATAAGAAATCAGGTTACAGTGTGTTGGTGCCTACAACAGGGGAGCCTTCTACATCCAAAGGAAAGAGGAAGATACAAGATGTCATTGACATCCAAGACAACCCAAAAAGGCAAGGGGGGGAAAGAAGTGCAATTAGATACACCCTTGTATTCCCCATCCCAATCCCCTATCCATATAGGAGATGAACAAGCAGCGGCTGAACACCTCTTGCAGTTGGGAAGCTTAGGGGAAATTGCATACACCTATGATGAAGTAGAGGAAGGGATGCCAGAAGAGCCCATTGATGCTGAAATGGATATTACCTCCACTAAACTCAAAGGCCAAGAGTGGGATCCAGAGATAAAAAAGGCAAGTAGTGCCTTTTAGTTGATGACAACTTTGTCACATCGGAAGTATTTATGCAATTCATTTGGAAACAACATATAGATAGATATAATGCTAGATGTGAGACAAGAAAGGCTGAGCAGCCTAATAAAGACGCAGCCTCAGTGGAGGAAGAAATAAAACAGGAGATGATGGAAGAATTCAAAACCATCACTCCTGAGCAGGGAAGAGATCTAGTAGCACAAGCTGGAGTGCTTATTTTACCAGAGTGGGATATTGCTGATGCCCTGGTGTTAGATGCAGTAAGGAAAGAGACCAAACCCATGGAAGGGGTTACCTTCAATAAGGATAATGCTGCACTAGTCATGTGATCTCTGAAGAGAAATGAGAGCAAGAAAGGCAAAGACACCCCAGGGTCAAGTTACCTTGGTGGAATGATGGTAAAAAGAGTGCATAGTACAGAGGTAGTAGAGGTTGCAAGTACTATGTTAGAAACTGCAAAATTCAGTGTTGCAGTGGCGGAGAAGGAAGCCAAAGAGAAGGAGGCCCTCCAAATTAAGTTGGAAACAGTTTTAAAGGCCTATAACAGTGCCAAGGAGGAGGTAAGAGGCAAAGATAGTATTATTGCCAAATTGCAAAGCCAGTTGATGGGACAGCACCAACAAGGTGAGTCTTCAACATTAATGATTTCCTCTTCTCCTGCAAGACTTCCGCCTACTAGCCCTATTATTGAATTTTTACCATCTCCAGCACCCTCCACCTCTCAAATGATTGAGATCACACCCCAAGAACTAGAAAACCTGAAGCAGGCTCAGGCCTTATATGCAGGGAAATATGAGGAAAAGGTAAGGGCCACAATCTTCAGTTTTGCAGATACTATAAATGCCTCATTGCTTTACAACAATGTGGGAAGAATTATGGAGATATAGAATGAGCTGAGAAGAGATAAGGCAATTTTGACACCCATTTTTGACAGATGGAGACCTAGGGAGTAGGATCTAGAGTTCATGTGTGTATCCTGTGATGAAGCAAGAGCTAATCCCATTATCAAATCCACTTCTGATGTCGCTAAGGTGTTAATGCAATTGGCAACAGAGGTGGATAATGTGGATAGAAGGGTTAAATTGCTTAAGAAGGAATACACTGATCAAGTTTGTGAGTTGCTCCAAGGAATTTTTGCTAATCCAGATCAGTTAAAAGACAAGCAGATATGGCTTAAGGAGATAGAAGCCAAATTGTCAGCAAGAGTCAAAGGAATCATTGATCTTGATGATACTTCTTTCTTTGTCGTGACAATACAAGAGATAGAAAAAATTAAGTCACATTATGGTTTTCTTAATTCAGAAGTCAACAAACTGAGGAATTCTTGGAAAAGGTTGACAAAAAATAAAGATGATGTGATTAATTTTTCATGGCCGATAGAAGAGATATATGGTGAGTGGGAAATTATGTATGCCACCCATGATCCAGAATAGTTGGAGAGCGCCCCTGAAAAGACAGAAGAGGTTGCAACTGAATAGCCTATTGAACAAACTGCAGAGGCTGAAAAGAGCTTGTAACTATTTTTTGCGGAAAACTTGTAATCTCTTAATTTTTGAAAAGAAATGATTGTAACAAACTCTCCTCGAAAGGTCCGAAGCTTTGTGCATCCATGTTGTTATAAATGGATACTAGGACTAGAGGAAGGGAGATCACAAAATTTTGTAAGAAAACGCTGTAGAAATTTATCTGAGCTTTTCTAAGTCTAATGGAGAATCAGAATTTATTGTAATACTCTTTGAACTGAATATCAATATACAGGCCATCGGTTTTGAGTAAATCTTTGTGTTGTCTTCAAGTTTGTTCACAAATTTATTTACTGTTTTCATTCTGAATAATCCAGGGTTATTCTTTTTGAATTAAATTGCAAAGTAATTTTAGTATAAGTGTTTATTAGCTTTTCTCTTTAGGAGGGAAATTAAATATGCGGGATCACTCATACCAGTAAATTCTTTGGGAGGAACTTAGAATTTTGAGGACCATAGCTTAGTTCGAAATGATTGGATTCTTGTATGTGTCAGGCATATATAAGGATTAATAAAAAACCAAGCTGATAGGAAGTATAAAGACGTATTGTTTAAGGGGTTTATTTGAAGTTTAGAAGACTCTGTGACCTTGGATAAGGCACTGGTATTAATTGAAGTTGTTTATTGCATGCTTTGTTGATCGAAATGCTGAATTTAAATACAATTTCCATCCTTTGTTTTCAGTTAATTTCAGGGTGAATAAATCCACTGGTTTTCTGGACTGGTTTGCTATGGGTTTATGTTCGAAAGTGTGAATTTAATTCACAAAGGTATACCCACGTGGGCTCCGAGGAAGCCCGAAGTGTAGAAGGTCTATCCAAATCTTGTCATATGTTGCCTTGAAAATTTCCTTATCTTTGATATCTCTCTTGTACCAAGCTTTAAACCATATTAATTTGAGGATGTTAAAGGGAATCATATTTTTAAGACAACAAAAGTGGCGACTTTGCTGGGGACAGTTATAACAAAGATATAAACACAGATCTGTGCCGAGACTTGTGGAGAAGATTGTTGTGTGTTTGTGGGAAAGGCTGCTTGTTTTCATTTTTCCCATAGTTTTGTGGTTGGCGACTCTGTTACTATTGAACGAGTCCTTGTGAGATATGAATTTTCTAAAAGAAAGACAAGCAAGATGCAAGGAAACAAGAACACAAGATCATTCATGAAGAAATATCCTCGTGAAACCTTGCAAGAAGGTCTACCAGAACAGTCACGATGAGGTCAGAAGAGATCTTTGTTGTGTGAGCCATCAAATGCTGCATGGGTGCAGAAAAGCAACAATACTGGTAAGATACCTGATCGACCGGTTTATGCAAAGTCTAATTCATCTTCTAGAGATTCAGAGCATGATATTTTAGGTTTTCATTCTGGATTATTTGGAAATATTGATGATGCACCTATTTTAAATCAAGATCTATCTCATGCTAGTATATCTACAAAAGATAGAACTAGTTCAAATGCAATTAGGCACTCAGTTCCTAGGACAATAGATGGGAACATTAGTCTAATTGACATAGATCAAATTAATGCATCTGACTCTGAAGAAAACTTTCCTGATGAAGATAAGATGTCACAAGAGATTGAAGATTTGAATAAAAGAGTCCATCATTTAATCTCCTTAAGAGCCCAAAACGAGGCAAATAAGGAGAAGGAAGTTAAAGCCAAATTAATGGAAAGATAGGCTCCTTAGAAAGATAGCTGATCTTGAAGTGCTTGCTAAGGAAAAAGAAAAAGGTGATGAGGAAGGCCCAGTGATTAGGGAGATCCTAATCCCTAAGACTAGACCGGCTTCTAAGTTAGTAGCCCAGCCAATTAGGGAAGTATCTAATGACTCCCAGCTTCCTAAAGCTAATTTAGACAAAGGAAAACATAAATGGTTAGATGATGAAGTAGAATCTAAAACTGCAGAGGGGATTTCTCATAGGATTCTAGCACATGAGAGAGAGATGGAAAGGATGAGGAAGGAAAAGGAAGACCTCCAAATGGAACTGGAAAAGGCTGAGTTAGAAGCAGCGAATCAGGAAGTTAAAAGAAAGATTAATTACTTAAAGGCTCCCCCTATTACATTCCTAGTGGAAGATCTCAGCAAGCCTAATCCCCAACACATTTCTTTTCCTCAGGTCAATATACAACCTGCAGTACATGCTAATGTTGCCTCAGTAAGCCAAGTACCCTCAAATAAACAGTACACCCAAACATCTCAATCTCCAATCCCAAAAGCTAAAATGACCATGGGAAATAATAGTGCTATTTCCCCTTTTCAAAGAAGGCCAATCAATCTAGAACAATATAGACAATTGTTTTTTGATGGGATCCCAGGGTATCCAAATCATGTTCCTACTAAGTTAAGAGACAGACTCCATAAGTTTGCTGGGAACAATGCAATTAGTGCTGAGGAACATCTGAAATCTTTTGGGGATTTGATAAATGATTATGAGATAGCAGATGAAGATGTTATTATGAAACTGTTTGTTCAATCCTTGGTTGATGATGCAAGAGATTGGTATAGAGGTCTTCTAGTAAATAGCATAGGTTCATGGGAAAATTTTAAAAATTGCTTTCAAGAACAATATGGTGATAAGACTAATGTGAGTTTCATGCTGAATGAGTTCAATAATATTAGAAAATCTGAAAATGAAATAGTCACTGATTTCAATGCTAGATTCGAGAAAGCTATGCACAGATTGTATCAGGTAATGAGGCTAGATGATAATATGTATCTTAATACATACTACAATGCATTCGATTCCAAAATGGCCTACATCTTGAGAGATAAAAATCCTCATAACCTAAGGGATGCTTTTAGAATTGCCATAAATGTAGAAAGTAATAGAAAAGCGTCTGGAAAATTAGGAAGAAGGATAGATGGTAGACTATGGCATGAAACCAAACAGCAACCTAACAAAGTTGCTAAAGAGGATGATAAAATGGAGAAACTGGTTACTGCTATGAAAGATTTGACTACTAAGGTAAACAAAAATGATAAGCCCCATTATAACTGGCAAGATAGACCTCCTAGATTACATGATATGCCATACAATACAAATTGGAAGGATGGTAAACCCCAAGTTGAGAAGCCTAAAATTGCCCAAAGCCAAGACACACTGGATCCTTTGAAAGGGAAAACTGTTAACAATATGGAAAATACTCCTTGGTGTATTGCTTGTGATGGACCACATTCTCCTCATCAGTGTGCAGTGGCTCAAGCTCTGGAAGAATCTATGAGACCAGAAGCAGAGCCTAACATTAATATGTTTGAAACCATCGTAGAAAGTGATGAGGAATCTATGCAAAGTGAATACAATGATGTGCTGGATAATGAAAGGTTAGTGCAAGGAAAGTTAGCCTTAGGTTGGCATCCTACATTGAATGTGGTAACAATTGAAGATGAAGAAGTTCATCTTAGGAGGCCTAGTGAGGAAGAAGTTAAAAATCTCACTAAGGCTGCAATCGCCAAAGCAAAACATAACTATAATCTGAGAAGCACCAAGAGAGACACTGATCAAGGTGAGCCAGGTTCTATGTTTGTAAAAGAAGTCACAAAAAAAGGGGCATCAAGCAGTGCTACTGCTATTCCTAAAGCTAGTCAAGAAAAAGAGGAACAAGTTAAAGACTTACCTAAAGGCATAGATGACAAAAATGCTGGTGATGTACACAGAGCAGAAAAGGTTAAGGTTAATATTGAAAAATGTAATAATTCTACATTTGATATGGTCCAAGCTTTAACTCAAATGAAAGTCACTGTTCCATTAATAGAATTGCTAAAGATTAAAGAACATAAGGATGCAGCTTTGTCTTTATTCTCTAGTATATCTGATAGCGACATAGTATTACCCACTGGTTTGGATAAAGTTGGAAAGGATCAAGAGTTCCAAACCCCAGAGGTCTATGTTGGAACCACTATCACTCAGGAGCCTTCTCAGGTAGATCCCTTCTATGTTACTTTGCTAGTCAATAACCGGTTGATTAAAAACTGCATGATAGATTCAGGAGCTGCTGCTAATGTAATGCCCTATGGTGTTATGAAAGAACTAGGGTTATCAATAACTACTGTGTATGGGAAATGCTATGCCATGGATAACAGAGAAGTGCCTGTGATAGGTACAATGAAAGATGTAGAAGTAAAAATAGCCGCATTTCCTGAAGCCACCTATAAAATGGATGTTATTGTTACTGATACTAAACCCCACTACGGTATGTTACTTTCTAGGCAGTGGGCAGCAACACTAGGGGGAAATGTTCAACTGGACTTGTCTTATGCTACTATTCCTATTGGTGGCAATCAGGTCAAACTATACAGGGAGCCATGAGCTCCTAAAGTAATTGAAAATGTGGACCCCAGTATGCTTAATTGTATGATTTATGTAGATTTGGATAACTTTAGACTTCAACCAATATCACCTCAATTGAAGAATACTGACCCAATTGTAGTCGAGCTACAAGCACAACAGTATGGGTTGTGGCAGATGTATTTTGATGGAGCTTGCTCCAAAGAAGGATTTGGAGCAGGGGTTCTTTTTGTGTCCCCGTCAGGTATAACTTTCAAATACTCATTCCTATTGGCATTCCAGTGCACAAATAATACTGCAGAGTATGAAGCCCTGTTATTAGGACTTGAGGTTGCGAAAAGGCATGGAATCCAACTGTTGAAAGTAATGGGTGATTTAGAATTAGTTGTCTCTCAGGTGAGATCTAGATATGCATCCAAGAATGATAGATTGAAGCAATATAAGCATGCTGTTTGGGATGTTATTGAGCATTTTGATGCATTTTCTATTAATTGGATAGAGCGAACCAAAAATATTATGGCAGATTTCCTAGCTAATGTTGCTTTGAAAAATGATGATGCAACACTAACCGGTATTTCCACTGTGGAAATAAAATCTAGGCCTGCTATCCCTGATAATGTGTACAATTGGCAATTTTTTGCTGATGATGAAGACATTCTTAGGTTTATCCAATGTGTTGATGATTATGATGGACAAAAGATTGATTGCAATGCATTGGTGGAAGTGGTAGATAATAGAGAGACAATGTTTGGAAATGATGTTGTCCAGTTGGAAACCAATGATATACCTAAAGGGTTGGTGGAGCTAGAGAGCATGTTTAGCTACAATGATAGTCATTTACACCAGCAATCTACCACTAAGTTAGAAGAGTTAGAAGAGGTAAACCTGGGGACAGAATCATTTCCTAAGCTGGTATATATCGGAAAGAAATTACCCCCTCATGTTAGGACTAACCTTATCAATTTATTGAAAAGGTATAAGCATGTCTTTGCTTGGTCTTACAAAGACCTAAAGGCGTATAGATAAGATCTTTTTCAGCATGAAGTTCCTTTACTTCTAGATGCTAAGCCTTTCAGACAGAAACAGAGACCTATCAACCCCTTATTAGAAACAAAAATGCAGCAAGAGTTGACCAAATTGAGAGAAGGGGGAATTATCAAACCAATAAGGCATTCTTCATGGGTCTCCAATTTGGTCCCAGTAAGGAAAAAGAATGGAGACATCAGATTGTGTGTAGATTTTAGGAATCTGAATGTTGCTTCCCTAAAAGATAATTATTCATCCCCAAATATGGAAGCAATGCTACAAAGAGTGACAGGTTGTGATCTTTTATCCATGATGGATGGCTTCTCAGGATACAATCAAGTGTTGGTAAAGGAGTCTGAACAGTTTAAAACAGCTTTCACTACTCCATGGGGAACTTATGTATATGTGAGAATGCCATTTGGATTAAAAAATGCAGGAGCTACATTTCAGAGAGCTATGGATGTGGCTTTTAAAGAATTCATAAATATTATCATGGTGGTTTACCAAGATGATTTAACTTGTTTTTCAAAGAAAGTTGATGATCATTGTGGGCATCTAGAAAAGGTGTTCGAAAAAGTCCTGGAATTTGGTGTGTCACTGAATCCCAAGAAATGTCATTTTGGGGTCACTAAAGGGAAGTTATTGGGACACATAGTTTCCAAGGAAGTGGTAAGAATAGACCCTAAAAGAATTGAAGCAATCAATAGGGTGGCTGAACCTAAAAATGTGAAAGGTATCCAATCCTTTTTAGGCAAGGTAAATTTTGTCAGGAGATTCATTGCAAACTTCACAGAGATAGTGAAACCTATTGTTAAATTGCTTAAGAAGGATACAAAGTTTCATTGGGATCAAGAAGCTTCAAAAGCTTTTGATGAGATTAAGAAGGCAATCCAAGAGGCACCAGTGTTGAAGTCCCCTGATTATAGTAAGCCTTTTTCCTTATTTTCTTTTGCTTCATATCACACGGTGGCTGCAGTATTACTACAAAAAGACAATGAAGGATATGAACATCCCATAGCATTCTACAGTAAATCTTTGCAGGCAGCAGAACTAAAATATGAAACCATGGAGAAACAAGCTTATGCCCTAGTTAAAGCTGTTAAGGCTTTCAGGCCATATTTAGTAAATGCAAACATTATTGCCTATGTCCCACATGCTGCAGTTAAAGATATTTTGTCTCAGTCTGAGGTTACTGGAAAGAGATGCAGATGGATTAATAGAATTCAGGAGTTCAACTTGGAGATAAAGATCACCAAATTGGTGAGACGTCTAGGCTTGGCTAAGCTTATGACTGAGTCAAATCTCATGAATGTAGAAATACACAATGTTGAGGTTGGAGATGTTTTGGTCACTAGTATTGAGAGGCAACCCTGGTACACAAAGATAATCCAAGTTTTGAGAGGTGATATACTCCCAGAAGGAATGAAATACAATCAGAAAAGAACTTTGAAACTTAAGTCCCAAAAGTATGTGCTCATTCAGGGTGATCTTTTCTGGAGAAAAAGAGATGGAGAGTTACTAATGTGTTTGGATGAATTTCAAGCTAAACAGGTATTGATTGAAATGCATGATGGAGTATGTGGAGGTCACTATTCTGCTAAGACTACTGCTGGTAAGATAATACGAGCTAGGTATTATTGGCCCACCTTATTTAAAGATACCCATGCATATGTGCAGAGATGTGATCCATGTCAAAGATTTTCTTCCAAGCTCAAGTATGAAGGAGCCTTACCCCTAAATCCAGTCTTTGTAGAGACTCCTTTTGTCCAGTGGGGCATTGATTTTATTGGAGAAATTGTTGAGAAGTCAGGGAGAGGTCATGGATGGATCATAGTGGCCACTGATTACTTCACCAAATGGATAGAAGCTATCCCTACTAGAAGAGCTACTAGTAAAATTTTCATTGATTTCTTAATGGATAGTATTGTGACTAGATTTGGAACACCTGCAAAATTGGTAATGGATAATGCTATGTGTTTCAGATCAGAAGAATTTGTAGGCTTTTGCAATAGTCATAGTATACTCATGTCATACTCATCACCTTATCACCCCCAGGGAAATGGACAAGTAGAATCCAGCAATAAAAGCCTGTTGAATATCATTAAGAAAATTCTAAAGGAGAATAAAAGATCTTGGGATCAAAAATTGAAGTTAGCTTTGTGGGCGGATAGAATAATAGTTAAAAAATCCATTGGAATGTCACCTTTTGAGTTAGTTTATGGCACCCAAGCCAGACTACTAGTAAATAACCTTCTTTCAGTGTATAAGTTTTTGCAGGATGAGGACATGGAAATATCTGAACCAATGGAAAACAGAATGATCCAAATCGTAGAAATGGAGGAGCTTAGGACTTCTGCCCATAAGAAAAATCAGAAGATCTAGTTGCAGTCAAAGTATCTTTTTGATAAAAGGACATCACTAAGGAAGTTTCAAATTGATGACATGGTTCTTCAGTGGAATGCAAAAGGACAAGATAAAGGAAAACATAAAAAATTTGAATCACTATGGATTGGCCCTTTTGTGGTTTGTGACCTGAATGGTAAGGATTCATATTTCTTGAAGAATATGAATGATGAAATGCAGGAATTTTCAGTGCATGGACAATTCCTGAAGCATTATTTCTCTTAATGTCCATGCACGGTAGGTCCTTTGTTTGTACATATTTTGTTTTCTCTCTTGCTTTTCTGGTGTTGGTCTGTGTTTTGGTCTGTTTCTCCAGAGTTTCTGAGTTTTCTTGTGTTGGTCTCGCAATCAACCATCCCTAGTCAGAGCCGCTGTTATCACTGATTAAAATTGGGTTTTTCTTTTCTAATGATTAGCTATGTTTTTTTGAAATTTTTGAATAGGATGTAAATCCAAGTGCTTCAGCCTTGTTCTAGACCTTAGGGGTTTAAGGGTTTTTGATTTTTAGATCATATCTTATTTGTTTTAAATCCTCTGGTTTCTAATCTATCGTTACTTTATTCACTTAAGTTATGGGTCGTGAGGTTGTAGGAAGTGTCCCCCCTTGTTATTTGCCTAGGCGGTTACGTTGATTATTTGAAAAAATTTATGTCTTGTATGCTTTTCTTCTAAAGTTAGCGGGCCCAATAACTAATGCGCATCTCGCGGATGGATCTACGGCTCGCGCTATTTCGCTAGGTGAAGTTGTGCATAGTTTATACCCCATAAAATAGCGAAAACCACATGGCATGCCACATAGATGATCCAGCTGGTTGTCGGCAACAAGTAAAATGGTGGCACATGGCACAAATCACAACAGTCAGCAGATCTGGGTTGAAAGTTAAAAGGCAGGCCCCAGAGGTGAGTCAGGCCGCAGGTGGATATGACCTGGCAGGTACAGTTGTTAGTAACACCTGGAGCCCCGTGGTTTCCTTATAGCGAATGACAGAGTGACAAATCAGCTCCGCAGGTGACTGGATGCCAAGTGTTCGTGACGAGTCAACGGGCCCACCATTCCTGAGAGCCCTCTTGGAGGATTAAATGCCGATCAACTTCAGAGATGATCGAACGGTCGACGCTATTTCGCAAGGGTAAAGTTCTCACTCTTTATGCCCGCGAAATAGTGAGAATGAACGAGAACCGTCCATGTGTCATGATAATGACGTGGGAGATAGACCTGTTGAGACGAAAGTGGGGCCCCCGTGGTTTCCTTCTGGCGAATGACAGAGTGACAAATCAGCTCCGCAGGTGACTGGATGCCAAGTGTTCATGACGAGTCAGTGGGCCCACCATTCCTGAGAGCCCTCTCGGAGGATTAAATGTCGATCAGCTTCAGAGATGATCCAACGGTTGGCGCTATTTCGCAAGGGTAACATGCTCACTCTTTATGCCTGTGAAATAGCAAGAATGAACGAGAACCGTCCACGTGTCATGATAATGACGTGGGAGATAGACCTGTTGAGATGAAAGTGGGGCCTCCGTGGTTTCCTTCTCGCGAATGACAGAGTGACAAATCAGCTCCGCAGGTGAATGGATGCCAAGTGTTCGTGACGAGTCAGCGGGCCCACCATTCCTAAGAGCCCTTTCGGAGGATTAAATGCCGATCAACTTCAGAGATGATCCAACGGCTGGTGCTATTTTGCAAGGGTAAAGTGCTCACTCTTTATGCCTGTGAAATAGCGAGAATGAACGAGAACCGTCCACGTGTCATGATGATACGTGGTCAAAGAAGAAAGTGTGGGCCCGCCAAGGTGGAAATGTTGGTATAAAAGAAAGATACGTAGCTAGTATCAAGCAGAATGTGAAGGGAATTTCAAGGCCAATGATTTGATGCCACATGGTATTATGTAGCCAATAAAAAAGTGGGACCCAGAAAAAGGTTAAAAGCTGTCAATTAATCTAATGTTCAATCAAGTTTCTTTTGATCAAATGGTTGGCGCTATTTCGCATGGCTAAGCTGCCCGATGGTTATGCTTCGCGAAGTTGCGAAAGAGCAAAATAGAACACTTGCAGGAATGTTGTGACCCGTTGGAGCGAAAAATATGAATTCTTGTATGAATTCAATTTTGAAGGGACGGTCGGAGCATGCGGAATCAATGTTACAGTTAAGGCCTGAGTACAAATATTTGATTTCCTAACTACCAAGCGAAGATATCTTTTAAAAGATTTTGTAGAAGAGCAGACACAGAGTTATCTCCTTCATATCTAGAGCAAGACGGTTCAGTTGCAGAGCAATTTCCTTCAAGCAAAAATCAGGTTCTCTTATATTTTTGTAGCAATTCTTGTGTGGTGTTCTAAGTAAGATAATTCTTCTATTGCAGGATTGTTTTAGAGTGATATTCATTTTCTTGCATCTTCAAAATGGCTCCTAAAAGGGAATTTTCCGGCAAGGTTAATTATTTGGAAAGAAGTGTATGTGATGATTTTTTAGAACAGTTGACGTTGTCAACCAATCAGGCATCAAAGGCCAAAGAGTTAGTGCTCAGGGCTCCCCGTCTGAAGATAGGAGAAGGATTGTATGACAAGGGTAATTGGCTAAGAGACCCACAAGTGGGATTGTCCGGGTTGGGGTTGTTTAAAGTCGGATTTGGAATGAGAAATTCTCCTGCCCCTCAAAACAGTATTTGGGAACTAGATGTTGGGAAATTGGTAGTCCCAGGGGTATTCATGGATACAGACCTGCTAACCCAAATGGCATTGAATTATGATCTGGTCACAAGATGCATCCGGGATGTAAATGGGAAAACCCTTGTGGAAATTAATGCTGAAGAATTAAGGATAGCATTTGGGCTTAATGAGTTCACAAACTTCCTGGAACCCATAAATTTCACATCATTAGCCCAAGTTTACAGTGCACAGAGAAGTCATCTCAGGAATGGGCCTGTCAAGGAGCTTTTTGTGAAAATAGGAGGGTTAGCAGTTGCAGGACCCAATACACAAGAGCCCTTCTCATTGAGTATGTTTACCCTAAGGGCTAAAGGAATGTATTGGGCACTTTGTCAAGTCCTAGGAGAAGATGCTGAAGCAAATATGCCAAATCATTACTTGCTAATGATCGCCCAGATTTTGAATCCTTCTCTTGCTATCACATTTCATTTTGCCTCCTTCATCGCCGATGTTGTCCATGGAGGCTTGATAGGAATAAAGAATGGAAAGGTGGACAGACCTTTCGGATGGTATTCACTCTTAATGCACCTTTTTCTCTTCAGAGGTGGTGATTATTTTGCCAGTGGACTAGACCTGGTTAAGGAAAAGGAAGGAGAAAAAATGCCAGTACAATTATGGAGTATTGTGTTGTCATGGGACAGAGAGGATGCTAGTTTTTTGAAGTTTGACAAATATTTTGCATCCAAAATAAGAACTCTTTTATGCTCCGATAACCCAAGAGTCCCCAAGGTTCTTCTGGAATTCATAAGGCCAAGAGAATTCGTAGAGAACATCAAGATTGTTCATAACTGGGGTGACATTTATTTATATCCAGTCTCCACAGGTTTCAGAGTTTTTGGTTTCAGGGGTACTCCATTTTTGTTACCTTACCAGGTCCCTCTCAAAGTGGGAATAGCGGAGATCCTTAGGCAAATTGGTGGCCTACAAGAGGCAGAGTTAACAGGCAGAGGCAAAGGGACTATTTTTCCTGCAGCTACCATAGCCCACCAATTCATAATAACAAAGGGAGGCTGGAATTGTTTCAAGGATTTCCTCAAACCTTACCATTTATCTACTGTAGTGTCCAGGTGTGCTGATCTAGAGGACTTCTTCAACGGTGTGTTCAGGAAGAAGGTAGCATGCAGAGGTAGGCCTCATCAATTCCAATTTCCTGAAGACCTCATCAGAAATGAATTTGATTTAGATGAGCAGGAATTAAGGAAAGAAAAGTGGGTGGCTTACAAGAAAGCCTTGGATTTTGTGCATCAATTTGATGCTAGCTATGACCCATTGTCTAGCTTCTTCCCATTGGAAGAAAAAATAAAGTTTTTGATTGTTTACTTTGAAGATGTAATGCAAACACTAAAGGAGAAGAGGGAAACTGTGATTAAAAGCAACCCTGAAAAGGCCAGAGTAATCCTAAGCAGGTCAACTTCCAGCAAGGCAATTCCTCCTGGTGATTACACATTGCATAAGAAATCAAGTTAGAGTGTGTTGGTGCCTACAACAGGGGAGCCTTCTACATCCAAAGGAAAGAGGAAGATACAAGATGTCATTGACATCCAAGATAGCCCAAAAAGGCAAAGGGGGGGGGGGAAGAAGTGCAATCAGATACACCCTTGTATTCCCCATCCCAATCCCCTATCCATATAGGAGATGAACAAGTAGCGGCTGAACACCTCTTGCAGTTGAGAAGCTTAGGGGAAATTGCATACACCTATGATGAAGTGGAGGAAGGGATGCCAGAAGAGCCCATTGATGCTGAAATGGATATTACCTCCACTAAACTCAAAGGCCAAGAGTGGGATCCAGAGATAAAAAAGGCAAGTAGTGCCTTTTAGTTGATGACAACTTTGTCACATCGGAAGTATTTATGCAATTCATTTGGAAACAGCATATAGATAGATATAATGCTAGATGTGAGACAAGAAAGGTTGAGCAGTCTAATAAAGACCCAGCCTCAGTGGAGGAAGAAATAAAATAGGAGATGATGGAAGAATTCAAAACCATCACTCCTGAGCAGGGAAGAGATCTAGTAGCACAAGCTGGAGTGCTTATTTTGCCAGAGTGGGATATTGTTGATGCCCTGGTGTTAGATGTAGTAAGGAAAGAGACCAAACCCATGGAAGGGGTTACCTTCAATAAGGATAATGCTGCACTATTCATGTGGTCTCTCAAGAGAAATGATAGCAAGAAAGGCAAAGACACCCCAAGGTCAAGTTACCTTGGTGAAATGATGGTAAAAAGAGTGCAGAGTACAAAGGTAGTAGAGGCTGCAAGTACTATGTTAGAAACTACAAAATTCAGTGTTGCAGTGGCGGAGAAGGAAGCCAAAGAGAAGGAGGCCCTCCAAATTAAGTTGGAAATAGTTTTAAAGGCCTATAACAGTGCCAAGGAGGAGGTAAGAGGTAAAGATAGCATCATTGCCAAATTGCAAAGCCAGTTGATGGGATAGCACCAACAAGGTGAGTCTTCAACATTAATGATTTCCTCTTCTCCTACAAGACTTCCGCCTACTAGCCCTATTATTGAATTTCCACCATCTCCAGCACCCTCCACCTCTCAAATGATTGAGATCACACCCCAAGAACTAGAAAACCTGAAGCAGGCTCAGGCCTTATATGAAGGGAAATATGAGGAAAAGGTAAGGGCCACAATCTCCAGTTTTGCAGATACAATAAATGCCTCATTGCTTTACAACAATGTGGCAAAAATTATGGAGATATGGAATGAGCTGAGAAGAGATAAGGCAATTTTGACACCCATTTTTGATAGATGGAGACCTAGGGAGTAGGATCTAGAGTTCATGTGTGTATCCTGTGATGAAGCAAGAGCTAATCCCATTATCAAATCCACTTCTGATGTCGCTAAGGTCTTAATGCAATTGGCAACAGAGGTGGATAATGTGGATAGAAGGGTTAAATTGCTTAAGAAGGAATACACTGATCAAGTTTGTGAGTTGCTCCGAGAAATTTTTGCTAATCCGAATCAGTTAAAAGACAAGCAGATATGGCTTAAGGAGATAGAAGCCAAATTGTCAGCAAGAGTCAAAGGAATCATTGATCTTGATGATACTTCTTTCTTTGTCGTGACAATACAAGAGATAGAAAAAATTAAGTCACATTATGGTTTTCTTAATTCAGAAGTCAACAAATTGAGGAATTCTTGGAAAAGGTTGACTAAAAATAAAGATGAAGTGATTAATTTTTCATGGCCAATAGAAGAGATATATGGTGAGTGGGAAATTAAGTATGCCACCCATGATCCAGAACAGTTGAAGAGCGCCCCTGAAAAGACAGAAGAGGTTGCAACTGAACAGCCTATTGAACAAACTGCAGAGGCTGAAAAGAGCTTGTAACTATTTTTTACGGAAAACTTGTAATCTCTTAATTTTTGAAAAGAAATGATTGTAACAAACTCTCCTCGAAAGGTCTGAAGCTTTGTGCATCCATGTTGTTATAAATGGATACCAGGACTAGAGGAAGGGAGATCACAAAATTTTGTAAGAAAACACTGCAGAAATTTATCTGAGCTTTTCTAAGTCTAATGGAGAATCAGAATTTATTGTAATACTCTTTGAACTAAATATCAATATACAGGCCATCGGTTTTGAGTAAAGCTTTGTGTTGTCTTCAAGTTTGTTCACAAATTTATTTACTGTTTTCATTCTCAATAATCCAAGGTTATTCTGTTTGAATAAAATTGCAAAGCAATTTTAGTATAAGTGTTTATTAGCTTTTCTCTTTAGGAGGGAAATTAAATATGCGGGATCACTCATACCATTAAATTCTTTGGGAGGAACTTAGAATTTTGAGGACCATAGCTTAGTTCGAAATGATTGGATTCTTGTATGTGTCAGGCATATATAAGGATTAATAAAAAACCAAGCTGACGGGAAGTATAAAGACGTATTGTTTAAGGGGTTTATTTGAAGTTTAGATGACTCTGTGACCTTGGGTAAGGCACTGGTATTAATTGAAGTTGTTTATTGCATGCTTTGTTGATCGAAATGCTGAATTTAAATACAATTTCCATCCTTTGTTTTCAGTTAATTTCAGGGTGAATAAATCCACTGGTTTTCTGGACTGGTTTGCTGTGGGTTTATGTTCGAAAGTGTGAATTTAATTCACAAAGGTATACCCACCTGGGCTCCGAGGAAGCCCGAAGTGTAGAAGGTCTATCCAAACCTTGTCATATGTTGCCTTGAAAATTTCCTTATCTTTGATATCTCTCCTGTACCAAGCTTTAAACCATATTAATTTGAGGATGTTAAAGGGAATCAGGTTTTGAAGACAACATTTTCCATAGCCCGAATTTTTTTCTTGTGAAGAAAAATCATGTCAGATAATATCAGCAAAGAACAAAATAAGGAGACAATTGCTTGATTGTGGTCTATCTTGAAAAGAAAAGTTGATGGGAAATGTCATTGTCCCTACAAAAATTGTAAGGGCTTAAAGACTAGAAGAATTTTAATCACAACACCTAAGAAAAATTGTAGGAAGCATGGTCACATTGAAGGGGGGTATGATTATCATTCATTGGTAAGTTGATCATTATATGTGTTTATATTGATTGCATTTGCAAATGTTTATATTATTTTAATAATTTATATACATAAAAAATCAATTGTTAATGAGATCATGATCATGGTTTATTTATGTTGATCATTTTTATATAGGTGGGGTGCCCTAAGGCACATGATATGGACTACCACAAACCAGAGAATGTGGTTTTCCAAGTGGAGGAACATGGAGGTGTCAATATCGAAGTTGAAGATAATGATCCTATGGAAGAAAATGATCATTTGCTAGAAAACACAGTTGAAGATGATGTAACAAATACATTGATCCATGACACATTTAGTACTGGTGCAGCTAATCATGATGATCAAGATGACTTCGATTTTGTTCATGATTTACCTTTACTTGAGAAGGCATACGAGCCTCTTTACGAAAGCTCCCAAACAACTCTTCTCTTTGTTGTATTGTTTGTTGGTGAACTTGAAGGTTATGAATGGTTTATCCAACATAACAATCTCATGTATGTTAAGGTATGTCATATATGTCAAATATGTCACCTTTTTTCATCTATTTATGTTGTTATTTCATCACTAGTAAATAAAAAGTGAAATATGTACCATTAATATTCTTTATATTAAAAAATTATTTTTTTTGTTCTAGATTGATAGGTGATTTTTTGTTACCACCATCAAATATTCTACCTTGCTCATATCGAGAATTATCTGCCACTATGAAAGATATTGGAATGGAGTATCAAGCAATAGATACATGTCCCAATGGTCATATTATATATCATAAACAACATGAATTTGCAACAAAATGCCCTGAATGTCATATCAGTAGCTATCAAACAAATCAACTAACAAAAAAGGTACCTCATAAGGTTCTTTGTTATATTCCCATTATTCCACATTTGCAATTATTACTTAGGTATGAAATATTGGTGTAATTTATGGATTACCATGCACACAATAGAAGTCGAGATGACATTCTTTGAATGCCTGTGGATGGTTCTACATTTACGGACATAGAGGAAAAATAGCCACACTTTAAAGAAGAACCTCATAATTGCAGGCTTTCATTGGCAGCGGATGGTGTCAATCCATTTGTAGAGCTGAGATCTATTTACTTGATGTGGCCTATTTTTGTTATCAACAATAACATTCCTCCATGGATGTCAATAATGAGGGAGCACATAATGTTTTTGATTAAGTAAAAACAGGTTTTAAGGGACCCAAAACCCACTTGCATATCATAAAGAAAATCAATAGAGAAGCAAGAAAGGATAGAATGAAGAAAGAAATACAACAAAAGATCAGCACAAAAGGCAGCAGCCAGAGAAAAGTACAGCAAAAGACTAGCGAGATATTGGCACACCGAAAAAAAAACTAGAACATATAGGTGAAAATGTTTATGGTCTCCTCAACATCCTTCACAAGAACCATCATTGCATTTGCTGCCTCTTTAAGGTCTTTGCTTTCCTACACCTGTTGATTACCTTTAGTCTTCAACTCCAACTCTTTAGCATTTTGCCTAGTTTTGCATTTGGAAGAATGCTGGACAGAGTTTGGCGATGATTGTTCTAGGTATTTTTTTCATTTTATAGTCATGTACATTAAGTTATATATATTGCAGTAGAATGGTTATAAAAATTATGTAATGTTTGTGTTCCTTCAACTAGGTAAGTACGTTAAAGATATGAATGTATATATCGAGCCTCTTATTGATGAGTTGTTGGAGTTATGGAATGGTGTCACAAGCAGTTTGATGATTGAATGTAATGCATTCAAGCCCTTTTATAAGAATTGTTTCTTAATAAAACAATGAACTTCCAAATGTAAAACTAAGTTAATATCTTTACTTTTCATGCAAAACAAAGAAGATATTGAATAGGTTTTAAATTCTAAACATGATAATTATTATCCTAAATAGACAACATGTGCTACAATAACAAATAATGGTTCAAATGACAAAATGATAAAAATTAAATAACACCGATATCTAGCCATGTTCCTTTCCTTATGAGTTTCTTACATGACAAATAATTCATTTGTCCTATTATTCTCTAGATAATTAACTAAGAATGCCACAAAGAAATATCTTTCCCACATATGACTATCTACTTCCAACTTAGCCAAGTGGTCCCCATGGTGGCTTATTGAAATGAGTATATGCATGTGAAACACAAATGCATAATACATTATTGATTGCCAAGCACAAACTCCAACTTGGAGCAAAAAGTGTTGTTAATATAAAAACTAATTAGGGCAAAAAGCATTCAATATTTACGTCATTAAGAAAAAGAAAATTGTGAAGTTCTTTACTTGTCCACTTGAACAGTTTGGAGGATTACACTTGACATTGCAGCTTCATACTCTTTGTGATTAAAAAAGTTCCTGCATAGACATCAAAATATTCAAGATGATGATAAACAATTGCTCCATAGTTAATATGAAGGTAAGAATTTTGTATGATAATACTATGGAACATGACATAGTATCCTTCAATCCTTTACCAAGCAATTAAGAATAGTTCCTAATACACAAAATATCAAACTAGTGAAAACCAAAGAAAATACAATTCTTGAAAAAAGTAGGCATTTCTAAATATTTTCTAAACCTTTGGCATGGCCAAATGTCATATCCCCTTCTTAAAAATGGAGGATTAGTTGAAGACCTATAGCCTATGTCCATTTCCAATAGACTAAAAGATAAAATAATAAAAATTATTTCATAATAGCTTTATAGTTCTTGCAACAATCATCTTTCCAAAAAGGGAAATTTAGATATTTTGTACGACTATCTAAATGAGTGTTACTAAAATAGATTTTGTCACTCTTTTATATATAAGAATTGCCCAAGAATAGTGACAAAACTACTAATAGTTGAATAATTTGCAATCAAATAAACAACCTTTCTCTGCGTTTGAAAGGGGCAGCTCCCTTTTTAGATAAAACTTGAAATATGACTATCAGGACCTTTGACAACCCACCCTCAATTCTATTTGCAGAATTTGCAAAAAATCAACAAGATATGGTGAATCATTTATTACCACATCTTGTCATCTTTCTCCATGGAATCCTAAAATTTATTTCCTCTCACAATAACAGTCAACCCTCTCCCAACTATCCCTCTCATTTGATGGAGTGTAGGTACCACCAAATAGGTATTTGTCAGATGTGTCTTCCTCGAGCAAGGGAAATTCAAAAAGAGAAGAAGAAAGAAAGACATGTAGTAGGTCTAAAAGAGGGAGATCAAATAGAGGTCAAAAGATTAGAAGAAAATTCCATAAACACATGGAATTGTTTCTTGCTCAAGGGGGGTCAATTTCTTATGATGATGAGAGCATAGGCGACATTGAGGTGCCCTTGAGGTAAAAACATCTACAAAAACAATGGTTAACACTGATTTTTGTGTTAACGGGAGGATATATCGCATAGATCCATCGTCATTACATGGTTTGGGCCTATTTTCCATGGGCGACATAAAGGTCTATTACAACAAAGTTGCTGAATTGATGGAGTATGTTAGACCCTGTTACAATTACAAAAAATGGATGTAGCTGGTTCGATATACATGAAGTATGCACAAGTATGCACTGTCAGCAAATTATATATAGCTAAAAGATAATGATCAAAGTAAAAGAGTGGCTATGAACATTGATGGAAGGCCAAAAGCAATAGGGAATATTGCAGGTTTCATAAATAGTACATGACCTGGGTCAACTTATAGGCAACCCAATTGCATATTCGAGGCGGGCAATGGAAATCGTGTATTTGTAAGTGAAATAAAATCAATAAGTGTAGGGGAAGATATGCTAATTGATTACAGTTTAAATCACATAGATACAAACAAAGTTATTATCATGGGGGTGGTGCATACTTATATATACCATTTAAACCAACCTCCAATTAATGACTCCAATATACCATTTTATTATTAAGTTTTTTTGTAAGTCTATTGGTTTCATTTTGGTAATGTTTTTTTATATTTAATTTTGGTCACAGTGCGACATTGATCCAACACATAGCATAGACCAAGATGTAGCAATTGTAATTGTACAAATTAGGTATAAGCAAAATGTTATATTATTATCTTATTTTCTTTAGGGTTTTGGATTAATTTTGATAGTGTTACTAATATTCTTGTCACAGACAGATGTTCAGGGAAAGGCACCTGCAGTAGCTGAGATTGTCGATATAGAGGTTGACTCACTATTATACGATGATGACATTGCATATTCCACAAACCCTACTGAAATGATAAGAAAGACTAAAAAAAAATGAATAAAGAAATTTTTAAATTGTTATTCATAGTCCCTCAAACTTATGAGATACAAGAGAGGGTGAAACAATTGACAGAGAGAGTACAAAACTTGCGAGTAAGAAGTCATGAAATCTTTAATTATAACAAAAGTTCATTCATGGTTGATATTTTATACTCTTTTATGTCACGAACTAAAATATGTACATGTTGTTTTTACAGGAATTTTGGCATCCTCATGAAGTTGGTGGCCATGATTAGTGTACTCTAGGTAGTTCAGGTTATGACCATGTTCCGTGCATACACCAACTCATATTTTTACATGTTCATGTCCTTATATTAATGTGTTATTGCTCTTATATTTAATGTATTGTATATTTAATGTATTAATCTTTAGGTGTTTTCCATGATCCTGTGCATTCACCACCTCATCCGACCTCATCATCAAAACCTATATTGTCCACTGCAATGTCGACAACACACAACATGCAGTCATCGAGTACTACACTGACCTGTGCAACAAGACATGCACCTGGGGATGCAGAGACCACTAGTGGTGATATTTTAGTAGCATTTCCCAGATCTTCCCGTATTACTAGTACAAGAATGTTCTTGGTCACATTTGTGGTGACCGATGATCTTGTTCCCATAAGGATAGAGAAGGTTCCAGGTACTTTAAAATAATTATTATACATAGTCCAATTGTAATTTACTTATTGATCACTTGTTTTGGATTAATGATCCCATTATTTTTTTGCAGGCAATGATGTTTTTTATAAACATCTAAACGATATTGGATTGGAGATCTTTGGGCCCATCATACGTACATGGTGGAATACCCAAAATAAACAATTACAAGATGAACTCATAAACCATTTGGTTGTGTTGTTCGGAAATGACACAGTCAACAAAACCAAGGTCCTTCTGAAAGATGACACATATCTAAAGTATGTGAGGAACCAATATAGGACACATTTAGAGAAGAACGGAAAGTATGAGCATCCCCCCATGATTCTAGAGAGGGAGTGGAAGGACCTAGTTTTGGATGAAAAGAAGAAAGCTAAAAAGAGAAAAGGACATACACCATCAGGCGAAGGAAGGTATGTGATACTATTAATAATGTAATTATGTACTAATTACTCTTTATATTTACATAATCTAACATATTTCAAACTTTTCATAGGCTGCTCGACAAATCGAAGGCAACTAAGGCAAGACTAGAAAAGCACGGGCAACACAAACTTAGCTCTCGTGGTTATATGAAAGTTGTCACATGAATTGTAAGTATCAATAAATGAAATATCGCATCAAAATAATAAATTACAAACAATAAAAGAAAAATTCATGATATTAAGAAAAAATGTAGGGCTTTGATTTCAATAGAGTGCCCACAGAAGATGACATGAAAATTTCCTTCTAGCAAGGTTATGGAGCTGTGGTTGAATGCCTAAGAGAATTGAGTGGGCAAACACAAGATTTCGATGCATCAGTCACACAGGTAAATAAGCTAAATGAAAATTATTTAAAATTGAATACTTGAGCAGTAATCTATTCAATGTTAATTTCTAACATAAAGTGACTATATTTGTTTTAAATAAGAAAGCAATGATAACAATACAGATGGCATTGAAATGTAGCCTACTAAGGGTGGAACACAACCTACACATGATGAAGGTTGTTGTGTGCATCCTGGTTTTGGAGGTATTCATGTGCTATACAAATTTTTTATGTAATTATTAATACAATTAAACATCTTTAATTGAAATTGGTGTAGTAATTAATGTAACCTTTTTTGTTTTTATTTTAGAGCATGTAGAGAGTGGCGAACAAGTGGAGCATGATTAGGGTAGACAACATCAAGAACATGATGTGCCCCCATCAGGTAAAGAGCACCACTATTATTTCCTTTAAATGAATTTAATTGCAATTGGTTTACTAATTAATGTAACCTTTCGTGTGTGTTTCAACTTGAGAGGATTTAGAGGGTGTTTAGCATGTTGAGGATGAGGTTAGACAAAATGATCAAGAAGATGATGTGGCCCCATTAGGTAAAGAGCACCCCTGTAATGTTCTTTTAATTAATGAAATACTTGTAACAATAATTAAAAAATCTAATGAATTTAACCCATTTCTTTGTTATTGCAGTAGAGCCCCCCTTTCCTAGGTGTCCTTGTCATGAGTACAGGACTAGGCATACGTTAAGATCATGAGTAGAGGGCACAACAACTAAAGAGGGGAAAAATGATTGAGAAAATGATGCTCCACTTAGTGTTTACTTAACTTAAAAATAAATTAAAAAATAAATGATTGTAATTGTATTATTTGTTAATGAATGAATTTTATGTGTTATTGAATGTTGATGATTGTTACGTGTTAATGAATATTAATGAATGTTATGTGTTAACAAATATTATGTGTTAATGAATGTTTTTTGATAATGAATGAATGTGATATTTTATTAATGGATGAAAGAATGAATGAATGTTATATGTTAACAGGGAATTTAGAGTGATGTTAGTGGAGAGGGGGGGGGGACCAAATGAGATTCCACCTTCATGTGGCTATCACTATTAAGTAGATAATATTAAACTATTCTTGAAACAAAGAAAAGCTCAACAAGGTAATGCACTTTTTAATAATTAATTATGCTCCACTGTTAATCTTATTGAGTAATATGTATTGAATCTTATTGCAAGGTCCAACAGAACCAAATCATATTCCATATTTGCAATGCTTTATATTCCCTGATGGCAATTTTTTTTAATTTTAAATATAGCATGTTCATCAGAATTCCAACGGACATGCCCAACATAGGCCCCGACAAGAATGTTGTATATGTGATGAAATATTTTCATCGTAGGCACAACACTCTTGTCGGAGATTCCTTGCATTTGTTATCAGAATTCCAACAAAAAAGGACAATATGTTTCAATAGGAATGTTGTACCTATGATGAAACATTTCATTGCAGGTGCACCATTCCCGTCAGAGCTTCCTTGCATTGTTTGTCAAAATTCTGACAAAAAAAGGGCACTATGCTTTGACGGGAATGTTTTACCTACAATGAAAAACCTAGTGCATGGTTCGTCGAAAGATTGGCGACTTCGTTGGGATTCCAATGAGTTAGACCACCACATTATATGTCAACTTCTAACAAAGAATGCATCAAAATTTGACGAACATCTATCCATCGAATAACCCAACGAAATTTGAGCGATGAAAATATTTTTGCCGTTTCGTCGAATCTACGACAATAATATGTTGGAATTATAATGATTGTTCATCGTAAAATGACCCCAAATGTGCTATTGGTAGGAACATGACAAAACCATAACACATAAGGAGTCTTACTGGAATCACCTTTTATATGCACCCAATTGAATGTGTAGACAATAGTGCTAACAACGTCTCTCCAAAAGGTCTGTTCAACATTTCCTTCAATCAACATAGTCCTAGGAGCATCCAAAATGGTTATGTTCTTCCTTTAAACGACTTCATTCTACTAAGGGGTTCTAGGAGCAAATAATTGTCTTCTAATGTCATTCTTCTCACAAAATGAATCAAAATCACCAGATGTGAATTCAACTCCTTTGTCAGATCTTAGGCACTTTAGCTTCAATCTTGTCTTAGTCTCTACCTTATCTTTTAATATCTTGAATTTATCCAATGCTTTTGATTTCTCCCTTAGAAAGGTAACCCACATCATCCTAGAATAATCATCAATCAGCAACATGAAATATCTATTACCTTGCATGCTTCTCACTCTTGTAGGTCCACACAAATCGGTATGCACAAGATCTAATAATCCATTAGATGAATACAACTTACTCTTGAATGTAGTTCTTGTTAGCCTTCCCAACTCACACTCTTTACATCTTGGATTAGATCGCTTCACAATTTTAGGCAAATCTCTTTCAGCTTGAGTAGAACTTATCCTAATCATGCAGTCAAAATTAACATGACACATCCTTCTATGCCACAACCAACTTTCATCTATTTGAGAAATCAAATAACTTTTCTCACTAGCATTTAAGTGAAAGATATTACCTTTAGTCTTAGTCCTTGATGCAATCTCTATACCTTAGTCATTAAGAATCTTGCATTTACCATTCTTGAATTGTAAATCATATCCTTTGTCAACCATCTATCCAATGCTCAAACTATTATGCTTCAAACCTTCAACATACAAGACATCATCAGTATTATGGTTACCATCAAAAGAAATTGAACCTCTACCATAGATTACACAAGCTTTCTCATCTCCAAACCTCATTATACCACCATCATACTTCTACATATTCAAAAAATTTCATTTATCACCTATCATATGATGTGAACAACCACTATAAATCACCCATTCATCTTTCTCTTCAATCTTAGCAGCAAAATATTTATCCTCAGCAATGTATCTTGTAGAATTCACTGGTACCAGATTATCTTCCTTGATAGCAATCAATACAAACTCATCTTCTAAATTGTCATTCTTAGACTCTTCATCTATCACACCTTCATCAACAGCGTAATAAAATCTCTTTTGATATTTGAACTTCTGGTTAGGCTTATAGGGCTTATCATGCTTATCATGCTTCTCATATCTATCATTCTTGTTAGATTTATCATATTTATCATGTTTATCATACCTAGACATTCTTTCAGGGCTCCTAGAAGCAAAATGTCTTATCCTATTACAAGAGAAACATTTCAAAGGTAACTTTCCATCATACTTACTATCTCCCTTGGGAAATCTTCTAGCAATAAAGGCTTCAAGCTCATCCAATTCTCTTTCTTTCTCTTTCATCTCTCTCTTTTCTCTTTCATATCTAGAAACCCATCATGAACTTTCTCCCAGATCATACTTTTGTTTCTTGAATACAGAGGCTCTGAATGCAGTCTTAGATTTTCCATGTGATTCTCCAAACTCACTCAACTCAAAGGCAACAAGCTTGCCAACTAGCATGTCTCTAGTCATAGTAGTCACACTTCGGATCTCATCAATAGTAGCTACTTTAGGCTTGTAAGGAGGAGGAAAAAATATTAGCACCTTAGCAACAATCTCATCTTCTTCAATAGTTCCATTGGTACATCTGATACCTAGGACAAGATCATTCACTTTAGCCATAAAGGTATATATGTTCTCATCATCTCCCATCTTCAACATCTCATACTTTCCCTTCAAACTCTATAACTTAGCAACTTTGACATGTTTATCTCCTTCATACAAGGTTTCTAACTGCTCCTAGATCTCATGTGTAGTTTGCAAACCCATCACATTAGTCATGTCTGAATCGGTTAGGGAACTTAGAAATGCTTCCTTAGCTCTTATGTTATGTTCAACATCCTTGATCTCAGTAGTAGTACCTGGTCCATTTAGAGGAACATTATAGGTATTCTTTGTAATATTCCAATAATCTTCTCCAAGACATTTCAAATGAACTTCCATCTTGTCCTTCCATATACTGTAGTTATTTCTATCAAATCTTATACTCTCCTTCTTGAACACATAAGTTGCCATCCTAGATCTCCTCAAGTGGTCAAGATTATTCCAGAGGATCTAGCTCTCATACCAAATGTTGAAAACAATAATGAAGGAAAACTAAGAGGGGGGGTGAACCAATTTTCATCGGATCCTACAATTTAAGTACAAACTTAGATATAATCAACTACAACAATAATAAAGATGAACACAATAACAACAACACACATAACACCAAGATTTTGATGTGGAAAGCCCAGTTAAGGGAAAAACCATGGTGGGAACCTACCCAAAATAAGATGATACTCTACCAATTATGTGTAAATATTACAATGGGGAATGCACATGCATTCAGACACATTGCCTAGAGCTCACTGCTCAAAATACAATGACCCAGAAGGCTCCAACCCTTAGGGAAGGTTCACTACTAATGCAGTTGTCATGCTCTGTGAAGTGTACCTGTACCTACAACCACAATGCACTCAATAAATCATTACAAGCATTGTTAGAAGATTTAAATCAAAGACATGTAAAACCATAGCTAATCGACTTATTACCTCCTAGTAAATGTGAGTGTGGATTTTGCTCTTAGATCTTAGTATGCAAATTCTAGTGACTTGACTACACTTAGATGGAGGATTTGAATGATTAAGATGCATGGTCTAGCATGATAGCATGATTAAGCTTTATGAATTCATGATTATCCTAGCATGATTAAGCTAAGAGTTAAGCTGAAATGAGCATGATAACATTGCTAAAACTGATAAAATATAAGCTAGATGCCTATAGTAACAATGCTTAAGCTACAAATCAGATGGGATCAAATGATATGCAAAAATCATATGAAATTGGGACCAATATTGCTCCAAAATGAGGTCTATTTATAGGATTTTCCAAGGCTAGGGGTGATGTGGCATGAATCAATGGTTGAGATTGATTTGAAGATATCAATAGTTAAATTGGAGGAGGTTGGCAAAGGGGGTTGGATTAAAGGGAACATCTATCATCTCTATGGTGACAAGTGTCAAGAGGCTTAGGATGAAAGGGAACACTTAGTGACAAGTGTCACAAAGGTTCTAGAAGATGTTGGATGAAAGGGGACAAGATGGTAGGTAGAATGGGTTAGGTTTAGGAGTGCTAGAAGTTAGGAGAATTTGAATTTAAAAATTCAAATATTAGGAAAATGGCCAATTAATTTCAACAACTTGTGATTTGATTTGTTTTAATTAATTAGGGGATTTAGAAGAAATGATTTCAATGGGGGGAATTAATTAATTTGAATTAATTAATTAAAGGGGTGAAATGAAACTATTTAATAAATCCTTAGATTTCTTAATAAGTAGATGAATGAGAGATTTAATCAAATTTCTTAGTGAATTCAATTAAATTGGGGAGGAGGAGATTAATTAAATAATTGCTTATTTAATTAATTATCTTCAGACCATTTTTAGGTGTATACATTTTGCCCCTCTTTGAAGTGAGGTGTGATGACATGTTGATTCAAAGAATAATCTCATTTTGATGATGATATTGATTTGATAGGATGCCCCAGCTCTTGATTGCTAAATCCCTGGTATGATGATGCCCCCTCAAGAGATCAATTGAGATAATTGATCTTTGGAGTTTTTGCGAGATTGATATCTCGATAGATTTGATTTGATTTCTGCAACTGTGGTTTGATGAAAATGTGAGTTCTTTGATTAACTTAATTGCTTAGATCGATAAGATTGAAAATTCTTGATTGATTAGATTCAATCTGGTTTCAGGAAGGATTCATCCTGTATAAGGCAACAATGATCAAAGCATCTGGTTTTAGGAAGGATTCATCCTGTATAAGACATGATCAGAACATCTGGTTTTAGGAAGGATACATCATGTATAAGACATGAATCAGAATCAGATCGTTTGGTTTCAGGAAGGATACATCCTATATAAGACGTGATAGAATTGATTATGTTTGATTGATTGATTTGATTTGGTAAGGTTGATTAGATAAAGAACTAAAATTTTGTTTATAGCAAGTTGCTGAAATATTTGGATATGCTGATTGTTGGTTTTGTTGAGAGAGATAGCATAAGATTTTTTGCTGGGTCGATAATATCATGAGAGAGATGAGAGTCATTATTCTGATTACGTATACACTTGTGATGATACTTTGATGATTCCTACGATAGATTTAACCTTGGATAAAAGGAGCTTGTAGGATCCCATGCAAGAATGAAATGTAAGCTAAAATGCAAATGCAATGCTATGACTGGACCAGTCACTAGATTATTTGGCATTTTGTCATCATTGAGCTTTTTGAAATGTGGCAAGTGAGTGCAAACATCGATGGTATAATTAAACCATGATGACCTGAGCACTTCTTTCCTGGATTTTGATATAGCAAGTTAACACAAGCATCTAGGTATAATTGAACCGAGATGACCTGAGTGTTGTTTGCGTAAAACAGGCAGTATTAATCATTTCAATACACAAATCGGAAATGTCTTCAATGATATTCTGATGATCATGTCCTGAGACAAATTTGCACATATTCATGATTAATTTTCAGACAACAGACAAGAAAAATATCATGTTTCTTCCTTGTTCCTCTAGTCAAAGACATCCTAGAGTCACTCAGAAATCATGATAGCGAAAAGCAATATAGAAAAGTTGAACAATCATGTTACAATCATTATTCAAAAAGATATTATACACTGAAAAGGGTGTGATGTGCTTAGATTGACTTTGTGATAGCTTGATAGTTGATAGTTTGATCTTGTGTTCAATTTTGGATGTGTCTTAGTTTTCGCTTGATAAGAGTTGTCTAACTGTTTCGTCTACTTATTTCATTAAGCTCAAAATGATCAAGAGTTTGCCCCCAGCTAGGTGTAAGATTTTGCCCCAAGCCTAGAAACAAATTTGTTATGATATATCCAATGATCCAAACCATGGTAAGAAGCCACCTGGGATGCTTGCGTATGTATAAAGCCTTCATGATGGTCACCGCTGATGGAAAATGAATGCAAACGGAAAAATGCATGAACTAATAGATGGAAGAGCCAGCCGACAGATAGCGCCTATTTGCCAGGTTTTCACCATCTGTTTTTATCGCACTTTTTTTGATATTTGATTTTTTTGGGGGATTTTTTCTTCTTTTTCACTTTTTTTTTATTTTTTTGACTTTTCACTGTTTTTGATTTTTTCTGATTTTTCATTGTTTATTATTTTTCTGATTTTTCACTGTTTTTTATTTTTCTGATTTTTTAGACATAGAACTTCTTTAGGTGCATGCTATTGATAGGTTCCTCGAGTTGATCTCTGTCCCATGTTGATAATTGATATGCTCCTGATCCAAATACTGCTATGACCACAAATGGACCTAACCAGTTTGGTTCAAATTTGCCTTTCTTTTCTCGATCTACCTGGTTGCGTGGATTTTCCTTTAGCACTAGTTCTCCCACTTGAAAGATTCTTGGTTTGACCTTATGATTATATCTCTGGCACATTCTTTGTTGATATACCTTTAGATGATCAAAGGAATCATGTCTGCATTCATGGATCAGTTCTAACTCTTGTAGTCTAGATACTCTTTGTTCTTCATCTAGGATGAGACCTTTTAGTGATACACATAGAGAAGGTATCTCTACTTCAATTAGCAATATGGATTCTGATCCATATACAAGAGAGAAAGGTGTGGCACCTATCAGTGTGTGGATACTAGTGTGGTAGGCCCATAGAGCAAGGTTTAGTTGCATATGCCAATCTTTCCCAGCATCATTCACTGTCTTTTTAAGAATTTTCAGGATAGTTTTGTTAGATGCTTCTGCCTACCCATTTCCCTGTGGATAATATGGTGTGGAGAATCTATGCTGGATTTTGAACTTCTCACATAACTCTTGTACATCTTGATTCTTGAATGGTCACCCATTATCAGTGATAATGGTCATTGGTATTCCATAGCGACAAATGATGTAGTTCAAGATAAATGTAGCAATTTGTTTTCCTATAATGTTGATGAGAGGTACTGCTTCAATCCATTTTGTGAAATATTCAGTAGCTACAGGGATGAATTTGTGTCCATTAGATGAAGAAGGATTTATCTTTCCTACTAGATCAAGTCCCCATTGACAAAAAGGCCAAGATGTTGCTAAAGCATGTAGTTCTTATGCTGGTGCATGGATCAAATTCCCATGGATTTGACATTGTTTGCATGTTCTAGCTATCTTAAAAGAATCTCATTCCATAGTCGGCCAATAGTAGCCCAAGCGTATGAGTTTTTTCGAAAGGGTAAGACCACTTGAATGAGTGCCACATATGCCATTATGGACTTCATGTAAGGCCTTCTTAGATTCTTCTTGTTTGAGACATAAAAAGAGAGTACCGTCTAGACCTCGTTTATATAGGGTATGTGCGATGAGAGTATAATGGGAGGATTGGTGAATAAAGTTTCTCTTTTGGTTCTTTGCTAAGTCAGGAGGTAGGATATTGTCTTTCAAGTATGTGTAAGTTTGGCCATAGCATGAGGAATCGTGTCCAATAAGTTGACAGATGGTTTGGGAATCAGGACAATTATAGGCGGGATGAAACAACTCTTCAACTAGGAATTCATAATGCTCTTGATTTTCCTATGTCTGCAATAGAGAAGCAAGTGTAGCCATGGCATTTACTCCTTTGTTGTCATTTCTTGGAATCTGTTCAAAAGTTATTTCTACAAAGTACTTCTTGAAATCATCCACCATCTTTTTGTAAGGAATGAGTTTGTCGTCTTTTGTTTGATAGTCATCATTGGATTAATGACAAGTTGAGAGTCTCCAAAGACTTGATGTTGTGTTATGTTCCATTCTACAGCCATTTTGATGAATAGAATGCCTGCTTCTGATTTATGTTGTGTTCCTTTATTGATGCTTTCTCTTTATCCATCTTGTGTTCCATTATTGATGTTTTCTCTTGATCCATGATGTGTTCCATTATTGATGTTTGCTCCTGGACTGATATTCGGGTGATGTATTGTAAGATATGGATCAAACCCTGGAATGTTTGTATATGACCAGTAAAAACCCTTAAAAGAGTCAACCAACTTATGTAGTGAGAGAGACACAATGAAAGAAGCAAGAAACATAACAAATTCACATAAATAGATCATAATAAAGCCTTAAAACTTCCGGAAATCATCTGGAAATCAACATAGTATCATCAAAGAACATCTAGTAATTAACCGGTTACATGGAGGCTTCAAGCCAGATACAATCCAACCGGGACTCTAAGAATCAATCAGATCACAATATGTGAATCTCAAACCATGTTCTCAGTTCTACCTCCTCTACCCCTACAAATGATTAGCTAACATCATATGTATACCTGTCAGAACACATCCGGGTTGACCTCATAAGATTACATTCACTAATGCAGGAAAATGAAATGCGTAATTGGGTCGACCCTAAGAATTATATAAATTTTTCCAAAAAATAACAACCAAGTGATGTGGTTCAGCAAGAAGGTCAGCCACATGCCAAAGAACATTGGACAAGACCCAAAATGCATCCACATGCCAAGAATCACGTTGGTAATGAAGGAAAACCAACCAGTAAGCACAAGAACTGCCCCAAGAACCTAGAAATGGCCAACTGAAAGTGATAACTAACTGGAAAAGAACCCGAAACAAGATCTGCCACAAAAACAAAAACAAGATCTACCACAAAGAACAAGCAACTACTAGTGCCAACCGTTAAGAGCACAAAAAACTGCACAGAGAACAAGAGAAGAACAAAAGTGAAAGGAAATATTTTTGGTTGATACAAGATTGCCCATCGACTGGGAATGCTCTTGCATCCAACAACCCAGGTAGGAAAATATGTTCCATGAGAGGCAACTCATGAACATCTAAAAGAATCTAGAATGAAGATCCCATGCTCATTTTTGATCTAGACATCTTCTTTGTTTGCCAACCTCTTCTTCAACTCTTCCAATGCCTCAACCAGCTCCTCTAACCTCTGACAACCATTCTTTCTCTTTCCTTTCTTCTAATCAACATATTATCTCTGTTTTTGCAACTCTGATTTGGTTCTACCACAAGACTTTATCCGATTTGTTACCAGCACCTCTCTATCATCCGGTTCCACCTGTCTATCAGGATCAACTATTAGATCCTTCCGCAAACTCATGTCACCCTCTAGTATAGCCTTTGTAATTGGTTCTATCAAATCTTTCTTCAAACCCTTCGGTATAGCCCCTACCACTGATTTCTCAGCACAACTTTTCTCAGGACTCGGATTCTTCACCTCCTTCTCTTTCCCCTTCAAAGAAATCAATGTGAACTTATGCCCATCGTTTTCAATCATAACTTGGTTTCTTCTACTGTCATAAATAGCTCCTCTATCATACTACCAAGGCTTTCCCAACAAGACATGAAAAATACTCATAAACACAATATCACATAAAACTTCATCTCTAAAAGACCCAATATTGAAACTCACCAAACACTGCTCCTTTATCTCTATCTTTTGATCATCTTGTAACCAACTCACCTCATAAGGACAAGGATTATTAAGCATCTTCAATCCAAGCTTTACAACCATCTTCTCACATACTAAATTATCTGTACTTCCACTATCCATAATGACCTTGCAACACTTACCACCTGATTTGCACACAACCCAGAAATGACTCTTCCTCTGAGTAGATCTGGTATCCTTTCTCCTAAACATAAGGGATTCTCCTTGCTCTAGTACACAGTCAGATCTAGTACCATCGGGTTCCTCATTTTCCACACAACTTCTTGACATTCCTTGCTTACATTCATAGAATCTATGTCCGGTTTCTCCACACATGAAGCATTTTCCAGGAAATTCTCTACTGGAACTGCTACTAGCTTTCCTCAATGTCTTCTACTATGGTTCTTTACTCCACTTAGGTTTTGTCTCCTCTTCTTCAACCGATTTCTTCATATTATCACTCATCTTGAATTTCTCCTTTCCCTTATTCAGTTTTCTTCTCCTTAGCCTTCAAAACATACTGGTAAGCTTCTTCAACTATGGAAACCTTCAACATACTCATCTCATCTTGAATATTAAAATCAAGTCCATTGATGTACCTTGCCACCTTTTTTCTGTCCATCTCTCTATGTCTAGATCTAATCAACACCTTGTAGAATTCCTTAGTATATTCCTTCACGGTCATGTTTCTCTGTTTCAGGTTCTACAACATCTTGAACACTTCCAATTCATAGTCTCTTGGAATGAACTTGGCCTTCAATCTTTCAACCATTTGTCTCCACCGAGTGATCTTCAATTCACCATTCTCCACTCTATCTTTCTACATCTCTTTCCACCATAAGGCAACATGCCCTTTCAACCTAGTCTGTGCAAACTAGACTCTCTATGGGTCCTTGACATCCTCAAACTCAAAGTAGTCCTCCAACTCTCTGATCCAATTGATCAGATCCTCCGGATTTAGCATTTTGGAAAACTTAGAAACATCAAACTTATGCACTTTACTTGCTTGTGCCACTTCTTTTAGGAATCTTTCCTCTCTGTCATCTTTCGGTTCTTCAGCTACCTCAAGCTCTTCACCAGCTTCCTCATATTCATCCTCAGAATCAGGGTTTCTTTGCAAACCAACCAAAACATTCTGGATTTCATTTCTCACTTCATTCTTGAAGTCTTCCATCATCTGTTCTATCCTCCAGGGTTTTTTCTCCTCAATGACATCTCTTCTTCCACTCCAGTGAACTGCCTCAACTCGGTGATCTGACTACAGGTTTCAATTGCCTCCCCTTGATGATCTATTGAATACACACACAACCTACCTCCAATCGATGATCTATCCACCTCAAGGAATGCTTCAATGTTCACAAATGATTCTTCCACCAGCCAGTCCATAACCAGCTCTGACACCACTTGATGTAGCCATAACCGGTAATAAACCTCAAAAGAGTCAACCGACTTATGCAACGAGAGAGACACAATGAAAGAAGCAAGAAAACTTAACAAATTCATATAAATAGATCATAATAAAGCCATAGAACTTCCATCAATCATCATATTATCATCAAAGAACATCTAGTAATTAACCAGTTACATGCAGGCTTCAAGCTAGATACAATCCAACCAGGAATCTAAGAATAAACCAGATCACATTGATATGCGAATCTCAAACCTTTTTCTCAGTTCTACCTCCTCTGCCCCTACAAATGATTACCTAACATCATATTTATACCTGCCAAAATACATTCAGGGTGGCCTCATAAGATTACATTCACCAATGTAGGAAAATGAAATGTGTAATTGTTTTGGCCCTAAGAATTAGATAAATATTTACAAAAAAAAAAACCAAGTTATGTGGTTCAACAGGAAGGCCAGCCACATGCCAAAGAACATCGAACAAGACCCAAAATGGATCCACATGCAAATAATCACACTAGTAATGAAGGAAAACTGATTGGTAAGCACAAGAACTACCTTGGGAACCCAAAGACAACCAACCAAAAGCGATAACTGACTGGAAAAGAACCCAAAACAAGATCTGCCATGAAGAACAAGAAACTACATGTGCCAACTAGCAAGAACACAAAAAATTGCACAAAGAACAAAACAAGAACAAAACTAAAAGGAATTATATTTAGTTGATGCAAGCTTTCCCATCAACTAGGGATGCTCCTACATCAACTACCTTACATTAATCTGTAGACTACAATTCGGTTAGGATGAACTAAGAAAATAACATCTCCTAATGCTTGATGACAGTTCCGGTTAAGAACATTTGTTTGCCCTTCAACAATTTCTTCTCAACACACTATACTGAAGGATAATTTCACTAATGCACACATACCCCACTCACTAATAATGTAGACATAACCACCATACCTAAATTACATGAATCTAACACCCATTTATACAAATTATTAACCTTAAGTGCAAGGTCGGCTCAAACCCTCAATACCTAATAACAAAAGTACATCACATGATACATAAATAAGCCACTAGACCAATGCAATGCCATAGAAGACATAGCATGGACCTAAATCAAATCCTCAAACATGCAAAACTACCAGAAATCTTGCCAAGATCAACCACAACACGCTACACGATCGAAAATACCGCATAACATGAAGAATATCACCAAACCCATAAGATCTTCAAGAAGGTGCACAATGTTCAATGTGGATCATCAAAACAAATAGGAAATGATCAAGAAACACCAACAAGTACGTTAGAACTATCTGCAATAGCTGCACCAATATCACTTACTCAAGTCTTCATCGATCAACACGGTAATACTCAAGAACACTTAACAACAACAATTTGGACCATAAAGATAACTTGTGGAGCACCAAATCATGAACCATCTGAAATGAAGATACACATGAATATCTAAAATACTCTCCCAAATCCACAACTCAAGATATGAACATACCGAAGTACAACAAATCAATCACTAGAACACTGCAACACTGAACACTGAAAAACTAATCTTCATACGGGAATCCACAACTCGATCAAATCACCACACAAAATCATGGAGTTAATAAAAAATTAAGTATCTCTAGTTGATTCAGCATCCCAAATAGATAAACCAACCAAATCAATTGTCTGCAATCACCACATCACCAAAGCACAAGAATATGTTGACATCAATCACAACAACATATCCTAGTAGCAAGGACTCTGTGAGCACCATCTTGAATACCGCCCATGACTGTACTCTGGAATCCTTCAATTTCTAGAAATGGGTTGTCAACAACATCACCAGTATGCAAGGTAAGCAAAGGGAGCTAGAAAATAAGATTAATAAGTTGATTAAGGATTCTAACTCTAGGAAACAGAATGATGATACAGAAAATAATGAAGCTGAGGAGGAAATTAAGATGGAGGATTGGTTGGAGAAAGATCTAATCAAAGGGGACCTGAAACACTTGGAGGATGTTATCAGAATTTTGAAAGAATGGGCGGAGGAGGACAAAGATAACATCAACACCCGGGTCGCCCGTAATGAGAAGGCTCTGAAAAGCTTCATGAACCACAACCTCTAGGTCCTTGAAGTTTCATCCCAGAACATGAACGCTTTGGTGGATCATTTAGAAAGGAAAAATTAGGATAAGAACCTAGTAATCATAGAAGACGTTCCAACCTCCAGCCCCTCCCACCAGAATCCTAGACACAGAACAAGGCAGACCACTACTGGGAAGGACACCAAAATAAAAGAGAGGCAGCTGGGATAGGAAAGCAATGACCTGAGGGAAGCGGCCAAGGTGATGATGCTCTTGGTTCAGAATGCTGAGGAATCCATTAAAAGTTTTTAATTAACTTGTAATGTTGGGGTTGGGGTCAATTTCTTGTTGGCCTCTTGCTGTCTTTTTCTTTGCTGTTGGTTTTTGTGCTGGTCTTTTGCAGCTGTCTTGTTTTGTTTCCTTCTTGGCTATCTTTCGAATGTAATCGGGTTTCAGGTCCCTTAAAACCTATTTTTACTTAATCAAAAACATATCCTGGCAGCAACAATATCCAACACTCTTCTCTATTTTCTTCTTCTTCATCATCATTAGGTTTCTCCTCATTGCTTTCTTCTAGAGGTTTCTTTTCTTCGACAACAGTAGGTATGATCTCAAATTCAGCTTCTTAAATAGGTTCTGGGGCAATCTATTCCCATGCTTTGCATAATTTCACATTTGTACTCTCCACTATCTTGTTCAATCTTTTGTTGTAACACTAGTAATCCTTGCTTTTTGTTGTATATACAAAGAATATTCCTTCATCAACTCTGGTATCAAAATTTCCAAGATTATTCTCATCTCTTCTGATATAGCACTTGCTTTCAAAGAATCTGAAGTATTTCATAGTAGGTGGTCTTTTGTACCACAACTCATAAGGTGTATTTGTATGATTTATCCTCATCTAAACCCTTTTAAGAATGTAAACAATACTATGCATAACTTCTTTCCAATAAATGCTATCCAAGTTACCATCTTTCATCATAGTTCTAGTTGTATGCACTTGAAAATTGGCTTGAGATAATTAATTAAATACATTCTATTTAATCAATCATTCCTCTACCTATGAATAATTTTTTTAATTTGTTTATATGGTTCACAACATTTATTCCTCTTATCCTAGATCATTTCAACATCATCTAACCAATTTGTCCTTTTATGCCACATCATCACGAGTCTCACAAATTAAATATTCCTAAATATTTAATTGATCAATTATCCTCAACCAATTCAACAAACTAAATGGACACATGGAATTTGCAACAAATTGAGAAATTAAATATTTCTAAATATTTAATTAATCAAATATCTTCAACAAACCTGGAAGAGACACATGGCATCTTCAACCAATTGAGGACACTTGGCATTCCTCTCTCTTCTCCATCCTCCACATAGCATTTATTTCCTCTTGAGGGAGCAAGATCCACTTTTCTCTCTAACTTCTCCATCTCCAACCACTCAATTCCTCAAATTGAATTGGAACTATCCATCTCTACCACCTAGGACATGAGCCTTAGAAAATCTATAAATAGGCTCTCATTTGTATTAATCAAGGTCTAGAAGCACAAATCAAGTTCACACACAATTAGAAGCATTTTAGCAAGCATTAGAGCATTTTTAGGAATTAAGCATTTTAGCAAACTTTTAGCATTTTTCATCTTCATAGAATTATCATTAGCATATAGAAGCATTTTAACATCATGTAGATTATAATTTTAAATATCTACATATCTTCATTTTAGCAAACTTTTAGCATTTTCATCTTCATATCTTATAATCATATAGTGCAGGATTCAATTCTTGCATTAGAATATAATTTCTCATTCTCTACATTATCATTCTAAAAGCCAAGTGCATGAAATCTAAGAGCAAGTATGATTTGAAGAATCCTTCGAGATAGAGGACAATGGGATGCTCATAGGAAGGCTGAATTTGAGTTCTCATTTTCTTAATTTTATTTCCATATTTGTCTCATTGATGTGTTTTATGATGTAAATTGATTGACACATAATTCCTACACACACTAGCCATTTTAATAATAGTTTTGTTCTTCCTTTCTACCACACCATTCTATTGAGGGGTTCTCAGAGAAAAAAGATGTCTCCTAATGCCATATTTCTCACAAAAATTATCAAACTCATTTAAAGTAAATTCTCCACCTCTATCAGTTCTTAAACATTTGATTTTAGCATCAACTTGATTCTCTACCATTGAATTGAAAATTTTAAATCTTTTAAAAGCTTTATATTTTTCCATAAAAAATGTAACCCATGTCATTCTAGAGTAATCATCACTGAGTAGCATAAAATACCTTTCAACATTGAGTCCACATTTCCTTGTCAGACTACATAAGTCTATGTGATTTATCTCCAATTGGTATGATGTAGAATACTCCTTGGTCTTGAAACTTCTCCTTGTTTGCTTTCCTAACTGGCATTCTCTACACACAAATTCAATAGGTTTGATAATCCTTGGTAAGTCTCTCACTACTTTATAGTTATTGATATTTATCATTTTATGAAAGTTAACATGTCTCATCCTCTTATGCCATAACCAGCATTCATTTATCTGACTCAGACAACATGTTTCTACTTATGTCCTTTATGTAGTAAACATTCCCACTTGTCCTAGTTCCTTCTACGACCAGTTTTCTAGTTCTACATTTTCTAATCATACATCTAGTTTTTGTGAACACGACTTCATAACCTCTATTGCATATCTAACTAATATTCAATAGACTATCTCTCAATCCGTCTACATAATAAACACTATCAATTTTATGCTTACCATCAATAGAGATTCTTCCTATATTGCAGATTGATGTAACTTCATCTCCTACAAATTTTATAGATCCACCATCATACTTGTTAAGACTAATAAATGTGTCTTTGTCTTTGGTCATGTGATTTGAGCATCTAGAATCAATGATCCATGATCTAGGTTCAACTTTAGCATGTAGTTGTTACAAGTATAGTTGTCGTTGCAACAAAAGATCAACTTGTTAATGCTTGATAGAACCACTAGAGTTATAGAATCCATAGGAGGTAGCTAAGCCATGTCACAAATCTGAGAACTACACTGGACAACACAAGGAGACCAAGGGCGCAGACCTTGCAACAGTCCACCCTAACACAAGTGAGGGGTTTGAACCTATGACCAAGCTCTGATACCACTTGTTACAAGTGCAGTTGTTGTTGCACCAAAAGATTGACCTGTTAATGCTTGATACAACCACTAGACTTATAGAATCCACATGAAGTAGTTAAGACATGTCACAAACCCGGGTGTTGTGCTGCACAACACAAGGAGACCAAGGGCACAGACCTTGTAACAATAGTGCAGTCTTCTCTTTTGGACTTTTGATACATTCCTGATACTTCTCTTCTATTGCCAAAAATAAGGATTCTTCATTCAATAATGTAGCATCTTCTTCTTCAAATGAGTGTGCCTTTGTATAATATGAACTCCTTTTCCCTTTATCTTTATCATCCTTTCTTCTCTTAAAGTCATTTCTTCTATACCTACTTTTCTTTACATAATCCTCAGACTTTCTGTAATATTCTTTATATGTACATTTTGAGGCATAATGACTAATTCTTCCACAACTAAAATATTTCAAAAGTAACTTACCTTTGTAGTTTTGAGTTCCTTCCTTCAATCTCATCCAAGTTCTCACTAGTTTTTGGTTCATCTCTTGATATCCTTGAAAAGTTAAATGTGGCTTCACTTCAAGAGGAATTTATCTTTTCCATCTCAACATTCTCATAGGAAGACAATGTACTAATAAATTGATCAATTGTGTAGTTGGTCAAGTCATGCCATTCTTCAATTGCACATTTTTTTGGTTTGTAGGGTTTTGTCAATGTAAACAGGATCTTTATGATGACATCACTTTCTTCAAGCATTCCACCAACAACTCAGATAGCTTTTTTTGTATCATTTACTCTATGTATGTAGCTTTCAACACTTTCATCATTATCCTTTCTGAAACCTTCAAAAATTTGCTTCAAGTTCAAGAGTCTTACTTGTTGTGTCTTCGGATCACCTTCATATCCATAACTCAACTTGTTCTAGATTCCCTTAGCTTTCTTCATTCCTTTGACTTTACAAAAAAATTCATCATTGAGAAAGATAATAAGAATTTTTCTAGCCTTCAAACTCATCTATTGATCCTTAATCTCATTTGGAGTTGATGGTCCATTAGGAGGTTGTTGATAACTGGTTTAGATAATCTCTCTAATTCTATTATGCAATATTCCAAATAAGATTTCATTCTTTCCTTCCAAGAGTTGTAGTTTGTTCCATCAGAAATCAAAGCTTTAACATGAGAGTCCTACACCATTTCTAGATCTACCTCAATTGGTTAAGCTTTCCATATAGTAACCTTGCTCTGATACCAATTGATGAACACCCAATAGGACTGAGAGGGGGGTGAATTAGTCTAGAATATCAAAAATAATTGTTGATTAACCTATTCAAAATTAGCACTTTAACCATCAATACATTAAATACAAATACATAGACACATGAACACTAGATATACGTGGAAAACCCAAATAGAGAAAAACCACACCGAGAATCTAACTCACAATATGAATAACAATGTTCACAAAATTCTAGACTTGTAGCCAAGGAGCACCAACACCTAAAGGACTTGCAAAACTAAGGTGAACTACCTTAAGAAAACTATAAAAGGACTTGTGTAGCTAAAGAACACTTCTACATGACAAGATACAAGCTACTACCAAAGGAATCACTATCAATAAGCAACAAATGAAATAGTTGAAATCAAAATAATAAAGATTGTCCTAATCATGAAATTATCCTTGAATAGTAATTGTTGTCACAAAATTTTACACCCTTCTTGAACACTAATGTTCAACAACCTTGTGAAACATGGAAACAACCTCCAAGTGTGGGACCTTGCACATGTGAGGTTGAATCTCTGGAGAAGGCCAACTTCCTTTCCAATCAAGGTGCAGTTTTAGACAAACCCAATAATTTTAAAACCTACTCCTAAGCCTAATTTAACACTTGCAAAGGAAAAGGGAGAATAAATGTTGAAACTTAACCAACCCACAAGCTCAATTTTTTAATTTTTTTTTTTAAATTAATGTTTTGCAATTAACCACTTAATTTTAAAATTTAAATTTGAAATTTAGCTTGCAAGTGAAAATTAAAATTTTTTAAATTGAAAAACACTCATATCTGAAACAATTAATCCACAAGGTCAATCTTGAAATTAAAAGTTAGGGTTTTAATGAAATTAACCTCTAAATTTTAAAATTTGCAAGGAAATCAAACTTGTAAATGAACATTTGAATTTTAAATGGCATACACACTCAAATCTAAGAACAATTCAGAAGTAAGCATAGGACACGTTGGGTTCACCAAAATGTAAATGAGAAAATTGGATTTGGCAATTTACAACATAGAGGGGAGAAATCACCAAATCAATTTTGCTTGCAGCCTTTACATTCAAAAGAGAGAAGGGAATCCACTAGATTCAGTCCCAATTCAGATAAGGATTGAATTCTGAGTGGATTGGATTGATTTGTGAATATATTTCCTGTCTTTTGTAAGTTGAAATGTTGATTTAAGGTGAAGTGCTAAAAATTGAAGGAAAAAATGAGAAAATAGTGAGCTATAGATGTGAGATTGAGCTAGGCACCTGAAATTGAGCAACATAAGCTGATTCGGATCTGACCCTCTAAAAGCTCCTGAAAAGCCAAGACCATGGCGCGACACTATGGTCATCTGAACTTTTCGCATGCTGAAAAGCGTTGATTCATCTTTGTGAATAAAGATTATTTTGAGAAGTACAAATTTGCACCTATTTCCTAGAGACAGAAAGAAAGTGATGCAGATATTGGCAACTAGAAGGTTAGAAGACCCAAAATCACTCCTCTATGCCTTATCCAAGGCCTACTACAACCCCACAACTAGGGTTCTACACACACTAATGACAACCAGTCACCAACTACACTTCCTAGGGAGGGTTTGGAGTGTTTCACACCTAGGAAAACCCACCCTAACCTTCCAATCAAGTTTAGAACTCTCCTTTGTGCACCCGGGTTAAGAAAACTCCATTTAGGCCTAGTTCTAGTAGCCCTGCCAGACTGGTATTTCCAACTTTATTCAAAATTCTTCCAAAACACCCTAGGAATAATTTTCAATTTTGAGTACCATTTTGGTGCTTACACCCAATCCCAAGAGACTGAGGTTTGACTCTACTCCAGCACCCCTAAGCACGTACTATGGACATAGACCTAATAGGCCTAATTAGGCTTGTTTTTCGAAGCAACTACTTGAAGATGGGTTTGTAGAAAAAAAATCAACACTTGGACATGTTCCCCTGTCCTCTAATGGGCTAAATCAACCATCAAACCAGTCTCCATACACTCCCTTGGTGATTGTTTGTTCATTCCTCCTTGTAGTCTAAACTAAAGACATTATCTTGTTTAGTCTAGGGATTGGTGGTAACCACACCAACCCTCACTCCTAGATTCCACCCTTTTGGAATCTCAATGTACACTCCCTTAACTTGCATTTTCCAAAAGGCTATTGAATTCCACAATGGAATTTGCAAGTTAGGGCTACATCTTGGGTGAAACCCTATGAACAGAGGTTTTGAGTGACAATTTTTAGTAAATTGATCACTACTCACTCCAAACTATGCCAAATGGAGCTAGATCACTTGCATTATAACCTGAACTCACACCCCTATACAGCCACTTCAAAATTTTATTCAATCAAATCCTTTGTCAGACTGTACTGTATGGAAAACAATGAGAATTGGGTGAAATATGAGTTTTATTGTTGTTCAATCCACCAAATATTTACACACCTCATCCAACCACAACATGGATGATCTCGGAGGCCTAAATAGGTCTTCCCTCAATGGATATAACTATTTTCAAATTGTTATGGCCATTGGAACCTCTTTTCCACAACCGGTGGAAATGTTGCTTAGCAACTTTTTACAACTTTGCATATTTGACACTTTTGATGTGTCAAAGTCCCCAATGGACTTTGTAGACCTATCATAGGCCTAAAAATACTCAAAAAAGCCTAGCAACATGCTTCCTACACTACGTGAACCCCATGGCCTAATTTGGTCTCTAGGTTTATAAATGACCTTAGAGCCAATTGGCCTTACAAATAGGTTCCTTATTACATCAAGAGAATCCAAATTGATCCAACACACCAACCTAGGATCTAAGAGCTATCCAATACTCAACAGCAAATGGAATCAAGAGAGTGCCCTGCACTAGAAAGGGAAATAGGTTGGGAATAGGGGCTTGCCCTAGGTCAACCCCAATTTTGGAACTACCTATGAAATTAAAGTAAAGACAATTGAAATGATTGTAAGGAAAGGTTCTCCTTTTGAGGGAGATGTTGAATTATGACTGAATATTGAATAATTATACCTCCTTTTTAAGTTTTGCTTGCCTCCACACGAAATTAGGGTTTCATGAAATATGATGTAGATCTCCACTTTAATGCTTGAATCTCAACTTTATTACTGCTCCAAGGCTTGAAGGAAGATTGGAAATGCTCAATTTTTATTGAATGCTTGAATTCTTGATCTCTTGTGTGCTCTTTCTAATTGATGGATGCTTGTATATCATGAATGTATATCAAAATGAGAGGGGAAATCCTCTTTATATACTTTCCCATTGGGAAAAATAATTAATTTCCAACATGAGTTGGCACAAAGAGGGGAATCCTCCCCAAATTTGAAATTCTACATTGGCTTTTGAGGGGGCCCAAATTAGGGTGGACCATGGCATGGTGCCATCGCCCTGCCCTATTTTGGGTAGGCTTTAAGGTGCATTTTTTAGTTTTATGCCATTTGTGATATGTATGAGCATAATTAGGTCTTCAATCAGGCCAAGAGGGACAAACGCTAACATGCAGACCCAAATACTGTTAAAATTGCAAAGGGGTACAATTTTAGGACACTACATTTAGCCCCCACTTTAGCGGGAGTATGAAGTCATTCATAATCGCAGTAAAGTACAAAGGGTTCACATTAAAAAAATTTCACCAAGTCATCAAGAAGGGAAGATACACCAGGCCCCTAGTGGACTTTAGGATCTTACAACTTTGATGATGAGGTAAAAGGGAAGATCATGAGAGAGAGAAAGAGAGAACCATGACTACAACTAGTAAGGTTCTCTTACTATGAGTCATGAAAAGAAAAATACCAAAAATTACAAAGCACGTTAAAGAAAGTTCGCTAAGTAACTTTAAGTATCAAGATATGCCAGAGAGAGAATCATTGAGTGGAGTGTACTTTCCCACATTAAAGAAATTGAACATACCTTATTGAGAGCAATTTCTTTTAGGTAGGATACACCCAAAAACATAGGCATGTTATCACAATAATTTAGCCCACAAGAGAGGACAAATTAAAGGATAATGATCACAAAACACAAAAAATGAGGTGGTTTCACTTACCTCTGGAGTTAGTATTCTTTGTTATAATACCCAATGTATATTATGTGTATATATATGCATAGAATTATCCTCATCCCCAAAGATAGGAAATCACCATGGAACAAGGGTGCATGTATCTCATAAGTGAACATAGGAGAGACCCCAAGGATATCTCTATGCTTTGCATCATCCTCAAGTATACAACAGTAGGAGAACAAATAGAAGAATTGAGGGAGAACTAGAATAAGATCACAAACAAGCAAGAGATGAGTGAGAGAGGATTTAGGGTGCTAATGAAGCTAATCAAGCATGTCATCCACCCCCCAATCTTTCTGATCATTATTTCAGGAAGGCGGACAATACGCAATGTAAGGAAGTTAAGTAGTGGAACAACTTCCTACACTAACCTTGAGAGTAGGGTAATGCAAAAACTTTTATAGATCATCACAATAGTTATAGAAAAAAAAAATAGATATAATAACTTTCAAACCATAGCACGGTGATTTACATGGGGAAAACCCTTTTGCGAGAAAAACCCCACACTCCAAAAGCCGCCCAATATATTATTCTGCAATCAAAACATATTACAATATACTTGCGGAGAAAGCTCTTCACAGGAGTACCACTAATCAGAGATTCAGAGGTAAGTCAATAGCTATAAGACTCTTACACCCACCCTCTATCTCACACACCTCATATATAGGAGATACAATACAAGAAACCATCAAACGGTATTACAAAACCATGGGCTAAATACACCCAATAAGGTGTAGCCGACCTTTTCTCCCTTCTAGATACCCTATGGCATGTCCCTCCCTTTTTATAGCTCATTTATGTGTTTGATGTATTTGATATTTCCTATTTCAGGAGTGCAAACTTACAGAGGCCATAACTTGAGAACTGTGTGTCCTATTGACAAACCGTTTGAAGTGTCAGAAAGCTCACGAAGTTCTCTATTACCTCCTAAACTGCTATGCCATTTACACCCACTTTTCAAGGCATTTCAGAGCCTCTAAAGTCCTCAAAATCAATTTTAAACCTTTCATTGGACCCCTCCAAAATGAAAAATTTGATATCTTCCAAATTAGCTGTGATCTTGCGACATAACTTTACCAGAATTCTTATCTAACCAACTAGAAGATTTGGGGAGAATTTCGCAACATTTCATGCTCAAATTAAAACTTACTATAAATAGTAACCTCATGTAAATGCAAGGCTGACACACCATTTTCCTAACAAATCTCCCACTTGTCGAACACCTTGCAAGAGAAAAGGGAGTATCAACACAATAAATCAATTGCTAGGTGCCATGAGGCCTATAGACTCTAAGCACCATTTGAACTTCTATGTGCTCATAGCCTTAGTTAAAGAATTTGCAACATTCATCGAAATTTCTACCTTAACCAGCTTCACCCTGCCATCTTCAACCATATCTTTGACAAAATGATACTGAACATCAATGTGCTTGGTCTGGCCATGAAATGTTGGGTTCTTAGCTAGGTAGATCACACTTTGACTGTCACAATAAACTATCACGACTCCTTGTTTTATTCCAATGTATGAACATAGTCTCTTAAGCCAAATGGCCTCTTTATAAGCATGAGTAGCTTACATATACTCAGCTTTAGTAGTGGATAAAGCAACCAGAGCATGTCGCTTACTCATCCACCTAATTGCACTACCAAATAAAGTGAACACATAAGAACTAGTGGATCTTCTGCTATCAATATCACCTACCTAGTCTTACATAACCATGAATATCAAGGGAAATCACGTATCCAAATGAATTGCCATGATAACACAAAGATTACTCTGAGGTACCCTTCAAATATCTGAAGAATCTTTTGACTGCATCCCAATGAACTCTACCAAGGTTAGACATATATCTGGACAAAATTCCCATTGCTTGGGCAATGTCTGGTCTAGTACAGACCATATCATACATCAAACTTCCAACTGCACTTTGGTAAGGCACTTTTCTCATGTCTTCCATCTCTGATGGGGATGTAGGACAATCTGTAATGGATAATTTTATTCCAATTGTAAAAGGAACACACAATGATATACAATCCTGCATGTTGAACCTCTATAGCACTGAATTCACATACTTACTCTAGCCTAGCCATAGCTTTCTGTTCACTCTGTCTCTTCTAATTTCCATCCCAAGAATGTGTTTCACTGCACCAAGGTCTTTCATTTTAAATTTAGCAGTGAGATGAGACTTTAGTTCTAAAATCACACCTTTCCCTTTACCAATGAATAACATATCATCAAGATACAATGCAATGTATAGGAAATGATCACCATCAGTTTTATAATAAACATAGGGATCTGATTTAGAATGCTCAAATCCCAAACTCAACACATATTTATCAAATTTTTGGTACATCCTAGGACTCAATTTGAGGCCATATAGGGATTTTTTAAATTTACAGACCAAATTACTTTTACCTTTCACTACATAGTGCTCCGGCTATGTCATATAAATATCCTCCTCCAAATCACCATGAAGGAAAGAAATTTTCACATAAATTTTCTCAACCTCTAAATCATAAGCAATAGAAATAGAAAGCAAAAATCTAATGGATGTTATTTTGGCAACAAGAGAAAATGTCTCACCATAATCAACACCCTCAATCTGAGAGTAGCCTTTTGCACCCATCCTTGCTTTATACGTATCAATGCTTTCATCTGAACCAATCTTTTTCTTGAACACCCATTTACAACCAACAAGCTTACATCCTTGAGGAAATGGTACAAGATCCCATGTATCATTCTTTTTCAAAGCTGCCATTTCTTCTTCCATAGCAATCTTCCAGGATTCTGCATCATTCATACCTAATGCCTCTTCTACAAATTTTGGTTCATCCACATTATTATTCAAAGAAAAAATACATCTCCAATCATCAGGTGAATACCTTTTAGGTGGTTGTCTATATCTTGTAGACCTTCGAACAAGTTGAGTTGGATGTTCTTCCTCCTCTTTTGAAGATTTGAAGATAGACGAGCTCTTCTCAACTTCTTGCCTATCTAGGGATCTCAATTCAACTCTTCCAAGTTTAGAAGGAAATTGAACCACATCTTCCTTTTTAGTCCGTTCTGGCTGCAATGTAACAAAAGGAGACTTAATTTCTCTAGAAATAACACTTCTACTATGAATTAACTTTTGTACAATAGGGTCCCAAAGACTGTATCTTTTCACACCATAACTATACCCGATAAAGGTACATTTCACAGCCTTTTTTCCAACTTTTTCTACTTCTCCTTTGCCACATGTGCATATGCCTCATAACCAAAAACTCTAAGATCTCTCAATGAAGGAGTGTGGCCCGACCATGCTTCCATAGGATTTTTATCAACAAGGGCTGATGTAGGAGACCTGTTTATCAGGTAGCAGGCAATGACAACAGCTACAGCCCAAAACTTTTGTTCTAGACCAACACCACTCAACATACTCCTAGCCTTCTCCATCAGTGTCCTGTTCATTCTTTTTGAAACTCCATTTTGTTGTGGATAATAAGGAGTTGTCTTCTATCTATTAATTCCACAGTCTTTACATAATCTATCAAAATCATTAGAGAAAAATTAACCACCATTATCAGTCCATAAACTTTTAATTTTCTTTCCAGTCTACAACTCAACCATTGCTTTAAATTCTTTAAATCAATTGAAAACTTCAAATTTACTCTTTAGAAAATCTACCCATGTCCTACTAAAATCATCAATAAATGAAACATAATATGTGGATTTTCCAATCGAAGGAACATCTACAGGGACAAACACATCAGATTGAATACGATCCAAAACACCACAAGTTTTATGAGAGCTCGAGTAAAACTAAATGCAATTTTCTTTTCCATTAATGAAATGCTCACAGAAATAAAAGTCAAGATTACAATCATTCAAACCTTAAACAAGTTTTTTATTTTTCAATGTCTTAAGACCCTTTTCTCCAATGTGGACAAGCCTCTCGTGCCATAACATAGTTTTCTCTATAGGTAACTTTGCTTCAGAAGAAAGAGCACCCTTAGATACCCAAAAGGCATTTCCATCTATTGAAGGTGAAACCCTCAAATCTTCCATAGATTTACTTTTTATAGAAGTGCTATTACACTCAATAGTGTATGCATATAGCTTATACAAAGTGTCAAACATGACACGTCTAGAAATTACCATAGAACTCTTAATCATCTTACATCCTGATTTAGAAAAGACTACTTGCATACCCGCATCTATTAGTTTTCTCATAGATAACTGATTTCATTTTAAACTAGGGATATGTAGCACACCATTAATCCTTTTATTCTACCATCAGAAAACTTGATTCTAACTTTACCTCGACCAACAATGTCTAAATGTGAATCATCACCCAAGTACACCTTACCTCCATTAAATTCTTCATATTCAAAAACCCAATCTCTATTGGTAGGAATATGAAAAGATGCACCTGAGTCAATTAACCAGGCATCATTACCTGTATGAGTCGCCAAAGCTGCAATAAATGCATCACCATCTTCCTTCTCGGACTCAAAATCAAAATCAATCTTCTTCTTTTTCTTCATCTTTTCTTCTTTGTTGTCCTTATAGATGTGACCTGGTTTATCACAATTCCAACAAATGACTTTGTACTTTCCAGGAGATTTTGATTTCCCTATCAATTTAGTCTTATCATGCTTCTCATTCTTCTTGCCTTTCTTCTTAGGTCTTCCATGAATAGTTAGGGCTTCCTTCAAACTGTGGGATACCTTCCTTTGCATCTCTTCACCAAGTAGGGCACCCACCACATCTTTAGACTTCAAAACAATCGAATTACTACCGATAGCCATAACAAGAGAATCCCATGAATCAGATAAAGAACAAAGCAAGATCTGGCATTTATCCTCTTCATTCATCTTAACACCAATAGATACTAATTGAGCCACCAACTTATTGAATTCTTCCAGGTGTTTTGCAACTCATCTAGCCTCTTCCATCTTCAAGTAATACAATTTCTTCCTCAAGAAAATCTGATTTAATAAAGATTTTGCTTGATACATTTCACCAATCTTAGTCCATAGCTTTTTTGCAATGTTTTCTTTGTGGACACTGATTAGAACAGAGTCTGCCAGGCATAGTCTGATTAGACCCTTGGCTTTTCAGTCCATAACATGATACTAAGCCATCATTGTAGGATCTTAGGTCCTTTGGATATTCGCATCAACAACATCCCATAGATCTCGATCTATTAGCAAATCTTCCATCTTTAGCTTCCACATCTCAAAATTTGTTCATTAAATTTCTCCACTTCTATTTTCCCTAACGAACTTGCCATCTGAAAATTCCTGCAACAAGATCAAAAATTGTCTTCTGCAAAATCTTCCACTTAAATCTGGATTAGTTCAAAAAACCCAACAACCCGCAATTGAAACAAAAGGTGATCAAGCTCTGATACCACTTGTAAGGAAGTTAAGTAGCAGAACAACTTCCTACACTAACCTTGAGAGGAGGGTAATGCAAAAAATTTTATAGACTATCACAATAGTTATCAAAAATAGAAATAGATATAATAACATTCAAACCATAACATAGTGATTTACGTGGGGAGAACCCTTTCGGGATAAAAACCCCACACTCCAAAAGCCACCCAATATATTATTATGCAATCAAAATAGATTACAATATATTTGCAGAGGAATTTCTTTAGAGGAGTACCACTAATCAGAGATTTAGAGGTAACTCAATATCTATAAGACACTTACACCCAACCTCTATCTCATGCACCTCATATATAAGAGATACAATACAAGAAACCGTCAAACGGTATTACAAAACCATGGGCTAAAACCACCCAATAAGGTGTAGCTAACCTTATCTCCCTTCTAGATGCCCTATGATGTGTCCCTCCCTTTTTATAGCTCATTTATGTGTTTGATGTATTTTATATTTCCTATTTCAGGAGGACAAACTTCTGGAGGCCATAAATTGAGAACCGTGTGTCTTATTGACATTTTTTGAAGTGTCGGAAAGCTCATGAAGTGCTCTATTGCCTCGTAAACCACTACGTTATTTACGCCCACATTTTAGGGCATTTTGGGGCCTCTAAATTCATCAAAATCAAATTTAAAATTTTATGTTCAAAACTAGTTGTGATCTTGCGCCATAACTTTACCGAAATGCTTATCTAGTCGACCAGAAGTTTTGGGGAGAATTTCACACTATTTCGTGCTTACATGAAAACTTACTATATATAGTAACCTCATGTAAATGCAAGGTTGAGACACCATTTTCCCAACATGCAAGAGGTGTGACATCGAGCACAATAGATGGAGCTATCACAAGTTACAAACAAGGACCATGCTCTAATGATGAGTCACTTTGTCAAGTTTACTAGGAGCTAGGACTAATGCTTTTGAAAATTTCTCAAACAAATCATTGTCAACTTCAACATATTCATATTCATCATCAAAAATATTAGGATCAACATTATCATCATTAACAACATTCTCACCTATTTCTTCATCAAGATTAACAAAAAAAGGATCTCTAAGAGAAATAGAACTTGAGCCATCATTTATCTTAAGCATTTTGTGTCTTGGAGAATTAGGCTGAACATCTTGGTTAGGAGAAGGTTGGGAAAATGGTATTATATCAAGGGTTGGTGTCTTTGGAGAAGAAATAGTTTGGGAAGCAAGTTCGTGAGCTCTCGCACGATGTCTTTGACAGCGTTCCCTCACACAATTATTTCTTTTGGTTTTAGCTAAAGGCTGTGAAGGTTTAGGTCCATCGGGCATAGGTTTCATTTCTTCTTTGAAGGAAGGATGCATAGGAGAAGGTATTTTAGGTTGAACTATAGGAGAGGCCAGTTGCTTCCCTTTGTAAGATGTAGGAGGCAGAACCACACCATATAAAGGAGGAATGGGAGGTGTAGGAAGGAGACCAAGTCCATCATGAGGAGGAGGATATGGTCTACCATTAGGAGGAATCGATTGATGCTTAGAAGGAATATCATTTCTATCCTTGGGAGGAAGGATGGACTCATTCTTAGTAGAAGAATATAATCCTCTTTGGGAAGAAGATTATTTCCTTCCTTAGAAGGAAGAATAATATTGTCTTCAAGAAGAGGTATATGATCATCAAGAGGAAGGGTAAATATTGGATTTCTAGGTTTAATCAAGGATAAATTCATCTCATTTTTCCATTTTTGATATGATTTAAAGAGAGCATCACTTCTAGGTTGAAGAGGTTGAAATTATTCAGACCAAAAATAATCAAGACAAACATCTCCATGCCTAAGCATAGGTTGATATATTCTATGATTAACAATTATGATTTTATCATTGCTTTCCTGGAAGAGAGCCAAGGGTGTCCCAACTTCACACAAAATCGATTAGATGTACGAATGATAGCAAAGACAACATCTAGGCATTTAGTGTTGGATATTGCTAAGAAGTTTGTTGGAATGAAATGTTGTCATTGATGTCAACATAGTCTTTTGTGTATTCCAGTGTTGCAGTCAGATTAAATAAGTTGGTTTGGTTAGTGTGTTATAGTTGAGTTGTTGTGGTTTAATGGGTTTTGAGATATGTATGCTTAGTTGATTCAGCAGAAGTTTTAGTGGTCCACATGATGTATTGATTGAGTTATGAGGTCTGGTATTATGGTTGATATTTAGTTGTTCGTGTTATTCTGTATTTTGGTTTGTGCTCTGAATTGCTCCAAAATTGCATTGTATTGGTTTGTGGATTTTGAAAAATGTTTGAGATGTTTATATGTGTCCTTAATTCAAATGGTTTGTGATTTGGAAGTTTGCAAGTAAATCTTTCAGTTTGACAGTCAGTTCAATGTGTGTTCTTGAGGTTTGGCATATTGATGATGGAAATTCTAGTAAGTAGTGACATTGCGGTTGTTTCTGGTGCAATTAATGTTGCTTGTGGATGTTTCTAGATTGATTCATATCCATGTTGATGGTCTGCATTGACCGTTATATGCATTATTGATCATTTTCTTGATCTCATGGTGATCTTCATGTTATGCAACATTCTTGGTGATTGTAGCATGTTGTGAATGTTTGAGGCATAATTCTTGGTGGTATTTCTTAGTTGTTGTATTTGTTTAGGTCCAAACTATGTCTTATTCGACATTGTTTTGGTCTCCATGTATTATGGTAGTGTGTGAGGTTATTATTTTGTAATTTGTGTTGAGGGTTTAGTTGCCCTTGAAATATAGGTTGGTGATTTGCATAAATATATGTAATATTGATTTATGAGATGTATTTGCATGTGGTAACATTGAATTGATCTTTTAGTAGCAGAGGAGAAGTGCAAAAGAGTGTGAAGAAGTGGAAAGAGAAGAGTTTGGGTATCTGTGCTTAAATGAACCTGTAACCAGGCATGTGGAGATGTTATTTTCATAGTTCATGTAACCTGGATTGTTGTCTGAATCTTGTAAGGTAGTGAGCCTTCCTCAGGGTTGTAGCCTTTCTTGTTTTGAGTAGTGAGCTCTAGAAAGTGTGCCTAAATTCCTGTACATTCCCCCTTGTAATATTTACATTTGCTCCTGACAAAGTATTATCCCATTGTGGGTAGGTTCCCACCGTGGTTTTTCCCTTAACCGAGTTTTCCATGTCAAAAATCTTGGTGTTATGTGTGTTATTGATGTGGTGATGGTTTATGTTTTTATTGCTAATAATCAAATCTGAAATTATATTTTAATTGTGATGAGTTTGATAGTGAACCGATTCACCCCCTCTCATTTTGCTGCATTGTTGCTAACAATTGGTATCAAAGCTAGATCCTCCAGAGGAAGCTTGACTGCTTGAGGAGATCTGGGAACTGATGATGTCTTGTATGTTGAAGGTCTAAACCATAATATTTTGAGTGTTGGACAGATGGTTGATAAGGGATATGATTTGTAATTTAAGAATGGTAAATGTAAGATCTTGAGTAGGTTCGGAACTGAGATTGTATCAGGTACAAAGACTAAAGGTAATATCTTTCACTTGAATGCTAGTGGTAAAGGTTGTTTAATTGCTCAAGTTGATGAAAGTTGGTTATGGCATAGAAGGATGTGTCATGTAAATTTTGATTGCATGGTTAAGATAATTTCTACTCAAGGTGTAAGAGATCTTCCTAAGATTATAAAGCCTTCTAATCCGGTATGTAAAGAATGGCAATTAGGGAAGCAGACAAGAGTTTCTTTCAAAAGAAAACAATATACTTCTAATGGGATATTGGATCTTGTGCATACTGATTTGTGTGGTCCCTCTAGAGTAAGAAGCTTGCAGGGTGACAGGTATTTCATGTTGCTAATTGATGACTATTCAAGGATGATACATGGGTTACTTTCTTAAGGGAGAAGTATGAAGCATTGGAGAAGTTCAATATTTCCAAGGCTATGGTTAAGACTGAGACTGCACAAAAGCTGAAGTGTCTGAGATCTGTCAGAGGTGGTGAATTTACCTCCGATGAGTTCAATTATTTTTATGAAGAGCATGGGGTGAAGAGACATTTATCTACTCTGCAGACCCCTTAGTAGAATGGTATTGTGAAAAGGAAGAACAAGACAATTCAGGAATCTTCTAGAACCATGATGATTGAAGGAATATTCTGTATTTGTATTGGAGAGAAGTTGTGAGTACTGTTGAATACACTTTGAACTGGGTGCAGATTAAAGGTGATACCGGTAAGACTCCTTATGAGTTATGGTTTGGTCATACTCCTATAGTTAGATATTTCAAAAATTTTGGTAGTAAATGCTATATCAGAAGAGATGAAGATCTAGGAAATTTTGATGGTAGAAGTGATGAAGGAATATTTCTTGGTTATTCTACTAAGAGTAAGGCCTACCGGTGTTATAATAAGAGATTGAGGAAGATTGTTGATAGTGCTAATGTGAATGTTGATGAAGGAAATAATTATCAGCCCAGATACTCTAGATATGATTCAAATGATCAGATTGTCAATGTAGATATAGGAAAGCAAGTGCAGAGCCAAAACCAAGTTCAGATTGCTCTTGAAAAGCCTGCGAATGAAGGAGAAGATAGTGTAGAAGAAAAAGGTCAAGAGTATGAAAATCCTAAGACTCCTAGGTATGTAAGGTTAAATCATTCAGAGAATCAGATAATAGGTGATAAGAATAAAGGGGTGATGACTAGAAGAAGGGTTGCTAAAGAGTATTGCTTGATTTCTAAGATTGAACCTAAAGATGTTGATGAAGCTTGTAAAGATGAAAATTGGGTTAAAGCTATGGAAGAAGAGTTGAATCAAATTGAAAAGAACAATACATGGACTTTAGTTCCCAGACTTAAGGATAAGAATATAATTGGAACTCAATGGGTGTTTCAAAATAAGTTGAATGAACAAGGTGAAGTTGTTAGGAACAAAGCAAGACTTGTTTGTAAGGGTTATTCTTAGATGGAAGGTATTAATTTTGAGGAGATTTTTGCTCTAGTAGCTAGAATTGAAGTTGTTAGACTATTTATTGCTTATACTTCCTACAAAGATTTTAAAGTGTATCAGATGGGTGTCAAGTCAGCCTTTCTTAAAGGTGAGCTAGAAGAAGAAGTTTACATTGAGCAACTAGATAGTTTCCAGTTGATAGATAAGAAAGATATGGTTTGCAGGTTGAAGAAAACATTGTATAGATTGAAGCAAGCTCCAAGATATTGGTATGCTAGATTGGATAAGTATTTAATGAAGCTTGAATTAAATAAAGGTACCGCTGATAGTAATTGTCATGCTCTGTGAATTGCACCTATACCTACAAACACAATGCACTCAATAAATCATTACAAGCAATGGTTAGTAAATTGAAACAATGAAAAGTAAAACCATAGCTAATCGACTTATTGCCTCCTAGTAAATGTGAGTATGAATTTTTCTCTCAGATCTTAGTATGCAAATTCCAGTGACTTGACTACACTTAGATGGAGGATTTGAATGCTAAATATGCATGATCTAGCAAGAATAGCATGATTAAGCTATATGAATTCATGAATGATCTAGAAAATGAACTAGAATGAAGATGCAATTAAGCTAAAATGAGCATGATAACATTGCTAAGAAATAATAAACTAGAAGCTAGATGCCTATAGTAACAATGCTTAAGCTATGAATGAGATGGGATCATCAAAATGATATGAATTTGGGACCAATATTGCTTCAAAATGAGGTCTATTTATAGGATTTCCCAAGGCTAGGGGTGAGTTGGCATGAATCAACGGTTGAGATTGATCTGAAGATATCAATGGTTAAATTGGAGGAGGTTGGCAAAGGGGGTTGGATTAAAGGGAACACTTAGTGACAAGTGTCACAAAGGTTCTAGAAGATGTTGGATGAAAGGGGACATGGGGGTAGGTAGAATGGGTTAGGTTTAGGAATGGTTAGGTTTAAGAGTGGTAGAAGTTAGGAGAATTTGAATTTAGAAATTCAAATATTAGGAAAATGGCTAATTAATCTCAACAACTCATAATTGATTTGTTTTAATTAATTAGGAGATTTAGAAGAAATGATTTTGATGGGGGGAATTAATTAATTTGAATTAATTAATTAAAGGGGTGAGATGAACCTATTTAATAAATACTTACATTTATTAATAAGTAGATGAATGAGAGATTTAATCAAATTGCTTAGTGAATTCAATTAAATTGGGGAGGGAGATTAATTAAATAATTGCTTATTTAATTAATTATCTTTAGACCATTTTTAGGTGTATACAGTAATTTGTACTTCAAGATTGATAATGATAAAATCTTATTTGTTTAAGTTTTTGTTGATATTATTTTTGGTGGAAATGATGGTTTGTCCAAGAAGTTTGCTGATGATATGCATAATGAGTGATAGGTGAGATTAAATTATTTTTGGGATTGCAAATTACTCAGTTGGATAAAGGTATCTTTATATCTCAATCTAAGTATGTGAAGGAATTGTTGAAGAAGTTTGGTTTGGATGATGCAAATCCTATTGGTACACCTATGGTGACCAGATACAAGTTGACAAAGGATGATGCCTCTCCAAAAGAAAATAAGAATAGATGCTGATCTATGATTAGTGGTTTGTTGTATTTGACTCAGACTAGACCTGATATTATGAATTTTGTATGTCTTGTTGCTAGAAATCAAGTTGATCCTAAGGAATCTCATATTGCTATTGTGAAGAGAATTTTCAGATATTTGAAAGGGACATTTGATTTTGGTTTGTGGTATCCTAGAGATGATGATTTCACTTTGACTGATTTTATTGATGTTGATTGGGAAGGTAATTTTGATGATAGAAAGAGTACTAGTGGTGATGCATTTTTCTTGGGTAAGAGATTGGTTTCATGGATGAGTAAGAAGCAAAATGTTATATCTTTATCTACTGTAGAAGATGAATAAATTGTTTCTGCTAGCAACTTTACTCAAGTGATTTGGATGAAGTAGATCTTGAAGGATATTAGAGTTATCTTGTATGAGCCCACTGCTATATACTATGACAATTCAAGTGCTATTAAAATTTCTAAGAATCTGGTGTTGCATTCAAAGACCAAGCATATATCAATCAAGTTTTATTTCTTGACAGAGAAGGTGAATGAGAAGGAAGTCAGATTGGACTATGTATCTACAAAGAAACAAATTGAATATATCTTCATGAAGCCTTTTCCTAAAGATACATTTGAGTATCTCAGAGAGAAGATGGGCGTGATTGCCCCTCCTGATGAGAACTAAGATGCATGGAGTTGCATCAGTCTAGTGGACTTCACAGAGATATCTTGTGATCCAAATTGATGAGTGTGGCTACTACTCTGGGAGAGTAGTCAGTGTATGGTTCAGTTGTTCATAATTGCTAGAGTGTGTGTCAAAAGGGGCAGAAAATCAAGATTTGAGTGTTTATCCAAGGAGGAGAAATTATCTGGTAAGTGTGAGAATAATGATTTGTGTTTCATGTGCCTTTTGCATTGATATCAATGGGGGAGAGAAGCATGATAAAAACTTCTATATCCTGTGTTGATCTCTGGGGGAGAATTTTGTGAGTTATGAGGAGATTATTGATTATTTATTTCTTTCTTTGCATTGAGTGTTTTTCACATTCATATGTTGACATAAATGCCAAAGGGGGAGATTGTTGGATATTGTTGAGAATTTTGTTGCAATGATGTGTTGTCATTGATGTCAATATATTCTTCTATGTATTTCAGTGTTGTAGTCAAATTAAATGAGTTGGTTTGGTCATTGTGTTGTAGTTGAGATGATTTTGTTTAATGGGTTTTGAGATATGTATGTTTAGTTGATACAACAAAATTTTAAGTAGTATGTATGATATTTTGATTGAGTTATGAGGTCCAGTATTATGATTGATATTTAGTTGTTTGTGTTATTCAATATTCTGGTTTGTACTCCGCATTGCTCTAGAATTGCATTACATTAGTTTCCATATTTGGCAGAGTGTTTGAGATGTTCACATGTGTCCTCAACTTAGATGGTTCATGATTTGGAAGTCCGCAAGTGAATATTTCAGTTTGACAGTCAGTTCAGTGTGTGTTCTTGAGGTTTGGTATATTGATGATGAAAATTTTAGTAAGTGGTGATGTTGTGGTTATTTCTGGTGTGATTCATGTTGCTTGTGCATGTTTCTAGATTGGGTCCTATCCATGTTGATATTCCGCATTGATTTTTGTGTGCGTTATTGATCATTTTCCCGATCATGTGGTGTTCTTCATGTTATGCGACATTCTTTGTGATTGTAGCATGTTGCGGATGTTCGAGGCGTAATTCTTGGTTGTGGTATTTGTTTAGGTCCATAGTATGTCTTAGCCAACATTTTTTTGGTCCACATGTATTATTTTAGCATGTGAGGTTATTATTTTGTAATTTGTGTTGAGGGTATAGCCGACCTTGAAATATAGGTTGACAATTTGTATAAATATATATAATATTTATTTGTGAGATGTATCTGCATGTGTGAACATTGAATTGATCTTTCAGTAGCAAAGGAGAAGTGTGAAAGAGTGCAAAGAAGTAGAAAGATAAGATTTTGAGTATCTATGCTTAACCCGAACTATAACCAGGCATGTGGAGATGCTATTTTCATAGTTTATGTAATTTGGGTTGTTGTCTGAATCTTGTAAGGAAGTGAGCCTTCCGCAGGGTTGTAGCCCTTCTTGTTTTGAGAAGTGAGCTCTAGGTAGTTTTCTTGAATGCATGTGCATTCCCCATTGTAATATTTACATTTACTCCTAACAGGGTACTATCTCATTGTCGGTAGGTTCCCACCATGGTTTTTCCCTTAACTAGGTTTTCCACATCAAAAATCTTGGTGTTATGTGTGTTATTGATGTGGTGATGGTTTATGTTTTATTGCTAATAATTATATCTGAATTTATCTTTGAATTGTGATGCGTTTGAGAGAAAATTGATTCACCCCCCCCTCTCAGTTTGTTGCATTGTTGCTAACATTTAGTGCCAGCATCAATAGGAAGTGTGATAGAACCAATAGTAGGACAAGAGAAGCCATAAAACACTCTAACTGTCACATCAGTTTTATCATATGTCACTTGATGCAATTGCAAAGTATAAATAAATTCTTTAGTTATCACATCAACCATGCAAGCTGGATCAATAAACACACCTCGAGAAGGTATGCCTTTGATTTTTGTAGCTATATAAAGTAGGCCATTGGGTTCTTTAATTGTCTCACTAGGATCAAATGTAATGCATAAGTCTTTAAGAGTCTCAGTTTTGTCAACAAGGTTCACCACATTATTCAACTTAAGGCCAACATCATCGAGAGATAAGGCAAGATGATCAGTCTGAATCACATTAGTGGAATGAGAAGGTAAAGGATCAGTGAAAATTTGAAGGTTTTGATTAGGAGGAAATACAAATTTGTTTCCTTTATCATTCACACCAGCCACAAATATGGCATTGTTATCAATCAAGTCTTGAATCTTACTCCTTAAGGAATAACACTTTTCAATGTCATGACTAGGTTGACGATGGTATTGGCAAAAGCATTTGGCATAATAGGAGGCTAGAAAAGGCTTAGTTGTGTCAACTAGTTTAATGGGGGGAGTTTCAACATATTCCTTTGTGGCAATTACGACATAATACTATGCAAAGATTCATTGAGAGGAGTAAATTATTTTCTAAAGTATTTGGACAAAGGAGACACACCTTTTGCTACGGCTACTACTCAAGTGTTGTTGTTGTCATTGAATTTGATGAATCCCTTATTTGGTTTGGAATTCACAAAAGGTTGTTGAGAACTTTCACTTTTATCATTCGGAGCCATTTAAGATGATTGTTCCAATTGACTCACTGTAAGCTGATAATTGTGAAGTACTCCGTACAACTACGTAAAGGAAGTAAACATAGAAAAGAGAATTTTATCCCTAATATCTTTTTGCAAATTAGAAATGAAAATTCTTTGAATATCTTGATGAGTCACAAGAAAGAAAAGTGAGAATACAAATCCTTATATCTACCAATAAAATCAATCACTATTTCTTTAACACCTTGCTTACAATGCATCAAATCAGTTAGAGTGGTTTTAGGACCAATATTATTATGAAATTGTTGAATAAAAGAATTAGCCAATTGTTGAAAAGAAGTAATAGAATAAGGAGGCAAAGAACAATACCATTGCAAATTTTTATCCCTTAATGTTTTAGTAAACAATTTAGCCAACAATCTTTGGTCATGAGAAAAGTCACTACATAAAGTTTGAAATGTTTTAACATGAGTCAAAGGATCACCTTTTCTATTATAAAGTTCCAATTGAGGGACTTCTACAGATTTAGTAGGGACAACTCAAACTATGTCATTGGATAATGGGCTCACTACATCAAATATGGGCACATTATAATTATATTGATTCATAGATAAGTGGGATGTATTTTCCACAACAAGTCAAACTATGATATTGCTATCAGGATACAACTATGTAGTTTTTGGGTCAATGAGTTTGACTCAAAAACTATATAGTTGAACTCTGATAGAAATATCATAGCTTGATTCATAGAAGCAATTTGTTGTTGTGAGGAAGATACTGTTTGAGCTAGACTATTGATGGTAGCTTCAGTAGAAGGATTGGAATTGGACATGTTGAAGGAGTAACATTGTTTTTTTTTTTGATAAAAGTGGACAAGCCACTAAACTTATATATTATTCATGAATATGTTTACATCGGGTTCAAAAAAGGCATACTAGTAGGAAAGAACCCGCAAGAAAACCTCCGTTTGTAGCCTTTAAAAAATAAAAAATAAACACTACCCTTACATCATTTGTTATTATCCAGTATGATCACCCAACCCCCTACCTCTAAAATTATACAAGGGTCCCATAGGACTTTTACAAAAAAAACCAGTCTGCTGCCAAATAAAGGGCTGAACAAAATTCCATCAAAATATCATGAAGGACCACCAAGGAGATAATAGTGATGTAGTAACTCCCACCAATTCCACATTGAAACCAAAAAGAGCCTCCTTGAAGAAATGATACTGCCAGAAACACTCCAGCATAACAGCAGCCAAAAACCTTTGAATCTGCATCAAAAAAATCATACCACCAACTCAAAAAAATAGTCAGATATACAAAAAAAAAGAACTAGTGCTCTCCTCCAAAGGATCATGGGCTGAATTCAGAGGAGGAATAACCCTCAGTGGAAGCACCAAATGAGAAGGAGCAGAGAAAAAAAATCCCAAAGTGATCAATGAGTGCAAGGCCTAAAAAATGACCCAAGCTTTATCCACATACTGATCAGGAACCAGATACAATAGAAAATTCATAGAAGCCCGTGTATCTTTTGTGGTGTCACATATCAACCCCATTCTTAATTCATACAATAATTGACCAAACCAACCATTAACCATGAGCTTATGGTGAGGAAGAAACCCACCATAATAAAATTACCCCACATCAAAACGATAATCAGCCAATGTAGAAGAAACCAAGTCCCAATTACATATTGTTAGAAAAATGAACGTGGAAACCAAGAGGCAGACCAAATCATCATCAAGTAAAACATCATAATAGATCATAACAAACTGAGACAAAATCTCAGCATAAGAAATATGAGGGCAAATTTCCAGCCATCGATACCCTAAAAGTTTGCGGAATTCAAAAGTCACCATAGGAGAAAATAAATTAAAGACCTTACCAAGCTTGTCACAATTATCCACATTCTCATCCTCCAATATCCTAGCTTCTAGAACCACTCTATATATCCCAGAGGCTAGAGAAGATGACATTTGCAGGAAGAAGAAACTCCAAAAAAGACCACAGAAGCATAAAACATAAAATGTTGCTTATCTCATAATAAAACAAGATAACACATGAAAATATTGATGAAAAAACTGCCATCAACTTACCATAATGATGAGAACAGATATACAAAATATCCATTGCAAACTTCCATGATTTAAACATTTCACATGGGTTAACAACCCTGAAAACTGACAAACATAAATGAAAATCAATAAGGAGAGGATGCCACCACCAAACAATGATCATCGCATAATACCAAATCTACCATGGCCAAAAACTCACACAAGGCGAACAATGGTGTAGTACCAATCCTTAACAAATAATAATAACCCAAGATCGTACCACACATTTAAAAAGTTACGCACATGCCACAAACCTATGAAGGACCGAAAATAAAAGACATTCAAACACAGATCCTACCACCCTTGAATATATCATGATCAACCACGTCCTCACCCTATAAATGGAATTATATATGATAGATACATAAAATATCAGATATAAGGCACATACAAAGTCATCCATAAAGTGAAAAAGAAGATGAACTTGACCAATCAAGGAAGGCAGGCAACCAATTAGTCAAAAAACCAAGAACTTTGAACACCTTCCCAAACTATCGAAGGAATTTCAAATGAATCAACCAACCGGAAATGAGCTTTACTTTCAATGGCAAGATTTGCCAAGAAATTAGCATTTTAGTCCTTACTCCCAAAACCAAACTCATAAAAATATCATGCTTCCTAATGAATATTGCAGTATCAAGACATAAGACATAAATACACCTCAATCATACGCACATGCCTTGCCAACTTCACCTCAAAAAATATGCACATATCCTGCGAACCTTGCCTCCTCAAGAGATAATACAAGCGGGAACAAAGCATAATAAACACCTTAAAAACCATCAATTTAATCAGAGACAAGACATCCCATTTCCTTCCATAAAACCTTGAGGAATATCCCTTACCTCAACAATTTTAAATTGAGCACCAGAATAATTTGCAACATTCGGCAAAAATCTGCATTTACCTACTAACCTTACCTCATGGGATATGTACACCATCATCTAGTCCAAAAGAAAATGCTAAGAACATACCATATGTAAATAAAAAAATAATAGAGCCTATCATCCTCCCATCTACACATGTTGTGCAAATAAAATCTGATCAGAGTAAAGGATAGCATGAATACCTCAAGAGATAATGGAAGCAGATAACAAAGACAAAATCAAATACCTTAATACCCTTAGATTAGATCAAATACCCTTGAAGAATATCTCGAGGAATGTCACTTACCTCCACATTCTTAAATTGAGCACCGGAGTCAATTGCAACATTAGCCAAAAAATCTACAAGCTTATTAAGTTCTCTATAATAACGTGATATCAAGAATGTATCAAAGAATGACAACTTCTCCAAAATATGATCCAATATGTACTTCAAATGCCAACAATTGCTCTTATTGTTCAAAACACTCTGAATAATGACCATTGAATCCCCCTAAATTAATAGGTTTTTAATCCCTAAAGAGATAGCCAAATCAATCCCTAGAGACAAAGCTTGGCACTCAGCAAAATTATTTGACTGGGAACCAAGGGCATGACACTAAGCTGCTATCAAAACTACCTTATGATCAAAAATAGCCATACCAGCCCCAGCCAACCCCGGATTAACCCTTGACGCTCCATCAAAATGAAGCTTGAAATGTCCTAGAGGAGGAGGATCCCATCTAGTAGCAAGTCTTTTATTAACAGTGATAAGACCTTTTGCAATAGACCCATGAGAAGGAATGGCAGAGAGAGATTTCCAAGTCGAAAAGGATGTCAAATTCTCCAAGTTTTTATGTATGTATGACAAAGCCACCTCTGAGATAGAAGCCTCAATCTTAGTTAAAATGTCAGAGAATGAAGATGATTCCTTTCTAAAAATCCTATTATTTCTCTCTAGCCATATGTTCCAAATGATAATTGAAGGAGAGATGAGCCAGAGACAAGCATAAAAGGATAAAGAAAACAAGATAGGCCAAGCTCTAAAATGAGAGAGAAGATCATATCCAATAACAAAGTACAGACCTAGTTTCTCAAACAACCTGTTGATCACTATGTTTGAAATAAAAATAAAAAATAAAAATCTTCCCATAGGCTTGAAAACTAAAAGATTATCGGCCAAGATATTGTATCGAGCATCTCAAAGCGAGTTTCACCGAAAGGATACTTTCATCAAAATTGAGCATGACGTGTAAAGCACTACGCAGAAATGTTTTCGGCAGAATATCACTATCAGTAAATAAAGGAAGCCGCTCATCGATACTCCAGTTTCATCGAAAAATGAAAAGCAAAAGGTAAAGGTGATTTCGAAGAAATACAACTACCGAAGAAATTCATAAAGCATCCATCGAAATGCAAATCTCATCGATAACATTATATCGAACAAGGACAGAGGTGTTTTATCGATAAAGGGGATATCGAAGGAAAAGGACTTTCGAGGAGCTTGCATGAACCTTCACCGAAGAACATAATTCATCGAAATATGATTTCGATGAAACTTGCGAATAACTTATCGAAAGAAAGCTCATCGAGGAAAAGATGATTTCGATGAGTCTTGAAAATGATTTTTCGATGTGAGCTATTCACCGAAAAAGTGATATCGAGGAAAGTGAGCTTTCGATGAAAGATCAAAACGTTCGGCCGAAGACAAGGGTTTCATCCAAAACTTTACTTACGATCATTTTGGTCGAACTGTACTTCCCACGAAAGAGTTAAAGGCCCAAGTGAAGAATGTCACATCTGCAATTAAGTTTAAACATTTGAATAGCCGTTATAGATGCAGAGACATTAACTGTGCACAAGTTGCCCATGCAATTACAGCCGAACTGATCAAATCTTCATAAGAACTAGATTGATGCCAAAAGACTAACAATTGCGAGGAATTTGCTGAGGTTCGTGAACTACAATCTGAAGAAGCCAGACACTTCTCCAAGTAAGTGTGATTTCTCGTATTTACTGAAACTATGGAATCTTCTTCTTCTTCTAAAAAGAGTAGAAAAGGGAAAGAATTAAATCCTGGGGAGAAGCCCAAAAGACAGAAAAAGGAAGGTAGAGCCTTGACTCAGGATTTGCTAGACCAGTGCCCGGCATCCAGTGTGAGGTCTGAAAAGATCAAGAGTGAAGAAGAAGGATTGGAGGATAGATTTGAAAATCTGGGAGACATATGGACCGAAATCAGGGGACATGAATTGTTCCTATTTAGTTACAAAAGGAGGGATGCTCCTGAGCCCATAAGTAATCTATGGAAGAAAAACTTAGGGAAATTGGTTGTCCCAAATGTGTTTGTGGATGTTGAACTAATGAAAGCCCTGGTAGATTGCTATAATCCGAGAACCAAAACCATATGCGACTACCGAGGGAATCCCTTGGTGGTGATTAACAAACAGACTATTGATATGGTGTTTGATCTAGACTGGGAAGTAGAGGAGAAAATTGATATGCAGAAGCTGTCGCAGGAATTCTTTAGCTTGGAAAACATCTACAGGACATGGAGATTACCTATTCACTGGCCGAAGGTGGGTGGGTCCTTTGTTCAGTTCAGCAAAGATGAAAAGGTGCCATTTGATGTCAACCATTTCCATCCATATTTTAAGTATACATATTATGTTGCAGCTCAAGTATTAGGTTTAGAAGCTCATCCTCTCATGGATATTGGGGTTATGGTTCCTGTGTGCTGATTTACAATCAAAATACCCTAGGTCATTTGATTATGCCACTTATGTTGCAGATGCCCTAAATCATGGGTCGGAGAAGTTAAAGGGGGACCTTGTGAATATCCATTTTTCATTGTACTCTTTATTGATGCATATTATTCTTTATTGCGGACAAGAAATCAATTTCTGGTCAGATGATTTCTGCATCAGAGCTTATGATAAGAATGGTTTGAGAAAACCAGTTCAGTTGTGGGTTTCTGCATGGGATCAGAGATTCATGAACAACCAATACTGGCACTTTCAGGAATATTTTGTGAAACCCCTTAGTGCAGCCTTTGGGCAACATAGAGATTATACTCTATCCCCTAAAATTAAGAGATTTCTCAGGCCAAAAGACTTCTCTCCGGACTCACAGATTGATCACAATTGGGGTGATTGGTATTGCAACAATAACCATACATAAATCAGGGTATTTGGGTATGAAGGAAAGCCACACATTCTTCTAATTACAATACCAAGCAGGGTGGCTAGCCTGGAGATTGTGAGGCAACTATCTACTATCAGTGCCAAACATATTACGGATTTCGGTAAACAGTCCATCGTTCCAAGTTTATTGGTTTTTTCTGATTTTATTGTTAAAAGTTCAAAAAGTTATCATCTTCTTCAAAATAAATTAGATTACTATAGCATGACTCTGGGTGAACCAAGAGAGAACTTTGATCCTGAGGGATATATAAGAGCTGCCAGGGCATCACAAAAACTAAAGGCTGGAATACATGTGGCTAAAATGCCAGATGATTTGATCAGGAACCTTGAAAGAGAGGAAGCCAGGGTTTTGAGAGAAAGAAGTGAAATGATTTGGGAGGCTTCCAAATGGAAAAGGGCAAGAGGGATGGTGGATGGAGATTTACTTGGAAACCTCCAAGATCCTTTGGAAATCGCCAAAAGGCTACTCCAACATGAAGTAGAAATCATGCGTAGAGTGCCCCCACAATTCCTTCACTTTATCAACATTGAGAAGGATAGTCAACCATTGGCTCACATGTCACCAAAATCAACTGCTAGTAGTATCCCTGCTGATTCTCCTAGAGAAGATTATCCTCCTGGTTTTGAAGCAGAGATGAATATGGACACTGGAGAAATTAACATTAAAGATGTTGTTGATATAAGGATGAGAGAGCATGAAGATTTTGTTACTGATGACGGACTCGCCTCGTCGAGGGAATTCCTTTCATTTTTATACCAGTATAAAGGGGCACATGTGAAACGAAGCATGGCTGGAAGACTAGAAGAGGAACAGATGAAAAGACTAGGGGAAGAAATTGATACCCTCATGAAAGATATGACCCCTGAGAAAGGGAGAAGATTATTAAAAGAGGCTGGTATTATCATCTTTTCTGGTTGGGACATAAATTCAGCACTTTTATTTGACGGATTCTTGAAAAAGCAAGACTTGAATCAAAAGGTGTTGCCTCAGGAGATAGACAAATTATTCTTAGGCTCCGGATATGATCCTGATAAAAAGGCTCTCCTGCAGTGGGCGTTATATCCAAAGGGAAAAAGGCCTATTATTGTGGATATTGAAGAAACCTTTGGACATCTCATGGTTCATCAGGTTGGAAAGATTGACCCTAGGGTCACTACTAAATTAAACTTGGATGTTGCCAGATTAAATTTGGACCAGACAAAATTCTTGGTCAGAGAAAACATCACTTATAAGGGATTGTATGAAAATTCTAAAGTGGAGAATCAAAAGTTACAAGCAAAAATATTGCAACTTGAGACAGGGACTCCCATAAATGAATATACCTCATATCCCACAGGACGTAGCTTGGATGATGTTTCTGATGCTCTGTACTGGAAGTATCAAGCAGATAAGGCTACCAAACAGGCAAATAGTATCCAGCAAAAGATGGATAAAATGGTTAACGATATCATTGGACACCGATTTAACACCATGCTTTCACGTATTGAACAATATTGGAAGGTGTACACTGGAACTATAAAGGCATTAAGAGAGCATGAGAGATTAAAAGCGCGATTGCACGAAGTACTAAACAGTGTTGATACGATGACGCCAGAGGAGAAGGCTGAAGGGACTGCGCACATGGAAACTCATGTTAAACTCGAAGATGCGCTAAGGAGAGATCTTAAGGAATTGGATGATGGGAGACCTATTGGAATGCCCTCGGTCTATAAAGAAGGAGATGTAATATCTCTGGAGGATTTGCGGAATGAGCTTGTCAGTGTTAAGGATTGGGCTTTATCAAAAATGGATCGAAGCAAGGACGTGGCCCCTACCGTCAACCAGATGATATTCGAGTACCTGTCACAAGGAGAAGAATTGAAGAAACAAAGTGCTAGGATCAAAACCTTCAAAGATGATGATTATATTCATCATTTGGGAATTCTTAATCTCTTTTTGCTTAAATTTGTTAAGAACATTCAAACTAACGATTAGCATTTTGAAAAGACATGTCTTTTCATGAATAGCTTTCATTCTCATATATATATGAGAATGGTTTTTGTAATAAAGGGGGCGAATACATAATAAGAAGATAGCAATGTATGATAACTTGTAAGTCTTTTTGCACAAACTTCGATGAAATACATGCTATGAACTGTTGTGTTTCTTTGCGTATGTGTTATGGATTATTTCACTTTGTTCTGGCAATCGTCTGTGATATTATCTAAAGTGATAAGGTTATTCATATTCTTGAAATCAAATTTATGCTTCATGTTATAAGGTCGAAACAAGAGTTTTGCTTGCGAATTGTAATTGTTCGTTGCAGTACTTCATTGATTGGTCCCTTAAAGGTAGGGTTAAATTCATTCAATCAACGTATGATATAAGCATTCAATTGATTCCAAAAGAAATAATAACCGACAGGTCCATAAAAGGGTGGATTAAAAAACTGTCTCACAGGCTCGCATGATAAGTCCTGAAGAAAGTATAATGACTCTGTAGCCCAAATAGCAAAGAAGGCACTGGTTAAATTCAGATTACACTTATCACTATATTCATCATATGTTATTTTAAAGCAATAGAAGTAATTAGGAAACATAGATCGAATAGCTTCTACAACAACAATCTTGAACTCATCTGCTATATCTCCATTCTAGGAACCTATGCCATTCTGAAACTAGGAGATATCAGATTAAGACACTAAATTTGCTATAAAAAGCATTAGTTGAAGGAACAACTAGTGAGTAGGTATACCTGCCTAGGTTCTGCAGAGCCTAAAGTGAGAGAGTTAGTAACCAAATAGGTTCACTCAGTAAGTTGGCCAAGTCAATTGGAGGGTTTGATCATAGGAGTTGGCATTTCCTTAGATCCTATCCAATCTGTTGATTTGAGACCCAACAGATTGGCGACTCTGCTGGGGAAAATTATTAAGACTCTGTTGTGGGATAGAACTCAGAAGAAAGAAATAACTTATGTCCTCTAAGAAAGAGGTGGCGACTCTGAATTAAGAATATCAATGCATGGAACGAGGTCAGTCACAAAAGGACAATCTTTATCCCAGTTAAATTTCTCTCAACGAAAGAACAAAGACAAAGAATCCATGAATGAATCCATGAGAGAAAGGTACAATCAGTATAAACATGAAAGCAACCAACATTCACCTTTAAGAGAACGGGATAGAGCAGCTACCTCAAGCCCAGTGAATGAGGATTTGGTTGCAGCATATAAAGCTCAGAAGGGGCGATGTCAAATTCCCCCTGGTTTCGAAAATCATGAAGCACAATCCAGACAAAACACACCACTTTTATCAGGATCGGGTATGGCGGATCCTGCAGATAGATTTACAGATTTAACTAGACAAATGATGGAAGCAGCTGCTGAGATGAGAGATTCAGGAAGGACTCAGGAATGTTTGGAACTGTGTGCTAAATTAGGCATAAATGTTGGTGAGGATGACTTTAATAAAGATGTAAACAATTATAAGAAAAAATATGCTCAAGGAGTGGGTAAGACAAAGGGTAATGGTTTCAAGGCTTATGAGAACCCCTTGTTTGGTAACAAAAAGGATGATCATGTGCAATCAAGTGCACCACCAGTCCAGCCAAATTCACATACAAACTTTACTGCTCATAATCAGTTCCCGCCTCTTGGTCAAATTTATAACCAACATCCACCCCCTAATCAGTTTCAATATCAACACCAGTTTCAATACCCTTTTCCTTATCAAAATCAGATACCCTTATATGGTAATATAAACCAAAACTTTGGGAATCCTCATGGGGGGCATGGATTAATAAATATGGAACAAATGAGGCAGTTTGATTTCTCAGGATTGATGGTACACCCATATCCTATCCCAAATGAAATCAGGACCGCAATACCAAGATTCACAGGAGGCAATGCAGTTTCAGGTGAGGCTCATTGTAAAGCCTTTGATGCAGTAATCAAGGAATTTGGTTTACCATATGAAGATGTTAAGGTCAGATTGTTTATGCAGTCATTAATAGAAGATGCAAGAGATTGGTTTAGAACGTTGCCTGATACATCCATTAGAAATCTTGCAGAATTCAAAGACTTGTTCCTTGAGCAGTATGGAGACCATAACAGCCCTGAATTTGCTTTGCATGAAATCATTAGCATAAAAAAGGAGCAAAATGAATCAGTGATAGATTTTAACAAAAGATTTAATAGGGTTCTAAACAAAATCCCCAATAGGATGAAACCAGTACCTGAGGTGAGCATTCTATATTACATCAATGCTTATGATAGTAAAATAAACTATGAGTTGAGAACCAGAAATCCTAGAGACCTCCGGGATGTTATGAAAGATGCCATTGTTATAGAAAATAACAGGAAGGCTGCTGGTAAAGTAGGGAAAAGAGAGGATGCAAGGTTGTACAATCCTAAAGCACCCAAGGTTAATAAAGATGAAGTTAAGCTTGACAAAGTTTTAAATGCCCTAAAGGATTTATCTGTGAGAGTAAACAAAATAGAGAAACAACAATATTACCGTCCTGAGAGGCCCAGATTGCATGACATGCCCTATAACACTACATGGAAAGATGGAAAACCAGTAGACAGGAATCACAGAGATAACCAGCAAATTCTAGTTCCCTTGAAAAGAACAGTGAACTATGCTCAAGATGATGACATATGGTGTTATGCTTGCAATATGCCACATGCTCCCTCTTTGTGCACCATAGCAAAAAGATTGCAGGAGGAGGAGGATGGTTATGAAGAACATATGGTTGACCCAACTGTTAACATGATATCCTTTGCACAAGAAGGAAGATCAAATTCCATGAACATTGATCAATGCTCTATGTTACCTGTGACCACTAGCAAAAATGAAAGTGTTAAGCTCAGAATCCCTACTGAAGAAGAAAAAAGAAGAATTACAGCTTATGCCATTGCACAAGCAAAAAGGACTTATGATTTGAGGAATAGAATGGTGAATCCAGAGCAGGGTAAACCTACTGGTCTTTTTATGAAAGAAACTGATGAGACACTCAAGCGAATAAACAAAGCAACTAAGACTAAGCAGGTTGTACGAAAGAATAATACAAAGGGTCTTGATGATCAAATAGTAAAATTTCCTTCAGCACAACAGTCTACTTCATTTGATATTTCAATTGCATTAACACAATTAAAAGTTTCTGTTCAATTGATGGAAATAATGAGGTTTCCTGAGTACAGAGAAAAAACTTTGGAGATGATTTCAGGTATCCAAGAAGAAAAGGAAAATGAACAGAAACAAGAAGTTCCAACAGATGACAGTGATGAACAAATGGCCCCAGTTATATATTTAGGGTCCACTATAACCAAAAACCCAACACAGGTAGACCCATTTTATCTCACTTTGGTGATAAACAACAAGAAAATAAAGAATTGTATGATTGATTCAGGAGCAGCTATAAATGTCATGCCTGTTGGGGTAATGAAAGAACTTGGATTGGAAGTTGATACTACCTTTGGGAAATGCTATGCCATGGACAACAGATCAGTCCCAGTAGTTGGTGTTATGAAGGATGTAGAGTTCAGATTAGCGGCCTGTCCGGAAGCATTGTATAAAACAGATATTACAGTGGTAGATGTTCCTCCAAACTATGGAATGTTGTTGTCTAGGCAGTGGTCAAATATGATTGGTGGATATGTGCAGCTGGATTTGTCATATGCTACGATTCCAATCAATGGACAGGAAGTGAAAATTGATAGAGAACCCCGGTCCACATATATCATAGAAGACATGGAAGAGGCAGTGAACCAAATATGTTTTTTACAAACTAATATGGACAATTTCCAAGTGCAGTTGACAAAACCTAAATTTAAAGAATGGATCCTCGTTGAGTCATGTCTAACTGAAAGGGATGATCAAATATGGAAAATGTTCTTTGATGGGTCTTGTAGTAAGGAAGGAAGTGGGGCTGGAATCCTATTTGTTTCACCCACAAGGGAAACTTACAAGTATTCTTTCAAGTTGTTATTTGAATGCACTAATAACATTGCAGAAATGAAGCTCTACTCACTGGTCTTAACGTAGCAGTCAAACATGGAATTAAATTGCTAAGTGTCTTTGGTGATTCGGAATTGATAGTTTCACAGGTAAAGGAGAAATATGCCTCAAGACACTTAAGATTGAAACAATACAGAAATGCTATTTGGGATACTATGGACCTTTTTGATGCTTTTCAGATAAATTGGATAGATAGGTCGAAGAACATCATGGCAGATTTTTTGGCAAATATTGCATTAAAAAATAATGATATAACACTAACTGGGATATCTGAAGTAGAGATGAAAGTAAGACCATCTGTTCCTGACAACTTATACAATTGGCAAGTGTTTCAAGATGATGCAGATCTACTGAACTTCTTATAGTGTGTTGATCATTATCAGATTCAAGCTATAAATTTTAATGACTTTGTGGAAAAAACTGAAGGTAAAGAAACTTTATTTGGACATGAAATCATACAACTAAAGTCAAACAAATTACCAAGAGGCCTAGTAGCATTAGAAAGAACTTTTAATGCTCAGGATGTGATTGAGACTAAAGGATCAGCTGTTAAAGAGAGTGATGTTGAACAAATCAATCTAGGAAGCGAAGAAACCCCCAAAAATGTTTTTATTGGAAAAAAATTAACTCCTACCATGAGGCAACAACTGATAATATTGCTAAAAAGATACAAACATGTGTTTGCATGGTCTTATGAAGATCTCAAAGCTTATAGGGAAGACCTTTTTCAACATGAGATACCACTCAAGCCAGAAGCTAAACCATTCAGACAAAAGCAGAGACCCATTAATCCAACATTGTTACCAAAAATGAGGGAAGAGATCATAAAGATGAAAGACGCGGGTATTATTGAACCCTGCAGATATTCCACATGGGTCTCCAACTTGGTACCGGTCAAGAAGAAAAATGGGGATATTAGATTGTGTGTGGACTTTAGGAATTTGAACATATCATCTCTAAAGGATAATTATCCATTGCCAAATATGGATAACATGCTGCAGAAGGTGACAGGGTGTGAGTTATTATCTATGATGGATGGATTTTTAGGTTATAATCAGGTGAAAGTTAAAGAAACTGAAAAATATAAAACAACCTTTACAACTCCATGGGGCACTTATGTCTATGCACGAATGCCATTCGGATTGACCAATGCTGGTGCTACATTTCAGAGGGCAATGGATGTGGCTTTTGCAGAGCTGATTGATGTAATCATGGTAGTATACCAAGATGACTTAATTGCATACTCAAAGAAAGCTAATGATCATTGTGAGCACCTTGAAAAGATATTTAAAAGAGCCTTAGAATATGGGATTTCCTTGAATCCTAAGAAGTGCCACTTTGGTGTTGAAGAGGGAAAGTTACTTGGACACATAGTATCCAAGGAGGGGGTGAGAATTGACCCTGAGATGGTAGTGGCTATCAATGAGGTTCCCATCCCCCAAACTATCAAGGCCATTCAATCATTCTTGGGACAAATTAATTTTGTAAGAAGGTTTATTTTGAATTTTGCAGACATAGTAAAACCTATAGTAAGGATGTTAAAGAAAGAGGCCCAAATAGATTGGATTGAGGAAGCAATTGATTCCTTTGTGGTGATAAAAAAAGCAAATTCTGAGGCACCAGTACTAATCTCCCCAGATTTTGGTAGACCTTTTATAATATTCTCATTCGCCTCCTGTCACACAATAGCGGCAGTATTGTTGTAGAAAAATCCAGAAGGGTATGAGCAGCCCATTGCATATTTTAGCAAGTCTTTGAGCCCTTCAGAAGTAAAATATGAATTGAATGAAAAGAAAGCTTACGCTTTGGTCAAATCAGTAAAACAGTTTAGACCATACTTGGTAGGGGCTGAAGTTATAGCTTATGTTCCCAATGCAGCAGTGAAAGATATCTTCAGACAGACTGAGGTCACGGGCAAAAGGTGTAAATGGATCAACCAAATACAAGAATTCAACATTGAGCTAAAAATCTCACGGGTTATCAAAGGACAAGGGTTGGCCAAACTCATGACAGGAACTGAAATTGAGGAGTCTTGTGTGACTCAAGTTGAGTGGGAAGAAGCTAACTTCAGTATTGAGAATACAGCATGGTATACTGATATCATATACTACCTTAAGCACTTGAAATGCCCAGATGGTATGACTGATAATCAGAGGAGAACTTTGAAGTTAAAATCTGCAAGATATGTAATTGTCAATGGGGACTTATATTGGAAAAACAGAGACGGGATATTATTATTGTGTCTAGATAACTACCAAGTAGAGAAAGTTCTTCATGAGATGCATGATGGGGTTTGTGGTGGTCATTTCTTGGCTAAGACTACTGCACATAAGATATTAAGAGCTGGATATTTTTGGCCATGTGTTTTCAATGACTCTTATAGATATGTCAGAAAGTGTGAAGCTTGTCAAAAATTTTCAAGCAAAATGAAATATCAAGGGTCACTCCCATTGAGACCAATGTTGGCTGAGGAACCATTTCAACAATGGGGGATAGATTTCATAGGGGAGATATCAGAAAGATCTAGTGCAGGACACAGATGGATATTAGTCGCTACAGACTATTTTACCAAGTGGGTGGAGGCAATACCCACTAGACAGGCCACTAGCAAAGTGGTGATAAAATTCATAATGGAGAACATCATTACTAGATTCGGTGTTCCTGCAAAGATCATCTCAGACAATGGTATGTCCTTTAGGTCGGAAGAATTCAACACTTTTTGTGAAGAATATGGCATCAAAATATCACATTCCTCTCCTTACCACCCTCAAGGAAATGGGCAAGCTGAATCAAGCAACAAGAATATCCTAAAGATCATTAAAAAAATGCTGGGACAAAACAAGAAAGCATGGGATTCAAAGTTGAATCTTGCATTATGGGCAGATAGGATAACTATGAAGAAATCCATGGGAAAGTCTCCATTTGAGTTGGTTTATGGCAAAAGGGCTAGACTTCCTTTGGACAATCTCTTGCCTGTACATAGATTCATGACTCAAGAAGGGATAGATGTTGAAGACCCATCACAAGAAAGGATAATGCAGTTAGTAGAGCTTGATGAGGTCAGAGCAGAGGCTCAGAAGCAGAATATCAGGATTCAAAATCAGATGCAGAAGTTATATGACAAGAGGGCATCAGATAGAAAATTTTGTGTGGGTGATTGGGTTCTAATGTGGAATGCCAGGAATCAGGACAAAGGCAAGCATGGTAAATTTGAGGCTTTATGGATCGGACCATATGTAATCATGGATAAAAAGGGGGAGAATTCCTACTTGCTCCAAAACACAATAGGGGAAGTCCAAGAATTGCCAGTACATGGACAATTCTTGAAAAACTTCTTTTCTTAAATACATTCTATTATATGTACAGTAGATTAGGATCCATTCCCATTGTAAATACCATCATGTTAACCAGAGATTCTGAATTCTTGAAGACATACACAATATGCCTCCATCCTCAGTCAGAGCCACTGTTGATCACTATGTTTGAAATAAATAAATAAAAAAAAATCTTCCCATAGGATTGAAAACTAAAAGATTATCGGCCAAGATATTGTATCGAGCATCTCAAAGGGAGTTTCACCGAAAGGATACTTTCATCGAAATTGAGCATGACGTGTAAAGCACTACACAGAAATGTTTTCGGCAGAATATCACTATCGGTAAATAAAGGAAGCCGCTCATCGATACTCCAGTTTCATCGAAAAATGAAAAGCAAAAGGTAAAGGTGATTTCGAAGAAATACAACTGCCGAAGAAATTCATAAAGCATCCATCGACATGCAAATCTCATTGATAACATTATATCGAACAAGGACAGAGGTGTTTTATCGATAAAGGGGATATCGAAGGAAAAGGACTTTCGAGGAGCTTGCATGAACTTTCACCGAAGAACAAAATTCATCGAAATATGATTTCGATGAAACTTGCGAATAACTTATCGAAAGAAAGCTCATCGAGGAAAAGATGATTTCGATGAGTCTTGAAAATGATTTTTCAACGTGAGCTATTCACCGAAAAAGTGATATCGAGGAAAGTGAGCTTTCGATGAAAGATCAAAACGTTCGGCCGAAGACAAGGGTTTCATCCAAAACTTTACTTACGATCATTTTGGTCGAACTGTACTTCCCACGAAAGAGTTAAAGGCCCAAGTGAAGAATGTCACATCTGCAATTAAGTTTAAACATTTGAATAGCTGTTGTAGATGCAGAGACATTAACTGTGCACAAGTTGCCCATGCAATTACAGCCGAACTGATCAAATCTTCATAAGAACCAGATTGATGCCAAAAGACTGACAATTGCAAGGAATTTGCTGAGGTTCGTGAACGACAATCTGAAGAAGCTAGACACTTCTCCAAGTAAGTGTAATTTCTCGTATTTACTAAAACTATGGAATCTTCTTCTTCTTCTAAAAAGAGTAGAAAAGGGAAAGAATTAAATCCTGGGGAGAAGCCCAAAAGACAGAAAAAGGAAGGTAGAGCCTTGACTCAGGATTTGCTAGACCAGTGCCCGGCATCCAGCGTGAGGTCTAAAAAGATCAAGAGTGAAGAAGAAGGATTGGAGGATAGATTTGAAAATCTGGGAGACATATGGACCGAAATCAGGGGACATGAATTGTTCCTATTTAGTTACAAAAGGAGGGATGCTCCTAAGCCCATAAGTAATCTATGGAAGAAAAACTTAGGGAAATTGGTTGTCCCAAATGTGTTTGTGGATGTTGAACTAATGAAAGCACTGGCAGATTGTTATAATCCAAGAACGAAAACCATATGCGACTATCGAGGGATTCCCTTGGTGGTGATTAACAAACAGACTATTGATATGGTGTTTGATCTAGACTGGGAAGTAGAGGAGAAAATCGATATGCAGAAGCTGTCGCAGGAATTCTTTAGCTTGGAAAACATCTACAGGACATGGAGATTACCTATTCACTAGCCGAAGGTGGGTGGGTCCTTTGTTCAGTTCAGCAAAGATGAAAAGGTGCCATTTGATGTCAACCATTTCCATCCATATTTTAAGTATACATATTATGCTGCAGCTCAAGTATTAGGTTTAGAAGCTCATCCTCTCATGGATATTGGGGTTATGGTTCTGTGTGCTGATTTACAATCAAAAGACCCTAGGTCATTTAATTATGCCACTTATGCTGCAGATGCCCTAAATCATGGGTTGGAGAAGTTAAAAGGGGACCTTGTGAATATCCATTTTTCATTGTACTCTTTATTGATGCATATTATTCTTTATTGCGGACAAGAAATCAATTTTTGGTCAGATGATTTCTGCATCAGAGCTTATGATAAGAATGGTTTGAGAAAACCAGTTCAGTTGTGGGTTTCTGCATGGGATCAGAGATTCATGAACAACCAATACTGGCACTTTCAGGAATATTTTGTGAAACCCGTTAGTGCGGCCTTTGGGCAACATAGAGATTATACTCTGTCCCCTGAAATTAAGAGATTTCTCAGGCCAAAAGACTTCTCTCCAAAGTCACAGATTCATCACAATTGGGGTGATTAGTATTGCCACAATAACCATACAGAAATCAGGGTATTTGGGTATGAAGGAAAGCCACACATGCTTCCAATTACAGTACCAAACAGGGTGGCTAGCCTGGAGATTGTGAGGCAACTATCTACTGTCAGTGCCAAACATCTTACAGATTTCGGTAAACAGTCCATCGTTCCAGGTTTATTGGTTTTTTCTGATTTTATTGTTAAAAGTTCAAAAAGTTATCATCTTCTTCAAAATAAATTAGATTACTATGGCATGACTCTGGGTGAACCAAGAGAGAACTTTGATCCTGAGGGATATATAAGAGCTGCCAGGGCGTCACAAAAACTAAAGGCTGGAATACATGTGGCTAAAATGCCAGATGATTTGATCAGGAACCTTGAAAGAGAGGAAGCCAGGGTTTTGAGAGAAAGAAGTGAAATGACTTGGGAGGCTTCCAAATGGAAAAGGGCAAGAGGGATGGTGGATGGAGATTTACTTGGAAACCTCCAAGATCCTCTGGAAATTGCCAAAAGGCTACTCCAACATGAAGTAGAAATCATGCATAGAGTGCCCCCACAATTCCTTCACTTTATCAACGTTGAGAAGGATAGTCAACCATTGGCTCACATGTCACCAAAATCAACTGCTAGTAGTATCCCTGCTGATTCTCCTAGAGAAGATTATCCTCCTGGTTTTGAAGCAGAGATGAATATGGACACTGGAGAAATTAACATTAAAGATGTTGTTGATATAAGGACGACAGAGCATGAAGATTTTGTTGCTGACGACGGATTCGTCTCTTCAAGGGAATTCCTTTCATTTTTATACCAGTATAAAGGGGCACATGTGAAACGAAGCATGGCTGGAAGACCAGAAGAGGAATAGATGAAAAGACTAGGGGAAGAAATTGATACCCTCATGAAAGATATGACCCCTGAGAAAGGGAGAAGATTATTAAAAGAAGCTGGTATTATCATTTTCTGGTTGGGACATAAATTCAGCACTTTTGTTTGACGGATTCTTGAAAAAGCAAGACTTGAATCAACAGGTGTTGCCTCAGGAGATAGACAAATTATTCTTAGGCTCCGGATATGATCCTGATAAAAAGGCTCTCCTGTAGTGGGCATTATATCCAAAGGGAAAAAGGCCTATTATTGTGGATATTGAAGAAACCTTTGGACATCTCATGGTTCATCAGGTTGGAAAGACTGACCCTAGGGTCACTGCTAAATTAAACTTGGATGTTGCCAGATTAAATTTGGACCAGACAAAATTCTTGGTCAGAGAAAACATCACTTATAAGGGATTGTATGAAAATTCTAAAGAGGAGAATCAAAAGTTACAAGAAAAAATATTGCAACTTGAGACAGGGACTCCCATAAATGAATATACCTCATATCCCACAGGACGTAGCTTGGATGATGTTTCTGATGCTCTGTACTGGAAGTATCAAGCAGATAAGGCTACCAAACAGGCAAATAGTATCCAGCAAAAGATGGATAAAATGGTTAACGATATCATTGGACACCAATTTAACACCATGCTTTCACATATTGAGCAATATTGGAAGGTGTACACTGGAACTATAAAGGCATTAAGAGAGCATGAGAGATTAAAAGCGTGATTGCACAAAGTACTAAACAGTGTTGATACGATGACACCAGAGGAGAAGGCTGAAGGGACTGCGCACATGGAAACTCATGTTAAACTCGAAGATGCGCTAAGGAGAGATCTTAAGGAATTGGATGAGGGGAGACCTATTGGAATGCCCTCGGTCTATAAAGAAGGAGATGTAATATCTCTGGAGGATTTGTGGAATGAGCTTGTCAGTGTTAAGGATTGGGCTTTATCAAAAATGGATCGAAGCAAGGACATGGCCCCTACCGTCAACCAGATGATATTCGAGTACCTGTCACAAGGAGAAGAATTGAAGAAACAAAGTGCTAGGATCAAAACCTTCAAAGATGATGATTATATTCATCATTTGGGAATTCTTAATCTCTTTTTGCTTAAATTTGTTAAGAACATTCAAACTAACGATTAGCATTTTGAAAAGACATGTCTTTTCATGAATAGCTTTCTTTCTCATATATATATGAGAATGGTTTTTGTAATAAAGGGGGCAAATACATAATAAGAAGATAGCAATGTATGATAACTTGTAAGTCTTTTTGCACAAACTTCGATGAAATACATGCTATGAAGTGTTGTTTTTCTTTGCGTATGTGTTATGGATTATTTCACTTTGTTCTGACAATCGTCTGTGATATTATCTAAAGTGATAAGGTTATTCATATTCTTGAAATCAAATTTATGCTTCATGTTATAAGGTTGAAACAAGAGTTTTGCTTGCGAATTGTAATTGTTCCTTGCAGTACTTCATTGATTGGTCCCTTAAAGGTAGGGTTAAATTCATTCAATCAACGTATGATATAAGCATTCAATTGATTCCAAAAGAAATAATAACCGACAGGTCCATAAAAGGGTGGATTGACTTGGCCAAATAGGTTCACTCTATAAGTTGGCCAAGTCAATTGGAGGGTTTTGATCATAGGAGTTGGCATTTCCTTAGAACCTATCCAATCTGTTGATTTGAGACCCAACACAACCATTGCCAACACCCAAAAGCAAAATCACAATGAAGGAATAGGTGAGAGGAAGATACCAAATTCTTATTGCACAAAACACAAGGGAAAACAACAGTCATCATGTCCAATCACATTCCTATAAGAACCTTGTCTTGTACAGCAAGCCAAGCAGAAGGAGTAACACTATGATAGGTAGGTATTGGAGAGGATTGGGTAACAATGGAAGACTCATAGTAGGAGGAATGAAGGAGTTATTATTATAGGAGTTTCTCCCTTCACTAGCACTTGTAGGTATGCCATTTTGAGTAGAGGTAGCCATGATGTTTGATGTAAAGGTGGGAACACTAGCCATAGGGGTAGTAAAAGGAATAGAATGATTAACTTGACTAGGAGGTTATGTATAACCTAGGACTTTAGCACAACTCTTCATAGACATGATATTAGAATTAACAATTTGAGCAATACCACGCAAGATATCAACACCAATTTTATCACTTTGAACCATTCTTTTCAATCCTTCAATCAATGGGAGAGCTTCACTTTCCAGGTATTGTTGAGTCATCCATAGTTGAATATTTTCAAATTGATTGTCAATCTTCTCCAATTGGTCAACGAAAACCCTAGTTAGTGATTCATCCACATCATGAGAATTATGGAAAGAATAAGGATAAATGAGGACATTTGAAGGATTGCTAAAACCACCAACATCTTCATGAAACAAGTTATCCAAATTAGGCTCCATCTCCTTGGTAATTAAACCTTGGGAAGCCTTAATTATACAACTTCTTCTCATGGGGATATTATAGGTTGGACTAATAGTTATAAAACTCATGCACTAAGCGAGGGAAATTTGAAATTTGAAATTTGAAGTTTGCAAAGTAATTGAATAGTGCAAAATTTTAGAAAAATTGATTACTCAAATAAATAAGCAAATTGATTGAAAAGATAAAGAATAATTGTGAAAATGTATGCAATCCCCTAGGAATTTGAAATTTATAATTAGGGCTATACTAAAATAACCTCTTCATTTAAATTTGAAATTATCCACTAGGAGATAGAAATTTAAAAATTAGGGCTGAAAATAACCTCTTAATTTTAAAATTTAAAATTTTAAATGATCTAAAGGAAAATTAAATTTAAAATTAGGGCTTTGTAAAAAGAATCTCTTAATTTTAAAATTTAAATTTAAAATGTGATGTTGAAATTTGAGAATTGAAATAATCAATTTAAATCTAAAAATTAGGGCTCTTTTAATCAACCACTTAATTTTTAAATTTGAACTTGTCCACAAGAAATTTAAAATTAGTGCCTTGTAAAAAGAACATCTTAAATTAAAAAAAAAAAAATAGACCCACGACTGGAATTGAAATGATGAATCCAAAATTAGGAAATACACAAGATTAATTTAAATTTAAAGATTAATTTTTTTCTAATTAACCACTTAATTTTAAAATCTAAATTTGATCCAAGATTGCAAATTTGAATTGGAATTGAAATTAACAACCAGATTTGAAGAGGGAAATTCAAATTTTAAACAACCCACAAACTCAATTTTTTAAATTGTTTTTTGAAAATTAAGATTTTTGCAATTAACCACTTAATTTTAAAATTAAAATTTAAAATTTAACTTGCAAGTAAAAATTTCAAAATTTGAAATTGAAAAATGCTAAGATGTGAAACAATTAATCCAAATTATGCAATTCACATGTTATCAGTATTTTGGATGGTGTTCAAATATTCCTGATATCCCCAAATTTTTCCACAATTCTTTTAAATGTTTCAAGTCTACAAATCATTGGCTTCTAAGGGTTTTGGGTTTAATAATTTTAATTTAAATGAAAAGCCTTTATGTCTCTTATACTGGAAGGGTCATTATATCGTTAAAAGGGGGCCATTTAAGTCCTAGGCCTAGGCAGGTTTCATTTCTAAAGTTGGAGCGCTTTAATTTTTTCCTAAAGTCCTAAGTAATACCTTTAATACTTGTATCGGGTTCTTAAAAGTCGACCAGATCACAGAAATCCAATGGTTGTCACTATAGCACGATGGGAAGTTGCACATTGAATACCCATCGCGACTCAACAACAAGCCACTAGTGGTGGGGTCAGTTAGAGATCCAACGGTGACAGTTAAGCACTGGCAGTTAAGCGGTGACGGTTAAGTGATGAAGGGATCCTAAAGATTGAGCAGCAAGGACTCGATCAAACGGTTTTTGTTAGACCACGATGGAGAGTTGCGAGTCCTTTACTCTTTGCGGGTTAGCGACTAATGGGTGGGCCTAGCCAGTGTGAGCGGCTAAGGTGTTTTAAACTATGATCAGGTCTAAGGAAAATCAACGGTGGTCGTGAGACCATGATGTGAAGATGCAGGTCCTTTTACCCATCACGACTCAGTGACAAAAGGGCAGGTAGATGACTCAGTGGTAGGCCCTTTTTGAAAGCTTAAGTGGTTAACAAGTGTGCTAACTTTGCGTGATCTAACAGTTGTCACTAGACCATGATGGAAAGTTGCTAGATTTTTACTCTTCGTGGAGCAACGATTGAAAGGAAAAGCATACTGAAGAAACCCTTTTGGTCCATTGGAGTGGACATTTTGAAATTCAAATGAATTAATTGCAGAGCGTGTGGCTTGATGAGAATTAATGCTAATTTTCCATTGAGGTTGCTTCATAAAACCTTGTTTTGAGATTTTAATTATAAATGTCATTCACGAAGGTTAGCAAAAACAAAGTGTGCAGCTTTTGTGAGTTCTCAGGTGACAAGTAAGTTGTTCTGTGACTATGATTTGCAATTTCTGCTTGTGTTGATATTGTCTGGTGCTGAAACTCAAAAAGGTTGATTGAGTAAAATTGAAATAAGATAAATCTTAGATTGTTAAAATGGCACCACGAAGGGAATTTAAAGGAAAAGTAGACTATCAGGAAAGGGCTATCTGCAATGATATTCTAGAGCAGCTGGTTCAGTCCACGAATAGTGCTGCCAAAATATAGGAACTTGTGCCCAAATCTTCTCACCTGCAAATTGGTGATGGTTTGTATGATAAAGGATGTTGGCTAAGAGATCCCCAAATAAGTATGTCTGGTCTAGGTCTGTTTAGGGTAGCATTTGGTCAACGAAATGCACCTGCTCCTACAAATAACGTACAGGAATTAGATGTTGAGAAATTGGTGGTCCTTGGAGTCTTCATGGATATTGATTTGTTGACTCAGATTGCAAAGAACTATGACCCCATTACTAGGATTGTAAGGAATATAAGTGGAGGCCCTCTAGTTGAAATTACAGCTAATGAGGTTAAAAGGGTATTCCGGCTAAATGAAGCCTCAAGTTATCTGGAGCCCATTGATTTTGAAATGCTGAGGAAGGTTTATGATGCTCAGAAGGATCATCTTAGGAGTGGACCAATGAGGGAATTTTTTGCAAAGATAGGAGGACTAACACTGGTAGGGCCTAGTACAGTTGAACCTTTCCCTATGAATTTATTCACTTTGAGGGCTAAGGGGATATATTGGTCTTTGTGTCAATTTTTTGGAGAAGATTTAGAGAATGTTATGCCAACTCACTACATGCTCATGATGACACAAATTCTTAATTCATCCATAGCAGTAGCTTATGAATTTGCACCCTATCTTGCAAATGTCATTCATGAGGGTTTGATTGGGATCAATAATGCTAAAGGGGATGGACCTTTTGGCTAGTATTATATGTTGATGCACATGTTTTTATTCAAGGGTGTTGAATATTTTGCAAAGGATATGGACCTGTTGAGGGAAAAAGATGGTGAAGACATGCCAGTCCAATTATGGAGTGCAAATTTGTCTTGGGATAGAGAAGATGCTAGTTATCTGAAATTTGACAGATGTTTTGCATCTAAGTTAAGAATTCTTCTATGTCAAGAGAACCCCAGGATCCCAAAAGTTCTCCTTGAATTCATCAGACCCAAGGAGTTTGCAGAGGACATTAAAATTGTGCATAATTGGGGTGATATAATTATATATCCTGTTTCTACAGTTTTTAGTGTATACGGCTTCAAAGGAACTCCTTATTTGCTTCCCTATTAGGTCCCCTTGAAAATAGGTATTGCTGAGATCATAAGGCAGATTGGGGGTCTGCAAGAAGCAGAATTGACAAATAAGGGCAGAGGAACAATTTTTCCAACCGTTACTATGGCACATCAATTTGTTATTACCAAAGGGGGTTGGCTACATTTTGAGAAATTCTTCAAGCCATATAGATTACCAACAGCATTTGCAAGGTTTGTTGATCCTAAATATTTCTTCAATGATATGTTTAGAAAGAAGGTCAAGTGTGGGGCCAAAGTTCATCAATTCCACTTCCCTGAGTACTTAATAAGAAATGATTTTAATCTGGTAGAGCAAGAGGTGAGAAAGGAAAAATGGTTAGTATTTAAGAAAACTCTTGACTTTGTCCAACATTTTGATAAAATTTATGATCCATTGAAGAGTTTCCACCCATTTGGGGAAAAGATAAAATTTTTGATAGATTATTTTGAGGATGCTATACAAGCTTTGAATGAGAAGAAAGATGTAGTGATAAAGGTAGATCCTGAAAAGGCCAAGCTCATCTTGACCAAACCCATTTTTGCTAAGATCACTCCCCTTGGAGAGTATGTAATGTAAAAGATATCGAGTTATAATGTGGTGATGCCTAGGAGGGATGAACCTTCCACATCAAAGGGCAAAAGGCCAAAGGAGGATGCTCCAGAGTCCCAAACCTCCCCAAAGAGGAAGAGATTAGAGAAAGAGGCACAACCAAGTGAAGCTCTTTATTCACCTTCTCAATCCCCATTACATATAGGTGATGAGCAGGCCGTTGCTGAGTAATTGATCCAATTAGGAAGCCTGGGGGAAATTTCTTTTACTTATGGAAATTGGCAGAAAGGAATGCCAGAAGAGCCTGCAGGTGCTAAGATGGATCTGACTACTAAGGAATTTGCTGGCACAGAATCAGATCCTATTATAAAACAGGCTAGTAATTTATTTTTGGTCGATGACAATTTTGTGAAGTTAGGAGCCTTTTTACAATTTGTTTGGAGAAAGCATATGGATCAATTCAAGGAGAGATGTGAAAAAAGAAAAATTGAACAATGAAATAAAGATTCATCTGCTATGGAGCATAAATAAAGCAAAAAATGCTAAAGGAATTTTAGGTGATTACCCCAAACGAGGGAAGGAAATTGATTGCAGATGGTGGAGTGCTAATTCTCCCAGGATGGGATATAGCAAATGTTGTAATTTTTTATGCAGTGAGAAAAGAAACATAACCCTTGGAGGGAATAACATATAGTAATGACCATGCAGCTCTAGTAATGTGGTCTCTTAAAAGAGAAGATAATAGAAGAAAGGGAGAATCCTCGGGATCTGACTACTCAGGGGGCATGATAGTAAAGAGAGTCAGAGATACAGGGGTAATTGAAGCTGCTAGCACAACTTTAGAGTCTGCTAAATTTGGAATGGCAGTGGCCGAAAAGGAGGCAAAAGAAAAGGCTGATCTTCAAGTAAAACTACAAGTAGTCCTCAAGGCCTATAATGAAGCAAAGCTTGAAATAGCTTCTAAAGACAACACCATTGCAGAGCTAAAAGGTAAATTGGAGGGACAACAACAAGAGTCTTCTCAACTAATGATTGCTTCTTCTCCTGCTAGACCCCCTCCTTCTAGTCCTATTGTTGAATTCCCTCTTTCCCCCATGACTCCTGGCTTTCAATCAACAGAAAGTGTTCAAGATGAGATTGAAAAATTGAAGCAGGCTCAGTCAATATTTGCAAACAAATCTAAAGAAAAGGTCAGAAGCACCATTGTGAAATTTTTTGATATTGTTGGAGCAACAATTGTTTGTATAAACATGAAAAGAATAATGAATCTTTTGGTTTCTTTGAGGGAGGATAAGGCTAATTTTGGAGCCAGTTTTGGACAAATGGATTTCCAAAGAGGTGAACTTAGAGTCCATATATTCATTATCCCAGGAAGAAGTAGGTGTTGATGATGCAATCAAATCTACTTATGAATTAGTAAAAGATTTGTCCAAGTTCGTAATAGAAAGGGTACATATTGAAAGAAGGGCAAATCTATACCGGAAGGAATATGCAAATAAAAAGTTTTAATTGTATCCTGGAGGCTTCTTAAGTGCAAATTAAATTAAAGACAAGGAAGTATGGATTGAGGAGTTAGGTTATAGGTTATCTCAAAGAATAAATAATATTATAAACATGGATGAGATTTCTTTGTTTATTATAACCATTGAAGAAATTGAAAAGGTAAAATCACATTTTGGCTTTTTGGAGGAGGTTAAACAACTAAGGGTGACATGAAAAGGTTTAAATAAATAGAAGCAAAAAATCATCAGCTTCCCTTGGCCCAGTGATGATGTGTTCAAGTTATGAGAAAGCAAATATGTTGTGAAAGAGACAGAAGAGCAGGAAGATCCCACCGATGCTCCAACATGTGGCAATTCACAGGCATCTTGAAGCAGTTGGTTTTTTACAACAAATTTTTGGGTAATTGGACCCTCGAGGGATTGAAAACATCTAGCGCCTGATTTATAATTATAGAGAGATTAGTTGGTCATATTCCAGCTGAACAACTATTCAGTCGTGGAAGAGTACATTCCAAAAACAGTTATGCTCCTACCTCAGTCATAGTTTTGGAATCAGTGTAATTTTTTGGAGGGAATTCTGGTTATGATAGGGATATTCTTCTAGGGAAGTCCAAATCTTGTTGCATCCAAAATTTTATAAATGGATACCAAGACTACCTAGAAAGGGATGGCAAAATTTTTGTATCAAAGCTTTGGCGAAATATGTGTAGGATTTTGTTTTGGCATTTTCAGTTATTCTTGTATCTATGTAAAATTTTGATAAGAGAATAGTAATATACAACCAAAATATTTTCTTGAGCTCAGATCTATTTTGTCTTTATGTTTATATGTTGGTTTTCATTTCTGATTAGGTAATCAAGGATTGTTTAATTAGATGATTTGCAAGGCAAATGATGGGAATGTTTAAGGTCTTTTCCTCAAGGAGGAGAATTAAATATACTTATTTCATCTTCATTGATAATTAGTACATTCACATGAATTTGATGACTAGGTCTAGCACAGGTTAAAAGTTTGTATATGTCAAGCATATACGGATTCAGTAGATCAAAGTGGCGATATGTATGTGAATTCTATTGTCAAATTTTAACTTGATTTTGATGACTTTGAGGCCCAGATAAGGCACTGGTTTAAGTTGCTTGTGTTCATGACATTCTTTGTGATCCTTTACAATGAAAACAAATCTTTCATTTATGTTTGGTTGCATTAGAGTGAAAATTTTGCAGATATTCGCACTAGTTTTCTATAAATCATCTACTAAGCTATGAGAAAGTAGTCACAAGTAGGTATACCCCCCTAAGCTTTGTCAAGCTTGAAGTGTAGGAGGTTTCCTTGTAAACCTTGTTAATTGTTGTCTTGTTTCCTATTCTTGTTGTTCTCTTCTTTTGTAAACAAAGGCAAAATATTTTGAAAAGAAAACAAAGTAATCAAAAACTGAGACCAACACCACAAGGTGAATTTTGAAATTAAAAATTAGGGTTTTAATGAAATTATCCTCTAAATTTTTTAAATTTGCTAGGAAATCAAACTTGTAAATAAAAATTTGAATTTTAAGTTGCATACACACTCAAATCTGAGAACAAAAAATAGAAGTAAGCCTAGGACACGTCAGGTTCACCAAAATATAAAGAAGAAAATTGGATTTAGCAATTTGCAACAAAGAGGAGAGAAATCACCAAATCAATTTCGCTTGGAGCCTTTACATTTAAAAGAGGGATGGGAATCCACTAGATTCAGTCACAAATTAAATAAGGACTAAATACTAAGCAGATTGGATTGATTTATGAATATTTTTCCTCTCTTTTGTAAGTTGAAATGTTGATTTAAGGTAAAGTGCTGAAAATTGAAGGAAAAACTGAGAAAACAGTGAGCTACAGATGTGGGATTGAGATGGGCACCTACAATTGAGTAGTATAAGATGAGTCAAATCTGACCCTCAAAAAAGATCCTAAAAATTTAGGACCATGATGCGGCACCATGGTCCTTCGAACTTTCTACACGCTGAAGGTTGATTTGTCTCTACGAATAAAGCTTATTCTGAGAAGTATAGCTCTATACCTATTTCATGCACATAGAAGGAAATGGAAATAGGTCACGAACAGGGGCTTTCCTTAGGTCAAACCCAAGTTTTGGAATTAACCATGAAAATGAAGTAAAGATAATTGAAATGACTATAGGGAAATGTTCTTTTGAGGGAGATGTTGAATTATGACTGAATATTGAATAACGATACCTGCTTGTGAAGTTTTGCTTGCCTCCACATGGAAATAAGGTTTCATGAAGTATGATGTAGATGCCCACTTCAATGCTTGAATCTTGACTTTATTGTTATTCCAAGGCTTGAAGGAAGACTGAAAATGCTTAATTGTTGTTGGATGCTTGAATGCTTGATCTCTTGTGTGCCCTTTCTAATTAAGGGATTCTTGTATATCATGAATGTATATCAAAATGAGAGGGGAAATCTTCTTTATATATTTGCCCATTGGGAAAACAAATTATTTTTCTGACATGAACCGACACAGAGAGGGGAATCCCGCCCAAATTTGAAATGTTGCAATGGGTTTTGAGGGGCCCCAAATTAGGATGGACCATGGCGTGGCACCATGATCATGCCCTATTTTGGGTAGGATTTAAGGTGCATTTTGAGTTTTATGGCATTTGTGATATGTATGAGCATAATCAGGTCTTCAATCAGGCCAAAGGGCGTAAACACTAAGGTAAAGACCCAAATGCAGTCAAAATTGAAAGGGGTGCAATCTTAGGACACTACAAAAGGAAGCCTCAATAACTACTTATGGGCTCTCTTAAATATAAGATGAGATTGCACAAAGCCACTAATTTGTCTTTACATAAACCATGTGCCTCAATATCATAAGATGACTAACTCATGGCCTAAATTTTAAATATTTTTTCCTTGCTCCAATAAAAAATGTTTTCCTCAAAATGACACCCACATTAAATATGCAACCCAATTTTCCATGCAACATACGAGAATTCTTGATAATACTTATCCTATATATCCATGTGTCTTGGTGCACCAAAATAAAAAAATTATTTTTACATTATTAACATTATAATTATTATAAACCATGTATAATACATATTTTTCAATTATATAAATTTAATAAATAAATAAATTTTTAAAAACCTAATATACACAATAATCCAATGCCTCATTTCATAAAAGATATAATTTTTTAAAAATGGATAAACTATATTCATTTACAACACCTCCCTCACATTAGAAAATGACTACTTAAAATGTGACATAAAAGGTAATTTTTATGAAGTCCATCCTTCATGGTTTACAAAAGGAAACATTCTCCCTTCAATGTGGCTCCATCTTCTCTAAAACAATTTAACATTTAAAATATGTGCTACCACTTCTCTATACTTATATGTGTCATTTAACATGTACAAAAATGTAGTCTCTTTTAACTTTGTAATTGTGCTATTATTAAAAAAATTTAAAATATAATATGGCGGCATTTCTCTTTTTCTTTAACAACAAATAGCCCAAAATTTATGGGTGGGTCCTCTTATATTAAATATTTTAATTTCTTTTTAATAAATTTTTTAATATTTTTTCATATTTTACGTAATTTAGAATATTTGTGTACTATTGAATAAAAGAGAGTAAAAAATGCATATAATATTACTATCAACCTAAATTATGTCTATTCATGTAGAGCATCAAAATATTTTGAGATACACATAAGTGAAAGAAATCATACAAAAAAAAGGCAAAATAGGTAAAAACATGTAAAAGAAAACTTAGATCAACTCATAATAACACACAAGAAACACTTCCTTTGTTACAAGTCAACTTGTTAATAAACATTAGTTGTTGCAAGTAGACAAATGATAACAAGTGAAGTTCTATATGTTACAAGCACAACAATATACAAAATGTGTGTGTGAAATTTTAGATATTGCAGATTGATAGGATTTTATCTTTTGTCATGATTTTATTATTGAAGCACAACCTGTAGACATAAGAAAATAAGAATCTCACATTTTGATAAAATACGAATATTCTATTTAGAGATTATACACCATCTCTTAATATTTATACTATGGTTGCAATGGTCCATTTAAGAATCTTGCATTGTCTCCATTGTTAGTTAAACAAAGGTCTATTCAAAGATCTTACATGCCATTTTTCAAATATAGAGCATGTCTAAAATGGTCCATTCAATGACCTTGCACCTCTTTTGTAGATTATATTGGTCCAATCAAGAGGCATACATTACCATCATATTTTTAGTTTTGATTGCTTGATGACATGATGAAAATGCTATACCAATTTGAAGATAATCATTTCCTTATATGAAACTAGGTTTGTAGATATGATTAACACATTTGTGGATGCAAGCACAAAGCTACTAAAGACCACTTGAAACATCATTCATCTATATCAATTTTTATAAAATATCTATTATTTATATTCATATAATTTTTTGTTTACTTTAGCATGCATATCATGTAGTTTGCATGTGAAATGTAGAGGTGAAAATTACATTTTTGTCCTTAGATTATCTCTGCTCATTTTATAATCACTTTGGATATTGCATGAGAACTATAGTATTCTAATTTTGAATGTGGATCTATTTGTGTATATACTAATTTTTGACAGAAAAACCTTTGACCAAAGTCTAAGGTTTCATATTCTATTATACATAGTAAACCTTGATGTGATGCAATAAAAAGGGAGAACTTATATATGCAATAAGCATGCACTGAATTATAATAAATTGAATACATTCATATATGCATCTATATTCGTATAATTGTATGGCTTATACATGTCTTATATTTCATTCATCATTCTTCACCACTACACACACACGTATATCTTTCTTACTTATTTTCACATATATTTAGTTCATATTATTCTACACATGTTTCCACTCTATTCCACTCTCTTATCTTCCACTTTTTCCTCTTTATATAGTTTGTTAATGTCTCTTCATAATGTCTTTCCATCACATCCTTTCATAATGACACTTATCTTATTCCCACATAATTGTTGTTTTTGCTATAATATTTTACACTTTTATAACTTATTTTGATATATTAGAGGTGTTTTAAGGCTATTTAAATGATATATAATAGAAATATGGTTCTAAAAATTACCCCAATAATATACGTGGTACATCACAACCATCTATATCCTACTAACACTAACCTTATCTGCCTTCTACCTCCTTAGTTTGCTTTGTTTGGGCCATAAAATCTAGGTTAATCCTTTTTTATTAAAAAAAATTCCAATATTAAGAGCACATTTATAAACCTAAATTAGATCAAGATGACAAATGTGGCCTTGATCCCCCATTTCACATTATATTTTCCTTCCTTTTGAGTTGATCTTTTAGGATCCTATTTGTTACACCTTATTGGCATGTATGCCATTTACTCTTGATTTCAAGCATCTAATGTTTTGTACATAAAGAAGAGTCGTTGATCATTTTGAAAGATGCAAAGAAAGATAAGAAAATTAACAATATAAACAATAACAAAGAGCATAAAGACGAAATCATTTATTCTACATTCTATCATCATTGTTACATTATTATGCTTCACTCTAATTTCAATCTACACCTACCAACATGACCTTCATGGCAGAAATGAACCTAGGATTCAGTCCTTACCCATGGGAATGATATATAAACTTTCTGCTCACTTGAAACTTGTTTGCCCCAGTATTTGGAATCTATATCTAAGCAAATATATTTCTGAGCTCTATATCCATAGTTTTAAAACTCCAATGGTCGATTTAACACTTATCAAAAACAAAATTTGTAGAGGGCTATTAATATTTTATCAGCTTATCGACCTCTTTTCAATCCACATAATAACATACAAGAATTGGAATTGTAGAGGATTATTAATGCATTTTATCAGCTTATCCACCTCTTCTTAATCCACATAATAACATACAAGATATGTAGAGCGTTAACAATGCATTTTATCAGCTTATTCACGTCTTTCCAATACACATAATAACAGATTTGGGAAAGACAATAATGTGTTGCACAATATGGCATATCAGTTCTTGCAGTCTACGACTAATGTTTGTTTTCAGATTTAGAGAGATGTTAACCATGCAGTACCTTACAAGTCAATTCCTCCACAAAGTTGTCAAAATTCTTATGAGAGGATACTCCTTGACCACCTGCCTTTCTAGCAACATGTTTGAGTCTCTTTATCTTCTTCCTAGCTTTTCTCCCTTCTTTTCCATTTATCAATGCCTTCACCTTTCTTGCTATCTGCATTCTCTCAACTAATGCTCCATTAATACCACCATGCTCTATCTTCAAACCTATATTCATCACATCTGATATAAGTTTGCAGTTTGTGTACTGATCTGCATAAAGAGGAAAACCCAACAATGGAACACCCATGCACAGGCTCTGTAAAACTGAATTCCAATCACAGTTACTAACAAAGCCACCTATGGAACGATGTGATAATACCGTGTAATGCAAATGATGAGACCAGTTAGGAACAACATGACCAATACCATTATCTTCAATCTGCTCTAGATAACCATGGGGTAAAATCTCTGTCAAGCTATCATAACTGCACATTGTTTGTGGAGGAAGTGTCCAAATGAAAGCGATTTTGCTTTCAAGTAAACCCATGGCGATTTCATCTATTTGGGCTTTTGAAACACGAGCTGCACCACCAAATGATATGTAGAGAACTGAATTTGCTGCCTTTGAATCCAACCACTTTGTAAAATCGAATTTTAATGGTGGGTGATTGCTTAAATATTCAGATGGTAAAAGAGGGCCTACCGTGTAAAGTGGTGTAGCAGAATGCAATGAATACTCTACTGGTTCTGTTTCAAGTTCATAAACAGAATTTGCAAGAATCCAATCTGCTTCACGGTTGCTCTGCATTGACAGAAATATTACATGCAGCATAAACTCTGACATGTTCTTTGCCTGTAGAAAGGATGGAAGGTCCCTCTGATGCATTGTAGGAACTCCTGGAATGTAATCTATGCAATTATGTGTTTCTACAAACAACAACATATACACCACGGTTAGACAATATGAAATGCACTGCACCACTGTCAGCTGAAAATTAATTACATGTTGTTCCCCATGTGAAAATTAATTAGACTGCAGTGATCACAGGCTCTCGCAAATTATATAAGATAACAAGATGTGACTGCAATGAAATACCCAAGTACTCGTTAATTTCTGAATGATAAAGAAGTGCTTAAAGGGTGCTTTTTCAATACTTTTTGTCCTGCCCAGCTGGTAACTAAAGAAAGAGGAGGTGTTTACAGTAAGAGCATGTAAAGGTACTTATGTTCGAATTTTTTTACAAATCATTGTACAGCTATGAAGGCATAATTGCTATTGTGTAAACTGATGAGATTTTCCATTGTTTTAATGGTGAACTTGCTTACACCACAACTATAATAGTTTTATTCTCTTCTGCCGTTAGTTGTGGTTCTGGTTCTTCTCTTTGTTGGCCTAGGGGTGGGACTGTTGTTTCTTTGGGTGTTGTAGTCTGGGTTTCGTTGTTTTCAGTTCTTCTGTTATTATTTTGTTGCTGTAATTTTAGACGTATAGGATTTATGATATCTTCAAAATCAGTTTATCATTATCGATCTGTTATTATTTTGTAACTGTAATTTTAAATGTATAGGATTTAAGATCTCTTTCAAATCAGTTTATTTTTATCGATCTGTATAAATTATTTTAAACATCATATTTTAACACTCAAACATTATACTGTTATGTGCTTACTGCAATACTTTTAATTATTTATTTTTGACTTTCCAGAAAAACCTAAAGACAACAATAGTGTCATAAGGCATTTTCAGCTTATACCTTGACCCTAAAACACAAATTTATGTGAGTTACTGGTAGTACTGATCCCAAAACATTTTACAAGCTCAAAACAGGAAATGGGTGAAAGCTTCTTGTTGATTTGCAAGGAGAACAAAAGAATATGAAAATGCTTTATTAACATGTACAGCAGGAATCAAAATAAATTGAAAGAAGGGGAATCTACTGTATTGTAACACTTTAGAAGAGAGTTTAAATGATTTCCAATTATTTTATTTCTATGGCTTCTCTATGCCGTTTCTAACTATGAGAAACATGGCTTATGCTTTCGGAACCCATGCATAACCAAAGGTTTATTATCAATGGAAATGTATAAACAGCAAAAACAGCTAGAAAATATATACCCTAATATGTGAAAGCTGAGAAAATCAAGTTCAAAAAATAAATACATCCATTGAAAATTGGTCAAAAAAATAAATTCAACCAAATGGGTGTATTTGTATGTTTTCTCCATTACTGTCAAAAAGTGTGTTGAGTCGTATATTTGTATCCTAAACTGCACTCTAAATACTGCATCAAACCCTAATGGTGTAGATAAGTTGTAAGCTTCATTCAAATATTTCTGTTCCAGAAAATAGGTATACTCATTTCATAAATTGTAAGGGTCAGAATAAGCTAGAAAGATTGAGCTACAAATCTTAATATAAGGAGGCAACCACATGCGTTGCGTTCTATACCACGGTCCATGTAATATATTTAACTTCAATCCATAATGATAGAGCAAAAAGAAACTCCAAAATACATTAATTTCTTTCCATAAAAGTAATGACCCTATAAAAAAATTGTGCTACCAGCGAGGACCCTCAAAAAGAATAAGAATCTCCCAAACTATTAATGCCACCAACTAACTAATACTGTTTATGAATCATACCTTGTCCTTTAGAAGGAAAATGGCCGTTGTCGATGAGCATTTCAGAATGATAATATAAGGAATATAGAACTGTAGATTGCGTCCACAAAGTAACAAGAGGAACGGTGAGCATCTTTGCAATAAGAACTGCCCAAGGAAGAAAAGAGTCAGCTATGATGCAAGAGATTGGACGGTCCTTCGTATTCACAGTAAGGATTAGTTGCTGTACTGGTTCAATCATAGAGTTAAGTACAGACTGTAGAAAACTCTCATTGTACAAAGATCTATCAAAATCAGATGTCAACCCATCTGAGATCTCTGCTGAACGAATGTCAAGGCCATTTTTTTGAGCAATATCAGCAATATATGTGTTACAGTGACATAGGGCCTCTGTGTAGACAAAGGTGATGGTGATTCCCCTAGAAGCCAGCTTGATGCAGAGATCAGCCATGGCATAACTATGCGACTCTAAGGGATATGGAATGGCAAGAGCATGGACAAGGGAAGACATCTTGCTTTTGTGAATCTAATCTGTTTAAAAATTGGTGTTTTTTACTGTAGTAGACTGATTTACCCCTTGTACTCTAGCATACAAGAGAAGGTAACCTTGGTTGTGTTGTAGCTGGATTTAAATATAGGGATTGCAGATTCGGGATTTATGAGTAGTACGAGGGCAGGGCCCTTTTCAATTTGATTTTCCTGCCCTCATCCGTATAATCCTTGATAGATTGTAAGAGACACGTTTGCCAGATTAAACCCATATTTACCCATATTTTAAATGTCAGAAAGACCAAACACCACAAGAAGGCACCAGGGCAGGCGGAAAATAAAAGGTCACAGACAACAAAACCAGTAGAAGAAGTCGTTTCCTCACCAATGTGGGAATTATCCAAGAACATGTACTAAATTCAGCAGAGTTCGGATTAATAATTGATAATGTAATAAATATTCTATTTAAAGATGATAATTAATTGAATATATTTTGCTTTTGATTTGATGGGAAAGTATATTTAAAAGATTCGTATTTGTTGGATGATGATATGTGGATTATAATTTTATTTCTTAAATGACAAGTTCAAGACTGTGCATGTGGATTTGATCTTTATATGTGTGAAAGTGAATTTGATGTGTCAATTTGAACTTCACTTTTGGTCTTAATCTATATAACAATATTTAAGAAAATGGTATTAAAAAGTACTATTTAAGAATCTATTTGGCAAGTATTTCTTCCTATTTGATGAAACCTCTAGGTGGGCCAATTTTACAAAAAAAAAATTTGATAAAAGACAAGTATTTCTTCTCATTTGGTCAAACCCATAGATGGGTGAATTCTATAATAACAAAAAATGATAGAAGGTATCATGCAGCCAGATACTATGCCCCCAATATGTTGATGCAATATTGATGTCATAAGAGTATAGTTTTGAGTATAATGATAAATCCTAAATGAGTCATATGAAATAGGGCTAATCCTAAAATATAGTACTCTATGTAATTTATAATAATGCACACTTTAGTTAGCTCATGGTAAATAGTAAGGGAGAGAACATGGACCTGATTTTATTAAATTCAAAATTAAAAGTTCGAGTTTAGATATGTATATATGTATGTGACTGGATTGAATTTCAATTGACATGGAAATGCTTTAAAAAATGAAAACTTTAAATGAATAGCATTTGTGAAGAATTTGAAAATGAGCATAATCATGATTACTAGAACAATCTACAAAAAGTGTGAAAGGAACAAAGTGAAATATTCAAATCTAAGAAAAAAGTGGTAGGCTAAAATGTGGGAGGACTTTGACCAAGTGAAATTTAAGGATTATAACTATGTTGAAAGGGTACAAAAGGATTTAGACCATGCAAAATATATTGTAGCTCTATGAAAATAAGTGATAAGAACTTTGATAAAGTAGAAAATACTGTAAAACATGTAATCCAATTCCTAGGACAAGTTGGGGTTGGTATTGTAAACTACACAATAATACAACAATATCATAAACTTTACAAAAAAAATTGGGTATAGGCTATAACACATTTTTATGTGGAAGGATTCTAGTAGATGTGCCATTTTTATTCAAATTGAATGGGAGAAATGTGGCGAGAGGTAGGATCAAAATTTATGTATGCATCTTTTACTTGACAAAATTTACAAAGTAAATATACATATAATTAGATCATCAACTAGAACCCATCTACATGCTAACAAGTGTCCAATGTATATGATGCATTTCTTAGTTGGGAGGCATTATGTAAAAAATTGAACTCGTGTTATTCCATTTGGATAATTGCGACATTAGTCATGGATGTTTCCATGTGTTATATGCGTATGGACTTAGTTTTATGACCATGTTCTATTGGAACATACACCATTAGGTGATACATGCATGTGGAAGAAAAACATATGGTTGTTGATATTTTGTGTGTCAAACACACATATGGTCTAACTAGGGACTATAATGTGCAAGGACACAATATGTGCAAACCATATATAAATGATTAAAATGTTTCCATTTGATTTGTGTAAAATATCTTAGTCAATTTCAAACCCATATCTAGTCTTTTACAATAAATTAAAATTTAATAAGTGCATTGCTATAATAAGCAAATTTCTCTTTGCTAATATATCTAAATATTTTCACAAAATTATAAGCAACTTTAACTAAAATAAATTAAGGTGAATGTAAAAAAAATATGTACAATTTTAATGTAAACATTATTGAATCGATATCAAATGTCTTCTATTCACCAATAGTTTAAATATATGTTTATTCCTTTTTTAGTTGAATTCACTATTCTCTTTTTAGTTTGACAAAAGATTTATCAAGTTGCGATACACTCTAGGATCATTTTTTAATTTTAACATAGAAAAATTCCCACACACCAAATGCTCTAGCTAGTATAATCCTAGGTGTACACCATACCTCAAGTTGGATGTGCATGTCCATAACTTGATATTGATTAATTAGCATAATTCTCAACAAAACTTGATTTTATAAATTAGGGTATATTGGACATAATGATAATTTTGGGTAGTTTTTCAACCAACATGCACATATATTCAACAATACCCTTTTATTACAAATATCGTATTATATATTTAATCAAAATATTTATATGTAACATTTGTTTTTTGTTTTCACCCATATAAAATAGAATTGTATATTTCCCTCATTATGTTTTGGAAAATGGTCACACCATCTTTATCTTTCCACCAAACATGATAACACATATTGTAGACACCTAAAACTTGCACAACTATATTCATTTAATCATCATTTATTCACCTATTAATTAGACTAAGGTTTAATTAATATCCCTATTCTTCCAATCAGCCTATTAATCAAATTAAAGATTTGATTAAAATCCTTTTCTTTTAGCCTAACCTATTAATTAAACTAAGGTTTGATTAAGTACCCTTTAGCCATTTAATTGAATAAATCTTATTTATTTAATTAAAACCCCATTTTCCCTTTTAATTGAATTTACATTTGGTTAAATCCCTTTTCATTTAAATAAATAATTATTTATTTGTGAATAGTCCCCTGACTTGCAAAATCCTATAAATGCAAGTTGCCCCCCTTTTGGCTAAAATAAATCTTTTATTTTATCTAAAAATGCCTATTTCCCTCCACTTGCATTCTCCTACATTTTCCATTAACATGTTAATATTAGTCTAGAACCCCTCTAGAATCCCTCATTAACTAGCCTAATTCCTCTAATCATGTCCCATCCCTAAATTTTGGGGAGTCACTTCTCCAAATTTGGGGAAAAGTCTTCAAAATGTGTTGAAGACTTTACCTTCTTCAACAAGTTAACTTATTGAGTCTTCCAAACTTGTAAGGCTCTTACAAAAGCCTTGAAGTTTATCTAACTTTCAACAAATTAACCTCTAAAGTCTTCAAAGAGAATTTAATGCCTCTTACAAAGACATCACCCTAGCCCATGATGGTTGTCCCTTTGACCATCCCTCAACTTTGCACAAGAGTTGGTGTAGTCACTGGTTAGGAGGGACCTCAAAGAGATGAATCTAGACCAGGCAGTAAGATTAAACACAATGGAAACAAGAGGCTATGATGGAGCCAATGCATAACTAAATATATTAGTTCATGAAAACTGATTACAGATAACTGATAACATCTGGGTTACAAGGTTCGACTCACTGGCCTACTACAAACATGCTTAATTATAGGACAGGTCACTCCCGAACCTCCAAACCTAAGATCTGTCTACTATGTTCTATCTGGTTTCTTCTGATTGACTTCTAATACTCAATTACAATGATTTATACAATCCAAGGGGATCTGATCAGCCCAAAAAGGATCAAACACCGAAGAACAAGATAAAACATGTAAAACCAATAGGTCGGCCTCCGCCAAAGAGATTCCTTCGAAAAATCCAAAGGATGAAGTGCGGATCAAAGGGAGGGTTGGCCACACAACAAGGAAAATTGGAATCAACACACAAGGTTCTTCAAGTTGTGAAAGGGATCTAGTAGATTCACCAATGCAAATAGGTCCAAACGGTTCCGGTGCTAGAAAATTGTCTCGGAATCCAGAATTGATAACTTACCGAAAATGATCCAAATACTCTGTAGTTTAGGAATAAGGAATGTGATCATGTCCTTAAGAAAAATAAAACTCCACAAGATCCAGTGAGCCAATGCAAGAAAAAATGAATGAAATGTTGAAACTGCAAAATAGAAAATAAACAGAAAAAAATATATTTTTTGGTTGATGCAAGATTGCCAAGAACCGGGGATGCTCCTGCATCAGACATCCGGGGTTGTTTAAAAAGTGAGTCTCACTTTTTTGAGGTCAAAGGAAAACCAAGGCGATCTACCTCTACCTGAGAAATCCAAGATGAATCTTCAACTGGTATGTCCTTCCATTTCACAAGATACTCCTAATATTGACTACTCCCAGTCCTACGCCCAATCCTACTATCCAAAATGTCTTCAATCTGATTTGGCTCCTTCTAGGGAAATTGTTTCTCTAAGTTTGCAATATTGTCCTCACTGAATTTCAGTTCATGATACTGATGTAGATCTACAATGTTAAATATAAGTGAAATACTCAAATTATCTAGTAACTCACTTCATATGCATTTTCAGAATTGAACTTCCTCAAGATCTTACAAGGTCCAAACTTCCTTATTTGCAACTTGTTATAGGTTCCAACTAGAAATCTCTCTTTTCTTAGATACACCATCACTTTATCACCAACTTCAAATCCCTTATGCCTTCTTTTCTCATCTGCTTTCTCCTTATACTTGTTGTTCATGTCCTCCAAATGTTGCTTAACTTGAATATGCAAGGCTTTCATGTGATCTACAAATTCTTCTACCTTTGCACTCTACTTGTCTTCATTACTGACATCTCTTAATTCTAATATACCTCTAGGGTGTGCTCCTATAACAATCTCAAAAGGTGTTCTTCCGGTACTCATGTTCATTGAATTATTGTAGGCAAATTTTTCTTGTGCAAGAATCAAATCCCAACTTCTGGTCTTTTCTCCAACCAAGCATCTCAACAAGTTTCCCAAGCTTCGGTTTACTACTTTTGTCTGTCCATTGGTCTATGGGTGAAAAGTAGAACTGAATTTCAAATCTATCTTCATCTTCTTCCAAAGTGTTCTTTAAAAATAGCCAACAAACTTAGTATCTCTGTTTGAAACTATGCTCTTAGGTAATCCATGCAATCTCACCACTTCCTTGAAAAATAGATCAGCTATATGCATTGCATTTGATGTTTTCTTACAAGGTATAAAATGAGACATCTTCGAGAATCTATCCACTACCACAAATATAGAATCATTCCCTCTCTATGTCTTAGGCAATCCAAGTATAAAATCCATGCTTATATCCTCCCAAGGTCTTTTTGGTACTGTCAAAGGCTTATACAATCCCACATTCTGACTACTGCCTTTTGCAACTTGACAAACTCTACAACTCTACACAAACTTCCTAACATCCTTATGAATCTGAGGCCAAAAGTAATGTTCACTCACCAATGCTACTGTTTTATCAATACCAAAGTGTCTGGCTAATCCTCCACTATGTTTTTCCTTTATCAGATTCTCCCTCATAGAACTTTTAGGTATAAATAACTAAACTCCTCTGAATTATTGGCCATTTAGAGGAATTGATTATTTTTTGCATTGATGTTTTGTCATTGATGTCAACACTAGTTGTTTTGGATGCTTTACAGGCACCCTTCTGGTCCTGGTAGGTTGAGTATTTTCTATTTGGTTTGGATCCGGCATGATTCGGTATGCTCCGGTATGGTTTGGTTATGGAATTGGCTTATTCATGATACTCATGTTAATATTCAGTAAGTTGTGTTTGGTCTTGTGATCAGAGGCTATCTTGCTTGCGTCAAAGCTTGGCTTGTGGTTCCAATGAGGGTTTCACTAATAGAGTTTTTGTTGAAGATCTTTGATGATATGCATAAGTGGTATTGGTGTAGCTTTTGGTGGAGATTCAAGATGTTGTTGGTGATCATGTTCGAGACTTGGCAGATGGAGCTCATTTCTTTAGCGTGTGGACCTATATTGGGTCCCGGTTGATCTAGGTTATGGACCAGCTTAATGTAACATGTGGATTAGACCTCTCGATGTGTTTCCAAGATGTCTTATGTGTTGGATATTATTTGTTTGGTTTAAGGCCAACATGTTTTATAATTATGTAATTGGTTTATTGTCTAGTGGCCGACCCAATTGTTTATGGTCGAGGGTTTGTATATATATGATATAATATCTCATTGTAGATCATCATAGGCATAAGGTCAAGGAATGGAATATGGATATGTAATGTGTGAATAATGTAATATCATTCAGGTGGAGGATTTGGTCAATCATTGGACATCAAATTGGGTTTATGTCAGAGGATTTAGTCCTTCAGTATTGAGCTTAACCGAAACTATACTTAGGCATAGGAGATGCTATCTTTGCAATTCATTCCTTCTTCCGGATTGTAGTATGGATTTCTATGTAGTCAGTGAGGCTCCTTTTGTGATGAGCAGTGTGCTCTAGGTTGTTGGCCTTCTTGCAAGTTCACGCTCCTCAATTGTAATTTACATACTTACTATAAAAGTATTATCTGACTATGGGTAGGCTTCCCACCATGGTTTTTCCCTTTACTGGGTTTTCCACGTATAAATCTTGGTGTCATGCGGATGGTATTTACTCTCTGATTATTGTTCATGCTTAATTGGTTTAACTGCTATTCTGGTATCTGGTTTAAGCATTCTGTTATTAATGTTTTGGGTTCTAGTATTAAATTTTTAATTGCTAAATGTTCTGGTATTATGTGACAACTGATTCACAACCCCCCTCTCAGTTGTCTTTTGGTTATTTGAACTGTCTAACAATTGGTATCAAAGCTTTGGTCCTCTTTGCAGAAAGCTTAACCACTTGAGGAAGATCCAATGGCGACTAATAGTTCAAGTTTATCCAATTCATCTAGAGCTATCTTTTAGAGAGATATTCCTAGGCTTGATGGAACAAATTCCACAGTATGGAAGATTCTGATGGAGACTCATATGAGATGTCTAGGTAAGGAGATTTGGGAGATCACACAGAATGGTGTTACACTTCATAATCCGGCATCTGGAAATCCTCCTCTGACAAATCTAGATAAGGAGCTTGAGAATGATTGTAGAGGAAGAGAAGTCCTCTTGTGTGCACATTCTGATCAACAAATAATAGGATTGACTGACAAATCAACTAGAAAGGCTATATGGGATAAGTTGGAGACTCTTAATGAAGGTGACCCTACAGTGAAGATTGTTAAACTTGATGGTTACTGGGTGAGATATGAAAACCTAAAGATGGAAGAATATGAAAGGATTACTACATTCATGGAAATGATAAATAAGATTGTTATGGGAATTCAATGTTGTGGTGGAACTCTGAGTGAAGATGAAATTATTTCTAAAGTTTTGAGAGCCCTACCACCGACTTACAAGATGAGGCTACTGCTATTAATGAGTTGAGAATAATGGCTAATACATTTGTCAACAAAGATACCTTGGTTGGGAAATTATCTGCTTTTGAGCTTGAAGAATTTGGACCTTCTGGAGCTGTGAAGATTGAACCTTCTTTTCATGCATCTGCATCAGGAACTGGTAAGAAAGATTGGAAAGCTTTATATGCAAAGGAATTGGATGATATGAAGAGAAAAGATGATGATTTTGAGCAACTTGAAGTACTATTTTCTAGAAGAGTACCTAAAGGATCGGTAGGAAGTAAGTATGAAGGAAAAGCACTTTTTAAATGTTTTGCATGTAACAAGATTGGTCATTTTGCATCTAGATGTCCTGAAAGGAATTCAAGATTTGAAGAAAGAGTTAGAAGAACATTTAAGTCTAACCCTATATATAAGAACAAGTATAAAAACAAAGACAAATCATGTTACATAGCAGATGAGGAAGGCATTACGAATTCTGATGATGAACCTGCAGAAGACTGGTGCAGGAGCACCCCATCAAGCCCTTCAAGATGATAAGTCAGACTCTGAGAAGGGATTATAAGGCATTAAATATGCCTTTAGAATGTTTTGTATAGGTTTTCAATCATGCATTATGTGTTTGTAATAATGAACCCCATCTTGTGAGCCAAACTCCTAATTTGGCATTTCTATGAGCCAATTAGGACTTTTGGACAATAAGGGGATTAAATGTGTTGGTTTTAGTGTTTTAAGATGTTTTAGGAGGGTTTAAACTTGACACAAGGCATTAGGAGGCGAAAGATGACATTTTGACAACTTTTGCAAAAGTTGTCAAAAGTTGTCATGAACAACTTTTAAGCACTTTTTGCATTTTGTTAATTTGAAACTCGTACAATGGCTCTAACCTCTTGATTTTCAGTTGAGAGAAGTTGTGGAGTAGTATATACACCTTGTGGATCCAATTCTGAAGGAGTGATTGTACGGAGAAGAGTTTTGATGCCAACAAACTAATAGAATTCTGAGTTTTTCCTACAATTCTAGAGTTTTGGTCCATGGTACGGTTCTATACGGATTGGGATCCATTCCCAATAATGTGAATTGGTTGGAGAGGAGAGTTAACTCTATATTGGCTTTGATTTTAAGTCTTGATTGTGTGTGTTTCTCCTGATATTCAAGTTTTACTATAGGCACTCAGAAAACCAGGGTTTACCTTGGGTTTTTCCTCCTCCATGGCCATATCTTGCACTTTACCAATCTCAGACTCATGGGATTTAGTGAAAGGAAAGTATGGTCAATTTATTCTAGGATTCTAAGATTTTTTTGCAGGAGGAGCAAGGGAGAGAAGTGTTTGGAGCAACCCTAGGTAGACATCTCTATGTGGCTACCTAGACCTTGAACAAGCAATTTTTACCTTGTGTGTAAATGACAATGATTCCAGGTGTGTAACCCTAGAATCCCTATTGTTTTATGGTTCCCCACATGCCCATTGGATTTAAATTGTTTGTTTCATTCATTTGAACATAGTTGCTTCACAAAAGAGGCCTAATTAACCCTTTAGGACAGTCAACATCCTACCGACAAAGACCTTTATTTTCTAGACCCTGACCCTTCCTTTTGGGGATTTGTGTAACTTCATAAAGGGTGTTTGAATCCATAATTTTTTTGCTAAGGTGTTTGGGAAAATTTGAAATTAAGGTGTCTTTACCCACTAAATAGGACTACAAGCAACTAGGCCTAATTGGGTGAGTTTCTTAAGGAATGGGCATGAATAGGCAATGCAGAGGGAGCTAAAGAGGTTGAGAGGCAGAGTCGATGGGAAGGAAGATGGAGGCACTAGTAGTGGTGATGAAGGGGATGATGATGAGATCCCTATGCCGAAGGAAAAGGTGATTCCTCCTGACCAAAGACACTTCCTTAATGCCCTCAAATCCATGGAGTAGAAGATTGATTTGCCAACTTTCACTGGGAAAATGGAACCAAATGTTGTGATGGATTGGATAGACTCCATGTCTAGTTTCTTTGAGTGTGAATACGTTCTAGGACACCAGAAGGTGAATATTGTTATGTCCAACTTGAAGGGAGCAACCCTAACTTGGTTGAACTTTGTCCAAGAGGAAAGAGAGAAGGGTAATAAGCCCAAGATTGTTTCTTGGAAGAGGATGGTTGCCTTAATCAAAGAGGCCTATGTACCCAAAGACTATGAAATACAATTCCATAAGAGGAGACAAAATCTCAAGAAGAAGGAGATGGATGTGAACTCATATACTGAGTTCCAAAGGCTATGCATGAAGTCTAAAACACAAGAGGAAAAGAGTGAGAAAGTTGCCCGGTACCTAAATGGATTAAGGTACAATATTCAAGAAGAATTGAACCTTCTTATCCTAGATACCATTGGTAGATGCCATCAACTTTCTATCAAGGTGGAAGAGAAGATCAAAAGGAGACAAGAGCAAAATAATAAAGGAAGAGGAAGATAGCATAGGGGTGGAAGAAATTTTTTCAGAAGTAAAGGAAATGGTTTTGGAAATCAAAGTGAAACTAGTCAAGAAGGCACTAAAGGAGAGAGTAGTTCCAATAACAATGGAGGATACAATCAGAGAGGTAACTTCAGAGGAAGAAGACCACCATTTAGAGAGAGATCTCAAGGTAGAGGCCCAATCAGATGTTATAACTGCAATCAAGAAGGACACAAGGTCAATAGATGCCCAGATAAACCTACTAGTTCCATGGGAGAAAGGAGAAGTAACTTGATTTTAGAGGCTGACTGCCAAAGTGTGGCAAGTGAAAACACATACCAAAGTGTCAATACCCCTGATAGCTATGGATACCCTGAAAGAGGTGAAGCTTTGATGATCAGAAGAGCAATAACCACTATGAGGATGTCTGATAGAGAACCCCCACAGAGGAAGTCTCTATTCAAGACCACTTGCAAAGCGGGTGGAATGGTCCATAAGGTCCTAATAGATTCTAGTTCAACTAAGAAATTTGTGTCTCTAGAAATGGTGGAGAAACTAAAGTTGCTGAGACTACCTCACCCTTGCCCCTACAAGGTCTCATGGCTCACACAAGGACAACAAGTTGTTGTGGAAGAGCAGGTTTGGATGGAATTCCAGATTGGAACCTATAGAGAGAGGTTGATGTTTGACATTGCAAAGATGGATGCTTGCCATCTCCTATTTGGGAGACCATGGCAGTTTGATTTGAAGGCACACCATGATGGTGCTAGGAATACATATTCCATCACCAAGGATGGTAAGGTGATTGAGTTGTTACCTTTAATGGAGGATGAGGAGGAGACCAAACAAAAGGAGGCCAAGGTGTTGGCATTAGGAGGGAAGTGGTTCATGAGGATCATGGCAAATGAAGGCATGGTCTGTTATGCCCTTACCCCTATTCCAACGGTAACAAAGGTGGAGAGGTATGAGGATAAGAAAGAGGATGGATGGAGGTTGATTGACCCTACAGTGTAGCAGCTACTAGACAAATACAAGGATGTCATCTCTAATGGCATGCCAAGGTCACTACCTCCCATGAGGGACATAAACCATTGTATAGACCTTATACCTAGTTTCACCTTGCCTAATAAAGCAACATACAAGCTCACACTAGATCAGAATGTTGAGATGGAAAAATAGGTTGAATAATTGTTGGAATCTGGATTAATTGGCAAAAGTTTGAGCCCATGTGCATTCCCTATAGTCTTGGCACCCCAAAAGGAAGGCACTTGGAGGCTTTGCACTGAATCAAGATCTATCAACAAGATTACTATCAGGTATAGGTTTCCCATGCCTAAGATTGAAGATTTGTTAGATTGTTTGGGGGGTGCTAGATATTTTACAAAAGTTGATTTAAAGAGTGGCTATCATCAGATTAGGGTTAGGCTGGGAGATGAATGGAAGACTACAATTAAAATAAATGAGGGTTTGTATAGGTGGAAATTCATGCCCTTTGGCTTATCCAATGCACCTAGATGACATTCTAGTTTCCAGTCAAGCTAAAGGAGAACATCTAAAACATGTAGACCTGGTCCTAAGGGATTTCATAGGGAAATTTGTTATAGTATACCTAGATGACATTTTAGTTTTTAGTCAAACTAAAGGAGAACATCTAAAACATGTAGACCTGGTCCTAAGAATATTGTATGAAGAATAGTTAATGATCAACTTGGAAAAGTGTTTCTTTGTGAAGGAAGAGATCATTTACTTGGGGTTTGTAATCTCATATGGTGAATTTATAATGGATCAAGAAAAGGTGAGTGCCATATTGTCTTGGCCTACACCTAGAACAATGAATGATGTTAGAAGTTTCCATGGCTTAGCTATCTTCTATAGGAAATTTATAAGAGGCTTTAGCCATATTTGTACCCCTATGCTTGATACAATAAAGGGAGGGAAAAAGTGCAGGTTTAGTTGGACAAAAGAAGTAGATAACTCTTTTGAAACACTGAAGAGAAAATTTGCAGAGCAGCTGGTCCTTGCCCTACCTGATTTCAACAAGATCTTCCAAGTGGAGTGTGATGCTAGTCACGTGGCTATTGGAGCAGTGCTCAATCAAGAGGGAAGACCTATTGCTTTCTTCAGTGAGAAGTTGAATGAGGCAAAGAGGAGATATTCATCTTATGACCTAGAGATGTATGCTCTAGTCCAATCCTTCAAAATATGGAGACACTACTTGCTACCAAAAGAATTCATAGTTTTCATAGACAATCAGGCCCTTAGCTTTATAAACAGTCAAGAAAAGTTGAATCACCGACACATGAAGTGGGTAAAGACCCTACAAGATTTCACTTTCATTCTTAAGCACAAGAAAGGAGTCAAGAATAAGGTGGTAGATGCTTTGAGCAGAAGAGTCCTAACTACGAATCAAATTTAGTTTGAAAGTGTTGGAATAGACTCTTTGAAAGCCATGTATGAGGGTGATAAATATTTTGGAGAGGCCTATAAGGTATGTGCTTCATTTGATGAATGGTTTCATGTTGAGTATTCTAAATTTTTTATTCAAAATGGATTGTTGTTTAAGGGTGCACAACTATGTATACCCAAATGTTGTATGAGATTGAATATAATTAGGGAGAAACATTGTGGAGCAATGGCGGGCCATTTTGGTCTTGACAAGATAATAGATTTGGTAAAAAGACACTATTTTTGGCCCAAACTACAAGCAGATGTCAGGAGATTTGTGGATACATGTGTGATCCACCAAAAGGCAAAAGGAAAGTCCACCAATGTAGGCTTATACCAGCCTTTACCCATACCTTCAAGACCATGGGAAAGCATAAGTATGGATTTTGTTTTAGGATTACCTAGGACAAGGAAAGGATATGATAGTGTTTTTGTGGTGGTGGATAGGTTTAGTAAGATGGCACATTTCTTGCCATGAAAAACCAGTTGTGATGCTTCTTATGTAGCAGACTTGTTCTTTAAGGAGATTATCCGGATACATGGGCTGCCTTTGACTATAGTCTCTGATAGGGATGCAAAATTTATTGGTCACTTCTGGAGGACCCTTTGGAAGAAGCTTGGTACAAATTTATCCTTCTCCTCAGCCTACCATCCCCAAACAGATGGTCAAACTGAAGTTGTAAACATGTCACTAGGGAATCTACTAAGGTGTTTGACTAGAAAGCATGGAGAAAGGTGGGATAGCATATTGTCTTAGGTAGAATTCTCCTATAATGATATAGTGAATAGGAGTACCAGTAAGTCACCTTTCCAAATTGTATATAGCATCCACCCAAGGGGTGTGCTGGAGTTCAGAGAGATACCTCAAGGAGAAGCCATTAGTGCATATGGAGAAATCTTTGCTACTACCATAAAAGAAAGCCATGACCAAGTTAATACTCATCTTCAACAATCTGCGGAGACATATAAAACTCATGCTGACAAAAAGAAGAGAGATGTTCAGTTTGATGTGGGAGACTTGGTGTGGGTTCACTTGAAGAAGGAAAGACTTCCAAAAGGTAGATATACAAAGTTGATGCAAAGAAAGATTGGACCCTGCTAGATCTTGAAGAAATGTGGTTCAAATGCCTATGAACTTCAATTACCATCTGATCTTGGTTTGTCACCTATTTTCTATATTTGTGACTTAACTCTTTATAAGTGTAGTGTTGGTGTAGGAGAAGACACAATTTAGGATATTGTTGATGATGAGATTCTCAAACATGAACTACCAAAGTTGCATAAGGTTCTAGACACTAAGGTTGCAAAGTGAACCAGGAGAAAATTTTAGATGGAGTATTTGGTGGCTTGGAAAGGACAACCTGATTTTGAAGCAGTCTCGATGATAGAGCAATAGATCAAAGATCATGGTGCGGACCTGCAGACTCTCATCTCAAGTGAACTTGAGATTTATTCTTCTAGGGAGTATGGTGCAGGAGCACCCCATCAAGCCCTTCAAGATGATAAGTTAGACTCTGAGAAGGGAGCATAAGGAATTAAATATGTCTTTAGAATGTTTTGTATAGGTTTTCAATCATGCATTATGTGTTTGTAATAATGAGCACAATCTTGTGAGCCAAACTCCTAGTTTGACATTTCAATGAGCCAATTAGGACTTTTGAACAATAGGGGGATAAAATGTGTTGGTTTTAGTGTTTTAAGATGTTTTAGGAGGGGTTAAACCTGACCCAAGGCATTAGGAGGTGAAAGATGACATTTTGACAACTTTTGCAAAAGTTGTCATGAGCAACTTTTAAAAACATTTTGCATTTTTTTAATTTCAAACTCCTCCAATGGCTCTAACCTATTGATTTTTGATTGAGAGAAGTTTTGGAGTAGTATATACACCTTTTGGATACAATTCCCAAGGAGTGATTGTATGGAGAAGAGTTTTGATCCCAACAAACTAATAGAATTATGAGTTTTTCCTGCAATTTTGGAGTTTTGGTCTGTGGTACGGTTTTGTACAGATTGGGATCCATTCCCAATGATGTGAATTGGTTGGAGAGGAGATTTAAATCTGTTTTGGCTTTGATTTTAAGTCTTGATTGTGTGTGTTGCTCCTAATATTCAAGTTTTACTGTAGGTACCAGGAAAACCAAGGTTTACCCTGGGTTTTTCCTCCTCCATGGCCATATCTTGCACTTTACCAATCTGAGACTCATGGGATTTGGTGAAAGGAAAGTATGGAGCGACCCTAGGTAGACATCTCTATGTGGCTACCTAGACCTTGAACAAGCAAAATTACCTTATGTGTAAATGGCGATGATTCTAGGTGTGTAACCTTGGAATCCCTATTGGTTTATTGTTCCCCACATGCCCATGGGATTGAAATTGGCTAGTTCATTCATCTGAGCATAGTTACTTCACAAAAGAGGCCTAATTAACCCTTTAAGATAGTCAACATCCTATCAGAAAAGACCTTTATTTTCCAAAACTTGACCCTTCCTTTTGGGGATTTGTGTAACTTCAAAAAGGGTGTTTTAATACATAATTTTTTTGCTAAGGTGTTTTGGAAAATTTGAACTTAAGGGATCTTTACCTGCAAAATAGGGGTACAAGCAACTAGGCCTAATTGGGTGAGTTTCTTAAGGAATGGGCATGAATCCTTAAAATCGGTGCTTTGTCTGACCTTGGGGAGTCTTGTATGATCCAAAACTAGTATACAAATGGTTGGTAACCCTTGGAGGTATCATGGAGTGTGTTGTAGCAAGATACCCCTGATTGAGTAGGCAAGATTCATGGAGATGGTGAGAAGATTGAACTAAAGTTGTAGAGCCTTGCCTTGATAGGATCCCACTCTTGTTTTAGGGGGTCAGTGTGATACATTTTGAGGTGTTTGGCAAGTTACAAGGAGGGTTCTGCATCAACGACTCTGCTAGTTATTCCGGTAATCAGAAGGAATGGGTGTTCTTGGCTATCAAGGAAGATGTTCTAGCACTGGAAGAGAATGTACCTGAAGAGAAGGCACTTGCTACTAAAATTGAAGACAAGGATGAATGGGTAATTGATAGTGGTTGGTCACATCATATGACTAGAGATAAAGGGAAGTTTCTATATTTGCAATAATTTGATGGTGGTCTGGTTAGATTTGGAGATGATAAAGCGTGTATGATGAAAGGAAAAGGAACTATATCATGGGATGGTCAGAACAATACTGATAATGTTATTATGTTGAAGGTTTAAGGCATAATCTTTTGAGTGTAGTACAATTGGTAGATAATGGATTTTAATTACAGTTCAAGGATGGAAAATGCAAAATCATTAATAGATTTGGTTTGGAGATTGCAACCGGTACACAAACAAAAGATAATATATTTCATTTGAATTTCAGTGAGAAGACATGTTTGATTGCACAAATTGATGAGAGATTGCTATGTCATAAAAGGCTATGTAATGTGAATTTTGATTGCATTTTGAAGATCAGTTCAACTAAGGCAGTTGGAGATATACCTAAGATTGTGAAGCCCTATAATCCAGTATGTAAAGAATGTCAAATCGGTAAATAGGTCAAAACCTCTTTTAGGAGTATACAAGATAAATCTAATTATGTTCTTGATCTTATTCATACTGATTTGTGTGGCTGTGCTAGAGTTAAATTTTTTCAAGGTGATACATATTTCATGCTAATCATTGATGATTATTCTAGAATGAAGTAGGTTAGTTCTCTAAGGGATAAATCTGAGGTATTTGAAAAGTTTAAAATCTTTAAGGCTAAAGTGGAAACAGAGATAAAATTGAAGATTAAATGTTTGAGGTCAGATCATGGTGGAGAATTCACATCTAATGAGTTTAATAACTTTGGTGAGAAGCATGGTATAAGAAAACAATTTTCAACTCTCTGGACACCTCAACAGAATGGAATTGTGGAAAGGAAGAACAAAACTATCTTGGATGTTGCTAGAACAATGATGATGGAAGCTAGTCTACCTAATATCTACTAGAGAGAAGCAGTGAGCACAACAATTTCTTCATTCAACAAAGTACATATCAAAGGAGAAACCGGTAAGACACCTTATGAATTATGGTTTGGCAATACACCTAGAGTTAAGTATTTCAGAATATTTGGTGGTAAATGTTATATCAGAAGAGATGATATAATTGGCAAATTTGATCCTAGATGTGATGAAGGCATATTTCTTGGTTATTCTAATGAAAGCAAGGCATATAGATGTTATAACAAGAGATTGCAGAGAATTGTGGAAAGTGTTAATGTCAAGGTGGATGAGTTGAATAGAAGTCAAATTAGAGTTTATGAGAAGGAACTGGGGGTGAAAATGATTATATCTGAACCAGTAGCATCTTTACCGAAATAGAGAGTTGAACTAGTTACTCCAGCAATATCAGAAAAATCTATAGTAACTGGAGAATCGGGAAGAGGAATGGAGATTCAGAAGACTCCTAGGTATGTGAGATTGAATCATTCAGAAGACCAAATCATTTGGGATAGGAACAATGGAGTGATGACAAGAAGAAGACTGAAAACTAATGAGGTATGTCTAATTTCTCAAGTTGAACTAGTATTAGTAATTGAGGCATGTAAAGATGAATATTGGTTGAAAGCTTTGGAAGAAGACTTAGATCAAATTGAGAAGAATAACACATGGACTTTGGTTCCCCGGCCTAAAATAAGAATTTTATTGGAACTAAATGGGTTCTTAGGAATAAATTGAATGAGGATGGTCAAGTTGTCAGTAATAAGACTAGATTGGTTTGTAAAGGATATTCTCAGAAGGAAGGAATTGATTATGGTGAGACTTTTGCACCTGTAGCTAGGATTGAAGCTGTAAGATTATTTATTGCCTATGTTGCCCATAAAAACTACAAGGTTTATCAGATGGATGTTAAGTGTGCATTTTTGAATGGGGATCTTGATGTGGATTGAGGAAGTTTATATTGAGAAACCTTATGGTTTTTTACTATCAGATGATAAAAACATGGTTTGCAGGTTAAGGAAAGCTTTATATGGATTGAAACAGGCACCTAGAGCTTGGTATGCAAGGTTGGATAAATATATTTTGAAGCTTGGTTTTACTAAGGGTAATTCTAACAGTAATTTATATTATAAGATCACTGATGATGATATACTGATTATTGAAGTATTTGTTGACGATATTATTTTTGGAGGTGAAGATAAGTTGTGCATGGAATTTTCTAAGAATATGGAGAAGGAATTTGAAATGTCTATGATTGGGGAATTGAAAATTTTCTTAGGTTTGTAGATTACTCAAACTGACAAAGGTATTTTCTTCTGTCAAAATAAGTATGCTAGGGAATTGTTGAAGAAATTTGGTATGGGAGATTCTAAACCAGTAAGTACTCCTATGATTACAAGTGATAAATTGACAAGAAAAGATGTTTCCGCACTAGTAAATCCTACAAGATACAAATCTATGATTGGAGGTCTTCTTTATTTGACTCAAACTAGGCTTGACATAATGAATGTTGTTTGTATTGCATCCAGATTTCAGAGTGATCCTAGAGAAAATCATGGGAGTGTGGTGAAAAGGATTTTTTAGATACTTAAAAGGTACATCAGAATATGGTTTGTGGTACCCTAAGGATGATGACTTTACTTTATGTTCATATATAGATGTTGATTGGGCTGGAGATGTTGATGACCGGAAAAGTACTTCAGGTGGAGCTTTCTTTCTTGGAAATAAGTTGGTTTCATGGATCAGCAAGGAACAATCATGTACTTCATTATCTATTGTTGAAGCTGAGTATGTTGTTGTTGCTACTAACTATACATAGGTTTTATGGATGAAGCAAATGTTGAAGGATATCAAAGTGAATTGCACTAGACCGGTCGTTATCCACTATGATAACTCTGTTGATATTGGCATATCAAGAATCTGGTATTTCACTCTAAGACAAAGTACATATCTAACAAGTATAACCTTTTGAAGGAGAAGGTTGGAGGAAATGAAGTTAGATTGGTTTATGTGAACACTAAAGAGAAGATTGCATATATTTTCACTAAACTTTTTCCTAAAGAACCATTTGAGTACTTGAGAGATGGGTTGGGGGTTTCTACCACTCTGGCAAAAAACTAATTGATTCTTTTTGGCATCAATCCGGTATGCATTATCAGAGATATCATTCATTCTAACACTAATGTGGGGATGCTACTACTCAGAGGGAGTAGTCATCCTTGTGATTCAGTGGTTTATGTTTTTGCTTTGATATTTTTGTCAGATTTTTGGCATTGATGTCAAAGGGGGAGAGATATTGATGTGAAAAACAAAAAGGGAGTTGTATAAATTAGGGGGAAATATATATATGTATAATTTGGAGCTTTACGAAGATATCATTCACAGGGGGAGTTTGGTCTTTGTTTCAAAACTTCATTTCTATATCTTTATGTGGGAGATTGTAGTTGTCTTCCATTGGGGGAGACTTGTTTGTCATTTCTTGGTACTTAGATGTTTTCACATCTAGTGTTGCCATCAATGCCAAAGGGAGAGATTATTGGCCATTTGGAGGAATTTATTATGTGTTGCATTGATTTTTTGTCATTGATGTCAACACTAGATGTTTTGGATGCTTTACTGGCACCCTTCTGGTCCTAGTAGGTTGAGTAGTTTCTAGTTTGTTTGGATCCGACATGATCCGATATGCTCTGGTATGGTTTGGTTATGGAATTGGCTTATTCACAATACTCATGATCATATTTAGTAAGTTGGTTTTGGTCTGGTGATTGGAGGCTATCCTTCTTGCTTGGAGGCTTTTCTTATGGTTCCAATGAGGGTTTTTACCGATAGAGCTTTTGTTGAATATCTTTGATGATATGCATAAGTGGTGTTGGTGCAGCTTCTAGTGGAGATTCAGGATGTTGTTGGTAATCATGTTCAAGACTTTGCGGATGGAGATCATTGCTTTAGCGTGTGGACCTATATTGGGTCCCAGTTGATCTATGTTATGGAACAACTTAATGTAACGTGTGGATTAGACCTCTCGATGTGTTTTCAGGATTTCTTATGTATTAGATATTATTTGTTTGGTCTAAGGCTGACATATTTTGTAATTTTATAATTGGTTTATTGTCTAGTGGCCGACTTGATTGTTTATGGTCGAGGGTTTGTATATATATGATGTAAGATCTCATTGTAGATCATCATAGGAATAAGGTCAAGGAATGGGATATGGATATGTAATGTGCGAATAATGTAATATCATTCAGGCAGAGGATTTGGTCAATCATTGGAGATCGAATTGAGTTTATGTAAGAGGATTTAGTCCTCCGATATTGAGCTTAACTGAAACTGTACTTAGGCATAGGAGATGTTATCTTTGTAGTTCATTCCTTCTTCCGGATTGTAGTCTAGATTTATATGTAGTCAATGAGACTCCTTTTGTGATGAGCAGTGTTCTCTAGGTTATTGGCCTTCCTACAAGTGCAAGCCCCTCAATTGTAATTCACATACTCACTACAAAAGTATTATCTGACTGTGGGTAGGCTTCTCACCGTGGTTTTTTCCTTTACCGGGATTTCCACATATAAATCTTGGTGTCATGTGGATGGTATTTACTCTTTGATTATTGTTTATTCTTAATTGGTTTAACCGTTATTTTGGTATTTGGTTTAAGCATTCTGGTATTAATGTTTTGGGTTCCGGTATTAAATTTTTAATTGCTAAATGTTCTGGTAATCTATGACAATTGATTCACCCCCCTCTCTCAGTTGTCTTTCAGTTATTTGAACTGTCTAACATGAATGACATCCCATCTTGAATCAAGTAATCCAACCACTTTCTTCTGTCTACCATAACCAGTTCTCTACATGCTATCCAAGGTTCTGCAAAATCTGGGTCATCATCATATAAGCTCTTCAACTCTTCAAATCTTGATACTATCACTCTCATCTTTGCCAACAAATTCCTCCTTCTACTCAATGCATCAACAACTTTGTTAGATTTCCCACTTCTATGCTTTAACACAAACCTGTAACTATGCAAACATTCTACCCATCTCATATGTCTCTTATTCAATTTACTTTGACTGTTCACATACTGTAAGGATTGATGATTGATATACAACACAAATTCTTTAGGCAATAGGTAATGTCTCCATTTCTTCAAGGCTTGAACTATGGCATAAAATTCCTGATCATACACTGAATATATCCTCTTGGAATCATTCAACATCTCACTAAAATAAGCTACTTCTCTCCCTTCCTGACTCAATACGGCTCCAATTGTAGTTCCACTTGCATCACAATCTACTTGAAACACTTTGTTGAAATATGATAAAGATACCATAGGCTTCTCAGTCACTTTATGCTTCAATAGTTCAAAGATTTTATTTGTTCCGATTGTCCACCTAAATTCCTTCCTGTCTCCCATCATTGTCTCAGTCATAGGGTTACAAACTGAACTAAAATTTCTAATAAACTTCTAGTATAAACTAGCCAATCCATGAAATGATCTTACCTCTCCAGTGGTCTCTAGTGTAGGCCATTCAACAATTGCTTTTAATTTCTCAAGGTCTTTCTTCAATCCATCCATAGATATCACAAATCCCAAATAGACTAACTATTCCTTCATGAAAGTACACTTCTTAAGATTTATTAACAATTTTTCTTCTCTCAACCTCTACAAAACTTGTCTTAAATGCAACAAATGCTCCTCTTTTGTCTTACTAAAAATTAAAATGTCATCAAAATATATAATAACATACTTACCCAATAATTTCTTCAATACCTCATGAAAGTACTCGGTGCATTAGTCAACCCAAAAGGCATCACCAACCATTCATACAATCCTTCATTTGTCTTGAATGTTGTCTTTCACTCATCTCCTTCTATGATTCTGATATGATGATATCCACTCTTCAAGTCTATCTTTGTATAGTATTTGGCTCCACTCAAACAATCCATTATGCCATCCATCCTAGGTAAAGGAAACTGGTATTTCACTGTGATCTTGTTTATTGCTCTGGAATCAGTACACATCCTCCATTCTCCATTCTTCTTAGGTACTAATAGTGTTGGTACTGCACAAGGACTTGGACATTCTCTGATCAAACCTTTCTTCAACAATTACTGCACTGGTCAATTCAACTCTTCATTCTCTGCTGGTGTTAACTGATGTGTAGCTTTGTTAGGAAAACTAGCTCCAGGAATCAGGTCCATGCAATGATTGATACTCTTCACAGGTGGTAATCCATCAGCCACATTATTTGAAATGATGTCTTCATACTCTTTCAACAAATTCCTTATCTCCTCCTATTGTTCTTCTTCATGCTCCAGATACTCAGTCTCCTTAGGAACTAAAGAAAAACACACATTCTCATGTCTCATTCCATTCAGGAATTTCCTTCCATCCATGAAACAAATTCTAGCATTCTTATGAACTTTAGTATGTTGGCAATTGACACTCTATTGGTTGGTTTCATTATGTTGCCATTGATGGCAACATGATTTTGTGTTCTGGCTTCATATGGTGTACCGATAGGCACTTCACAGATTCTACACTGGCATCGGCACCGGCACCAACACCGGTAGGACAGAAGGATTTCTTTGGTCACCAACAATGCAGGCCAACATGGTATAGAAAAGGTTATTGGTATTGGAGGCTGACATATCTTGGATCCAGCATCAGCAATTTGTTTTAATGTTTATTCATTTATGTTATTTTGTTGACATGTAATCTGATATTGTATATATCTTTGTAAGCCAACATAAGGCATAAATTTGTATAGGGTATGTAGGTCAGTTTGATTAGATCATTTTGATAGAAGAAGGATATGTATGGAATGGATCATGATGTGAATGTAATCAAAATATATCAGAGAGATTATGTATGTGAGTAATTTATTGTAAGGGTTATTTCGATAAAGGGGTTTAGGGTTTCAGACTGGAACAGACAGAGCTTAAACCAAAACTATTTTCTAGCATAGAAGATGCTATATTAGCAGTTCACATTTCTTTAGATTGTTGTTTGGAATTTTATGTAGTTAGTGAGGCTCCTATTGTGATTGAGCAGTGTGCTCTAGGCTGCACACCTTCCTACAAGTGTAGGCCCATCATATTTTGTAATATCTTTTCATATGGCCAGTGGATTGATATTGTGGGTCACAAATCCCACTGTGGTTTTTCCTCTTTGAGGTTTTCCACATATAAATCTATGTTATTGTTCTCATTTATGTGTTTGGCTTACTAGTTTCTTTACTTCTTTCAATTTTGTTTATATCGGTATATCAGTTCATGTATGAATGTGTTGTTAAGGCTAAAATCTACCATTCTAGTATAACACTTATTGACCCCCCCCCTCTTAGTGTTATTGGTTTCCAACAATTGGTATCAGAGCCTTGTGCCTCGGAAGAAGTTTAACAACTTGAGGAAGATCCTGAAACTGGAATCACTGAATATGGTTTTTGAGAAGAAGCTTGAGATGGCACTTGAATATTATGATGTTGAAAGGTTGAAGAAATTAAAGCTACAAGTTGAATTGAATTTTGCTGAAGAATTCGTTCTTGTCCTACAAGAGAGGCTTTCATCTATTCAAGCTAGGAGGAAGGAACTTTTGCAAAATCAAGATGATGAAGAGAAAAATGCACTTAAGGAACAATGTCAGAAATTGAGTTAGGAGAACATGGTTATGAAGAATGGAATGAAAGTTATAACTATGAGGATGTCTAAGGAGATTGAGGAAAAAAAGAAAATGAGTTTTGTTGTATCCCTGAAGAACAAGTTTGAAGAATGTGGTAGGTTGGTTCATGAAAATGATATGTTGAGAACTGATTTGTACAATCCCAGGGTAATGAGCAAGAGCTTGAGAGACAAATTATGATACTAAGAGAAGATTTAACTGCTACAAGTGAGTACAAAGAAAAATTCAAGATCATCTTAGCATGACTTGATGAGTTATTGAAGAGACAGATGCAAATTGGAGATTCCAGTGGACTAGGATTTGAGCAAGGACAAAGTTCTAGTACTACTAATGAAGATCAAAACCATATGGCACTGGTAAGACAATTCAATGCTTATAAATTCAATGGTAGATGTTTTGTTTGTAATAGATTTGGTCACATGGCTAGGCAATGTAGAAACCGAGCAAATCAGAACCCTGATTATGTTCTCGGTAAATGTTATAAATGCAATAAGTTTGGTCATAAGACAAAAGATTGCAGAATGAATGTTAAATGCTATGCTTGTGGAAAATTTGGACATATGGCTAATTAGTGCAGGTCAAGCAATTTCACCAGTTTTAGCAGAGCAATTTAAAAGAACAATGTTACATGTTATGCATGCAGTGAAGTTGGACATATTGCTTGTTAGGATAACCGGTGGACAACTGTGAGGGGGGGGGGGGTGAATCAATTGTCAACATATTATATTAATCAAACCACTTTATAACCTTTAACTAGAGCACATAAACATTGAATACCAAAATAGTAGAAACAGATACCCATAAGAAATAAAACTTAAGAGTGAAACAGAGAATTAACACAATGCAACCATACCACATAACACCATGATTTGTACATGGAAAACCCGGTAAAGGGAAAAACCACAGTGGGAAGCCTACCCATAGTCAGATCATACTTCTATAGAAAGTATGTGATACAATAAGGGGCCTTCACATCTAGGAAGGCACACTGCCTAGAGCATACTACTCATTACAAAGGAGTCTCACTAACTATAGAGAGGTTATAACCACCTCAAGATAATTAGACAACAATCTAGAAGAATGAACTGCTAGAGATAGCATCTACCATGCCTCATTATAGTCTCAGTTAAGCTCAATACTGGAGGCCTTTGAACTCTTACTTAAACCCAATTTGATCACCTATGATCGACTAGATCTCCTTCGTATATGATATTTCATTCCACGACCCCAAACATATTCCATTTCCATACCATGATATACAATGAGATCTTGTATCAATTTATAAAAACCCTAAGGCCTAAATAAATTAGGTCGGCCATCTAAAAGATATTACAATAAGATCATTACATACATCTATATTACAATGATATGCCATGTCATCTTTAGACCAAAACAATATTATCCAATCCATAAATCATCTTTGTAACATGTAGATAACATGTTAACATGATACCGGTCCATAACCTAGATAGGTACCAGACCTAATCTGGGTCCACCACGCCAAAGCGATGTCTTCAATCAGTTGAGGCATGATCAAGGATCAGCTTCAACATCCTGAATTCCATTTAGAAGCCGCACCAACACCACTTATGCATTCTGTCAAAGATTCTCAGTAAAATCTCTGTTGGTAACACAAGATCTTCTACCGGTAACCAAAACATGTCTGTTGGTAACCAACCATAAAAGCTAGTGTTGGCATCATTGACAAAACATCAATGCAACACATAATCAATTCCTCCATATAGCAAACAATCTCCCCCTTTTGCATTGATGGCAACACTAGATGTGAAAAAGAAAACATCTAAGTTCTAGGAAGTGCCAAACATTTTCATAGAAGATATAACAATGAAAGACTAAAAAAATCCCAGTAACTCCCCCTGAGCAGTGCAGTCCAATCTGAAACTTATATGAATCTATCTCCTATAAACATTATTTTTCACATATAACTCTCCCCCTTTGACATCAATTCCAGAGATATGACATATATATCAAAATTTTGTGAATCTCAAAGCTAACTACTCCCCCTGAGTAGTAGCACCACTATATCAACCCAAAGCAAAGGATAAAGCTAATGATGCATACCGGACTGATGGTCTGCTCCTTAATTAAGTTACTACCAGAGGGGTAGATACCCCTAACATGTCTCTCAAATACTCAAATGATTCCTTAGATGGTGATTTAGTGAATATATCTCCAATCTTCTCTTTAGTGTTCACATAAACCAATTTGACTTCCTTTTCTTCCACCTTGTCCTTCAGAAAGTTATATTTTATTGATATGTGCTTAGTCTTAGAGTCAAATACCATATTTTTAGATATGTCAATAGTTGTAGAGTTATCACAATATATAAATACTAGTTCACTACATTTTACCTCGATATCCTTCAACATTTGCTTCATCCACAAGACTTGAGTGCAATTAGTTGTTGCTGCAACATATTCGGCTTCTGTAGTAGATAAAGAAATGAATGACTATTTTTTGTTGATCCATGAAACCAATTTATTTTCAAGAAAGAAAGCTCCACCAGAAGTTCTCTTCCTGTCATCAGTATCTCCTGCCCAATCTGAATTTGTATATGCACATAAAGTGAAGTTATCCTCTCTAGAATACCATAAGCCATATTTTGTTGTTCCTTACAAGTATCAGAATATCCTCTTTACTGCACATTCATGATTTTCTTTAGGATTACATTGATATATTGAAACAATACTTACTACATTCATAATATCCCACCTATTCTGAGTTAGATATAATGAGCCACCAATCATATACTTATACCTTGTCGAATTTATCGATGCAGATGTGTCTTTGATAGATAATTTATCACTTGTCACAATAGGAGTACTTACCGGTTTGGAATTATCCATACCAAAATTCTTCAACAATTCCCTTAGATACTTAGTTTGATAGATAAAGATGCCTTTGTCAGTTTGAGTAATCTACAAACCTAAGAAAAATATCATCTCACCAATCATGGACATTTCAAATTCATTCTTCATATTATTAAAAAATTCCATGAACAATTTATCTTCACCTCCAAAAATGATATCATCCAGAAATGCTTCAATAATAAGAATAATATCATTAGTGATCTTATAATATAAATTACTATTAACACTGCTTTTAGTAAAACCAAGCTTCAAAAGATATTTATCCAACCTTGCATACCAAGCTCTAGGAGCTTGTTTCAATCCTTATAATGCTTTCCTTAACCTGTGTACCATATCTTGATCATCTGTCAATGAAAATCCATCAGGATGCTCAATGTATACCTCTTCCTCAAGTTCACCATTCAAAAATGCACATTTAACACCCATTTGATAGACCTTATAGTTCTTATAGGTTGCATAGGTAAGAAATAGTCTAACAACTTCAATTCTAGCTACAAGTGCAAATGTCTCACCATAATCAATTCCTTCCATTTGAGAATATCCTTTACAAACCAGTCTAGCCTTGTTTCTTACAACTTGACCATCCTCATTTAGTTTATTTCTAAAAACCCATTTAGTTCTAATAACATTCTTTATTTTAGGCCGGGGAACTAAAGTCCAAGTCCCATTCTTCTCTATCTGATCTAATTCATCTTCCATAGCCTTTAACCAATGTTTATCTTTACAAGCTTCAATAACAAATGCCAGTTCAATTTGAGAAATAAGACATACCTCTTCATTTTCTAATCTTCTTCTTGTCATAACTCCCTTGTTCCTATGTCCAATGATCAGATCTTCAGAATGATTTAACCTTACATACCTTGGTGTCTTCTGAACTTCATGTTCACTATTCTCATCATCAGTCATAGTTGAATTTTTTGATTGTTTCGGTGCAACTATTTTAGCGTCTTGTACCGGTTGAGGCATTGCCGGTTCAGTTATGATCATTTCCACTGTTAGTTCCCTGTCATATGATATATATTGATTTATGTATTGCTCATCCACTTTCACATTAGCACTCTCCACAATTTTCTGCAATCTTTTGTTATAAAATCTATATGCTTTGCTTTGAATTGAATATCCAATAAATGTCCCTTCATCACATCTAGGATCAAACTTCCCAATTTAATCATCCCTTTTGATATAACATTTACTTCCAAAAATTCTTAAATATTTAATAGTAGGTGTATTTCCAAACCATAATTCATAAGGGGTCTTACTAGTTTCACCTTTGATGTGGACTCTATTGAATGTGTAGACTGTTGTACTCACCGCTTCTCTCCAGTAGATGTGAGGCAATTTGGCTTCCATCATCATGGTTCTTGTTGCATCCAAAATGGTTTTATTCTTCCTTTCCACTACTCCATTATGTTGAGGAGTCTGGGGTGTAGATAACTATCTCCTAATTCCATTTGTCTCACAATAACTATTAAATTCATGAGAAGTGAACTCACCACCTTGATCTGACCTTAGATATTTTATTTTCAATCTAGTTTTTATTTCCACCTTAGCTTTAAAGATCTTGAATTTCTCAAAGGCTTTAGACTTCTCCCTTAGAAAAGTCACCAACATCATTCTAGAATAATCATCAATTATTAGCATGAAATACCTATCACCTTGAAAGCTTCTAGTCCTTGTTGGACCACAGAAGTCAATGTGAATCAAATCAAGCACATCATTATATTTATCATGTATGCTCTTAAAAGAAGTTCTAACTTGCTTTCCCAATTGACATTCCTTACATACCGTATTATGAGGCTTTATAATCTTAGGTATATCTCTAACTGCCTTTGTTGAACTGATCTTAACAATACAATCAAAATTAACATTACACAACCTCTTATGCCATAACCAACTCTCATCAATATGAGAAATCAGACATGTCTTATTACCAGTGTTCAAGTAAAAGGTATTATCTCCAGTCTGAGTACCGGTTGCAATCTCCAAACCAGTTTTGTTAATGATCTTGCATTTTCTATCTTTAAACTGAAGTTGGAATCCCTTATCCACCAATTGGCCAACACTTAAAAGATTATTCTTTAAACCTTCTACATAATAGACATTATTAGTATTATGCTTGCCATCCAAAGAAATAATACATGTACCTTTGATCCTACAAGCTTTATCATCCCCAAGTCTGACTTGACCACCATTGTATTCTTGTAGGGACAAAAAGTTTCTTTTATCTCCAATCATATGATGCAGCATCTACTATCAATTACCCATTCATTCTTGTCTTCAACTTTTGCTGCTAGGGCCTTTTCTTCATTCTTGATAGCCAGTTCCGGTTCATCTTCCTTTAAGGAATAGAACACTCATTCCTTTCCATTGCCAAATCCACTAGTAGAGTCTGCTATCGGTTCATCCCCAGAGTCATCAATTACTCCTTCCTCATCCACTATGTAGCATTGTTTGCTTTTCTTGAATCTATATCTGTTTTGATTAGGCTTAAATGATTTCTTAACTCTTTCTTCAAATCTTGCATTCCTTTCAGAAACACCTAGATGTGAAATGACCAAACTTATTACATGAAAAACATTTAAAAGGTGCTTTTCTTTCATACTTACTTCCTACCGGTCCTTTTGGTACTCTTCTAGCAAATAAGGCTTCAAGTTGCTCAAATTCTTCATCCTCTTTCCTCATATCTTCCAATTCCTTTGCATATAGGGGTTTCCAATCACTTTTGCCAGTAGATGATGATGCATGAAAAATAGGTTCAGACTTTGCAGCTCCAGAGGGTAAAAATTCTTCAAGTTCAAAAGCAAATAATTTCCCAATTAGAATGCCTCTGTTAATTGAAGTGTTTGCCATTGTTCTCAATTCATTAATTATAGTCACCTTCATCTTGTAAGCCGGTGGAAGGGCTCTCAAGACTTTGGAAACTATTTCATCTTCACTCAGAGATCCTTCACAACATTGAATTCCCATAACAATCTCATTTACTCTTTCCATAAATGTAGCAATTCTTTCATTATCTTCCATGTTCAAGTTCTCATATCTTACCTAGTAACCATCAAGTTTAGCAATTTTGACAATAGGATCACCTTCATTCAGAGTTTTCAATTTGTCCCACATAACCTTTGTTGATGATTTATCAGTCAATCCCATGATTTGTTGATCAGTGAGTGCACACAAGCAGGCTTCTCTGGATCTACAATCATTTTCAATATTCTTGTCCAAATCTGCAGGAGTAGGATTGCCAGATGCCAAATCATAAGGTGTATATCCTTTTTTAGTGATCTCCCAAATATCCTTTCCAAGACATCTAAGATGAATCTCCATTCAGATTTTCCATATCCCATTATTTCTTCCATCAAGCTTAGGGATTTCTCTTCTAAAAATAGTTGCCAGTGGATTTGAAGTATTAGCTGCCATAGGATCTACCTCAAATGGTTAAGATTCTTCAAAAGAGGACCAAAGCTCTGATACCAATTGTTAGGATAATTGGTGGACAACTTGGGGGGGGGGGTGAATCAGTTGTCAACATATTATATTAATCAAACCAGTTTATAACCTTTAACTGAAGCACATAAACATTGAATACCCGAATAGAAGAAACAAATACCGATAAGCAATCAAACTTAAGAATGAAACAAAGAATTAACACAATGAAACCATACCACATAAAACCATGATTTGTACATGGAAAAACCGATAAAGGGAAAAACCACAGTGGGAAGCCTACCCACAGTCAGATGATGCTTCTGTAGAAAGTATGTGATACAATAAGGGGCATGCACATGCAAGAAGGCACATTGCCTAGAGCATATTGCTCATTATAAAGGAGTCTCACTGACTACAGAGAGGGTATAACCACCTCAAGATAATTGGACAACAATCTAGAAGATTGAACTGCCAGAGATAGCATCTACCATTCCTGATTACAGTCTTGGTTAAACTCAATACCGGAGGCCTTTAACATCTTACTTAAACCCAATTCGATTACCTATGATCAACCAGATCTCCTTTGCATATGATATTTCATTCCATGACCACGAACATATTTCATTCCCATACCATGATCTACAATGAGATCTTATATCAATTTATACAAAACCTAAGGCCTAAACCAATTAGGTCAGCCACCTAAATGATATTACAATAAGATCATTACACATGTCCATATTACAATGATATGCCATGTTGTCTTTAGACCAAAACAATATTAAACAGTACATAAATCATCCCAGTAACATGTAGAGAATACGTTAACATGATACTGGTCCATAACCTAGATAGGTATCGAACCTAATCTGGGTCCACCATGCCAAAGTGATGTCTCCAATCAGTCGAGGCATGATCAAGGATCACCTTCAACATCCTAAATTCCATCTAGAAGCCACACCAACACCACTTATGCCTTTTGTAAAAGATTCTTAGTAAAAGCTCTGCCAGTAACACAAGATCTTCTACGGGTAACCAAAACCTATCTATCGGTAACCAACCATAATAGCTAGTGTTGACATCAATGACAAAACATCAATGCAACACATAATCAATTCCTCCATATAGCCAACAATTTCATGAGTTTTAGAAAAGTAATTCAAAAGAACAATGTTACATGTTATGCATGCAATGAAGTTGGACATATTGCTAAGTTATGTAGAAGCATAAATCCACCAGTTAGTAATGGAGGATCAAATCAAAAAGGAAAAGAGAAGGTTAGTGAAATCTGGCAAGATCATACTCAGAGATGGGTTAGAAAGACTAGAGAACAATAATCATATAGGAATGTCTCAATTACTTATTTGGCAGAAGAGGTTGCTCCTACTCCAGTAGTGAGCTCATTTGGTAAATAAGAAAGATGCCTTAGGGGTAGGAAAAATTCATGAAGATGATGCATATGCCCTGGAAAGAGGTTCTAGAAGATGTTCTAGATATTGGAGAGGATTATTTGGCATTGATATATTTTGAGCGAGATCCGGTATCTTTCACTAGCAATCATTTATGTCAATGGAAGATTAGGGCTTTTCTCGAAGAATAAAAGGTTGAATACACTTCATTGTTAATCACCCTACACTCAGAGCGATTTCAGAGCAATTCAGAGCGACTAAGTGTGATCAGAGGCAATTCAAAGGCAATCAGATTTCTTCTAGAGCGATTTAACCGACGTCTAGAAGAATTTGTTGAAGGTTTCTACCGAAAGCGAACAAAAGGTATTTATCTTGAAACATGGAAGTGAGATCATCTTCTATTCCTATTTTTGTTGCCAACCCAACTGTAGTGGAGGTCAAGGACCACCCCAAGCCAATTTTGAGGTGGCATCCACATGTGGCTACCTAGAAAGATTCGGTTGGAACGTTTTCTCACATTTCAGAGGGAGTTGTGTATGTAGAGGATGTTAGGGCATACATTCAATATCATATAGAGGACCTAGGAACTTCAGAGATCAAGGGAATGTATATGAGTGAGCTAATGGGAGAATATGGTAAGATTAAACTAGCATATAAACATATTGAAGAACTAGGGTTTACAAACATTCTAGATATTTTGGAGTTTAAGGATGAGATAATAAGATATGTACTAACTAGAGTACATGGGGAATTCATATGACTGGACGGACCTTACAAAATTACCAAGGAAGCCATCAGGGCAATTACTGGTTTGTCATCAGTAGGGCAACATCTAGATAAGAAAGTTTCAAATGAATTTATGAGGAAGATCATCGGCGCTACATCTAAAAATAGATCCATGAAAGTGAGCACCATCACTGACACAGACATCAAATTTGGTATCATGATTATTGTATATAAGGTAACTTAGTCAAACTGACCGAATTTTGTTTCCATTTCATGCATTTTGGCTACATACAAAATAATGACAGATAATGTAAAGTTAGATCTTTGCGGTTGGATGCTTGATGAGTTGTTAATCAGCTTAGGAAAGATCAAGGGTGAGAAGAAGGGCACTTTCTAGTATGTAAATTTGTTAGTCTTCTTCATGCTATATTTTTTGAATGATACACCCAGTTCTGGTAGGAAACAATGGGCTTTTGACATCCTGGTAGGAAGACAATTAAAATAGTCTATTGTTGCATTAGGAAGTCAACGAGATGATAAGATATGGGGTTATTTTAAGTTATTTCAAAAATCTATGAGGTCTAGGGTAAGGTTACTTGAGCATATAGTAGAGAAATATTCTACCGACATTTGCTTCATGTTAAAGAAGGATGAGACTCTCATGGAAGCAGTTAAGCCCCATAAGATTTGGATTGAAGAAATGGGCTATGAGGTGGATGCACAAATTCTTGATGACTACGCAAAAATTCTACTTGATGCACCAATAGATGAGGTAGAGAAACCCTATGGTACTACACAACAAAAGAGTCTATAGGTTGAAACAGAGTTCAACTGGAAGAAAAGGGAGAAATGAGAAGGAAAAGCGAGTAAATTTGTACATAAGGTCTCAAAGGACATAAAAGATCTAATTGATGACATCCTAGAGAAAGGTAGGAAGAGGAAGGATCTGAAAGTTCATATTGAACCTATTACCGTTGAATCTGAATCAGAGGATGAAACACCATTAGAATTCAAGGGGGTTGTTAGGAAGAAACCAAAGGAAACAAAAGTGGAAGAAAAGAAGCAACTAGTAAGGAAGGTCACAAAAAATCTATTGGCACAGAAGAAAGCACCTAAAGCTACACCTACAACTGCATCCAGTATTGCCAAGAGGAAGAAGAAGAGTGACATTGATTTAGCACTTGAAACTGGTAATGTAACTATCATACCACCTAAAACTTGTGCAGAAATTATAAATGAAATCACTAAAGATGGCATGTTGAAGAATGTTAAATTTTATTATGAAAATTTAGAGGATGATGAACATAGAGAGGTAGAGGAAGCAATCCTATTATACTTTGATATCTATAAGAAAACCTTAATAGAGATAGAAAATCAAATACCGGTTGAGTTAGATATCATGTTAGATGCTAGAAGATTATCTGCTATGGAAGAAGATAAACACATTAAAATGTGAGAACTACTGGCTATCTGTGTTACTATAGCTCCAGATGAAATGGATAAGACAATTGAGGGGGTAGACAAAAAGGTCTTCAATAGAAAACATAGGATAACTAGTCTGATGCTAGGGAGAGTGAATGGAGTAATAAAGGAAACTTAGAAAGCATGGATTAAATTTTTGGGAGAACACAGAGGATTCTTTACGTCACTGAAGACTAAGATAGATACTATAGATACCCCGGTTGAAGGGAAAGGAAAGGGGATTATGAGTACTTCACCCTCAGTTTTGAAAATTATTAAGATAGTGGAAATTGAGCCACCAGTAAATACAGATGTACAGGCAAATACTAAAATATCGGTTAATACAGAGAATGAACAAGATAACATTGTATAAGATACTAACATTGAGGACAATTGTCCTTTAGATACAAATGTATAGGTTGAGGATATTGTTCCTGTAGAGGAACTAGCAGTTACACAGACTGCACCAAGCGACGAAGTCACCGGTGCAAGTGAGGAGGTAATAAAGGATAAAACATCAGATGACAAAATAGGGGAATCTGGTAGGGAACCAGTTGTTGGCCCATCATTATTGACAATTGACACTTCTCAAGTAGAAAATAAAAGCATCATAGAAATGAGTCCCACTGAACTAATGATGATGGTTGCTCAAAAATTGATGAGGGAGAGAACTATAGACAAGGGGATTATAGATCAATCAATCACTGTTCTACACAGATTGGTCCTGGAGTGTAAGATTGAAAATGAAGTGAGCCCTTCTAGCAAGCTTAAGATAATCATTGAGCACATATCAAAATACTTTCAATCCTTACAACAAATATCAAACCGACAAGCATTAGAAATATTTACTCAGGCTAAGAGAGATGCTTTTGATCAGATAATTGAGACAGAGAAGACAAAGATTGAGGAGAAGCTGACTCTAATAAAAAATTCTTTGAAATAATGTACAAATATATATAGGGTATGTTGCAATACTGAAATACTTACAACAAATGTAGATAAAAAGATAAAAGAGATACAAGAGAAAATTTCTAGTATTGCTAACTCTTTTGATGGATTAATTTCATTGACAACATCAATTGATGGTCAAATTTTGATTTTGGAGAGCCAATTTTTTTCTCTTGAGAAGGAAATAGATAAAATAATTTGGAGAGCCAGAAGTCTAAGAGCTTTGGTGAGTCTAAGATTGGATTCACTCTGTGTACATAAGAAGGAATGCATGGATATGTTGGGAAAGCCCACACCGGCAAAGGTAAATGAGAAAGAATCTTTTGCACATTTACTGAGTGGACTTGTATCTATTTCTGACACATTCAAAACTGGCTAGGATACTTATGTAGAGTTACTAGAGAAAGCTTATCTAGAAATTTGAAATTGGTCAAGCTCTGGTAAGACATTCTTGGAGGTATTTAGTGTACAGTTCTTATTCTTTGACATTCTTTTTACAATTTTTTGGGCATTGATGTCAAAGGGGGAGCAGAATAAATGTGAGAAATAATAAAAGAGTTGCATACATTAGGGGGACTTATAGAGTTGTGGAGTTTTTGGAGATATGGAGTATTTTGCATATTCAACTCAAAGGGAGCAAGGCAGGATGAAACCGATAGATGAAACCATGACCATTTTTCACGAGTGTTGCCATCAATGCCAAAGGGGGAGATTGTTGGAAATTGACACTCTATTGGTTGGTTTCACTATGTTGTCATTGATGGCAACATGATTTTGTGTTTTGGCTTCATATGGTGTACCACTAGGCACTTCACGTATTCTACACTAGCACCAACATCAGTAGGTCAGAAGGATTTCTTTGGTCACCGACAATGCAGGCCGATATGGTATAGAAAAGGTTATCGGTATTGGAGGTTGACATATCTTGGATCTAGCATCGACAATTTGTTTTAATGTTTATTCATTTATGCTATCTGGCTGACATGTAATCTAATATTGTATATATCTCTGTAAGCTGACATAAGGCATAAATTTGTATAGGGTATATAGGTTAGTTTGATTAGATCATTTTGATAGACTAACGATATGTATGGAATGGATCATGATGCGAATGTAATGCGAAATATATCAGAGAGATTATGTATGTGAGAAATTTATTGTAAGGGTTATTCCGGTAAAGGGGTTTAGGGTTTCAGACTGGAACAAACAGAAATTAAACCAAAACTGTATTCTGGCATAGAAGATGCTATCTTAGCAGTTCACACTTCTCTAGATTGTTGTCTAGAATTTTATGTAGTCAGCAAGACTCCTATTGTGATTGAGCAGTGTGCTCTAGGCTGTAAGCCTTCCTGCAAGTGCAGTCCCATCATATTTTGTAATATCTCTTCATATGGCCAGTGGATTGATATTTTGGGTCACAAATCCCACCATGTTTTTTCCTCTTTGAATTTTTCCATGCATAAATCTATGCTTTATGGTTCTCATTTATGTGTTTGTCTTATTGGTTGCTTTACTTCTTTCAATTCTATTTATACTGGTATACCGGTTAGTGTATGAATGTGTTGTTAAGGCTAAAATCTACTATGCTAGTATAACATTGATTCACCCCCCCTCTTAGTGTTATTGGTTTCCAACACACTCTTCAGAGTTCCTCCAAGGATAACAAGGTTTGTTTCATCCCGTTTACTACAATAGTATATATGTTATTTCTCTCATCATGTATTGCCTATCTATGAAACTACCAGGGTCTACCCAACAAAAGGTGACAAATATCCATAGGCATAATATTGCACAAGACTTCATCATGATAATTCCCAATTTTTACTTTTACCAAACATTGCTCACTTACTAAGAACTTATGATCATCCTGAATCCATGCTATCCAATAAGGCTTAGGGTCTTTCAATCTTTCCAACTTCAACTTATTCACCATCTCTTCTGAAACAAGATTATCCAAACTACCACTATCAATAACAAATTTACAACACTTACTAGATACCTTACATCTGGTCTTGAACAAATTTCTCCTCTACAAGGGTTCATCATCTTCTCCGGTATGACACAACACTCTCCTCATCAACAACAATTCTCTATTTTTTTGTTTGTTAGTTGATTCGGTGGGGATTTCTTCTACCAATGTTGTTCTCCCAGTGTTCTTTGTCTTTTTACATTTGAAAGCACAATTTCCTTCTCCTCCACACTTAAAGAAAGTTATTCTAAACACTCTCTTGTCTTATCTTCTATCATATTTTCCAAAACCCTCATTCTATTAGCCATCAGATTCTCTCCTCCGGTAGAAATTTATGTCATCCTTCTAGTATGAATTACCTTATTTCTTACTTCCTTGTCCTTGTTTGGATCCATACAGTTTCCTCTTTCTTTAGTATATCCTCTTCCTCGTTGAAATCTTCCTCCGAAAAACCTTCCACCTCTACCTCTTTGTCTCTGCTCAGGTCTTTTGTTCAACTTCTCATCTGCTTTCAAGGCATATTGATAAGCTTCTCCAACACTCTGTAACTTGATCAAACTAAGTTCATCCTATATAGACATCTGTAGTCCATTCAAAAATCTCACAACTTGTTCAAACTCATCATCAACATGTCCAGATCTGATATTCAACTTGTAGAATGATTCAGTGTACTCATTCACCCTAGATTCCTTCTGCTTCAAGTTCTGCAACTTCCAAAATAGGTCCACTTTATAATCAACTAGCACAAATTTTGATTTTAACTTAGCAACCATCCGTTCCCATGATTTGATCTTCTCTTTATCTCATCTTTGTCTATCAACCTGCAAATGCTCCCACCAAAGAGATGCATGACCTTTCAACCGGGTATAGGCATACTTCACCTTTATTTCCTCTGTGGTGTTCTCAAAATCAAAACACTTCTCCATCTTCGAGATCCAATCCATCAATTCATCCAAATCCAACTCTCCATCATACTCCGGTGGGGAAAAATATGGTTTAGTGTTTACCCTACTCAAAACCCTTAAGAACCTTTCATCATCTAGATCAATTGTCGGTGGATTCACTACCTATTTTGTTGGGGCCTCTTCTTCCTCATCTTCACTCACATCTTTAATATGTCGGCCTCTTCTCTAGGCTGTCTCAATGGCTTCCAACTAGTCTACAATTCCTAGCAATATTTCCATCATAGCAGGGTTTGCATTCCCACGGGCTCCACCATTCCAATTTCCTCTTCACGCCATCTTCACGCCAGTCCTCTACAGTTGCACGTCAGATCCACAGTCGACCACCCCACAAAATAAATTCTCAAGACAACGCAATCTCTGGAACAAAATCTCACTCTGATACCACCTTGTGTAGTCACTAGTTAGGAGGGACCTCAAAGAGATCAATCTGGACTAGGAAACAAGAGTAAACACAACGGAAACAAGAGGCTATGATGGAGGCAATGCAGAATTGAATATATTAGATCATGAAAACTGATTACAGATAACTGGTAACATCCAGGTTACAAGGTTCAGCTCACTGGCCTACTACAAACATGCTTAAACAGAACATGTCACTCCCGGACATCCAAACCTAAGATTTGTCTTCTATATTCTATCTGGTTTCTTTTGACTAACTTATAATGCTCAATTACAATGATTTATATGATCCAAGGGGATCTGGATGGCCCAAAAATGATCAAACACCAAAGAACAAGATCAAACATGTAAAACCAATAGGTTAGCCTCCACCAAATAGAAATATTCCTTCGAAAAATCCAAAGGATGAAGTGCAGATCAAAGGGAAGGTTGGCCACATGCCAAGGAACATCATAATCAAAACACAGGGTTTCACAAGATACAAAATGCATCTGGTAGATTCACCAATGGAAAGAGGTCCAAACAGTTCTAGTTCCAGAAAACTATCTCAGAATCCAGAGTCGATACATTGCCGAAAATAATCCAAATACTCTGCAGTTTAGGAATAAGGAATACGATCATGTCCTTAAGAAAAATCCAACTCCACAAGATCTAGTGAGCCAATGCAAGAAAATGCAGAATGAAATGCTTAAACTGCAAAACAGAAAACAAATAGAGAATAAATATTTTTGGTTGATGCAAGATTGCCAAGAACCGAGGATGCTCCTACATCAAGAGTTTACCTATTGGACAATAGCATGCTCCCTTGGATAATAACATTATCTAATGATGTCATCCCTAATTCTTACTTAGCATCTAATGCTTTCTTAGCATCCCAACCCTTGTTAAGATTTCTCAATCTTGGCCATCCATTTCTCTATTTTCTCTATAAATAGAGCCCACTTCTTCAATCTTAGGATCCATCATCTTGTGCATCAAGCTTATAGTCATTTTGTAGATTATCAAGGAGCTCAATTTGTCATCTTCAAGCACTTAGATCATCTTAGTTGCATGCTAGTTTATCTTTCATCATGTTGATAGTATCATGCTAATCCCATTTTCATGCTAGCTTAATTTAGAGCCATTGTATATCAATTTCATAGCAATCTCTATGTTATTTTAATTAGCACACCTAAGCTTTCAATTTGGAATCAATCTTAATCTCATAACTTGCATTCCATCTTGAATTTCATCTTATCATATCATTTGATCATCTAGCTAGGATCTTAGTTGCATTCATTTTGATCTTGACATATCCTTCAATCTCGTTCTTTAAGTTGACATCTAAAAGATCAAGTGCTCTTCCAAGTGAGAGCCACCTTGAATCTTGAAGATCCTTGGAGATAGAGGAACATGAGACGTTCTTGGGGTTCTTGATTTTGAAGCAAACTTAGTTTAGTTTCTATTTTGATTTCTAACTCTAACATAATGTTTCATGTGTGTGTTTGATATTGTTTGATTCCCTTTTGCAGATTCCACATTTTGTAGCACATAGTTTTGGTGCCCACCATGGGGCTAGACCCTTAATTTGATCAAATTTTTAACATTTTTGCATAGGTCCGACCAATAAATTTTCCAGAATCTTCTAGAGCATACATTGCACATTGTAGTGTGTTTGGCCTCTGTTATAGCATATTTGGTCTATGTTATAGCACATACGCTCATTGTTACAACGCATACCTCAGGAGTGATCGTCATCTCTCCAACTGACAAATGAAAAGTGTTATGCTCATAATGGAAACACTCAACCAATATGGTCAACAAACCATGATTCACATAGATATCCGACATCTGCAACAAATATCCAAATCCACACAACCCAATGTGACCTCTTTGTGCATCTAATAAGTCACACACTAATCTCATAGTTGACAGATATGTGCACTGAAACTGATTATCAGGCAACTGAATCTGCAAAATCAAACACAAAACTCATTTGTGTGTGATCAAATTTGCCCTAAGAATGTGTTAAACATGCTAAAGAATCCAAAATTGCAACATCAAAAAACCAAAATTGCTTTTTGGACCTTTGAAAATACTTGTTTTCCATACGAGTTACCACAGTCAAGCAGCAAATCATACGAGAAAACTTTATGACCCGCACAAGTAAAAAGTCTTATATGATAAATAGGAACAAGTCACATGATTAAATGGTCTCTGAAGAACACTCTTGTATGATAGAAGGGTAAAAACCAGATGACAAACCCTATATGACCATACGACGACATACAAAGTGACAGATACTCATACGAGAAACAGTAACGAACCACACGATAAAACGATACAACACGACTTCACATGAAATTCAAAATACAAAATTCAACAAAAACTAAAAAAATGAGAAGTGCACAAGGCTTAAGATCGATTACTTATTGCTGGGGGATAGTTTCGCGGTTGATTATGTCATCTTTGGTGCTCGAATCGATGCTCTTGAATAGGAATTGTCATTTTTCTCTGCATGAGGTTTTTCAAGTTTTTTACTTTGAGAGGTAAAAATGAATTGACAAAGACACATTGAACCCCTTATATAGCCCAAACCCTAATTTTCAAACTTGCTCTAATGGACATAAAATTTGTATCTTTGCCTAAATCGATTGTCCTGAGTCCATTTTCAGGATCAAAATCGAAATTTGACGTCAATTTTCTAGTCAAAATTTCACAATGTTGACCACTTGGTATTTTTGTCTTTCGATCGCTTTTTCGAATCATTTTGTGCTCAAATCAATTCTAATTTTAAATCTTCAACATCAATCTTCATGCTCAAATTATCATCACTAAATCTTTTTATCTTTTCCAAATTGCCTAAAATCATTGTACCCTTGGTATGTTTCGATTTCACTCTCGAGGGGGCATATTCATTGCATCTTTTCAGTGATTATCATTATTCAAAGTCGAGAAATTTTTCAAATCTTCATCTAAAGTCGAGCATAAATCTTTTTAGTCAAAGAAAATCAATTAAACCTTGTTACTAGGGGCATCTTAACTAAATCATGTGGTATTAAGTTGAGAATCTTCAATGTCAAATAAAGAAATTTCTAAGGGCATATCAATTTTTGTCCTTATCTAAATCAATCTTCAAATTGATGTTCAATTTCATCACATCAATTCAAGCTGGACATTCTCGCTTTGCTCAATTGATTCTTGTTCAATCAAGTTTGGAATCGGTTTTATCTCTTGCTCAATCCATTCTTGTTCAATCAAGTTTGGAATCGGTTCGCTTTTCTTAGTCGATTCTTGTTCAATCAAGTTCGAAATCAGTTTTATCTCTCACTCAATCGATTCTTGTTCAATCAAGTTCAGAATCAATTTTGTTTCTTCACTCAATCTAGTTCAATCAAGTTCTAGATCGATGCTCATTTCTTGATCCATCAAGTTCAAGAATGATATCTCACTCTTTATCGATTCTAGTTCAATCAAGTTTAGGATTGGTATCACTTTAATCAATATGTTCAGTTTGATCCCTTCAAATCAAGCTGAACATCTCACTCTTCATCGGTTTGTGATCCATCAAGTTCAGAACTGATATTTATTTGACATCAACTATTCTTTGAACTAATTTCTCACACATTAATTCAAAGAGGGGAAAATATAATACCCTAAAAATGGTCACCTAAACCATGGACCCCTGATCTCAACAACATCACCAAGGTCCTAACCAAAAGCAATTAAATCAACCTTGAGCACCTAATTAATTAATTCTTCAATCATTAATGTTACATGACAAATAAATCACTCTATATTAATTAAATATTTATTTAATTAATTAAATCAATCCAAGTTAATCATTTTGATCAATTATCCTATTTATTTAATTAAATATCCTAGCATATTTAATTAATAAATCAATTTGCCATTTAAATCACAAAAGAAAAGAATTAATTTAAAGAAAAAGAGGAATTAATTTACAGAAAGAGATTAATCACAAAAAAATGAATTAATCTACAAAAGAAAGAGTTAAGTTGAAAACAAAAGAAATGAATTAAATTGAGAGAAGAAATCAAAATTAAGATATTTCTTTTTCTAAAATTGAGATAACTTGGGAAATTTCAGAAAAGCAATTAAATTGAATTAATCATTTTCTCTAAAATTAAAACTCAAAGCTTTTCTTGAGGAAAGAGGTTTAGTTGCATTGAAAAGGCTTTTTCTAAATAAAAATCTTGAGCAAATTAAAGAAATGTGCATGGAATCAACTGATTTTATCTCAAGTGCATGGAATCAACTAATTTTATCTCAAGTGCATGGAATCAACTAATTTTATCTCCAATGCAAACTCAGACTTATAATTTGAATGCATTCAATCAAGCTATAATTGGAATCCATCTCAAGATTAACTTAATCCGATCTCTCAATTATTTCAATTAACCTGGATTATGCTTTTTCTTGAGGAATCTCAACCGCTCATTGTTAATCGATCTTGACCGTTGGTCTCTCTCTTGAGTCTCTATAAATTCAGCCCTTCATCTCTCATTCAAGACACCCTAGAGATTTATTGTTATTATGCAATTTTTGCTCTAGAGTCATTGAAAATATTGTGCTTTGAGATTATTGCATCTTAGTTTATCTTTTTGCATACTTAGTTTACTCATGATTGCTTGAATTCCTCTAGCTTAATATTCATTCATCTAGCCTAATCTTGCATCCTCATCTTGGTGTAGTCTAGTCACTGGTATTGCTTAGACAAATCTGAGAGCAAGTCTATACTCACATCTTTTAGAAGGCAATAGGTCGATTTGTTATGGTTTTTATACTCATGATTATATCTGTCTAACCATGCATACAGTGATTGATTGAAGTGTTGTGTCTTACAGCTTGCAAACCTTATCCACTTTTCACACACACACTCCCTCCTATCTTTTAACACTAGATTTTTTTCTACATTTCTTATTGTATATGGTGAAAATGGATAACAATAATAACAATATTGAAAGGCTAAATGAATTCAACCACAAAACCCTAGCCTAACAATCAACAAAGATCCACCATAACGTATGAAGATTACCTAAGACAATGCAAATCACATGAAATCACAAAGATTATACCATCACATGTCCAATAGGGTTTTGATCTCCATTCTTCCTATCTCCATTGATCTTGTTTGATATATTTGCTCTCAGATTTTATGTGCTCAAGAGCTCAACAAAGAACGGAATGTGGTTGCAAGTAGGATCGTAGTGTAATCAATTGCATAAAAGATGATTAGCATGAATGATTAGGGTTTGATAATGAAGGAAGCATCTCCTTATATAGAAGACACTATATGAAATGGAGGGATAAGATTGAGAGGTGTAAAAGGAGGTCGGCTATGATTAGAGGGTAGGTAAAAGAAATAATAAAATAATGAAAGGGGTAGGTAGTGTATGAATTAAGAGATGAATGACATGTGTCATGGGTAGAAAAGGTTAATGAATTAATTAAAAATATATAAAGATTTATTTAATTAATAGAAGAAGTAGGATAATTAAATAAATAAGAATATTTATTTAATTTAGGAAAAGGATAATTTAAATAAATAAATGTATTTATTTAAATGAGAAATAAGGCTAGAAGAGGATAAATGAATTAATTAAATAAATAAAGATTTCTTTAATTAATAGAAGAATTAGGCTTAGATAATTAAATAAATAAAATATTTATTTAATTAGACTGGACAATTTTAGGTGTCTACATTTTGCCCCTCTTTGAGACAATGCGACTTGTCGCGTTGTTTCAAAGAAGATAAGATGAACTGATACAAAGTTGCCCCGGAATGGGAATGATATGCCCCCTCGAGAGATTGGATGAAAATGTTTGAAAAGATTGTAGACAATCTCTCGATAAGAAAGATAGGATAGAATGGACTAACCGGATAAAGTGATAGAGTCACGGGATAATGAAGACTGACTCGGGAGGCAAGGGCTAGGGCTAGGGTAATCTATAAGATAGACCACGGGGGAAAATACATCCTCATTATCATCTACACATTAACGAGATTAGAGTGCAGAGAGAGAAAAAAGTAGCAGCACTCAGCAGCGATGGCTTTTGTTCACAGATTCGACTGCGTTCACCGATTTCAGAGGCCAGCACAGGCAGGAGAGCCGGTGAGTACCACCAAACCTCCTCGTACTTTGACGCATTTAATTTTGTCATTAATGCATGGTAGATAGGGTAATAAATGTGCTTAGACTAGGGTCCAAAAAGTGTCAAAAAACATCCAGGCGCGTCTGTGTTGGTGCTAAGCGCGTCTGTGCTCGCTAGGCGCATCTGTGTTTGTGCCAGGCACGTCTATGTCTGGACCCGCATCTGCGTCAATTGCAGCCGCGTCTGTGATGGATAGGCGCGTTTGTGCCAAGAAGGCACGTCTGTGTCAAGAAGGTGCATCTGTGTTTTTCAGGTGCGTCTATGCAGTGTTTGAGCGCGTTTATGTCATGTAAGCGCGTTTGTGTTAAGTTTTGGTCTTCTAGGTCAAATCGGCAGTTCTATGATGAACATACGTTGTCGATTGGATAAGCTGCTGAGAGGATACACTCAAGAAGGTCCTCTAGGGAAGACTAGGATAAATCAGGGCACTTTGTGATGAACAGTGAGTACCAAGATAGAGTACTTTGTGATGAACAGGGAGTACTGAAATATGAGAAGCACTTTGTGATGAACAGGGAGTGCAAATGTGAGTAACACTTTGTGATGAACAGGGAGTGTCACACACGTAGTACTTTGTGATGAACAGTGAGTACCACTAGGATAAATAGCAACACTTTGTGATGAACAGTGAGTGTCACTAGGGTAGATAGCCATATGCATTTAGATAGCGAGTAGCATTTTGTGATAAACAGTGAATGCCACTATAACTGACATGATTGAGTTGTTTGACTGCAGGAGTATTTGCCGATGGTAGAGTCACGGGAGAGATTCCTGTCGACGCAGAGGTTGCGACCTGAGTTGTCGCTCGAGGACAGAGCTACCATCGAGGAGATGGGTTTGAGACATGTGTTGTATGTGCCTGAGTTTCGGGCAAACATGGGTTTGCTGACTGAGCTGGCTGAGAGATGGCACTCTAAGACGTGCACGTTTCATCTGCCAATGGGTGAGATGACAGTCACCCTGGAGGATGTATATAGGATTATGCGGATACTAATTGATGGGGAGCTAATTCCGTATGATCGAGACGAAGACAGGGATGCCCTTAGATGAGTGTTCTAGGATCCAAGACTGGAGATGAGGGTGGGACACGTGGCATGGGATACCATGACATGGATAGGTTTAGCACTACCAATAGTGTTGGCAGGAGTGATCAGTGAGTTCCTCTGTATCAGTTTTGTACCATTTTGTATAATGATGTAGACACCTGCAGGTGATTGTAGCCATATGATTTTGACATCATTGTATCATGACACTTTATATATATATATGAGATGATTCATCTTTGCAGTAGCTATATGCATGTGTACCTATGTGATGAGATGTTCTTATGTGATGCTTATGATATGGATGCAAATATGTATATGATGCAATGCAATATTTTTTTTTTTTTATTCATTTATGTTTTATATGTGTATGCATGATGCAAATGTGAATGTATGTAATGCAAATGAATATGATAATGCAAATGTAAATTGTGCTAACAGGTGTTGTGTGCAGGATGTGATGCAGTTGTGATATCTATATGTATGTATAAAATGCTTATATGTGGTAATGCAGGTGTAGGTACATGAAATGCAAATGTTTTTGGTGTGTCATTATACTCAGTCATGTGATAGCAGGCTACGCGGACTCGAGAAGGATGATGGAAGTCAATCAAGAAAGGGGGGATGAAAGACAAAAGATATGTAAGTGAAAGAGCTTCTTGTGCGTTATCATCATTGAGCTTTATTATGGCAAAATAGGTTATGACAATCGAGGCATATGTTCGACCCAGAAAGTCATTGTACCTGTTTGCATAGAGATAAGACAGTCACAAACAAGGAATGCCCCAGTTCACACTAGACTCACAGTGTCCTCATATCCTTGGATAAGTCATAGCATTACTAAGAGACAATCCACAGATAGAAAATACAAATAGGTGACGATACCCCATCCTCACCTTTCTAGTCAAAGACATCTTGGAGATAGAATCTCTAGTCAAAGACATCCCGAAAAAACTAAAAGACATGTCACCAAAAAAAAGATGAAATCAAAAGAAAACCAAGACTCGACACCAACATCCACTGTAGTCCTCAAGTTTAGTGTCTCTTGTCACTTGTATAAGTCTTATTTGATTGTGGTCATAATGTTTACTTTCACAGAAAGGATAGATAACACTGAACCATAATGTTGTCTGAGTCTATTGAAAGATTTGATTTGTTGAAGCCCATTGTTGCTGCTGTGTCTCATCTAAAACTAACTAAATCCATGAAACTGATACTTTATTGTGGAGAAGATGAAAATTTATTGCGGATCTGTGATGCAAATGCTGCTTTACTTCGGATTGTGTGCGGATAGACTGAAGGAAGCTAGAAAAAACTGTACTCCTCGAAACATGTGATGTTCTCAGTTCCACACCCATCACTAGACATAGGATTTTCCTTAGCCACAGATAGGATGTGATTTATTATGGATGGAAAGGGAGGTGAAAAGGGAGGTTTATTATGAATGGCGAACCAATCTTGGGTAGATCAATAACAAGCCATGATGGGAATGGGTAAGTTTATTATGGATGAATTGGTCATGAGTGTGTGCAAAGTGAAAAGATGAAAGTGAATCCTGAAGGAGGGAGGAGTAATGTCTCTACACATGGTGCTAGTGACCCAGTTTTCACCATGGTACTTGCCCAGGGCGCCACCGAAGTGGTTTTCACCGTTGGACGAAATTATTTCTCTTTACTTTTTTGATTTTTCAATTTTTTTTGTTTCACAAGGTGCCTGTTTGCCAGGTTTTCACCAAGTAACGATTTTTTTGTTTTATAATTTTTTTGTATTTTTAAATTTTTTGATTTTTTTGTATTTTTGAATTAGGATATTCCAAAGAGCTATATGTAGAACCTACGAAGGTGTATGTTGTTGATAGGATCCTCCAAAGGTTCACCCTCTGTAGTTGAGAGCTGATATGCACCAGATCCATATGCTGCTATGATGATGTAAGGACCAAGCCAGTTTGGTTCGAACTTTCCCTTCTTCTCTCTGTCTTGTTGATTTTTAGGATTTTCTCTGAGAACTAAGTTCCCTACCTCAAATGTGCGAGGCTTGACTTTATGATTGTAGCTGCATTGTTCCTTGACTGAATGATGTGTAGCTTGAGTGACTATCTTCCTTGATAAAGGAACTGAGATAGAATTACTAGTGTGTGGACTACATAGGCCCATATGCGTGTCACCTAAAGAAGTTTGGGCATCCTTGATAACAAAGTCCTTCGAGGAAGCTCCATTAAAGGTCCATGATGTATCGCCAAAAGGGAAAGGATGTGTGGAACAAGTGGATGAGCTATGAAGGCTTATGATTGTGAAAAGAAGTGAAAGTAGGATAGCATGATGGAGACTTAGGATCAACAAGTATGCTTTTTGATTTAAAATTTTAGAGCTTTTGCCCCCAGTTATTTTGACATTAGGGGAGATCAACTCTTGCTCTTTTTGGTTTATAGGATTTTTATCCTTGACTTTGATTTTTGCAGAGTCCAATAGCTTTTGATTTTGATTTGGACTAAAGGACTTTTCTTTATTTTTGACTTGTAGATTTTTCTTTTCAAAGCTTGATTTTTGATCCCCAATGAGTAAGGGCTTTTGTGATTCTTGTTGATCCAAGTCTAGGAGAGGAGTGGAAATGGAATGAGCAGATGATATGGTAAGGCTATGTGAGTTCTCAAGAGGGTTGGCAATACACTCGATAGATTCTTTGTTGGAACCACTCTTAGGACTATTGATATCAAGAGTTGCTTGCAACACTAGAGGAGATTTGCATTCAGATTTAGTAGCCACAACACTAGGTGGTTCACACCCAATTCCTTGCAAATTGTTTATAGATTGTTCCTGTAGACTGAATGTCTTAGGAGACAATGAGAGTTGATCAACATGAAATATATACTCACCACATCCCATGTCTTTAAACTTGAACTTTTCTTTGATCTCTTCTTGTTTTGATGTAAAAGCTTTCAAGGATTCTGGATCCACATATGCTGAAGATGGAACAGCTTCTCGATTAGCTGGAATTGTTATTTCTGATCTAGGTCATAGATTGTTGCAATAGATGAATGGATTTGGGTCAGCATTAACTGTTATTTCAACTCCATTATGAGGAAATTTAATGCATTGGTGATATGTGGATGGGACTGCCCTCATTTCATGAATCCAAGGACATCCTAGCAATATGTTGTATGTGAGATCCAGATCAAGTACTTGACAAACCATATCTTTTGTAACTGGCCCAACTCTGAGAGGTAAGGTGACTGTGCCCTTGGATTAACGTTCTTCATCATCATATGCCTTGATGGTGATTTTGTTTGTAGAATTCACAGCTCTATCAGAATATCCCAATTGTTTAATTGTGCTCAATGTACAAATGTTTAGACCTTCTCCTCCATCTATTAGGACTTGTTTGATTCTATGTTTGTGTATGAAGGATTCAATGTGTAAAGGTGCATTATGTGGCTGACTTACGGAGGCGTCATCAGCTTCTGTGAATGTAAGAGAGTGTGGAATGGAAAGGTATCCCACCATGGCTTGAAACCGGTCCACGTTTAGATCAGTAGGGATGGAAGTGTCTCTCAATATTTTGTCAAGAATGGATTTATGTGTAGGGGATATGCATAGGAGCTCAAGAATGGAGATGAGCGCAGGTGTCTTCCCTAATTGTTCTACAAGGTCATACTCAGGTTTGGTTGATGAGGAAGCAGTGTTCTTGGCTGGAGCACCTTGCAAAGTGATTTTACCTCAATGGGTTGTAACATGACATTCAGAGGTAGGTTCGGAAGAAGATCCAACACCTTTTAGGACAATCTTGGGTCTCTGGGTAGAATTCTCAGACGCTTTGTCCTTGATGATAATAGTAGAGATGTAATTGTCCATTGATATGTGATTGATGGTTGAATCATAGTTGTAAGATGCTCTGGTATAGTTGGTTTGATCCTCTGTGACTTATCTTTTCCCTTGTCATGTTTTGGGAATGGTTCCTTAAACATCTCATGTGCCTGATTGGATGAGTGTCCCTCAATCTCAATGTCACCTCTATCAATGAGATCTTGTATGATGTTCTTCAGTCGATGACAATTTCCTGTCTTATGACCCTTTCTCTTATGAAACTCATAATACTCGTCATCATTCCACCAATTTGGTTTGACCTTTGGTTCATATGGAGGAAAATCTGGAACTGTGATCACCTTGTTTGCCACTAACTTCTTGAAAACTGACTCAAGTGGTTCTCCCAACGGGGTATACTTCCTTTGTGATCTAGAAGTTGTTTGAGTATTCACTTGATTGTTTGTAGAACTTGATCCAAAAAAATGAATTTGGGTCGCACTGTGTTGGCATCAACAACACCATCATTGACTGTGTTCTTGTTTTTATTCCAAAATCTTGGCTTGTCTTTTCCTTTAAAGTCATCTTTGTTTTCCTTGAATATTTTAATGACTCCTTGTTCAATTAGGACCTTTTCTGTTGCTAAGCCTTTTTCAATGACGTCCTTGAAGGTGGACAAACAAGCTTTCCTTAAGTCATAACCAATCTCTTTGTTAACATTTTGGGTGAACATTTCTACCATTTGTTTTTGTGGAATTTCACAAGAGCATCTGCTGGCTAGATTTCTCCATCTTTGTAAAAATGATGCAAAAGACTCTCCCTCTTTTTGCTTGGTGTTGCACAAAGTAGTGACTGATATGTCTGTCTCTATGTTGTAGGAGAAATGTTGAATAAATGCCTCTACTAAGTCACCCCATGACTTAATTCCAGGTGGAAGTTGGGAGAACCATTCCATAGCTTGATCGCCTAAGCTTTGTGGGAATAATCTAATCAAATATGTCTCTTCTGCTGCTACCTCAATGCAAGCTATGAAAAATTGTCTTATGTGTGCCTTAGGATCCCCTTTTCCTCTATACTTATCAAATTTAGGCGTCACAAAGTGTGTGGGAAAAGGAGGCATTGGAATGCTCTTGTCAAATGGATAAGGACATATGTCTCTCATTGTGTATGTTGGCTTCGGTGTATTTATGTCCTCCATTTTCTTTTGTAAGTTCCTGATTTGTTGCTCCAAATTGCTCTTAGGTGGAGATCGACTTCTTGGACCATACCCCATGCTTGAGGCACCAATTGGAGGAGGAGCATGTTGCATATATGGATGATATTGATCATACACATGTTCATATGGAGGAGGTCTGTAATGATGCTGTGTATATGGACCACTTGGTATAGATTCATGTTGAGGAACACCATATCTATTTTGTGCATGTATACCATATTCTACAGGCATGTCATGTTCTATTGTGTTGCCCCCAAATTTGACATGAGGTTTCCTTGTGTCCAAATTTTGAGCATGCCTTTGAACATCCAATTGTTTTGGTGGTTGATCCTTAGCATTAGTATGTGATTGAGCATATTTGTCTGCATAAGACTTCCATAATGGTCTACGAAGGTAAGTATCATATGTTTGACCATGTGTATGTGGGACCTCTGGGTTTTGAAGCAAAGCTGATGGTGATTCAGGTACCATATGTGGTCCTCTATTTCCTCCACTATTAGGTCTCCTTTGATCGATATTGGAGTGAGGTTGTTGCAAAGGTCTATGTTCCATTATTTGAGACATGTCAAAATCATGAGGTATCTTGGCTCCACTTTGTGCCATCATTTGTAAGAAGTATTGTCTATCCCTCCTCATTATTTCCTCAACCAATCGATTGAAATGGGGATTCATAATGGATTCTTCCACATTTGCTGAATGTACTGAAAAGTTGTCCACATTGTCATTGTGTGTAGCATTGTTGTTTATAGTGTCCATGTTCTCAACATTTGGAATGTTTCTATAGACATCCATGTCAGGTAATGTAGTATGATCAGAATTGAAAAAGATATCATTGTCATACTCATAAGAACTCATGTTTGTGGACTCTTGAGCCTCTTTAGTTTCTCTCCTAGATTTTTGAAGACGGGTTTCAACCATGAACTAGGTATTGACCAAGATGTGTGAGACTAGATGAAAAATGGAAAGAGTATGGAAGACCAAGAGTTGGATGGAATGTAAATGAATCTGAAGTGTACTTGCAATGCCCAAAGTGTAAGACCAAGTATGTATGTAGTAGAGTAGGTGTGACTTCCAAAGAGAGGATAGTTTCTCTTGATGAGGTAAGTTGACCTTGACTCTAAGTAAAACCAAATGAGACCCAAAGGTAAGAAACCTTGATGAGGGACCACTTAGCAAAGTGTTGTTGTATGTAGTGTGTTGACAAAGTATGATGAGGACAAGCAAGTGACCTTTTGACTCAAGTTTAGACAAATGTGAATGTAATGTAAGGTGTAAAGCAATGATGGATTTTGTGAGACCCAAAGACAAGTTGAATGCTAGATGAAAACCTAGAGAAACAACCTAGGAAGCTCAAGAATTCTGAAATTGATTGCTCTTGTTTGCTGGACTGTAAAATTTTTCCAATTTGTGAAGTTGTGACCAAATCTGAATGTTTGACTGTTTTTCGTGACAAGAGGACACAATGTTGATGAGGACTCAATGTTTGCAAGTGTTTAGACTCTCCAAGAAAAGTGTGTTGTTTGATGTAAAAAATGTTTTGCATACACTTGAAAACACAAAAGACACAATGTTTTTCTGTTTGGTTTTGAATGTTTTGAATGTTTAAAATAAGTCAAGCACAATTCTTATGGCTGGCCAAGACAATAGTTGTTGATCCCACATGAGGTTTTACCCCCGAGGCTACACCATTCAGAGCAGATACTTAGATGCTTGACCTCACTGGCTCCACCCTCGGCACTCACTTCTCGAGTCAGCCAAGCATCAATCCCCACGAAAAATCCCCATGGCGAACTTTGTATCTCTACTAAGAACCGTATGTGTGTGGGCCGCTACCAGAGGTCCGACCTCCTGCCCCAACAACTAGAAGGATTTGGGCTTCTAAAACAAAAAGGTGCTAGTAAGGGCATCCGCTTGTGTGGCCATACATGCGACACTTTCAGCTCTGTAAATACAGAAGGCTCCCAGCCAGTAGGGGTTATGCCCTACAAATGATCAAATAAATTTGATCAAACGGGTTTATGGGGAGACATAGTGTCGGTATGAACTAATCAACACACCTTATCCATAGTTTTCACCATGAATACAGTTGTTTATAGTGGTTCGAAAGAGGTGGGTTTTCCTCGCTACCACTTGGGTCGTTCTCTTCTCACTAGTAGTCCTAATGACCACACGGGAAGACAGGCCCTCTAAAGATTAAACAAAAAGAGCCTATTGCTCAAGACACAAAAGACAATGATTCAATTTTAGTGCACCAATTGAAGTGTTTGCTACTCTATGAAAATAAGGCACACAATAAAAATCCAAAAACCCTTGCCAAGGACCTGTAACAAAGATTTATTAGTAGTTTGGATTGTTTGAAATAATCACCCCTTCCTGCAAGCACACAAGTTAGGTAAATTTTAGATCCAAAAGACTTTGTGAAATAGGGGCCTTCAACAATGCGTTTTGTTGACCAATTCCAAGATCTGATTCATCATAAAAAAAAGACCACCTGTAAAATTTCAAGAGATTTCCAGAAATGTAAGAAAATCCAAAAAATTTGCTAATTTACTCCAAAAATTAATTTTTTTATGAAAAATCATAAAAAATTCATATAAAATTCAAAATCGATCCAAAAAATCTACAATTTTTCCTGGAGAGTCTTGATGATTTTCTAAACCTGCACAAAAAATTTTCTGCAACAAATCCAAGCAGTTTGTGAGATATGAGTAAAATAATGCAAAACCCTAATTTTCAAAGATTTGACTTTTGAGGAATGATTTTGCATCAAATTTAAAATCACAAAGAATAGATCCTATGTATAATTTTGAAAGATTTCCAAAATGTAAGAAAATCCAAAAAATTCGCTAATTTGCTCTCAAAATTAATTTTTTATGAAAAATAATAAAAATTTCATATAAAATGCAAAATCGATCCAAAAAATCTGAAATTTTTTACTAAATCTTTTTGATAGTTTCTTGACCTGCACAAAAAAATTTATGTCAAAATTCAAATCTGTTTGTGAGATCTGATCAAAATAAAGAAAAACCCTAATTTTTAAAGATCCGATTTTTAGGGAAATATTTGGCATCAAAATTAAATTCACAAAGAACAGATCCTAGGTATAATTATGAGAAATTTCCAAAAATATAAGAAAATCCAAAAAATTCTCTCATTTGCTCTCAAAATTAATTTTTTATGAAAAATCATAAAAAATTAATACAAAATGAAAATGTTCTTCAAAAATTCTGAATTTTGGATTGAGAGCTCGTGATACTTTTTTCAACCTGCAAAAAAAATTTGGTACAAAATTTCCAAGCCGTTTATGAGATATGATCGAATCTCTCCAAGATCTTGATTTTGTGTCCAAAACCCTAGCTGCACAAGGTTATTCTCCAAATTGTTATACAAAATAGCAATATAGGGTTAAAAAAATCTGCAAAAAACACAGATCTAAGAAAAATCCATGTCCCACGGGGCGTGCCAAAATGTATATGGTGAAAATGGATAACAATAATAACAATATTGAAAGGCTAAATGAATTCAACCACAAAACCCTAGCCTAACAATCAACAAAGATCCACCATAACATATGAAGATTACCTAAGACAATGCAAATCACATGAAATCATAAAGATTATACCATCACATGTCCAATAGGGTTTTGATCTCCATTCTTCCTATCTCCATTGATCTTGTTTGATATATTTACTCTCAGATTTTATGTGCACAAGAGCTCAACAAAGAACGGAATGTGGTTGCAAGTAGGATCGTAGTGCAATCAATTGCATAAAAGATGATTAGCATGAATGATTAGGGTTTGATAATGAAGGAAGCATCTCCTTATATAGAAGACACTATATGAAATGGAGGGATAAGATTGAGAGGTGTAAAAGGAGGTCGGCTATGATTAGAGGGTAGGTAACAGAAATAATAAAATAATGAAAGGGGTAGGTAGTGTATGAATTAAGAGATGAATGACATGTGTCATGGGTAGAAAAGGTTAATGAATTAATTAAATAAATAAAGATTTATTTAATTAATAGAAGAAGTAGAATAATTAAATAAATAAGAATATTTATTTAATTTAGGAAAAGGATAATTTAAATAAATAAATGTATTTATTTAAATGAGAAATAAGGCTAGAAGAGGATAAATGAATTAATTAAATAAATAAAGATTTATTTAATTAATAGAAGAATTAGGCTTAGATAATTAAATAAATAAAATATTTATTTAATTAGACTGGACAATTTTAGGTGTCTACACTTATATCTTAAGATTTTGATCTTGAAGTTTTTCCACATGCCATATCTTTTTTCCAAAAACCTATGTATAGCATTTTTAGTATTATTTTTTGTCTATTCATCCCAATTTAAAATAAATTATATTTTTACAATCTATAATCTATTCTATACACCTTAAAAAGATTGATTAATTTTAAAAATAGGGAGAGAACACCATTTTTTTCATTTTTTATGATGCGACCCTTTAAAAATTAATAAAAACACATATATTGATTAAAAATTAGTAGAAAATGCCCCTCATTAATGGGGTTGGGTGGGTTGGTCGTCCTAATAATTTAAGACTTGGAGTTAAATGGGAGGCACTAGAGATACTTTGGATAAAAGTTAACTTCAACAAAGAAACAAAAGAGAACCCTAGGAGGAGTGGGGTTATGGAAAGGTGTTGATAGAAAAGGTAGACTAAATTGGTGAAGTAACATATGCTATTGTGACATGAAACTTATGTGGTGGAACTTAGATGTCATTACTTGTCCATTCATGGAGTTTGTAATCCTCTCTCCAGTGATACTCTCCCTCTCCATCCTTCAGGGAAAGGTACATCTTACATACAAATTAGTAACCATGACAATAGTTAGCCCATTACATACATGGTATTATAGACATTTAAGCAAAATTGCTAACAATCATATTGCTCTAATATTAATGAGAACATTCAAGTCATATTATGTTAAAAGTATCTTTAAGTCATAAAATGAGGTGTAAAAACCCTAGGCTACTTAACTAGAGAGCATGAAATTTTAGAATTCAGATCCAATGTTGATGCAACTGATTCCATGTTACAAAAAGATAAAATGAAGAAAGAAGATCTAAACATATAAATACATGATTTATAAGGATATGTCAAATATTTAACATGTCCTATTCAATTCACTTATAAATTTCCTAGAGCACTAGTATTTATTTCTCATATGGAAGCATCCTCTTTGGATAAAATAAAGAATATTTGTAGAACAAAAAAATAATGGATGAATAAGTTGATTCTACAAGGAGAAGATATAATGATAATGAAAACAAAAATGTGAGATAAAGTGCTAAAATGAAAATAAAAATAAATAATCAAACTCATAGAATAGTGCAAGTAGAGGTGAGGAAAAAAGGTGAAATAGAACTACCTTGATTGCTAGAATTGGAAGATTTGGATGGTCAAGTGATTTTGATAGAAACATATTGCCACACCAACCAATCCCACACTTAAGACAATGGACTAAAAGATTAAAGTTAGAAGAAAAGTTGATAAAAAAAAATTTGAAAACATGACAAAAATAAAATATCTAGGGCCACTAACGGGCCACTAGCTTAAAGTTCAAGGAAGTGAAATTGCTAGAAAAAAAAAAATATATAGAAATAAGTCCCAATCTGAATTGTGGGTGAAGAGATTATAGGTATTGTTTAATAAGGTCTTTTGTAACACCTTGGGTAATAAAGTTGATTTTTTTAATGAAGAATTTATGACAAGGGCTATGACAACTATGATCCTATTGAATAAGAATGAAAGAAAGGGAAAAATAAGGAGCTAGAGTTATTCAAACATTTTACTTTTCTTCTTGCAAAATTTTGGTTTCCAACTTTTCCTATAGGTTTTTTTTGTCTCTATTTTCACTTTTGTAAATCCTTTATATACATCTTCTTGCCTCCAACTTCTCTTGCGGAGTATTTTCTTCCAACTTTCCCTGTAGAATATTTATGCCTTTTTATCTAGTTTTCATCATCTAGTAATCCAAACATGTTGTTGCCTATATTTTGAATCTCATCCATTCATTTTGAAAATGTAATTTGAACCATCAAATTGTAACAAACTTTGGTATCTATTGTCTATGAAAGTCTCATTTCTCCTATATTTTAAAGGATTAGAAATTGCTGAAATATGTAGAGCAGATAGTGAAGAATTGTCTTTATATGACTTCCTTCACGTTTTCCATTTATTTACTTCATATAATAATGCTTTAGTATAGTATAAATTTGTAATTATAATGTTAATAAATTATTTAACTTTGTAATTTCAATTGACTTAATAAATAATTTCAATTCTACGAAATTTATGATATTGCACCATTTCTTGGGTATTGCATAATCTCTTTCATAAATTAGAATGCTCCTCTAAATTTTGCACATATTTACATATAACTTTTTGAGTGAAATATAATACAACTACGATGTTCAATTATAATTTGTAAGCATATTTAAATGATCTTCCTAAATTAAATTTCTAAACACTTTTCTGTCTACCTTTTCTTTACTCAGGTTAGAGAAGTTGATTGAATCACTTTAGCATAATAATTTGTTGGTATAATAATTTTTTCTTGATATATATTATTAAGGAAATGAATCAATCAATTCTCTACATTTTTTATAAAAAACCTTGTCTTAGACTCCAAAACTATAAATTCCCTTTGTTAAACAATACACAAAACCCTCTAAATTAACTTTCATGTCAATACCTAACATTCCAAACTTTGGGATAATTATATTTTATTTTACAATACAATTTATTTTCAAGAGGGGTAAGATTTGTTGTAAAAAAAAAATAAGCTCATATCAACTCAAAAGCATGTCAACAAGTCCATTTCACGAATATTTATAAAGTTCATTTTAGATTTAGATCCTTTGAAAATGTTGATTAGAAGCTTCTTCATAAATTGATAAAAGATCTTGAATTCTCCCAACTTCAAACATAATGAAGAACTTTGATCCCGAAATTGCTGGTGACTGAGATCATTTATCGTAGAAAAAGCTTTAAGAACTTGTTACAAAATTTTGATTACAAGAGAACTCATACACTTTCACAAAAAAATTCTACCATAGGGATAAACATGCAAGGATGGAAAGGATTGTAAAAAGCTAAAGAGGAAGAGAGGAAACCTTCTATAGGTATGTTGATAAGGATAAATAAGTAGGTAGACGAGTAATATATAAACACCTAATTCATTCAATATTTAGAAAACGTGAGGATGAATTCTCTGTAATGCCTATCATATAATAATCATAACAACAAATAACTACAATCTTACATCAGAATCTCTGACAATCACATATTCAAGGAATTGAAGACCAAACAAACAACACAGCAAGTAGCATTTAGTATAACAGTCTGCGACTACTTATCTCTGCTTCTCCATAATGAGATAATAACAGTTCGAACTACTCTCAACATTCAAAAAGCATCTACCCATCTCCCCAAAAAGTATCAATGCAGAGATGACCTCAGAGTGCACTACACTACCTCTCTGCATTCAAGGACACCTGGATTTCAGTACATTCAAACAAAAATAATTTCTATTGATCAGAACACACAAACATATATAGAAAAAGATAGATTATTACTAATATTTTAGATATCATATTTTTTAAATATATGAATACCTCTAAACAAAAAATATTAAAGAGAACATTTAAATAAATGATATTTACTAAGTTTTTTCAAATTAAAAATCAAACAAAAGAATTACATGAATAATGAAAGATAGCTTTTAAAAAACAAAATTATAAATTAGAACTTATAATTATAAGGTAATATGTTTTATGTATAAATTTTAGTTTATATTTTTCATATAAATTTTTATTTTTAACACAAAAGATATAATATTTCCCTTAAAGTTGGAGGGAGATTATGCCCACTACTGAATACATTTTATTTTATTCACGTGAAGATCAAAAGAACATGTTGTAATCCAGTTAGAAGAACATCACTTTAAAATATCCAAAGGGCAACGACAAATTGAGATAGTCGCACAAAATAGTGCAGGATGGACACAGTTTTTCAACGCGTGGAGACACGCCATCCATAAATGGTACAAGTTTTGTTTGAATACGCGTACTGTGATACAGTACAATGCTGTAAACCGTAGGGAAAGATTTGTTCAACTTTAAGGAATAGCATGTGGCCTTTAATGGCAAGGAAACAACCTATTTACAGTGGCAGTGCCACAAGGAAACATCAATGGGCAGGGGAATTAACTAACTTGAAAAAGCCAACGCAAGGTCTCTACCATTCAATGAGAGAGTGAGGGGGGCCCATGTGGGAGAGAGTGAAAGATAGAAGTAACTGAATTGTGATAATGAGGTTAAAAATAGTGTGTGAGTGAGGGAGGTCCATTTAGGTGGAAGGGCGGTAGTGAGAGAGGGAAGCCCATGTGGGAGAGGGAGGAAGGTGAGTGAGTGGGTGAATTGGGACAAACAAATTAAAAATAGTGAGGGAGGGAGGTCCATGTTGGAGAGAGTGAGAGATAGATGTAATTGAATTTTTTGATAATGAAGTAAAAAATAGTGTGTGAGGGGGGAGGCTCATTTGGGAGGGGGGTTGGTGAGGGAGGGAGGTTAGTGAGTAAGTGAATTGGGACAATGAGGTTAAAAATAGTGAGTGAGGGAGGCCATTTTGAGAGAAAGTACCAGACAATCAATGAGGTGAGGCAGTGAGGGCAGGTTGTTTATGAGATAATGAATGATGTTAAAAATAGTGAGTGGGTGGGTGAGTAAAGGAGTTCCATAGGATAATTAATGAGGTGGGTGAGTGAGATCATTAATGAATGAGGTTAAAAATAGTGAGTGAGTGAGTGAGTAGGGATAATGAGGTTAAAAATAGTGAGTGAATGAGGGAGGCCCATGTGGGAGAGAGAGTGTGAGAGAGATGTGAGTGAATGATTGAGTAAATTAGGACAATGAGATTAAAAATAGTGAGTGAACGAGGCCATTGTGTGTGTGAGAGAGAGTGTGGGACAATTAATGAGGTGAGTAAGTGAAGGCAAGAGGTTTATAAGATAATGAATGAGGTTAAAAATAGTGAGTAGGTGGGCGAGTGAGGAAGGTCCATAGGACAATGAATGATGTGAGTGAGTGAGAACATTCATGAGGTTAAAAATAGCTTACGGGATAATGAATGAATGAATGATATCATTATAGGGTTAAAAATAGTCTATGGAATGGTTTGTCTTGTCATTTTGGTCTTCTTCAATTCAATGGTATAATATTTTAATTTATATCTTAATACAATATTTTATATAGAAATATATATTAGTTTAGAATATTAATGAAACATAGAATATATATAATTTGTTCTTTTTATAATGTAAGATTATCTTGAATAGATTTAAAATAATTTTATTTGTGTGTGAGCTTTAAAAATAATGGTTACATTTTTTGTTTTCTATATATACTTATAATTAGTGCAAATTTATAATTATTTAGAGATGAGAAAGAGTTAATGAATTAAAGAGATATTAATAATCATTACTCTAGACTATTTTTTTAATCCATAAATTAGATGTAAGGGATCCATACCCCATAAGAATTAAGAACCAATTATTTTTAAAATGCATGTCCTTGTCACAAGGGGTGCAAAGAAAAACAACAAATTGTGCTAACAAAAATTTCTTATACTATTAACACTATAATTTAATGTATAGTATTAATTTTTTATGTTTTCTGTAGACTCCTTCACATAGATGTTTTCACTAAGTTTTCCATGATTTCCTCTTTTAAAAAAGATCTCAGCAACATTTGGTGCTTATCTAGAAGAAAATTTTTTCCACTTAACCTCTATGCATCCATGCTAAGAATGAAAAATCTTTCCACTTAACCTCATAACTTTCTACCCTTGCCTAATCAGAATGAATGTTATCCTTGAGACAAGGTCCTTCCAACACCAGGAGGCCCAAAGAAGTAGTTGAAAGGTCTATAATCTTGGAACCCTGTTTGGGCCAAATGAATCTTATGAGATTTTTAGAGTGGTTATGTTATTAGAGTCACATTGTGGAACCCATGAACTCGATTCTTGGAGATTGTTTGAAGGAGAAGTTGAATTTGCGAAGACCGACAATGAATAGGAAGGTACGATAATCAAGTCAAAAGTAAATATTTTGTGCCAGTGACAACAGATGGATACTAGACCCTGACCACATTTTCACTCCTTGTCCTTGTGCTCTCAAGGAATTCAAACACAAGCACGAAGAAACCCTTAATATAGGAAAAAATACTGATCTCATCCTTAAGTCCATCTTTCAAGTGATTAGTGATCCATGCATGAAGATTGTACAAGTGAGAGAGGGTTTCTGTCCGAAGGAGAAGGTGACGTAACACAAGCCCTAGCTTCCTCCAACAAAACCCCTTTCAAATTTAAGCTTTGGCGAGGGATCAGAGAAGAGCCTCCACTTGCAGAGGTGATCGTAGCAATATGGCCCTCACTGAGGCACTAGGAGGATGCAAAGCGAGGGAGAGTGGGAAAATCACACAGAGCAACAGAAGCATAAGGCACCATTTGGAGCAGAGCTGAATATATATGAATCATTACTAGACTATTATTTGTAAGGAATACAAACATATTTTAGTTATTATTATTTTATTATTTTAAACAAATAAAAACATAGAGAAGATTTGTTATTAGATTATAACATGTAAGTAATATAATTGTATGTTTATTTATTTGTATTATTTTAATTGATTCATTTTAATTAAAAATAAAATAAAATTATAATCTAATGGTAATGCATTATCTATTTATATCTTAGTTTTTTGCATTCTTAGATCATTCTTAAGGTTAAAACAATTCTTTATAAACTATTTCTTTGTTATAAGTTTGATTAGAGTTAGAGTTCAGTTTTATGTTTTGTAAATCTTGCTTGGTGTTGAAATGTGTTGCTTGAACTTTTCTTATCTATTCCAAACATCCACAATCTTTTTTTTCAAACCAAACCAGATGAAGAACTGCAATCCCATCACATGCATGTATAAACAAAATATGATTCGCACTCCAATATTACATTAGTCAACACCTAATTAAATTATGACAATAGATCAATGCATTAGATTTATTGAGTTTGTATGCATGGTTCTTCAAGAATTCAAACCAACTAACTCAAACAAAAATAAGTAAAGTAGAGAATTGGCAAAGAGAAACAATAAGTCCAATTTTAATTTTTGAGTTTAAAGAATAAAGAGAAAATCAATATGACAATGTAGAAGGTGATATAAGAAGTACACAGGAACTACATATGACCATCAAAAAAAGAAAAAAAAATAGGGATATTTGATTTGAAATAGCATTTATATTGAATTCAATAAATTGAATATTTTGTTTGATAATTTATGCATTTTTAAAAATCTCAATTGAAAGGCAGTTAAGTGATCAAAATATCATAATTTTTTTTTTTTTTTGTTTTTAAGCTAGACTTGGGTGTTCATCACATTTTTAGACCTAATGTTTGCTCCAAAATGGGAGACCAAGACCTATCTATAATGGTGATTTTATGTTTAAATTACATTTGAGATTTGAGTATTTCACTCATACCCACTATTATTAAGCATTGACCTATTCAATAGACAAATTAATTTAGCTAATAGAAATAGGACATATTTACTATTTTGGCATACATGAAGTATAAAATTAAGTTAATGGATGTTTGACCCTTGGAGTGGATGATATGAGTGACCTATACAAGATTTTTTTTTTAATTAGTTTAAAAGTTGTTCATTATTAATTAGAAAATAAATTAAATTAAAATTATATCAAACAATCTGGTAGCAAAGCAATTCAAGGATATTTTTCTTAAGTTATGAAAAAGTTATTAAAAATGTGTTTAATATTTTGTTTGCACTTTCCAATAAAAAGGATAGTGATCAAGTAAAGACAAAAAAATATTTTTTTTTGTGATTGCCTTATAAGCTAGATAAAAAATTAATCATAATTTGAAATTATTCAAGAGAAATTTTATATAAATTCATGTAATGGTTTTGGCAATTAGAAGTGACACTTGAATCTACTAGATCAAGTACAAATATTCACTTTCAATAATACTCTATGGATGTGCATAGCTTTCTTAATTGTTTCTAAAATATTTTCAGAAAACCAAGGTAATCATATCTTATAGTTAAGGTATTTTAGGAAAGAAAATTTTTGACACATTTTGTCAAACTATTGGCATGCACTATCTATGCTTCTACATTTCACATAGTTTGTACTAATAATCTTACATCTACATCCAACAAAAATCTCCAAACTATTATGCTTTGATGGATGCCCATTCCTTATTCCAACTCCCTCGTTTTATCATAGGTTGAGTGTAATGCCCACCAAAATACCCTAGAGAAAATGGCTAAACTAACTAACAAAAAGAGATTTTTTTTTTTTAAACATCTACTAATGCATCACATAAATGTACCATTATTCATATGTATGAATCATAAGATATCATGATTGAATAAACAACTTAAACATAACCATAATCATAGCAACATATATCGCAAGCGGAAATAACATCATAATCATTTCATCTCAAACATACATACATCAATTTACTCTCTCCCTAGGGTATTCACATCACTACTTACTCTAGAAACAACACATTAACACATCCATATCAAGAATTCATTAACATCCAGTTCATTTAAGTTCTACTCAATTTCTTTCTTCCTACCATGAGATTATGAGTTATAAAATACCTATCTATTGTTGAACACAAAGTACCACTAAGAGGGGGGTGAATCAGTGGTTCCTAAACTCTTCTCTCTTTCAAGGCAACTTTAGAATACCATTTGTTACCTTAAGAACTAAACAATCAAACCAGTAAGCAAAAGAGGAAACCAAAGAAGACAATCACACAAATGCAACCCACAACACCAGATGTACGAGGAAAACCCAATATAGGAAAAACCTCAGTGAGAAATATTGTAGGAGACTACTGCTCCAATCCAGCTTCGCAAGTAAAACACTAGATTACAAAGATTTAGGGCACCAACCCAAGGAGCACCAACCCTTGCACCAAGCTCCAACTTGATGATGTATATTGAAATATAATGTTGATACAGTTAGAGCTTCTTGTTGCAAAAGAAATTCTGCAACTCTTGATCAAATAGGTTACTGTTAGTTGATAGTCGTATCTTCTCTGTTGGATCTCACACTACCAGTTATTAGATCACTCTCTCTTATTATTAGCCTCCCTCTCTCTCTCTCTCTCTCTCTCTCTCTCTCTCTCTCTCTCTCCCTCTCTCTCAAACACACACACACACACTTGGATGTTGCCTTTCTCTACCACATCTCACCGGTTTTCTTAACTGTTGGACCTGCTACAATTATGCCGGTACTCAATCTCTTCCGGTTAAATCCTCTCACTGGTTGTCTTGCTTACTCACTCTACAAATTTCTTACAATAAATTCTAAGGAAAGATGATCCTTCTCCGCACTCAACCTCTCTTTTCTCTTTTTCTTCTCTGCAAGCATCATCCTTCTTTGTTTCGAGCTCATGTATTTATATTAATGGATTCCCACCAAGAATGCATTCAAACACTGTTGTGTTAGGTTTTTCCTTTCCAACTCAATCTGAATCCCCTCTAATTTGATCTTCTTTTCAAGGATATGATCTTTATGACAACGTTCAATCACCAACCGAACTTCGCATTCCAATGTGCGTTTTCTAAATCTAGAGGTTTGCACCACTTTTTTCTGCTTTTCTCTGTCACTTGCATTTAATGGATTTGTTGTTTCCTTCACTGAATAGGTACGAAGATCACATCTTCTTGCAAGATCAGTGCGATTGCTTTTCCAACTTGCCTTTCTCGAGTCGCAATCTTCTGGAATCCTCCGTGACTTGTGGGTTCCTCATAAAAGTCAACCTGCCTGCAAATTTGTTACCTCGATGCATACTGCATCGACCTATGCAATAATTCCACCTAGTGTCCAACTGTCATGCTTGTCTACATCCTCCTTTGCTTGGCTTCCTATGTCAGTTTGACATATTTTATTGATAAAGGTTGACTACCGGTTTAGCATATCTTACCGGTATAACCATCAACCATCCTTTTTGTTCTGTTCACTGGTTGTTGTGCCTTCATAACACACAAACACTCTTCATTCTAGTTTATGCCTTACCGATAAGCCTTCTTTACTGGTAGATGACCCAAGTCATGTGTACTGGTACCCTTCCTTATGTCTTCTCACTCTTATGTGTATTTCCATCATATCGGTCACCACTTCTTACTTACTAGTGACCTTGCCAAACTGGTTGACATCAATGACAACTTAATGCCAAATGCCAACAATATCCTCCTTTGGCATTGATGTCAACTTACCACAAAACACTCCATACCGGTACATTTCTCCCCCTTTAACACAATGACAAAGGGTACTATGCATTCCCCCTTTGATCCATACCAAGCTCCCCCTTAGACTGCTACAAGTGATTCCAACCAGTACTGAGATGTGGTTCAAGAGTTATAGATGCTGCTATGAACTCCCCTTGAACCATATAAATCCTTCCTTTCTCAAGTGCATAAGGTAGATGACACAACTCCCAACTTGTGGCATAGGTACTCAAAGGTGCTCACCGGTACTGGTTTGGTGAAAATGTCTGCTACATGTTCTCCGGTAGGAACATAGTCCATCTTCACTTCTTATGGACTTCAACCTTCTCTCAGAGAAAATGATACTTGATGGTGATATGATTTGTCCTAAAATGAATCACCAAATTCTTTTCTATGTTGATTGCACTTGAATTATCACATCGGATGAGTATAGGATCAGTGATGTCCACCTATATGTCTTTGAGGGTTTGCTTCATCCAAAGCACTTAAGAGAAGCATGTAGCAACAACAATGTATTTTGCTTCAGCAATTGATAGAGATACTGAGTCCTTCTTCTTGCTATGCCATGAGACCAACCGATCACCTAAGAAAAATGCACCACCACTTGTGCTTTTCTGGTCATCAATGCAACCTGCCCAATCAACAACAGTGTATGCTTCCAAGATGAATTCTCCTTGTTTAGGGTACCACAATCCATAACTCAATGTTCCTTGTAGGTACCTAAAGATTCTTCTTACAATATTTAAATATGTCTGCTTAGGTACAACTTGAAATTTGGCCACCATGCACACTACCTGTACTATATCTGATCTTGAAGAAGTTAGATACAATAGATTGCCTATTATGAATCTATACAAAGTCTGATCCACCACCGGTGATTCATCGTTCTTGCTTAATTTACTTCCGGTCACCATGGGTGTACTTGTTGGTTTGCAATCCTCTAGTTGAAATTTCTTAAACATTTCCTTTGCATACTTGAATTGGAAGATAAATATTCCCTTATCTTGTTGTAATATCTGCAAACCAAGGAAGTATGTGAATTCACCAAGTATTGACATCTCAAATTCTAACTGCATCTAATCAACAAATTCTTTGCAGAGGGTGTCATTATTGCCTCCAAAGATAATGCATCTACATACACAACCACAATGATCATGTGGTTTCTATCTTTCTTTGTGTACAAATTGCTATCAACACTCCCATTTTTGAATCCCTTCTCTTTCAGGTACTGATCTAATCTTGAATACCATGCTCTAGGAGCTTGCTTTAAACCATACATGGCCTTCTTCAACCAGCACACAAATGTTTCATCATCATGTAGCAGAAACCCTTCAGGCTGCTCGATGTACACTTCTTCCAAATTTCCATTTAGGAAGGCATATTTTACATCCATTTGATATACTTTATAACCCTTGTAGGTAGAGAAGGCTAGAAACATTCTGATTGCTTCTAATCTAGCTACCGATGCAAATGTTTCTTCAAAGTCAATTCCCTCTACCCGAGAGTATCCTTTGCACACTAGTCTAGATTTATGCCTAACAATTTTACCTTCTTGATTCATCTTATTCTAGTAGACCCATTTAGTGCCAATGATGTTCTTGTCTTCCGGTCTAGGGACTAATTCCCAAGTCTTGTTCTTCTCAATCTGTTGCAGTTCTTCTTCCATGGCATACATCCATTCTTGTCTTTTGTTGGTTTCATTGAATGTTTTAGGTTCTACTTCAATCATGAGGTAGAAGTTGAATTGTTCATCATTCCGGAAAAGTCTTCTTCTAGTCTACACACCATCACTCTTATTTCCTAGAATTTTCTCTTTCGGATGATTCAACTGCACATACTGGTTGGGAACCTTCTTGGATGCTTCTTCTGGTTCATTGTCTGACTAAGCTTCCTCACCTTCATCATCGGTTAACCTATGGTTGATCTCCTTTGTGCATATCCTCATCAAATTTTACATGCACACTCTCAATGACTCTTCTTAGTATTTTGTTGTAGCATTTGTAGGCCTTGTTGTTAGATGAGTAACCAAGGAAGATTCCTTCATCACTCCTGGAGTCAAAACTACCTAGACCATCCATATCTCTTTTGGTAAAACACTTACTTCCAAATACTTTGAATTATTTGACTGATGGCTTCTGGTCATACCACAACTCATAAGGTGTCATTTTGTTGTTTGTTCTTAATTGAACTCAGTTCAAAGTATATGCAGCAATATGAACAACTTCCTTCAAATATGTGTTTGGCAGACTGGCCTCATTTAACATGGTTCTGGCCATCTCCTTAACTGTCTTGTTCTTTCTTTCTACCACACCATTTTACTGTGGTGTCCTAGGGGCAGAATATTGCCTCCTAATTCTATTTTTTTTCACAATAATCTTCAAACTCATTTGATGTGAAGTCTCCACCCCGGTCTGATCTTAGACATTTTAACTTGCAACCACTTTCTTTCTCCACCATTTTCCTAAAGATCTTGAATTTGTCAAACGCTTGTGACTTACCTTGCAGGAAGGTGACCCAAGTCATTCTTGAGTAATCATCAATAAAGAGCATACGATATCTTTCATTGGCAAGAGCTCTTATCCTAGTTGGACCACAAAGATTTGTATGCACAATTTCAAGTGGTCTTGATGTGTTGTGCTCTTTTGTCCTGAAGCTCACCTTAGTTTTCTTCCCTTTCACACATTCATCACAAAATGTGCTTACCGATTTGATGATGGGTGGAATATTCCTTACACACCCCTTTCTGCTTACTGCAACTAAGTTATCATAGTTTATGTGGCCTAATCTTCAACACCACAACCAACTTTCATCAACCTGTCCTATCATGCATTGGGACTCATAGAATTCCTTCAAATTGTAAACATTGCCATTCGTTCTCTTTCCTTCTGCCACAACCTAACCGGTGCTATCTTTCTTTATCTGGCAACTGGTTGAGTCAAAGGTGAATTTATAACCTTTGTCACACATTTGACTCACACTCAACAAATTATGCTTTAGGCCTTCCACATAATATACATCATGTGCCTTCAATTTTCCATCGATGCTTAGAGTATCTTTTCCCTTTATTTTGATGGATGAGTTGTCTCCAAATATTACTGAACCACCATTCCAGTCTTCAAGTTTGATAAATTTCTTTTTATCATTGGTTATGTGATTGGAACAACCACTATCTACAACCCATAGATTTTTCATTTCAGCATGTAAGGCAATCTGCACTATCAGACTTGATTCTACCTTTTCTTTTTCTTTCTCAACCCATACCAATTTGGTTTCCTTCTTCTTGTCAATTGCTATATTGTACTTAGGTTCATCTACCGGCTCTTGATCAGGATTTGTCTTCTTCTTCTTGATCTTTTTGTTTTTACACAACCTTGCTATATGTCTAAACTCTTGACAGTTATAGTATTTCACATTTTCATTTAAAGAAAAGTCCTTAAAATTATTGTAGGGCACCGGTTTATTCTTCCTACATTCAAAACTCTTATGACCATATCCATTGCACTGATAATAGACAACATTCATATCCCAGAGTGCATTAAATGTATTTCTACTTTCATAACTCATAGAGGGCTTATTGGTTAATCTACAGTCAGCTATTTTATGCTCAAATTTGTTACATCGGGAACAGTAACCATGAAAGTTTGAAACATACCTTTTAGGTTGTCTGGGTCATACAAAGGATTGCCTCACTGGGGGTCTTCTCTTCATGTTGTTGACTCTGGTGAATCCTTCAAGGTTAGCTCTTGCATTTCTCCTTGAATCTGCATGTTGGTATGATGAGTGTGGCCTCTGGTTCATTGCTTGTGTATACCGGTTTGAGTGGTGATTTCTAACAACATCTGCATATGTCTTTTTACCAATATCCTTGCCTACAGTGAATGCATTCTTTTCTTCACTTTCGTTTGAGGAGGTGAACTTTATTTCTTTATCTAATGTGTCTTTTTTGTTTGAACTTTGACCTTCTTCAAATCCTAAGCCACCAGTATCTTTGGATTGCTTCTGTTTGCTCAACATCTTGTCTAAGGCTTCAATGTTGCCTTCATACTTTCTCCTTACTTTTATTTCTTCCTTACCTTCTTTAAGGTCCTTTCTAAGCTTCACTATTTTTGCTTCCAAATCGTGATGCTCATTTTCCTTCTTCATCAGATTAGAGGATGTAACTTCACATATTCTCTTGGTTTCTTCTAGCTGCATTTTCAAGTCAGATATGAGTTGACTGGACTCATCCAAGAATTTCTTCAAGAGACCTTGTTCATCTACTGTTGCATGCTTGACCTTCTTGAGTTCTCTTCTTGTTTTAATCAGTTCCTTAAGAGCACTTATAATCTCTCCTTCTAAATCCATTTCATCCTTAATATCCTCTTCTTCCTCATCTTCACCAATTGGTTCATCAAGTGCCATAAAGAGGTTAACTTTTCTGGCATTCTCATGGTAGTCATCTTCTGATGCACTTTCTTCATCTGTGGCATCATCTTCAATATTATAGAGGCTATTATGCTTTCGATAGCCACTCCTTCCTTTCCGGTAGACATTTCTTTATCTATCTTTGCCAGCAAATTTGCTAAACTTTCTTGAGTCATCTCCACCAATTTCATTGTAAGGACATTTTGTAGGAAAGTGTCCAACCTTACCACAGTTGAAACATTTGAGAGGTAGCTTTCCTTTATACTTTTTATATCCTCTTTTGAGATTTTTGACAAAGTATGTTACCTCTGCATCAGAGTCTTCACTAGATCCTTTATGAGCAGTTACTTCTTTGACCTTTTGGGTGGTGTTGAATGCTGCTTCTTTTCTTAAGGAAGCATCACTGGCCATTCTCATCTCATGGGCTATTAGTGAGCCAAATAGTTCATCCATTGAAAAGATCTTCAGATCCTTGGCTTCTTCTATGGAAAACACCTTTGTATCATACTTAGGTGTAAGAGACCTAAGTAACTTCTCTACGAGGATCTCATCTACAATTTCTTCACCAAGCCCTTTGATGGTATTCACAATTTCATCAAATCTATGAAGGTAATCTACAATCTTTTCATCATCCTTTATCTTGATGCCTTCAAGTTGGTCCCTTAGTGCTTGCAGCTTGACATCTTTGACTTTTGCATCTCCTTCAAATAACCTCTACAATTTATCCCAAGTTTCCTTGGCTGATGCACAATGCATGACTTTGACAAACTCAATATCAGACAACCAACTCAAGATAGCATGTTTGGCCTTTGCATTGTTCTCATACTCCTTCTTGGCATCCAGATAAGTGAGAGGAACATTAGGAACAACATACCCATTCTTGACAGATGTCCACACATCAAAACCAAGGGAGGAAATATAGGTCTCCATTCTTCTCCAAAAGGCATAGTTGGATCCATCAAACATGGGGGATTTTGAGGAAGAAGACTCATTTCTTGCCATTGTGTTCAAGTCCAGAAACTACCCAAGGTTTATAAATAACCAAGAACCTATGCTCTGATACCAATTGTTGAACACAAAGTACCACTGAGAGGGGGGTGAATTAGTGGTTCCTAAACTCTTCTCTCTTTCAAGGCAACTTTAGAATATCAGTTGTTACCTTAAGCACTAAACAATCAAACCAGTAAAGAAAAAGAGGAAACCAAAGAAGACAATCACACAAATGCAACCCACAACACCAAATGTACGAGGAAAACCCAGTATGGGAAAAACCTCAGTGAGAAATGCTGCTGGAGACTACTGCTCCAATCCAGCCTCACAAGTAAAACAATGGATTATAAAGATTTAGGGCACCAACCCCTGCACCAAGCTCCAACTTGATGATATATATTGAAATACAATTTTGATACAGTTATAGCTTCTTGTTGCAAAAGAGTTCATCCAGTTGACATTCTTCTCTTCTCTATTGGATCTCACACTACCGATTATGAGATCACTCTCTATTATTCTTGGCCTCTCTTCTCTCTCTCTCTCTCAATCTCACAACTCACTATGTTACACTTGGATGCTGCCTTACTCTACCACACCTCACTGGTTTGCTTAACTGTTGGACCTTCTACAGTTATACCAGTACTCAATCTCTACTAGTTAAATCCTCTCACCGGTTTGCTTGCTTACTCACTCTGCAAATTTCTTAGAATAAATTCTAAGGAAAGATGATCCATCTCTGCACTCAAGCTCTCTTTTCTCTTTTTCTTCTCTGCAAGCATCATCCTTCTCTGTTTTGAGCTCATATATTTATATTCATGGATTCTCGCCAAGAATGCATTTAAACAATCTCGTGTTAGGTTTTCCTTTTCCAAATCAATCTCAATCCCCTTCGATTCAATCTTCTTTTCAAGGATATGATCTTTTTAAAAATGTTCAATCACCAACCGATCTTCGCATTCCAATGTGCATTTTCTAAATCTGGAGGTTTGCACCACATTTTTTTGCTTTTCTTTGTTACTCACCATTAATGAATTTGTTGTTTCCTTCAAATAATAGGTATGAAGATCAAATCTTCTTGCAAGATTAGTGTGATTGTTTTTCCAGCTTGCCTTCCTTGAGCCACAATCTTCTAGCATCCTCCATGACTTGTGGGTTCCTCATAAAAGCTAACCTACCTACAAGTTTGTTACCTCGATGCATACTCCATTGACCTGTGCAATACTTCCACTTGGCGTGCAACTGTCATGCTTGTCGACATCCTCCTTTGCTTGGCTTCCTATGTCAGTTTGACATATTTTGTCGACCAAGGCTGACTACCGGTGTAGCGTATCTTACTGGTATGACCATCAACCATCCTTTTTATTTTGTTCACCAGTTGTTGTGCCTTCATAACACACAAACAACCTTCATTCTAGTTTATGCCTTACTGGTAAGCCTTCTTTATTGGTAGATGACCCAAGTCATGTGTACCGGTAGCCCTCCTTCTATCTGCTCACTCTCATGTGTATTTCCATCATATCAGTCACCACTTCTTACTTACCGGTGACCTTGCCAAACTGGTTGACATCAATGAAAATTTAATGCCAAATGCCAACATCTACATAACCCCATTAACTTATAAGTTCATTTTAAAATACTAAATCAAATGTTCCTAATTCCCATATCTTTCATGATACAAATAATTATCTCAATACATAGAATTCATCTCCACATATATCTGCATATATGAAGAATCATGGAATCCATATCCACGCATGCTACCATCCAAAGATGAACATCACAATGGAAGAAGGCGTCAAACCACGTGACCATGTGGAACCAAATAGGAACCACCCCCTGTACTAGGAGATGACATGGGGTTCCAACTCACACTCAGTACCTAGGTTGACACCTAACAACCAAGGGACTCAACAAGACATCACAAAGATAACAACCATAACATTAAATCAAATCACATCACAAGGCTAACATAAAACATAATAAACTTCCAAAGGCATAATCAATAATCAAGGCATAAGGATAATGGACACATCTAGGGAAGAGTGTCATTACATACTAGACTCATGTGGAATCTGCCTCAACTTTCGAGCCAAACAAGTGAGGTTGGTTCACTGAGCTCCAACAATCTTCCCAATCTTAGATCCCAAAACAACCTCCCTGGGATTATTCATTGGGGCACAAACTCAAATTCATTATCTTGATTAAGTGAATTCCTAATTACCCAACCCACTAATCAATTTATTAAGTTTATCGCTTGCAATTATAAAAGAAAACTCTTCATGTGGTCCCATGATAGGTCTAGACCCAAAGCATCCTCTCTAAGAACCTCTTAGAAGCCTATTGCTCATGACCCTAGTCCTACACATGCAAGAGCCCACTGTCTCTAACCATGGACAAATACTTTAGGGTGAAAACATAACCAAAATATTGTCACATAAACATCATGAAGGCTCTCCGAGAACATAAATATAGTCACAACATCACTGATACAAACTGAAACACAAAATGAATCATACGCCCATAAGCAAAGAAAGAGACTCCACCAAATCAATACAATCAACAAAACAAGGAAAATACATGAGATCGAAAGATAATCCAAAACCAATACCAATCCTCAATAGTGAGGCATAATCATCCCACTGGAGCTCTAATAACCATTCCTCAACAAGGCATTCTTCCTCTTACTGGAGCAAATCAACATATAAGCAATACCCTCAATAGTAAGGCATAAATCATCCTACTGGAGTCATAAAAAATCATAAAAGGAGAAATACATCATCAAATGACCTCTTTGAGAATCCAAAACAATCACATAGAGCCTCTAGTAAAAGCACAAAATCAGTAAAACCTTTCACACTGAGTAAACAAACAAAACTGACAATTTTTGAATAGATCAGTGCATCAAGAAAATAGTATGGTGAATTTGGGAGATATATTAGTGCATAGGTGACATTCCCTAGCACATCCATGGTGAACATTAGTGCATTGGTTCCAACTTTTAGCATTTTGGGTTCAAAGAGAAAAATTGACATAAAACGGAAGAATAAAGTGACAAAACTATACAATCTCATACATAGGCTCTCAAGATTAACATAAGACACTCCCATAATGTATGGGAGGACAAAATAGGGCTATAAAAATCATAAAATTAAATCACCAAGTCATACAAATGAGATTCAACAACAAATCCCAACGCCTCCTTCATACAGGCTTACACAGAAAGACACCGATTTTATACAGAAACTCATGGAGATGCAGTATATCATAATGGGAGACAGAACAATAATACAAAGGCATCTTAAAGCCCAACAAGAATACAAGGAAGGGAAAAGAAAAAATCCATAAGTGAAATATGTAGTATAGACTCTCCTAGCAAAACTCATTTTTCATATTTTTACACATATATACATTTATATAATTTTAAACACATAAAACCATTTCCCCATACCCAGGAATGAAATATTAAGCACTAATATCTTCCCACATACAATCTTTCAGAAAACAAATCAAAAACAATATTTTTCAGATTAAAATGTTGAGGAAGAAACCAAAGCTCCAACTTGGAAATTACAACCAAGGCAAGAAAACAACTTGATGAAGAGAAAACAAAATCCCATGAATCCAACCACAAAATCTTCAGATTCACTCAACAAATATTCAACAATCCAAGCTTAAACAAAATCAAATCTCCAAATGCAATCAGAATGCTCCTAGATAGTAACCCGACAACATTCCCAGAAAGCTCAATAAATAGACAATTAATTCAAAACTATAGAAAATCATCCACCAATCAAAATATTCCATAAAACTATATATTATACCTACCATACATAATATCGAGGCAGATAATATTTAATAATATTATTTACTTACCTCCCACAATTCAACTAATAGGGTAAATGCATAAGTAGGTTATATAATATATTAAATAACCATGTAATAACAAAGGTTAATATATATTTAATAACAATAGTATTATAAACATTAGTAAATTAATAACAAATCAAACGCAATAAGATAATAAGGTAGGTAATAAATATAATAACAAATGGATAAATTATAAATAATAATTAAACAATAAATAAATAAATAATCAAATAAACATTAATAAATAAAAAATCAATAACTGGCAACAATAAATCAATTAATTAAATAAATCAAGCTCAATTAATCATTAACCAAGCCAATAAAAATAAATATTAAATAGTCATCCAAATAAAAAATAAATAATCAAACTATAATATTAATGCTATATTAATCAAATTCTAATTAAATATTAATCACATACAATCACCTCAAGGCAACTCGACATGGGGTTGAACATTGACACAAAGCTCTAACCACTGGCTTGTGCTACAATAGAAAACCAACAAGGTAGACAACTTAATCCTAGAGTGTAAGAGGGAAAAACATGCCATCTCCAACAGCTTGCCATTGGGATAGAGACACGCTCAGCCTTGTCAGACTAGTTGGATTCGATGTCTGGTACCTGCAAACCTACATCCACCATTAAACACAATACAATATATATATGACACATATACATCATAAATGATCATGAAAGTGATAGAGAATCAAAACGTCATATCATGCTTGCAATGAGTGGTATGACATCATCTCTAATCACGAAGATGCTAGAAGACAATCACAATCATCGAAGCATCAACTCAGTTATCATAATCATAGAGTGGGGTTAGTGTAATCATAATGTCATCAAAATCCCATAAGCAATATAATCTATCATAAATAATGATCACATATAAATCATAAAATATAGATCCATCAATGGTATAGTCTAAGGTGTATCAAACATCCACATAAGTCATATCCAAATAGCATGTGTTCACATAAAGTATCTAACATCATCAATATTGTATGAGATAGAAATAGAGTCATAGCCATGATTCAAAACATCAAGCATATGTCTAAATAAGTCCATCAATGCATAAATCAAAATGCAATTCTAGGAGGGACACTACATCCTCCCCCCCTTTGCCTAGGCTTACTCCTACAAGCCTGAGAACAAATAGGGGTAATGCTCTCATTCACGCAACATTCTCCCAAGTTATCTAAGAATCATCACTTGGGTCCCACTGGACCCTTGCCTGCTCTATGTCCTGAACCCTGAGGGTCATCCCTCGATGCTGAAGAATGTGCACGGGCTCCAATGAAAGCTCCCCATCCTCTACCCGAAATTCATTCCAATCCAAAACATGTGATACATAAGGATGATAAAGTTGGAAACAATGCAACAAACTGAGAGGGGGGGTGAATCAGTTTTCCCCCAAACTCTACCCAACTTAAATTCAAATACGATAATAAATAGTGAAAACATAAATCAACACATGAATAAGACATATAACACAAAGATTTTTGATGTAGAAAACCCTGTTAAGGGAAAAACCATAGTGAAAACCTACCCACAATGAAATAATACCTTGTTAGGAGTGAGTGAAAATATTACAATCGGGAATGCACATGCATTCAGGCACACACCTAGAGCTCGCTACTCAAAACACAAAACAAGAAGGGCTACAAGCCTGAGTAAAGATCACTGCTCAAAATATAAAACAAGAAGTGCTACAACCTTGAGTAAGGCTCACTGCCTTACAGAAACATTTGGATTACATATGGAGGATCATTAACTAATAAAATAGCATCTCCTCATGTTTGCTTACAATTTTGGTTAAGAACAAACTCAAACTCTTCTCTTCACACTTCTACACACTTCTTCACACTTTTCCTCTACCACTAAGCGATCAAATCAATATTTACACATGTAGATACATCTCTCATATGAATATTACATATATTTATATGAATCATCAACCTATATTTCAAGGTTGGCTCAACCCTCAATACAAATTATAAAACAATAACTTCACATGCTACTATAATACATGCAAACCAAAAACAATGTTTGCTAAGACATAGTCTAGACCTAAACCAACACCGCATGCAAGAAACATCTCCAAAGATTGCGCCTTGATCATCTGCAACACGCTACAATCAACATGAATGTCACATAACACATAGAACACCACTAGATCAAGAAAATGATCAACAATGTGCACACCAATCAATGCAAACCATCAACACGGATAGAACATGATCTAGAAACATCCACAAGCAATGTGAATCACCATAGCAACAACCACAACATCACCATTTACTAGAATCATTATACCGAACCTTAAGAACACGAACTATATTGACTGTCAAAATGAAAGTTTCACTTGTGGACCTCCAAATCATGAACCATCTAAGTCAAGGACACGTATGAATGTCCCAAACACTCTACAAAATCTAAAAACCAAGATATTGCAATTTTGGAGCAATGCGGAGCAAAATCCAGAATATCGAATAACATAAACAACTGAGAAACAACCTCAATACCGAATCTCACAACTTGATCAAATCACCACGAGAACCTCTAAATCTTCTTCTAAATCAACTAGAAATACTTATCTCAAAGCCCATTAAACCGCAACAGCTCATCTGGAACACACTTACCAAACCAACTCATCCAATATGGCTACAATATTGGAATACACATAAGATTGTTGACGTCAATGACAACACATCATTCCAAAAAACTTCTCAGAAATAACCAACAATCTCCCCCTTTGGCATTAATGACAACATATGAATGTGAAAAACAATCAATGCAAAGAAAGAAATCAATAATCAACAATCCTCCATGGCTCTCAACAATCTCCCCTTGAGATCAACATAGGATATAACAGTTTTTGACATGCTTGTCCCCCCCTTGGACATCAATGCAAAAGGCGCAAATCTTGATTCCCTTCCCCTTTTCCAGATAATCTCTCCCCTTTAGAAAAAACTCACAAATCTGAACCACACACTAACAACTCCCCCTAAGTAGCAACCTCACTCATCAATCTGGATGACAAGATATCCCTATGAAGTCCATCAAACTGATGTAGCCCCATGCATCTTAGTTCTCATCAGGAGGGGAAATCACCCCTAGCTTCTCTCTGAGATACTCAAAAGTATCCTTAGGCAAAGGCTTTGTGAATATATCTGCAATTTATTCCTTTGTAGATACATACTCCAATCTAACTTCCTTCTTATTCACCTTTTGATCTCTCAAGAAATGAAACTTGATTGATATATGCTTAGTCTTTGAATGCAACACCAAATTCTTAGAAATGTTAATGGCACTTGAATTGTCATAATATATAGTAGTAGGCTCATCAAAAGTAACTCTAATATCCTTCAACATCTGCTTCATCCAAATCACCTAAGTACAATTGCTAGTAGCAACAATGTATTCATCTTCTGCTGTAGATAAAGATATAGCATTCTTATTCTTACTCATCCATGAAACCAATCTCTTACCCAAGAAAAGCGCACTACCATTAGTACTCTTCATGTCATCAATATCACCTTCCCTGTCAGCATTAGTAAAAGCACTCAAAGTGAAATCATCTTCTCTAGGATACCACAAACCAAAAGCGACTGTCCCTTTCAAATATCTAAAAATTCTTTTCACACCAACTACATGAGATTCATTAGGATCAACTTGAAATCTAGCAAGAAGACAAACAACATTCATAATATCTGGTCCAATTTGAGTCAAATACAACAAACCACCAATCATAGTTTTTTATCTAGTTTGATTTTCTTTTAGAGAATCATCATCCTTTGTCAATTTACATTTGGTCACCATAGGTGTACCAATGGGCTTTGCATCATCTAAACCATATTTATTCAACAATTCCTTCGCATACTTAGACTATGATATAAAAATACCTTTATCCAACTGAGTAATTTGCAATCCCAAAGAGAATTTCATCTCACCTATCATAGACATCTCAAACTCATTTTGCATATCATCAACAAACTTCTTGCACAAACTATCATTCTACCAAAAAATAATATTATCAACAAAAAATTCAACAATCAAGATGTTATCCAAAGAGATGTCAGGAAGACCAATCTGAGGGGTTTATGACCTTCTTCCCAAGCTACTATATGCTCCCACTAGCAATTTGTTGATGATACGCTACCGATGGGGGAAAGTTTGATTAAAGAAGCAAATACAATTAAAGCTATCCTAGATACTTATGAGAAAGGATCAGGGGAAAAATTCAGTCTCTCTAAAAGCTACTTTTTCTTCATGAATACTCTTGAGCATAAAAAAATGAATATTGCCAATATTTTGGGTTGCAAGATGGGTGCTCTCCCTGATTCATATTTGGGTCTACCCTTGTGTGTGGGACCTTCCCTGGTGTTGTTCACCACAAGTGATAACCCAAGACACCTGTAAATCTATCTATGAGATAGCCAATCTCAATCAATGAAACACCTTAGGGCTTGGACAACATAACATAGGATCCTAATGATCCTCCTACGCTTCAGGTTCTACTAGACCTAGGGGGGGACACCCTTTTGATGCATTAAATACAACAATTACAGACACATAACTGCATCAACACTAAGCAGATAAATCATTTCACAAGCTCAATAGATTAAAAAACATTACAAATTGGCTAGATCTGTACAAACAATAGGATGAAACAGAGCTTGGAAAGAATGGAACACAAACACCCCTAAACATGAAGGGAAATTAGATTTGTCATTTAAAATATATATATCTGAAAACATCCCCAAACTTGCAAGACCAGTGCCTTGTTCATTGGGCAACAAAGTCACAGACAGAACTACAAATATGAATCATAGATGCAAGCTTATTTTCCTTAAACAAAATATTCATGCACCAATACCTTATATTAATGCACTATTTGGTTCATTCACAAATTTATCAGATCTGGATACACATTTCATCATTCATGACTGACTACAGAATTTAAAACCTTCCTTGATGGATACCTATAAACAGTCACACAATTTCCTTAAAATTGACAAATCTTCATCCTCCTTGAGGATTCAATTTATGATAATGAAATGCATACTTAGAGACAATACTGTGAGGAATTTACTCATGCCTGACACAAGCAAGACCTGCAACTAAAATCACATTTACAATAATGCACTGCAATCTCTGTACCCTGAAACCAAAAAGAAGCATTCACAAATCTGGGTCATGATATTCAGAAAGTGGAAGCCATCAAATCTGGAGCATTTTCCAAATTTCTGGAACCCCTACAACTGAGAAGAATTCCGAATAAAAAGAGGAGGGAAGAAAATCAAAACTACAACTGAAATGCCAAGTGTCTCCTCTCTAATTGAATTTTGTTCCCGTGGAAACTGCCTCCAAAATATCCTACATTTGTCAAAATTAACCTCATAATCATATTCCTCACTCCGAGAGCTTTCTGGCGATATATAATACTTTATATTTTGGCCAAAATTTAGACCCTGGGCGAATTAATTCCCATTTGTGCTCAGTCATTTAAATATTTCGAATTTTAATATAGTCAGAACTATATCATTTATTCATTTTAATTTTGATTTTTGCCTCCATTTGTGCTCTGACGCCTTGCCACGTGGCAACCTCTGATTGGTCGATGGGGTTGATCGGATGTCACCTGGGATGACACCTCATCACCGCCACATCATCTGCTTCGTCACTGCCACTTGGCCGCCACGTCATTCCCACTGGACTGCCACCTGTGCGCTAACTATGTGCCACCTCATCGAGACCTGCCTGCTGGACTGCCACCTATCATGACACATGGACAGCTCTCGTTTACTTTCGGTATTTCGCAGGGTTTAAACTACGTGCATCTTCCCTTCGCGAAATAGTGCACACCGTTGATCCATCTCGAACCTGCTCACTCGTTAACCTGACCATCCTCTGCAAAATTTTGCCTATCTGCCTCGAGAAGCATGCCTGCATGGGGTCCACTTGTTCTTTGTCTACTCACCTCCTATGTCACCTCAGGAAGCGTGCTCACACGTGGGCCTGCCTTGGGCGCCCATAGGCACCTTGTGTCAAAAGCCTTTATGGCTTAGACATATTAGTATAGTGCGCTTTTGTTTATAAACATCAAAAAAGTCCACTTCCCAGCCAATGTGGGATATTGTGGTTTTGCCTGTAGCTTCATTTTTTTGCTTTCCCTGAGTGCTTTCATGGTGATTTTTTTTATTTGCCTGGCATTCAATGGTCTTTCTTCTCAACCATGTCATACTGGGATATATTATCAACTCACGACACTTAGAAGATGCTGGAGTTCGTGGCATTTGGAAAATGTTGGAGTTCATGGAGTTTGTTCTTTGAATGCCCATGCCATCACACAGCAGCAGATACACGCCATACCAAATGGAGAATAGGAAGACATCACACCAGAAAACCTTATCCACCACGCACAGGGAAGACTTGGCAACTTCTGAAATCTTTTCACCAGCCACGTGAAGGGAGGTTTATGGCTTTTAGCAGCCAATTGCATTTGCTTATGTTTTTATGGCATTTTCACATGCCACGTGAACTCTGGGAGGAAGATGGGAGGGTGCGTGAGGAGAAAGAGGAGGCTGCCATATCAATTTTTTTGAAAACTAAAAAAAAAACTCCTCCCCAATCCATGCTAACAGCCTCTGCACCTTCCAGCACACCACGCATGGGGGAAGGGAGATACCATACTTGCTTTAGTGGTTTTAAATGGTGCTCCTAGACTCCACGCAGGGAAAGGGAGAATACTGTTTTGCCTTTGATTTCAAAGCTCCAACGCAGCCCACTCACTATCCTCCATATCATGCAAGGGGAAAAGAAGATAGGAGACCACAAAATGGAGGATATCACTTGAAATTTGGAGCATTTCTTTTGGAACTCCCTGCAGCACGTGAGAAGAGGGAAATTTGATGCAGTTTATGAACACTTGCCGGGACTCTAAACACCACGTGGGAGTCAACCTGTTTGCATTCCATTCCCCTTTCTTAGCCATGCCATGTGAGGGAGAATGTTGGTCTTCAATCATCCGCTGGAGATATTTGCCAAAATAAACCTATGTGGAAGGAGGTCTCTTTGTTTGATTGGCATTTAATTTGCCAAAAGTCTGCATTCTCTTGTGCTTTCAACGCTCCTCACCTCTAGTTAATACTTCTCAATGAAAATGTGTGTGCCTCTGCAATTGCATATAAATAACTACCAGCATACCTAGCAGTCAAAATATTATGCATAATGTGCTTATATTTCATGTCTGTCTTTATTTGCTGAAGGAACATTTGACATTACATTTGTCAATTTGAATTTTCCATTTGCTTAAGCTGCTGAAAGTCTTCTCAATTTCGTGACAAAGAACAATTAATTGACATGAATCATTCTTCTTCAGTTATGGTCTCTTTGTCAGTAGGATCTAAAACCATTTCCATATCAACTACTTCTTTCTCTACTTCATCATTTGTCCAAAGGGAAATTGCATACCATGAAAACTGAACAATTCGCCACAAAGATTAGTGCACAAGCATGGGCCAGGTCGGGCCCCAAAGTGGGTCCGACTAAAAATTTTTTTGTTTTAAAGTGACTGGCCTATGAAATGATTTAGGAACTTTAAACACACCTCTGGAAACGATCAGCATCGTTTTCGGATCATCCGACTGAAATTTGCAACCTCTAGGCGATTACACCATAATTTTCGCATTTAATCACGAAGACATAATTTTCAAACCTGTCAAAACACCTTTCTGGAGCTCGCCATCTGACAGGCGTCTACTCTGATATACAAGGATGACTTCTACCAAATGGTTTCTCAAGATGAGTCCCGAGCGAAGAGATATTAATTTCCAAAAATGCCCAACTGGCTTTGTCGACACTGCGGACCTGACGAAGTCAATGTCCTGGCAACACATGACGCCTTTCTCAAAAATATCAAATGACCTCCATGGGTCCTCAAATTCAGAACATAGGTACCTTTAAGTACATATTAAATCTTTGAATTCTCAGTTCGATCACCAGACTGACAGGATGCAAATGGCATGCACACAAAAATGGCTACATTATCTGATCTAACACTTGAGTGCGGATAACTGAATTTGATGGCAAAATGAGCTCTTTTGAAAACTAATCAAATGAACTGGTAGAGCCTTGAAATTTGAAACGTAGCTCATCATTTATACCAACACTAGCTGTCGAATCAGGGACTTGCCAAAACACACAAACTGCAAACGGATTCGGCTTTGAAAACTGAGCAAATGGATTCGTCAAGACTTGAAATTTTGTAGGGTAACTCACTTTTATGCATATAATTGAATCCATTTTGAAATTATCCATGATGATCAATAGGGAAAAATATGTAATCGCTCAAAGAAGGCTACTCAATAAAATCTGCATTTGTGCCTAGAATGCACTTTCAGCTCACCCCTCAAACTGGGTACCTCACAAACTTATCCAAACTGAATTTTGAAAGTTGCACATCATTGAATAGGCCAAATGAAAGGTGTGGGACATGAATCCTGAGCCTTACCCTCTGAAAATCAACCGGCTCCATTTTACCCCCTTGCTAACTAGGCCATTCAAACTAACTCATTCGGGTACTTTTCTGACATGCAGGGAAATTTTTTGAAATGGGCCTCTAAACTTGATTCAATTTTAATTAGTCCCAACACCTAGACTCCTTCTGGTTTGGTCTAATTAATAGATTTCAAATGAAGTTGGCTAGCTGGAAAGGAGCTTTGTTAATTAAAGTAGGTACACTTCAGTTAATTAAGGCTTTGCTTCAGAACCTTCCCATCTATGCTATGAGTCTTTTTAAAATCTTGACCAAATTTGTTGATAGAATGGAAAGAATACCGAAGCACTTCCTATGGTCAGGTATTGAATCCAAGAGTAAGCTTCATTTGGTCACGTCGGATCAGGTTTGTTTGCCTCCAAATAGGGGTGTTGGTATTATGGATGACTTTCTCATGTGTTGCATTGGTTTTGTCATTGATGTCAACACTTGTCTTCTTGGAGGTTTACATTATGTTCACCAGTGTGATCTTATGCATAGTCACCGGTATGTGTTCACCAATAGGTTATATTATTCACCGACAGTGATGATAACTTGGAGATCATTTGGTTATGTCAAAGATAGGGATTGGAAGTTTGGATTTGGTGTTTTGCTTATTGGTCTAATCAGGTTGACAGATTTGGCTTTACTGGCATATAGGTCTAGGTTATGGACCGATACTCTAGATCAGCATGACACACTATGGATATTGTTTATTGATTGGTTATTGTGGTAAATGTATTGAGCCGACATATTGTATCGCATCAAGACTTATTTGTAATTGATTTAATTGTAATATCTTTAGTGAGCTGACCTATACATTTGGTCTTAGGGTTTGTATAAATGATTGTAAGATCTTATTGAAGATCAAGATATAGATATGGTATGAGTGTGTTCGAATATTGAAGAGCAAAAATAAGAAGATCCTTGTGCGAATCACGCAGACATTATTTGAAGGTTGAAGGAAGGTTATGAAGGTGTTTTGACACTCATGTTGAGAGCTTAACCGGTACTGAATCCAACATTGGAGATGCTATTTTGAGAAATACATTATCATTGGATTTAACCATCCAATTGTGTAGTCAGTGTGACTCCTATTTTGTGATTGAGCAGTGAGCTCTAGGCAGTTGGCCTTTCTACATGTGAATACCCCATTTGTATACACATACTATCTGTAGTAGTATCATCTAATTGTGGGTAAGGTTTTCCACCGTGGTATCTACTGCTAAAGCTATTTGGGATAAGTTGGTAACACTGAATGAAGGAGATACCACTGTCAAAATTGCAAAACTGGAATGTTACCAGGTCAGGTATGAAAATTTAAAAATGGAAGAAGATGAAAGAATTTATGCATTTATGGAAAGAGTTAATGAAATTGTTTTAGGAATATAATGTTGTGGAGGATCCTTAAGTGAAGATGAAATTGTCTCTAAAGTTTTAAGAGTATTGCCACCAGATTACAAAATGAAAATGACTGCTATTAATGAAATGAGAATAATGCCTAATACTTCAGTTTCTAGAGATACTTTGGTTGGAAAACTTTCAGCATTTGAGCTTGAGGAATTTGGTCTTGTTGCTACTGTAAAGACTAATTTAACTTTCAAAGCATCATCATCATTATCAACATCATCATCATTTGACAAGACTGATTGGAAAGAACTTTATGCAAAATAACTTGAAGATATGAGCAGAGAAAATGAAGAACTTGAAGAACTTGAAGAACTTGAAGCACTATTTACAAGAAAAATGCCTAAAGGTCCAGCAGGAAGTAAGTATGAAGGTAAAGCACCTTTCAAATGTTTTAATTGCAATAAAGTTGGTCATATAGCATCTAGATGTCCTGATAGACATACGAGACTAAGGGAGGAAGCAAAAAGATCATATAAGCCTAACCCTGAATATCAAAGATATAATTTAAGAAAAATAGAGATAAGTCATGTTACTATGCAAATGAAGGTGTTACATATGATTCAGATGAAGATCCAATAGATAGTGCATGGACTTCTATTGCAATAAAAGAAGATCAACTGACACCTATTGTTAAATCGGTAGAGCAGGCACTAGCAACAAAAATTGAAGAAAAAGGATGAAGGGATTATAGATAGTGGATGCTCGCATCATATGATTGGTGATAAAAGCAAATTCTTATCTTTTCAAGAAATTCATGGAGGTCTAGTAAGGTTTGGAGATGATAAAGCTTGTTTAATCAAAGGAAGAGGCACTATATCTTTGGATGGTAAGCACAATACTGACAATGTCTATTATGTAGAAGGTTTAAAGCACAATCTTTTGAGTTTTGGTCAGTTAGTGGAAAAAGGATTTCAGTTACGGTTCAAGAATGGGAAATACAAAATCATAAACATAACTAGATTGGAGATTGCAATCGGTAATTAGACTAAAGGTAATATCTTTCATTTGAATACTAGTGATAAAACATGTTTAATTGCACATGTTGATGAAAGTTGACTATGGAATAAGAGACTTTGTCATGTGAATTTTGATTGCATTATAAAGATCAATTCAACTAAGCCAGTAAGGGATTTACCTAAGATTGTGAAACCTCAAAATCTGGTATGTAAGGAATGTCAAATGGGAAAGAAAGTTAGAACAACATTTAAGAGCATTACTGGGAAGTCCAATAGTATTCTTGATTTAATTCATACTGATTTGTGTGGTCCAACAAGAACAAGAAGTCTACAAGGAGATAAATACTTTATGATAATAATTGATGATTATTCTAGAATGTGTTGGGTTACTTTTCTCAAGGAGAAATCAGAAGCTTTTGGAAGATTCAAGATATTCAAGGCAATGGTAGAGAATGAAACCAGCAAGAAAATCAAATGTTTAAGATCAGATCAAGGAGGAGAATTTATATCTAGAGAATTTAATTCATTCTCTGAAGTGAATGGAATCAAAAGACAACTATCATCACCCTAGACACCCCAGTAAAATGGAGTTTTGGAAAGGAAGAACATAACTATTTTGGATGCAGCAAGAACAATGTTAATGGAAGCAAATCTACCTCATGTATACTAGAGAGAAGCAGTGAATACAATGGTTTATACTTTCAACAAAGTTCACATCAAAAGTGAAACTGGTAAGACCCCTTATAAACTATGGTTTGGTCATATTCCTACTCTTAAGTATTTCAGAATATTTGGAAGAAAATGTTATATTAGAAGAGATGAGTATATTGGAAAATTTGATCCTAGAAGTGATGAAGGAATATTTGTTGGTTATTCTTCTGGAAGCAAGGCATATAGATGTTATAATAAAAGGTTACAGAAAATAATTGAGATTACTAATGTGAAGATAGATGAACACTTTAGAGGAGATTCAAGATCTGTTGAACCGACAGTTGATATGATTATAAATGAACTAGCACAGATTGGACCAGTACAAAATGAAGACCTAGTCACACTGACATCATTAGAAAATTTAACTGTGACTGAATAATAGTAGCCTGTGAATGTTAATCACAATAAACCCAGGTATGTAAGATTGAATCATTCAGAGAATCAGATAATTGGAAACAAGAATCAAGGTGTTATGACTAGAGGAAGACTGGTAAATGAAGAGGTATGTTTAATTTCTCAAGTCGAACCAACCTCTATTATTGAAGCATGTAAGGATGAACATTGGATAAAAGCAATGGAAGATGAATTAGAACAAATTGAAAAGAACAACACTTGGACATTAGTTCCCCGGCCTAAAGACAAAAATGTAATTGGAACTAAATGGGTATATAGGAATAAACTTAATGAAGATGGAGAAGTAATCATGAACAAAGAAAGATTATTTTGTAAAGGTTATTCACAAAAAAAAAGAATTGATTATAATGAAACCTTTGCACCGGTAGCCAGAATTGAGGCACTTAAACTATTTCTTGCATTTGCAGCCTATAAGAACTATAAAGTTTATCAAATGGATGTAAAATATGCAAATTTGAATGGAGATCTAGAGGAAGAAGTTTACATTGAACAATTTGACGGATTTTATTTGACAGATAATAAGAATATGGTTTGTAGGTTAAGGAAAGCCTTATTTGAATTGAAGCAAGCTCCTAGAGCTTGGTATGCTAGATTGGATAAATATCTTTTGAAGCTTGGTTACACAAAAGGTAATGCTGACAACAATTTGTATTACAAAGTTACCAATGATGATATTTTGGTTATTGAAGTATTTGTAGATGATATCATTTTTGGAGGTGAAGATGGATTATGTAAAGACTTTGCTAATCAGATGCAAAAAGAATTTGAAATGTTTATGATTGGAGAGATAAAAAAATTTCTAGGTTTGTAGATTTCACAAACAGATAAAGGTATATTCATATGTCAAACAAAGTACTTGAAGGAAATTTTGAAGAAATTTGCTATGGAAAATTCCAAACTGGTATGTACTCCTGTGACTACAACTGATAAATTGACATTGAAGGATGATTCAGCTCCTATTAATCCAATAAGGTACAAATATATGATTAGAGGATTACTGTATTTGACACAAACAAGACCTAATATAATGAATGTAATATGTATTGTGTCAAGATTCCAAAGAAATCCTAAAGAAAATCATGAATCAACAGTTAAAAGGATTTTCCGATACCTACAAGGCACAACAAATCTTCGTTTATGGTATCCTAAAGATAAATTTTTTGATTTATGTGCATACACCAATGCAAATTGGGGCAAGAAATGTAGATGACAGAAAGAGTACCACTGGCGGTGCATTCTTTCTTGGTAGAAGATTGATTTCATGGATCAGCAAGAAGCAAACTTGTACATCACTATCAACAATAGAATCAGAATATGTTGCAACAACAACTAATTGTACTCAGGTATTATGGATTAAGCAAATGAAAGATATAAAGGTAAAATGTAAAGAACCAATAATCATTTATTGTGATCATTCAGTAGCAATTGATATATCAAAGAATCTGGTATTTCACTCTAAGACAAAGCATGTTTCTATTAAGTATAATTTTCTTAAAGAGAATGTTGAAGCAAATGAAGTGAAATTGGTTTATGTGAATACTAAAGAGCAAATTGTAGATATCTTTACAAAGCCTTTGCCTAAGGAAACATTTGAATATCTCAGAGAGAAGCTTGGGGTAATTTCCCCACCAACAGAGACTTAGATGTTGAAGATTGGCATCAAACCGATAAGAACTAATAAGAAAATATTTTTCCGGCTTTGATGAAGGAGAGCTACTTCTTAGGGGGAGTAGTTGGTTGAATGTTAAGTTTTGAATTCTTAACTGCTTTGGCATTTGATGTCAAAAGGGGAGAGATATCTATGGAAAAACATTATTCCTTGGGGGAGAGATTATTCATTGGGGGAGAGATATATACTTTTTGGATATATGTATTTTTTGTTTTCGTTTCTGTTTCTGTAACAAACTTTGTACTGATCTATCTTTAAGAGATTTATTGTTTTACTATTTTTGGCACTTAGATGTTTTTCCATCTAGTGTTGCCATAAATGCCAAAGGGGGAGATTGTTGGTATTATGGATGACTTTGTCATGTGTTGCATTGGTTTTGTCATTGATGTCAACACTTGTCTTCTTGGAGGTTTACATTATCTTCACCGGTATGGTTAGTGTCTTATGCATAGTCACCAGTATGTGTTCACCAGTAGGTTATATTGTTCACCGGGAGCAATGATAACTTGGAGATCATTTGGTTATGTCAAAGACATGGATTGGAAATTTGGATTTGGTTTTTTTCTTATTGGTCTAATCGGGTTTATAGATTTGCCATTACCAACGGATAGGTCTAGTTTATGGACCAGTACTCCAAATCAGCACGACACATTATGGAGATTGTTTATTGATTGGTTATTGTGGTAAATGTATTGAGCCAACATGTTGTATCACATCAAGAATTATTTGTAATTGATTTAATTGTAATATCTTTAGTGAGCCGACCTTTACAATTGGTCTTAGGTTTTGTATAAATGATTGTAAGATCTTATTGAAGACCGGGATGTAGATATGGTATGAGTGTGTTTGAATATTGAAGAGCGAAAATAAGCAGATCCTTGTGCGAATCACATAGACATTATTTGAAGGTTGAAGGAAGGTTATGTAGGTGTTTTGACACTCATGCTCAAAGCTTAACCGATACTAAATCCAGCATTGGAGATTTTATTTTGAGCAATACATTATCATTGGATTTAACCATCCAATTGTGTAGTCAGTGTGACTCCTATTTTGTGATTGAGCAGTGAGCTCTAGGTAGTTGGCCTTTCTACATGTGCAAACCCCATTTTTATACACATACTATCTGCAATAGTATCATCTGATTGTGGGTAAGGTTTTCCACCATGGTTTTTCCCTTACCAGGTTTCTGAGTCAAAATTTTTGTGTTATGTGTTGTGGGTATTGTTTTTGTTTTTGTTTCATGCATTAAGTTAAACCGATATTGCTATATCTGTTAATCTATTTTACGAGCACTTAAGTTTGATTTACTAGCATTAAGTTTAATTTGCATTTGGATTACAATTTATTGACAATTAGTTCACAACTGATTGACCCCCTCCTTAGTTGTCCTTCCCGAGACCTAACAAGGGGAGGCCTAGATATTAGACATTTGAGAGACTTTAATAGAGCTTTAATGGCTAAGCAACTAGGGAGATGTTTAAATGAGAACAATGAATCGATTGGTATTGTTGGGTCTCAAATCAACAGATTGGATAGGTTATAAGGAAATGCAAACTCCTATGATCAAACCCTCCAATTGACTTGGCCAACTTATAGAGTGAACCTATTTGGTTACTAACTCTCTCACTTGAGGCTCTGCAGGACCTAGGCGGGTATACCTACTCACTAGTTGTTCCTTCAACTAATGCTTTTTATAGCAGATTTAGTGTCTTAATCTGATATCTCCTATTCTCAGAATGGCATAAGTTTCTTAAATAGACTGATTTCAGATGTGTGTATTGATCTATGTATCTTACAAAAGTATATATGTTACACTTTGGCTAAATTACCTACTATACCTACTCTACTAATCCTAATGCTTAAAGGTAAAGGGTAACTGGTATGGTTAAAGGGTTTGTTTACAAATGATCAGTGCCTTTCCTCCTATTTGGGCTACAAAGTCTTATATTTCTTCAGGACTTATTGTGTAAACTTATGAGACAGTTTTTAATCCCACTACCTCTCGATGAGTCTCTTAGTTACTGTTTCTTATGAGCTCTACTTCAATGTCTATATTGTAAACTGCTTGAATGAATTTAACCCTAACTTTTAAGAGACCATCCAAGGAAGAAATACAAGGAACAATTACAATTCGCGAGTAAATCTTTTTGATCCAAATCTACAATATAAAACACAAAATTTTACTGGAAGAACACGAATAACCTTATCCACTTTTAGATAATATCATAAGCAACTGCCTTCTAAAAATATGTTAACTCTCAACACATATGAGAAAGAAAATGCAACTGGTTATTTTTGATAAAAAGTTTAAAAGTACAAAATTGCCTCCACCTCTTCTATCTCTCTTCATTCTTTTTTTCTCTTTACATTTTACATCACACATATAGATGTGTTTGAATGGTTTTCATACCCCTTTGGGTGAAAAGACACCCCCCTTTTAAATAAAAATAATTCCAAATCCCGAAATTGCCTTAGTTTATGTAATTAATTGTCACTTTACAAGTTGTTTAGGCATATTAGGGGTATTTTAAGGCTATTTTATGGGTATATAATGGATAAATGGTCTTTAAATGATGTAAATACCCCCTTTGGTGCTTCACAGTCCATTTTTTATGCCCATTATTGTGTTTATGTTATGGTTTCATATTGTGCAACAGATATAAAACATATTACTTGTACCTATTCAATATATATATTTAGAATATTTCTTGTTCATTGTCTTGGAATCTGGAATTCTAAAAATTATAAAATTTAGGGTTCCAACAGTGGCTCTGTCTTGGGATGTATGCCCCTTGTGGGCATAGCAAGAATTCAGATCTCTGGTAGAGCAGACCATGTGCCTTATTCATTGACTTGTTTTGGTGGCCTCAAGCCTCAAAAACTGAATACTAATGCTTTCCTCTATCAAACATCTGATTCTCATCATGAAGTAGTATAAAAACTTTGAAATTATTGATATCACCTGATTGGCAATTCCTGTCATAAGATGCATCATCCATCCTTATTTTATAAGGATTCTTTATTTCACCTGGATTACCATTATCCTCTATTCCATAGGAAATGGTATTTATACTTTTACAAAAGTTTGCTTCTTGTGGCATCCACATATTCTTCATCTCTATTTTATTGGAATGTTGCATATTATCTAACTGGTACTTTTTTTCACCTTTTATTTTATCTCTATGTGATGTACCTTCCTTTTGTAACTCTCTTATTTTTGTGGTCCTTTCATCACGTGACTTAGTCATATTATTACCCATGTTTTATTCACACATGTTTGTATTGTCCATGCTGTCTGAAATTTTTTCTTCTTCACCATATAAAGGATTTGAGAATACATGAAAATCCTTTTCACACATACCATGGCAGTAGGGAATATAATTTTCCTCTATCACTTTATCACATAAGGGGTTTGAAAATACTTGAAAGCCATTTTCAAATTCGCATACCTCTTCTTTATCAATTGTATCATCAAGGTACTCAGGTATGGATTCACTTTCCTCATGACTAGTACAATATTCTTCATCAATGTTAGCAACAATTTCTTCAGGTTCTGACTTGTACTCACAAACATCATCAATTGCTTCTTCATCAGATGGGACTTCCAAAGGGATAACTGATTCTTCTATATATTCATCTTCATTTGCATCTCTTATGTTGATGTTACTTGTCTCATGCAAATCATGTAGTTTTTTATTCAATTCTTCAAGAATTGAACATGCTGATTCCAAACTGTCAGACCCACATTCTCTCACGATCAATTCCTCTAGTATAGCTGAATTAAGTTGTATATTATCAGGCATTTGGAAATAAGTCACCATTATTCTACCAATCAACTTTTCTATAGATTCACCTTCCCTTCTTCTTATGTTGTAGATTGTATTGCCACAATCATAATCCGATTGAATCTGATATTGGTATGGAGAACCAATTGAAGGGCTAGCGGCTGAAGTGTTGTCCTCGATTACATCATAAAATTCTTTCATGAACCACCACTCAAGTTCTTCCCATGATGAGACACTTTGTGGGGGTAACAAGTTGAATGACTGCTCTGCAACATCCTCTAATGTTAGCACAAACCATTTCATGATCATTTCTTCTGAGTAGATTCTGAAGGTCTCAATAAAACAATAAAATGATTTTAGATGCCCAATTGGTGATTCCCTTTCATCTCCATGGAACCTTGGCATACAGATCTTCAACTCACAAGGAAATGCATATGGATACTCAAGGATGTTACCAAAATCCAATGGCTTAAAACTTCTTGGAATGTTCTTGCCTCTTTGTGGCTGTGGTTGCCACTGTGCATATTTTTCTGAAGATGCTTCTCCATAAAAATATGGATATTGAAACATATTGAATGCTACTGATCTTTTTCATTTAATTTTCCTTTTTACAAAGTCGCCACCTCTTTAATAGAGGACATAAGTTATTTCTTTCTTCTGATTTCTCTCCCATAGCAGAGTCTTAATAATTCTTCCACAGTAGAGTCGCCAATCTGTTGGGTCTCAAATCAACAGATTGGATAGGTTCTAAGGAAATGCCAACTCCAATGATCAAACCCTCCAATTGACTTGGCCAACTTATAGAGTGAACCTATTTGGTTACTAACTCTCTCACTTTAGGCTCTGCAGGACCTAGGCGGGTATACCTACTCACTAGTTGGTCCTTCAACTAATGCTTTTTATAGCAGATTTAGTGTCTTAATCTGATATCTCCTATTCTCAGAATGGCATAAGTTTCTTAAATAGACTGATTTCAGATGTGTGTATTGATCTATGTATCTTACAAAAGTATATATGTTACACTTTGGCTAAATTACCTACTATACCTACTCTACTAATCCTAATGCTTAAAGGTAAAGGGTAACTGGTATGGTTAAAGGGTTTGTTTACAAATGATCAGTGCCTTTCCTCCTATTTGGGCTACAGAGTCTTATATTTCTTCAGGACTTATTGTGTAAACTTATGAGACAGTTTTTAATCCCACCACCTCTCGATGAGTTTGTCAGTTACTGTTTCTTATGAGCTCTACTTCAATGTCTATATTGTAAACTGCTTGAATGAATTTAACCCTAACTTTTAAGAGACCATCCAAGGGAGAAATACAAGGAACAATTACAATTCGCGAGTAAATCTTTTTGATCCAAATCTACAATATAAAACACAAAATTTTACTGGAAGAACACGAATAACCTTATCCACTTTTAGATAATATCATAAGCAACTGCCTTCTAAAAATATGTTAACTCTCAACACATATGAGAAAGAAAATGCAACTGGTTATTTTTGATAAAAAGTTTAAAAGTACAAAATTGCCTCCACCTCTTCTATCTCTCTTCATTCTTTTTTTCTCTTTACATTTTACATCACACATATAGATGTGTTTGAATGGTTTTCATACCCCTTTGGGTGAAAAGACACCCCCCTTTTAAATAAAAATAATTCCAAATCCCGAAATTGCCTTAGTTTATGTAATTAATTGTCACTTTACAAGTTGTTTAGGCATATTAGGGGTATTTTAAGGCTATTTTATGGGTATATAATGGATAAATGGTCTTTAAATGATGTAAATACCCCCTTTGGTGCTTCACAGTCCATTTTTTATGCCCATTATTGTGTTTATGTTATGGTTTCATATTGTGCAACAGATATAAAACATATTACTTGTACCTATTCAATATATATATTTAGAATATTTCTTGTTCATTGTCTTGGAATCTGGAATTCTAAAAATTATAAAATCTAGGGTTCCAACAGGTATTTTCAAGGACAAATACCAAATTCATGGTTTCCAAAGAATGCTGTAAAATTATACCCTCCTGACTTATGTCTCTGATCTTTGGAATAACTTCTTCAGTTCCACTCCCATTATTTCTCAGGGAAGTCGATGGGTTCTGGGAAATGGTATAAATATAAGGTTTTGGGATGATTGGTGGATAGGAGAGGGACCTTTATCTAATGCAAAGTGGGCTTCACAATTCAAAGAGAAATGCATAGATCTAATTAGAACTTGGGTTGCGGATTATATTAGTAATGGAGTTTGGGTGGACCTCAGAAGCTTGGATGTTTCTTTGTCTCTTTTGTATTCTTGGTTGAGGTTGATCATCATTCCATCCTCTCTGGTGGAAGTTGTGGTTACATGGAATGGTTCTACTTCTGTACAATTTTTGGTGGCGGATGATTTCAGAATCATCACCAGGTCTTTTTCTCCTCCCCTCTTTTGGGCCAGAATTTGGAATAAACTCTTAATTCTCAAAGTTAATATCCTCTTCTAGTTATTCATGCAAAACAAGATCTCTACCATTGATAATATCTTTAAACATGGGATCTCCATCATTAATAGATGTTTTTTTATGTAAAGAAGAAGCTTAAAATGTTGACCATCTGCTCTTACATTGCTCCTATGCTATGGACATTTGGGCCTTCTTTCTCAACCTATGGAATATTATTTGGGTCCCCCCTGATTCTATTTACAACTTCTGGCCCCCCTTGATTTTATGGAGCTTATCCCTACCTCACATTGCTTGGGTTTTGTGGAAGGAAAGAAATAATAGGGTTTTCAGAGATATGGAGTCCATTTCTCTTGTTGTGTCTATCGAAATAAGGAATGCTATTAAGGAAAACTTTCTTAATTACTATCCTGGTAGGAAAAATGATCGTCCACTTGAGTCTAGCCAGGAGGAATGGGATATTATCAAGCAATGGATGATATGCTAGAATATATCTATCCATGTTTATAAAATTAAACATACTAGAGAGAATGTTTCTTGGAATCCACCCCTTCCGAGATGGATCAAAATTAATATCAATGGGATGGCCAAAGGAAATCCTTCACCGGTTGGCTGTGGGGGATTGGCTGGTTGGCTGTGGGGGAGTGGTGAGGAACCATCTGGGTTGGGTAGTCTCTGTTTTGGTGCTCCCTTTGGGTACCCAGACTAACCATTTTGCGGAGGCCAACGCTGCCTACATAGGACTATACATGGCAAGCAAGGAGGGGTTTAGACGGGTCTAGCTAGAAAGTGACTCGCTTAATATTGTCAAATGGATTAAGGGATGTACAGTGCCTAACTGGACTATTTCAAACCTAATCAGGGACTACCTTGAAATTATTGTTGGCCTAGAGGATTTCAAGATCTCACACATTTTCTGGGAAGGAAACAAACTGGTGGACCATTTGGCCAACTTGGCAGTGGATAATGTGGTAGCTAAATGGTGGAGAGGAAGGGAAACTTTCCCAAAAACTCTATGCGACCTGGAAAGAAATGATGTTGAGATCTTCGACCTTTGCAATGAAATTAATGATGAAAGATTATGATGGGATGGGAGCCATTGGGGTGGTATTTTGAATTATTACCACTTTGAAAAGTTTTAGAACTTTTAGTTTGCCTTGTTTCTGGTTTGGTTTCCTCCTGGTTTTTCTCGAGTCTTGTTGTCTGATTTTATCGAGATACAAAATAGGAGGTGAAAAGAATAGGTTTGAACCCACAACCTATGATAAGTGGAAGAAGAATAAGGAGGTTTGGGAGGAAATTTTTGATGGTGGGATGGTGCCCTTTTTGGAGAGACTACATGGTCATTCTGCCATTGTTATAGAAAGCTTTGTTAAAGGTTGGAATAAGGGTGTGTTGACTACCTTTGGTGTGGAGTGTTAAGTCGATGAAACCTTGGTTGCCACTGTTACTAGACTGGATATGAAAGGCAAGAAATTCTATAGAGAGAGGAAGTCAAGTGAGGAGGCTATTTTGTTGGCATTTGCATGAAGATTGCATTGATGATATGTTATGTTGTCATTGATGTCAATTAACTTGTAATGATATTGTTGTAATGATGTTTTGTAACTAGTAGGATGAGCTATTGAAGGAAACTATAACTGGTAGGAATAATTTGTGGAGTGAACCGGTAATCGGTAAACCCTACCTATTGTTTTTGATAAACCCTAACCGATTAAGTTTGGTGAATTGGTTATATTGGTTTACAATCTGATGATGAGTGACAATGATTATGACACGTATGATTATTGTATGAAGACAATTTCAAGTGATTTTGGTGCATTGATGTAATAGTTTTTGTCTAGGGAATGAGCAAGTATACTACATATATTGCAAAGCGCATGATGAGTTACTAAGATCGATGAAGCGGTGATCAAGGAGCAATCAAGGTTTTCTTGATTGATGTGCAGAGATTGCTATGTAATCCAATGGTCATACTTGAACTGACTTGTTTGTAATCTCTATGAGAATTAGGTTTTTGTTGTGTTACTGACCTAATTAATTTGTTTATAAGGTCAATGAAGTTGTTTAGTTTCAGTGTTGGAAAAGATCAGTTGAGTGTGTGGTTACCAAATCAGATGATGTATCTACAGTTTGAGTAAAGGAAGATAGGAGCATGAAAAGGATTTGATCAAGCAAGTGTAGTTCTATTGAAACAGATCAACAAACTCCTATTGTTTTCTAACAATTACAGCAGAATTCAAATCCCCTAACCGGGTAAGCTCTAACATGCTTAGTGTTATTGAAATCCTCTAACAAGGTGATCCATTAGCTTGGATTTTCAAATCCTCTACCAAGGCTACTCCTTATAGGGTATTGCTTCTAACAAGGCATTGTAGTCAATCCCTTAACCGGGTGGTCCCTAATAGGATCTGTTCTTAACAGGACCTTTGTAAAGCTTTAATAGGCTAGGCTCCTAATAGGGCAAACTTTAGAAGAGTTTAGATAGTTATCTTGTGAGTCTCATCTCACCATGGTTTTTCCCATTTTGGTTTCCACATCAAAAATATTTGTGTCAAGTGGTGAATGTTTTTGTGTTTATGTTCTTATGATTGATTTACTTAACTACTTTGATAGGTCATGCTAACCGGAAGCATTAAGAAATGAAGCCTGTTGACATATGAACAAGCATTTGGATGTTTATGAGTTTAAAGTTTTTTACTGTTAATATGTTGTAATAGTCAACAGGTTTATCTTATGAGTTTTTATCTTGACAGTGATATTGCATTGATAGTTTTAAGTTTACTTTGAGAGATTGATTTTGAGATTGGTGAAGTTAGTACTAGTTTTTCTATCTATTGATTCACCCCCCCCTCTCAATAGTTGATCAGATTCTTATTCTTTCATCATACCATTATATTGCTGCCTTTTATGATAAGGAAAAGGAATGACAGAGGGTTATGAAAATTATAGACGGTGGCTACAACAGGAAAGAGTTGATTTCCCTCTGGGCTGATATGGTTGAATTCATCATGAGGTACATCACCTTGGATGGTAGATATGATAGCATTTTCTCGCATCATTTTACTATCTTAAATGATTTTAAGCATGGTAGAATTATTTTGATCCCCTTCTATTTGGTTTCGTCCTTGGAGAATAGTTTGGTTAAACATTTTGAAAACTAGGATAACCCTATGATTTATGAAGGGCTTATCTTGTTGATTATGGAATATGCCTAAGATCATGAAGTGAAACCCTCTCCCAAGGATAAAACCCACATTTCCTCCTCTAACCCTAATGTGCAGCTTGTTTCTGACATAGAGATGTTTGAGGATGATAGTGGCAATGCCATGGATTAGCATGACATCAAGGATATAGAGGACCCTTAGTATGGACCAAAGAAATAAGGGGAGCTTATGGTGACCCCAAGAACTAACAGTAGCAGGAAAATCAATCCTTCAAGGTGGGTGGCAAATGAGTTGAAATCTAGCAGTAGGAAAATGCAAGACCTGGAGCCCCCCACCAAAAAAAAACAAAATTAACCAAATCTGGTGGGTCCAAAGTCTTGAACCATGAGATTAGGTTGGACATCCCCATCAATGTGGATGATGAGAAATAGGGATTTGTTAATAAGGAAAATAAAGGCGATCAAAAGGAGGAGAGGGTGCTGGGAAATCTGCTTTTGGAGCCTACTAGAAGTTAGGAGATTTGCTAGAAGTGAGTGGATAAGGAAATTGGATCCCTAAAAGATGGGATTAAGGGAGTTATTGAAACTTTCATGGAATCCCTTGGGCCTAGTAAAACTGAGAAGATCATGAGCATGATCCAAAAGATTTATCAAGATGTTGAAACCATGAAGGTTGTCCATGAGCACAGAATTGAAAGTTGGAAGAGTATGTGAGTGAGATTAAGGAAAATGTGAACAATAGTGTTGATGGTTTGAAAAAAATTAATTCGATGATGATTGAATATCTAACCAGGTCCATCTCTAGTAACCCTCCCTTGGGGAAAAAATCTAAAAATATTTCCTCAGAGGGTGGACAGAGTGCTAGTGGTGGGAAGACTAGCTTGGGTCTTTGCACTAGAATTAGGAGCCAGAGCTAGGACCTGGGAAACTCCATATTCATCATGGAGGTTTTGGAGAAAATTAATAAGAGGATTATTCAGAAAAATACTGAATTGGTGAACTCTCTTAGTTGAGTTCTTTGCCCTATTTTTTGGCTCTGTTGTTTTGGTTTTTTGGTTTACGGTCTGTGTGGGGTTTGTCCCCTATTTTGCTTAGTTTAACTGTCTGGCTGGCTGTTGGCCTTGGTCTGTAATACTCCGAGTTTCAAGTCCCTATAAAACCTCTTTATCTTTATCAAAAACAATCAAGATGTTATCATTATCAATCTTAAAGTACATATTACTATCAATAGTACTGATATTGAATTCAAGTTTCATCAAATACTTATCCAATCTAGCATACCAAGCTCTTGGGTCTTGCTTCAATCCATTTAGTGCTTTCTTTAACTTGCAAACTATATCTTTTTGATCTGTCAACTGAAAACCATCTGGTTGCTCAATATAGATTTCTTCTTCTAGCTCACCATTAAGAAAGACTGATTTGAAATCCATCTTTTAAACTCTGAAATATTTGTAAGCAACATAAGAAAGAAATAATCTAACAACTTCAATTCTAGCTACTAAAGCAAAAGTGATGCAGGAGCATCCCCAGTTCTTAGCAACCTTGCATCAACCAAAAACATTTCTTTTTAGTTTGTTTTCTATTTTGCAGTTTCAACATTTCTTTCAGCATTTTCTTGCATTTGCTCACAAGATCTTGCGGAGCTAGATTTTCCTTGTGGACATGATCATCTTCCTTTTCCCAAATATGCGGGATGTTTGGATCTTTTTCCAGTAAGTTATCACTTCTGGATTCCAAGATAGTTTTCTGGCTTAGAACCATGGAACCGCTTGGACCTATTTGCTATTGGGGAATCTTGTGGATCCTTTCTATAGTTTGCAGAGCTTTAGTTCATTGATTTAAATGTTCCTTGGCATGTGGCCGACCTTCCCTTTGATCTGCACTTCTTTCTTTGAATTTTCCAGAGGATTCTCTTTGGTGGAGGCTAACCTGGTGGTTTTACACATTTTATCATATTCATCATTGTTTGATTCTTCTTGGGTCGTCCCGATCCCTCTAGACCAAATAAATCAATGTAATTTAGCATCACAATTAATCAGTGAGAATATAGAAGATATATCCTAGGATTTAGAGGTTTAGAATTGATCGGTTCTATTATTGAGCATGTATGTAGTAGGGTAGTGAGCTGAACCTTGTAGCCCGAATGTTATTGGTCATTTGTACTTAGTTTTCATGACCTAATTCATTTAGTTATGCATTTCCTCCATAATCTTGTCTTGCTTTCATTGTGTTTACTCTTCTTGCACGGTCTGAATAGATCTCATTGAGGTCCTTCCTAACCATGACTGTACCAAGTGGTATTAGAGCAACATTTTATTCTAAGGATTGTGTTGTCCTAAAATTTTGTTGTGGGGTGGCGGATTGAGGATCCGACCTACAGCTGCAAAGGAATGGCGTGAAGATGATGCAGAGAGGAAATATGAATGGTGAAGCATGTAAGAATGGAGATCCTGCTATGTTGGAAATGTTGAGAGAAATTATAGCCCGATCAGAAGCTGTTGAGATAACCCAAAGAGGAGGTTGATATATTGAAGATGTGAGTGAAGACGAAGAAGAAGAAGCATCGACAGAACAAGTAGGAAACCCATGGACAATAGATTTGGATGAAGAGAGATTCTTGAGGCTTTTGAGTAGGGTGAACACTAAACCACATTTTACCACACCAGAGTATGATGGTAAGTTAGATTTAGATGAATTAATGGCTTGGATCTTGTAGATGAAGAAATATTTTGATTTTGAGAACACCGTAGAAGAAAGAAAGGTGAAATATGCCTATACCTAGTTGAAAGGTCATGCATCTCTTTGGTGGGAACATTTGTAGGTTGATAGATAGAGAAGAGGTAAAGAGAACATAAAATCATGGGAGCAGATGGTTAGCAAGTTGAAATTGAAGTTTATGCCAGCTGATTACCAATTAAATCTATTCTGAAAGTTGCAGAACTTGGAGTAGAAAGAGTCTAGTGTGAAGGAGCATACCAAAGCATTCTACAACTTGAATATCCGATCCAGACATGTCGATGATGAGGCTGAAAAATTTGTGAGATATTTGAATGGATTGTGGATGTATATACAAGATGAACTCATTTTGATCAAGTTGTAGAGTGTTAAAGAAGCTTACCAATATGCCTTGAAAGAGAAAGAGAAGTTGAACAAACGATATGAGCAGAGACAGAGAGGTAGAGGTGGAAGGTTTTTCGAAGTAATATTTCAAGGAGGAAGAGGATATTTTGGAGGAAGAGGAACCTATATAGATCAGAACAAGGACAAGGAAGTAAGAAAAGATGGTAGTTCATACCAGATAAGAGAACCTGATGGTTACCAAAATGACGGTTTTGGGAAAGATGATAGAAGACAAGATAAGAGAGTATTTAGAGTAACTTGCTTAACTTGCTTTAAGTGTGGAGGATAAGGACATTGTTCCTTTGAATTTAAGAAGATAGAGAACACTAGGAGAACAAAACTGGTAGTAGAAAGCCCCATTGGATCAGCTAACAAATTGGAAGATGGACAACTATTGATGATGAGGAGAGATTTGTGTCATACCGGAGAAGATGAAGAGCCCTTGTAGAGGAGAAATTTTCTCAAGACTAGATGTAAGGTATCTGGTAAGTGTTGTAAAGTAGTTATTGATAGTGGTAGTTTGGATAGTCTTGTTTAAGAAGAAATGGTGAATAAATTGAAGTTGGAGAGATTGGAACACCCTAAGCCTTATCAAATAGCATGGATTCAGGATGATCATAAGTTGTTAGTAAGTGAGCAATGCTTGGTAAAATTGAAAATTAGATGTTTATCATGATGAATTTTTGTGTGATATTATGCCTATGAATATTTGTCACCTTTTGTTGGGTATACCTTGGTAGTTTGAAAGACATGCAATACATGATGGGAGAAAGAACATATACACTATTGTAGTAAATAGGATGAAACAAACCTTATTACCCTTGGAGGAGCCCTTGAAGAGTGAAGTTTGTATGAATGCTAGAATCTATTTGGTGGATGGAATGAGACATGAGAATGTGTGTTTTTCCTTAGTTCCTAGGAAAACTAGGAACCCAAAGCATGAGGAAGAACAACTAGAGGAGACAAAATAATTGTTGATAGAGTATAAAGACATCATTTCAGATAATGTGCCTGATGGATTACCACCTATAAGGAGTATCAATCATTGTATGGACTTGATTTCTAGAGCTAATTTTCCTAACAAAGCTTCACACCGGTTGACACTGGCACAGAATGAAGAGTTGAATATACAAGTGCGGGAATTGTTGAGGAAATGTTTGACCAGAGAAAGTTTGAGTCCCTGTGCAATACTAGTCATGTTATCACCTAAGAAGAATGGAGAATGGAGGACATGTGTCGATTCCAGAGAAATAAACATCATAATGAAGTATGGGTTTCCTTTACCTAGGATGGATGGCATAATGGATTGCTTAAGTGGAGCCAAATTGTTGGTATTTTGGATATGTTGATATGGTTTTGTCATTGATGTCAACACCTGTCATCACTTGTCAACACTTATCAACACTTGTAGATTTTGGTTATGTTCACCAGTAAGTCAGAGACTTATGCACAATCACTAGTATTTGGTTCACCGGTAGATTATATTGTTCACCAGCACTTGGAATGACTTGGAGACTACTTGGTTATGTCGAAGACATTATTCAATTATTTGGTTTTGGCGATTTGGTTAATTGTTTATTCGGGTTTACATATTTGCTGTTACTAGCAAATAGGTCCATGATATGCACCAACATGCATATCTATTCCAGATCACCATGGCATGTTATGGAGATGATTTATTATTATTGTAAATGCACTTGAGCCGACATCACACATTGGATATTGATTTATTTGTAATTGATTTTATTGTATTATCTTTTAGTGAGTCGACCTATTCAATTGGTCTTAGGTTATGGTATAAATGTAAGATCTCATTTGTTAGATTGATATGTGATTGAAAAAGGAATTGTAATAAGGTATATGTGAAAATAAGCAGAGCTATACATGCAGACATCATTTGAAGCTTTAAGTAAGGTTTTTGTGAAGACAATCAAAACTAAACCAGTACTGAATCTAGCATATGAAGATGCTATTTTATGTAGTATATTATCATTGGATTTTTCCATCCAATTATAGTCAGTGTGACTCTCATTTTTTAACTAAGTAGTGAGCTCTAGGCAGCAAGCCTTTTTGTATGTGCATAATCCATATTGTACACACATACTAACTGCAGTAGTATCATTTGATTGTGGGTAAGGCTTCCCACCATGGTTTTTCCCCTTACAGGATTTCCACATACAAATATTTGTGTTATGTGTTGTGGATGTTGTTGTCTTTCTATTTCATGCATTAATCTTTACTGGTACTGCAATTAACTGATAAAACTGTCTACTGACAAAAATTATTGTTTATCGGTATTAAGCATTAAGTTTTGGTTAAGTTAATTTTGGTTGAATTTATTGGACAATTGATTCACCCCGCCCCTCTTAGTTGTCTCCGGGACCTAACAATTGGTATTAGAGCTTAGTTCTCTTTTTACAGAAGTTTAACAACTTGAGGAGATCCAATATCTTCTAACTATTTCAGGAAGGACAATCCGAAACTTGATGGAACTTCTATGGCATATGGAAGATCAGGATGGAGACACAGTTGAATTGCATTAGAAAGGACATATGGGATGTTACAAAGAATAGCTATACTACTCCAACTCAAGGTCAACCTATTCCACCTAACTTGGCTAAACATGAGGAAAATGATTGCAAAGCAAGAGAAGCACTTTTGAGCGCATTATCAGATCAACAAGTCATGGGATTGTCAAACATATCTACTGCTAAAGCTATTTGGGACAAACTAGAAACATTGAATGAAGGAGATTCCACAGTCAAAATTGCAAAATTTGAATGCTTCCGAGTTAGGTATGAAAGTCTGAAAATGGAAGAAGAAGAAAGAATTTCTGCTTTTATGGAAAGAGTAAATGAAATTGTTTTGGGTATACAATGTTGTGGAGGAACCTTAAGTGAAAATGAGATTGTTTCTAAAGTTTTAAGAGCTTTTCCATCAGCATATAAAATGAAAGTTACTACTATAAATGAATTGAGAACAATGCCTAATGCATCAGTATCTAGAGACACTTTGGTTGGAAAACTTTCGGCTTTTGAGCTTGAGGAATTTGGTCCTATTACTACTATTAAGATAGATCTAGCTTTCAAGGCATCATCATCATCTGATAAATCTAATTGGAAAGCCTCTATGCAAGAGAACTTGAGGAAAACAGGAGAGAATATGAAGAACTTGAAGAACTTGAAGCACTATTTGCAAGGAAAATGCCTAAAGGTCCAATTGGAAGTAAGTATGAAGGTAAAGCACCCTTTAAATGTTTTAACTATAATAAGATTGGTCATATGGCTTCTAGATGTCCTGATAGACATGCAAGATGAAGAGAAGAAGCTAAAAGAACATATAAGCCTAACCTTGACTATCAGAAATACAAGTTTAAGAAGAATAGAAATAGATCTTGTTATTATGCTGATGCGGGAGTTACTGATGATTCTTATGAGGATTTGGCAGACATTGGATGGGCTTTTGTTGCTATAATAGAAGATCAACTGACACCTATCTCTCAACCGATAGAGCAGGCCCTGACAGCTAAAGTTGAAGATAAGGATGAATGGATTATTGATTCAGGATGTTCACATCACATGACTGGTGATAAGAGTAAATTCTTAACCTTTCAGGAATACAATGGAGGTCTAGTAAGATTTGGAGAAGATAAAGCTTGTTTGATCAAAGGAAAAGGCACTATATCTTTTGATGGTAAGCACAATACTGATAATGTTTACTATGTCAAAGGTTTGAAGCATAATATTTTTAGTGTTGGTCAATTAGTTGAGAAAGGATTTCAATTACAATTCAAGAATGGTAAATGCAAAATCTTAAATAGAACTGGTTTGGAAATTGCAACCAGTAATCAGACTAGAGGTAATATCTTTTATTTGAACAACAATGAGAAAGCATGTTTGATTGCACATATTGATGAAAGTTGGTTATGGCATAAGAGACTCCGTCATGTAAATTTTAATTGCATTGTGAAAATCAGTACTACTAAGGCGGTAAGGGATTTACCTAAGATTGTTAAACCTCACAATCTGGTATGTAAGGAATGTCAATTTGGAAAGCAAGTTAGAGCAACTTTCAAGAGTATTTCATAGAAGTCTAACAATGTTCTTGATTTGATTCATATTGATTTATGTGGTCCAACAAGAACTAGAAGTATACAAGGAGATAGGTATTTTATGCTAATCATTGATGACTATTCTAGAATGTGTTGGGTTACTTTTCTCAGGGAGAAATTTGAAGCATTTGGGAAATTCAAACTATTTAAGGTGATGGTAGAAAATGAAACCAACAAGAAAATCAAATGTTTGAGATTAGATCAAGGAGGTGAATTCACATATAAGGAATTTAATACATTCTGTGAAGTGAATGGGATCAGAAGACAGTTATCAGCACCCCGGACACACCAGCAGAATGGAGTTGTGGAAAGGAAAAACAAAACTATCTTGGATGCAGCCAGAAGTATTATATCAGAAACAAATCTACCTCATATATACTAGAGAGAAGCGGTCAATACATCAGTTTATGCATTCAATAGAGTTCACATCAGAGGTGAAACCAATAAGACCCCACATGAACTATGGTTTGGTAATACTCCTACTCTTAAATATTTCAGAATATTTGGAAGTAAATGCTATATTAGAAGAGATGAGTATATTGGCAAATTTGATCCTAGAAGTGATGAAGGAATATTTCTTGGTTATTCATCTAATAGCAAGGCACATAGATGTTTTAACAAGAGATCGCAGAAAATTGTTGAGAGTGCAAATGTGAAGATTGATGAACAATTTAGAGGAAATTCAAGGTATACAGACTCTGAACCGACAATAGAGATAATCACAAATGAACCTACTATGAATACACTGGTACAAAATGGTGATCCAGTTACACCAGCATCATCTGGAGAATCAATAGTCACTGAAGAATAGCAACAAGCAAAAACACCTCAGTATGTAAGACTAAATCATTTTGAAAATTAGATAATTGGAAACAAATTTTAAGGAGTTATGACTAGAGGAAGATTGGAAAATGAAGAGGTATGTCTTATTTCTCAAATTGAACCTACATCAATTAATGAGGCATGTGAAGATAAATATTGGATTAAAGCTATGGAAGATGAATCCGAACAAATTGAAAGAAATAACACTTGGTCATTAGTTCCCAGGCCTAAAGACAAAAATGTAATTGGAACTAAATGGGTTTTCAGATTTAAACTTAATGAAGATTGTAAGGTAATCACAAACAAAGCAAGATTAGTGTGTAAGGGATATTCACAGAAAGAAGGAATTCATTACAATGAAACCTTTGCACTGGTAGCTAGAATTAAGGCATTCAAACTTTTATTGGCTTTTGCAGCATACAAGAACTATAAAGTATATCAAATGGATGTTAAATGGGCATTTTTGAATGGAGATCTTGAAGAACAAGTTTATATTGAACAACTTGATGGATTTTCTTTGACAGATAACAAAGACATGGTTTGCAGGTTAAGGAAAGCTTTATATGGATTGAAACAAGCTACTAGAGCTTGGTATGCTAGATTGGACAAATATATTTTGAAGCTTGGATACACTAAAGGTAATGCTGACAGAAATCTATACGACAAAGTGACTAATGATGACATCTTGGTTATTGAAGTTTTTGTTGATGATATAATCTTTGGAGGAGAAGATGGTTTGTGTAAAAACTTTTCTAACAAAATGTAGCAAGAATTTGAAATGTCTATGATTGGAGAGATAAAATTCTTTTTAGGATTGCAAATTTCACAGATTGATAAAGGTATATTCCTATGTCAATCTAAGTACTTGAAGGAATTACTAAAGAAATTTGGCATGTAAAACTATAAACCGGTAAGCACACCTATGACTACAACTAATAAATTATCTTTGAAGGATGAATCAATACCTGTTAATCTGACTAGATACAAGTCTATGATAGGAGGTTTACTATATTTGACACAGACAAGACCTAATATTATGAATGCAGTATGTATTGTTTCAAGATTTCAGAGTAATCCTAAAGAAAATCATGAATCAACAGTGAAAAGGATTTTCCGGTACCTACAAAGCACTACAAATCTTGGTTTATGGTATCCTACAGATGAAAATTTTGACTTATGTGCATACACAGATGTTGATTGGGTAGGAGATGTGGATGACAGAAAAAGCACCACCGACGGAGCATTTTTTCTTGCTAGCAGACTAATTTCATGGTTGTGTTGTTCACCAAAAGTGATAAACCCAAGTACACTTGCAATCCTTCTATGAAATATCCAATTTAAATCTATGAAACACATCAGGGCTTGGACAACATAACATAGGACCCTAATTGATCCTCCTAAACATCAGGTTTTGCTAGACCTAGGGGGGGACACCCTTTTGATGCATTAAATGCAACAATCATAAACATACAACTGCATCAACTATAAGCAGATAGATCATTTCACAAGCTCAACAGGTTAGGAAACACTACAGATTGGCTAGATCTGTACAAACAATAAGATGAAATAGAGATTGGAAAGAATGGAACACAAACCCCTAAACATAAAGGGAAATAGATTTATCTTTTAAAATGTATATCTGAAGCCATCCCCAAATCTATCAAAGACCAGTGCCTTGTTCATTGGGCAGCAGAGTCACACAGAGAACTACAAATATAAATCATAGATGCAAGTTTGTTTTCCTTAAACAAGATACTCATCCATCAATACCTTATATTAATGCACTATTTGATTCATTCACAAATTTATCAAATCTGGATACATATTTCATCATTTATGACTGACTAAAGAATTTAAAACCTTCACTAAAAGATACCTATAAACAGCCACAACAATCTCCTTGAAATTGACAAATTTCATCCTCCTTGAGGATTCAATTTATGATAATGAAATACATACCTAGAGACAATACTGTGTGGAATTTACTCATGCCTGACACAAGTAAGACCTACAACTAAAACCACATTTACAACACTGCACTGCAACCTCTATACCCTAAAATAGACCATAGAACTTTACACATCTGGGTCAAGAAATTTCAAAAAATGGAAGCCATGAAAACTAGAGCATTCTCACAGAATTCTGGAACCCTTACAACTGAGAAGAATTGGGAATAAGAAGAAGAGGGAAAATAGAAAAGTCTGCATAACACGCTGCCATGTGTCCCTCTTTCTAACTGAATTTCATTCCTGTCCAAACTACTCCCAAAATATCTGATCTTTGTTGAAATTGATTGTATAATTGATTTCTCACTCTGAGAGCTTTCTAGAAACATATAATACTTCATATTTTGGCCAAAAATTGAGCCCTGGGCAAATTAATTCTTTAAGTGTGCTCAATCATTTAAATTTTTGAATTTTTCATATAGCCTACACTATATAATAAACTAATTTTAATTTTGATTTTTGGCTCTTTTGTGCTTTGACGCTTTGCCACGTGGCGGCCTCCCTCCCATTGATTCGCAGGGTCTACTAGGCACCACCTCAACTGACACCTCATCACCGCCACGTGTCCACTTGCTTGTTTGTCCACCTATGCCACATCACCACCACTGTGATGGGACCCACCTGTTGGACCTTTGACTGGACTTGCCACCTGAGTGCCACCTAGCTTTTGCCATTTCGCAGATGGTAACCAGCATGCAAGTTTGCCTCATGAAACCATGCGCATCGTCGATCATCTCAGACTTGCATGATCTTTAACTTCTGCATTTTTGCCCTAGGCTTTTCGCCATTTTGCAGGGCTTAATTCGCGTGCATCTTGTCTTTGTGAAGTCATGCCAACCATCGATGTACTCCAAACCTGCTCGCTAGTTAAGTCAACATTTCTTTGCAAAATTTCACTCGTCTGACTTGGGAAGTGTGCCTGCATGGGGTCCACATATCACCATTTGTCACCTCTTGGTTGCCTTGGGATGCATGCCCACATGCGTGGGGTCCGCTTGGGTGCCCAATGGGCACTGTCCATCAAAAGTCTTGATGGATTTGACATATTAGATATGTAGAGATTTGCTTATAAATATCAAAATACCTCACTTCCCAGCAAGTGTGGGATAATTCATTTTTCCTGGGACTGTGCATTTTAAGCTTTCCTGAGAGCTTTAATGGCTCCTCTTTGCACTTGATTGGAATTTGATGGCCCTTTCAACCATGCTACACTAAGAGGAGTTTGAATATTTGGTTTTTTTGCCATTTGCATTTGCTATTTTCTTAATGATGAAGAGTTTCAATGCCTTTTCCCTTTTATCACGCACAATAGGGAGGAGTTTAGAGAAGCACTTACAATTGTTTTCCATGTGAACAGAGGGGAGTTACTTGATTGGACTTGCAAAATGTTTTAACTTCACTCATACCCTCTCCACTCTCCACGCCTTTGCTTCAAAAGCTTCTACATTGCATTTTTCAGAACTCTTGAACATACAAGAAGCTTTCACATCACTGAATTTTCTACGACTCTTATTTTGGTGTTTGCAACTTCAGATGTACTTAAATTCAAATTTTGATTATGATCATCAATCATACTTTCTGCAATTTCTTTTGTTCCTATCTGGGGAAGCTTATGGAGGTCATTTACTTGAGATTTCAACACTTGAGCAATTACGTGAGAGGGGAGGATTGGCTGGAGACCTACCAATTGCTTTCCATTTTCCTTTTAAAACAAATACCTTAATCATCCTATGCAGAGGAGGGAATACTGACAACAATTAAGTGCTCTTTCCAACAAACCAATGTAATTTCTGGAAATCATGTTCAACGTAACCTTTTCAAACCCAAACGCTGCACAGGAGCTCTGTTGGTTTTCATGTGGGGGAGAGGATTACAATTTTCTACTTGCATTTGAAAATCAATGCTACTACCACAAACACATTGCATTTGTTGAGTGCTTTTATTGTTGCCAAAGGCTTCACGTGGGGAGGAGGGAGCTACTGTAGTTTATTTGCATTATTCCATGTTTTCAATGCCCCTTTTCATAGTCACGTGGGAGGGTTTTTTCTTTGCTATGTTTCTTTGTTTGAAAAATTGGTATTGCCAATTCACACACCACACATGAGAGGGGAAGACTCAGGCCAAAGCAAAGGGAGATGGGGAGGCACATGGAGCTCTTGGCTTTGATCTACCATTGCATTGTTGAAAAGATCAACCAATTGCTGCCTGCAAGAAGTGTTTGTTATTCCATCAAGACGTAGCCATTTGCAGCAAATTGACAATCACATAAACCTTGAATAATATCAAAGGTCTGAGTGAAATTGGAACCATGACCTCTCTATCCCTTATATAAGGAGATGATTGAAAAAACACGAGAGTAATGAATCTAAGTATTGAAGTTTTCCTGACAAGCTGCTATCTAAGACTACATATTTCTCTCTTTGGCCTACACATTAGCATTTCGGATATATGTCCATTCATCCACATGTAACTAGTCAAATGAAGTCACCTTTCACCATCCTACTAGCAAATTGCAATCGAGCCAGGTTGGGCCCCAAAGTGGGTCCGACTAAATTTTTTTTTGTTTTCATGCAACTGACCTTTGAAATGCTTTAGCAACCTTAAACACACCTCTAGAAATGATCAACATCATTTTCGGATCATTAGACTGAATTTTGCAACCTTAAGGCAATTACGCCACATTTTCGCATTTAATTGCAAAGACGTAATTTTCAAAGTGGTCAAAACACCTTTCTAGAGCTCGCAATCTGACAGGAGTGTACTCTGATATATGAGCATGAATACTGCCAAGCGGTTTCTCAAGACGAGTCCCAAGCGAAGAGATATTAATCGACGAAAATGACGAACTGGCTTTGTCGACACTACGGACCTGATGAAGTCAATGTTTTGGCAACACATACACCTTTCTCAAAAATATAAAATGACCTCCGTAGACCCTTAAATTTGAAACATAGGTACCTTGAAGTACATACTAAATCTTTGAATTCTTAGTTTGACCAAAAGCCTGACTGGATGAAAATGGCGTGCTCATAAAAATAGCTACTTTAACTGATATAGCACTGAAAGTACGGATAACTGAAAACGATGGCTAAATGAACCCTTTTGAAAACCGATCAAACAGATTGGTAGGAGCCTGAAACTGGAAACATAGATTTTCATTTATACTAACACTAGCTCAGAACAAACATTATGGCATGACACTTACTAAGGCAACTTTTACACTTGTGCAAACCAGGGCTCCGACTTGCTGTCAAAACAGGGACTTGCCAAAACATAGAAACTGCAAATGGATTGATCTTCAAAAACTAAGCAAATGGATTCGTCAAGACTTGAAACTTTGTAGGTTAATTCAAATTTATGCATAGCATCCAATCCATTTTGAAATTCCTCATGAAAATCAACAAGGTAAAAGATACGAACACCCAAAGTAGGCTACTCAATAAAATCTGCATTTGTGCCTAAAATGCACTTTCAGCTCACCCCTCGAAATGGGTACCTGGTAAACTTATCCAAATTCAATTCTAGAAGTTACACATCACTAAATAGGCCAAATGAATAGTGTATGAAATGTCTCTTGAGCCTTACCCTCTGAAAATCAACTGGCTCCATTTTACCCCCTCTCTAACTAGGCCATTCAAACTTGGAAATGCAAAGCAAAAATTTGAATTGGGCCTCCAAACTTGACTCAATTTTAATGAGTTGCAATAGTGGCTCTAACTGGGGATGGTTGATTGCAAGATCAACACAAGAATCTAGATATCTCTGGTTAAGCAGACCATCCAAAAGATGGATCATTCCTCTTCTCTTCTCAAAAATAGGGCATCCTTATTGAAAACCACACAACTGAAGCAAAGCAACTATACAAGAGATACAAACATACTTACAACTGATCATAAGCTTCTCAAACAATCTTAGCATTTACCTCTGTCAAAAATCTAATTCGCATCACCTAATGTTATGATCCAAACAAAGGCACCTTTCAATAACAACTAAGCATAACTTTTATTATCCACCTCTTTTGTCTCATTACTGTAACAGCTAGTGTGCATACCTTTGGTCTGATTTTGAACTTTGTAATCACACGCTACTTCAACAAAACTAAAATCATGAGACAAATCACAATAGAGGCATTCCCACAAGCTACCATACCTTTCACTGTCCCACTCAACTCTATCATTTGCAAGGACATCATCATGCTGAACTTGAAAAATAAAACACTCATTTTCAACATTGTAATTCCTATTAGCACATGCCTTATTACCATTTAAATTTATAGAATGAGGGGCATTACTAATCAACTGATGCAAACAAGGAACATGAACATTACAATCCGGATGTGATACTTCACTATGCTGATCACACCTCATACTATCCTTTCTTATCAAACTCAAAACCTCCGCATTCTCAACATCCAATTCATGGAAAATAATTCATAGCTCTGGGTGAAGCAAATCCTCAGCTAACTCTTTCTCTTTCAGGCTTACATCCACTTGAAACACTTTCATTTGTGGTCTTAAGTAATCACCACACAACCCATGCCTCTTACCTTCATCATGAAATAATTTTTTACAACCCATGCTATTAATGTTCAGAATTCCATCAGTATTATGGACTGGTTCATCATTTACAACATCTGGCTGATTAGTTATTTCTTCATACAAAGGGTTAGAAACAAAATGAAGAATCCCCTTATGAACATTATGACACTGAAGTGATTGGTCCATATCTATATCAGCATTGATTAGAACATTAGTAAAATTGCTAAAGATACCATCCGCATTATCATCATAATCATCTTCATCAGATAAAGAAGAAAATGAAACTTGGTTGGAACAATCCTCAGTGTTCCATGTTTCACATCCATAAGATTTCATTCTATGACCATCATTCTGAAAATTGAGATAATCATACTTATCTTGCCACAACTGATCTTCTTCACCAATAGAACACTCGTCATCAGCCAAAGAATGAAAATGAACATCACTGCCATTTACTTCATTAGATGAGTTTTTAGCATGTTCACTAAAATTTTCTGTCATAAAACCATCTGTTAGATCAGCATGTTCATCAAGTGTACAAGCATTCAATTCACAGTCCTTTTCTGAAGAATTCTCTTCACCATATTGCAGAAGGTCTTCAATACCAGCTCGAAGGCTCTCCAACATTTGAACATTCTTGTCCACAACTTCAAGAGCTTTCCTAAGTTCTACAATCTTCTGGACTTGCATTGCACTTTGTTGTTCCATGTGAGATTCCGTAAAATTTTGTCCATCCATGTGTACAATATTTTCATTGCAATCATGTGCAACCTTGAAATTTTCTGAATTAACTTTGTGCATAACTTTCAAAATAGAAAGATTATCAACATGATTAGAAGAAGCAAAATCTGAAAATACATTAACTTCATCCTCAACACAATTGACATTGTCAATATTTAAGTGAGGATCAACTATTATTTGCACCAAAAAACTATGATTTTCATCATATTGCACAGTTTCACTTGCACAAACAGCAACACTTGGTAATCCCTCTGTATTTGGTATTCCAACATCAAATACATCAGCATCATGTAAAGATCGATGGTCATCACCATCATTATTTTCATTGTCATTATCCTTGAGAGATGCATGATTAACTTGATAATTGGCAGCCACATAATCAGCATAACCAGCATACAAATCAAATGGTACGTATCCCTTGTATATATCTACCTTTGTATCAACATTTTCACAACACTTCCCATTGATCATTCCATCATTACTATGAGAGACAATCAACATTAACAATAGAGGTTCTCGACTCTCATTTAAATCTGAAACACAAGCATCAACAAAACCTTTCGGAACTACAGAGCTGGATGCACCTAGAGAAGGAATGAATTTCTCAGCTTCACATGGTATTTCACCATTGAAGGTACTTTGGCATGAAACAACAACAGACACAAATCTCTTGGCTATCCAAAATTTCAAATTATTCTCAATGTCCCTAGCTTTATTAAAAGCTTCATGCAAGGTTTTGGGTTCTTTGTTTCTCAATAAGAAATTCATCTTCTCATTAAATGCACTCATATAAACATCCAGACATTCTTTATCATCAAGTTTATACTTTCTGGAAATTTTAGACAAAGCTTGTGAAAATCTGATATTGAATGTTTGTACCAATTCATCTTCCCTGATTTGTATATAAGTGAATTCTTTCAGCAAGTCATAATCACTCACTTTTTCATCAAATTGATCCATGAAATCTGAAATCAATTCTTCACATGAGGTAATAGAATTCACTGGCAAAAAAGAGAACCAATGCCTTGCATCCTTTTTCAGTGACTGGACAAATTCATGCACACATCTTCTTGACAAATTTCAAACTCTCCTATCAAATCTGAAAATCTTTTCAAATGTTGACATGCTGATTTTGATTTCTTCCCACTGAAAATTGGCAAATACTTTCTAATTTCTATGGGTATGGGATCTGGGTAACCCAGAATACCTTCAAAGTTTAGAGCAGCATAATACTTCATACTGAAACTCTTCCTATTACATGGTTGTTTTGGTTTACTAGGCATGGTTGTATGTGGAAATACACAAGGCTGAAAAACTTCACTGCTCATTTTTTCCTACTCCCACAAATGATTATAAAATATTGGATAAAAAACTTCAAGAACATATCATCATACTGATCTATTCATAACATTGCTTGACACAAATCTTTCTGAAATTTGCATATTACAGAAGATCATATACACTGGATATTTTAGCATCACAGATATGCAAATTATTTTTTTGTGATTCTTCTTTCCCTCTAGACTAGTGTTGTTCACTAAATGGGAAAACAACATTACACATTCTAATTTTTAGAACAAATATCTTTGCATTTGAAACCTCTGAACAATACTTGGAGATTTGCAGTTGTAAGATTTGTAAATCTGAAGATTTACTTCACATTTTAGCACTATCTTTTACCTCAGAATCGCCACCTCTTGCATAGAGGACATTTTGAACAGCAGAATACCATTCAACACTAGTTAATTGTCTATTTACTTCTTCAATCTCACTGCAACAAACACTCTAGGCTATAAACACAAATCTGGAAAATATATCAGATTCATGTGTGAACTGAAATCTTTTACAACACTTTTCATCTCAAGCTTTTATGATGAAAATATCATGTCTAAGCATACAACTAATTTAATCATCTGCATCTCAATGGGATTTATCAAATCATCTACTAATCCCTCAACCATAAAAGATATGTTCAGCTCTGTGCAATCTCAATGGGGAGACTCAATTATAGTTCAAACAAAATTTTCAACCAGAGACTCTTTAAATTTCATATTCCCCAGCAGAGTCGCCATTTTTGTTGTTCACCAAAAGTGATAAACCCAAGTACACCTGCAATCCTTCTACGAAATGGCCAATTTCAGTCTATGAAACACATCAGGGCTTGGACAACATAACATAGGACCCTAATTGATCCTCCCACACTTGAGGTTCTGCTAGACCTAGTGGGGGACACCCTTTTGATGCATTAAATGCAACAATCACAAACATACAACTACATCAACTATAAGTAGATAGATCATTTCACAAGCTCAATAGGTTAGGAAACACTACAGATTGGCTAGATTTGTACAAACAATAAGATGAAATAGAGCTTGGAAAGAATGGAACACAAACCCCTAAACATAAAGGGAAATAGATTTATCTTTTAAAATGTATATCTGAAACCATCCCCAAATCTGTCAAAGACCAGTGCCTTGTTCATTGGGTAGCAGAGTCACACACAGAACTACAAATATAAATCATAGATGCAAGTTTGTTTTCCTTAAACAAGATACTCATGCATCAATACCTTATATTAATGCACTATTTGATTCATTCCCAAATTTATCAGATCTGGATACATATTTCATCATTTATGACTGACTATAGAATTTAAAACCTTCACTAAAAGATACCTATAAATAGCCACAACAATCTCCTTGATATTGACAAATTTCATCCTCCTTGAGGATTCAATTTATGATAATGAAATACATACTTAGAGACAATATTGTGTGGAATTTACTCATGCCTGACACAAGTAAGACCTGCAACTAAAACCACATTTACAACACTGCACTGCAACCTCTATACCTTGAAATAGACCATAGAACTTTACACATCTGGGTCAAGAAATTTCAAAAAATGGAAGCCATGAAAACTGGAGCATTCTCACAGAATTTTGGAACCCTTACAACTAAGAAGAATTGAGAATAAGAAGAAGAGGGAAAAAAGAAAAGTCTGCATAACACGCTGACATGTGTCCCTCTTTCTAACTGAATTTCATTCCCGTCCACATGGCTCCAAAATCATCTGATCTTTGTTGAAAATGACTACATAATTGGATTTCTCACTCCGAGAGCTTTCCAGAAACATATAATACTTCATATTTTTGGCAAAAATTGAGCCCTGGGAGAATTAATTCTTCAAGTGTGCTCAATCATTTAAATTTTAGAATTTTTCATATAGTCTGCACTATATAATAAATTGATTTTGATTTTGATTTTTGGCTCTTTTGTGCTCTGACGCTTTGCCACGTGGCAGCCTCTAATTGGTTCGCAGGGTCTACTGCACACCACCTCAACTGACACCTCATCACCGCCACATGTCCGCTTGCTTGTTTGTCTGCGACTCTTATTTCGGTGTCTGCAACTTTAGATGTACTTAAATTCAAATTTTTATTATGATCATCAATCATACTTTTTGCAATTTCTTTTGTTCCTATCTAGGGAAGCTTATGGAGTTCATTTACTTGAGATTTCAACACCTGAGCAATTACATGAGAGGGGAGGATTGGCTGGAGACCTACCAATTGCATTGCCATTTTCCATTTAAAACAAATACCTTAATCATCCTACGCAGAGGAGGGAATACTGAAAGTAATTAAGTGCTCTTTCCAACAAACCAATGTAATTTCTAGAAATCATGTTCAACGTAACCTATTCAAACCCAAATGCTGCACAGGAGCTTTGTTGGTTTTCACGTGGGGGAGAGGATTACAATTTTCTGTTTGCATTTGAAAATCAATGCTACTCCCACAACCACGTTGCATTTACTAAGTGCTTTTATTGCTGCCAAAGGCTTCACGTGGGGAGGAGGGAGCTACTGCAGTTTATTTGCATTATTCCATGTTTTTAGTGCCCCTTTTCACAGTCAAGTGGGAGGGTTTTTTCATTGCTATGTTTCTTTGTTTGAAAAATCTGCATTGCCAATTCACACACCATGTAGGAGAGGTGAAGACTCACGCCAAAACAAAGGGAGATGGGGAGGCACATGGAGCTCTTGGCTTTGATCTACCATTGCATTGTTGAAAAGATCAACCAATTGATGCCTGGAAGAAGTGTTTGTTATTCCATCAAGACGTAGCCATTTGCAGCAAATTGACAATCACATAAACCTTGAATAATATCAAAGGTCTGAGTGAAATTGGAACCATGACCTCTCTATCCCTTATATAAGGAGATGATTGAAAAAACACAAGAGAGTAATGAATCTAAGTATTGAAGTTTTCCTGACAAGCTACCATCTAAGACTACATATTTCTCTCTTTGGCCTACACATTAGCATTTTGGATATATGTCCATTCATCCACATGTAACCAGTCAAATGAAGTCACCTTTCACCATCCTACTGGCGAATTGCAATCGAGCCAGGTCGGGCCCCAAAGTGGGTCTGACTAAAAAAAAAATTGTTTTCATGCAGCTGACCTCTGAAATGCTTTAGGAACCTTAAACACACCTCTGGAAATGATCGACATCATTTTCGGATCATCAGACTGAATTTTGCAACCTTCAGGCAATTACGCCACATTTTCGCATTTAATCACGAAGACGTAATTTTCAAAGTGGCTAAAACACCTTTCTGGAGCTCGCCATCTGACAAGCGTGTACTTTGATATACAAGCATGAACACTGCCAAGTGGTTTCTCAAGATGAGTCCCGAGCGAAGAGATATTAATCGGCGAAAAATGACCAACTGGCTTTATTGACACTGTGGACCTGATGAAGACAATGTTCTGGCAACACATGATGCCTTTCTCAAAAATATCAAATGACCTCCGTAGACCCTCAAATTTGAAACACAGGTACCTTGAAGTACATACTAAATCTTTGAAATCTCAGTTCGACCAAAATCCTAACTGGATGAAAATGGCCTGCTCATAAAAATAGCTACTTTAACTGATATAGCACTAAAAGTACGGATAACTGAAAACGATGGCTAAATGAACCCTTTTGAAAACCGATCAAATGGATTGGTAGGAGCCTGAAACTGGAAACATAGCTTGTCATTTATACTAAAATTATCCTGGAACAAACATTGTGGCATGACACTTACTGAGGCAACTTTTACACTTGTGCAAAATAGGGCTCTGACTTGCTGTCGAAACACGGACTTGCCAAAACATAGAAATTGCAAATGGATTGATCTTCAAAAACTGAGCAAATGGATTCATCAAGACTTGAAACTTTGCAGACTAACTCACATTTATGCATAGAATCCAATCCATTTTGAAATTCCTCATGAAAATCAATAGGGCAAAAGATACAAACACCCAAAATAGGCTACTCAATAAAATCTGCATTTGTGCCTAAAATGCACTTTCAGCTAACCCCTCGAAATGGGTACCTGGTAAACTTATCCAAATTGAATTTTAAAAGATGCACATCATTGAATAGGTCAAATGAATTGTGTAGGACATGTCTCCCGAGCCTTACCCTCTTAAAATCATCTGGCTCCATTTTACCCCCTCTCTAACTAGGCCATTCAAACTAACTTATTTGGAAATGCAAAGAAAAAATTTGAATTGGGCCTCCAAACTTGACTCAATTTTAATGAGTCCCAATAGGTTGAGCAAGAAACAAAGTTGTACAAGTCTATCAACAGTAGAATCAGAATATGTTGTAGCAGCAATTAACTGTACATATGTATTATGGATCAAACAAATGTTGAAGGAGATAAAGGTAAAATGCAAGGAACCTATAATTATTTACTGTGATAATATAGAAGCAATTGATATATCAAAGAACCTAGTATTTCACTCTAAGACTAAATAGGTTTCTATCAAATTCAATTTTCTAAAGGAGAATGTTGAAGTAAAAGAAGTGAAATTGGTTTATGTGAATACTAAAGAGCAGATTGCAGATATTTTTGCAAAGCCTTTGCGTAAGGAAACTTTTGAATATCTCAGAGAGAAACTTGGAGTCCTACCCCCACTGGTAGAGACTTAGACAGTTAATGTTTGTCATCAACCGACAAAATTAATAGAGAAATCTTTTATTCTGGCTTTGATGAGGAGAGCTACTTCTCAAGGGGAGTAGTTGGTATATTGAATGAGTTGGTATTTTGTATAATGCTTTGGCATTTGATGTCAAAGGGGGAGAGATTGATATGGAAAAACACATTATCCCTTGGGGGAGAGATTGTTACTTTGGGGAGAGATTGTTGGAGAGATTGATTACTCTCTGTATTTGTATTTTCATTTTTGGTTAATGATCTCTTTGGGAGATTGTTGGTTTTTTGTTTTTGGCATTTCTGTTTTGGCACTTTGATGGTTTTTCCATCTTGTGTTGCCGTGAATGCCAAAGGGGGAGATTGTTGGTATTTTGGTTATATTTATATGGTTTTGTTATTGATTTCAACACCTGTCATTACTTGTCAACACTTATCAGCACTTGGAGATTTTGGTTATGTTCACCGGCAAGTCAGAGACTTATGCATAGTCACCGGTATTCGGTTCACCAACACTTGGAATGACTTGGAGACTACTTGGTTATGTTGAAGACATTATTCAATCACTTAGTTTTGGCGATTTGGTTAATTGTTTATTTTGGTTTGCATATTTGTTGTTATCGACAAATAGGTCTAGGATATGCATCAAAAAACAAATCTATTCCAGATCAGCACGACATGTTATGCAGATGATTTATTATCATTGTAAATGCATTTGAGCCAAAATCATGCATCAGATATTGATTTATTTGTAATTGATTTTATTGTAATATCTTTCAGTGAGCCGACCTATTCAATTGGTCTTAGGTTATGGTATAAATGTAAGATCTCATTTGTGAGATTGATATGTGATTGAAAAAGGAATTGTAATAAGGTATATGCAAAAATAAGCAGAGCTATACACGCAAACATCATTTGAAGTTTGAAGGAAGGTTTTTGTGAAGGCAATCAAAACTAAACCAGTACTGAATCCAGCATATGAAGATGCTATTTTATGCAGTACATTATCATTGGATTTAACCATCCAATTGTAGTCAGTGTGACTCTCATTTTGTAACTGAGGAGTGAGCTCCAGGCAACTGGCTTTTCTGCATGTGCAGAATCCATATTGTACACACATACTATCTGCAGTAGTATCATTTGATTGTGGGTAAGGCTTCCCACCGTGGTTTTTCCCCTTCCAAGGTTTCCATGTACAAATATTTGTGTTATGTGTTGTGGATGTTGTTGTCTTTCTATTTCATACATTAATATTTACCAGTACTGCAATTAACTGATAAAATTGTCTACCAACAGAAAGTATGGTTTACCGGTATTAAGCATTAAGTTTTGGTTAAGTTAGTTTTGGTTGAATTTATTGGACAACTGATTCAGCCTCCCCCCTCTCAGTTGTCTCCGGGACCTAACACAAATACTACACAAACATAGATTTGAAGAGTGGATATCACCAGATTAGAATTAGAGAAGGGGATGAGTGGAAGATAGCTTTCAAGACAAATGAAGGATTGTATGAATGGTTTGTGATGCCTTTTGGGTTAACTAATGCACCAAGTACTTTCATGAGGTTGATGAATGAGGTATTGAGTAAATTCTTGGGTAAGTTTGTTATTTTATATTTGGATGGCATTATGATTTTTAGTAAGACAAAAGAGGAGCATTTGTTGCATTTAAGACAAGTTGTGCAGCGGTTGAGAGAGGAGAAGTTGCTGATAAATCTTAAGACGTGTACTTTCATGAAGGAAGAGTTGGTCTATTTGGGATTTGTGATGGATTGAAGATGAAACCTGAGAAGGTAAGAGAAATTGTTGAATGGCCTACACCAGAAAGCATTTGAGAGGTAAGATCATTTCATGGATTAGCTAGTTTCTACCTGAAGTTTATCATAAAATTTAATTTAGTTTGTAGCCCTATGACTGAAACAATGAGAGGAGATAGGAAGGAATTCAAGTGGACAACCAGAGAAAATAAGAGTTTTGAGTTGTTGAAGCAAAAGGTGAATGAGAAGCCTGTGTTATCTTTACCAAATTTCAACAAAGTATTTCAAGTGGACTGTAATGCAAGTGGAAATGCAATTGAAGCCGTGTTAAGTCAAGAAGGGAGAGCAGTAGCTTATTTTAGTGAAAAGTTGAATGATGCAAGAAGGAGATATTTAGTGTATGATAAGGAATTTTATGTCATAGTTCAAACCTTGAAGAAGTGGAGACATTACCTATTGCCTAAGAAGTTTGTGTTGTGTATTGATAATAAAGCCTTATAGTATTTGAACAGTTAGAGTAATTTGAATCAGAGACATGTGAGATGGGTAGAATTCTTGCAAAGTTACACCTTTATGTTGAAAAATAGGAGTGGGAAGTCAAATAAAGTTGCTGATGCATTGAGTAGGAGAAGGAATTTGCTAACAGAGATGAGAGTGACAGTATTAGGATTTGAAGAGTTAAAGACCTTATATGATGATGACTCATATTTTGCAAAACCTTGGAAAGTATGTAGAGCACCGATTATGGTAGATAGAAGTTAGTGGTTGGATTATTTCATTCAGGATGGGATGTTATTTAGAGGAGTTTAGTTGTGTATACCTAAAATTTCTGTGAGGGAGAATCTGATAAAGGAGAAGCATAGTGGAGGATTAGCCGAACACTTTGGTGTTGACAAAATAGTAGCATTGGTGAGTAAACATTACTTTTGGCCTTAGATTCATAAGGATGTTAGGAAATTTGTGCAAAGCTGTGGAGTTTGTCAAGTTGAAAAAGGTAGTAGTTAGAATGTGAGATTGTATAAGCCTTTGACAATACTAGAGAGACCTTGGGAGAATATAAGCATGGATTTCATACTTGGATTGCCTATATTGACACATAGAGGGAATGATTATATATTTGTGGTGGTGGATAGTTTATCAAAGATGGCTTATTTCATACCTTGTAAGAAGACATTAGATGCAATGCATGTAGCTGACTTATTTTTCAAGGAAGTGGTGAGATTACATGAATTACCTAAGAGCATAGTTTCAGATAGAGACACTAAGTTTGTTGGTTATTTTTGCAGAACACTTTGGAAGAAGATGAAGGCATATTTGACATTTAGTTCTACTTTTCACCCATAAACTGATGGACAGACAAAGGTAGTGAATAGGAGTTTGCGAAACTTATTGAAATGCTTGGTTGGAGAGAAGACCAAAAGTTGGGATTTGATTCTTTTACAAGTAGAGTTTGCCTACAATAATTTATTGAACAAGAGTACCGGAAGAACACCTTTTGAGATTGTTACTAGAGCACACCCTAGAGGTATATCAGAATTGAGAGATATTAGCAATAAAGACAAATGAAGTGTAGAAGCAGAAGAGTTTGCAGATCATATGAAGGCCTTACATATTCAGATTAAGTAGCATTTGAAGGATATGAACAACAAATATAAGGGAAAAATAAATGAGAAGAGAAGACATAAATCATTTGAAGTTGGTGATGAAGTGATGGTGTATCTCAAAAAAGAGATATTTCCAGTTGGAATGTATAAAAAATTGAAGGTGAGGAAGTTTGGACCTTGCAAGATCTTGAGTAAATTCAGTCTCAGAAATGCATATGAAGTAGAGCTACCAGATAGTTTGAGCATTTCACCTATATTGAAAATTGTAGATGTACATTAGTATCATGAATCATATTTTAGTGAAGATAGTATTGGAGACTTGGAGAAACAGTTGCCCTGGAAGGAACCAGATCAGATTGAAAACATTTTGGAAAGTAGGATTGGGCATAGCACCAAGAGCACTCAATACAAGGACTATCTTGTGAAGTGGAAGGATAGACCAGTTGAAGATTCATCTTGGATTTCTTAGGAACAGGTAGACCGCCTTGGTTTTCCTTTGACCCCAACAAAGTGAGGGATTCATTTTTTCCAACAACCTTGGATGTCTGATGCAGGAGAATCCTCGATTCTTGCTAATCTTGCATCAACCAAAAACATTTCTTTTTAGTTTGTTTTCTATTTTGAAATTTCACCATTTCTTTTTGCATTTTCTCACTAGATCTTGTGGAGATGGATTTTTATTATGGACATGATCATCTTCCTTTTCCCAAATTTGTGGGACATTTAGATAGTTTTCTGGCAAGTTATCATTTCTGGATTCTGAGATAGTTTTCTGGCTTAGAACCCTAGAACCACTTGGACCTATTTGCAATTGAAAAATCTTGTCGAACCTTTCTATAGCTTGCAGAGCTTCAGTTCATTGATTCAAATGTTCCTTGGCCTATGGCCGACCTTCCCTTTGATCCACAATTCTTCCTTTGGATTTTTTGGAGGATTCTCTTTGGTGGAGGCTGACCTGGTGGTTTTTGTTACTACTTAATAAGATTTCCATTAGTCTTATATTCAAAGTTATTCTATATATTCTAGTCGGTTACTACTACTAAATCTTTCAGTCAGTAAGCATAGAACAGTCGGTAAGCACAGTGCAGTCGGTTATAGAAGAAATCAATCTTAGAGCGTAGTATACACCGAACACTCTATGTCTACCGAGCAGCAAGAATGATATACCGAGTGAACACACACAAAGTGAAACGTGTTACTAGATTCACTGAACCTGGACATATATGGGAAACGTGTTACAAAGATCGAGGAACTAGTAACCATTATCACATTGGAAATTGCACTTAAAGATTGTGTATGATTTTGAGGTCATCTGACCAATGAAATATTTTGCATGGTTATTCTTTCAAGAAATCATGTTTGTAAGATCGAAGCATGGACCAGATCACTGACATAAGAAATCTATTTATATAGCATGAATTCAGGATTAGACATATGTGCAAGTATATATGTGCATGTGTGTGTGAAGAAAGATAGATACAAAAAGGAAAATCATGAGATATCACAGAGTGTTATGACTGTTACAATTGACAGAGAAACAAAAAGGTCATCGAGAAGGATTTCAGAGAACAGTCAAGGAATAGAGTAAACAGAAGGGTTTACCGAGTTAATATATGGATTACCGAGGTATGCTATAAGCAAGGTAATATCATTTTGAGCACATAGAATCTACTATAACATTTCAGATGTAAAGTTGCAAATAATTTGTAAAGATTTGATTGTAATATTTTGAGTTGTAAGAAAAACCTCTAACAAGGTAAAAGACTCTAACTAAGTCTATAAATTGTAAAGCCTCTAAGTAGATGCAACATTTAGAATAAGTGTTGTAAAATCCTTTAGCAAGGTAGGTTTAGTAGATCTTGATACTCCTAACAAGGTAAGCTATCAAAAATAGCTAAACATGTAGCTCTAACCGAGCAACCTTTATTATTGCAGTAGTGAAGTTGTGGGTGTCATCTCCACCATAGTTTTTCTCTCTAACCAAGAGTTTCTGTGTAACCAAAATATATGTGTTATGGATTGAATCATGTATGATTGTTATTTATTTGTTTTAGCATTATATTATGTTACTGCACTATTCAGTTTATGCTTAACAGTAAAGTTATTGTTGAAGAAAAGTTTTGAAGTACTGATTCACACCTCCCCTCTTAGTACATTAGCTTTCCATATTGGGCCTAACAATTGGTATCAGAGCTTCAATCTTGGAAAAGGGTTTAACTGCCTAAAGAGAAAGTTCTTATCAATGGAAGGCTATAAACAATCTTAGAGAATTGTATATCTGCAAGAAGAGTTGGATCATGCTAATCAAGTGATTGCAGACATGCAAATACAAATGCAAAAGTCTCTGAAAGTTAGAAGAAGGTTATTCGATGATTTGCAGGACTCTCAAGAGCTAGTAGAACAAGTTGAGACATCATCTAAGAATAGTATGTTTGAAGAGATTGAAGAAATGATTGAAGTGTTGAAAGAAAAGAACAAAGCACTGACTGATCAGCTAAAAGTAATGAAAAGAGAACATGAGCATTTCAGCACATACATGACTGAAAATCTTGATGCATTGAGGATAGCCAAGGATAAAGTAAGAGATCTAGAAAGAGAGAAACAACAACTTGAAGCATTAGTATCTGAAAAGAATGATGAAATCATAAGATTGACTGGGATTAAATAAAATCTGTCAGATCAACTAGGTTATGCACATCATAAAGCAAATCTAAAAGATGATGAGAATCAAGCATTGAAACTTGAAGTATCAAGGTTGACCGATGAACTTGAAATAGAGAAGAAATCCAAAGAAATACTAAAGAAGAGTTATGAAGCATCAAAGATGTTGGATGAGCAATTGAATACAAGAAGACCCAACAAAGATGCAGGACTCGATTACAAAGGAAAAGACTCTACCAAGAAGGGAATTCATACTACCGAGAGAGGAGAATCATCAAAGCAAGCTGGAATCAAGAAGAACATCAAAAGAAAGAAGCCTATTTGCAACTACTACAAAAATCAAGTTCATACTACCAACATGTGCCAAATCAGAAAAGGTAAGCAACTGAATGTCACTAAGTCCAACGATTATTGTTACAATTGAAATAAATATGGTCACACATTTAACCAATGTAGGACAAAGTCTTCTAGCAATTATAAGAAGGCAAAATTCAAAGGGTTTTGTAAAAACTGCAATAGATATGGACACAGTACCAAGAAGTGTTGGCTTAAGAAAAAGAACTATACGTGGTTTGCACACCAAGCAAATACTAGAAGCTACCAAAATCACAGAGAACTTAACCGACCATATGGTACACTACCATGGGATTACAATACAAGGATATGGTGTGAATGTTGTGGAAGATATGGACATATAAGTGCCAACTGATTTATAAGGTTTGGAATGAACAACAAAAGATCATGGAGATTTCTTGGTATGGCATGTTTTCATTATCATAAAGTTGGACACTTGGCTGGAGATTGCAGAGATCAACCTAGAGGAGATACTGAAGAAATAAAAGACAAATTACAGATGATTTGGAAAAAGAAGGAAATTATGTCAAATGAAGAAAGGACCTTACTTACCGAGTTAGGTGCACCTATTCCAAATTAATCGGTAAAGGTATGAAGGGACTGCATTCTCTCAAGGTCAAATCTTAACAGTTCCTATTTTATTATGTACTTAAGTCAAAATCTGCATAGTTAAAGATGTATTAGTAAGTTTGAAATTCTATCAAAGTCTTTTGAAAGCACTTTAAAGGAAGCCTGTCAAGTTGGTAACTACAAGAAGCCTGTCTAGTTGGTAAATGAAGGAAATATGGCTACTTGGTTAAAGAGAAAAAAAAGGAGAGTAAATCGGTTTAGTGGAACCAAGTGCATTTAATGTTTTAACCTAACCTGCATGGAGCCCAATAAGGTATATTGTGTACTTAAAGCATTTACGTGGTCATTTTTCACTTACCAAGTTTTCAAGAGAGTAGAGAAAAGTGATTCCAAGGTGATCAAACCTCCTCTGAAGTAAAATTCAAGGTATTTACATCAATCTCAATGCATTAAGCTGGTTTACTGATCATATCTGTTGAAGATTTCTATTTCATATTTGTTAAGAGGAAAAGTGTCTGTTGTTTGAAAGTTTTTAAACCATAAGCATCTTTTGACAATTTCTATCTGAAATCTACAATGACACCGAAGATCCAAGAACCCGTTGTTGTTAAGAATGTTGAAAAGCCCTCACTAAAATACTCTCTAACTCCCAAAGTAGCATCAGAACTGTATGACAAAACTGCATTTTCACTCATCTCGGATAGAGTTTTACTAGTTGAGGATGTCAGATTCTTCACCAAATGTTGAGTTGAAGAACTAGGTCATATTGAAATCAAAGACACCTATGATGAATTGTGCACCAATGGGAAATTGGATAGCAAGTATGAGCACATTAAGATCAAGCGATTGACTGAAGCCCTAACCTATCCCCATGTCTTGAAACCCCAATGGGTCAAGTTTGTTCTGAGCAGAGTTCACGATGATTTCATGTGGTTAGAGGAGCAACCATTCAAAATCACCAAGGAAATCATTCATCTGATCACCGGTTACCCTATTTATGATCATGCCCGAGCTCAGAAGATGATATCACAAAAGGAATTGATCACCTTAACCGGAGTGGAATTTGATTGTAGAGGATTGAAACTAAATAATGTAACTGATGCAGAGCTAAAGTTTGCTATTAGAGTGATAGGTTATTGTTTCTTCCAATCAGCAAGGGAAAATAGTGTACTCTATGCAGCAGTCGACTTAGCATACAAAATTGTGAAAAAGGAAATGAAAATTGAACTTTGTGAAGTATTGCTGAAAAACCTGTTTGAGAATCTGAACACCATCAAGAAGCCGAAGAAAAACAACTCGGCCAATACAATAAAGTTTGGATCACTATTAGTATGCATGTTTTTCTATTTTGAAAAATTCTTTCCAACAGTCGGTAAAGTAGTTTGGGAGCTACACCGACTAGTCACCCATCAAATCAATGACTTTATCAAATGTCTAGGTGACAACTTCAATGATATTATGGATGATTATTTCAGCAAGTTTCAAGAGAAGATGCATAACAGGTATAGAATTCCACCCCGGCTAGTGGAAAAATACAAAGATGACATATTTTTTGAAGTAGACACCGACTACTGCTATGTGAATGTTGTGGAACCAAGAACTCAATCTTTGCCACCTATGGGTTATGATATTGACTTTGACATCACACAACAATAGATAGATGCCTTTCTTACACTACCAAGGCATGCTACCGAGCTGAGGTATGAAACATATGAAGAAGTGAAAGAGAAAGTAAAGATGAGCATTATAGTACCAAAATCTACAAGAAAAGCAATAGAGATGATCAAGGCACTATTAGAGAAATTTGGAGAAGGTTCTTCCTCCACACCTGTCAAGGGCACACTAGTAATCACCAAGGAGGAATCAGAAGCCCAAGAGGTTGCTATTACACTAAGCACTGAGTTGCCTAAAGGGAAAGTTCTGAAGAGAAAGAAACAAGACACATCAAAGGCATCACCGACTTCCTCAGTAAAGTGCCCAAACACAAAATCATCTGCAGTGTCACCAAGTAAGAAACCAAAGACTGTTGCTATTCCTAAGGTAACAAAGACCTATAAGAAATCTACTCTAAGACTCATTTTGAATAAAGAGTCCAGTGACACAGAGTTTAAAGATGCTAAAATTTTTTAGATTGTTAAGAGTACAAAGGAAAATGTACATAGTGTTGCTAATTTCTATACTAACTTAAAAGAATATGGTGGATTTGGAGGATTCATATATGTTAAGTATGAAACTAGATCTGATGATGAGAAGAGACAAATAGAAGAAGTTGTCATCTACACACTTCTAAAATTCCGATTGGTCCCATTGGAAGTATCTAACTCAAAAGAATTATATTTGCATATTGATAACAGGTGAAAATATGCAATGAACTCGAAGAAACAGATTAGAGAAAGAAGTCTGGTACATCTCTTTCTAGACATGTCGGTAGTTTAAATAAAAGAACATCTAACAACCTACCACACAAAGTGCCTCATCAAACAAAGAACCTTAAAATTGATGAATGGTTTGTATATTGAAGTGGAAAATGAGACAAAAGAAAAGTGGCAGGAAATCTTTCGACTCAAGACTGCTGGTGAGTAAGGTGAAGTAGAAATAGCTGATGTCACTGAGCAAGACCCTGCTGACACCATACAAATTGATGAAGACATCATGGACACTGAGGCACCTGAACAGGAAATGATAGAAGGCAATGCCTATGCAAAACTGGTATCCAGTGAGTTAGTTTTGGAACAAGTTCAGCCTTATCCTCTGGTCACTCATTCTACTGCAACCGAGGCCCCTCAAGCTACTAAACAAGGTGTAGAGGTTCACAAGTCTACAGAAGGAGAAGCTACTCCTCAGGCCACTGGGGAACAGACCTCTCAGGATCCTCCTAACACTGAAAATGTTGCAACTGAGACCCTGAGCACCAAACCACCGAAGGACTCAACAAAGGCTAAAGAAACTGACAAAAGTGTTTCCTCCACCGAGCAACCTATCGAGGATCCACAAGCCTCCCAAGCTATTGTATTGGTTCAACCAACCAAATCTAAAGAAAAGAAGATGAAAAAGCATAGTTTCAAGATTGACATATCGAAACCAATAGTGTTGCCCAATGTAGACATATCAAAATTAAAAGGGAAAGCACTCATTGAATTTGGTGAACTATGCAAAGAAATGGCCAAATAGGAAAAACAAATGGCCATACAAAAGAAAAATAAAGTACTTCAGAAGTTAAAGACACTATTATCAGATATGCTACCCACAACTACAGTGTCAGTAGATGCAACCATCCATATTCAACTGGATGAACTCCTCAATCAGATAGAGACATCTAGAGTAGATGCATCTGAATATTTGAGCAAGTTAAAGGACAAAGTGCTCACTGCAAAAATGATTGAAGAGGTACAGAAAGCTATTGCCATTGGCAAAGTTAAACTTGTCAAATTTATTGCTAAGTTGTCCCCTCAACTCAAGCACATTCTTTATTTATTTTAGAAACTCTACACATTCTCTTTATTCATTAAAGATATCAAAAATAAAACAGAAGCAATTGAGAAAGAGATCACCGATCTCTCAAATAAGTTGACCACCGAGCCCAATTCTATTCAAAAATTTTATACAAAGTTACAACAGCTCATGGCTCAACAATTGGAACTCAAGAATGAAGAGCACAAAATAAGGATAGACATTATGACTCTTCAAACCTTATTCATTCCACACTTGTCCTCCATTCAAGAATAGATCAACCAAGCCACTTACCTATCTACTACACAAGAGGGAAGCACATTAGATGGCTTATTTTCTCTATTGGCTAACATTCAAGCACATAATTCTTTAATGGACAGTGTCAAGGATGCACTCTTTGTCGCCCTCACCGAAGCAAGGACAAAGTATAAATCCATTTTTGACCAGTTGCCTCCACCAAATGGTAACTAAATTTTGATGTTTGTCAAAAAGGGGGAGTATAGTATCAAAGTATACAGGGGGAGTGTAGTATATAGGGGAGTATACCAAGACATGAACAGAGCAGTAAGCAAAGAACATTGATCACCAAGCATGCAAAATCAGAGTTATGTATAGTATATTGATAAGGGGAGTATATCTGAATATACTATTTCATTGACAAATGTATATATTGTCAGTTTAGTCAAATTTTGCAAGTATATAGATTTTTGAGTTATAACTTTGAAAGTAGTTTTTGTCAAACATCTCAACTAATGTCAAAAGGGGAGATTGCTACTACTTACTAAGATTGCCATTAGTCCTATGTTCAAAGTTATTCTATAAATTCTAGTCAGTTACTACTACTGAATCTTTCAATCGGTAAGCACAGAACAGTCAGTAAGCACAGTGCAGTCGGTTATAGAAGAAAGTAGTCTCAGAGCATAGTATACACCGAACACTCTACCGAGTAACACTCTATGTCTACCGAGTAGCAAGAATGATATACCGAGTGAACACACACCAAGTGAAACGTGTTACCAGATTCACTAAACCTGGACATATATGGGAAACGTGTTACAAAGATCAAGGAACAAGTACTGTTATCACATTGGAAATTGCACTTAAAGATTGTGTATGATTTTGAGGTCATCTAACCAATGAAATATTTTGCATGGTTATTCATTTGAGAAATCATGTTTGTAAGATCGAAGCATACCAGTTTACCGACATAAGAGATCTATTTATACAGCATGAATTCAGGATTAGACATATGTGCAAGTATATATGTGCATGTGTGTGAAGCAAGACAGATACAAAAAGGAAAATCATGAGATATCATAGAGTGTTATGACTGTTATAGTTGATAGAGAAACACAGGGGTCACCGAGAAGGATTTTAGAGAACAATCAAGGAACAGAGTAAACAGAAGGGTTTACCGACTTAATATATGGACTACCGAGGGGTGCTATAAGCAAGGTAATATCATTTTGAGCACATAGAATCTACTATAACATTTCATATGTAAAGTTGCAGATAATTTGTAAAGATTTGATTGTAATATTTTGAGTTGTAAGAAAAACCTCTAACAAGGTAAAAGACTCTAACTAAGTCTATAAATTGTAAAGCCTCTAACCAGGTGCAACATTTAGAATAAATGTTGGAAAATCCGTTAGCAAGGTAGATCTAATAGATCTTGATACTCCCAATAGGGTAAGCTATCAGAAATAGCTAAACATGTAGCTCTAACCAAGCAACCTTTATTATTGCAGTAGTGAAGTTGTGGGTGTCATCCCCACCACAGTTTTTCTCTCTAACCAAGAGTTTCTGCATAACCAAAATATATGTGTTATGGAGTGAATCATGTATGATTGTTATTTATTTGTTTTAGAATTATATTATGTTACTACACTATTCAGTTTATGCTTAACAGTAAAGTTATTGTTGAAGAAATTTTTTGAAGTATCGATTCACCCCTCCCCTCTTAGTACATTAGCTTTCCATATTGGGCCTAACAGTTTTACATGTTTCATCATGTTCGTCATTGTTTGATTCTTTGTGGGGTGATCAGATTCCTCTAGACCATATAAATCAATGTAATTTAGCATCATAGTTAATCAGTGAGAATATCGAAGATATATCCTAGGATTTAGAGGTCCGAAATTGACCCGTTCTTTAATTAAGCATGTATGTAGTAGGCTAGTGAGCCAAATCTTGTAGCCCAGATGTCAGTGGTCATTTGTAATCAATTTTCATGACCTAATTCATTCAGTTCTGCATTGCCTCCATCATCTTTTTTTTCTTTCATTGTGTTTGCTCTTGTTGCATGGTCTTCAAAGGTCTCATTGAGGTCCCTCCTAACTGTGACTGGACCAAAAATTCTCCTCAAAATCAATACCCTCCATTGAAGAATAACCTTTACAAACAAGTCTTTCTTTATTCCCAACAACTTCACCTTACTCAATCAATTTATTTCGAAACACCCATTTAGTTCCAACTGCATTCTTATCCTTAGGTCTGGGAACAAGAATCCATGTATAATTCTTTTCAATCTGATTCAACTCTTCTTCCATTGCTTTAACCTAATTTTCATCTTTATAAACTTCATTAACATCTTTATGTTCAATCTTAGAAATCAAGAAATACTCTTCTGTAATTGTTTTCCTAGTCATCACACCTCTATTCTTATCTCCTATGATCTAATTCTCTGAATGATTTAACCTTACATACTTGGGAGTCTTAGGATTTTACTGGTTTTTAGACTCTTGACCTCTTTCTTCTGCACTAGCACTTGTACCTTCTCCTTCATTCTCAATATTTTTAAGAGCAATCTAAATTTGATTATGGTTTTTCACTTTCTTTCCTTTATCTGCATTGACATCTTGATCATCTAAATTTTATCTGCAAGATTTGATTTTCTTCTCATTTCCTTCATGAACCTTCACATTAGCAATTTCTACTATCTTCCTCAATATTTTGTTATAACACCGGTAGGCTTTACTCTTAGTAGAATAACCAAGAAATATTCCTTCATCACTTCTAGGATCAAACTTACCTAGATCTTCATCTCTTCTGATATAGCATTTACTACCAAAATTTTTGAAATATCAAACTATAGGAACATGACCAAACCATAACTTATAAGGAGTCTTACCATTATCACCTTTGATATGCACTCGGTTAAAAGTATATCTTGCAGTACTCACAACTTCTCTCCAATAGATATGCAGAACATTTTTGTCAATCATCATGGTTCTAGCAACTTCCTGAATTGTCCTATTCTTCCTCTCCATAATACCATTCTACTGAGGGGTCTGTGGAGTAGATAACTATCTCTTAACCCTATTCTCTTCACAAAGAGAATTAAACTCACCAGAAGTAAATTCACCACCTTTCTTAGATCTTAGACACTTTAGCTTCACTCCAGTCTCTGTCTCAACCATAGCTTCGAAAACCTTGAACTTATCCAAGGCTTTAGAATTCTCCCTTAAAAAAGTAACCCACATCATCCTTGAATAGTCATCGATCAACAACATGAAATACATGTCACCTTGCAAGCTTCTCACTCTAGAGGGACCACACAAATTAGTATGCACAAGATCCAATATTCCATTAGAAGTATATTGTTTTCTTTTGGAAGAAACTCTTGTCTACTTCCCTAATTGATATTCCTTACATACCAGATTAGTAGGCTTTACAATATTAGGTAGATCTATCATTGCTTGAGTAGAACTTATCTTAACCATGCAGTCAAAAATTACATGAGACATCCTTCTATGCCATAACCAACTTTCATCATCTTGAGCAATCAAACAACTTTTACCACTAGCATTCAAGTGAAAGATATTACCTTTAGTCTTTATACCTGATGTAATCTTTATTCTAGAGCTACTCAAGATCTTACACTTCCCATTCTTGAATTGCAAATCATAACCCTTATCAACCATCTGTCCAACACTCAAAATATTATGCTTTAGACCTTTCGTAACATCTTAAAATTGCACCCCTCACAATTTTTGACTACATTTGGGTCTTTGCCTTAGTGTTTGCACCCCTCGTCTTGATCAGAGACTTGAATATACTCATGCACACCAAAAACACCTTGGAATTTAATAATTCACTCAAGGGCCACCTTGATCCTACCCCAAAATAGGGCAAGACTAGGGCATGGAACCCTGGGACCCCTTAATTGGGGTCTATCTTGATCCCCTCCTTTGGACCTAACTCAAATTTGAAGTGGGAAAATCCCCCCTATGTTTGCTCAAGTCAGAAAATTGGTCAATTAATTCCATTGGCAAGTATATAAGAGGGATTTACCCTCTCATTTGACATAACACAAGATCATCTAGAAATCATTATCAAGCATTCAAGCATTCAAGAGCAACTGAGCATTTTTGGTTTTCCTTCAAGCTTTGGTGCAGCAATAGAGTCAAGATTTCAAGCATTGAAGAGGAGACCATAATTCTACTTCATGAAATCATAATTCCATGTGGAGGCAAGAAAAAATTCAAAAGGAGGTATAAGCATTTCATTTTCAAGCAATTAAACATCCCCTCGAAGAGGAGGATTTCTACTTTCAATCATTTTATTTACATTATTTCAACCACTTGGTTAATTCCAAAACCAGGGTTTGACTTGAAGGCAAACCCCTATTCCCAACACATTTCCCTTTATTTCTATGTACAAGAAATAGGTGTGTAGTTGTACTTCTGGAATTAGGCTTTATTCGTAGAGACGAAAAAACCCTTTTCGAAGCATGAAAAGTTCAGAGGACCGGTTGGAGGGAACCCCTGTTTAGACACATGGTCCCTACAACTTTTGCCCAATTTTGCAGAGCAGCTCCAAATCATCTCAAACTTCTAAGATCTAGGTGCATGAGTGAATCCCAAATCTGTAGCTTGTTGTTTTCACATACTTTGTCTTCATTTTCAGCACTTTGCCTTAATTCAATTAATCAACTTACAAAAGAGGGTCAAACACATCCCAATTTCAACCAATCTAATTAGTATTGAGTCCTTGCATCCTTTAGGATTGGATCTAGTAGATTCATCCCCCTCTTTTGAATGTAAAGTTTCACCAAGTGAAAATTGAACTTAATCAATTTTCCCTTCCAAGTGGAGAATTTGCTAAGTTCCCAATTTTCCACTTTACATTTTGGTGAACTTGACTCCTTACACCCTTAATTCTGATTTTTAATTTCAAATCTGAGTGTATGCAATTTAAAATTCAAATTTTCATTTGCAAGTTTAATTTCCTTGCAATTTTTAAAAATTTAGAGGTTGAATCATAAAAACCCTAATTTTTGGATTCAAAATTGAGTTTGTCATTTGTCTAAATTGGATTGATTGTTTCAGATCTGAGAACTTTTCAATTTTTCATTTCAAGTTTTTATTTACACTTTCAAATTTTTTTAAAAATTAAAAATTAAGTGGTTAAATCACAAAACCCTAATTTTTAATTTTAAAATTGACCTTGTGTATTGTGTAGATCTTGCATTAATTTTCAGATTTGGGTCTTTACTTCAATTTCAAAATTCATTTTCCCTCCTTGCAACATTCAAATTTTTAAATTTAAATTTTTAAAATTAAGCGGTTTATGCAACAAACCATAATTTTTAAAATTAAATTAATCTTATGCAAATTCAAATTTTTCTTTAAGCATTTAATTGATTCAATTAAATCTAAAGTCTCTTATTGTCCCTCTAAACATCATAAAACTTTGCCCTTAAGTGTGCCCTTTTTTGTTCTTCTTTCAATTAATCATTTTAGTAAATATCCTAAGTGTGTCCCATTTCAACCTTCAAGGATTATTTTTGCATATCTAGACATCTCCACTTCCCATATCCTTCTGGAATTCACATTAAAATCACAATATCTTGCTTCCCCAAAAATTTGGTAAAAATTTAGTCGACCGTGTGTTTGGACCGTGCTACTACCACCTTGGTCTCGACTTTTTCTACTTAAACTTTGAGAGCCTGTTTTGACTGTATTTTACTACACAATTCTAGAGATTTGTGAGATTTTGTTGATTTTAGGTCACCTTAAGGTCAAAAACAAATCTAAATTTTAACATTTCTATTTTCAATTTAAATTTTAAAATTAAGTGGTTAACTACATATGCCCTAATTTTTAAAATTAAATTGATTTCCTCAATATTTCAACATTTCAAACTTTCAAAATTTTAATTAAGAGGTTAGATTTAGACAACCCTAATTTTAATTTTGATTTTTCGTCCTTTCAAAATTTTAAAATTAGGAGGTCATTTTCAGCCCTAATTTTAAATTCAAATTTCTATCTTCTATGGGATAATTTTAAATTTAATTTAAGAGGTTATTTTAACATAGCCCTAAATTCTAAATTTCAAATTCCTAGGAGATTGCATTATTCTTTCAATTTATTTTTCCTAGTGCATAGTTTTACTACTATTAGTCCTACCTATAGTATCCCCATCAGGAGAAGTTGTAGAATTAAGGCTACCCAAGGTTTGATTACCGAGAAAATGGAGCCTAATTTTGCTTGCTTTTTCAATAAGGATATTGGCACTTCTTCTAATCTTATATATATTCCCTCTTATCCTCTTGATAATTCTCATAATGAGGAGGATTCAACGACTAGAGTATCTGTTGACCAATTGGTGAAGATGGACATTAAATTTGACAATATTCAACAATGGATGAGTCAAGACTACCTAGAAAGTGAAGCTCTCCCATTGATTGAAGGATTAAAAAGAATGATTCAAAGTGATAAACATGGTGTTGATATCTTACATGGTATTGCTCATATTTTTTATTCTAATATCATGCCTATGAAGAGTTGTGTCAGAAACCTAGGTTATACACAACCTCCTAGTCAAGTTAATCATTCCATTCCTTTAACAACTCCTATGACTAGTGTTCCTATCTTCACATCAAATATCATGGCTACCTCCACACAAAATGTTATACCTACAAGTGTTAGTAATGGGGGAAATAACTCTTCTTTCATTTCTCCTACCATGAGTGTTCCCCTTGTTACCCAATCACATTCACCACCTACAAATGTTAGTTAAGGGGGCAACTCCTTCAATCACAATTCCTTTATTCCTCCTATGAATCTTCCATGTGTTACCCAATCTTCTCCATTACCTACCTATCATAGTGTCCCATCTCCTTATTCTTAATCTCTTCATTCATCAACAATATCACTCCACCCTCTCAATCCAACATGTCTAATTTCAATCCTTCTACTAAAGCTATAATCAGTAGTCTAGCCCAAACAGTGTCTTCCTTACAACAAAAAATAACTTCTATGAATCAATCCAAGTATAATGTGACCGCATTTTATGTAGCGAGCCCATTTTCCAATGAAATTGTTAGAGTCGTCCCTCCTAAACATGTACAAGTCCCTCAATTGGAACTTTATAATGGAAAAAGTGATCCCTTAACTCATGTTAAAATATTCCAAACTTTGTGTAGTGACTTTTCTCATGATCAAAGGTTGTTAGCAAATTTTTTTACTAGAAAATTAAGGGATAGAGCTTTGCAATGGTCTTTTTATTTTCCTCCTTATTCTATTACTTATTTTCAACAAATGGCTAATTATTTTATTCAACTTTTTTACAATAACATTTGTCCAAAAGTTAATTTGACTAATTTGATGCATTATAAACAAGGAGTTAAAGAAAAAGTGACTAATTTTATTGGTAGATATATGCATTTGCATTCTCAGATTTCTTTTCTTCTTCCTGATCAAGACATTCAAAATATTTTCATTTCTAATTTACAAAAATATATTAGGGATAAACTTAACTTAATTGAGTTTACTTCCTTTCCGCAGTTGTGTGTAGTACTTCACAATTATCAATTGAATGTGAGCCAATTGGAACAATAATCTCATTCCATGGCTCCGAGTGATAAGGGTGATAGTGCTCAACAATCATTTGCGATGTTCAAACCAGAAAAAGGATTCATCAAATTCATAACATCAACAACAACACTCAAGTAACATCCACTACAAGTGTGCCTCCTTTGTCTAAATTCTTTAGAAGAGACAAATTGTTTACCCCTTTGAATGAATCTTTGCATAGAATTATGTCTTAGATAATACAAAGGAACGTGTTAAAACTTCCCCAAATCAAACCAATTGATCCATCCAAGACAACTTCACCTTAGTTTAATGCTAAATATTTTTCAATATCATCATCAGCCTAGTCATGATACTGAGAAGTGTTTTTCATTGAGAAGTAGGATTCAAGAATTGATTGATAACAATACTATATCTATGGCAGGTGTGAATGGTAAAGGAAACAAATCTTTAGCTCCTCCTAATCAGAACCTTCAAATTTTTATTGATCCTTTACCATCCCAATCCACTAATGTGATTGAGATTGATTATCTTGCTTACTCTCCCAATTATGTGACCCTTGAATCTAATAATGTGGTGAACCTTGTAGATCAACAAGAACCTCATAAGGATTTGTACCTAACATTTGATCCTATTGATACCATTAAGGCACCTGATGGCCCAATATAGATAATTGCAAAAATAAAAGGTATACTCTCTAGAGAAGTGCTTATTGATCCTTCTTGCATGGTTAATGTGATAACTAAAGAATTTATTTATACTTTGAAATTGCATCAATTGATATTTGATGATACTGATGTGATAGTTAAAGTTTTTAATGGCTTCTCTTGTCTTGCTACTGGTTCTATAACACTTCCTATTAATGTTGGTACTAAATGCCTAGATGTTCAATTTGCTATGATTCCTACATTTGAATAATTTTGTGTGAAGTTGGGACATCCTTGGCTCTCTTCCATGAAATCGATCACTTCTATTGTTCATAAGTGGCTGAAATTTCCTCATAATGGTGAAACCATAACTCTTAATCATAGCATATTTCAACCTACACTGAGGCATGGAGATGTTTGTCTTGATTATTTTTTGTCCGAACAATTCAAGCCTATTCAACCTAGAAGTGATTCTCTCTTTAGATCATAGAAAAACTGGAAAAATGAAATGATTTTGTCATTGAGTAAACCTAGAAATCCAACACTTAGTATTACTCTTGATGATCATACACACCCTCTTGAAAATAAGATTATTCTTCCTCCTAAGGAACGGAATAGTCTTCTTCCTAAAGAGGAAACTATCCCTTCTCTGAAAGAGGAGTATCCTTTCTCCTAATAAAAGAGATATTCCTCTTCCTAAAGAATAATCTATTACTTCTCCTATGGATGAGTCCACTCTTCCTCTCAAAGATAGAAAAAAATATTCCTCCTAAACAACAATCTATTCCTCCTAAGGCTAGACCTATCCCTCCTCCTCATGATGGACTTGGTCTTCTTTCTACACCTCCCATTCCTCCTTTATATGGTGTGGTTCCTCCTCCTTCATCTTATAGAGAGAAATGAATAGCCTTTCCTATTGTCCAACCTAAACTTCCTCAACCCATTCATCCTCCCCTGAAAGTAGAGACGAAGCCTATACCTAATGAGCCTTACCCTTCTCAACTTTCAGCCAGAGCTAGATGAAACCATTGTGTGAGAGAATGCCGATGGAGATGTCATACTAGATCTCATGAAGTTGCTTCCCAAACCACTTCTCCTACAGCACCAACAATTGACATGATTCAATTTTCTCCTAAACCAGATGTTCAACCTAATTCTCAAAATCACAAAATACTTAAGACAAATGATGGTTCAAGTTCTATTCCTATTAGAGCTCCTATTCTTATTATTATTGATGAATAAATAGGTGAGAATATTCTTAATGATGAAAATGTTGATATTAATATTTATGATGATGAATATAAATATGTTGATGTTGACAATGACTAATTTGCAAAATTTTAAAAAGAATTAATCCTAGCTCCTAGTAACAAACAAAGTGACTTAGCATTATAGCATGGTCCTTGTTTGGAACTTGTGATAGCTCCATCTACCATGCTTGATGTGGCTCCTTTTGCATGTTGTCCACCTTCTTGAAATAATGATTAGCAAGATCGGGGGGAGGACGATGTGCTTGATTAGTTTCATTAGCACCCTAGCTTCTCTCTCTCTATCCTCTCTTGCTTATTTGTGACATTCTTCTATGTGTTCTCCTTATTCTTCTATTGGTTGTCCCTAGTTTTGTCTACTTGAGGATGATGCAAAGCATTGAGATCTCTTTTGGTCTTTCCCATGTTAAATCAAAAGACACATGTGTTCCCTTCTTCCATGGTGGTTTCCTTTCTTTGGGGGAATAGGATGATTTTATGCATATGCATATACATGATATACATGAGTTATCATAAAAAGCACACTGACTCTAAAGTTAGGTGAAACCACTTTGTGTTCATTATCCTTTGATTTATCCTCTCTTGGGGGCTAAATTATTGTGATAATGTGCTATTCTTATTTGGGTCTATCCTACCTTAAAGAAATTGCTCCTGATAAGGCATACACAATCACTTTAATGTGGGGGTGTACACTCTGTTCATGATTCTCTCTTTTGATACTTTAAGTTACTTAGCGAACTTTGTCTTTGCTTTGTAATTTTTGGTATTCTTTTCATGGCTCATAGTAAGAGAACCTTACTAGTTGCAGTCATGGTTCTCTTTTTCTATCTCTCACTATCTTCTCTTTTACCTTGTCATTGAAGTAGTAAGATCTTAAAGTCCACTGGGGGCTTGGTGAATCTTGCCTCCTCGATGTGGTGAAAGTCTTTCAATTTGAATTCCTTGTAATTTATTGGTAGCATTTACTTAAGCTTATACTCCTGCTAAAGTGGGGGCTAAATGTAACATCCTAAAATTGCACCCCTTGCAATTTTTGACTACATTTGGGTCTTTGCCTTAGTGTTTGCACCCCTCAGCCTGATCGGAGACCTGAATATGCTCATGCACACCAAAAACACCTTGTAGTTCAATAATGCACTTAGGGGCCACCTTGATCTTGCCCAAAAATAAGGGAAGACTAGGGCATGGCACCCTAGTCCTCACTAGGACCAGGTTGTGGCACCCTGGGAACCTTAATTGGGGCCTATCTTGATCCCCTCCCTTGGACCTAACTCAAATTTGAAGCGGGAAAATCCCCCCTATGTCGGCTCAAGTCAGAAAACCAGTCAATTAATTCCACTGACATGTATATAAGAGGGATTTCCCCTTTTATTTCACATAAAAAAAGATCATCTGGAAATCATTATCAAGCATTCAAGAGAAATTGAGCATTTTCAGTATTCCGTCAATCTTTGTAGCAGCAATAGAGCCAAGATTTCAAGCACTAAAGAGGAGACCAAAATTCTACTTCATGAAATCATAATTCCATATGGAGGCAAGCAAAAATTCACAAGAAGGTATAATCATTACATTTTCAAGAATTCAACATCCGCTCGAAGAGGAGGATTTCTACTTTTAGTCATTTCATTTACATTATTTGAACCACTTGGTTAATTTGAAAATTGGGGTTTGATCTGAAGGCAAACCCCTATTCCCAACACATTTCCCTTTCTTTTTGTGTGCAAGAAATAGGTGCACTACTGTACTTCTGGAATTAGGATGAACATTCCCAGAGATGAAAAAACCCTTTTCGATGCACGAAAATTTTGGAGGACCAATTGGAGGGCACCCCTGTCTGGACATAGTTGCTATAACTTTTGCCCGACTTTGCAAAGTAGCTCTGAATCATCTCAAACTTCTTAGATCTAGGTACATGACTGAATCCCAAATCTGTAGCTCACTATTTTTGCATACTTTGTCTTCATTTTCAGCACTTTTCCTTAATTAAATTAATCAACCTTAAAAAATAGGGTCAAACACATACCAATTTCAACCAATCTACTTAGTATTCAGTCCTTGCATCCTTTAGAATTATATCTAGTAGATTCATCCCCCTCTTTTGAATGTAAAGTTTCCCCAAGTGAAAATCGAGCTTAGTGAATTTTCCTTTCCAAGTGGAGATTTTGTTAAGCTCCCAATTTTCCACTTTACACCTTCAACATACAAAACATCATCAATGTTATTCTTACCATCAAGAGAAATAGAACCTCTACCATGGATTATACTATCTCTATCGTCACCAAATATTACTACACCACCATTATACTTTTCCATGCAAACAAACTTATTCTTATCACCTGTCATATGATGAGAGAAACGACTATCAATAACACATTAATCATTGTCTTCAATCTTAGGAATTGAATCTTTCCCTTCATTTATGTAGCTAGTAGAATCAATAGTCACCAGATCATCTTCCTTGATAGCAATGAACACGCATTCATCTCCTAAATTTCCCTTCTTAGAATCATCATCTGTCATACCTTCATCAGCAACAAAATAACAATTCTTTTGATATTTAGACTTATAATGCTTCAATGGCTTCTTAGAAACTCTTTTCGGACACCTTGAGTCAAAATGTCCTATCTTATTACATGAAAAACATTTAGGAGGCAAATTTCCTTCATACTTACCACCACCCTTAGGAAATATCTTGGGAATCAAGGCTTCAATCTCTTCAAGATCTCTTTCTTCTTCTTCAATCTCTCTCATCTCTTTCTCATATCTAGATAGCCTTGTATAACTTTCTCTCAGATCATATTTTTTATTCCCGGATACAGTAGCTTTAAATGCAGATTCAGATTTAGGAGGGGCTTTTGCAAACTCGCTCAACTCAAAAGTAGCCAGCTTACCAATCGACATATCTCTAGTCACATATGTCACAGTCTGGATCTCCCCAATAGAAACAACCTTGTGATTGTAAGAAGGAGGCAAGGATCTCAGCACCTTAGTTACAATCTTAGAATCTTCCAACACTCCACTGGTACATCTAATGTTCAATACTAGATCATTCACTTTCGATATAAAGGAGGTAATGTTCTCATCTTTGCCTATCTTCAACATCTCATACTTTCCTTTCAATCTTTGCAACTTAGCAACTTTCACATGGTTGTCACTTTCATGAAAAGTCTATAGCTTCTTCTAGATCTCATGAGCAGTCTGCAAATCCATCACATTAGTCATCTTAAAATCAGACAAGGCACTCAACAATGCTTCCTTAGCTCTAATATTGAATTCAGCTTCCTTAATCTCATCCAGAGTAGTAGGACCATTTGGAGGAGCATTATACACATTCTTAGTAATCTTCCAATATGTCTTCATTGATGCATCCCAAATGACATTCCATCCAATTCTTCTAGAGAGTGTAAATTTTTCCATCAAATCTCAGACTATCCTTCTTGAAAGAAAAGGTTTCCATCCCGAATCTTCTCAAGCTCCTTCCAGAGGATGTAGCTCTGAAACCAATTGGTGGTAACTATAGTGTCCACCCTTGACTTGACTTGACTTGGTTTGCTTAGATTTGACTTTTATTCCATGTGTGAAAGACTTATCTCAACTATTTATGATGATTATTCATGTGTTTTGGTTACACATTGTGATGATAAATATCATTGGGCATATGCTATTTTGGATGATTTATACGATGTTGATACTATCATTATTGATCATGTGATTTGATGGATACTATATGCTTACTATGTGATAGATTATCAAAAGATTATATTGATCATGGTTTGATGTTGATTATGATTACACTAACCCTATTTCATTATTATATTTGATGAGATGCTTATGAGATGTGTTTGACTATTGTTTGACTATCTTTGTGATAGAGACGATTCCACATCCCTCATTGCGAGCGAGATATGTCATCATGACTCTCTATCACTTGCTTGTTATGATATATATATGTATATGTTGTATTATCATTTTGTGGTTGCAAGACCTTGCAAGTACCAGACATCGACTCCACTTGGCTTCACAGGTCTGAGTGTGTCTTTAATTCCAATGGCTTATGTCGTTCGGAGAGGACATGAGTTCCCTTCACATAGTCTAGGTCTAAGATGTTCACCAAGTGTTGTTAGCATCTTGGCATAATTCACCACGTTAGTTAGTGAGTTTGATCATTTTAGTATTGTGAGTATGTTTAGAGATGGTTGATTTATTTGACTATGTTTAGATAATTATGTGATCCTTGATGAGTGATTTCATAATTAATAATGCTTATTTTAATGTACTTAATCTATTGTCTTTGAGTATTTAATTATTTGATATTTTATGTTTATTTATTTTGTGTGATTTTAATACTTATTAGGTATTTATTGTTTAATATATATTGTTGTTTAATATTTATTTAATATTGGTGGTTTATTCTTTATTGAGATTTGATCATTTATTTGATATTTTATTATTTATCATTTATTGTTATTGGTTTAATTATTTATTTGGTATTTAATGTTTATTTATTTATTATTGGTTTATTGTTTAGTTGGTATCTAATTATTATTTATTGTTTAATAGTGCTTTTATATTTTAATGTTGATTAATATTTATTGGTGGCTTTTAATTTATTTATTGAGCCTTGGTTATTTTTTATTTATTTATTTAGTCAGTTTTTATTTCATTAACCTTGGCAATTTGTATTTAATTATTTATTTGGCTCTTTAATTCATTTATGAGGTTTTGGTTTTAACTTCCCCATTTAATTTTATTTATTTATTTATTTATGGCTCATGTTCTATTTATATATAGTTTACTTTTATATATTAGTTGGAGTGTATAAACACATTTGAATAAAATAATATCTCCCCAGTTAGTTGTATAAGAAGATTTAATATTACTTTTATCTAAACTCCATTCTCATTGGTTGAATTTGAAATGGAAAATATAAAAGTAACCTAACATGAGGTTGGTAAAAAATATTATATTTTGGTTTATTTTCATTGGCTAGAGTTTTGCTTTGGATTTCTGTTTATTCGGTAGTCTGCACTTGTTGTCGGGTTACCATTCTTGGAGATTTTTTGCAACATTTGGATTTTGACTTGGTTTTAGGATTGTTGGAGCTTGTGATTTGGATTTGGATTTGGAGCTCTTCGTCAAATTCCTTCCATAACTTCTATTTCCAGGTTGGAGCTCTTATCTCTTGTAAGGATTTTTTTATATATCTGTATTCTTCGTGTCTGCAGAAATTGTTGTTTTGGGCTTTTATTTGGGGAAATGATTTATTATAAAGCTTATACTATAGTTTTTGGATAAATTTTTTTGTGCATGAAATTTATTGTAAAGTTGAACTATAGGGCTTGGGAAAAATACTTTTTTTTCATTGGTTGGGAGTGTTGTTGTGAACACACGACTCTATGCAATTCCTATTGTTTGAAACTCAACTTTTGGATTTCCTGGTGTAGCTTGGCTTGATGGGTCTTTGGAGAAATTTGGTGGTATCGAACAATTTTGGGTTTATTTGTGAGTTTGGGATTACTCCCGCGAGTTCTCTAGATGGGAACTGTTATGAAGGAAGCTCACAGAGAGTTAATCTTGGTTTCCCTTGTCTTTAATTGATTCTATATGGTATTATTTGTGGTTCTTGAGTGTGGTTTTGTCTATAGAATGTGATTTAGTCTTGGTTTGAATTCTCTATATTAAGTTTTCTGTGTATTATGGAAGGAAATCTCTATTGTTCGAATTGCATCTTGTCCTTCATATATTTATGGATTTGAGTTTCGTTTGTTGCTCTCATTTTGTCTTGTCTGGGCATCACTTATGCAGTTGGTTTTGAGACTTGGAAATTTTCCCTTGATTTTTAATTTAGATTCGTAATTTTACTGTTTTCTGTGTTTTCTATTTTCTTAGTCATATGCACTAAAACAGTGGTTGTATGTGCTAAATAATTGATCATATGTGCTAATTAGTTTGTCATATGCCTGTAGAATTATCCATATGTGTTATTCTGCTATTTGTATGCACTAAATTATTGGTCATATGCGCTGAAAGATTATTCATATGCGCAAATAAAAAGTCAAATGCACTAGACTAAATATCATATACACTAATATGTGGTTTTCTAGCATTTTACTCGGTTTTCATTATCTGTTTGATTTTATTTTAATCTGATTTTTTACCAGAGGCTTTTAGGATGTTTATTGATGATTTTCTAGATTGAGAATTTGATTGATTTGATGAAGCTTTCATGGTTTTCTCTTCTATGTTATCATTATGATGGATTTATGCCTCTATCATGTTGAGAAGCTATGGTAGAGAGAGAGTTATTTATTGTGCTCAATCCAACAAATTGATATGCCTTGCTCTTGTTATTTAATTCATTTGATGAGAAGATTTGGTTATCTTATTGATCCATTTTTATCCTATGAGGCTCTTGATGTTTATTTGGCTTTATGACCTTTGGATGACCATGTATATGTATGCTTGTATGATGATTATGATTCAAGATTTGATTATTATTATGAGCCTCTTGTTGCATTTATTGTTTGGGCCATGTTAGGGGGGTGGGATTTCATGTGATGACTGGGCTCATGAGAGATAGGCTTGCATGAGGCTCCTTATAAGGATGCATAAAGTCTAGACTGCCAGGGCATATTGGGAGTTTACCATGATTTGTAATAAGTGATAACCTAAATAATTAATGGGTTGGGTAGCTAGATTCATTAATAAGATAACAAATTGATTGAGCCTTATGACTTAGTCCTAGGGATGATGTTTTACGATAAGCATGTGAAGGCCATGAAGATGGTAAGCTAATATCCATTGGTCTCTCATAGGTTGAGATGGCTCCACATGTCCATCAGGCTAGTGCCTTATGTTATTATGTTTTTGAGGATGGCATGTACTGACACTCCACTCCTACATGTTTTCCCTTGATGATTTATGATTATGCCTTATTGGATGCATTTGTTTTGATGAGTTATATGCCTCTAGGAGTTTATTCTTGTTTTGTGAGGGTTCTTGCATGAGTGTCCTTCTGTGGTTGGTCTCTTTGGTTAGGGTCCCAACTGAGGTCTATAAATCTCCTATGTGAAATGTAAGGAAATTATCTAGTGATGTATGGGTACCCAACAGTATTGTCGGTTGTTTTTCTTGTATATGTGTGATTCTGCGAGTAAGAAAAGATTGTTTGAGAAAATCATCTTTCAAAGAATTTCGGATTTATAGTTGCATTTGCAATAATTAGGAGACCATATGGAAAGCTGAAAGTGCATATCTTAAAAAGGATGCAAGTAGATGCCTTTGACATGACTAGGAAATTCAAATTGTTTATGCATAAATTTTTGTATTGATGGTGTGGCAGTATCCTTCCTTCCTCTTCTCTCTTTTTGGGTTAAAGATTCAAATACTTAGGAGTTTGTTGATATTAAATAAAAGGATCGAAACCATCATTGGTGGAATGATTTTACATATATTAAAGAGAAGTTTGGATGGAATAAATTTGCATTGAAGATTAAATTTTAAGTATTGCATTCATGACCTTTGTTCTTTAAAAGGGAAGAATTGATTAAATAGAATATCTCATCATTCAAAAAATAATAATAAAAAAAAATGGAAATTTTCACAAAACTAATGGAATAAAGACTATATGATATAAATATGTGTATAGAAGTGAGGATTGGTGCATTGTGTATGTAGAAGTTGAATTGATACCATAGTGTCTTTAATTGTTTGGCAAGATAAAAGTTTTAGCTTTGAGTAGGAGATGTGTGACTTTGAAGAAATGTTTTCCCTGATTAAACAAATGGATTAAGAAGGATGTTACCTCCTTACCTTATTTAAATTTTAAGAAAGTTCTTCCTTCACAAATGTTAGTGAGATAAAATGATAAGTAGTTGTATGAATTTGTATCGGGTCTCTAAATGTCAATTTTTCTTGAAATGCTGAAAATACACAGTCTATGAAGGATAATAATCAAGTAATGATAGGAAGTGTGTTTGAATAGAATGATGCATATATCTATGGAATTTGTGTGACATTAGATGAAAGAGGAAATTAATATTTTGCAAGTAGACCTGTGATATCCGTAATTTAGATAACTAGGAGTATATTAGGAGGCTGCTATTGGTAAGAGGTGTGGATGTGAGTAGAAACTGATATTAGAATTTTGGCTTAAGTAATGAGACTTATTTTCTTGTTTAAATATATGATTGACTAAATTGCTTAAAGACTTTATGAAGGACATTCTAATCTTCTATATGCTATTAGTTGTGCATATAGAGAAATGATTTATTTTATAGTTTATTATCAAGTGATTAATTGAAGTTCTAACCTATGTTTCTATTATAAATTGGTAAATATGATCATGGTATAGATACGATATCTTGAACACTAGTCATAATATGCATGAATTCCTTGTGCATGTATGAGTACATTAGTCACTTTATCACTTCCTAGCATATGTCATCTTCCATAGAAAGTAATTTTTTAGACTTTCGTAAAATATTGCATTGCATTAAAGATGATGTAAGGGATATGGATATATGAATAAAATAAAGGTCTTAAATATATGGAGTGCAGTCCCTAACATATTTAGGGCATTGCACCCTTGGATGTCCTACATTGGTTACTCCCTTTGGTGTGACTAATGTTGGTAACCTCATGATGTGGTTAGATGAGTCATTTATTTTGCCTTAAATTAATTTTTGATTTGTATGATGTGTCATTGGGATTAATGTGTTTTTAATTTCTTTATTCTTGGGATGACCCTCTTTTTTTTATTTTCCCCTTGTGGTGGCACTTGTCACACTTAAATTTCTTGATTGATTTGGCCGACAACTTTTCTTTTTTCATAATTTAATGAATATATTTGAGGATATTTCCTTTTGACTTCCTCTTTTGTTGTCTGTGGTGATCATTCTGAGTGTCGAAGTATTGTGGGCCCTTAACTTGAGTCAAGTGTTGTCTCTATCATGTTCATTTTTTAACCTTTGATATTGTGTGCAAGGGAGGACACCACAGATAAGTGCACTAGACTAAGCAAACAATTAGATAATGTTAATATTAGTTGAGTAAATGAAATGTGTTAATAAGAAGAAATGTGTTGGTAACTTTCTAAATTTTATAGTAGATAGAAGTGCTTTGGAATTGCCAAGCCTATAATTTATGGAATAGTTAAATAAAAACTAGTTGTTGGATTTCTTCCCTTCAAAGGTTTTTGTGCATATATCATGTATAAATAATGGATTAAGGAAGTCTTGAATGATTTAATTGGATGAAAGTTTCACCTAATGTTTTTATTAGAGTAGCGCAATGGAAGCATGGTAGAAAATTAGAATATTTGAATGTCATGAATCTTGATCATTTTAGTAAATGGGTTACATATCTTTGGTTATCATGTGATGTATTGAATATATTTGATTGGAAGATGCTTGTTTTTGTTAATATTTCCCTCATTTACACTTATGCCATGATTTTTTCCAATAATATAGTATGTGAATATGTGTAGGATATTGTGTTAAATGTATATATATCTCTTTTTATTTGTTTGCAACTAGATGTTGAGGAGTGTTGCTATGCTTATTTGGTGTGAATTATTGTAATTTCTACTTATTAATGCTCAACTCAGTGACTAAAATTATAGTTTTGTTTTGCAGAGTGTGGTTAAAATGAAGTTCTCTTGAAAATATTTTAACAATTTAGTGTACATATTGTAATTAATAGGATTTAGTCCTTTGTTTACCTCTTGTGTAACGTGTTTATTTTGAATAATTGAAGCATAAGGAGGAAATTTTGTTGTCATTATTTTGCTTGAGCTGGAAAATATTATAATATGATTATGTCAAAAGGAAGCTGTTGATTAATGTGTGCTATTTGTTGTTCGTATTTTGGTATGGTTTTGTCATTGATGTCAACACCTACTAAACACTTATCAACTCTGGCATTTTGGAGTATCAACAACATTCACCAGCAAGCAAGTGACTTATGCATAGTCATTAGTATCTAGTACACCAGCAAGATATAATGATCACCGACACTTGGAATGATATGGAAAACACTTGGTTATGTCAAAGACATCGTGTCAACACTTTGTCTTGGAGTTTTGTTTATTGGTATATTAGCATTTGCATATTTGTTGTTACTGGCAAATAGGTCCAGGTTACACTGGCAGGTTTATCTTTTCCAGATCAGCGTGGCATGCTATGGAGATGACTTATTATTGTTGTAAATGCATTAAGCCAATATATTGAATCAGTTATTATATCGGGTATTAATTGATGTGTAGATTAATTTTATTGTAATATCTTGTAGAGCTGACCTACTAAAATTGGTCCTAGGTTATGGTATAAATGCAAGATCTTATTTGTAAGATCGAATGTGGAATGCAAAATAGGATTGTGTGAAGGTATATGAGAGAATAAGAAGAGCTATACACACAGACATCATTTGAAGATTGAAGGAGGGTTTTTGAGAAGACAATCGGAACTACACCGGTACTGAATCCAACATATGAAGATGCTATTTTGAGCAGTAAATTCTTATTGGATTTAACCATCCAACTATAGTCAGTGTGACTCCCATTTTGTGATTGAGCGGTGAGCTCTAGGTGCTTGGTCTTTTTGCATGTGCAGACCCCATTTGTATACACTTACTATTTGCAGTAGTATCATCTGATTGTGGGTAAGGTTTCCCATTGTGGTTTTTCCCCTTATAGGGTTTCCATGTACAAATATTGGTGTTATGTGTTGTGGATGACTTTGTCTTTTTGTTTCATGCATTAATCCTTATTGGTATTGCAATTAACTATTAAAAATGTCTACCGACATATGAGACTAGTTTACCGATATTAAGCATTAAGTTGGTTAAGTTGTTTTTGGTTTGAATTTATTAGACAAATGATTCACACCCCCCCCACACCCCCCCGCCCCCTCTCTATTGTCTTTGGGACCTAACAATTGGTATCAGAGCTTAGTCCTCTTTTGCGAAAGTTTAACAACTTGAGGAGATCCAATGTCTACTAACTATTTCAGGAAGGACATTCCTAAACTTGATGGAACCAACTATGGTATATGGAAAATCAGAATGGAGACACATTTAAATTGTATTGGAAAGGACATCTGGGATGTTACAAAGAATGGTTATACTGCTCCTACTTAGAGTCAGCCCAATCCACCCAACTTGACTAAAGATGAGGAAAATGATTGCAAAGCAAGAGAAGCACTTTTGAGTGCATTATCTAATGAACAAATCATGGGACTATCAGATAGGTCTACTGCTAAAGCTATTTGGGATCATTTGGAAACACTGAATGAAGGATATTCCATAGTCAAAATTGCAAAACTTGAAAGCTTTCAGGTCAGGTATGAACATGTAAAAATGGAAGAAGATGAAAGGATTTATGCTTTTATGGAAAGAGTAAATGAGACTTTTTTGGGTATTAAATGTTGTGGAGGAACCTTAAGTGAGGATGAAATTGTTTCAAAAGTTTTAAGTGGATTTCCACTGGCATATAAAATGAGAGTCACTGCTATAAATGAGTTAAGAACAATGCCTAATACATTAGTAACTAGGGATACATTGATTGGAAAACTTTCAGCTTTTGAAATTGAAGAATTTAGTCCTATTGCTACTATAAAGACAAATTTAGCCTTTAAAGCATCAACATCATGTACTCCATCATTTGACAAATCTGATTGGAAAGCCCTTTATACAAGAGAACTTGAAGAAAGAAGGAAAGAAAATGAAGAACTTGAAGAACTTGAAGCACTATTTGCAAGGAAAATGCCTAAAGGTCCAGTTGGAAGTGAGTATGAAGGTAAAGCACCCTTTAAATGTTTTAACTACAATAAGATTGGTCATATGGCTTCAAGATGCCCTGATAGACATGCTAGACTAAGAGAAGAAGATAGAAGAACATACAAGCCTAACCCTGAATATCAAAGATACAGATTTAAGAAGAGTAAAGAAAAATCTTGTTATATTGCTGATGAAGGAGTGACTGATGATTCTGATGAGGATCCGGCAGACAATGGATGGGTTTTTTTCTATAGCAGAAGATCAGCCGACACCTACTGTTCAAACGGTAGAACGGGCCTTGGCAGCTAAAGTTGAAGTAAAGGATGAGTGGATCATTGACTCAGGATTCTCACATCATATGACAGGAGACAAAGGTAAACTCTTGAACTTTTAAGAATACAATGGAGGCTTAGTGAGATTTGGAGATGACAAAGCTTGTTTGATCAGAGGTAAGGGTACAATATCTCTTGATGGCAAGCATAACATTGACAATGTTTACTATGTTGAAGGATTGAAGCATAATCTTTTGAGTGTTGGTCAATTAGTTGAGAGAGGATTTTAGTTACAATTCAAAAATGGAAAATGTAAAATCATGAATAGAACTGGTTTGGAAATTGCAACCAGTAATTAGACTAGAGGTAATATCTTTCATTTGAATAATAGTGAAAAGACATGCTTAATTACACATATTGATGAAAGTTGGCTATGGCATAAGAGACTCTGTCATGTAAACTTTGATTGCATGGTGAAAATCAGCACTATTAAGGTAGTTAGAGACTTACCTAAAATTGTCAAACCTCACAATACAATATGTAAGGAATGTCAATTTGGAAAACAAGTTAGAGCTAGTTTCAAAAGTATTCCAAAAAAATCCAATAATGCTCTTGATTTAATTCATATCGATTTATGTGGTCCAGCTAGAACTAAAAGCTTACAAGGTGATAGATATTTCATGCTAATCATTGATGACTATTCTAGAATGTGTTGGGTTACTTTTCTCAGAGAAAAATCAGAAGCACTTGGAAAGTTCAAACTGTTCAAAGCTATGGTAGAAAATGAAACCGGTAAGAAAATCAAATGTCTAAGATTAGATCAAGGAGGAGAATTTACATCTAAGGAATTTATTACATTTTGTGAAGTAAATGGAATCAAAAGATAGCTATCAACACCTCGAACACCATAGCAGAATGGAGTTGTGGAAAGGAAAAACAAAACTATCTTGGATGAAGCAAGAAGTATGTTATCAGAAGAAAACCTACCACATGTATAGTGCAGAGAGGTAGTTAGTACAACAGTCTATACATTCAACAAAGTTCACATCAAAGGTGAAACCAATAAGACCCCTCATGAACTATGGTTTGGTATTACTCCTGCTCTTAAATATTTCAGAATTTTTGAAAGTAAATGTTATATCAGAAGAGATGAGCATATTGGCAAATTTGATCCTAGAAGCGATGAAGAAATATTTCTTGGTTATTCATCTAAAAGCAAGGCATATAGATGTTTTAACAAAAGATTGCAAAAAATTGTTGAAAGTACAAATGTAAAGATTTATGAACAATTCAGAGGAACTTCAAGGTATATAGACTCTGAACCGGCAACAAAATTTTTGACAAATGAACCTACTCTGAATCCACTGGTACAAAATGAAGATCCAGTTACCGCAGTATCATCTGAAAATTCCACAGTAACTAAGAAAGAACAACAAACAAAGACACCCTGGTATGTAAGAGTAAAGCACTCTGAAGATCAGATAATTGGAAACAAGTATAAAGGAGTTATGAGAAGAGGAAGATTGGCAAATGAAGAGGTATGTCTTATTTCTCAAATTGAACCATCATCAGTTAATGAGGCATGTGAAGATAAATATTGGATTAAAGCTATGGAAGAAGAATTAGAACAAATTGAGAAGAATAACACTTGGACATTAGTTCCTCGATCTAAAGATAAAAATGTAATTGGGACCAAATGGGTATTCAGAAACAAACTTAATGAAGATGGTAAGGTTATCTAAAATAAAGCAAGACTAGTGTATAAGGGATATTCTCAGAAAGAAGGAATTGATTACAATGAAACCTTTGCATCGATAGCTAGAATTGAGGCAGTCAGATTCTTTTTGGCTTTTGCAGCACATAAGAACTACAAAGTATATCAAATGGATATTAAATGTGTATTTCTGAATGGAGATCTTAAAGAGGAAGTTTACATTGAATAACCTGATGGATTTTCTTTGACAAATAACAAAGATATGGTTTGCAGGTTAAGAAAAGCTTTGTATGGATTAAAGCAAGCTCCAAGAGCTTGGTATGCAAGATTGGATAAGTATCTTTTGAAGATTGTTTTTTCTAAAGGTAATGTAGACAACAATCTATATTATAAAGTGACTAATGATGACATCTTGGTTATAGAAGTTTTTGTTGATGATATAATCTTTGGAGGAGAAGATGGATTATTTAAAGAATTTTCTATTAAAATGTAGCAAGAATTTGAAATGTCTATGATTGGAGAAATAAAATTCTTTTTAGAATTGCAAATTTCACAGACTGATAAAGGTATATTCTTGAGTCAATCCAAGTACTTAAAAGAGTTACTAAAGAAATTTGGGATGGAGAACTCTAAACCGGTAAGCACACCTATGACTACAAATGACAAACTATCACTAAGGGATGAATCTACACCTGTAAATCCAACTAGAAACAAATCTATGATAGGAGATTTACTCTATTTGACACAAACCAGACCTGATATTATGAATACAGTATGTATTGTTTCAAGATTTCAGAGTAATCCTAGAGAAAATCATGAATCAACAGTAAAAAGGATTTTCTGGTACTTACAAGGCACTATAAATCTTGGATTATGGTATCCTAGAGATGAAAAATTTGAATTATGTGTATACACATATGCAAATTGGGCAGGAGATGTGGATGATAGAAAAAGCACCATTGGAGGAGAATTCTTTCTTGGAAATAGACTAGTTTCTTGGTTGAGTAAGAAACAAAGTTGTACATCTTTATCAACAGCAGAATCAGAATATGTTGCAGCAACAACTAACTGTACATAGGTACTATGGCTTAAGAAAATGTTGAAAGACATAAAGGTAAAATGTAAGGAACCTATTACTATCTATTGTGATAACACTGCAGCAATTGATATGTCTAAGAATCCGGTATTACATTCTAAAACCAAACATGTTTCTATCAAACTAAATTTTCTAAAGGAAAATGTTGAAGCAAAGGAAATAAAACTAGTTTATGTGAATACTAAAGAGCAGATTGTAGATATCTTCACTAAACCTTTGCCTAACGAGATTTTTTAATATCTCAGAGACCAGTTTGGGGTCATACCCCCACCAGTAGAGACTTAGGAAGTTGATGATTGTCATCAACTGATAGAATTAATAGAGAAATATTTTACTTCTGCTTTGATGGGAAGCTACTTCTTAGGGGGAGTAGTTGGTATACTAAATTGATTGGTATTTTGTATATGAACTTGGCTTAGTGGCATTTGATGTTAAAGGGGGAGAGATTGGTATGGAAAAACACATGTTGCTCCCAGTGGGAGAGATTGCTACTTGGGAGAGATTGCTTGTGGGTAAGGTTTCCCATTGTGGTTTTTCCCCTTACAGGGTTTCCACGTACAAATATTGGTGTTATGTGTTGTTGATGACTTTGTCTTTTTGTTTCATGCATTAATCCTTACCAGTATTGAAATTAACTGTTAAAATTGTCTACCGACATATGAGACTATTTTACCAGTATTAAGCATTAAGTTGGTCAAGTTGTTTTTGGTTTGAATTTATTAGACAACTGATCACCCCCCTCTCAGTTGTCTCCGGGACCTAACAATTGTCATCCTAACTCTCACGACTTCTATGAGTAATTCGAGCCTAAGGGGGAGAGGATGTAGTGTCCACCCTTGACTTGACTTGTTTTGGTTAGATTTGACTTTTGTTCTATGCATGAAAGACTTATCTCGACTATTTATGATGATTTGGATGATGATCATTCATGTGTTTTAGTTACGCATTGTGATGATAGACATCATTGGGAATATGTTATTTTGGATGATTTATATGATATTGATACTATCATTATTGATCATGTGATTTGATGGATACTATATGCTTACTATGTGATAGATTATTGAAAGATTATATTGTTCATGGATTTGATGTTGATTATGATTACACTAACCCTATTTCTTGATTACATTTGATGAGATGCTTATGAGATGTGTTTCACTTTTGTTTGATTGTCTTCATGATAGAGATTATTCTACATCACTCATTGCGAGCGAGATGTGTCGTCATGACTCTCTATCACTTGCCTGTTATGATATATATATATATATATATATATATATATATATATATATATATATATATATAAGTGTGTGTGTGTGTGTGTGTGTGTGTGTGCATATATTATATTATCATTTTGTGGTTGCAAGACCTTGCAGGTACTAGACATCAACTCCACCTGGCTTCATAGGTCTGAGCATGTCTTTAATTCCAATGGCTTATGTGTTTCGGAGATGACATGAGTTCCCTTCGCATACTCTAGGTCTAAGATGTTCACCAAGTGTCATCAACATCTTGGCATAATTCGCCACGTCAGTTAGTGAGTTTGATATTTTTAGTATTGTGATTATGTTTAGAGATGGTTGATTTATTTTACTATGGTTAGATTAATTATGTAATCCTTGATGAGTGATTTCATAATTAATAATGCTTATTTTAATGTATTTAATTATTGGCTTTGAATATTTAATTATTTGACATTTTATGTTTATTTATTTTGTGTGATTTTAATACTTATTCGGTATTTATTGTTTAATCTTTATTGTTGTTTAATATTTTTTTAATATTGGTTTTTTAATATTTATTGAGGTTTGATTATTTATTTGATATTTAATTATTTATCATTTATTGTTATTGGTTTAATTATTTATTTGGTATTTAATGTTTATTTATTTATTATTTATTTATTGTTTAGTTGGTATTTATTTATTATTTATTGTTTAATAGTGCTTTTATATTTTAATGTTGATTAATATTTATTGGTGGCTTTTAATTTATTTATTGAGCCTTGGGTATTTTATATCTATTTATGTTGTTGGATTTTATTTCATTAACCTTGGCAATTTGTATTTAATTATTTATTTGGCTCTTTAATTCATTTATAAGCTTTTGGTTTTAACTTCACCATTTAATTTTATTTATTTATGGTTCATGTTTTATTTATATAATTGAATTTTATTTATTAGTGGGAGTGTATAAACACATTTGAATAAAATAATAATTGCTGGAATCCAAGAACACTAAGAGGGGGGGGGGGGTGAATCAGTGTTTTGCCAATTATAATATTTTTAGCCTCATTAAGAAATCCACTTATTAACCGATATGCATAAAAGAAAGTAAAATCAAGTAATATTAATGCAACCACACGAATCAACACCATAACACATATATTTATACATTGAAAACCTCCAAGAGGAAAAACCATAGTGGGATTGGTGACCCACAATATCTATCCACTGGCCAACTGAATAAATATTACAAAAGGGGCCTACACATGGCAGAAGGCACACTGCCTAGAGCACACTTCTCATCACAAAAGGATCCTCAATGACTATAGATCCAAAGTGTTGGATTACAAATAAAAGCTGAACTCAGAATGTGCATCTGCTATGTTGGATGAGTTTTGGTTTAAGCACTGTTTGTACCAGTTTATACTGTAACCTCGCTTACCGGTAACTTAGATCGCTTCCCAAACCGCTAGACAAATAATCAAGACCGATTATAAATCTTTACATTCACATTCTATCAATCAAGATCTCACTCGCATAACATCACATAACCTATCACATCTCTTATCTATCATATCACCAAAATGACATAACCTGGACTAGCATATATACCCATTTACATGAATAAACACAAATGCCTTATGTCGGCTTACAATCATATTTCAAAAGATAAGACACATGTTGGCCCAGACAAAATATAAACATGAATCAATATGACCGTTGTTGCTTCCATGCTTGCCGGATCAATCTCCTATGTTGGCCTTAGAATACCAATTCCAAGTTTGCCAGTTAGATTCCTATTGGTTCCTTGAATGTTAGTGAAGTGAATGTCAGTTACCTTGATTGTTGGATCTCCCATGAAGTGTGTTGCCATCAACGATAACACCTATAACTCGGATGAGTGTCAAGTGCCAACAATCTCCCCCTTTGGTATTGATGGCAACACTCATGTGAAAAATGGATCATTGAAGTGTTGTACCGATTCTTGTCCAAAATCTGATCTTCCAAAGCTGGTCTTAGAAAGTTGTTTCCCCTGAGCTATAAATTACTTCTTATGTCCCTTAACATTTTTCACATCCACCCTCTCCCACTTTGATAGAAATGACAAAGGTCGGGGCAAAAAAATAAGAAATCAATGAAATTCTGTACAAAGCAAAATTGTGATTACCAGATCTAAATATACTTGAAAATATCCAGATAAGCACCCTTCAAAAATGCCAAATAAGTGTCCCAACTAGATTTTAAAGTTCCTAAAATTGATACAAACTCGTTTAGAATGTAAGCATACAATTCTTCTTCTATTAGGGTTGCCAGTGTGGGCATATTCATCCAGTCCATACATTCCCGCTTATGAAGTAACAAAGTATTAAGCCGAGGACTAACCAAACCTTTCAATTCTTCAGCCTGTTGGATTGACTTGTCCTTTTCCTTCTCCAAGACTAGAATTTTAGACTCTAAAAAAAAAATCGACCATCAACAGTGCTAGTCAGTGATTCAGTACCATCAAAACAAACTAAAAGTTGTTCCAACTTATCCTTATCCACCTTAAATTTATTATCCAAGTCTATTGTTAGTTTGGCTATATTAGTGCAAGACCGGTATATACTACTACATTGACGAAGAGCTTCATCAGTCCTTGTCATCACTTCTATCATCTTAGCTTTGTCGGATGTGATCATATTATCATAGGTGACCTTCCTAGCTGCATTATACCTTTCCACCAACTATCAGTTTGACACTTGTTGAAGAGTTTTAAACTCTTTTGCAATGTGCTTAGTCAAACCTTTCAAGTTATCAGATGGACTTGCAACCTGATCTATCTTACATTCTGGTGCAAGTTTCTGGAAAATTGGAATAACATACTCAATAACTTGCTTATCCTCTGATCCTTCCTTTCTCAATTAATGAGATTCAACAAAAATCAATTCAAAAATGCTTAGTTGCTCAATATTTTTATTTTCAGAATGACCAAAATATTCTTGACTGGATGAGTCAAGTACCAACAATGAGGGACCAACAGCCGGTGAGGGTGTCGGTACCCTGAATTCAGTCTATTCAACCTGACCTTTCTCCTCTGCCTTCTATTCAACTACATCCTTTACCTTCTCCTCAGCACTGGTGGCTTTTCCACTTGGTACAATTATATCTGCTGCTTATACCTCATGAACTTCAATTGTTTCAACATCAATTACCAGAGGAAAATTGTCTACCGGTTTATTAATTTCAACATCCTGTACATGTGTTACTGCTGGAGGAATGTCCTCATTTATTTTTTGTTCTAAAACTGGTGGATCTCCACCTAGTATACCTTTACCCTTGGCATCAACTAGGATGTCTAGAATTTTAGACTTAGGAGGAATATCCAATGATGTAAAGAAACCTAGTTTATCAACAAAAAACTTAACCCAAGCCTCATGAGTTTCCTTGACAATTTTATTTACTTTGCTCACCATAAGACTTATATGCTGGTGTCTACTCCGAAAAATTATTTTGTTAGCAAAATCTAGACACTGTTGCATCTCATCTCGAGTTATATCACCACAACAGTTAATAATTCCTGAACCTTTATGTCTTTGTCTTCCTCAATAGTAGACAATCTCCTAGCATCTAACTTATTATACAAATCTGCTGGTATTTGCTTCTCAATCTCAAGTAAATATTTCTTATATATGTCTAAGTATAACAATATTGCTTCTTTTATCTCCTTTTTCTCTTTATCATCCATATCGACATAATAATGTTGTATGTTACTCAAAATACCATCCTTTGTAATTTGATCAATTAATTTAGCAACAAAAAGAGGATCAATAACCTTAACACTTTTTGTTTTATCTAGATCTGTTTTCTTCTTCTTACTTGGGGTGGGAGTAGAATCCTTGGCCGATTTTATTTTCTCAGTAGCCTTCCTCTCCTTCAAAATTTTCTTCTGAGTTGCTGAAGGAGTGACTTTGGTTTTCTGTAGCTTCCCTTCCTTGGGCTTTTTCCTTTGAATTCTCATGTAGATCTTAGGAATCTTCAAGGGTTAATCCTCAGTCTCAAAACTAGATTCAATAGGGGCAATGAATGTTTTTAGTTTCTTCCTCTTCATTACACCTTTGTTGGTTCCTTCTTTTGGAGAAGCCTATATAGCTACTAGAGGAGATGTCTCTTCTAAACCAATGATTTGTTTGATCTCAGAGGACATCTTCTGGATAGCCTGTCCAACCTTCTTTATTTGTCCTTCCCTTTTCTTCTTCTTGAAACCTAATATCTTATTGATATTAATGCATGCTAGTATTATTACCAAATTTTGTGGCCTAATGAGGCCTTGCTTTCATTCATATTGAAAAGTGCCAAGCAAATTAGCAAATATCAAGTCAAATCATCAGCAAGAAATAAGATATGCACTATTTTTTTTTAACTTGTTTGCTTCATGTGCAAATATAGGAAGTAAATACAACATGTGGGTTAAAATGTGGCTCCTACAAGGGTTGAGCCTAACATGCCGATGGAGATGGGTGTTACAAAGATAAATAGATCACAGAGATTTTCATGCTCCATTGCACTTTCAAGAATGGTGTGGCTTATCAAACCCGTTGGGACTCATAAAATGATGGCAATTCTGAGAGACCCTGGTGCAGGAGCACCTAAGGGTTGAAATTCCCTTAACCAATTTTGGCTTGTGAGACCCTCCAATGGTCATTTAAATACATAAGGACTAGCTCTAGTCCTTTTGTGTGGTTGTTTCTTTGCAGTTTTTGAATTTTTTGCCTTATCGGCAAGACGTACCCCGATCGGCAAGACTTACCCTGATGAGAAAGCATAGGTGTGGAGCGGTTGTATCGAGTATCGATAGGCAAGGTTCTCCCCTATGCTAACACCTGATAGAAAAGTGGATGGACCAGAGTAAGTCATCCGCTATTGGAAGGAGCTATTTAATGTTACACCGATGACTCGAGAAGAAGTACAAAGCGCGCAAAGTTGCCATCAGCCATCGGAAGTCAGGTTTTGAAGTCTCCCAGATGACCCAATGGAAAGTGAAAATTGGTGTGTGTATTCATCGGTCATTGGTAGCCCTGGTTTCATGTTATCTCGATGACCTAATGGAAAGGCCCAAGCATAGACCATTTATCCCACATTGGCCGCATGGAGGAAATTCATCGCATTTAAAGACAAAGCTGTATATATCCTTAGTGTCATAGCTTACAGGTTTTTGACAAGGAGCAGCTCAGCGTTGGTGGGTCCCCCGCATGCACATCTCAAGGCACCCAAATTTTGTAGCATAAGGGTAAATTAACCATCGAGTAAGTCGGAAAGATCAACGGTTATCAAGAAAGATCCGACGATGGTCAGTATACCGCGATAGAAAGATGCCCGCCGAATACTCCCCGTGACTTGGCAACAAAGAACGTGCCGAAAAGAGGTGGTTAAAGGGCATGCAGATCAAGAAAGATCAGATGATGGAGTGAAGTGCTTGGAATGAATACCCTAGAGACTGGCAAGGTGGCAGATAGGTGGTGCCTAGATGGTGGCCAGCCGGATGCATAGACAAACTAGAGAGTGACTTATCGAACAGACCTTGGCATCGATGGATCTCTAAAAAGATTCACTGAAAGTATCGGTTCCATTGACATAAGGTACATTGAAGAAATCAGAATTGGTCCTACCGATAAAATAAAAGGTATCGATGAAACTAAGGTATCGATGAGACATGTGAGCTGTTCACCGAGGGAGGAAGTTTGGCTGAAAGAATAATATCGAACAAACCAAGGCAGTCCTAAGTCTAGTGGTAGGTCCAAGTGGCAAGATATGCAGATCTCATGAGTGAACTAGTGGCTGACACGTGGTGACACCATGGAATAAGAGAGAGCCGCTTAGAGACACTAAAGGTCGAGTTGATCGAGGAAGATCAACAGTGATCAAGAAAGATCTGACGACTGTCGCTATGTGGTGATGGGAAGATGGTCACCAAATAATAACTGCAACTTGGTGATAAGGTACATGCGGAAAAGGTGAGCGGCTTAGGTGCTAAGGGTTGATAAAGTTTGAGCCGATCCAACGGTCATCGCTATTCTGCAATGAAAAGATGATCGCCCATTAGTCATCGCAGATCAAAAACTAATGATGTGGTGGTTAATGTGGCACCCAATTGGATCCAAAGGTGAACAAAAGGTGACATGTGGTGGGCCCACCAGAAGAGAGAGTAACCTAGGTGAATTAACGGGTGGGCATGTCAAGGAAGATATAGCGGCTGTCACTATACTGCAATGAAAAGGTGCCTAAATGTTAATCCTCACAACATAGCGATAAGCCGCCAGTAGTCCCAACAATTGAATGTTAATCTGTCATGTGCTGATGGTTAAGGAAGCTAATTAAGTCAAATGGTCAAGTAACCGGTAGCGTCTAGGTGGACTCAACGCAAAATGAGAAGTCATCAGGTAGTTTGGGGTCCGATTTAAGCTTGAGAGCAAGTTTGCATGAGTTCTCATGATTTTGAGCCTATTTTGGTGGCTTTTTATTTCCACTCGAGGATCAGTTTTCAAAAAAGATATATTCAATGGGAGTTCATCTTCAGTCATTCTGGAGTCATCTTTCCTCTAGTTTTTGGAAAGTTTTTATATAAAGTGAAAAAGTTTTATCTTCCTTCACTAGTTCTTGATCATTCTCTTGTTGGTTTTAGCAGAGAATATATTCTTGTAGCTCCTGTATAGTTTTATGACAGAATACTGAATAAAATTATCAGCTTATGCCTTATATTTTTGGAGTTCATTTTATTATTCATGATTGAGAGCTAGTTTATTGTGTTATTTTCTAGATAACCTTTAAATTTTTTGTCTCATTTGTAAGTCACAGGTTGTGCATTGTGATAAATTGGTTCATTTGGTTGATTGTGAAATTTTTTTATTTCCTTTCAATTTATTGAAGTTTAAATCCTTTGCATGAAATATTTATGTGCTATCAAACAGAAGTCTATTTGTGCAGATTGGTGTTTTTAGGAGTGTATTTCTATCATTTTGAGATATCATATTGTTGCTTCACCTTAGTTTAGCATTCACAAAGTCATTCTTTTTTTCATTTTTAGTTTTCCTATCCCTTTTCTTGGTAAAGAATTTAGAGTTATTCACAGGGAACCAACCCTTCATCTAGAGGTTAATTCTCACTATCAGCAACCCACAGGCTTAAGAATTATGCCACGTGTCACCAAGCTGCTTGAGATTTCAGCTTGTGCATTACGGGTGCAATTTGAGTGACAACATGTATATCATACCAGATTCAAAATCCATTATCTCAACACTGGTTGTCCTTCAGACTGACTTCACCAAGATCTGAAACAAGCTTTCAGACCTTTACTAAGAGTAATGTTGAATCTGTCATTAATTTTCCTCCCCCTAAGGCTAATGCCTTAGTTATTAGATGAGTTTCCTTCCAGTGCAGGAACATTCTACTCTTTTAGTTGAATAATCAAGGAATTTGTCTCTGCCTAATTGTCATCAGACTTCCTAACCCACTATTTAGCATGAGCATTATGGATTTCATCAACCTTTTCCTTTCCGTTCTCATTAAATGTGTCATTCCTTTCTGATGTATTCTTGCTTCTACAATATTTAGCAATGTGTCCTATTTTGTTGCATGCATAGCAAGTAACATTGTTCTTTGGAATTTCCTTGTTGAGTCCTTGACCATTCCTTAACCTAAATTGATTAGCCATATGTCCAAACTTCCCACATGCATGACATCTCACATTCATTCTACAATCTTCTGTCCTATGACCATACTTTTTACAAATTGAACACTGACCAAGAACTACATTATTATTCTGATTTTCTCTATTCTTGCATTGACTTGCTCTATGACCAAACTTATTACAAACAAAGCATCTACCATTAAATTTATGTGCATTGGGTTGCCTTATCAGTGATTTCTGATTTTGGTTGATTGGTGGATTCCCATGATTTGCAGTACCGTAGCTTTCTCCATTCTCAAATCCAATACCTCTAGTGTCTCCAGTGTCTCTTTGATTTTGCAGTAGTTCATCAAGCTTTGTAGAACTGACCCTAAAATTTTCTTTGTATACATTTGTAGCATCTTGATCACTTCTTAGAACTGTCACCATTATTTCCAACTCTTACTCATTATTCTATGATTGCACCAACTCAATTCTCAAAACATCATTCTCATGTGACAACCTAATGCATTCCTCATATCTGTCTTTCAAAGATATAGCAATATTTTCTTCATTCTTCTTCTGGTCTTCAATCTCCATGGACATCCTCATGGTCATGGCTTGTATCTCATTCTTCATGACATTATTCTCCTGACTTGACTTCTGACATAATTCCTTAAGGACATTCTTCTCTTCATCATCTGGACTTTGTAAGAGTTCCTTCCTTTTAGCTTGAGTAGATGATAACCTTGTTGGCATATGTATAGAGCATGATGGCATGTTAATACTGTATGTTGTCATTGATGTCAATATGCTGAGTGAACCGGTATATTGAAGTTAAGCAATTGACAAAGAGAACTGATATGATGTTGTGAACCGGCATATGTGAAAAAGTGAAGCGAAATGCTTCTCCAAGTGAACTGGTATGTCACAAAGAGAACAAGAGAACCGATATGATGTTGTGAACCAAAACCGATATGTCAGAACGAGAACCAGTATATAGAATGTTTTTTTTCAAGGGTTCATATGGCATGACTACCGATTGGTAGTCAATCTCAAGGTTTCTAGTTGAAGTAAGCATTCTAATGGAGGTTAGATCATGTCGCCACATCAGCCTTGTGCACGTGAAGGATCTTGCATGAAGGAGATTGATCCTATCTATCTCGGGAATGTGCAAAGTCTCTACAAATGGTGGAGAATGCATGATAGGTTATCACCTCCAAGAAGCAGTGAAGAATGAACAATGGAGAATGTCTTGAGATTTGTTCAAGACCATTGTATTCAAATGCAAAGTGTTCAATGGTTAGAATTGAACCGATTGAATCACTCAACCTAAATTTTTAGGGTTTAGGGCTTATGCTACCAACCTATCTATTTCCTATAAGGTTGATATGGTATTTCATGCTGAGGCTGTTGGCAAACATTGTGTGTGTATCTATGTGCAGAGATACCTGATTCTTGCTAGACTAATTGAGAGGATTGATACCTGCATAGTTTGTGTGCAGAAGGAAGGAACTAAAGTGGATCTGCATTGGCATTGAGTGCTATTACTAGATCATTGTGATACCTGTTGATCTCTAACCACTTCAACAGTTGGAAAATCCCTTAATAGGGTACCTTTAACCAACTTGTTGTAAATCCTTTAACAAGATGACTCAAAGCCATTGAGTTCATAAAATCCTCTAACAAGGTAACCCTTAACAGGGTTTAACCCTTAACTGGGTATTCTAGCCATCCCTTAACCGAGTGATCCCTAACAGGATCAGTTCCTAACAAAACCTATTGTAACAGTCTTTAACCAGACTAGGCTTATAATAGAGTGGACTCCTAAAGAGTTCAAAAATATCTTGTGGGTATTCATCCCCACCGTGGTTTTTCCAGTTGGGTTTCCACGTGAAAAAATATGTGTGTCATGTGTGATGCTCTTTCATGTGATGTTTTGATATTTCTTGATTAGTGGTAAATCATTGTATCTCCGATGATAGATTATATGTTTATGCATAAGGACAAAGTGGAAATGAGGGATTAGGTTGTATGGAAAGCTAAGAAGATTGACTGGTTCATGTCTTTCATAGTTGCACTATGTTTAATTGGTAGTAATCTAGTTCGGACTGGTGTTAGGGATTGCCAGTAGTTTACACCCTGCAATCAAACCGGTTTAGGAAAAATTTTTGTGACTGTACTGATTCAGCCCCCCCTTCTCAATACCAATTTGGTACTCACTATTCATCATTGAATTATAAGTTGGTATCAAAGCATCCTCCAAGTCCTCTATGTTGTAAGCTTAACCGCTTGAGGGAAATATCCTATTGTAATGATGAAGAGGGAAGGTCCAAAATTCAATAGAGATAACTTTAAAATATGGAAGGACAAAATGAAGATATACATTAGAAGCATGGGTGCTCAACATTGGAGCTATATTGAGAATGTTTATGTTATCCCTACTGGTACTCTCACCGATGACCAAAAGAGAGAGATTCAGGAGAATGGGAAAGTCATGGAAGCCCTAATCAGTAGTTTATCTGACATTGAGTTTATCGATGTCCAGGATAAGAAAATCCCAAAGAAGTATGGGATACTCTTGAGAATATCTATGGCAGCGATGAGCATGTAAAACAAACTAAGGAAGAAAGCCTTAGAGGGAAGTTTGAAGACATGCAGATGGTTGAAGGTGAGACCATTCAACAATATGGAATAAGAATCAAGACTATTGCTAGAGACATCAAGAGTGCAGGAGGGAAAATGGAAGATTCTACTATTATTAGTAAAGTCCTAAGGTCCTTATTACCAGTCTATGCAATAAGGGTTGCTACTATTCAGGAGTTGAGATCAATAGACAAGACTAAGGTATCCCTAGACTCCATCATTGCAAAATTAACAACCTATGAGCTAAATAGTTTTGATGGCAGTGTTCAGAAGAATGAATAAGCTTTTAGAGCATCTGCTACACCATTTGGAAAAGGAAAAGAAGCAAGCACCAGCGATGAACCAAGATAGAGCAGAGAAATGGATGATGAGGAGATTCTGATGGAATTTGAAGCTCTTCTTTCCAAGAGAATTCCTAAGGGAACTGGAAAATACAGAGGTAAGCTTCCTTTGAAATGCTTCTCTTGTAACTGGATAGGACACATTGCTATAAATTGTCCTAATGGTCATAGTAAGGACAAACCAAAAAGGTTCAAGAAATTCAAAGGAGGAAACCAGAGAAACTATTTTGTATCGGTTGATGAAGGTGTCATAGATGAGGAATCAGAAGATGAAGAAAATGAAGATATTGTGTTTGTTGCAGTCAAGGAGGATGTGTCAGACAAGAAGGCTCTTGTCTCCCTCTTTGATAATTCCAATGAGTGGATTATTGATAGTGGTTGTTCTCACCATATGACTGGTGATCGGAGCAAGTTTATATCTCTAGAAGAGTATGATGGTGGTGTGGTTCATTTTGGTAATGATGCACCTTGTATGGTCAAAGGTAGAGGGTCCATCTCTCTAAATGGAAAGAGTAGTGCTGACAATGTGTATTGGGTGGAAGGTCTCAGACACAACCTATTGTGTGTTTCCCAGCTAAATGATAGTGGACTCACTCTAGAATTCAAAAATGGAGTGTGCCAAATCAAAGGAAAGAATGGTGAACTGATGGCCACTGGTATGAAGACCAAAGGTAACCTATTTCAGCTGAATGCAAATATAAGTACATGTATTATGGCTAGGTTTGATGATAGCTAGATATGGCGTAGGAGACTTTGCAATGTAAACTTTGATAACATTGTGAAGGCCTATAAGATCAAGACAGTTAGAGGATTGTTGGTGCTAAGCAAACTAGAAAATCCTTTGTGCAGAGAATGTCAACTGGGGAAAATGTCTTCCTCAACCTTCAAAGGTAAATCTTTCACTGCAGACAATTTACTTGATCTTGTGCATACTAATTTGTGTGGTCCTATGAAAACTAGGAGTGTGTAGGGAGAAAGGTATTTTATTATTCTTATAGATGATTTCTCAAGAATGATGTGGGTCACCTTCTTGAAGTATAAGTCTGAAGCCTTTAGAAAGTTCAAAGCTTTCAGAGCACTAGTAGAAAAGGAAAGTGGTAGAAGAATCAAATGCCTTAGAATTGATCAAGGAGGGGAATTCACTTCTGGTGAATTCAACAAAAATTATGAAGAAAATGGTATCAAGAGGCAACTGTCTGCCCCCCGGACTCCACAATAGAATGGCCTAGCAGAGAGAAACAACTAGATTGTGGTTGAAGCGGCTAGAACTATGTTGATCCAAGGAAAGGTTGCTCACACCTTTTGGAGAGAAGCAATGAGCACTGTAGTCTATACAATGAACTAGGTACTCGTCAAGAAAGGAAAGGATAAGACTCCTTATGAGTACTAGACTGGTAAGACACCTGTGGTAAGCTACTTTAGAGTATTTGGTAGAAAATGCTATATCAAGAGGAGTGAACATTAGAGTAAGTTCGATGCAAAATGTGATGAAGGAATATTCCTAGGATATTCCCAAAAAAGGAAAGCTCTCAAATGTTTCAATAATAGGAATCAGAGAATCATTGAAATAATCAATGTTAGGGTTAATGAAAACTCTAAGAAATCAAAGGGAATCGACAATAAGCAAGTAGGAGATGAATCGGTAGTAACTTTCTAGGAAACGGTTGTAAATCAGCCCAGTACTAGTATTTATGCTCCTACACCGATAGATGCTGATGCTGATGAAGATGAGGATGATGAAGAAAAGCAAGAGGAAGTTGTTAAGAACATACCTAGGTATGTCAAACTCAATCATGATCCAAAGTAGATCATAGGAGACAAAGATGTAGGAATTCTTACAAGAAGAAAGGTCAGAGAAAGCTCATGTATGATCTCTGAATTTCAGCCTAAATCATTCAAAGAGGCACATAAATATGAAGCCTGGATCAAGGCAATGGAGGAGGAACTTGACTAGATAGAAAAGAATGGTACATGGTCTTTGGTACCCAGACCCGAGCATAAAAATGTCATTGGAACCAAATGGGTTTTCAGAAATAAGCTAAATGAGGATGGCACAGTGGTAAGGAACAAAGCCAGACTAGTATGTAAAGGATATGCCCAAGAAGAAGGAGAAGACTATGGAGAAACCTTTGCTCCAGTAGCAACATTGGAAGGAGTTTGTATGTTTCTTGCATATGTAGCTTTTAAAGGATTCAAGGTATACCAAATGGATGTAAAATATGCATTCCTGAATGGAATACTCGAAGAGGAGGCATATATAGAGAAACCAGATGGGTTTGCCCTATCAGAAGATAGTGACATGGTGTATAGGCTACATAAAGCCTTGTATGCACTGAAGCAGGCATCTAGAGCATGGTATGAATGCTTTCACTCCCATCTTGTGAAGATTGGATTTGAAAGAACAAGTGAAGATAACAATATCTACTTGAAATCAGAAGGAGATCAGATTTTGATCTGTGAAGTATTTGTTGATGACATAATCTTTGGTGGAGATGACAAGATGAATCATGACTTTGCATATGAGATGAAAAAGGAGTTTGAAATGTCACTTATAGGGGAGATTAAGTTCTTCATCAGACTGCAGAATCAGCAAATGAGAAATGGAATCTTTATTACTCAGTCCAAGTATGTCAAAGAGGTGTTGAAGACCTTTAGCATGGAAGACAGTAAACTAGTTGGTACACCAATGGTGACCGGTTGTAAACTATCTGTTGTCTTCAAAATGTGATTCCCTTTAACATCCTTAAAATAATACGATTAAGCTCAATGCAGAAGAGACGTCAAAGATAAGGAAATTCTCAAGACAACATATGACAAGGTTTGATTAAACCTTCTACACTTCAGGCTTACTCAGAGCCCAGGTGGGTATACCTTTGTGAATTGAATTCACCCTTTCAAACATAAACCCACAGCAAACCAGTCCAGAAAACCAGTGGATCTATTCACCTTGAAATCAACTGAAAACAAATAATGGAAGTTATACTTAAATTCAGCATTTCGATCAACAAAACATGCAATAAACAACTTCAATCAATACCAGTGCCTTATCCAAGGTCACAGAGTCATCTACACTCAGATAATACTCCTCACACAAAACATCTTTATGTGTCCCATTCGCTTGGTTTCTATTAATCCTTGTATATGCCTGACATCTACAAGAATTTATGCATTCCAAATTAAGCTATGATCATCAAAATTCAAAGTTTCTTCCAAAGAGTTTACTGGTATGAGTGATCCCCACATCTTTTAATTTCCCTCCTAAAGAGAAAAGCTAACGAACACTTCTACTAAAATTGCTTTGCAATTCCATTCAAACAGAACAACCCTGGATTATTCAGAATGAAAGCAGTAAACAAATTGGTAAACACACTTGAAGACAACACAAAGCTTTACTCAAAACCGATGGTCTGTATATTGATATTTAGTTCAAGAAATATTACAAGAAATTTTGATTCTCCATTAAACTTAGAAAAGCTCAGATAAATTTCTGCAGCGTTTTCTTACAATTCTTTGCGATCTCTTTTCCTCTAGTCCTGGTATTCATTTATAACAACATGGATGCACAAAGCTTTGGACTTCTCGAGGAGAGTTTGTTACAATCATTTCTTTCAAAATAAAGAGGTTACAATTTTTTCGCAAAAATAGTTACAAGCTCTTTTCGGCCTTTGTAGTTTCTTCAACAAGTTGTTCAGTTGCAACCTCTTCTACTTTTTCAGGGGTGCTCTCCAACTGTTCCGTATCATGGGTGGCATATTTAGTTGTCCACTCACCATACACCTCTTTTGTCAGCCATGAGAAATTAATCACTTTATCTGTAGTCTTAGTTAACCTTTTCCAAGAATTTCTCATTTTGTTGACTTCCAAATTGAGAAAACCATAATGTGACTTAATTTTCTCTATCTCTTGAATTGTCAAAACAAAGAAAGAAGCATCATCTAAATCAATAATTCCTTTAACTCTTGCTGATAATTTAGCTTCTATTTCTTTAAGCCACATTTGTTTGTCCTTTAACTGATCCGGGCTAGCAAAAACTCCTGGGAGCAACTCAAAAACTTGGTCAGTGTAATCCTTCTTGCACAGACTAACCTTCCTATCCACATTATCCACCTCTGCTACTAATTGTATTAAGATTTTAGCAACATCAGAAGTGGATTTAATGATGGGATTGGCCCTTGCTTCATCACAGGATACACACATAAACTCTAAATCTTTCTCCCTACGCCTCCATCTGTCAAAAATAGGCATCAAAATGGCCTTGTCTCTCCTGAGCTCATTCCATATTTCCATAATTTTACCTACATTGTTGTAGAGCAATGAGGCATTTATTGTATCTACAAAACTGGAAATTTTAGCCCTTACTTTCTCTTCATATTTCTTTGCATATAAGGCCTGAGCCTGTTTCAAATTTTCTAATTCTTGGGGAGTGATTTCAATCACTTGAGAGCTGGAGGGTGCTGGAGATGGTGGAAACTCAATGATAGGGCTAGTAGGTGGAGGTCTTGCAGGAGAAGAGGAAATCATCAGTGTTGAAGACTCACCTTGATGGTATTGTCCAGTCAACTGGCTCTGCAACTTGGCAATGATGCTATCCTTACCTCTTACCTCCTCCTTGGCATTGTTATAAGCCTTCAAAATTGTTTCCAGCTTAATTTGGAGGGCCTCTTTATCTTTGGCTTCCTTCTCTTCTACTGCAACACTAAATTTTGCAGTCTCTAACACAGTGCTAGCAGCCTCTACTACCCCAGTACTTTGCACTCTCTTCACCATCATTCCACCAAGGTAACTTGACCCTGGGGTGTCTTTGCTTTTCTTACTCTCATTTCTCCCACATGATGAGTGCAGCATTATCCTTATTGAAAGTAACCCCCTCCATAGGTTTAGTCTCTTTTCTCACTGCATCTAATACCAGGGCATTTGCAATATCCCATTCGGGTAAGATAAGCACTCCAACTTGTGCTACCATATCTCTTCCTTGCTCAAGGGTGATGGTTTTGAATTCTTCCATCATCTCTTGCTTTATTTCTTCTTCCACCAAGGCTAGATCTTTATTGGGCTGCTCAGCCTTTCTTGTTTCACATCTAGCATTATATTTATCTATGTGTTGTTTCCATATAAACTGCATAAATGCTTCTGATGTGACAAAATTGTTATCAGCTAAAAAGGCACTACTTGCCTATTTTATCTCAAGATCCCACTCCTGGCCTTTAAGTTCAGTGGTGGTGATATCCATTTCAACAGCGATGGGTTCTTCTGGCATTCCTTCCTCCACTTCATCTTAAGTATATGCAATTTCCCCTAGACTACCTAACTGAAGGAGTTGCTCAGCTGCTGCTTGCTCATTCCCTATATGGATAGGGGATTGGGATGGGGAATACAAAGGTGTATCTGATTGTACTTCTTTCCCCACCCTTTGCTTCTTTGGGCTCTCTTGGATGTCAATGACATCTTGTATCTTCCTCTTTCCTTTGGAGGTAGAGGGCTCCCCTGTTGTAGGCACCAGCACACTATAACTAGATTTCTTATGCAGTGTGTAATCACTAGGAGGGATTGCCTTGCTGGAAACTGATCTACTTAGGATCATTCTTGCCTTCTTAGGGTTGCTCTTGATTACAGCTTCCCTCTTCTCCTTCAGTGTCTGCATCACATCTTCAAAAAAGACAATCAAAAACTTTATTTCCTCTTCCAGTGGGAAAAAGATAGACAATGGGTCATAGCTAGCATCAAACTAATGCATAAAATCCAAGGCTTTCTTATAAGCCACCCACTTCTCTTTCCTTAGCTCCTTCTCATCTAGATCAAACTCATTTCTGATGAGGTCTTTAGGAAACTGGAATTGATGAGGCCTACCTCTACATGCTACCTTCTTCCTAAACATACCGTTGAAGAAGTCTTCTGGATCAGCACACCTGGACACTGTAGTGGACAAATGATAAGGCTTGAGGAAATCCTCAAAGCAATTCCAGCCTCCTTTTGTTATTACAAATTGGTGAGCTATGGTAGCTGTAGGGAAAATAGTCCCTTTACCCCTGCCTGTCAACTCTGCCTCTTGTAAGCCACCAATTTGTCTAAGGATCTCCACGATTTCCACTTTGAGAGGGACCTGGTAAGGTAACAAAAATGGGGTGCCCCTGAAACCAAAAACTCTGAAAGCTATGGAGACTGGATACAAGTAAATGTCACCCCAATTATGAACAATTTTTATGTTCTCTGCGAATTCTTTTGGTCTCATGAATTCCAGAAGAACTTTGGGGATTCTTGGGTTCTCAGAGTAGAGGAGAGTCCTTATCTTTGATGCAAAATATTTATCAAACTTCAAAAAATTGGCATCCTCTCTATCCCATGACAACACAGTACTCCATAATTATACTGGCATTTTTTTTCCTTCCTTCTCCTTAACAAGATCCAGTCCACTGGAAAAGTAATCACCACCTTTGAAGAGAAAGAGATGCATCAGGAGTGAGTACCATCCGAAAGGCCTATCTACCTTTCCATTCTTGATTCCTATTAACCCTCCATGAATAGCATCAGCAATGAAAGATGCATAATCAAATGTAATTGCAAGAGAAGGATTCAAAATCTGAGCAATCATTAACAAGTAATGATTCGGCATATTTGCTTCTGCATCTTCTCCCAAATCTTGGCAAAGTGCCCAATACATTCCTTTAGCCCTCAGGGTGAACATACTTAATGAAAAGGGTTCTTGTGTGTTGGGTCCTACAACTATTAACCCTCCTATTTTCACAAAAAACTCTTTTAGAGGCCCATTCCTGAGATGACTCCTCTGTGCACCGTAAATTTGGGCCAATGATGTGAAATTTATAGGTTCTAAAAAATTGGTGAATTCATTAAGCCCAAAAGCTATCCTGAACTCTTCAGCATTAATCTCAACAAGGGTTTTCCCATTCACATCCCGAATGCTTCTTGTGACTGGATCATAGTTGAGCGCAATTTGGGTCAGCAAATCTATGTCCATAAATACCCCTGGGACAACTAATTCCCAGATACAATTTTGCGGGGCAGGAGAATTTCTCATTCCAAATCCAACTTTAAACAACCCCAATGTAGACAATCCAACCTGTGGGTCTCTCAACCAGTTACCCTTGTCATATAATCCTTCTCCTATCTTTAAACGGGGAGCTTTGGGTACTAATTCTTTTGCCTTTGATGCTTGATTAGTTGACAACGTCAACTGTTCTAAAAAATCATCACAGACACTCCTCTTTGAATAGTTAACCTCACCAGAAAATTCTCTTTTAGGAGCCATTTTGAAAACGTAAGAAATGAATACCACTCCTAAACAATTCTGTGATGAATCAATTATCTTATTTAAAACACTACACAGGAATTGCTTACACAAGAATACGAGAGAACCTGTTCTTTGCTTGAAGGAATTTTCTCTGCAACTGAACCGACTTGCTCTGTACCTAAAGAAAGTAACTCTGCATCTGCTCTTCTACAAAATCCTTTAAAAGATATCTTCACCTAGTTGATAGGAAATCAAATTTTGTACTCTGGGCCTTAACTACAACATTGATTCTGCATGCTTCGATCGTCCCTTCAAAATTGAATTCATACGAGAATTCATATTTTTCACTCCAATGGGTCACAATGTTTCTGCAAGTGTTTCATTTTGCTCTTTCGCAACTTCGTAAAGCATAACTATCAGGCAACTTAGTCCTGCGAAATAGTGCCGACTGTCTGATCAAAATAAATTTGATCGAGCATTAGATTAACTAACAACTTTGGCTCCACGCCGGGTCCCACTTTTCTATTGGCTATATGATACCACATGGCACCCAACCATTGTCCTTGAAACTTCCTTCGCAGTCGACTTAACGCTGTCCACATGTCTTTCCTTTATACCACCGGTTCCACCTTGGCAGGCCCACACTTTCTTCTTAGACCATGTGTCATCATGACACGTGGACAAATCTCATGCACTCTCACTATTTTGCAGGGTATAAAGAATGAGCATCTTACCCTTGTGAAATAGCACGGGCCGTCGGATCATCTCTAAAACTAATTGGCATTTAAGCATCTGAAAAGGCTCTCGGGAGGGGTGGACCCACTGACTCAATGTGAACACCTAGCGTCTAGTCACTTTCGGCACTGACTTGTCACTTTATTATATGCCGAAAGGAAACCACGGGGCCCCACTTTCTTCTTAATAGCTGTATCCTCCAGGGCCGCCATCATGACACGTGGATGACTCTCATGCATTCTCACTATTTCACGGGGTATAAAGAACGGGCATCTTACCGTTGCAAAATAGTGCGGGCCGTCAGATCATCTCTTAAACTGATTGGCATTTAACCATCTGAAAAAGGCTCTCGGGAGGGGTGGGCCTGCTGACTCACTGTGAACACCTGGCATCCAGTCACTTTCGGAGCTGACTTGTCGCTCTGTTATATGCCAAAAGGAAACCACGGGGCCCCACTTTCTTCTTAACAACTATATCCTCCAAGTCATCTCCATCTTTGACCCAACTCACCTCTTGGGCTCGCCTTTTAGCCTTTAATCCCGACCCACTGATTGTTGTGACTTGTGCCACGTGCCGCCATTTTACTCACTGTCAACAACTAGCTGGACCATCTATGTGGCATGCCATGTGGTTTTCGTAACTTCGCTAGTTTTAAACTATGTGCAACTTCGCCTAGCAAAATAATGCGAGCCATGGATCCATCCGCGAGATGTGCACTAGTTACTAGGCCCGACAACTTTAGGAGAAGAACATATAAGGCATAAATTTTTTTGATTAATTAACATAACCGCCTAGGCAAACAACAAGGGGGAACACTTCCTACGACCCCATGACCCATTACTTAAGTGAATAAATTAACAAAAGATTAGAAACCAGAGGGTTTAAAACAAACACAAGAGGATCTAAAATCAAAAACCCTTAAACCCTTGAAGTCTAGAACAAAGCTGAAGCATTTGGAACTACACCCTATTCAAAAATTTCAACAAATCACAGCCAATCATGGGAAAAGAAAAACCCATTTTTAATCAGTGATAACACTATCAAAAGAAGATGACTCAGCATTGGTAAATGAGAAGGAATATCTATCAATGATTGGTAAGTTTCATTATGTAGTACATAGAAGACCGGACATTGCACATGCAGTGGGTATTACTGCTCGGTTTCAGAAAAGCCCAAGAGAATCTCACTTGGTAGCAGTCAAGCGGATTCATAGATATCTGAAGGGAACTATTTATTATCAATTATGGTATCCATACAATTATGATTTCAACCTGAAAGTGTTCACAGATGCTGATTGGGCTAGTAATGTAGATGACCGAAAGAGCACAATCGGTGGTAGATTCTTTCTCGGTGGTAGATTGGTCTCATGGATGAGTAAAAAGTAGAGTTGTATCTCTCAGTCTACAGCAAAAGCAGAGTATGTTGCAGCTTTTATGAAGTGCACCCAGACTATTTGGATGAAGCATGTATTGAATGGCTTCAAATTTCCTATATCTGAACCAGTTAGCATATTCTATGACAATACAAGTGCAATTAACATTTCCAAGAATCTGGTTTTACATGCTAGAACCAAGCACTTTGAATTCAAGTATCATTTCTTGAGGGAAAAGGTTCAGAACAAAGAGGTGGTAATGGAACATGTTTCCAGTAAGGAGCAGTTAGCAGACATATTCACCAAGCCTCTACCGAAGGTTACCTTTACCTATCTAAGTGGTGAATTAGGGGTGCTACCCCTTCAAGAGGTAAATTAAAAGTCTTTGCTCCACATCAGTCAGGTCTTCCATTGATATATCATTTCAAGATTGATTTATGTGTTGCAGGATGCTACTCCTCAAGGGGAGCAACATAGTGGAACAAGACAGCTTGTGCCTCCACTTTGGCATTGTTGTCAAAGGGGGAGAAGATGTGAAACGAAGAAGATATTTGCAACAATAGGGAGAAGATGTGATGCAAAAAGAGAGATATCTTTGTATATTGCCATCAATGCCAAAGGGGGAGATTGTTAGCATATGTACAGAACATGATGACATATTAATACTATATGCTATCATTGATGTCAATATGCTGAGTGAACTGGTATATTGAAGTTAAGCAACTGACAAAGAGAACCAATATGATGTTGTGAACTGACATATCTAAAAATGTGAAGTGGAATGCTTGTCCAAGTGAACTGGTATGTCGCAAAGAGAACAAGAGAATCGGTATGATGGTGTGAACCGGAACTGGTATGTCAGAATGATAACCGGTATATGTAATGTTTTGTACCAAGGGTTCATATGGCATGACTACCAGTTGGTAATCAGTCTCAGGGTTTTTGGTTCAAGTGAGCATTGTAATGGAGGTCAGATCATGTCGCCATGTTAGCCTTGTGCATGTGAAAGATCTTGCATGAAGGAGATTGATCCTATCTACCTCAGGAATGTGTGAAGTCTCTACAAATGGTGGAGAACACGTGATGGGTTATCACCTCCAAGAAGCGGTGAAGAACGAAATGATGGAGAATTTCTTGAGATCTGTTCAAGACTATTGTATTCAAATGCAAAGTGTTCAATGGTCAGGATTGAAACGACTAAATCACTCAACCTAAATGTTTAGGGTTTAGGGCTTATGCTACCAACCTATCTATTTCCTATAAGGTCGATGTGATGTTTCATGCTGAGGTTGTTGGAAAATGTTGTGTGTGTATATATGTGTAGAGATACATGATTCTTGCTAGACCAGTTGAGAGGATTGATACCTGCATAGTGTGTGCGCAGAAGGAAGGAACTAAAGCAGATCTGCATTGGCATTGAGTGATATTACTAGATCATTGTGATACCTATTGATCTCTAACCACTTCAATAGTTGGAAAATCTCTTAATAGGGTAGCTTTAACCAACTTGCTATAAATCCTTTAACAGGGTGACTCAAAGCCATTGAGTTCATAAAATCCTCTAACAAGGTAACCCTTAACAGGGTTTAACCCTTAATCAAGTATTGCAACCATCCCTTAACTGAGTGATCCCTAACAGGATCGGTTCCTAACAGCTACTATTGTAGCAGTCTTTAACCGGACTAGGCTTCTAACAGAACGGACTTCTAAAGACTTGAAAAATAGGTTGTGAGTATTCATCCCCACCGTGGTTTTTCCCAGTTGGGTTTCCACGTGAAAAAATATGTGTGTCATGTGTGATGCCTCTTTCATGTGATTTTTTGTTATTTCTTGTTTAGTGTTAAATCATTGTATCTCTGATGATAGATTATTTGTTTATGCATAAGGACAAAGTGGAAATGAGGGAGTAGGCTGTATGGAAAGCTAAGAACATTGACCAGTTCATGTCTTTCACAGTTGCACTATGTTTAACCAATAGTAATCTAGTTCAGACTGGTGTTAGGGATTGCCAGTAGTTTACAGCTTGCAATCAAACTGGTTCAGGAAAAGTTTTTATGACTGTACTAATTCACCCCCCCCTCTCAGTACCAGTTTGGTACTCACTATTCATCATTGAATTATCAAACCTCTCCTACAGGGTAAGGATGAATTCCTTTGCAGAATTAAACTCATCTTGTAACTTCAAGATCTTGAAATTTTCATCATCATAGTCTTCAAGTGCTACTTCAAGTTCCTTCTATAGACTCATCTCCATTGATTCCATATACATAATCTTCCTCAAGTTGTTAGACTTATTCTGAGGCACCAAGCTCTGATACCAATTTTTGGAATCCATGAACACTAAAAGGTAGGGGTGAATTAGTGTTTTGCCACTTATAATATATTTAGCCTTATTAACAAATTAACTTATTAACCAGTATGCATAAAAGAAAGTAACAACAAGTAATATTAATGCAACCACATGAATCAACACCATAACATAGATATTTATACATATAAAATCTCAAAGAGGAAAAACCACAGTAGGATTAGTGACCCACAATATCTATCCACTGGCCAATTGAATAAATATTACAAGAGGGGCCTACACATGCAGGAAGGAACACTTCCTAGAGCACATTGATCATCACAAAAGGAGCCTCACTAACTACAGATCCAAATTACTGGATTACAAACAAAAACTAAAATCAGAATGTGCATCTTCTATCCTAGATGAGTTCTAGTTTAAGCATTGTCTATACCAGTTTATATTGTAACCTCCCTTATCGGTAACTTAGATCACTTACCAAACCTCTAGACAAATAATCAAGACCGATTATAGATCTTTACATTCACATTCTATCGATCAATATCTTGCTCACATAACATCACATAACCTATCGCATCTCTTATCTATCATATCACCAAATTGACCTAACCTAGATTGACTTATATACCCATTTACATGAATAAACACAAATGTCTTATGTCGGATTACAATCCTATTTCAAAAGATAAGACACATGTCAACCCAAACAAAATATAAACATGAAGCAATATGATTGTTGCCTCTTCCACGCTTGCCAGATCGATCTCTTATGTCGGCCTTAGAATACCGATTCCAAGTTTGTCAATTACATGCCTATTGGTTCCCTAAATGCCGGTGAAGTGAATTTTGGCTACCTTGATTGTTGGATCTGCTATGAAGTGTGTTGCCATCAATGACAACACCTATAACCTAGATGACTATCAATTGCCAGCAATAATATCTCCCCACTTAGTTGTATAAGAAGATTTTATATTACTTTTACCTACCCTCCATTCTCATTGGTTGACTTTAAAATAGAAAATATAAAAGTAACCTAACATGGGGTTGGTAGAAAATATTATATTTTGGTTTATTTTCATTGGCTAGAGTTTTTCTTTGGATTTCATTTTATTTGTAGTCTGGGCTTGTTGTTGGGTTACCATTCTTGGAGAGTTTCTAGAACATTTGGATTTTGACTTGGTTTTTGGATTGCTAGAGCTTGTGACTTGGATTTGGATTTGGAGCTCTTCATCGAATTCCTTCCATAACTTCTATTTCTAGGTTGGAGCTCTTGTCTCTTTCAAGAATTGTTTTTTATTTATTTGTATTCTCTATGTCTCCATAAATTGTTTTTTGTGGGTTTTATTTGGGGAAATGATTTATTATAAAGTTTATACTATAGTTTTTGGAGAAATATTTGTGTGCATGAAATTTATTATAAATTTGAACTATAGGGCTTGGGAAAAATACCTTGTTTTCATTGGTCAGGAGTGTTTCTCTGAACGCACGAATCTGTGTAATTCCTATTGTTTGAAACTCAACTTTTGGATTTCCTAGTGTAGCTTGGCTTGATGGATCTTTGGAGAAATTTGGTGGTATCGAGAAGTTTTGGGTTTATTTGTGCGTTTGGGATTACTCCTGTGAGTTCTCTACTAGGCACTGTGGTGAAGGAAGCTCACAGAGAGTTAATCTTGGTTTCCCTTGTCTTTAATTGATTCTATATGGTTTTCTTTGTGGTTTTGTCTGTAGAATTTGATTTAGTCTTGGTTTGAATTCTTTGTATTAAGTTTTCTGTGTATTATGGAAGGAAATCTCTTATGTTTGAATTGCATCTTCTCTTCCATATAATTATGGATTTGAGTTCCATTTGTTGGTTTCATTTCATCTTGTTTGGGTGTCACTTATTCAATTGGTTTCAAGACTTGGAAATTTTCCCTTGATTTTTAATTTAGATTCATAATTTTACTGTTTTCTTTGTTTTCTTTTCTTTGAGTCATATGTGCTAAAACAGTGGTTGTATGCACTAAATAATTGATCATATGCGCTAATTAGTTTGTCATATGCACTATAAAATTATCCATATGTGCTAATTAGTTTGTCATATGCACTATAGAATTATCCATATGCGCTATATTGTTATTTGTATGCACTAAATTATTGGTCATATGCATGGAAGGATTTATCATATGCGTCGAATAAATAGTCAAATGCACTAGACTAAATATCGTATGCGCTAATATGTGGTTTTCTAGCATTTTTCTTAGTTTTGATTATCTGTTTGATTTTTTTTAATTTGATTTTGTACCAGAGGCTTTTCAGATGTTTATTAATGATTTTCTAGATTGAGCATTTCATTGATTTGATGAATATTTCATGGTTTTCGCTTCTATGTTATCTTTATGATGGATTTATGCCTCTATTATGTTTTTGATTAAGAAAAAAATAGGTTTTAAGGGACTCAAAACTCGCTTACATTACGAGAGAAGAGCATGAAAGAAACAAGATAAAACAACTGCAAAAGACCAACACAAAAACCAGTAGCTAGGACAAAAAGACAACAAGGAGCCAATAAGAAATTGAAATCCAAAACCTAGCATTACGTATCAATTGAAAACTTTTATAGACTACTCAGCATTCTAAACCAAAAGCATCACCACCTTAGCAGCTTCTCTCAGATCATTGCTCTCCTGTTTCAGCTAGATATCTTTCATTTTGGTCTCCATCTCAGTGGTGTTCTGCCTAGTCCTTCACTTGGAAATTTGATGGGTGGAGCTGGAGGTCGGTACATCTTCAATTATTACCAAGTTCTTATCCTAATTTTTCCTCTCTAAGTGATCCACCAAGGCATTCATATTATGTGACGAAACTCTTAGGACCTCAAGACTGTGGTTCATGAAGCTTTTCAGAGCCTTCTCAGTTCAAGCAACTTGAGTATTGATATTCTCTTTATCCTCCTCAGCCTATTCTTTTACAATTCTGATAACATCCTCCAGATGTTTCAAATCCCCTTTTATTAGGTCTTTTTATAGCTAGTCCTCCATCTCAATTTCCTCCTTGGCTTCATTAGTTTCTGTCTCCTCATTCTTTTTCCCCAAATTTGTTTCCTTAATCAAATTGTGTATCTTATTTTCCAGGTCGCTCTGTTTGCTCTGAATGCTAGTAATGTTGTCAATAACCCATTTCTAGAAGTTGAATGATTCCAGAGCACAATTATGGGCAGTATTCAAACTTGTATTCACTGAATCCCTACCCTGCTCAGTGTCCATAGAATTAGGGTTGTCTTCCTCCTTAGAATTCAGGGTGACATTCTTGCTATCTGAGCCCATAGGGTTAGAATAAGGGTTTTCAGAGTTAACATATTTTTTCCCTTCTTCCTCTTCACCAACATTCTCATCCTTCTCACTCTTCATTTTTGTCTCAATATCCTTCCCCTTTTCCTCCTCCAAATCACAATGCACCTTCATTTCCACATTATTTGTATCAGGTCTCCATTTTTTATGGGTAGGGGCATTAGACTAATCCTCATCCGACTCAGAATCTTTACAACTCTCAGAAATATGTGCATTAGTGACCAGTTGATCATCCTTGCTAGCCCTAACTTTTTCCTTCAGGCATTCATAAATGAGCAAGATAAGCCCCTAATGGGCTATGGGGTAAGAATTAGTCTTTTTAGCATGATCAACCAAACTCTCATTCAAAGAAGATGTTAAGTAAAAAGGCAATGAGATATTAAACCCATGATGAAAGTGATTAAGAATTGCAAAATGATAATTATCGATTTTAGTGAATCTACCATCAACAGTGAGAAACTCCATCAAAACCCTTAAAACTTCATGCCAAAAGGAATTTACCTGCTGGGGAAGGTAGTAGGAGATGTTGTCTTTCTTGACAAACTTGGCCTTCTCATGCTCCGATTTCAAGAATTTTTTGAATGCTTCAACATCATACTTCTGGTCTCTAAAGAATTTAGTGCCCTCCTTCTGAAGACCCATGACCTCTGCAACCAGATCCTCATCAATTTTCCATATCTCCCCGAACAATGTGACACTGTTGTTGTTCCAGCCTCTATCAAAGCCATGTGACATCGAATTTATGTTTTCATGCAACTTTTCCATATATTCAGTAAAACCATATCTATGAAGCCTCCTCCATACTTTTTGTTCATTCTTCCAGTTTTCGCAGCCAGGGGGCTCATTCCTGTTTAAGTTAACACCCATTTTGAATAGCAAGTAGAAGTACCCAAAGATGTATCTTACAATCCACAGGTATAACCCCAAGTTCTTGTGTAAAATTTTGGGATAACATAATAGATTCCCTTTCATAGTTTTAAAGCTAATGCTAATGGCTGCACAAGACCAGCATTTATTATTATAATCCCCCTCACACATTTGATCATAGAAATGATGCCTAAAAGAAATCATTAACTGACAGATCATCTGCCCCCAAAATCTATCTTTGAAATCCGGACCCCAAAAGGTAATCATGATTTTAACTTGCCCCATTGATGCGATCAAAAAATAATTGCTCTCTAACAAACCTTTTACAATGGGTCTCTTCGATATATTTAACCTCCACCTCTAAATTGACCCCTTCATTAGCTAAAAGGTTCGCAACCTTATTACCTTCTCTTAGAGTGTGAGTTATGATAATACTAACATAGTCATTTAAAAGTTTTTAGCACTTTTAACTAAGTTAGTAATATTCCAAGAGACAAAACTAGTACCTTTAAGGGCCTGTATAATATTTAGGGGGTCCCGTTCTAGCCAATTTTTTTAAAATTTGAATCCAGGAGCAAGTTGGAGGATTTTTAGCATGGCCTGAGCTTTAGCCACATGATTATTTTGGACCCCAAAAGGAGAAGCAATAGCAACAATACAGACACCTTGAGCATTTCTGATGACTCCTCCACCACCAAACTTCGCAGGGTTGCCTTTAGCCACCCCATCAAAATTTACCTTTATCCAATCATGATCAGGAAAGAACCAAACAATATTATCTCTCCTATTCTTATTGTCAGATCTGCAAACTTTGTGTATTAAGTTCCATTCAGTAAGGATGCCTTTTTCAATTTCATTCATATTAGTAACAAGCCATTGTTTATTGTTCCTGTGAGGAATATTTATGTTTTCTTTTATAGCCCTGCAAATTTTTTCAAAGGCCACCTGAGGGGTGCACTTAGCTTCCCTAAATATTTTGTTGTTTCTCTCTTTCCAAATTCCCCAACAAGTCATGGGGAGGATCAGGGACCAAAGGTTCTTGATGAGAGGACAATTGGTGGGGAATGTCCATTGCCAGATAATTTCCTTGAGACTCTTGTTCATGACCCAATCAACTTTCCATTTCTCCTAGAACTTACTCCAAATTTCCCAAGTAAATGAGCAGTGGAAAAATAGATGATCAATTGTTTCTTCCTCTTTCTAGCATATCTCACACCTGTTAGGGAACATGAAACCTCTTTGGACCAAATTGTCAATAGTAAGGATCCTATTGTGAGTAGCAAGCCAAAGGAACATATTGACTTTAGGGATCAGAATTATGCTCCAAACTTTACCTCAAATGGGGTTACTGGTCTGAGTGAAAGTGTTTTTGTAGGCAAAAGAAACCATAAAGTCACCTCTAGGATTACTTTTCCAGAGAAAAACATCATCATAGTCTTTGTTAATAGAAAAAGATAGCAACTCCTACTGTAGTAGGAAAAATCTAGCATGTATAACATCAAGCCTAACCCATTTGTTCTTCTTCCAGTAGTCACACACCATAGGTCCAAACCTCCTTTTACATTCCTCAATAAGTTGACTATTGCCTTGATCAAAGAGAGGTTCATTGTTCAACCAAGGATCCTCCCAAAACCTTATTTTGTCACCTTTTCCAAGGACCCATCCAGCTCCATCTTTGGCCACTTTTATGGATTTGATAATACTATTCCAAATGAAGGATCTGATAGGGATGTCTTCAGAGTTAAGGAAATCCTGGAGAGGTTGATTCTAAATATATTTGTCAAACCAAATTCAGTTCCAATCTTTCTTGATGTCATAAGCTCTCCATATTTGTTTTGCAAGGAGAGCTTTATTAAAAAAATTTAGAGCTTTAATCCCAAGCCCTCCTTTGCTCTTTGGTTTACACACTTTGTCCCAAGCAACCAAGGATATCCTCTTTTTTTCTTCAACTCCTGACCATAGAAATCTCTTCTGGATTCTTTCTAATGCTTTAGCAAATTTAGCCGGGATACCAAATAAACTGAGAGCATAAACAGGGAGATTCTAGAGAGTAGCTTGAAGAAGCTACAACTTCCCAGCCTGAGATAAAATGAATCCTTTCCATCCAGCAAGTTTTTTGTTGAGTTTGTCAATAAGTATATTCTAGAAGGAGTTTGGGGGAACTAAACCCAAGGGGAGACCCAGGTAGTTGGAAGGGAGCATGTCCACCTTACAACCAATAATTTTAGCAATTCTTTGTTGTCTTATGACCGGAGTGTTCATGAAGTATATAGCAGATTTGTCCCAATTGACTTGCTGACCAGTAGCCAAAGCATAAGAATTAAGAGCACTTTTAAAGGCATCAACCTCCCCAATAGACGAATATCCCATAAGGATAGTATCATCAACAAACTGTTGGTGAGAACAAAATACATTAGCAGAGGAGGGTTGAAGGCCTTTGATGATTTTATTCACTTTCAAATTTTGGATCAGTCTGCTCATGCTCTCTGCCAGGATGGTGAAAAGAATAGGAGATATGGGATCTCCTTGTCTGAGCACCCTTGATGATTTAAAGAATTTAGTAGGGGATCCATTAATGAGAATTGAAAACATAGGAGTGGAGATCAGCTCTCTGATAGTTTTGATTATCTTCTCATCAAATCCAAAAGCCTCCACGATTCTGAAAAGAACTTGCCAATCCACTCTATCATAAGTTTTCGCCAGATCCAACTTTATCAAAAATTCTTCTTTATTAGCAGCATTGAGGGAGTGAATATTCTCATGCATATGAATGATAGAGTCCAAAATTTGCCTTCCAGGAACAAAACCTTTCTACTCCTTAGAGATGATGAAGGGGAGGACAGCCAAAATTCTAATAGTCAAAACTTTAGATATGATCTTATAGAAAGAATTACATAAACTTATTGGCCTAAAATTTCCCATTGAATCCGCCCCAGCAATCTTAGGAATTAAGGCAATAAAAGTGGAGTTGAATTCCTTAAGGATTCTTCTAGAGCCAAAAAATTCTTTTACCACATTGACTGTGTCTTCTCCCAAAATATGCCAAAATTGCTGGAAGAAAAACATTTGGAAGCCATTAGGACTCGGAGCTTTATCCCCTTGAAAAGACAAGACAACTTTTTTAATTTCCCCAGTAGAAGGGATAATAGAAAGGGCCTTATTTTGATTAGGATTGATGATCTTGGGAATGATATTAACCAAATCTTGTTGTTGGGTATAATCAATATCCTTGTTCCTGGTCAGGAGTTGAGAGAAGAAACTAACAGCTTCATCCCTAATTTCATCCTCATTAAGAAGAATTTTTTCCTCAGCAATTAATCTGGAAATTCTGTTCATATCTTTATGTTTCAAAGAGTTCATGTGGGGTGAATTCACAATACTGGTTCCCACTTTTTGACCAACTTTGACACTTAGATGAATATTTTGAAAAAAAAACTTCACTTTCCAACACCTATAACTTTTAAACCGTTAAGAATTTGAAGATGATATAAACTAGTGATTTTTAGCATCTTGTTTGTAGATTCTAAATATGTTTTTTTCAAATTTGTTTGAATAAAAGTTTATTGATTTTTCCATCTCCCTCAAAAAGTAGTTTTTTATAGAAAACAACATTTTTTAAGAGCGATGTGTATCCCAAAACGCATAATTTTTTTTCTATAAATGATAAAAACTTAATTCTTTTGAATTTTGGTTTGTAACATCAATACCTAGGGCATGCAATTGGTTTGATAGTGATATGTTGAAAATTTTTTATTTTATTAATTTTTGAAGTTTGACTAATTATAATTTAGATATAGGTGTACGTTTGAACACATAACTTGTTCTATATATATCAAAATTCATTTTTCTTTTTTTTTTAGAAAGAAAACACCAATAACCTAGTGCATGGATATTTTTTAGATTTTTTTTGAATTAGTTTACTATTTTTCCCAATGCATTGAACAAAGAAGTTCATGTTCGGTGAAAAACCTACATTCATAAGAAATAAAATAAAAATATATTAATGAAATTAAATATATTAAAAGTTATACTATTTGGAAATATTATAATAAGGACTAAATACCTAAAAAAAATAAAAATTAAATGAATTAATTTGACCCCCCAAAAGCTAATATAAAATTGGTTTTTTATCAGCATTTGATAGATGCAAAGGAGACTCCATTGCAAGTATGATTTAGAGTAGAGAGGTTATATCCAAGAAATTTTGATCTAAGAGCCTTTTATTTAACTCTCTTCAATTAATTACTTCAAATGGGACCTCTTAAAGCTTAAATCATTATATTTTCTAAAAAATGTACGATTTCGACAAAAATCAGGATGTACCAAAAAGTGGTAACTAGCTTTGTGAGTTCACCATGTGGAAAAATTTAGTGTTTCTTTCCCCAGCTTCGAACCAAATCGCCCTAGATCTCTGCCTCCAATAGATTTCCTCTCTAGAAATGATATTGTGATGTTTGACTATAACATCATCTTCCATAGCTTTGGGATACTTTTTATAGCCATCTTTCTGTATAGAGTTTTGGATCTGTTCTAGTTCCTCCTTCAGCATTTTCTTTGAGTCAAAAATATCACCAAAGACCTTCTTGTTCCATATCTTAATGTTGACTTTGATGTTTCTAAGTTTTTTAGCAACTTTATACATGGCAGTTCCATTCACATCAATATTCCACTAGTTGGCAATAGATTTTTCAAGATAGGAGTGAGAAATCCACATTTTCTCAAACCAAAAAGGGAAGCTCTAATTATTCTTAATGATCTCAGCAACAAAAGAAATGTGATAATGATCTGAACCAATTCTATTGATGACAGACAGGGAGCATCTATGAGAAATAATCCAATCATTAGTAACAAGGGATCTATCAAGTCTTACTTGAATGAGGTGTTCACCATCCCTACAGTTAGACCAGGTGTAGGAAGCTCCATTAAGATCCATATCAATAAGAGCATTGACATTGATAAAGTCCATCAAGTCAGATCTGCTATCCGGTTGAGCTTGAGTTCCTCCAAATTTATCAGTGCCTTGCAGAGGAGTATTAAAGTCTCCCATCACAACCCAACTGTTCTTAGGGATAGATCTTCTTTTTTGCTGGATTTTATCCCAAAATTTGCTTCTAGAAGATTTGGAATTAGGGGCATAGATATTGGTAACCACACATTCCTTTCCTTCATAGATGCTTTTAACTTTCATGGATATTATGTTACCATCTTCATCAATCATTTCTCCTGAAATAGTTTTCTTGTTCCAGAATATAGCCACCCCACCAGATGCCCCATTCGAGCTACTACCACATACCCCTCCATTTTTGATGAAGTTTAAATTCTCCACTTTCTCCTTACTAATTTTGGTTTCCTAAACAAGGATAATATCTAGTTTTTGGTCTTGAATGAGATTCCATAATATATCCTGTTTATTGAGACCATTTAGGCCTCTGATATTCCATGATATTACCTTCATTTGGAAACCTGGTGGTAGGATTCCTATATAGTCTGCTACCTTCCATCAACTATGTTTTGCTTGCTCTCCTGGTCCCTGTGCCATTTCATAGTTTTACGTCCCAGCAAATATTTTGATGCACCAATATCAGCCTTGGACCTAGTCCTAGTTTTCACCCCATTAAGGCCTCCTACCTTCTTGTTTTTTTCCTTTTTTCCATTCCCTTTTATTTCTTCCTCTTGCTCCTCTCTGGACTCATCTTGCGTATTACTCCATAGTTCTCCTCTTTTCTGTGATGATGTGGGCATATCAACTCCAATATTCTAGAATAACACATTTAGATTAACCTTAGGCGATCCAAACTTGTTACTCCTTGCAAGTTTAATTTCATGTCCTTCAAATTCATTTAGGCACTATTCATCTCTTTTTGTTATAGAAACTTGAGGGGCCTCATGATGAGAGTCAGTGATATTCTCAATCTCACCATCTTCAAGTGTCTCTTCACTGATAGCATTCTCCTCCTCCTGAATCTGTAGAGCCTCAAAAGTATTGACTGTTTTGATCTCAAACTCCTTGATTTCATTCTTTTTATCTTCCTTCAAAGGGGGATTCCTAGGAGGGTCATTTCTATCTCCTTTTGATAGTTCTGGTATATTACCAGGACTTCCACTTCTTCCTTCCACTTTGTTACCTTATTATTATTCTTTTCTTTCCAAACCTATTTGTGGGTGTTAATTGTCATAGGTTTTTTAGGGTTGCTAGGGAAGGCCTTAGCCCAGTGACCAACTTTTTTGCAAGAAAAGAACACAAAGGGGAGTGATTCAAACTCTATTTTCTGTTCCCATAATCCAAGTTTGGAACTTATATCAATAAAACTAGGAAGATCCATCTTCTGTGAAATATTGACACAGATGCATGCATAAACCAATCTTTTACGAGCTGCAGTCATTGGATCTATCGCAACAAGCTCCCCAAAGGAGTTAGCAATTCCTGAGAATACATCCTCAACCCAAAATTCCATTAGCAAGCCTGGTAGCCTTACCCAGACTGAATTAGATTCAAAGAAAGAGTCATTGAATTCCATGTTAGGAGACCATTTTCTCATAGATAAAGAGGATTTTCCAAACATCCAAGGGCCACCGCTTAATGCTACTTCCATATCTTCCCCACAAGAGAAGGAGAAAACAAAAAAACCTCTAGACAGGGTAGAAACATCAACTTGACCTTTCATTCTCTATTTTCTCTTTACAAAAGACCTAACATCCTCAATATTGGGTCGTGGTCCAACAAACTTCCCCACCAGAGAGAAAGCCATTAAAGAAATGCTATGATCGATAACCAAATCTAGAATCTCAATAGCAAGTTTACCCATTTTTCTATCAAATATGTCTTTCACAAAGGGAAAGGATGATTTACCAGTCAGTTTTCCAATTGCTTTCCTTGCAAAAGGACTACTCCAGGGTTTGAGTGCTTGCACCTCCTTGATCTTTTCTGAGTCAACATTCACAGCCTCAGGATCCGATTTTGGGGAATCTATCATCCTTTTGCAGTTAGGAGGAGGGTCCCATTGCTGTGGATCCCCATCTAGTCTCCCATCCTCATCATCCATCACTTTTCCTTGAGCTGCAGTGGCATCAAAACCAAAGGATCCATCCTCATTGTTCCCTCCATTTCTAGTTTTCAAATTTTCCCCCTCTACTTGCGTTGTTCCGTCCATTGCTTTTGGTTAGATAGAGCCTATGTTAGCAAGATAAAAAAGGTTTTTGTTTGCCTCTATTAGGTTGAGAAGCCATGGTAGAGACATTTATTTATTGTGTTGAGTCCAACAAATTGATATGCCTTGATGTTGTTATTTATTTCATTTGATGAGAAAATTTGGTTATCTTATTGATGCATTTTTTATGCCATGAGGCTCTTGATGTTTATTTGGTTTTATGATCTTTGGATGACCATGTATGTGTATGGTAGGGTCATGAGAGATAGGCTTACAGTAGGTTCCTTGTAAGGATGCATGAAGTCTAGATCACCAAGGCACATTGGGAGTTACCATGATTTGTAATAAGTGATAACCTAAATAATTAATGGGTTGGGTAGCTAGATTCATTAAAAAAATAACAAATTGATTGAGCCTCATGACTTAGTCCTATGGAGGATGTTTTAGGATAAGCATAAGAAGGTTGTGAAGATGGTAAGATAATCTCCCTTGTTCTCTCATAGGTTGAGATGGCTCCACATGTCCATCAGGATAGTGCCTTATGTTTTATGTTCTGAGGATAGCATGTGATGATTCTCCACTCCTACATGTTTCCCTAGGTTGATGATTTATGATTATGCCTTATTGGATGTATTTATGTCTTGATGAGTTATACACCTCTGGGAGTTTATTCTTGTTGTGTGAGGGTTCTTGGATGAGTGTCATTGTGTGGTTGGTCTCTTTGGTTAGGGTGCCAACTTAGGTTTAGAGTGTGTGTTGGGACCTTGTGTCATCTCCTAGCACAAGGGGTGGTTCCTTTTTGTTCTACATGGTCAGGTGGTTGGTGCTTATTAGCCATTGGGATGTTCTCTTGGATTCTTCTTGTATGGATATGGATTCCCCTTCTTGATGGATTATGGAAGTACCTTGTAACAGATTTATGTATTGAATATATTGGAATTCATGTAATGTAATATTCTTGTATGTAGTAGTTGGAATTCTTGTAATAGGAAGAGCTATGATCATGATGTATTTCATGTTCTTGTATTTGTAAGATGGTTGTAATTGGAAATTAGTATTATGACATAAAATGTAATGAGACATTAGAGATGTAATTGTATTATTGTAAGGATGTGATTTTATGTACCTTGAAATTAAAATGGATTTTGATTGAAATAGAAATGGATTTGCATTGTGGTTTAATTGTATTATTTTATGGAATGTTTGGGATGTAAGTTAGAATGTAAAGGAACTTAGAAGTGGATTATTCATAATGTAAGAAATGAATATGCTAGAAGATGTTAACTAGGTCTAGCAAAGATGAATGACTCATATAGATGCATTGATAGAGGGAAGTTATGTATATAATGTAAATGATTGTAGGTAATAAGTTTGCATTAAGATTCTCGCATTATGCATTTGGAATTAATGATAAAGAAGATGATCATGATAGTATTAGATGCAACTAAAGTATGTTTTAAATGGATTGGTAGAGATGGATCATGCCTATGCATTAGGATTGCATTATCATGGAAAAGAATAAAGAGCCGTAATACCCTAAAAATGGTCATCTAAACCATGGGCCCCTAATCTCGACTACATCACCAAGGTCCTAACCAAAGGTAATTAAATCAATCATGAACACCTAATTAATTAATTCTCGATCATCAATGTCACATAGCAAATAAATCATTTTATACTAATTAAATATTTATTTAATTAATTAATCATTCCAAGTAAATCATTTTAATCAATTATCCTATTTATTTAATTAAATATCCTAGCATATTTAATTAATAAATTAGTTTGCCATTAAGTCATTAAAAAGGAATTAATTTGAAAAATCTAAGCAGTTAAATCAATTAAATCAATTATATGTCAAAATTGAATAAAAATATAAAATATGAAATGAATCAATTTTTTTGATTTTATCCTAAAATTAGTTCAATTTCCTTTAAAGTTGAGAAAAGCATCCAATCACATCAATTCACCTGGATTGTGCTTCCTCTTGGAGAATCTTTGTTGCTCATCATTGATCGATATTGACCGTTGGTCTCTCTTTGGATTTTCTATAGATTCGGGCTCTCATTTCTCTTTCAAAAGAGAACCTGGAGATTTATTGTTATTATGTTATTTTTGCTCTAGGTCTATTGCGATTTTTGTGCATTGAGAATATTGCATTAGCTTAATCATATTGCTTGAATCATGTTAGTTTGATTAACATCATATAAATGGATAAATTTATTGAATCATGTTAGCCTAATATTCATCAATCTTGCATATTTAGCTTCATCCTACATGCAATTAGCTTAATCCTGCATCCAGTTAGCTTAATCTTGCATCCATTTAGCTTAATTTCAAACTCATATAGATTAAATCCTTCATTTAGGTGTCATCTAGTCATTGGTGTTGCATAAAGAAATCAGAGAGTAAAACTAAACTCACATCTACTAGAAGGCAATAGGTCACTTTGTAATGGTTTCATTATTAATTGATTATTGATTTACTAACCATGCACCTAATGACTTAACTGAAGTGTTGTGTATTTAGATAAAGATATAGATAAAGATCCACTTTTCACACACACACTTTTGGTGCCCACCGTGTGGCTTGAGAATTTAATTTTTGGCCTTGCAAATCATTTTTTATTTTTTAGGTTTCGTCCGTACACCCTATGCAAAAGGTCATACGAGTTTTTACAGCATAATTCTGAGATTTGTCATTCGACTCTATGAGAATCATCATATGAGTATCTTCTTTTGTTGCTTTCTTTTGGGGTTTACTCATTTGGTTCTATGAGAATACTCGTTCTACTTGGTGAGAAATATCATATGGATTTTTGCTTTGCTCATTTTATAAACAGTATACTTATTTGGAGTTTTCTTGATTTGTTTTTGGATTTACTGACGCTAACCCTGAATTGTCTTCTGTCTACCTAGTATTTTCATAGCCTAACTAATTTTTTTTGCAGAATGTCTATCAAAGAATTTATCAATCAAACTTACATGTGTCAAAGAATCAAAAACAACATGACTATTGATGTGTTGGTTTCACAGGTTGCCTAAGGAGAATTGACTACATATTGTGTATTCTTTCATTCATTATTAGGCACTTAAATCGCTATTTGGTAAATGAATAAATCTGTCTTTTGTGTTTGAAGAAAAGTCTAAGAGGTAGGAGAGTATGCTCTTGTTTGTATAGACAATCAGAAATCCAGACCATTGAAGCTTTTCTAAGTTTGAGATTTGTGTACCTTTTAGCGGGTCTATCACTATGGGAAAAAAGTAATCACCCTATGAGAATGACCCAAGTGAGTACAACTAAACTCAAGCATTCAGACTCACTATAATAAATAGGCCTTTTGGGATTAAAGTCTTGGAGGATGGGATTATTTGAGTTTTCTCTTCTGAGATCTCTAATATCAAGCATTTTGTAGGGCCTCGAGGTCTCAATCACGCTTGCGTGACTATAATTTGTTTCGCTACCTTGTCAGGTTATAGGCCTCAATCGCATTTGCACAAATTCAAGAGGAAATTTCAAATGGAAATCCTTACTATGAACTTTAAAATAACAGCTACCCGATTCACCTTCGAAAGGGAGATAATCTTTGTGCAAGAGAGACATTAACTCTTCCAAGCTACTTGACATTTCATGCCCCCATTACCATTTTGAGTCAGCTAATACGGTGTTGAGAATCCATTGCATGAGACTCAACAACCGTATTCTGATTAGCTATTGGGTGTGTACCTCAGTCTAGAAGCAAAGGTTCTCTCTCTCAGCCAACTTCCTTAGAATTAGCATGTTGTGTTTGAAGTCACTTTGGATCTTACGTGTTTGTTGTATTTTTTCTCTAAAACTGAAAACTGAAACTCTAAAAACTGGAATAACTCAAAACAATAAAAAATAAAAAATTCAGTGCTCAAGAAAAAGAAACTCAGTTTTCCTTGTCAAAAATTTGTCCCTGGTCATAATTGTCGTAGAAGCTTCCTAGTTCATCATCTGAGTCATCTAAATTATCATATGAGTTACCTATATTGTTGTCTGAGTCATCTAGTTTCTCATTTTGTCTTCTCCAAACTGTCATTCTAGTCTCTGAGGATTGTCATTTGGTCTTATAAACTCTATCATACGAGTCACATTGGTCTGTGAGAAGTTGTCATCTGGTAGGCTTTAAATTGTCGTTCGAGTATAAGAAGTAACTCGTATGAGTATCTGTCTTTATCATTTAGACGGTACTAAACTATCATCTGGGTTGTTATATTTTGTCGTACGACCCTCTGATTCTATCAGTCTAGAATGCTATCTTTTTTTGCATCCTTTTCAGATCTGTCATACTTTCCTAATCAGTTTGTAGTGAGCATAAATTTGGTCATTTTAATCTTGAGCATAAATGGTCTTGATAGTGTACCCCTATCATTGTGTTGCACGATTTTATCAAGCATCTCCTAGCTAGTTCAATCAATTGATTATCAAACTTAATCAGCCTAGGTTGCTTAGATCACATCTTATATAGGATAGATCATTCCTGAAACCAAACTAAGTCTTAGTCAGCTCTCTCAATCACTACGTTAAATGCATAACTAGCTTTGATTTGATCTTGACATCTGCATCACATCTAACTTTCGGTCACGTTGGTTGTAAATGCCTGTTGAAACTAGGAGCTCTTCTAAGAACAAGGAAAACAAAAAGGAAGAGACAATAACATTGCAAACTAATCCATTTTTCCAAGAACAACCAATTTTTGACAAACCTTTTGAACAACAAACCTCAAATAAACCTTTGTCTTCAGACAAACCACCTTTTGATCAATCCTTATCTTCCAATATATTAGAAGGAAGACAAGAAAAAGAGGCTGGTAAATGTAAAGCTCGTGATGACCTTAGCATCCAGGCTAATGACAGTGATTCTTCTTCTAGTGATTCTAAAGTTTCCAAACCTGGAGAAGATACAATAGTAAAGCCAAAAGGACAAAGACTTCAAAAAGATGATGAAGATTATCAAGGCTCAAGAAAAAGAAGAATACTTTCTAGAATTGGCCAAACAAGGAGCCAAACTCCTCCCGGATTACTATGATAAAAGTATTATCACTAAAGAAGATGATACTCCAATAGCATTGGCGACAAAAAAATAACAAGAACTATAAACTAAGATTAAAGAAATGAAAGACAAAGATAAATCTCATATGAAATATTCCTTGGATACAATTTGCCCATTTCCATTCGACAAGAGTCTTTAGATGCCTCTGTTTCCTTTCAAAACATAAATTCCTAAGTCTGATAAATAGGATGGTAACTCGGATCCCCAAGACCATGTCCGAGAATTTTGTTCTCTATGTATGGAATTAATGCATGAGAAAACTTATCTCATGCACCTCTTTCCAAGAAGTTTAGGAGGACAAGCTATGCAATGGTTTTCAAGCCTCCCTGTAGGAATTAAATCTTTTGAAGAACTAGTTAAATTGTTTCTACAAAAATACCCCTATAACATTCGCCATCCAGTCACAATAATCAAGCTTTGTAATACCAAATAGAAGACAAGAGAACCTTTTCACTTTCCTTCAACGTTGGAGAAAGAGGTTCTCTAGATATTCACAACCCATTCCTGATTCTAAGAAAATGGACATCTTTGTCAATAATCTAATTCCTAAGTTGAAATATAATATCCAAATGCAAGTATACCCTTCATTCAACAAAATGGTGGATAGTTCTCTCAAAATGGAAGACATGTTTGTAAGGAAAGGAGATATATCACTTTATAAAGAAACACATCAAGGCTCTAGTTCCAAAGAAAAGAAAAAATATTGGAAGTACAACAAAGATAATAACAAAAATATTATTAATGATGGAGTGGTTGATAATGTCCAACCAAAATCAAAACTTGTAGTATTCAATCTGACTAGAAGAACACAAGCCCTCAAAGCATTTGAAAGTGCTACAAAAAACCCACCTAAGAAATCAAAAGAGTTGTTTAAAGAGAAGGCTTGGGATTCAAAACCTAAGCATGTTTTTACTCCTCTAGAAGAATCCTATGAGTCAGCTTTTAATACTCTATTGGAAAATAAACTGATCACATTGCCTAAAAACTCTAAGCCATATGATCCTGAGGTCAGATATAAATGGCGAAGGGAAAATGAGTACTGTGAATATCATCGAAACAAGAGTCATGCAACAAATAATTGTATGAAACTCAAACATGAGATTCAAGACCTCATCGATGCTAGCAAAATTGTTGTTGGAAATCATGCAACCAATGTTGATCACAAATCCTTCAAAGATCCTTTACCTTCTTATGAGTAGGAAGATTCCTCAAAATCCAAGGGAGGTGCCAAAGTCAATTACACCTATGCCAACAATGACAATGTGATCAAAATGCTTGAATCTTCGCAATCTGAATATTGCAATGTGATCATAGTCAAAGATAAGAAAAATAAAATGCAAACTACAAATGTCATAACCCACGCTCAAAAGAAGGTTACTCTCAAAGGAGCTAGCTCTTCCTCCCCTAATCAAACATCATAAAATCCATTTACAACATCAAACCTACCCACTTCTTCAAACAAACAACCAGATACGACCATGGCTAAATCTAAATAGCTGACTTCATCATCTTGTTCTGGTTATAGCATTGTTGAACAATTAAAACAAACTACCGCTCAAATCTCCATTCTTGAACTACTTAAAATCTCTTTTTCTCATAAAGAGATTCTGGACAAAGCTTTGCTCGCTACTAACATCCCTAAAAATGTAGATCTAGGTTGGTTTCAATATATGGTGGTCACTTGACTTCACCTCACTACATGTCTTTCTCTGAAGAAGATGACAATTTACTAAATCATCTGCATAACTAGCCATTGCACATTGAAGCTATGATCCATAAGCACCAAGTCAAGCATGTTTTGATAGATTGAGGTGTTGGGATTAATATTTGTACCTACAATTTACTAATACAATTGGGATTGTGTGATAATGTCATTGATCCAACAAATAAAAATAACAATCAAAGCTTATGATGAAGAAGAAACAACTTCTAAGGGTCTAGTACTATTACCGATTAAGGTGGGACCTATAGAACGAGATGTTATTTGTCAGGTGCTTGATCTTCCTCTCTCCTACAACATCTTGTTGGGCATACCATGGATTCACAAAATGCAAGTAGTGCCATCCACTTACCATCAATGTTTAAAATTTCCCTACAATGGAGTTGAAGTCAGTGTTCCTGCTGATACAACCTACACCTGTAATCTTTTAAAACAATGTGTTGATACCCTTGTTCCTCATAATAGAGCAGCCTCTGCAACTGAAAGTTCAAAAACTTTGATGAAAGACTTAGAAAAGAAATTGAAAATCACATGTACTATTATGGATGGATACAAGATAGAACATGCACTTTCATTGATGTCTCTTCCACCATCACCAAGAAAGTCTAGAAAACCATCAGAGGCTATGAAGCCACAAACATAAAATACAAATGTCATCTATGATGGTATTTTTGTACAATCCTCTACTTACCTTGCAAATGAAATAGAAGAGGCGGTTGTTCTCAAATGGCTTTTCAAAGAAGAGAGTGAAAATAGAGAAGGGCAACACAATGATATTTCCCCTAACCAATATGGTCCAAACTATAAGATGATTCAACGCATGGGATATTCAGGTACTGGTCCTTTGGGAAAGCATCAAGAAGGGATTGTCGAACCTATCAAGTTACAAACTAAGTCTACAAATGATAAGACTGGACTCAGATACCATCTAGAAGAGTCATCAAATAAAAAACACACTTCTCATCTACAACCTAAGTGGAGGAAAAAGATACTATATCAAACATCACAAGAATTGAATACTTAGCAAATTTAGGATGAGTATGAGAAAGAACAAGAAAAACTGGCAATCAAGAGAGAAGAAGTAGATTTTAATCAAGTTCCAATTGTATTAGCAATAACACTACAAGAAGTAGATGTTCTAGAAGACATGAGAGAAGAGGTAGAAGGGATTAAAAACATGTTTGTATCACTAAATATTTATGTCACATATACAGGAAGAATGAAAGTAGAGGATTTAGAAATAGACTCAAATGAGTATGAATGGGGTCCAGAGCCTCTCTTAGATACATCTACCAAAGAAACTCATAAAGAACCTATTTATATCATAGACGAAGCACAAGAGAGAATACACTTGAAGCTGCAATGAGAAATAGAGGAAATTAGACTAAAAAGACAAGTAGATTATGAACAACAGCTGAAAGAAGGAAAAACATAGGAAAATTCCTCACCTACTGTATCTGTTAGGATAACCGGTGAATAATTGAGAGGGGGGGGTGAATCAGTTGTTAACTGATTATATCATTTAATCCACTTATTAACGTTAAACTAGATTAAGTACTAGTAAAGAAGAAACATATACCGGTAAACAATACAACTTAACAATTAAATAGATAATCAATGCAAAGAAACCATACCACATAACACCATAATTTGTACATGGAAAACCTGGAAAGGGAGAAACCATGGTGGGAAGCCTACACACAACTAGATGATACTTTTGCAGAAAGTATGTGTTACAATGAGGGGCCTGCACATGTAGGAAGGCACACTGCTTAGAGCGTACTGCTCATTACAAAAGAGTCTCATTGAATAGAAAGAGGCAACAACCATCTCAAGATAAATGGACAATAATACAATAGAGTGAACTGCCAAAGATAGCATCTACCATGCCTAATTACAGTCCTAGTTATGCTCAATACTGGAGGACTTTGACCTCTTCCTTAATCCAAATTCGATTACCTATGATTGACCAAATATCCTTCACATATGATATTACATTCCACGACCATGAACCTTATTCCATTCCCAGACCCTTGATCTACAATGAGATCTTACATCAGTTTATGTAAACCCTAAGGCCTAAACCAATTAGGTCAGCCACCTAAAAGAGATTATAATAAGATCATTACATAAATCCATTTTATAATGATATTCCATGTCGGCTTAAGATCAAAAGAATAATAACCAATCCATAGAAGATATTGAAACATACTGGTAACATGTAGAGAACACATTATCATGATACCGGTCCATAACCTAGATAGGTACCAGACATATTCTGGGTCCACCACTCCAAAGCAATGTCTTCAAGCAGTTGAAGAATGATCAAAGAACATCTTCAGCATCCTGAAATCCATCTAGAAGCTGCGCAAACACCACTTATGCATCCTGTCAAGATTCCTTAGTAAAAGCTCTATCAGTTAAACCTTAAACTAATGCTGGTAAGGGTTTACAAGAGTGTATGATAGCATCTGATTACCAAGTCAATACCAACTGACCAAAACATGCTCAACGAACATGTAACACATGAAATCAAACATACTTTATTGATCCAATCATGTTAGAAATGTCCAACAGATAGTCTCTTCTGTCGGTAACACTAGATCTTCTACTAGTAACCAAAACTTGTTTGTCAATAACCAACCATAATAGCTAGTGTTGACATCAATGATAAAGCATCAATGCAACACATAATCAATTCATCCATAATGCCAAAAATCTCCCCCTTTGGCATTGATGGCAACACTAGATGTGAAAAACATCTAAGTACCAAGAAATGCCAAACAAGTCTCCCCCTGTGGAAGACAACCAACAATCTCCTGAATATTAGTAAATCCCTCCCTGTGAATTATATCTCTAAATTTATTTTTCACATCACTATCAATCCCTCTTTGACATCAATGCCATAAATTTGACAAAAATATCAAAGCAATAATTTAAACCTATGTATCTCAAAGATGACTACTCCCCTTGAGTAGTAGCACCACTCATCAATGTCGGAATGAATAATATCTCTCATAATGCATGCCAAACTGATGACAAATTGCATCAATCAAGTCTCTATCGGAGGGGCAGAAACCCCTAATCTGTCTCTCAAATACTCAAATGATTCCTTAGACAATGGCTAGTGAATATATCTACAATCTGTTCTTTAGTGTTCACATAAACCAATTTGAAATCCTTTTGCTTCTACCTTTTCCTTCAAAAAGTTATACTTTATTGAGATATGCTTAGTCTTAGAGTGAAATACTAGATTCTTCAACATGTCAATAATTCCAGAGTTATTACAGTAGATAACTACCGGTTCACCACAATTTACCCTGATATCCTCAACATTTTCTTAATCCACAAGACTTGAGTACAATTAGTTTCTGCTGCAACATACTCAGCTTCTGCAATAGATAAAGAAATGCATGATTGTTTTTTGCTGATCCATGAAACCAGTTTCTTTCCAAAAAAGAAAGCTCCATAGAAGTGCTCTTCCTGTCATCAGTATCTCCTACCCAATCTAATTCAGTATATGCACATAAAGAGAAAACATCATTTTTAGAATACCATAAACCATATTTTGTTGTTCATTGCAAATACCGAAATATCCTTTTTACTGTACATTCATGATTTTCTTTAGGATTACTTTGATATCTAGAAATAATACTTACTGCATTCATAATATCTGGTCTAGTCTGAGTCAAGTATAACAGACCACCAATCATAGACTTATACCTTTTTAGATTTACTAGTGTAGAAGCATCCTGGATAGATATTTTCTCACTTGTCACCATAGGAGTACTTACTGGTTTGGAATTATCCATTCCAAACTTCTTCAACAATTCCCTCAAATACTTAGTTTGACAGATAAAAATGCCTTTGTCATTTTGAGTACTCTGCAAACCTAAGAAAAATGTCATCTCACCAATCATGTGTTGGCATTATGTGAATTGGTATGAGGACATGATGACATTGTATGTTGTTATTGATGTCAATATGCTAAAGAAGAGAGAACCGGTATATGTGAGAACTGGTATAACATTGTGAACTGGTATATGTACCAAAGTGAAGCAGTGTGTTTTTTCAAGGTGAACCGGCATGTTGATATGGGAACCGGTACATGGAAGCTTTGTATGACTACCGGTTGGTAGTCTCAACTTCAAGGTTTTCAGTTGAAGTGCTTCAAGCTTGTATGATTCAACTGGTGACTTTGTGTGATGAGTTATCATTGTAATGAAGAATAGATCATGTTGTCACATTAGCCTTGTGCGTGTGACGGATCTTGCATGAACGAGATTGTTCCTATCTACCTCAGGAATGTGCGAAGTCTGCAAATGGTGAAAATGCGTGATGGGTTATCAGCCTCCATGAAAGCAGTGGAAAAGAAATGATGGAGAACGTCTTGAGATCAGTTCAAGACTGTTGCATTTAATGCAATATTCTCAACAACCAAGATTGAAAGGTTTGAATTGCTTAACCTAACAGGTTTAGGGTTTATGCTACCGACCTATCTGTTTCCTATAAGGTTGATGTTGTGTTTCTTTCTGAGGTTATTGGCAAAATTTGTGTGTGTGTATCCAAGTGAAGAGATACGTGATTCTTTCTAGACCAGAGGAGAGATGTGATACCTTCAGAGTATAAGTACAAAAGGTTAAGAGGAGCTAAAGAAGATCTACATTGGCATTGAGTGTTGTTACCAAATCATTGTAATACCTATTGATCTCTAACCACTTCAACAGTTGGGAAATCCCTTAACAGGGTAGCTTTAACCAACTTACTGTAAATCCTTTGATAGGGTGACTAAAAACCATTGAGTTCTTGAAATCCTCTAACAAGGTAACCTTTAACAAGGTTTAACCCTTAACCAGGTATTCTAGCCATCCCTTAACCGAGTGATAACTAATAGGATCAGTTCCTAATAGAACCTACTATATCAATCTTTAACCGGACAAGGCTCCTAACAGAGTGAACTTCTAAAGAGTTTAAAAATAGCTTGTGGGTATTCATCCCCATAGTGGTTTTTCCCCGTTGGGTTTCCATTTGAAAAATCTGTGTGTCATGTGTGGTGTTATTCATGTGATGGTTTAAGTGATTTGTGTCTAAAGGTAAATCATGTTGATCTAGCTATTTATATATTTTTGATGATAGATTACCTGTTCATGCACTAGGGTGAAATGGAAATGAAGTATTAGATTGTATGAAAAGATAAGTGTCAATCGGTTTATGCTTGTCTCAGTTATTTTGGGTTTTGCCGGTTGTACTCTGTTTAAGACCGATGTTACTATTTATCTGCCAAAGCACAGTGTTTGCTGACAAACTGGTTTTAGGAATGTGTTTTTGTCTGTACTGATTCACCCCCCCCCCTCTCAGTACTAGTTTGGTACTATCCGTTCATCATTAAGTTATCAATTGGTATCAGAGTGTCCTCCAGGTCCTCTGTGTTATAAGCTTAACCACTTGAGGAAAAGATCCTAGTCTAATGATGAAGAGGGAAGGTCCAAAGTTTAACAAAGATAATTTCAATATATGGAAAGACAGAATGAAGATATACATTAGAAGCATGGGTACTTAACACTGGAGCTATGTTGAGAATGCTTATGTTTCCCCTACCAGTACTCTCACCGATGACCAAAAGAGAGAGATGCAAGAGAATGGGCAAGTCATTGAAGCCCTAACTAGTATTTTATCTGACATTGAGTTTATTGATGTCCAAGATAAAGTAAATCCCAAAGAAGTATGGGATACTCATGAAAATATCTATGGCGGTGATGAGCATGTAAAACAAGCTAAGGAAGAAAGCCTTAGAGGGAAGTTTGAAGACATGCAGATGGTTGAAGGTGAGACCATTCAACAGTATGGAATAAGAATCAAAACTATTGTCGGAGATATCAAGAGTGTAGGTGGTAAAATGGAAGATTCCACTATGGTAAGCAAAGTTCTGAGATCCTTATTACTGGTCTATGCAATAAGGGTTGCTAATATTCAGGAGTTGAGATTAATAGATAGGAATAAGGTATCCCTAGACTCCATCATTGCAAAGTTGATAGCCTATGAGCTAAATAGTTTTGATGGTAGTGTTCAAAAGACTGAATCAACTTTTAAATTTTCTGTTGTACCATCCAGAAAAGGAAAAGAAGCATGCACCAGTGGTGAACTAAGACAGAGCAGAGAAATGGATGATGAGGAGATCCTGATGGAATTCAAAGCTCTTCTTGCCAGGAAACTTCTTAAAGGAACCAGTAAATACAGAGGTAAGCTTTGTTTGAAATTCTTTTTTTGTAATTGGATAGGACATATTGCTATAAACTATCCTAATGGTGACAACAAGGAAAAACTAGAGAGGTTCAAGAAATTCAAAGGAGGAAACCAGAAAAACTGTTTTGTTGTAGTTGATGAAGGTGTCAAAGATGAGGAATCAGAAGATGAAGAGAATGAAGATATTGTGTTTGTTGTTGTCAAGGATTATTGATAGTGGTTGTTCTCACCATATGACTGATGACCGGAGCAAGTTTCTATCCTTGGAAGAGTATGATGGTGGTGTGGTTCTCTTTGGTAATGATGCACCATGTATGGTCAAAGGAAGAGGGTCCATCTCTATGAATGGAAAGAGTAGTGCTGACAATGTGTATTGGGTTGATGGTCTCAGACACAACCTTCTAAGTGTTGGCCAACTAAATGATAGTGGTCTCACTCTAGAATTCAAGAATAGAATGTGTAGAATCAAAGGAAAGAATGGTGAATTGGTGGCCACCAGCATGTAGATCAAAGGTAACCTATTTCACCTGAATGCAAATATTAGTACATGTCTTATGGCCAAGTTCGATGACAGCTGGATATGGCATAGGAGACTATGCCATGTAAACTTTGATAACATTGTGAAGGCTAGTAAGATCAAGGCAGTTAGAAGGTTGTCAGTGCTGAGCAAACTAGAAAATACCTTGTGCAGAGAGTGTCAACTAGGGAAAATGTCTTCCTCAACCTTTAAAGGTAAACCTTTCACTATTGACAATTTACTTGATCTATTGCATACTGATTTGTGTGGTCCTATGAAAACTAGGAGTGTGTAGGGTGATAGGTACTCCATGATTCTCGCTGATGACTACTCAAGAATAATGTGGGTCACATTCCTGAAAGATAAGTCTGAAGCTTTTTGAAAGTTCAAAGCTTTTAGAGCATTAGTGGAGAAGGAATGTGGTAAGAGGATCAAGAGCCTTAGAACTGATCAAGGAGGGGAATTCACTTTTGGTGAATTTAACAAGTACTATGAAGAACATGGCATCAAGAGGCAACTGTCTGCCCCCTAGACTCCATAGCAGAATGGCCTAGCAAAGAGGAATAACCAGACTATGGTTGAAGTAGCAAGAACAATGTTGATTCAAGGAAAGGTTGCTCACACCTTTTGGAGAGAAGCGGTGAGTACTGTAGACTACACAATGAACCAGGTACTCATCAAGAAAGGTAAGGATAAAACTCCTTGTGAGTATTGGATGATGCAAAATGTGATGAGTGAATATTCCTAGGGTATTCCACCAAGAGAAAAGCTCTCAAGTGTTTCAATAATAGAATTCAGAGAATTATGGAAAGCATCAATGTGAGAGTTGATGAAACCTCTGAGAAAACTGAGGAAACTGGCAATGAGCAAGTGGTAAATGAACCAGTTACTAGTCAACCAAGTACTAGTAATAGTGTTCCTACACCGATAGATGTAGATGCTGATACTGATGAAGATGAGGATGAAGAAGAAAAGCAAGAGGAATCTGTTAAGACCATTCCTCGGTATGTCAAGTTGAATCATGATCCTAAGCAGATCATAGGAGATAAGGATGCAGGAATCCTTACAAGAAGAAAGGTCAGAGAAAATCATGTATGATCTCTCAATTTGAACCTAAATCATTCAAAGAGGCACCTAAAGATGAAGACTGGATCAAGGAAATGGAAGAGGAACTTGACCAGATAGAGAGAAATGGTACATGGTCTTTGGTACCCAAATCGGAGCATAAAAATGTCATCGGTACCAAATGGGTTCTTAGAAATAAGCTGAATGAGGATGGCACAGTGATTAGAAACAAAGCTAGACTGGTGCATAAAGGATATGCCTAAGAAGAAGGAGAAGACTATGGAGAAACCTTTGCTCCTGTAGCCAGATTGGAAGGAGTTCGTATGCTTCTTGCATATGCATCTTTTAAAGGATTCAAACTATATCAAATGGATGTAAATCTTGTATTCCTAAATGGTGTACTTGAAGAGGAGGTGTATATAGAATAACCAGATGGGTTTTCCCTATCTGAAGACAATGACATGGTGTGTAGGCTACATAAAGCCTTATATGGTCTAAAGTAGGCACCTAGAGCATGGTATGAACACCTGCACTCCCATCTTGTGAAGATTGGATTTGAGAGAACAAGCAAAGATAGTAATATCTACTTGAAATCTAAAGGACATCAGATCTTGATCTATGAGGTATTTGTTGATGACATTATCTTTGGTGGAGATGACAAGATGAGTCATGAGTTTGCAGATAAGATGAAGAAAGAGTTTGAGATGTCACTCATAGGGGAGATTAAGTTCTTCATTGGACTGCAGATTTAGCAGATGAAAGATGGAATCTTTATCACTCAGTCCAAGTATGTCAAAGAGGTTTTGAAGACCTTTGGCATGGAAGATAGCAAACCGGTTGGTACACCGATGGTGACTGGTTGTAAACTATCCAAAGAAGATGACTCAGCATTGGTTAATGAAAAGGAATACAGATCAATGATTGATAAGTTGCATTATGTAGTGCATAGCAGACCAGATATTGCACATGCAGTTGTCATTACAGCAAGGTTCCAGAAAAGTCCAAGAGAATCCCACTTGGTTGCAGTCAAGCGGATTCTTAGGTATCTGAAGGGAACTATTGATTATGGATTGTGGTATCCATATAGAAAGGATTTCAACTTGAGAGTATTCACAGATGTTGATTGGGCAGGTAATGTGGATGACCGAAAGAGCACAATCGGTGGTGCATTCTTTCTCGGTGGTAGACTGGTTTCATGGATGAGTAAGAAGCAGAGTTGTATCTCTCAGTCTACAGTGGAAGCAGAGTATGTTGCAGCTTTCATGAACTGCACTTAGACAATTTGGATGAAGCATGTATTAAATGGCTTCAAAGTTCCTGTATCTGAACCGGTAAGTATATTTTGTGACAATACTAGTGCAATTAATATCTCCAAGAATCTAGTTTTACATTCTAGAACCAGGCACTTTTAGCTTAAGTATCATTTATTAAGGGAAAAGGTTCAGAACAAAGAGATTGCATTGGAACATGTTTCCAGTAAGGAGCAGTTAGTAGACATATTCACCAAGCCTCTCCCAAAGGCTACATTTGCGTACTTAAGAGGTGAATTAGGGGTGTTGCCCCTTTAGGAAGTGAACTGAAAGTATATGCTCCATATCAATCAGGTATTGCATAGTCAAATTTTTTTTCAAGATTGATGTGTTGAAGGATGCTACTCCTCAAGGGGAGCAACATAATGGAAATGGGAAGCTTGTGCCTCCACTTTGGCATTGTTGTCAAAGGGGGAGAAGAAGTGAAGTAGAGAAGATATCTGTAGAAATTGGGGGAGAAGATGTGAAGCAAAGAGATATCTTTGTATATTACCATCAATGCCAAAGGAGGAGATTGTCGACATTATGTGAACCAGTATGAGAACATGATGACATTGTATGTTGTCATTGATGTCAATATGCTGAAGAAGAGAGAACTGGTATATGTAAGAACCAATATATGTGAGAACCGGTATAACATTGTGAACCAGTATATGTGCCAAAGTGAAGTGGTGTGTTTGTTCAAGGTGAATTGACATGTTGATATGGGAACCGGTACATGGAAGCTTTGTATGACTACCAGTTGGTAGTCTCAACTTCAGGGTTTCCGGTTGAAGTGCTTCAAGCCTGTGTGACTCAACCAGTGACTTTGTGTGATGATTTAGCATTGTAATGAAGAACAGATCATGTTGCCACATCATATTTGTGCATGTGAAGGATCTTGCATGAAGGAGATTGTTCCTATCTACCTCAGGAATGTGCAAAGTCTGTAAATGGTGAAAACGCATGATGGGTTATCAGTCACCATGAAAGCAGTGGAAAATGAATGATGGAGAACATCTTGAGATTAGTTCAAGACTATTGAATTTAATGTAATGTGCTCAATGGTAAGGATTGAACCATTTGAATTGCTTAACCTAACAGGTTTAGGGTTTAGGGTTTATGCTACTGACCTATCTATTTCCTATAAGGTCAATGTTGTGTTTCTTTCTGAGGTTGTTGGCAAAAGTTGTGTGTGTGTATCCAAGTGAAGAGATACATGATTCTTGCTAGACCAAAGGAGAGAAGTGATACCTACAGAATGTAAGTGTAGAAGGTGAACAGGAGCTAAAGCAGATCTGCATTGCCATTGAGTGTTGTTACCAAATCATTGCAATACCTATTGATCTCTAACCACTTCAATAGTTGGGAAATCCCTTAAAAGGGTAGCTTTAACTGACTTACTATAAATCCTTTGACAAGGTGACTCAAAACCATTGAGTTCTTGAGATCCTCTAACAAGGTAACCTTTAACAGGGTTTAACCCTTAACCGGGCATTCTAGCCATCCCTTAACTGGGTGATCCCTAATAGGATCGGTTCCTAGCAGAACCTACTATATCAGTCTTTAACTGGACAAGGATCCTAATAGAGCAGACTTCTAAAGAGTTCAAAAATAGCTTGTGGGTATTTATCCCCACCGTGGTTTTTCCTAGTTGGGTTTCCACATGAAAAATCTGTGTCATGTGTGGTGTTATTCATGTGATGGTTTAAGTGATTTGTGTTTGAAGGTAAATCATGTTGATCTAGTTGTTTATATATTTTTGATGATAGATTACCTTTTCATGCACTAGGGTGAAATAGAAATGAAGTATTAGATTGTATGAAAAGATAAGTGTCAACCAGTTTATGCTTGTCTCAGTTATTTTGGGTTTTGCCAGTTGTACTCTGTTTAAGATCGGTGTTACTGTTTGTCTACCAAATCACAGTGTCTACTGACCAACCGATTTTAGGAATGTGTTTTTGTCTGTACTGATTCACACCCCCCCCCCTCTTAGTATCGGTTTGGTACTATCCATTCATCATTGAGTTATCATCATGGACATTTCAAATTCATTCTTCATATTGTTAGCAAATTACATGAACAATTTATCTTCTCCTCCAAAAATGATATCATCAACAAATACTTCAATAATTAGAATATCATTATCATTGATCTTATAATATAAATTACTATCAGCACCACCTTTAGTAAAACCAAGCATAAAAAGATATTTATCTAACCTTGCATACCAAGCTCTAGGAGATTGTTTCAATCCATATAAAGCTTTCTTCAATTTGCAAACCATATATTTTTCATCTGCTAGTGAAAATCCATCAGGTTGCTCAATGTATACTTCTTCCTCAAGTCCACCATTCAAAAATGCACATTTAACATCCATTTGATAAACATTAAACTTCTTATAAGCTGCATAAGCAAGAAATAGTCTAATAGCTTCAATTCTAGCTACAGGTGCAAATGTCTCACCATAATCAATTTGTTCTATTTGAGAATATCCTTTACAAACCAATCTAGGCTTGTTTCTTACAACTTGACCATCCTCATTCAGTTTCTTCCTAAAAACCCATTTAGTTCCAATAACATTCTTATTTTTTAGGCTGGGGAACTAAATTCTAAGTTTCATTATTCTCTATCTAATCTAATTCATCTTACATAGCCTTTAACCAATGTTTATCCTTACAAGCTTCAATAACAATTGCCATTTCAACTTGAGAAATAAGACATACCTCTTCATTTGTTAGTCTTCTTCTTGTCATAACTCCCTTGTTCCTATCTCCAATAATTTGATCTTCAGAATGATTTAATCTTACATATCTTGATGTCTTCTGAACTTCAGGTTCACTGCTTTGATCATTAGTCACAGTTGAATTTTTTGATTGTGTCGATGTAATTGTCTCAGTTTCCCATACCGGTTGAGGCATTGTTGATTTAGTTATGATCATTTCCACTGTCAGTTCCCTATCATATGATATAGAATGATTTTTGTATTGCTCATCCACTTTCAAATTAGCACTTTCCACAATTTTCTGCAATCTTTTGTTATAACATCTATATGCTTTGCTTTGAATTGAATAACCAAGAAATATCCCTTCATCACATCTAGGATCAATCTTTCTAATTGAATCATCTCTTTTGATATAGCATTTACTTCCAAAAATTCTGAAATATTTAACAATAGGTGTATGTCCAAACCATAGTTCATAAGGAGTCTTACCAGTTTCACCTTTGATGTGAACTCTATTGAATGTGTAGACTTTTGTACTCATTGCTTCTCTCCAGTAGATATGAGGCAATTTGTCTTCCATCATCATAGATCTTACTGCATCCAAAATGGTTATGTTCTTTCTTTCCACTACTCCATTTTGTTGAGGAGTCCGAGGTGTAGATAACTATCTCCTAATATCATTTGTCTCACAATAATTGTTAAATTCATGAGAAGTGAACTCACTGCCTTGATCCGATCTTAGACATTTGATTTTCAATCCAGTTTTTGTTTCAACTTTTGCTTTAAAGATCTTGAATTTCTCAAAGGCTTCAAATTTCTCCCTTAGAGAAGCCACCCACATCATTCTAGAATAGTAATCAATAATCAACATGAATTTCCTATCACCTTGAAAGCTATTAGTCCTTGCTGGACCACGTAAGTCAATAAGATTCAAATCAAGCACATCATTAGATTTATCATGTATGCTTTTAAAAGAAGTTCTAACTTGCTTTCTCATTTGACATTCCTTACATACCAAATTATGAGGCTTCATAATCTTAGGTATATCTCTAATTGCCTTAGTTGAACTGATCTTAATAATACAATCAAAATTAACATGACACAACCTCTTATGCCATAACCAACTCTCATTAATATGATCAATCAAACATGTCTTATTACCAATGTTCAAGTGAAAGATATTACCTCTAGTCTGAATACCGGTTGCAATCTCTGAACTAGTCTTGTTAATGATTTTTTATCTCCTCTCTTTAAACTGAAGTTGGAAACCCTTGTCCACCAATTGATCATCACTCAAAAAGTTATTATTTAAACCTTCTACATAATAGACATTATCAGTATTATGCTTACCATCTAGAGAAATAATACCTCTACCTCTAACCATACATGCTTTGTCATCTTTAAATTTGACTTGACCACCATTGTATTCTTGCAAGGACATAAATTTCCATTTATCTCTAGTCATATGATGTGAGCATCCACTATCAATTAGCCATTCATCCTTATCTTGCTGCCAAGGCCTTTTCTTCATTTTTGATAGCTGGTTTCGATTCATCTTCCTCTAAATCATAGAACACCTATTATTTTCCATTGTCAGATCCACTAGTAGAGTCTTCTATTGGTTCATCTCCAGAGTCATCGGTTACTCCTTCCTCATCCGCTATGTAGCATTGTTTACTTTTCTTGAATCTATATCTATTTTGGTTAGGGTTAAATGATTCCTTAACTCTTTCCTCAAACCTTGTATTCCTTTTAGGACATCTAGATGCAAAATGACCAATCTTATTACATGCAAAACATTTAAAAGGTGCTTTTCCTTCATACTTACTTCCTGTCAGACCTTTGGTACTCTTCTAACAAATAAGGCTTCAAGTTGTTCAAATTATTCATCGTCTTTCCTCATGTCTTCCAATTCTTTTGCATATAGAACTCTCTAATCACTTTTGCTATCAGATGATGATGATGATGCATGAAAAACTGGTTTAGACTTTACAGCTCCAGAAGATCCAAATTCTTCAAGCTGAAAAGTAGATAATTTCCCAATCAGAATGTCTTTGTTAGCTGAAGAGTTTGCCATACTTCTTAATTCATTAATTGCAGTTGCCTTCATCTTGTAAGTCGGTGGAAGGGCTCTCAAGACTTTGGAAACTATTTCATCTTCACTCAGAAATCCTGCACAACATTGAATTCCCATAACAATCTCATTTACTCTTTCCATAAACATAACAATTCTTTCATTATCTTCCATCTTCAAGGTTTCATATCTTATCCAGTAACCATCAAGTTTAGTAATTTTGATAGTAGGATCACCTTCATTCAGAGTTTACAATTTATCCCACATAACCTTTTTTGATGATTTATTAGTCAATCCCATGATCTTCTAATTAGTAAGTGCACACAAGAGGGCTTCTCTAGCTCTGCAATCATTTTCAATATTCTTATCCAAGTCTGTAGGAGTAGGATTGCTAGATATCGAATCATAGAGTGTGTATCCTTTCTCAGTGATCTCCCAAATATCCTTGGCAAGACATTCTAATATGATTCTCCATTAAAATTTTCTATATCCCATAATTTGTTCCATCAAGCTTAGGGATTTCTCTTCTGAAAATAGTTGCTAGTGGATTTGAAGTGTTAGCTGCCATAGGATCTACCTCAAGCGGTTAAGATTCTGCAAAAGAGGACCAAAGCTCCGATACCAATTGTTAGGATAACTGGTGAACAACTGATAGGGGGGAGGGGGTGAATCCGTTGTTAATAGATTATATCATTTAATCCACTTATTAACCTTAAACCAGATTAAGTATCAGTAAAGCAGAATCAAATACCTGTAAACAATACAACTTAATTATTAAACAGATAATCAATACAAAGAAACAATACCACATAACACCATGATTTGTACGTGGAAAACTCATAAAGGCAAAAAACACGATGGGAAGCCTACCCACAGTCAGATGATACTTCTGCAGAAAGTATGTGTTACAATGAGGGGTCTGCACATGCAGAAAGGCACACTGCCTAGAGCATACTGCTCATTACAAAAGTGTCTCACTGACTACAGAGAGGCAAAAACCATCTCAAGATAAATGGATAACAATCCAATAGAGTGAACTATTAGAGATAGCATCTACCATGCCTAAATACAGTCCCGGTTAAGCTCAATACTGGAGGCCTTTGACCTCTTCCTCAATCCCAATTTGATCACCTATGATCTACCAAATTTCATTCGCATATGATATTACATTACATGACCACAAACCTTATTCCATTCTCATACCCCTAATCTACAATGAGATCTTATATCAATTTATACAAAACCTAAGGCCTAAACTAATTAGGTCAGCCACCTAAAAGATATTACAATAATATCATTACATAAATCCATATTATAATGATATGCCATGTCGACTTTAGATCAAAACAACAATAACCAATTCACAGAACATCTTGAAACATCTCGGTAATGTGTAGAGAACACGTTATCATGATACTAGTCCATAACCTAGATAGGTACCAGACCTATTCTGGGTCCACCACTCCAAAGCAATGTCTTCAAGAAGTTGAAGCATGATCAAAGAACATCTTCAACATCCTGAAATCCATCTAGAAGTTGCATGCACACCACTTATGCATTCTATCAAGATTCCTCAGTACAAAGCTCTACTGGTTAGACCTTAAACCAATTTCAATAAGGGTTTACAAAAGTGTATAATAGCATATGATTACCATGTCAATACCAGTTGACCAAAACATGCTCAAGGAACATGTAACACATGAAATCAAACATACTTCATTGATCCAATCATGCTGGAGGTATCCAACAAATAGTCTCTTCTGTCGGTAACAATAGATCTTCTACCAATAACTAACCATAATAGCTAGTATTGACATCAATGAAAAACATCAATGCAACACATAATCAATTCATCCATAATGCCAATAGTATCTCCCTTCAATGAGATAGAGAAAATCAGATATGGGACTACAAGTGAAGAACTAGAGGCTAGACAAGTAGGACCGGTCATCAGTCCAAAGGAAGTTGAATAGGAAAGAAGACATAAACTAACAAAGTCATCAAGGTTATACCAATAGGTATGTCAACTACAAGTGATCATTGAACCAAATCATGAAGGAACTTGCAACATAAAAGATGTTGATATTGATACTATACATGCTTTCATTAAGCCACTTGAAGAGGATTTAGAGGCTTCATCTTATGACTCTGATCACTCTTAAATAAGATCTATTTATGACATTACCTATTGGACACCAAACTATGACTATTTTGTCATGATTGTCGACACTCTATCTGACAGACTTGTTACTATTGAACCACAATATGCAGTCCAATCTAAAGTAGAAGAAGGTGCTAGTGGTAGGTTTGTTGGGTTAGATCCTCTAAATAACATAGAATTTGATAATCATGTTATTACTCTTCCTGGTCTCGAGAAGCTTATGCAAGGTAGTCTTCTAGAACTCAACTTGTCAGTCCGAGGTTGTGATGACAATACCGTGAATTCCCTTGAACCTGTTAAATCTTTATCCTTGGTACATCTTGATCTTATTGACTGTACACTCCAAGATCAACCCTTGAATATCCCTATCTTTGCCAACAACTATAAATTAGCCTATTATCTTAATGTAGTTGAACAAATGATCTCTTCTACTAGTGAACAAAGCGAGGACATGACAGAAGTGGATGCCAAGTATCTTAGTCTCAAAAATAAATAAGATAAAAATAAGTGTTCTGATGGCAAAAACCACACTGTGGTAGTGTTAGAATAAAAAAAGTAAAAATAAAGGATGTACCTAGAGATGAAAACCTCTCTGAGGCACCTGAAGGTGAGATAATTGATATTTTACCTAATCACTTTCAAGAGAAATCATAAGTGCTAATTGAACCTACACAACCAATAAACATTCGAACAAAAGAAACTCAAAATACCATACATGTAGCTCAATCCTTATCAGCAAAAGAATTGAAAGAATTTGTTGATTTCTTCATGGAGAAAAAGATCAATTTTGCATGGACATATGCTGATATGTTGGGTTTGGATCCTGACATCATAATGCATCATATTTCTATCGCTCCTAGAGTTAAACCTGTCAAGCAAAAACTTTGAAAAATGCATCCTCATGTGGCATTACTTGTTAAGGCTAAGCTAGAAAAATTACTAAAAGTTGGATTCATCAAAGTAATTGATTACGTTGAGTGGATATCTAATATTGTACTTGTTTCCAAACCTAACAAATCAATACGTGTTTGCACAAATTTCAGAGATTTAAATAAAATATATCCAAAAGATGATTTTCCACTGCCAAACATAGACATGATAGTGGACATGACTGTTCGTTATGAAATGTACTCTCTGATGGATAGTTTTTCTGGATACAATTAGATCAAAATTGCACCTGAAGATCAAGAGAAAACAGTGTTTGCCTATGCATGGGGAACTTTCTGTTGGAATGTGATGCCCTTTGGCTTAAAGAATGCAGGTGCCACTTATCAAAGATCTGTAACAACAATTTTTCATGATATGTTACACAAAAACATGGAGGTCTATGTCAATGATACTTTGCTAAAATCTATGCAAAGATCAACACGTCTCAGAACTAGGTCCAATCTTAGATAGGATGGAAAAATTTAAACTCAGACTAAATCCTAAGAAATGTGCATTTGGAGTCATATCTGGCAAGCTCTTAGGATACATTGTTTTAGCGAAAGGAATTGAAGTGGACCCAAAAAAAGTTAAAGCTATCATGGAAATTCCACATCCAAAGAATGTCAGTCAAATGAGGCCTCTACAAGGGTGGCTCCAATCAATAAGACGTTTCATCTCTTAGCTTGCAAATAAAGCTCAACCATTCACAAAAGCTTTATGGAAAGGAGTTACCTACAACTGCGATGAAGAATATGAACAATATCTAAAGCAAAAAAAGGAATACCTATTGGCAAGATGATGATTTTTGTGTTGGATGACTTTATGTATTGTCATTGATGACACACATATATTTTGACTATCTTAGTTAGGTCAAACTGGTACCACTATTAATTCTTTGTATTGTAAACCAGTAATCATATGTATAAGGAAGTCTAACCGGTATGAAGGTGTCTAAACCGGTATATGTAGACAACTAGTATATGTAGTTTTGACAATCTGTTATGGACAATTCTAGTGTCACTTGTTTCGAGAAGCAATGGAGAGAGGCAAGGAGGCAAATGGAGACAATTGGTCTATGAGTTGGAAATGGTCAACACTCAACTGGTATCGGTGTTCCAACTAGTTTCATAGATTGTGTGATGAGTTATCATCGGTTGTGATTTGTTACCACTAACTGACATTTGTGGCGGTGATTTGTGATATGTTATGAAAGATTGTCTAGATTCACTGAACCTAGAAGTTTATGTTGAGGTTCTTAAGCTGACATGACATCTAATGTCTATAAAAAGACATTGTGATTAGTTATTTTCATATGCAAGATACAAGTAATGTTATCAGTTAGAGTTGATACGATTTGTTGGAGGAGTTGCAGAGTATGTCGGTGATGTAGTATTGAGTGAGCAATAAAGGATCTAAACAAACAAAATGTGCTATTCCTAGATCATACCACCCTGTTGTTTTCTAATCACTACAATAGTTAAATCCCCTAACTGGGTAATCTCTACTAAGCTTCATTATAGAAGTCCTCTAAAAAGGTGGTTTATTAACTTGGATCTAAGTCCTCCATTGAGGTTACCTTTAACCAAGTATAGCTCCTAATAGGGCTTGGGATCTTTAACAAGATTCACTCCTAATAGAGCACTTTGTAGACCTTAACTAGGCAGTTACCTATTTCTATAGATAGTTAACTTGTGAGTTCCATCTCACCGGAGTTTTTCCCAATTGGGTTTTCTATGTATAACACTTGTGTTATGGTGAATGTTTTACTTGTTGTGAATTATTTTATAACTTTGGATTGCATGCATAGTCTTAAGTAAAGTGGTTAAATATTTTTACCGGTTTGGGATTAAAGTGTTATTGTTTTTTCTATCACTGATTTACCCCCCCCTTTTAGTTCTTTATAAGTCTATCAATTGGTATCAGAGACTCACTTCCTTAAGGCTTAATCACTTGGAAGGAAACCCTAAAGCCATAATGGGGGATATGAGTTATAGAGAGATGGCTAGAGTACTTGATGAAACTAGGGATGAGATTGAAACCTTGAGAGGAAGATTCAAAGCTTCACAAGTAAAGAGGAGAGAACTGAATGAGCAATTATTAGAGATCTCTAACAACAACTCTTCAGATGAGGTCAACATTGATGCACTGGCTGAAGAAGTGGAGAAACTGAATGGCGAAAAGATTAACCTAAGGAGAGAACTTGAAGCCATTATAATTCGTATGAGTCAAGAACTTGAAGCAAGGAGGGCAACTGAAGATCTGATCAAAGAGAAAGATCATGAGATCTCTAAGATCAAGCACAACAATGTAGCTTTGCATGAACACTGGCATGAGGAGAAGGAAGAAAAATAAGCATTACAGTTAGATCTTGAAATGGTAATGTCTCTTAGAGAGACTCTCATGAAGCATAATGAAGATCTTACCAAAGAGCTTACTGAGGCTAATGGGAAGCTTGAAAAATTCAACAAGAGCTCCTCTATGCTGGATGAACAATTCCAATCTCAAAGGATGTAAGGTGACACATATGGATTAGGATTCAATACATTTGAGAAAGGTGAGTCTTCTAAAACAAAGGTTACTTCATCCAAAGACAAACCAGTATCTAATGGCATGAAATTAGGTAAGAAGAAGTTTAAACGAGTTTGTTTTAAGTGTCACAAACCTGGACATATTGCTAATGTTTGTAGAAGAATATCTAATGAGAACACATGCTACAATGCTAATACTAGATATGTGTCTAGAAGATTTGAAGGTCATTGTTATGCATGAAACATGTATGGACATAGATTGGTTGAATGTAAATATGGAGAAAACATAGATCAGTTGAATGAAGAGGGAATGCATGACCTTGGAGAGTATCTGGAATGGCCTACTATCATTGTCATAAACCAGGACACATTGCTAAGTTTTGCAGAACTAAGAAGAACCAACCAGTAAATCACAATGAATATCAGAAAGGAAAGAAGATGGTAGATGTTGAAGAAACTAGAGCAGAGATGAATAGAATTTGGAAGAAAAAATGTGAGGACAAGCCATGGGAAGAATCAAATCCTTAACCTAGTGTGGAGAATGCTACATTGGTAAATTGATATTTTCAACAAGCCTAAGGGGAGAATATCAGTAAATCCATTTCCAGACCCCTTGAAGAGAGTATGGTAAGAAAATTTTGCATTTTGAGTTGTAATGTAAGAATTTTTACATTTCTATCAATCAGTTTTCTAAGGATTACCAAGTGGTTAGTATACCTACTAGTATAGGTGATCTTGTTAAGTGGTAATTAGGGTTTCTTGTCCTATAAGTAGTAATTAATGTAATGGGTAAGTTATTAAAAGGAAGTTTAACTAAGTCATTTTTACCCTACTTGCATTTGAAGAAGCATTTTGAGCACTTGTAGAGTGATAGAGAGCATTGGTAACAGATTAAGAATGGATTTGAGCTACGAACTGAAAAGTTGAATTGGATTTGAAGCTAAGGAAAGGTGAATCAGGTGCGCAAGAAAGAGAGCAACTGAAAACCCTACCAACACGAAGGGAATAAGGTATTTTTGTCAATCTCTCTCTCGAATCAAGATTATTTAGAATGGTATCATTGTCTACACTAGCAGAGAGTTTTTTTTATCACTGTTGAAGCTATGGAGTCAATGGGGATAGATAAGATAGAGTCTTATAATGCATTGTTTCAAGTACCACAAGGTTTTTTGAACAAAGGTGATTTGACAAGTTATATAGATTGTAAAATTGAGGTTCTAGGGTCATTGACAATCTATTATAATCTTAAATCTTTGTGTGACAAGAGTGGTAAAATCAAACTTGAATATATTAGGGTTTATGAAAAGGGTTTTGATAATGTAGTCTATTTTCTTGAAGATTTTGAGGAAGAACATGTCAGGATTATCCTCAGTCATTTCCATTGAGGAAACATGTATCTTGATAGGTTTCACACTATCACAAAGGAGTCTATTCATGCAGTAACTAGTTTCTGCCAAACCAATGAAGTACCCAAGTTAAGGAAAATCTTGAAGGAGACTGGTATTGAGTTGATAAAGACCACTGCTGATGGTCATGCTATATCTCTTAATAGCATTACAGATGAAGGATTCAAGTTTGCAATAATTGTTATTGGCTATCGGATATTTCATTCCAGCTGGATGAACAGTGTACCAACTGTTGTTGTGCATGCCGCCTATTGAATGATGAAAGAAGATACAAATTATGATCTATGTGAGGTGATGAGAAGTCAACTGATGTTGAATCTAGAATCAATAAAGAAGGACAATAGTCAAAAGTTTAAATATGGGCAACTTTTGATTGGTCTATTTTTCTACTTTCATAATTTCATTCCAGGTTTTGATGATATACAATGGGTCTAAGGATACACTGGTTACAACCCAAATTAAGAATAGCATAAAGGTTGTGAATAACACATTCCCAATTACAATAAATAGGTATTTCAATGAATTACAGAAGATGAGCATGAGACTAAGGTTATCATATGAAGTGGTGAAACACTTTGAAAAAAATATATGTTTCACTATGACCAATGACTTCTGTCTTATGGAGGTTGTTGAACAGAGAGAAGAAGAAATGGAGGAAATGAGATATGAAGTTAGTTATGAGTTACTAATCAGATATTCCAACAACCTTTTGGCATCTCCTAATGAGACTAAGAAGAAAAGACTGGGCGCTTATCAAGAAAGGATTGCATCAGCACAACCCAGTAGTGTAAAAGGGAAAAAGAAGAAAGATGAGAAAGCAACTTTTGTGTCTATCGGTACAAGAATAACTAGGAGTATTTGAATCAAGAAGGAACCCGCACCTAAGGTATATGCAAAGAAGAAAATTGTCATGAGGAAAAGAGGTAGAAAACTCATCCTTCAAGAGGAATCCAAGGAAACTGAAACTGAAGAAGAATCAAAGAAGATGAAGGTAATTGGTAAGAAGTCTATACCAATAGGAGAAATTCCCAAACAAAGTACTCCTATTGATGATACATCTTTCAAACCAATGAGTGATTTTGAAAGGACTCTAAAAAACACTAAGGAGAAAGTGGTTTGATAATGTAAAAGAACATTTTGATTCCTTTGATGAAGGTCAAAAACAAGAAGTGGTTCAAGAGGTAATCAATTACCTGTGTCAAAATAACCTGATACCACAAGATATTCAAAAGAGCATTTCTGATTCTTTATATTTAATTCTTGAAAACAAATGGAAGTTGATTATTGATAAGGAACAAGAGATGATTGATAGAATTTTTGTTCAATGTTTTTCTAAATTGTCTAAAGAAAAATTATTAGCAATGCTTGCTAAATATAAAAGACAATTTAATACAAGATCAAGGAGAATGAAATTATTGGCAGGGAAAATTTAGGAAGTTGATGATGATACTCATCGAGAAGCTAAATCTTTTTAGGGAATGAATGATTAGTTAAAGGGCTATCATAATAAGCCTGAACAGATTGAGACTGGAGCTCCATCGGAGCTAGATGCTGAAGAAATTATTACACTGAATGTAGTTTATCCTGTCAAGAATAAGGATGACACAAGTTCTCCACCAGTCATATTCTTTATTTATGAAACTGAAGAAATTTAGGATACTGCTGATACAACCGGTAATGACATTGAACTGTTTAAGTAAACATAACAACAACCGGATATTATTGAGAAACAAATAGCAGAGGAAGCATTGATTACTGAACCAAGTGTGGACATACAACCACCATCTGAAAAAGATCACAAAGTTAAAAGTCAACTGTCACTGATCACTACAACCACACAAGAGGAACCAACAGAAATAGAGAAAATAGAGAAGAAGGTAGAAAAGAAAAAGAATGAAGAGGAGAAAGAAAAGGAAAAGAAGAAAACTGATGATAATGACGATGACTCAATCAGCATAAAAGGACCTATTGATGTGGATAATTTGAGTGCATCTGAACTGATGGAGATTGCTACTATTATACAATCCAGAGCTCAAAAGAAGAGGTTGAAAGAGCAGAGAAAATAAGAAGAGACTATTCAAATTGTTGTTGACATTTTGTCAAGTCTCCCACCAGAGATTGGCACTGGTAATTTATCTACCCCTATTGCTAAGCTTGGATAGTTAGTTGTTGATGCAAGTGAATAACTAAAAAACTTGAAGAGGCAGCTCATGCCTTAGCAGCAAAAGATTACAGGAAGAAGAGCGGGGAGCAATTAATTTCAGAAATTGATAAAGGCAAGATTGTTTTATCAATAAATAAAGATCTTTTGAGAACTGGTATTGAAACTGGAGGTAAAATTTTGGCTATTATATCTAAAGTATCACAATTTTTTCCGATCTGAAGAAAAAGAGAGAAGACACAAAAAAGGGACTGGGGAGGATAAGTGATGCATATATACCTATACAAGATTCCGCTTTCAATTTTGGTAAATCTATTGATACTTTACAACATCTATTAGAAGTTTATGAATTTGAACAGGTGAAGTGGATCAGATCCTTGAAGAGTTCAAGAATCAACTAATTCCAAAAGTTGAAATCCTACAGAGGGCATACAAGGATTCTGAAGCGGTTTTGGCAACCCCTAAGATGAGCATTGTTGATCCAATGGAAGAATTTACTGCACAAATTTTGACAAATGTTGAGATCACTGAGACACTATTAGAAACATGGGATAATGATCTTGAATAGTTGAAGATTCATTTCAGTGACATTTTCTCAAGAATTGCATTGTAAAGACTTTAAAAACTCTTATTTATATATATGTAGTTTTTGATGACAAATTTTGATGTAATATATGTATTTTACTTTTCAATTTGGCAATGTTGTCAAAGGGGGAGTAGAACTAGTTTTAGAGGTCAAAATTTTGTATATATTGTTAAGGGGGAGCCTGTACATTTTTGTAAGCACACTTAGTTGACAATATTTTTGTAAGTGTTGCCATTAATGCCAAAGGGGGAGATTGTTGGCATGATGATGATTTTTGTGTTGGATGAATTTATGTGTTTTGATTAAGTAAAAATAGGTATTTGAAAGGTACCAGAACCTTTTACAAGCCAGGAGAATAGAATAGCATAAAAAAGTGCCTGATCACTTCAAAAAGTCAAAATGAACCCACCGGAAGGGTACAACTTAAAACATCATTACATAATTACCTAAAACTCAGAACAAACAACAATAGGAAAGCAAAAGATCCCAAAGAGACAAAACCAAGGACAACAACTGGAACTAAATACCATTTAGGATCTCCTCAGTGTGAACAACCATTTATTTCATGTTGTTGGCTGAGGTCTTCATATCCTCCAGCTCACGACCTTCGATGTGGACCTTATTCTTTGTGTTGGCTCTGGTCCTCCTTTCATGACCCTTCTTGTTCACCTGCTCTTTATCACCTTCCTTCTTTGCATTGTTCTCATACATGTTGATAAAGATGTTCATGTTGTCCACTGAAGATTTAAGAATTTGGAAATTTTGATCAGCAAGCTGCTTGACATTGTGCTCCAGCTTGTCAATTATGCTGGCAAAATCTTTCAGTTTGTTGTCCATTTCCTTTCTATCTCCCATCTCATTGACCTTTTTCTCCATGGCTAAGATTTTTCCAACCATACATTCAATAGCTTGCACATTATGCAGAACGGCCACTAACTCTTTAACATGCTCTGCCAAGGGCTTGTCACCAACTGTAATTCTTGTCATGGCCTATGTATCTATTTTCAAACTATTAATATCCTTCACCAAAGTAGTGATGGTCTCATAGAAATCCTTAATGGTATCTTTGTCACCACTATCACTTTGACCCCCTTTTTTCTCGTTATGCAATCTAGTGGTTTTCACAGTCTCCACAGTTTCCAAGTTATCTTTAAATGGGTTACCCTCCCCTTCTTTGTCCTGTCTATCAATCCTCTTATTATCATCCTCCTCCTCCTTAGACTCAACCAAAACATAATTGAGATCAAAATTGCTACCCTTTTTAGTGTTCTTTTTCTGAGCCTTCTTTCTAGAGGCTTTCCCTTTCCTCTTTTTAACAGGTTTTTCCTCAAGGGAATCAGTTTCAGAGTCTAACATTTCAGATTCCACAATAATCCTCCTCTTCTTAGCCCTAATCCTCCCTTTTTTGCTAGTTTCTTTCAACTCTCCCTCAGTCTTAGAATCAAAGTTGAAACCACTATCCTTACATTCCATAGTCTCATCTCTGGCATTTTTGCCTTTAATAGGCTTTTCAATGCACTTCCCCTTTAGCATTTTATAAACCAGGACCATGAGCCCTTGGTGGAGGGCATGATGGCCTTTAGGGTCCTTCTGAATCTCCTTTATAGTATGATCCATTGAATAGGCCAAGTAATAGGGAAGGCTAACCCTTTCACCATGATGGAAATGGTTAAGAAGGATGAAGTGATGCCCATAAGCCCTGGTAAACCTATCATCTAAGGTAATATATTCAATAGAAGCAAATAAGACAAACCTCCAAGGCCTACAAATTCTCTTCGGGGAGTGGTAGGAGTTGTCAATTTTGATCATCTTTCTTCTCTCACCATCTGTAATAGGAAACTTGTCTGCAACCTTATCTAATATCCCTCTATCTTTGTAAAACTTCATACCCTTGGTAGTCATCCCCATGGCCTCAGTGATAACCTCTTTGTCTACATTCATCATATGCAATCCAATCAGAGCTTTTCCATTTTTCTAGTTCTTGATAAAGTAGTTGGTAATTGTGGGGTCCTTCCCATTCAGTCGTTCCATGAAAACATTGAGCCCCCCTGCTGAAGGATACTCCAGACTTCTTCGTTCTTTCTCCATTCAGAGCAAGATGCAAGTTCAAATATCTTCTTGTTTCCTCCCATTTTTCCAACACCTTCCTTGCAATGCCTTCTCTCATTTTGATAACTTTTCCTCTGGTTTCTGTGGTTATTCTATAAGAGCGCCCATAATCTGTACCGAATAATGATGATATGACACTGATTTAATAGCTCATTATCTTCCAGTAAACCCTACATCAAAAAAGGTGAAAAGGTCATTAGAAATAATGATTAAAAGTACCATGTTTCCTTGTATAGCTTTGGTCCTAATTGAGCAAGGATTTCATTTCAATTGCAATCTCCTTTTCACCTTAACTAGTGATGATGTCTCCCGATTGGCAAGCCAGGTTGGCTGCCCAATCAGCACAAGAGTTGGCCTCCCTATAAACATGTATAAAAACACACATTTCAAACTCTTCACTGATTTTCCTTGTTGCTTTAATAGCATTACTAATCGACCATGACAATGGTAATTTCATATTTAAATAATTGATAATGTTTAAGGAGTCTCCTTCACACCAAACTTTAGTACATTTGGCTTCTTTGGCAAGGATAATCCCATGATAAGCCACCATGGCTTTGACAACATGGTCGGTTTGTTTTCCTATAGGAATACATTTTATGATTTTACATATTCCCCATTCATCCCTTAGGACCACTCCACATCCTGCAACCCCCAGGTTTCCCTTAGAGGCCCCATCAAAATCGATTTTCATCCATCCACTAGGTGGGCTGGTCCATATCATTCCCTCTATAGGGTTACTCTAGATACTCTCTTGAGTTTTTAATCTCCATTTTTAACAGACAAATTGATCCTCCTTAGTGTTAGGATTATCAATACCACCTATAATATTCATATTTTCCACTATGCTTCTTCTTATTTTTTCAAACACAATGTTAGCCTTAGTATACTTTTCTCTGAAAATCCTATCATTTCTCTCTTTCCATATACCCCAGCACATGTGTGGTAAATCAATTCTCCATAGCAAGGTAGTAGTTCTATTTTTTAAAGGATGATGCCATGACTTGAAAATCTCTTGAATCGAGTTGGGGAAGCTCCAACTGATATTGAATTGATCTAGACAACTTCCCCAAACATCAGCTGAGAAGGGGCAATGAAAGAGCATATGATTTATTGTCTCCTCATTCTGCTTACAGAGTGTACAAAAACTTGGGATGTTGATACCTCATTTTCTTATATTCTCTGTTGTAAGAATTTTTTCTTGGAGGGCTATCCAAAAAATAAAGTTGATCTTGGGGGTAAGGCCTTTCACCCATGCTTTAGCCCAGCAAGGTCTTTCCATGTTATTGTACTATTGATGATAAAGAGATGCCATAGTAAAAGTACCACTAGCAGTGAGTTTCCAAATTAACTGGTCTTCTTCTTCAATCCTCACCATTGAGTTCATGACTTTGTTCAAACTACCCAAAGAATGATCCACTTGAGATAAGTCTTTCCACTGTCCATCTTTCCAATAATCCTCCACCTTGGTTCCAAATCTTTCCTTGCTTTGGTTCTGAAATCTGTTCCACTCAGGGTTTTCATTTAAAGGGATCTCCATAAGCCAAGGATCCTCCCAGAACTAAATAAGATTCCCTTTCCCCAACTTCCATTTTGTACCTTTGATAATTAAGTCTCTAGTCCTAGAGATATTTTTCCAAATATTGGATCCAATTGGGATAATCTTTGCTTTGAGGAAACTTTGATGATTTGGACATTGGCTTTTATATTTGTTGTCCCATATTTTTTTCCACTCTCCTTGATTTCTATATCCTCTCCAAATTTGCTTAGCCATAAGGTATTCATTTATGTCTCTTATTCTTCTAAGGCCCAGACTGCCTTTATTCATAGGCTTACAGACCTTCTCCCAAGAAATTAAGTTCATTCTCTTCTTCTCCTCAACCCCTATCCATAAAAAGGATCTCTGTATTTTTTCAATGGCCTCAACATACTTAGTAGGAATCCTGAACAGATTGATGGCATAGAGAGGGATACTTTGAAGAGTGGTTTTTAGCATTTGAATCTTACTTGCTTGACTAAGTAGAGCTCCCTTCCATCCAGATAGCTTTTTATGGAATTTATCCACCAAGGCTCCCCAAAAGGTATCTAAAGGATCTTGACCTAAAGGGAGCCCCAAATAGGAGGCAGGCAAGCTACCAATTTGGCCACCCAAAATGTTACTAATTTTAATCCTCCTTCTCTCCAGGGTATTGATAAAATGAACAAAGCTTTTAGACTAGTTTATAAGCTGACTAGTAGCCTCTCCATAGATATCCAAATCCTTTTTTAGTCTTCTAGCGTCCTTCATAGTGGCTTTTCCCATTATTATAGAATCATCAACAAACTACTGATGAGAGCATATTTGATCTACCGAAGAAGGTTTCAAACCACAAAACTCCCTTTTCTCAACCAGTTTTCCAATACATCTCCCCAAACATTCTGCCATGATGATAAAGATCACTAGGGATAGGGGGTCCTCTTGCTTGAGACCTCTTGAGGCTTTAAAGAAAGGAGAGGGGGAGCCATTCATTAGCACAGAGAAGGAGGTCAAAGAAACAAGTTGCCTGATAAGTCCAACACTCCTAGGATTAAAACCAAAAGCTGAAAGAACATCCATCATAAAATCCCAATCCACTCTATCATAGGCTTTAGAAAGATCAAGCTTCAGAAAAAAACCTTCTTTTTTAGAAAAGGCCAGAGAATGGATATTTTAATGAACAGAGATGATAGAGTCCAAAATTTTCCTTCCTGGGACAAAACCACTTTGCTAAGGTGATATAATGGAAGGAAGCAAATTAAGAATTCTAGAGGTAAGGACATTAGAGATAATCTTGTAGAGAGAGTTGCATAAGCTTATAGGTCTGAAAAGATCCATTGAATTAGCCCCCATCTTTTTGGGTATAAGAGCTATAAAAGTACCTTTAACTTCTTTCAAAAGTTTTCTAGCACCAAAAAACTCTTTCACAGCTCTGGTAACATCATGTCCAATAATATGCCAGTACACTTAGAAGAAGAACATGGGAAAGCCATCTGGACCTAGGGCTTTGCTACCCTCAAAGGACTTAACAATTGTTAGAATTTCATCATAGGAGGGAATGGCAGTTAAACGGTCATTGTGATCTTCCCCCAGAATGGTAGGTATACTGTTAAGAAGTTCCCTTTGGGCCTGTTTATTCAGATTCTAATCCTTAGCAAGTAGATTAGAGAAAAAATCCATTGCAACCTTGCTCATGGAATCATCATCTTCAACACATCTACCATTCACTTTAATCTGTACAATTCTATTTGTGGCCTTATGTCTAAGTGTGGACATATGGAAGTATTTAGTGTTCCTATCCCCCTCCTTTAACTAGACATTTCTTGATCTTTGTTTCCAGAAGGTTTCCTCTTTAGCTACTATTTCATGATATCTCATCATAATAGAATCTTCAGTATTTCTAGACATATAGGTATAACCATTGTGTTGTATCTCATCTTGGATCTCCTTGAGTTCTAAGAGGGTTGATGCTTTTGAGGTAAAGATGTTCCCAAAGCAGTCCTTATTCCACTTCTTGACATTATCTTTAACATTCTTCAGCTTTTTGACCACTTTATACATGGCATTGCCTTCAATACTAACCTGCCACCAGTCCTTAATCTTACTTTCTAGATCCAGGTGTCTAGTCCACATTTTTTCAAATCTATAAGGGAAATGTCTCCTATTTTTCACTTCAGCCGTTAAGGTTATAGGGTAATGATTTGATCCTGCCCTTATGTGAGAAGATAAAGAACATTCATGAAGATTAAACTAGTCTAAGGAAAGTAGAGCTCTATCCAGTCTGACCTGAATCAAATTCTCGCCACTTCTTCGATTAGTCCAGGTGTATTTGACTCCTTGCAACTCTAGATCATGAATGGCATTATTGTTTATAAAGTCCATTAGGTCCAATCTGCTATCCAGATTAGCATGACTCCCTCCCTTTTTCTCATTTTCCTTTAGGAGAGTGTTGAAATCTCCCTTAATTATCCAGCTATCCATAGCAAATCTTCTTCTCAGCCCAGTAAGATATCTCCACATCTCACTTCATCCAATCTTAGTGTTAGGAGCATAAACATTTGTTAGGAACCACATAGTGCAATTCTTAATGTGCTTAAATCTAATACAGGCCAGTTTGTTGTCATGAATTAAAACCTCTCCTTCTATATTGTTTTTGTTCCAGAATGTAACAATTCCTCCTGAGGCACCTTTTGAACTACCTCTGTTGACTCCTCCAGTTTTGAAAATATTCAAACTTTCAACTTTATCTTTCACCATCTTAGTTTCTTGAATCAAAAAAATGTCAAGTTTTTTGTCTCTAATCATGTTTCTAACTAAATTATGTTTGTGAGGACTATTAAGTCCCCTAATATTCTAGGAGATGATTTTCATGGAATTTTAGAAATACCTGCCTCAAAGATGGTTCTTTGGGTACCATCTGCTAAATTCCTGCTTGTTTCCAATGTTCTTTTTTTGGCATTTGAGTGTCTTCCTGGAGAAGAGTGTTGCACTCCCACATCACCAAGCCTACTTCTAGTGTTTCTAGTCAGCGTACTATTTATTGGGTTATTGTTATTCTTTTTCTTTTGCTTGTTCTTTCTGTTATCCTCTACAACTTCTTTGTCCCCTTGCTTTGATTCATTCTTCCCCAGTGCCTTTTTTATGTCCTTTTTATCTCCCCATTTTGGATCTTCTTCCTTTGAATAAGCCAACTTTCCCTTTGTTGGGGTGATTAATGAGATTTCGATAGCCCTTGGCCCAAAATGGTATCAGGTTGGGCTTCTTCGAACCAGTCTATTTCTTTATCTTGATCTTGAGATTTTGAGACAAGGTTGAAGTTATCTCCTTCCTCTTTATTATCTCTAGGATGTTTATCTATTTTCTCTACCTCTGTCTTGTCCTCTTTCTGATCCTCTTGCTAAGTGTTGTCTTTTTCTTTGTGTACAACACCCTGTTCCAACATCTAAATCTTTGGTTCATTACCCACTTCACTAGTGATTTCTTCCTCCACCCTTACTATCTGGGACTGCTTCTCTTGATTAGTGTCATTGGAATCCCAAACTTTTAGTGGCTTGTCCACTTTTTTCCAAACCTTAGTTTGGGTATTGGGTTTATCTTCTTTACATGGACATTTTTTAGCCCATTGTTTGACTTTTTTACAATGATAACAGGCGAAGGGTATTGTTTCATAAACAATGTTCTGTTTCCACTTCCCTAGTTTTGATTCTATCTCTATTTCCTCTGGCAAGTTCATGTCAGGTCCAACTCCAACACAAATCCTTGCATAGATCAGCCTTCTTCTAGAAGCCATGATCCGATCAATGGCAATTAGCTCCCCAAAGGTATTGGCAATTCTTGCAAAAATGTCTTCCTCCCACAATTCCATTGGGAGCCCAGGGAGTTTGACCCACACCAGGAATTGGGCCAAAAAATTATTTCCTTTCACTACATTAGGGTACCACTTCTGGATGTACATGATGTATTTGCCTATTGCCCAAGACCCACTACATAGAATGTTTCTTCTATCCTCATCACAAGAAAAGGAGAAGGATAGATAGCCTTTGTTCATTGCTACCACATCAACCTGACCTTTCAGGTTCCACTTTCTTTTGACAAATCCATGAACTATTTCTATGTTAGGTCTAGATCCAAAGAAATAACCAATCAAAGTGTTTTCCATTCTAGAGATGTTTTGAACAATGATTTTATTAGGAGCAACGATGGCAAACTTTCCCTGAGACACATTCGAGGAGTTTTTAACAGGAGGCAATCAGGACTTACCTTTGGGCTTGACCCCAAACAATGAGGACCACTTACATGTTTGTCCATTGGGTCCCCCTTTAGGGTCCATTAACAAAAGAACCTTTTCCAGATGATCTTTACCTTCCATCGTGTTCTCTGAAACACAAGTCGTTTGATGTCCTTGGGCTCCTTTCGAGTTGCCATCTTCTATTTTTGAAGTTTGAACTTTCCCTTTCCCGCTCTCTAGTGCTAACTACTCTTCACGTGGTGTTGTTCCTCCCCCTGGGTCCCCCAAGTTCATGGGATCATTGGGGTCCTTACTATCTGAACCTTCTCCTTCTACAGGAATCTCTGAATCATCTGCTGCATGTTGTCCCGATGTCGATCCAGAAGTCCCGCTTGAATTTGAATCCTGGAACCGCCCACCCTCCATCTTTCACTTATGTGTTGTCATTGCTGGCACACATATGTTTTGATTGTCTTAGTTAGGTCAAACTAGTACTACTATTAAGTCTTTGTATTGTAAACTTGTATCATATCTATAGAGAAATCTAACTGGTATGAAGGTGTCTAAATCGGTATATGCAGTTTAAACAATTGGTTTTGGACAATTCCACTGCCACCAGTTTCAAGAAGCAGCAGAGAGAGGCAAGGAGGCAAATGGAGACAATTGGTCTGTGAGTTGGAAATGGTCAACACTCAAGAAATATCGATGTTCCAACTAGTTTCATAGATTGTTTGATGAGTTATCATCGGTTGTGATGTGTTATGAAAGATTGTCTAGATTCACTAAACCTAGGAAATTGTGTTGAGGTTCTTGAGCCGACATGAAATCTAATGTCTATAAAAAGACATTGTGATGAGTTATTTTCATATGCAAGATACAAGTAATGTTATGAGTTAGAGTTAATGCCATTTGTTGAAGGAGTTGTAGAGTATGTCGGTGATGCAATATTTAGTGAGTAGAAAAGGAACTAAACAAGCAAAATTTGCTATTCCTAGATCATACCACCCTATTGTTTTCTAATCACTACATCAGTTAAATCCCCTAACCGGGTAAGCTCTAACAAGCTTCATTGTAAAAATCCTCTAACAAGGTGATTCATTAACTTGGATCTAAATCCTCCACTAAGGTTACCTTTAACCTGGTATATCTTCTAACAGGGCTTGGGATCTTTAACAAGATTTTCTCCTAACAGAGAACTTTGTAGACATTAACCAGTCAGTTAACCATTTCTGTAGATAGTTAACTTCTAAGTTGCATCTCACCGTGATTTTTCCTAGTTGGGTTTTCCACATAGAACACTTTTGTTATGGTGAATGTTTTACTTGTTTTGAATGAATTTATAACACTTTGGATTGCATGCATAGTCTTAAGTAAACTAGTTAAATATATTTACCGGTTTGGGATTAAAGTGTTATTGTTTTTGTAGATAGGAATTTGGAATTCATCAAAGCAATAGATATTAACTTAGCTCAATCACAAAAACTAGATTGCAATGATAAGAAATCCTAAAAACATTCAATAGAGATATGAAAACAAGACATTCAAATCAAATGCAAACCAGTACAAATGCGAATATCTCCTCCATAATTCTCCATTGTCCTTCTTTCTCCTTCAAATTGCTTTGTTTGTGGATATGACGTACAAATGCAAAGGCATAGTATGAAAGCAAGATTGTTAAGATGAAATGGTAGCATAAGGATACTAGAAGTGTGATTGATTTCTCTAAAAATGTGATTAGATTCGATAATGTGATTAATTGATCCTTTGATTGAAGAAACTCATCCAATTTATAGACAAATTGGAGAGATGACAAGATTAGCATGAAGAGATTTGAAAGGAAATTTCAAATCAAGAATGACAAATATGACAAATTATGACAAACTTGACATGCAAAATTGATTGATTGACAAATTATGACAAAATTGACAAGATTGGAATGTCATTCCCATGAAATTAGGGGAAATATTAGAAAAATAGGAGAAAATAGAAAATTAGATTAGAAATGATGAATTAGAAATTAGAAAATTAGAAATTGATGAAAATTAGGTAAATTAATTAATTATTTTTCATTCATTAATCAATGCACAAAAAAGAGGGGGAATTAATTAGCCAATTAAATAAATATTTAATTGTGACAAGAAGACTTAGGATAAATAAATAAATTATTTAACCTAGAGGGAAAATGACAAACAAGATTAAATGAATAAATCATAAAACCCTAGAAGATGAATTAGAAATGCAAGGATGACAATTAGGTCTTGACAAAAGATAATTGATGTAGGGTCGATCATGATTCTGATTGACAAAGGACCAATGCTGATAAATGATTGAGATTGATAAAGAGATCAAATTGATAGGCACCAATTAACATGATTGAAGAGGACAAGGATCGATGACGAATCGATCGCAAAATGACAAGATTGACAAGTTGATAAGGATCGATGAAAAATTGATCGCAAGATGACAAGATTGACAAGAATGAGGATCGATGATGAATCGATCACAAGATGACTAGATTGACAAGAATGAGGATCGATGACGAATCGATCGCAAGATGACAAGATTGACAAGAATGAGGATCGATGACGAATCGATCGCAAGATGACAAGATTGACAAGAGGACAAAACCTTAATTCTATCATCAATTAGGATTGACGATGTCCAAAATGAAATTGAATTGATGATGTCAAAATATACCAAATGAGCATGCACATTGATGCAATAGGATAAGATCAACCAAAATCATGACTGAAGATTATTATTGACAAGACCAAATTCAAAAGCGAGACAAATTAAGAATGCAGAAGAAGGACTCGATGCTCACAAATGATAAAGACCAAGTGCGCTACATAGAAGAGATGTTAATGTGATGCTAGAACCCTAAAATAAGGCAATGCGTAAATGTTAAAGTATGACTCCGCAAGCATTGACCATTTTTAGATGTCTACATTTTGCCCCTCTTTGAGACAATGTGATTTTAAGCGTTGTTTGAAAGAACAATAATGAAAATGCCCTAGACAATAACAATGAAACATGCATGCCCCCTCAAGGAATTGGCCGGAAACATCCAAAAAAGAGGCCAATTGATCGATAAGAATAATAGAAAATGATAGGTTTGAACAGATCAAAAATTGAAGGTCGGATGCATGAATTACAAGCAATAGAAGGCACAAAAGACCACGACCAGCATAAGATGAAGAGCATGCATGTCCATCTAGGCACTAACAAATAGTTATATAGGAGACAAAGAGAATGAAAAGAGTTCATTTGCACTAGCCAAAGTGGAGGAATTGTTGCTCTGAAAAAGGACCCTTGCACAGAGATGGCAAACATTCCAATGGAAGATCACCTCAGGGAACACATATGCACCTACAGATGACCGGACAAAGTGAGACCAGCGGTATGTATCTAAAAAACCCATATTGTCAATTTCATGAATTTTACTTGATTGTAGGACATTGCGGGGTCCACAGGGAATGGAAAAATGGACATCTGCACCTGTGTGGGTGCATTCTGCGCTTGTGTGAGGATGTTCTGCGCCTATGTAGGGTACACAGGCATAGCTTGATGCTGCACAAGCACATGACAGGGTACACAGGCGCAGTTGTGCACTTAGGACCCTAATTTGACCAAAAACAACTCGTAGATGATCCTAAAAAGGGGGATAAGGGTAGGATAGGTCAAAATAGATAAGACAAAACCCTAATTTGTGCATGAAACAAGGAAATGCAGCCCTTAGGAGAAAACCCTAAAACTGACAAATTTGTGCCCCAATTGTGATGCAGAGTCGACAGTATCCATTGATTACGTGAGAGAATAGACCCGACTGCTTCAGGTTGTGACATAGACTTAGGAGCATGGAAAAAGATACATTAGTAGGGCTTGAATTATACTATATTACATTCATGCCTGAGATTAGGGCAAACACAGGACTGTTCACCGCATTGGCAGAGCGATGGCATTCAGAGACTTCCTCATTCCATCTGCCAACTGGAGAGGCAACGGTGACACTAGAGGATGTGTGGCGTACCCTCTGCATTTCAATTCATGGGGAGATGATAGTATATGACCCAGCGACAGGGAGAGACACTTTGTGCAGATTATTCGAGCGCAATGCAAATGATCTGGATATCATAGAGAGGGAGATTGGCTAGGAGACCATGGCAGTGGAGTATGATCCATGACATGTGGTGATAGCATGCCTATTAGTAGGGGACAGATGAGGACATGGATTCCCTATTGGATGGGGAAGAGTGCTAGAGAAAATGGTGACAGAGGGGACTATGTATGCATGGGGACCATGTGTGCTTGCTATGCTATATTTTCAGCTACATCAGATAGCATATCAGAGGGTGTAGACTTTGAGCTGTGGGGTTACACTATTACAGGTATGGGGATTTGAGCACATAGCCATATGTTGACCGATTGCAGAGAGACAAGTAGTACCATATCGACCATATGTGTACTGTTATGGGGGTACATTGAGATAGGGTCCTTTCAAATACATATTGTATTGGCGACATGAGCTAGACAGATTGAGAGAGTTCACATGGAGGCCATATCTTGATTGCCCTGGATGGTCAGATGATAGTGAGGAGCTACCATATTACAGACAGGAGAGATACCTAATTGGGCAACTAGTGAATTGCCAGAGAGTGATTGAGATGTACCTACCAGAGAGAGTCAAATGACAGTTTGGAGAGAGGTAGGATATACCAAGAGGGACTGCACACTTTGCCCAATCTCATAGAGAGACAAGTCAATGGGGGAGGATGATTCAGCCACACATAGCATATGCCGACTTCACACAGATACAACAGAGATAGTGGGATTCAAGATCAGATGTTGTGGATGCCAGGACGATAAAGGAGTATGAGCGATGGTTTGCATGATGATGGCCTATGCCATTGACAGATCCTGATATTTTGGTACCTAGGAGATAGGAGGACTTTCCACTCGCTAGAGAGGAGGAGGGAGATGATGAGGATGAGGAGGATGATGAGGATGGAGGTGATGAGTAGGATGGAGATGATGAGGATAGAGGGGATGATGAGGATGAGGAGGATGGACCAGAGCTAGCTAATCAGGAGTCATTGCAGGATATACCCATAGAGCCAGAGACAGCTAGCATAGAGGAGATGGAGATATGTAGGGCCACCATAGCAAGTCAGCATGATCACATTGTGACATTAGAGAGACAAAATGCTATCTTGAGGATAGAGCAGGATCAATTCAGAGTAGAGATAGCCAGATTGACAGCAGCTTGAGATACAACAATAGCCCAGGCACAACAAGCAGAGCAAAGAGTGACCAAGTACATTGGGTCGATTAGGGATGCCAGTGCATGTGAGATGGCACAAATGTTGGTAGAGACCAGAGATGAGACACGCTAGTTGAGGACACTATATGAGAGTGCAGTTCCACTAGAGCAGAAAGCAGTGACATATCGATAATGGTCAAGGACAAAGAGCAGGCCACATTCTTGGAGGTCAGTGAGCAGCATGGGGGTGAGTGGACCTAGAAGACCACCATAGCTAGGACTAGGGATAGGAGGGACATCATCCGTGAGACATGGCAGGGATGAGGAGGACAGAGGGAGCACCCAGTGACAGAGGCACGTGCTCCTTATGATAGAGACATATGTAGTGTGACATTATGTATTCAGCTTGCAGCCATACTTAGGACAAACAGTGCAATTTTGTACTCCAATATTGTTTTGATATATGATATGATATGCAGCTATATGATGGGATGCAATGTGTTATGGCTTATGTTTACTTTCCATGTATGGATGGCTTATGCACTGTTTATGTACCATTGTGGAACATGTATGGATATATTTTTATGTGTTTTTGATGCATTTATAATATGAAATGGATAAAATGTTTTTGTATGGACTTGATATAATGCAAAGGTACTAATCAATGAATGTAGGATGCAACTTATGTTTTTGGAGATTGGAGCACTAGACCGAATTGACTGCCCAAATTGATGGAAGAAATGTTAGTAAGAAGAAATTAGATAGAAGACAGTTAGAGATGAAGGAAAACTTGCTTTCACTAGTGCACAGAAGTAGGTGAGAACCTTTATTTAATGTAGCAAAGCAGATGCAGAGCATCATGGCATTGAAGGCCAGAGCTAAAATGCAACCCCATTTGCAAAAGATACACACATCGCACACAAGGAATGAGTGAAGCATCCTAGGGTGCATACATCAAGGGTCGAGGTATGTGCGGTGTTCACAAAGCGAACGTACTTATCACAAACACCCAATGATATAGTTGCCCCAGTTTGTGACAAACATTCCACAAACATCAAACACAACAAAAAAGGAAAGGGACCATGAACCATCCCGGTCACTCTAAATTACTCAGTGACATCCTCGAGCAACATAGGAACATGATCGAAGCCAAAGATAAATCAGAAAAAAGATAAGACGCACAAATTCGACCAAGTCAAACAAACAGTTTGATTGTCATTGTCAAAGGTGGAAAACAAGAACGATCATGCTGTTTGGTTTCAGGGAATGTGGTACCCCATCTAAGATAAGACACAGTCTGGTTTTGAGTATACCACACCCTATATAAGACCCATGATAGTAGTGACAAGGACAAATGATATTGTTGTTGATTGATGCATATGACAAGTTTAATCAGTTTGAATGTCTGGTTTGATCGAAAAGTTCATCTGTTAATGCATGATTTCAGTAAAGTGCAATGTTGGATTGATTGTCGTTGGATGTATGCTCGGCAATCTGTCTATGCAAAATGCCAAAGAAATTGTTTTTGGATTTTGATGTTTTGAAATTTTTTTGTTCATTTTTTAGGACTTTATTTGACTTTTTAGGGATTTTTTCAGGACATTATTTGATTTTTAGGGATTTTTTTTCAGGACTTTATTTGATTTTTTTAAATTTTTTTCACGACCTTTTTCAATTTTTATGATTTTTTCAGGACATTTTTCAATTTTTATGATTTTTCCAAGACATTTTTCAATTCGAAAGCTCCAGTAATTGATCATGACAAGGGAGGCACGTGCACCCAATGAACATTTGAAAGACATATACAGTGACCTGGACTAAAACATATGCACAAGGACTGGAAATCTGAGTATGCAAGACAATGATGCTGACCAATCACAGGCCTGGAACAGAACATTGAGTAAGGACAAGGATAAGCGTGATAAAGCTGTGGAGGGAAAGTATAGCTAGGGGTCATGATAGATGACGGAGCAATAATCTTTTACACATGGCACCTGTTTGCCAGGTTTTCACCATGGTACTTGCCCAAAGCACCAGTTTACTAGGTTTTCACTAGAGGGTGAACTATTTTTCTTTACTTTTGTTCTTTTCAATTGTTTTGTCACTTTTTTTTTTTTTTTTGATTTTTTTACTTTTCTTTTTTTTTTTTGATTTTTTTGAGCTTTTTGATTTTTTTGTATTTTTTCAGGATCATATTAAAGAACTACTGATAGAAAAACTATGCCCAGTACTTGCGAAGGTGCATGCTATTTACAGGATCTGACAAAGGTTCACTATCTGGGGTTGCAAGCTGATATGCCCCCGAGCCATAGGCTGCAGTAACTATGAAAGGTCCAACCCAATTAGGCTCAAACTTTCCTTTGATGATGTCAGTAGATTGTGTGTTCTTGGGGTTGCCTTTAAAACTAGATCTCCCACTTCGAAGTGTCGCCCTTTGACCTTCTTATTATAAGAGCGATGAAGATAGTTTTGATATGCCTGCAAATGTGTCAGGGTAGTCTGATGTGTCTCATCTAACATCTCAAGCTGATGCAACTGAGAGACTCTATGTGTCTCATCATCAATCAAATGTTGCAAGGAAACACGCAAAGAGGGAATTTCCACTTCCAAGGGTAAAATGGCTTCTGCACCATACACCAAGGAATAAGGTGTTGTGCCAGTAGGTGTGCGGATGGAAGTGCGATAAGCCCATAGTGTTGGATTCAACTGTACATGCAAATCTTGACCAGCGTCATTGACAACCTTTTTCAGGACCTTAATAATGGTTTTATTTGATGCTTCGGCTTGACCATTACCCTGCAAATAGTAAGGATTGGATAAATAGTGTTGGATGTGAAACTTTTCACAGAGTTCCTTGACATCTTTGTTCTTGAATGGATGGCCATTATCTGTGCCTTTTGCAAGAGGAACCCCATATTTGCATATGATATAATTCAGTAGGAGTTTTGAAATTTGAACACCAATGATATAGGTCATAGGAATAGCCTCGATCCATTTTGTAAAGTATTCTATGGCCGTGATGATGAATTTGTGTCCATTTGTAGATGTCAGGTGAATCTTGCCAATAAGATCCAATCCCCATTGAGAAAAGGGCCACAGAGATATGATAGAGTGAAGTTCTTGGGCTGGCGCATGAATATAATTTTTGTGGATTTGGCATTTGTAGCATTTCTTGACAAAATCATGAACATCCTTTTCCATAGTGGGCCAATAATACCCAGCATGAATCAAATTTTTAGCTAGACTCAGACCATTGAAATGGCCCCCACATATAGCATCATGAACTTCATGTAAAGCTATTTGTGCCTCATCAGAATCCAAACACCTGAGGAGGGTGTGGTCAAAGGAATGATGGTAAAGGGTGTCTGTGATGATGACATATTTGGCTATCTGGCAGATGAAGGCTCGACATTGGTTAGAGGAAAGGTTAGGTGGTAAAGTTTGGGATTTTAAATATTGATAGATGTCACTGTACCATGGGGAATTAGGACCAACAAGAACACACATCACATCTACTGTCAGAATTTCAAAAGAAGGGATAAGCAATTATTCGACCAAAAATTCACATTTGTCCATATTGTGGGGCATATTTAACATGGAAGCAATAGTTGCCATAGCATCTGCCAACTTGTTTTGAATTCTTGGAACTTGACTGAAATGGATAGCCGTAAATTTTGTCTTGAAGAAATCTACCATATGCTTATAGGGAATAAGCTTTTCATCTTTTGTTTCATAGTCATCATTCACTTGATGGATGACTAACTAGGAATCTCTATAGACTTGCAAATGTGTGATGTTCTAGTGGATTGCTACTTGGAGTTTTGTGACCGGAGCTTCATATTCTACAATGTTATTGGTGCAATGGAAAGTTATTCTATAGGATTTGGGAATAGCATCACCTTGAGGGGTGACAAACAATATACCTGCTCTGGACCTGAACTTGGTATGGGATCCATCAAAATATAACTTCCATTCATTAGAAGATGTGAGAGAAAAGACTGATTCATCTGGAAAATCCATCAATATGGGATGATCATCATGAATAGGTGCCTCTGCAAGTTGATCCACTATGAGTTGTCCTTTTATTGCCTTTCACTCAATGTACTCAATATCAAACTCACTGAGGATCATAACCCACTTTGCTAGGTGACTTGTTAAAGTTGCCCTACTAAGCAAGTATTTCAAGGGATCAATTTTTGCAACTAACAATGTCTGATGATTTAACATATAGTGTCGAAGCTTCTATGTTGCAAAGACCACTACTAAACATGCCCATTCAATAGTTGAATAATTCAGCTCATAGCCCACTAGTGTCCGACTGATATAATAAATAGCTCGTTCTTTACCTTTCTCATCCTGTTGGGCTAAGAGAACTCCCAGTGCTATTTCAGTTGCAGAAATATACAATATGAATGGCTTCCCTTTTATAGGAGGCATTGGAATAGGTGGTAATAATAGACAATCCTTGAGAGTTTGAAATGCTGATTGACATTGCTCAGTCCATTTAAAAGTGACACCTTTATGCAATAAATGCTGGAAGGGATGACATTTGTCTGCCAATTGAGCTATAAACTAGCGGATTGACTGTAGCTTTCCTTGCAGACTTCTTAGTTGATGGAGATTGAAAGGAGGAGGCATATCCATTATTGCTTTAACCTTTTCAAGGTCTAATTTGATGCCTCTGTGAGAAACAATGTACCCTAATAATTTGTAGGCTGTGACACCAAAGACACATTTCATTGGGTTGAGTCTGAGCTTGTAGGTTTCCATTCGATCAAAGATTGGGCCAAGGATGGCTAGATGACTATCTCTTGTGATAGATTTGCATAATAGGTCATCAACATAGTCTTCCATCAAAGTATGCATAAAATCATGGAAAATTGTTGTCATAGCTCTTTGATATGTTGCTCCAGCATTTTTAAGACCAAAGTGCATCACATTCCAGTAGTAGGTACCCCAAGCACACATGAATGCAGTCTTATGTTGATCTTCAGGAGCAATATGAATTTGATTATATCTGGAAATACCATCCATCAATGATAGCATCCCATATCCGGCAATCATGTCAACTATGATGTCGATATTTGGCAGTGGAAAATCATCTTTAGGGCATGCTTTATTAAGATCTCTAAAATCCGTATAGATTCTGATGCCCCCCGTTACTTTGCTAACTGGTACCAAATTTGAAATCCAGTCTACATAATCAATGGGTCTGATAAAGCCCACATCTAATAATTTTTTTAGTTCTACCTTGACCAAGAGAGCCACCTGGGGATGCATCTTTCTGAGTTTCTATTTGACGGGCTTGGCATTTGATTTTAATGGCAAGTGATGAAGGACTAATTTTGGATCAAGGCTGAGCATATCTACATAGGACCATGCAAAACTAATCTTCTTCTCAAGAAATAAATTGACAAAATCTATCTTTTCCTGTTTTGATAGAGAAGCAGTGACATGAATGACCTTAGGGTTGTTAGGTGTACCCAAATTTATCTCTTCGATCATTTCCACAAGCAATGTTGATTTAACCTGACTTGATAGGGATATGTCCAATCTTCCACCTTTGGGCACCTTAGAGAGATTTTCACCCGCTGGTACGTCTTTTATTTTTACTTTTTCATGATCAGAGAGTGTCATACGGTTTTCACTCAAAGACCTATTCTTTTGATTTATTACTTTTTCTTTTTCTTTTTCATTTTTATGACTAGAAGATGGAGTTGACTCCCCAAAATATGTTGTGGAATCTAGATCAATAGTAAATCCTACCTTATGATGACCTTGTGGTATGCCTTCTCGTAGTCCAAGAAATTCGGCAATTGCTTCATCATTTTGAAAATAATCTAATGCGAGTGGTTCTTGTTGGTCATGTTGGATAAGCTGAGGATAGACAAGGGGCATGTCATCATCGGTTTTAAGGAGAGAGAGGGCCAAGATGGTAAAGATGTAAACATCCGTGGTATCACTATCTGAACTACTCGTATCTGATTCAGAGCTTGGGTCCCAAAATGACTCTATCCAAGCATTAGGACACGTCTTAGGTGGGCAAGTTATTTCATGTTTGTCTTCCATGGGTAAATCATTGGGATCAAGGAAAATATCTTCGAGGGCATAGGAGCTAGAAGAAAAGGAAGTCCATTCCCATTCATTGGAATCAGTTTTGGGTTGGATATCCTCAGGTGTTGTTTCATCATCAAAGTCATGCCCCTTTCTACATGTGGTCACTCTGGTAGATGAGGTTCCAATTCGCAATGGTACAAAACCTAACCCTAAAGTTGGAGGTCGCATCTTGGGTATAATAGGTTCTAGTCTTCCTTTCTTGTCAGGGCCCAAGCCACTACAACCATCATATCCCTTTTTCTGCAGCATAATAAACCCTTTGCCATACCGCTCCACTAGCAACCTGACAGGTGGTGTCTCAGTGGGATCCTTATAAAGCCAATCTATGACATCATCATCCAAAGTTTACTTGTCAAGTTCACCCCATCTTGTAAATGTAGTGGGGGGCTGATATTGAATGACTATCTTAGGTTCCTTTTGCAACAAATGTGGTTTACCATGTGATTTTGGAGATATTGGTAAATTCCCAATGAGAAATGTTTGAGCCATTGAATACTCTCCACATCCTTGGTCCTGTATCTTCAATTTTCCTTTGATAGCCTCTAACAATTCATTAGGATCCACATAATTATGTGAGTGGGCCTCCCTATTGATTGGGACTTGTTGCTTCAGGGAATCCTTTAGATTAGCACAAAATTGAAATGGATTACGATCTCCTAGAATTTTTATCTCAGTCCCATTGTAAGGATATTTTAAACACTGATGATAAGTAGATGGAACTGCTTTCATTGCACGGATCCATGGACGGCCAAGAATCATATTGTAAAGGAGATCAAGGTTTAGGACTTGCAGGAAAGTGTTTTCTGTCACTAGACCGGCTCTGATAGGCAATGAAATTACCCCTTTAGATGGACGCTTAGCATCATCATATGCTTTGATTGTTATTCTTCTGGAAGAATCAATGTCATTTTCTATATAACCAAGACCAATGACACTCTCAGGGTACAGATGTTAAGACCTGCTCCACCATCTATCAAGACTCATCGGATCTTGTAATTATGGACAAAGATTTCAAGATGTAAAGGATCATTATGAGGGAGCTTATTAGGAGAAATATCATTATCAGTAAAGGCAACGTGTTGGGAAACAGCTAGATGTCCAATTCGGGCTTGAAACTGGTCAACATCAATGTCTGTCAGGATAGTGGACTCAATTAAAGCTTTATCTAGGACTACGCGATGCATAGGGGACATTTTCAACAACTCAAGAATTGATATTTGTGCAAGTGTTTTCCCTAGACGATCTAGGAGATTATACTGACTCGTAGGAGTTGATTTGGGAGGAACTGTAGGAGTTCCTTTCAAGACTATTTTGGATCAACGAGTGGTGATTGCACAAGAAGGATCTTGTCCCATTATTCTTATGGTGGAAACATACTCATTTGATGCTCGAAAACAATTGATGACATTGTTATAACCAGTATTTGCATAATTTGTTGTTTGGGTAGAGTTTGAAGAAGATGATTTACCCTTATCATGATCAAGCAAAGGAGTTTTAAAAATTGTATGATCAGTGTTAGAGGCCACGTTGGGTGGGTCTACCTCAATTACTCCTTGATCTAACAAATCTTGAATCATATGTTTCAATTGAAAACATGATGTGGTTTTATGTCCTTTTGACTGATGGTATTCACAATATGCATTATCATTCCACCAATGCGGCTTTACCAATGGTTCTGCCTTGATATCTGGTAACTTGATAAACTTTGCTTGTATTAATTGTTTCATTATTGACTCAATAGGCTCTCCCAATGGCATAAATTGTTGAGGAGGCCCATCCCTTGATCGGAAAGGTTTTCGTTGGTGGTTTTGTTGCTGACCTTGTTGTTGATTATATTGTTGAGTATATTGTCGGTATTGTAGCTGTTGAGTAACATTGCTTGCTGGTGTTTGATTTTGTTCCATAGCTGACATATTAGGAGCACTCAATTTCTTTATTGTTAATGTGGGTTGATTTGCATTCACTGCTCTTGTGTCAACAACTCCATCATTAGTGACATTCTTGTTTTTGTACCAAAATCTATTTTTCTCCCCAGAATTGTTTGTGTTATCACTATCTTTGTTGAGTTTAATGAGTCCCTTAGCTACAAGAGCAGTTTCAATCTTCATCCCTTTCTTAATGAGCTTCTCAATGGTACTAGGACCTTTCAGTTTAAGCTCGTACATCATTTCTGGGACCAAATTTTGAATAAACAAGTTCACTTGTCGTTCTTCAGGTATATCTAGGGAAGAACAACTATACAAGCTTCGCCATCTTTGCAAGAAAGTCACTAATGGTTCACCCTGCTTTTGCTTGGTGTTGCATAAATCTAACATAGTCACTTCACTATCAATGTTGAATGTGAAGTGAGATATAAACTTTTGAGCCAATTCCGACCAAGTCTTTATATTCCCTGGCAAATGCGAATACCAATCCATGGCTTGTCCTGTGAGACTTCGTGTGAACAAGTGCATTAAATATGTTTCCTTATAACTCACTTCAGTACATGCTGTGAAAAATGATCAAATGTGGTCTTTTGGATTGCCATTCCCTTTATATTTCTCAAAATTAGGTGCCTCAAAATGCTTAGGGAAGGGAGGCATGTACAAGCTCTTGTCAAACGGATTAGGACAAAAATCTTGATCTGTGTACAATTTCTTTGTTCCTTTGGTTTCCAATGCATGGACTTGTCATTGCAACTTCTCAAGTTGTTGTGCAATTGTGTCAAATTTTGGAGGTTCATCATTGATCCTGGTGGGTACTCTTTGTCGATACATCGCGTTTCCCATCGGCTATTGATGCTCTGAAATTGCTGTCTTTGGTGTTTCTGGCATATAAAGGTCTTGATACAGCTCTTGTTGTTGTGGTTGTGCCATGCCTTGACCTTGACCTTGTTGTTGTGCTTCTTGTGGTGGAATCATGATTGGTAGCCTTGGTTGATTTGCAATTGAGGGTGTTGTTGATATTGCACAGACATCAATTGTGGTCATGAAGTATGATAACTTGTTTGTCTTGGCACATATTGAGGCACATGTTGTTGTTGATGCTGATGAATCAAAATTTGCTGGCTTTGTGCCAATTGTTGTTGTCTCAATGTAAATCCCATCATTTGCAAAAAACTTTGTTTGGGAGGTTTTTGTTGTTTCTCCTTAAGATGGGGTATGGCACTTGCATTGACTTGCTATGTTGTTTGTCCAATCCATTGTGGTGTTTGCAAGTTTGAATTAACTTGTAATGGTGCAGAAGATGCTGCAACATGTTGTTGAATGTGATATTGTTGTTGTTGTGCATTGCTTGTTTTCACATTCGATTGTGCCTTTTTTTCATTACTCAATTGTTGCAACATTTGTTCTTGGTGCAAACCACTATTTGTAGCTCTTTGTGTTGCCATTATCGAAGGATCTATCACAATATTTTGCATAACAGGTACTTGAGTATTTGGCAAATATATTGAACTTAATGGGACATAGGAACTTTGTTGCATTGTGGAATTGTTTTGGACATTGGTGAGATCAGGCATTCCAGTCGTAAAGATTTCTTGCATCTTAGATTTTGATCCACTTGTAATTATTTGAGGAATCATTTCTTGTTGAGGGACAACTGTCAATATTTGTGTGGCCCTCATTTGATCTTGTGTTAAAGGTGTTGTATTAAATAACGGATTATTTATTGTTTCAAATGGCGACTTTTGTGGAATAGTCACTGTTAGCATTTTTAAAGCACGTTTACTCATCAAAGTGTGTTGAGTTTCTTGTTGCACATTTTCTTCGTTTGGATGTGGAGAGAAACTTAACAGCTCATCGCCTTGTTGTTTTTGTACATTGATTTTCTCACTTGAGGAGGTCACATTACTCATCATGTCAAGATATTTTTGTGGGAACATCTTAAAGACCTTGTTCAAGAATTTATCCATCTTTTTTGTCAACTTTGGATCTTTAAGGAACATATCAACATCATCAGAAGCATCAGAATCTGATGAAGAATCTGGTAAAACATTTGGATTTATTTCTTGTTGAACGCCTTGGTCTGAACCAAATCCTTGTGAAAGAGTTTGTTCCTCATGTCATGTTTGAATTTCATGTTGCAGGTTTGGTTGATTCCAGTCGAAAGGTGCATTTTCTCTTGGTGCTGGTGGAACACTCCCATATCCTGGTTTCATGGGTACAAACACTGGTTCATATAATGGAGGTGGTCCAACTTGAACCATTCCATATGGTGGTAATGATGTGTTTGAAAAACCTTCAATGTGTGATGATTGACTAGACTGAAACTGTGAGTTTGATACGTTGTCCATGGGTTGATATATTGGTTCACCCATCTTCTTAGATTTTGACCTTGTTTCAATAGGCATGTCACTATGCAAATGCAATATTTTTTGGGGATTTTTTGATTTTAAAAGGATTATGTATGGTATGAAACTAAATGCAACCTAAATAAATGAAAATGCAATCTTTGGCAAGAATGCAACCTATGTTTTTGTTGTTTTTTCAAGATTTTGACAAGGTCATGAATGCAATTCTAAAAATGAGACCCTTAGGAAATTGAAAATATGTCTAGACCTCAAAGGACAAAAGGACCAAGTGACAAAAGGACAAAATAACAATGTCTACCCTATATGCTTGGATACTAAGCTAGGTTTGACCAAATGACATTGATGACAAAAAGACAAAAGTTTGATAAGGTCTAGACTTCTTAACAATGACTTAGGGTTTATTCAAAGATTTGGATTACTCAAGTATGACAAAACCTAGTTTTTGAGACTACATGCAAGAAAGCAATGATTATGACAATGACTTAGGATATGATATGAAAATGATCTAAGGATATGATATGACAATGCAATGATAAGGATATGCGAAGACCAATGACTTGGAATATGCGAAATGCAACCTATGCAACCTAAATAGAAATTTGTCTTGGATATGACAATGAAATGCAAACTTAGGGAAAATGATCTTGGACCTAAGTGCAAAATGAGGATGCTTGCAATGAAAAGGACTAAAATGAAAGGAGATGACAATATGCCTTAGGACCTAAGTGGGACTATGCAAAACCTAGCCTAAAGTGACATGAATTTTGAAACAAAGACATTCAATGTGTTGACAACCATGTTCAAATGTTGGATGAATACTTGGACAAATCTGGACCTTTTTTTGGATTGTGTTTTAAGTTGAATGTTGTTGATTTTGAAAATCCAAGTTGATTATGAGCACTTTTGAAAGCTTGTTTTTAATTTAACCTTTGAAAATCATGGAAGACAAAATGTTTGTTTGACCTTGACTCAAGACAATCAAGCACATTTACAACAAATCCTATGGTTGGCAAGGACAATATCTATTGAATCCTCTAACCATAAAATACAACACTTAGCCGGATAGCTAGATGCTTGGTAGCACTAGCTCCCCCTTACAGTGCACTCACTTCTTGAGCATACCAAGCTTTGAGTTCAAGGGGCATCACTTCCCAAGAACTTGCTATCTCTAACTAAGGAGTACATGAGAGGTGTCTTCGACATGCACATATCACAATGCCTGAGCCAATAGATAGAAGGTTTTTGGTCTCTACAAACAAAAGGTTCTAGTTAGGGCATCCGTTTGGGTGGATATTGATCCGGTGAATAAATCATCCTAATACCATTCTAGCACCCATTGTCTACAACTTTCATTGCATCCATAGTTATTTAGAGTGGTTTGGAAGAGCTTGGCTTCAGCCCATCACCACTTAGGGTCATTCCCTCTCACCAATGCCTGTGCGAAGTGCCAGACAAATCGGGAGGTAGGCCCAATTCTAAGGGTTAAAACATGCAAACAAATTAAAAGCAAACAAAGCATGCATGGTGTTCATTAACCTTTAAGAAACTAAATGTGCAACTACTTTAAAAATCACATGCAAGATGTTTTAATAAAAGTCTTTGACCGCGTCCTGCATAAGATTTGTTAGTAGTTTCAATTTTTTGTCTTTGTCACACATAATGCCAAGGTGCTGTACAAAGAATCAATAACAAAGAAAAACCAGAATATAAGAACAAAATGAAAACAAAGTAATTTGCAAGTAAAAACACTGATTTTCACCTCTGTTTCTGGCCTTACACAGGCACAAAATGTCCCAACACAGGTGCAGAACGCCTTGACATAGGCACAGAATGCCTTGACACAGGCGTAGAATGCCTTGACATAGGCATAGGTCTCCTTAACACAGGCGCAGATCCCTCCCACATAGGCACAAAAGTGTCCAGAAAGCTCTGGATCGCCCTATTTCTTGAGTTTTTCACCTACAAATCAGCTCAAAAGGCACTCAAAACATAGTTAAATGGTTAGTTCACATCGGGTTCACCAATTAATGTAGATAGGAATTTGTAATTCATCAAACCAATAGATATTAACTTACCTCAATCACAAAAACTAGATTGCAATGATAAGAAATCCTAAAAACATTCAATAGAGATATGAAAACAAGACATTCAAATCAAATGCAAACCAGTACAAACACGAATATCTCCTCCATAATTCTCCATTGTCCTTCTTTCTCCTTCAAATTGCTTTGTTTGTGGATCTCACCGACAAATGCAAAGGCATAGTATGAAAGCAAGACTATTAAGATGAAATGGCAGCGTAAGGATACTAGAAGCGTGATTGATTTCTTTGAAAATGTGATTAGATTCGATAATGTGATTAATTGATCCTTTGATTGAAGAAACTCATCCAATTTATAGACAAATTGGAGAGATGACAAGATTAGCATGAAGAGATTTGAAAGGAAATTTCAAATCAAGAATGATAAATATGACAAATTATGACAAACTTGACATGCAAAATTGATTGATTGACAAATTATGACAAAATTGACAAGATTGGAATGTCATTCCCATGAAATTAGGGGAAGTATTAGAAAAATAGGAGAAAATAGAAATTTAGGTTAGAAATGATGAATTGGAAATTAGAAAATTAGAAATTGATGAAAATTAGGTAAATTAATTAATAATTTTTCATTCATTAATCAATTCACAAAAAGAGGGGGAATTACTTAGCCAATTAAATAAATATTTAATTGTGACAAGAAGACTTAGGATAAATAAATAAATTATTTAACCTAGAGGGAAAATGACAAACAAGATTAAATGAATAAATCATAAAACCCTAGAAGATGAATTAGAAATGCAAGGATGACAATTAGGTCTTGACAAAAGATAATTGATGTAGGGTTGATCATGATTCAGATTGACAAAGGACCAATGCTAATAAATTATTGAGATTGATAAAGAGATCAAATTGATAGGCACCAATTGACATGATTGAAGAGGATAAGGATCGATGATGAATCAATCACAAAATGACAAGATTGACAAGTTGATAAGGATCGATGACAAATCGATCGCAAGATGACAAGATTGACAAGAATGAGAATCGATGACGAATCGATCACAAGATGACAAGATTGACAAGAATGAGGATCGATGATGAATCAATCACAAGATGGCAACATTGACAAGAATGAGGATCGATGATGAATCGATCGCAAGATGACAAGATTGACAAGAATGAGGATCGATGACGAATCGATCGCAAGATGACAAGATTGACAAGAGGACAAAACCCTAATTCTATCATTGATTAGGATTGACGATGTCCAAAATGAAATTGAATTGACGATGTCAAAATATGCCAAATGAGCACACACATTGATGCGATAGGATAAGATCGACCAAAATCATGACTAAAGATTATTATGGACAAGACCAAATTCAAAAGCAAGACAAAAGAAGAATGCAGAAGAAGGACTCGATGCTTGCAAATGATAAAGACCAAGTGCACAACATAGAAGAGATGTTAATACGACACAAGAACCCTAAAATAAGGCAATGTGCAAATGTTAAAGTATGACTCCACAAGCGTTGACCTTTTTTAGATGTCTACAATTTTTGTTATCACTGATTCACCCCCACTCTCAGTGCTTTATAAGTCTATCAATATCTTTCTAATCCACCTATCTTAATGCCACCGATTCAAGTCAAACCCTTGATACTCTACATATCAGCTACTGATACATCACTTGGGCACTTCTAGCTCAACAAGATGAGAATAAAAAGGAAAGAGATATATATTATATCAGTCGAACATTGCTGTCCTATGAGATGAACTATACTATCATTGAGAAAGATTTCTTGGCATTGTTGGCAATTGACACTCTATTGGTTGGTTTCATTATGTTGTCATTGATGAGAACATGTTTTTGGGTTCTGTCTTCATATGGTGTACTGAAAGGCACTTCACAGACTCTACACTGGCACCAGCACTAGCAGGATAGAAGATTTCTTTGGTCACCAGCAATAAAGGCTAACATGGTATAGTAAATATCATCGGTATTGGAGGCCGACACATCTTGGTTCCGACATCAGCAAATTGTTTTAATGCTTATTCATTTATGTTATATGGCTGACATGTAATGTAATATTGTATATATCCTTGTAAGCCGACATAAGGCATAAATTTCTATAGGGTATGTTGGCATTTTGGCATTAAGTTGTTGTTGATGTTAACTGGTTTGGCAATGTCTAAGGTAAGAAAGGAGTAACTGGTATGATGGAAATTCACATGAGAGTAAGTTGATAGAATGAAGGCTTATTGGTAAGGCATAAATTGGGATGAAGACTATGTGTATGTTAACATGTTGAGTAACAACATGTAGAGCAATAAACCGGTCTAGATGTTGGCTACCTATTTTTGATGAAGAAGTAGAATGTTAAATTTATCACAAACCACCATAGGTAAAGATGTGTTACTGGTGTAGTGTGCACTCTTGGTTAGCAGAAGAAGAAGGTCTCACTGGTAAAGGGATGTACCAGTATGAGTTTGCTGAATGATCAAGTATGAACTAACTGTGTGTTGGTGAGCTAAGTGATTGACCATTGTGATGCCATCTGGAGCTGAGGTGGCAAACATGCAGAGGTCAGTGAAGCCTCCATCGACATGGTTGTTGAAGCCTCCATCGACATGGTTTTTGAAATAGCTAGTCGACATTAATGAAACAACCAAAAATCATGGTTGTTGAAGCCTCCATCTGATTGCAAGAAGACCTTGAAAAGGAAATAGCTGCACGTTTCATGAGTCAACAAATTTCAAGGTAGGAAATATTGTATGTGATTGCTATCATTAGCAAGTATGGATTGGATAATGGAAAACATGTACCGATGCATCCCTAGAGTATAGGTGATCAATCCAAGAAAGACTAGATCGGATCTCACGAAGATCATGTCAGATAAATGAAACCCTAACCGCTCAGTGTTTGAACGCATTCTTGGCGGGAAATCATGGTGATAAATATATGAGCTCAAGACAGAGCAAGATGATGTTCAAGAGAAGAAAAAGAGAGAAAAGAGATTAAGTACAAAAAGGGGAATCATTTTGCCTTACAATTTTATTCTAAGAAAGCTGTAGTGTAAGTGAGTAGGCAAGCTGGTGAGAGGGTTTAACCGGCAGTGATGGAGTACTAGTATAGTTGTAGTTCAATAGTTAAGAAAACCTATGAGGTGTGGTAGAGAAAGGCAACATCTAAGTGTGACACAGTGTGTCATGAGACTGAGAGAGAGAGAGAGTGATAATAGAGGCCAAGAATCAAAGAGAGTAATCTCACAGCCGGTAGTGTGAGATCCAATGGAGGAGAAAATATTGTCAACCGACAATAAGATATTTAATGAGGATTTGCAAAATTCATTTGCAACAAGCAGCCTTAATTGTATCTAAATTATATTTCAATATATACACCACCAAGTTGGATCTTGGTGTAGGGGTTGGTGCTCCTTGGGTTGGTGCCCTAAATCTTTGTAATCTAGTGTTTTACTTGTGAGGCTGGATTGGAGCAGTAGTCTCTAGCAACATTTGTCACTGAGGTTTTTCCCATATTAGGTTTTCCTCGTATATCTAGTGTTGTGGGTTGCATTTGTGTCAGTGATCTCTTTAGTTTCCCTTATTTCTTTACCAGTCTGTCAAGAATGGGTATGTTGTTCCTAGTGTTCCTCATAGTGATCCAAATGACAAAAAAGAGTGTGAAAACAATGCAAAGGCCAAACATGCTATATTGAGCCAACTGTCTGATAGTGAGTTTGTCAAAGTCATGCACTGTGTTTTATCAAAGGAGAATTGGGATAAATGGTAGAGGTTGTTTGAAGGAGATGCAAAAGTCAAAGAGGTCAAGCTTCAAGCACTAAGGGCCCATCTTGAAGGCATCAAGATGAAAGATAATGAAAAGATTATAGACTATCTTCATAGATTTGATGAAACTATGAACACCATCAGAGGACTTGGAGAAGAGATTGTAGATGAGATTCTTGTCAATAAGGTACTTAGATCTCTCACACCCAGGTATGATACTAAGGTGTCTACCATAGAAGAAGCCAATAATCTGAAGGCTTTTACAATGGATGAGCTATTTGGCTCATTAATAGCCTATGAAATGAGAACAATCGATGATTCCTCTTTAAGGAAAGAAGTAGCATTCAACACCACCAAAAAGGGCAAAGAAACTGCTACTCACAAATAATCCAGTGAAGACTCTGATGCAAAAGTAGAAAACTTTGTCAGGAAGCTCAAAAGAGGATCAAGCCAGTATAAAGGAAAGCTACCACTTAAATGCTTCAACTATGGAAAGGTCGGACATTTTGCTACAAAATGTCCCCAAGACATTTTGTAGCAAGAGAGTTAAGCAAATCTGCTAGCAAAGATAGAGAAAGAAATATCTACCAGAAAGGAAGGAGAGGCTACTAGAATCAAAACAACCTATATACTATTGAGGATGATACAACAGATGAAGAAAATGCATCAAAAGATGATTACCATGAGAATGATAGAAAAGTCAATCTCTTCATGGCAGTTGATAAACCAATTGATGAAGATGAGGAAGAGGAGGAAATTGAAGTTAAAGTAGATTTGGAAGGTGAACTTATTAGTTCTCTTGAGGAATTGAGTAAAACAAGAAGAGAACTCAAAAAGGTCAAGCTTTCTACAGTAGATGAATAAGATCTCTTGAAGCAATCCCTGGATGAGTCCAGTCAAGTTATATCTGACTTTAAATTGCAGCTGGAAGAAACTAAGAGGATATGTGAAGCTGCATCCTCTGATCTGACAAAGAAGGAAAAGGAGCATCAAGAGTTGGAAGAAGAAATAGTAAATCTTAGAAAGGAGCTTGAAGAAAGTAAGGAAGAAATAAAACTAAGGAGCAATATGAAGGCAACACCAAGGCCTTAGACAAGATGTTGAGCAAATAGAAGCAATCCAAAGACACTGTTGGCTTGGGCTTTGAATAAGGTCAAAGTTCAACCCACAAAGATAAATCCAACAAAGAAATAAAGTTAACCTCTTCAATTAAAGGTGAAGAAAAGAAGACATTCACTGTACGCAAAAATACTGGTAAAAAGACATATGCAGATGCTATTGGGAATCACCACTCAAATCAGTATACAACAGTGAACTAGAGGCCGCACTTCTTGTACCAACATGCAGATCCAAGGAGAAATGCAAGAGTTGATCATGAAGGATTCACCAGATTCAAAAAAATGAAGGGAAGACCCCCGATGAGGCAGTCCCATTCAGGACCAAGGCAACCTAACTAGTATGTTTCAAACTTTCATGGTTACTGTTACCGGTGTAACAAATTTGGGCATAGAATAGTTGACTATAGATTAATCAATAAGCCCTCTATGGGTTAGGAAAGTAGAAATCCAGTTAATGCACTCTGGGATATGAATGTTGTCTGTTATTAGTGCAATGGATATGGTCATAAGAGATTTGAATGTAGGAAGAATAAACCAATATCCTACAATAATTTTAAGGATGTTCCTTTAAATGAATATGTAAAATGCTATAACTGTCAAGAGTTTGGACACATAGAAAAGTTATTTAAAAAATGAAAGATCAAGAAGAAGAAGACAAATCTTGATCAAGAATTGGTAATAGAACTTGAGCATAATATAGCAGCTGACAAGAAGAAGGAAACCAAACTGGTATGGGCTACGAAAGAAAAGGAAAAGGCAGAATCAAGTCTCATAGTGCAGACTATCTTACATGTTGAAATGAAAAATCTATGGGTTGTAGATAATATTTTCTCCAACCACATGACTGGTGACAAAAATAAATTCATCAAACTTGAAGACTAGAATGGTGGTTTAGTAAGGTTTAGAGACAACTCATCCATCAAAATAAAGGGAAAAGGCACTCTAAGTATTGATGGAAAATTGAAGGCACATGATGTATACTATGTGGAAGGCCTAAATCTCAATCTACTAAGTGTGAGTTAGATGTGTGACAAAGGTTACAAATTCACCTTTGACTCAACCAATTAGCAGATAAAGAAAGACAGTACCGGTCAAGTTGTGGTAGAAAGAAAGAGAACAAATGGAAATGTTTATAATATGAAGGAATGCTATGAGTCCCAATGCATGGTAGGATAGGTTGATGAAAGTTGGTTGTGGCACCAAAGATTAGGCCACATAAACTTTGATAACCTAGTTGTAGTAAGCAGAAAGGGGTGTGTGAGGAATATTCCACCCATCATCAAATCGGTAGGCACATTTTGTGATGAATGTGTGAAAGGTAAGAAAACTAAGGTGAGCTTCAAGACAAAAGAGCACAACACCTCAAGACCACTTGAAATTATGCATATAGATCTATGTGGTCCAACTAGGACAAGGGAACTTGTAGGTGAAAAATACTTTACGCTCTTTATTGATGACTACTCAAGAATGACATGGGTCACCTTCCTGCAAGATAAGTCACAAGAATTTGAAAGATTCAACATCTTTAGGAAGATGGAGGAGAAAGAAAGTGGGTGCAGGTTAAAAGGCCTAAGATCAGACCGGGGTGGAGAGTTTACATCAAATGAATTTGAAGATTATTGTGAAAAACATGGGATTAGAAGGAAATACTCAACCCCTAGCACACCTCAGGAAAATGGTGTGGTAGAAAGGAAGAACAAGATAGTCAAGGAGATGGCAAGAACCTGTTGGCATTTGGCATTATAATAGACAAAGAGAGATTGTTGGCATTTCAATAAGGATATTGAGAAGGTTGTTGATGATTATGGATATAATTGATTAAGGATATTTACTGTCTTAATATTATTATTTTGTCATTGATGTCAAGAAATTGATTTTCTAATTCAGTATAATATTGCCATATCTTGAGAAGTATGATTTGATGAGTATAAAGATGTTGGTAAAAGACACAGAAAGAATATGATGAATAAGGGGAGATATGATCAGATCATGATGTTTAGATTGTTTTGATATCATACATATGTTATTGATTGTAAGGTTAATACTACACTATGTTACTGAGCAAAGAACCTAGTCGGTAAACACTAAGGTTATCACTATCAGTTAATGAAGGCAGAATGTCTACCGAGTGAAGTTTAGTAAATACCGAGTTGCAACTGAGTAATAACAGAATGCATTGAATGAATAAAAGCATTTATTTAATGAAGGAAGCTGATGAGCTGGCGATGATTAAATTATTGGTATGTTGTGAATCAAGTTTGTTAAAGAATCTATGGCAAAGGAAAATCAGCAGGAAGATCTACAGCTCAGATTGAACTGCAATACCCTAGCACAAGTTCCAAGAAATGTATGCAAGTTCCTAGATGGGGTAAAATGTTTTCAGATCAAAGGATACATTGAACCTGGTCAAAGTTTGAAGATCTGATGGCTATGATTGATCATGGGAAATGTGATCAAGGAGATTAAGCGGCTAACAAATTGTTTATAAATAAGGAATTGATTGATAAACAATGGATGTGGGCAAGTGTATGCATAGGGATGCTACATAGTGATTACCAAGCACAAAAGCTTGAAGACCTATTTGAATAACAGAGTATAGAGCCCAACGAAAGGACAAGGTTAGTTCTATGTCTATATTGCATTGAGCAAATAAGAATATGCTTTAGCATTTTAGATGTGAAGTTGCAAATAGATTTTTATTACTGTTATTTTGTAAAGTGATAGAAAATCTCTTAACCGAGTGGACTTAACAGTCTTATTTGTAAAACCCCCTAGCAAGGTGACATTCTAAGTGAGTGTTTGAAATCCTTTAACAAGGTCACTTCTAACAAGGTGAAGATCCTAATAGATCTGAGGTAAATCCCTTAACCGGGTCACATCTAGCAATGTGTTTGTAATCTTTAATAGGATTTGCTTTTAATCGAGCATACTCTAGAAGAGTATATTTCTTAGTGGGTCCAAAATCCCACAGTGGTATTTCCCTATTTGGGTTTCCATGTTAAATCTTGTGTTATGAGTGTTATGATATTTATATGCTTTTGAGTTTGCATGTTTAGCAGTTTTGGTTATATTATTGAAGTATAGGTTACCAAGGTTGAATCTGATGTTTTTATGGAAGATTAAGTTTGTATGATTCACCCCGCCTCTCATCTTATTAGTTTGGCATCTGTACTTAACATTAAGTATTAGAACTATCAATTGGTATCAAAGCTTTAAACTCCAAAAGAAAAAGTTTAAAGGCACTTGAGGCAAAGATCCAAAGATGTATAAGAGGGATGCACCGAAGCTAAACAAGTCAAGTTTCTCTACATGGCAAAAAAGGATGAAGCTACACCTATCAGGAGTTGGAGAATATGCTGTATATTATCTGGAGAATGATTTCATTACCCCGAGTACCTATCCATTGACAATGGAAGAGATAAAGGAAAAGAAAGAACATATTCAAGCAATGATTGAAATAACATCTGCATTGACCGATTCAGAGTGTAATGATCTAGAAGGCTACAATGATGTGAAGGCAATGTGGGACAAGCTCATATCTGTGTATGGTGGAGATGAACATGTTCAAAGAGCAAAAATGGATAGTCTAAGAGGACAACTTGAATCTATGAGGATGAATGAAGGTGAGAACATAACCCAGTATAGTACAAGACTAAAGGAGATTGTCAATCAAATCAAAGGAGTAGGTGGAACCATTGAAGAAACGGATATAACAAGTAAGTTGTTAAGAACTCTTCTACCAGCTTATGCAATCTGAGTCTCTGCAATCAATGAATTGAGGTATGTACCCAATATGCCAGTTTCTTTAGATGCAACTATTGGTAAGCTACATGCATTTGAGCTAAGTAATTTTGATAACAGTGGGTCATTGATAAATAAAGTTGAATCTGCATTTAGTTCTTTTCATATTGGTCAATCTGATGATTACAATGATAGAATGAATAAGTACACTAAAGGGGATCACATTGGAGCAAGTGAAAGATTTCGCAAGAACATGGAGGAAGTACACAAACTATATGAGGAAATCAGAAAGCAAGAAGGGTTTGAAGCACTTTTAGCCAGAAGGTTACCGAGAGGCAAATGTAAGTATAAAGGAAAACTACCTTTCAAATGTTTCAATTGTGATAAGATAGGACATATGGCTTCTAACTATCCTGACAAAGATTCTACTAAAAAGAGAGATTACCAAGATGATAGACAGAAAGATAATAATTACAGAGGACACCGAGACTTTAGAAGAAGAGATAGAAAGTCATGCTTAATAGCCGATGAGGAATCCAGTGATGATAAATTAGATGAAACTGATATAGAGGAAGTACTTTATGTGGCTATCAAAGATGGATTAGATGAAGAAAGGTATGAAGAAAAAGCCCTAATATCTCACATAAATACTAATAATTCTTGGATCATAGATAGTGGATGCTTACATCACATGACAGGTGATAAACACAAGTTTTTTATGCTAGAAGACTATGATGGAGGCTATGTAAGATTTGGTAATGATGCACCATGTTCAGTAAAAGGTAAAGGATCCATAACACTTCTTGACAATGCAAAGTGCAATGATGTTTATTGGGCTAAAGGTTTGAAATATAATTTGTTGAGTGTACCACAACTAAACAATACAGGATACTGAATAGAATTTTAGAAAGGAATTGTTAAAGTTCATGACAAGCATGGAAAGTTAGCTGCTACCAGGACACAAACAAAAGGTAACACATTTCATTTTGACTCAACTTAGAAGAAATGTTTGTATGCAAAGATAGATGATACCTAGTTATGGCATAAAAGATTTTGTCATGTAAATTTTGATAATCTGATCAAAATAAGCAAGAAGCACCGAGTAAGAGGTCTACCGAGTTTGGAAACCTGAGAATGCTATATGTCAAGGATTCCAGATGGGTAAAATGACAAGATCAAGCTTTACAGGTAAGTCTTATACTTCCAAGGGAATTTTAGATCTTGTGCACACTGGTCTTTGTGGTCCTATGAAAGTTCAAAGTTATTATGGTGATAAATATTTCATATTATTTGTGGATGATTATTCAAGGATGATGTCAGTTATGTTTTTAAAAGAAAAATCAGAAGTTTTTCAAATGTTTAAATGGTACAAGGCAAGAGTTGAAAATGAAACAAGAAGACAACTGAAATGTCTTAGATCAGATAGAGGAGGAGAGTTCACATCTGATGAGTTCAACTTATTTTGCAATGATCATGGTATAAAAAGATAAGTCTCTGCACCAAGAACTCCACAACAAAATGGAATTGTTGAGAGAAGAAACATATCTATTGTGGATTGTGCCAGAACCCTGATGATTGAAAAGAAAGTGCCAAAAACATTTTGGAGAGAAGCAATAAGCACAACAGTTTACACCCTGAACTGAGTACAACTGAAGAAAGGAACTTTGAAGACACCATATGAAATCTGGTATGACAAGAAACCTAATGTAAGCTATTTTAAAATCTTTGGAAGTAGATGCTATGTACACAAAGATGATAGAAATGGCAAGTTTGATTAGAAAAGTGAAGAAGGAACATTTATTGGTTATTCTTCTAGAAGTAAAGCATTTAAATGTCTGATCAAATCATCTAACAAAATAGTAGAAAGTGAAAATGTGAAAATTGATGAATTTGCAGAAAGAAATGATGAAGGAAATTCCAAGGAACTAGAAGATTATGATGAATTTGTCTATGTTCAACTGACAAGTCTTACCGAGAAAACTACAGAAGGAAATGAAGAAAATATTTAGTTACCAAGTGATGAAGAAGATCATACAGAGCCTACCAAGCCTGTATTAGCCAAGTATGTCAGAAGACATCATGCATCAAGTCAGATTATAGGAGATAAGGATGATCCAGTAATGACAAGGAACAAACTAAGACAGAACACATGTCTGATATCTGAATTTGAACTGAGAATAGTGAATGAGGCATTTAACAGTGAAGATTGGATAAATGCTATGATAGAAGAGATTGATCAAATCAAGAAGAATGACACATGGACACTGGTCCCAAGACCGAAGGACAAAAATGTAATCGGTAGAAAGTGGATTTTTAGAAACAAGCTGAATGAAAAATGTGATGTCATTTGAAATAAAGCAAGACTAGTTTGCAAAGGTTATGCTCAAGAAGAAGGAATTGATTATGGTGAAACTTTTGCACCTGTGGCTAGACTTGAAGGAGTAAGAACATTGTTGGCATATGTTGCTTACAAAAATTTCAAAGTATATCAAATGGATGTCAAATCTGCATTTTTGAATGGTATATTAGAAGAAGAAGTTTTTATTGAACAACCTGAAGGATTTGTTGAAGACAAGAATAAAGATCAGGTATGTAAATTGAACAAAGCTTTATATGGTCTGAAACAAGCACCTAGGGCATTGTATGAAAGATTGCACTCTTATTTAATCAAGATTGGTTTTATAAGGACAAGTGAAAACAACAATATGTAAATGAAGAATGATGAAAATGGAATACTGATCTCAGCCATATTTGTTGTTGATATTATCTTTTGTGGAAATGACTCTTTATGCAAGAACTTTGGAAATGAAATCAGAAAAGAATTTGAGATGTCATTAATCAGTGAGATAAAGTTTTTTATAGCTTTACAGATACTGCAAATGAAAGATGAAATTATGATTACTCAATCCAAGTACATAAAGGAAATCTTGAAGAAATTTGGAATGGAGGATTCAAAACCAGTAAGTACTCCTATGACTACCAACTATAAACTATCAAAGAATGATGAATCTGCATATATTGATGAGACACTTTACCAATCCATGATTGGAAAGTTGCAATATGTTGTTCACAGCAGGCTAGATATAGCACATGTAGTAGGTATAGTTGCAAGATTCTCTACAGATCCTAAGGAAACACACTTGACAGCAATCAAGAGAATTTTTAGATACTTGAAAGGCACTAAGGATTATGGCTTAATATATCAGAAAGGAAATGACTTTGATTTAAAAGTGTAGCGTCGTAAATTGTACGCACTTGCTAAAGTGGTACAATTTCACACCTAGTTTAGCACCCGCCTTGGCGCATTTTGCATTTTGCATTGCATTTCCCCTTTAGCACTTAATTAATTAAATTAATTAGGTCTAAGGTCTTATTTCATCATCTTCCACATCATAAAGTTGGGCCCTTTCATTAAAGTGTGCCCCTTTCATTTTATTCTTCCAATACATCATTTAATCAAAAACCCTAATTAGGTCCTATTTTGAACTTCGGGGCTTGATTACGGGGGTCAAAACATCTCGAAATCACCTGCAACTTCTGGATTCTCTCTAAAATCATCATATCCAACGACCGAAAAAAAATTTGGTGAAAAGTTGTCACGACCATGGCGCCCGGAGAGGACCATGGCGCTCGGAGTGCACATGGTCCCGAACATTTTTCCCAAAATTTTAGGAGTGCAATCCAATCATAAAATAAAGCTTAACCCCAAGAAATTGGCAGGAGATTCAATCTCTAAGTCGGCCTAAAGTTGAAATTAAGACCTAGGGTTTCATATATAAGAGCTCTCTTTCTTCATTTGAAAGGAGGGAAAAATTTGGTTTTAAGGGGCCTTCTATGCAGCGAAAGAGCAGATCTTTGAAGACTTCAACAACATTCAACATCCACCCATCAAGCATTCATCAATTTCATTCATCCTTTTAGGGCTTTGAAGACATTGAAGAGCAATAAGGGATCACTGACTGAAGATTGGCTTGTACCCCTCCCTTGGGGTTGGGTATGATTTCATGTTGTTTTCATGTCTTTGCATAAGCCTCATTATATCATTTGTATTCATTCTTTAGATCACTTTGTATCTTGATTTGGAGCATTTACATTATCATTTACAAGCAATTAGGGTTTACTTTCTAGGTTGCTCTAGTTTGCTTACTTGCATTTTAGGATCTTGCACACACACAAGGTCTACACACACACTACTTTTACAATACAACTTGGCTATTCATGGAGGTGGAAATCACCAAAGCGGGGGTTTGACTAAGGCAAAACCCTATATAGCTGCCCACCATACCTTTTTAGATATAAGTGTAGGTTTTTGGATTCAGATGATGTCGCAAGTTGCAGATCCAACGGAAGCAGATGGAGACTGAACTTCACACCAAATTGTAGAGAAAAAGACTAGGACAGGGGCGCGGGGTGCCCTGGTCCTGCCAGGACAGGGGCGTTGGCCGCCCTGGTCCCTGGGACAGGGGCGCTGGGCACCCTGGTCCTTCTGTTAGACATCCAGTTTCAGATAGCTTTTCAGGTTGCAGAGTAGCAGTTTCAGGAGCAGTTTCAGGGGCAGAATCAGGATAGTGGTGCCTGCGCCCCCGTCCCGAACATTTTCACTCAGATTTTAGCTTCAGGTACACATCTACATTCTCCTTTTATCCTTGTGTTTACAGCTTTTCATCACTTAATCTCAATCTTGCAATCTTGTTACTAGTTCATACTTACACTTTAGGGTTAGTAGTTGAACTTGCATCATTTTATCTATCATTTGCAACAAAGGAATAGAAATCCTAATAGGTAGCCCATGGCTCTCTCTTCTACAAAAAGAAGTAGCCAATTGTGTGATACCTCTAGGCTCTTTCGTATTCCACAAGTGTGTGATTGAAAGTGAGATTAGGGCATGCTTGCTTAGTGTCACTTTTTCCCCTACACATTTTGGTGAACCCGACGTGAATTCCAATCTTCTCTAATTCTGATTTATGTTTTCAAATTTGAGTGTTTATGCTATTTCAAATTCAAATTTGTATTTACAAGTTTTAATTTCTTGCAAGATTCAAAAATTTAGAGGAAATTTTTGCTAAAACCCTAATTTTTCAATTCAAAGTTGAACTTGTGGATAGCTTAATTGGGATCAATAATTTCAAATCTTATTTAGGAACTCATTTGAATCATAAATCTCATTTTCTAAATCTACATTCTAAGTGCTTGCATTGGTTAAAATTAAACATTTCCTTCTATTTTGCATGTGTTATCATTTGAAAAAGGAAAATTGTTGTCATGATGCATTCATTTCATAGATGTGATAATGGGTTAGCTTCCCTTGTTTCAATTTTTCCTTCTCCTAAAGAACCTCCCCCCATCTATAACAACATTTTAGTGCCTAAAAGAGTTGCTACCAATCCCTTTGAGACTCCCCCATGCTCTAAGGATGAAGACTTTAAGAGTGATCTTGACAATTCTCCTAAAATGTGCCCTTCCTATTTAGCCATCCTAGAGGAAGAGAATGATATCATAAACACCTTTCTTAATGTTACTTCACCTTCCCTACATGATGCCTCTCTAAGTGAAAATGCATTGATGGACATTGACTTATTTTCTCCTAAAGTTGGCCCTTCCAATGGGGGCATGTTAGTGCAACAAGAGGTTATGAACACTTCTTTCAAAGATCTCCTTCCTAAGCATGAATCTTTGGAGAAATATGTTCATGTTCCTCCTAAAAAACACTCCCTTCATGAGGATCCTTTTGTGCAAGAAGATGACATTATCCCTACATTTCCTAGTGATGGCATTTCCTTTTCCAACAAAATTCCTACTAGAGATGATGAATTAATGATAAATGCTTACCCTTCTCCTAAAGTTGGTCTTACCCATAAACATCCCTTAGAGAAAGAAGATGAAATAATAAGCAATTTCCTTAATTCTCTCTCCCCTAAAGATCATATTGAACATATTTTGAGGAAAGAGGATGAGTTTAACACATCTATTGATGCTCTCCCTCCTAATGACGAGGAATTAATAAACAATGTTATCTCCTCTCCCGAAATTGACAATACTTCAAACATTCCTTTCAACAACTTCACTATTTGGGATGAACCATTAGAAGAAGGTGTAGATTATTCTCTACCCCATGAGAGAACCCTAGCCAAAGGGGATGAAATCAAGATTGAAAACTCCCTTGATAGTTTCTCACCTTCCTTGAATCTCAATTATTCTCCCTCTAAAAATAAAGCATCTCCCTCTCCTCAACTTGGTTCTACTCATAAGGAAACCCTAGTTCAAAACAAGATGGTTAACATCTCTTTCAAAGATCTCCCTCTCAAGAGTGAGACTTTAGAGAGTAATGTTGATCCTTCTCCTAGAGAGTTTATTCCCCATGTAGATCCTTTGATGATAGAGGATGATATGACCTTTCCTAGTATTTCTCTGCCTACTAGAACATCAATGCCTACCCCTTGTCTCTCTCCTAAAATTGATTTAATCCGTGATGAGGTTTTAGTGCAAGAGAAGACTATCAACAATTCTTCTGACACTTTTGTTCATTCCTCTAAACCATCCTCAATCAATTTGATACATGTGAATGAAACACCTAACAAACCCTTCTTCACTGTCCAAGGTGCTTGTCCTTCTCAAAATTCTCAACCTTTAAATAAGCCTATCTTAGTGGTTCAAGGTGGTTATGCTAATGATTCTTTTTGCACTCCTAAGAAACCTATTATTACTATGCAAGGAGGTTATTATACTAAGAGCCCTTATGAGTATGCTAAGCAACTGACTAGAGAGAGTTATCATGCGGTTGCCCATACTTATAATACTAGAAATAATAGGCAACCTAATCCTCCTCCAGTTATCCCAACTTCACTTCCTCCTTCCCAACCAATTCTTCCGCAAGCTCCACGTATTTCACAAATTCTTGGCAAGGAATACGATCTCATAGAACAACTTAAAGCTACCCCTGCTAAGATATCCCTTTGGGATTTGATTCAAACTTCTTCTAGTCATCACGGAATGTTACAAGATGCCTTGAAAGATTTGAATGTTCCTCCACCATCTAGTAATATAGTGTCTTTGGTTAACTCTGTGATGAATCCTAAGGCTCATATTATTTTTACTCAAGATGAGTTACCTACTAGTGAAATTCAACATCAATATGATCCTTTGATGGTTGTGGTTATCATAAATGATACTGCTATAAGATGAACACTGGTAGATAATGGTTTTGGCCTTAATGTATGTAGCATTAATCTATTGCATAAGATGAATGTGGATACATCCCTTATTGAGACTAACTCTCATCCCATTTCGAGGCTTTGATAATGTGGCTAAGTCTTCATTAGGTATTATCACCTTACCCATCACAGTGGGACCTATTACATTGCCTACTTCTATCCATGTTACGTCGGGAAATCTAACATACAACTTGTTATTAGGGAGACCTTGGATTCACAGTATGCTAGCTGTCCCCTCTACATTGCATAGACAAGTTAAATTTATTTATAATAATAAGACATATACCTTGATAGGTGATACTAATTTTCAATCTTGTTTGCAAACATCTACTTCCAAAGGGAGTTCTTCTAAGCCTTCCTCTTCTAGTGATGACTCGTTAAACAAGATACCTCTGGATGAATCATCACCCTCTGATAATCAAAATTCTTTGGATGAGTCTGAAGTTCCTGAAGAAGATTCTTCTAAAATTGAATCTACACATGAAAAGGCTTTTGATCCTGAGAAGGTTCTCGCAGAAGATGATTGGGGATCTCTTGATTTCAATCCCACCTTTGTAGGTGAGTATAGGGTTCCTCCTAGAGAACTTAAAGTTAAAAAGAAGGAAGAAACTAAAAATCAATCAATCTTACTTGAACCTATGAGCAATAATTTTGTGGCTGCTTCTTCTCTTCATACCTCTAATTGTGAAGAATTTGATTCTTTGTCCTATGAAAAACCACCTTTTCTTTCTGAAATGGCTAATCGTTATGGTCATGGTTTTCATATTTTGGCTAAGAGTGGCTATAGTGGAAATGGTTGTGGCGCAAATGAACAAGGAATTAAAGTTCCTTTAGAACATAACATGCATGAATATTGATTTGGACTTGGATATAATCTTTCTAAGCCCACCAAAGCATCTAAAAGACCATCTCTCAATGTGAATGCTATATTTAGTAGTGATGATGATCTCACTTCAACTAAATCATCTTCTACTTCTATCAACTCTCATTCCCCTCATAAGGAAATCTTGGTGATGAACAAATCTCTTTATGACTCCCCTCAAATTTCTAAATCCAATTATGAATCTTTATCTCCTATTCATCATAAAGTCCTTTCCTCCAGGGATAAGGCTCTAATAAATTACACTCATCCCTCTTCTAAGATTTCTTGTGACTTTTCTTCTTCAATTTTTATCATTTTTTACATGTTTTTGATCTCACTTATAGTTGAGCATTTGGCATGTCATATTCAAATACCTCATTCAATCTATCATGTCTTTAAATAACATTAATGGCTATTATGTTGCTCATCATTATGTGACATTGGTAGCTCATTTACTGGGGGCTCATTGTCATTCATGATGGTACAATTTCAAGTGCAATCATATTTTTGAAGCAACATAATAGCCTAATTTTTCTATGTTATCTCTTGTTCCAATAGTGTGGAAATATTGATCATCTTTTCTTTAGAATCCTCTTTTCCTAGATATGGGAGAAGATGTGTATTCTCTTTCTTATCCTACCCACTTCTTATGAGGAGCATTTTACATACACTAATGTCTTGCTTGCATGAACTCATGTGAGTATGTAGTACATTTTGCTTATGTCTAAATCTCTCCCTAGAAGATTGTGTAAGTCCTTCTCATTGTCCTTATCCTTGGGAGGCAATGATCTTTCCTTATTTTTATCTAAGGATCCACTTTTTCCTATTTCGTGGATGGTGTGAACTTTATTACTTGATGTTATTCCTTGTATGCATTTGTTGTTGTTTGTTCAAGGATTCTCTCTTAAAAGAGGTGTAAGTCCTTGACTACAACCTCTTTTGCACTTGGTAAAATACATCCATAATAAATTCACTCTCCCAATTGGGTTAAAAAGAGCGTCATCCTTCATTAAGAATCACTTTCACCTCGCAAAAGAAGGAAGTATTGCATTCTTATTCTCTTCTTTGTCTTATTCTAGAAGATTTTTTCTCTTGGGGATAGGTGTCTTTTGTACAAAGATCTCTTCTCCTCTAAGGATCTCCTTTACACATACTACAAGATATCCCTTTTCAACTATCTTATCCTTGCTTAAAAGAGTGCAAAACTCTCTTGCTTGGATCTGACATTGTTGCATTTTTGGGGTATCTTCTTTTGTGATGAAGGTAGGTATCCTTGTTCTACTTTGCTTATGACATAAACATTACACTCTTTTTGAGCAATGGGTCATTCTTGGAACCAGAGCACAGACTCTTAGAGCGAGAGGTCTCCATTTTTCTTTTATGCAAGGTGATTATTCTCAGAACCAGAGCACAGACTCTTAGAGAGAGATGTCATGCTTTTGTACTATACATATACAGGTTGTAGCATACTCAGGCATAGATTCCTATGAGGTGCTTCTAACCTCACTTACACACACATGCACGAGGTTGAGTGGAACTAGCGGCATAAGGCTAGACTTTCTCACTCTCCTCCCTTACATGGATCACCTAGACAGACCCTAGGGGCTAGTTTTCCATGTCCTTTGTCCCATGGATCACCTAGACAAGATCTAGGGGTGAGAAGTCCATGTTTTCTCTCTCACTCTTCTTTTCATGGATCACCAATGTGTGTATTCATGCTTTTTTTCTTTCTTTTTTTTCTCTTTGCATTTTGTTTCCATTTACATCCTTCATCTTGTGTTAGAGAACTCTCAAATCCTCACACTCTTTGTTGTGTTGGAATTGAGATTTAGTCCTCTTTCTTACCAAATGATTCTCCATTAGTTTTTGATCTCATATCAAATTTTCTTGTGAGCATTTGTCATCAACATCCTTTAACAATTCGAAGTGGTAAACATGATACCCTATTTCAACTCACTAAAATTAGCAAGCCGAAACAGGGGGGGGCATATAGCTACCCTCGAATTTTCATCACCTTCCTTAGTAAGCATTAGGTGATTTTGTGATCTAACATGTGGTTTTGTAGGTTGTGGTTCCTAACTGTGTACTGCAGATACCGCTGGGGGCTTCGTTCGACAGACTTATGGATATATCCTTTTTCAAATAATGTTTACTTTTCTGTACTGTGGCTTGCATATGCACATAGTGTTCATATGACCACTAAAGTGGGGGCTAAATGTAGCATCGTAAATTGTATGCACTTGCTAAAGTGGTATAATTTCACACCTAGTTTAGCACCTGCCTTGGCGCATTTTGCATTTTGCATTGCATTTCCCCTTTAGCACTTAATTAATTAAATTAATTAGGTCTAAGGTCTTATTTCATCATCTTCCACATCATAAAATTGGGCCCTTTCATTAAAGTGTGCCCCTTTCATTTTATTCTTCCAATACATCATTTAATCAAAAACCCTAATTAGGTCCTATTTTGAACTTGGGGGCTTGATTTTGGGGGTCAAAACATATTGAAATCACCTGTAACTTCGGGATTCTCTCTAAAATCATCATATCCAACGGCCCTGAAAATTTGGTGAAAAGTTGTCAGGACCATGGCACCCGGAGTGCACATGGTCCCGAACATTTTTCCCAAAATTTTAGGAGCGCAATCCAATCATAAAATAAAGCTTAACCCCAAGAAATTGGTGGGAGATTCAATCTCTAAGTCGGCCTAAAGTTGAAATTAAGACCTAGGGTTTCATATATAAGAGCTCTCTTTCTTCATTTGAAAGGAGGGAAAAATTTGGTTTTAAGGGGCCTTCTATGCAGCGAAAGAGAAGATCTTTGAAGACTTCAACAACATTCAACATCCACCCATCAAGCATTCATCAATTTCATTCATCCTTTTAGGGCTTTGAAGACATTGAAGAGCAATAAGGGATCACTGACTAAAGATTGGCTTGTACCCCTCCCTTGGGGTTGGGTATGATTTCATGTTGTTTTCATGTCTTTGCATAATCCTCATTATATCATTTGTATTCATGCTTTAGATCACTTTGCATCTTGATTTGGAGCATTTACATTATCATTTATAAGCAATTAGGGTTTACTTTCTAGGTTGCTTTAGTTTGATTACTTGCATTTTAGGATCTTGCACACACACAAGGTCTGCACACACACTACTTTTACAATACAACTTGGCTATTCGTGGAGGTGGAAATCACCAAAGCGGGGGTTTGACTAAGGCAAAACCCTATATAGCCGCCCACCATACCTTTTCAGATATAAGTGCAGGTTTCAGGATTCGGACGATGCCGCAAGTTGCAAATGCGGCGGAAGTAGACGGAGACTGAACTTCACACCAAATTGCAAAGCAAAAGACTAGGACAGGGGCACGGGGCACCCTGGTCCTGCCAGGACAGGGGCGCTGGGCACCCTGGTCCCTGGGACAGGGGCGCTGGGTACCCTGGTCCTTCTGTTAGACATCCAGTTTTAGACAGCTTTTCAGGTTGCAGAGTAGTAGTTTTAGGAGCAGTTTCAAGGGTAGAATCAGGACAGTGGCACCTGCGCCCCCATCCCGAACATTTTCACTTAGATTTTAGCTTTGGGTACACATCTACATTCTCCTTTTATCCTTGTGTTTACAGCTTTTCATCACTTAATTTCAATCTTGCAATCTTGCTACTAGTTCATACTTACACTTTAGGGTTAGTAGTTGAACTTGCATCATTTTATCTATCATTTGCAACAAAGGAATAGAAATCCTAATAGGTAGCCTATGGCTCTCTCTTCTACAAAAGGAAGTAGCCAATTGTGTGATACCTCTAGGCTCTTTCGTATTCCACAAGTGTGTGATTGAAAGTGAGATTAGGGCATGCTTGCTTAGTGTCACTTTTTCCCCCACACAAAAAGTTTATACTAATGCTAATTGGGCAGGCAACATTGATGACAGGCAAAGCACAAGTGGAGGAGCTTTCTTTTTAGGAGAAAGAATAGTGAGTTGGCTTTGCAAGAAACAAGGATGTGTTTCACAATCAACAGCAGAAGCTGAATACGTTGTTGTAGCATTGAATTGTACCAACATAGCATGGATCAAACAACTATTGGAAGGTATAAATGAGAAAGTTACCGAGCCAGTAACTATATTCTGTGACAATACTAGTGCCATTAACATTTCAAAGAATCATGTTATGCACTCTAAGACAAACCACATCTCTATTAAATATCATTATCTTAGAGAAGAAGCTCAAGAGAAGAAAGTGGTGTTGGAGTATGTTAGCACAAAGGAACAAATAGTAGATATCTTCACCAAGCCACTACCAAGGGACACTTTTGAGTATCTCAGAAGTAAGTTAGGGGTCCTACCCCTATCTTCTACTCACTGACTGAGTTTGGTGAAAGAATCAATTCGATGACTCTAATGAATATCTTTTAGGAGTTGATGCTCATTTACACACTTTAGGATGTTTTCTAAAGGTGTGCACGAAACAATGCAGGAAATAATATAGGGAACAGGAATTGAAGACAAAATGCTCTAACCGAGACTAAATTGACACTCAACAGCAGGAAATCACTTCATACAGGAAGAAATTATGTTTTAGTTCTTTACTTTTTGGCATTATTGTCAAAGGGGGAGAAGACTGTAGAAAAGAGGAGAAGACTAATGTATGGGGGAGAATTCTAATGACAGGGGGAGAGCATTTCAGTGTTTCAGAATCTCACAGCAATCTAAATCAACTAGGTCAAATCAATTGGTTTTGCCATCAATGCCAAAGGGTGAGATTGTTGGCATTTGGCATTATAACAGACAAGGAGAGATTGTTGGCATTTCAATAAGGATATTGAGAAGGTTGTTGATGATTATGGATATAACTGATTAAGGATATTTACTATCTTAATATTATTATTTTATCATTGATGTCAAGAAATTGATTTTCTAATTCAGTATGATGTTGCCATATCTTGAGAAGTATGATTTGATTAGTATAAAGATGTCGGTAAAAGACATAGAAAGAATATGATGAATAAGGGGAGAAATAAGTTATTCAATGGGCAACTATTACTGAGTTAGACAATGATGAGATCATGATGTTTAGATTATTTTGATATCATACATATGTTATTGATTGTAAGGTTAATACTACACTATGTTACTGAGCAAAGAACCTAGTCGGTAAACCCTAAGGAACCTAGTCAGTACACCCTAAGGTTATCACTATCGGTTAATGAAGCCGGAATGTCTACCGAGTGAAGTTTAGTATTTACCGAGTTGCAACCGAGTAATAACAAAATGCATTGAATGAATAAAAGGATTATTTATTGAAGGAAGTTGATGAGCTAGGTATGATTAAATGATTGGTATGCTGTGAATGAAGTTTGTTAAAGAATCTATGGCTTGAAGGAAAATCGGCAGGAAGATCTATAGCTCATATTGAACCGCAATACCCTAGCACAAGTTCCAAGAAATGTATGAAAGTTCCTAGGTGAGGTAAAACATATTTAGATCAAAGGATACATTGAACCTGGTCAAAGTTTGAAGATCTGATGGCTATGATTGATCATGGGAAATGTGATCAAGGCAATTAAGCGATTGGCGAATTGTTTATAAATAAGGAACTGATTGATAAACAATGGATGCGGGCAAGTGTATGCACAGGGATGCTACATAGTGATTATCGAGCATAGAAGCTTGAAGACCTATTTGAATAACAGAGTATAGAGCCCAAAAAAAGGACAAGATTAGTTCTATGTCTATATTGTATTGAGCAAATAAGAATATGCTTTAGCATTTTAGATGTGAAGTTGCAGATAGATTTTTATTACTGTTATTTTGTAAAGTGACAGAAAATCTCTTAACCAAGTGGACTTAACAGTCTTATTTGTAAAACCCTCTAGCAAGGTGACATTCTGAGTGAGTGTTTAAAATCCTTTAACAAGGTCACTTCTAACAAGGTGAAGATCCTAATAGATCTGAGGGAAATCCCTTAACCGGGTCACATCTAGCAATGTGTTTGTAATCTTTAATAGGATTTGCTTTTAACCGAGCATACTCTAGAAGAGTATATTTCTTAGTGGGTCCAAAATCCCATAGTGGTTTTTCCCTATTGGGGTTTCCACATTAAATATGGTGTTATGAGTGTTATGATGTTTATATGCTTTTGAGTTTGCATGTTTAGCAGTTTTGGTTATATTATTGAAGTATAGGTTACCGAGGTTGAATATGATGTTTTTATGGAAGATTATGTTTGTATGATTCAGCCCCCCTCTCATCTTATTAGTTTGGCATCTGTACTTAACATTAAGTATCAGAACTATTAGAACCATGTTAAATGGGGCCAGTCTACCGAACACATATTGGAAGGAAGTTGTTCATACTATTGCATATACTCTGAACCAGGTTCAATTAAGAGCAGACAACAGAATGACACCTTATGAGTTATGGTATGAGAGAAAGCCATCGGTCAAATACTTAAAAGTATTTGGAAGCAAGTTCTTTATCAAGAATGATATGGATGGTATAGTAAGTTTTGACTACAAGAGTGATGAAGGAATCTTCCTTAGTTACTCATCTAACAACAAGGCCTACAAATGCTACAACAAAAGACTAAGAAGAGTTATTGAGAGTTTGCATGTAAAAGTTGATGAGGATATGCACAAAGGATGTCAACCACAAGTTAATCGGTATGATGATTCTAGTGATGAAGGTGATGAAGCTCAGTCAAACAATGAAGTAGAAGAAGCATCCAAGAAGACTCCCAACTGGTATGTGTAGTTGCATCACTTGGAATAGAAAATTATAGTAAATAAGAGTGATGGTGTGCAAACTAGAAGAATACTTGCCCAAAATGATGAACAAGTCAACTTCTGCCTCATGAATGAAGTAGAACCTAAAAAATTCAATGAGGCCACCAAAAGACAAGAATGGATGGATTCCATGGAAGAAAAAGTGCAACAAATTGAGAAGAACAAGACTTGGGAATTAGTCCCTAGACTGGAAGACAAGAACATAATTGACACAAAATGGGTCTACTAGAATAAGATGAATGAAGAAGGTAAGATAGTTAGGCATAAAGATAGACTAGTGTGTAAAGGATACTCTCAGGTAGAGGGGATTGACTTTGAAGAAACATTTGCATCAGTATCTAGAGGTAATTAGAATGTTTCTATCCTTCTCAGCCTATAAGGGTTATAAAGTATATTAAATGGATGTAAAATATACCTTTCTAAATGGAAATTTAGATTAATAAGTATACATGGAGAAACCAAAAGGGTTTCTGCTGCATGATGATGAAACATTTGTGTGCCAGTTGAAGAAGGCCATGTATGGCCTTAAGCAAGCCCCTAGAGAATGGTATTCAAGATTAGATTAGTACCTAAAGGAGAAAGGATTCAAAAAGGGGAGTTTTGATAGCAATCTATACATAAAGAAAGATGGGAACCACATGATCATTGTAGTTGTGTATGTAGATGACATTATTTTTAGTGGCAATAAGGACACCCGCTGCAAAGAATTTTCTAGATCAGATGCAGTTAGAATCTGATATGTCAACTATTGGTAAATTGACATACTTCCTTGGTTTGCAGATATTACAACAAGATAAGGGAATATTTATCTCACAAATCAAGTATGCAAAGGAGATGTTGAAGAAATTTCAACTGGAAGATTGTAAGCCAGTAAGTACCCCCATGGTGACCTACAGTAAATTGAGCAAGAATGATGAATCACCAGTGGTGGATCAGACTCTGTATAGATCCATGATAGGTTGTGTATTGTATCTAACTGCTTCAAGACCAAATATAGTTTAGGAAGTATGCATGGTGGCCATATTCCAAGGTGCATCTAAGTAGTCACATATTAATGATGTATGTAGAATATTTAGGTACCTACAAGGGACACTTAATTATGGATTGTGGTATCCTAAACAAGGAGATTTTATCTTGGAAGCATACACTGATGTTGATTGGTAGGTTGCATTGATGATCAGAAGAGCACAAGTGTTGGTGCATTCTTTCTAGGAGATCAGTTGGTTTCATGGCATAGCAAGAAGGAGGACTCAATCTCTCTTTCTACTACTGAAGCTAAATACATTGTTGTTACTACATGTTGCTCTTAGGTGCTTTGGATGAAGCAGACCCTCAAAGACATATAGGTGGACATCACTGATCCTATTCTCATCTGATGTGACAATTTGAGTGCAATCAACATAACAAAGAATCCGGTGATGCATTCTAGAACAAAGCACATTGCTATCAAGTATCATTTTCTCAAAGAGAAGGTTGAAGGACAGGAGGTGAAGAAGGATTATGTCTCTACCAGAGAACAAGTAGCAGACATTTTCACCAAACCATTATCAGTAAGCACTTTTGAGTACCTCTGACACAAGTTGGGAGTTGTGTCATCTACCTAGGAAGGATTTATGTGGTGCAAGGGGAGTTGATCATGGTCTAAGGGGGATTTGGTATGGATCAAAGGGGGAGTGTACAGTACCCTTTGTCATTGTGTCAAAGGGGAAGAATTGAACCGATATGAAGTGTCTTGTGATAAGTTGACATCAATGCCAAAGGGGGATATTGTTGGCATTTTGGCATTAAGTTGTCATTGATGTCAACCGGTTTGGCAAGGTCCAAGGTAACAAAGAAGGAGTGACTGGTATGATGAAAATTTACATGAGAGTGAGCAGCGAGAATGAAGGCTTATTGGTAAGGCATAAACCAAGATGAAGATTGTGTGTATGTTAATATGTTGAGTAACAACTGGTAGAGAAATAAACCAATCTGGAGGTTGGCTGCCTATTTTTGATGAAGAGGCAGAATGTTAAAGTTATCACAAACCATCAGAGGTGAAGATGTGTTACTAGTGTAATGTACACTACCAATTATCAGAAGAAGAAGGTCTCACCAGTAAAGGGATGTGCCAGTATGAGTTTTCTGAATGATCAAGTATGAACCGATCGTGTGTCGGTGAGCTAAGTGATTCACTATTGTGATGCCATGTGGAGCTGAAGTGACAAACATGTAGAGGTTGTTGAAGCCTCCATCAACATGGTTGTTCAAACAACTAGTAGACATTAATAAAATAGCCACAAACCACAGGATCATAATTGACTAATGTGGCTCGAGGAAGAAACAATGGCAGAGGAAGATCAGGGAATAGTTGGCCCCTGGATCAATGCAAATGAAATCTGATTACAAGAAGACCTCGAAAAGGAAACAACTGAGCATTTTATGAGTAGACAAATTTAAAGGTAGAAAAACGTGTACATGATTGCTATCTTTAGCAAGTATGCATTGGATAATGGAAAACGTGTACAAATGCATCCCTAGAGTACAAGTGATCGATCCAAGATAGATTAGATCGGATCTCATGAAGATTTTGTCGGGTAAATGAAATCCTAACCACTCAGTGTTTGAATGCATTCTTGGCAAGAAATCATGGTGATAAATATATGAGCTCGAGATAGAGCAAGATGATGTTCAAGAGAAGAAAAAGAGAGAAGAGAGCTTAAGTGCAAAAAGGGGAATTATTTTGCCTTAGAATTTTATTCTAAGAAAGTTGCAGAGTAAGTGAGTAGGCAAACTGGTGAGAGGGTTTAACCAGCAATAATTGAGTACCAATATAACTGTAGTTCAAAAGTAAAGAAAACTAGTGAGGTTTGATAGAGCAAGGCAACATCCAAGTATGACATAGTGTATGGTGAGACTATGAAAGAGAGAGAGTGATAATAGAGGCCAAGAATTAGAGAGAGTAATCCCATAACCAATAGTGTGAGACCCAGTGGAGGAGAAAAGACTATCAACCGGTAGTAAGATATTTAATCAGGAGTTGCAAAATTCATTTTCAGCAAGAAGCCTTAATTGTATCTAAATTGTATTTCAATATATACATCGCCAAGTTGGAGCTTGGTGCAGGGGTTGGTGCTCCTTGGGTTGGTTCCCTAAATCTTTGTAATCTAGTATTTTACTTGTGAGGTTGGATTGTTGCAGTAGTCTCCAGCAACATTTCTCACCGAGGTTTTTCCCACATTGGGTTTTCGTCGTATATTTGGTGTTGTGGGTTGCATTTGTGTGTGTGATCTATTTGGTTTCCCTTATTGCTTTACTGTTTTTATTGTTTAGTACTTAAGATAACAATTGGTATTCTAAAGTTGCTTTGAAAGTCAAAAAATTAGGAACCAGCTATTGACCCCCCTCTTAGTGGTACTCTGTGTTCAACAGGGTATCTAGTGGAAATTGATTAGATCATTTTGCATGGATAAGAGAATAGGGATAGCTATGTGGAATGGATATATGTATGTAATGTAATGTGAAATATATCAGAGAGACTATGTATGTGGAATTAATTGTAAGGGTTATTCTAGTACTAAGGTTTATGGTTTTAACCAGAACAGACAAAGCTTAAACCAGAACTGTATTCTAGCATATGAGATGCTATATTAAGCAGTTCACACTTCTTTGGATTTTTGTCTAAATTGTTATGCATTAAGTGAGACTCCTATTGTGATGAGCAGTGTGCTCTAGGTTGTAAGCCTTCTTGCAAGTGCATGCCCATCATATATTATAATATCTCTTCATATGGCCAGTGAATTGATATGGTGGGTCACAAATCCCATCGTGGTTTTTCCTCATTGAGGATTTCCACATATAAATTTGTGTGCTATGGTTATCATTTATGTGTTTGGCTTATTGGTTTCATTACTTCTTTCAATTTTTTTTATACTGGTATACTGGTTGGTGTATGTATGTTTTGTTAAGGCTAAAATCTTCTATTCTGGTATAACATTGATTCACCCCTCCCTCTCAGTGTTATTGGTTTCCAACAATTGGTATCAGAGCCTTGTGCCTTAGAGGAAGTTTAACATCTTGAGGAAGATACCAAAATTAGAATCATTGAATATGGCTTTGGAGAAGCAGCTTTATATGGCACTTGAAGATTATGATGCTTAAAGATTGAAGAACTTAAAGCTACAATATGAGTTGAATTCTGCTAAAGAATTTATTCTTGTCCTACAAGAGAGACTATCATCTTTTCAAGCAAGGAGGAAGGAACTTTTGCAAAATCAGGATGATGAAGATGCACTTAAGGAACAATGTTAGAAATTGAGTCAGGAGAACATGGTTATATAGAATGAAATGAAAACTATGACTATGAGGTTGTCCAAGGATATTAAGGATAGAAAGAAAAAGGAAGAAAATCTTGTTGTATCCCTGAAGAACAAATTCAAAGAATATGATAGGTTGACTCATGAAAATAAGATATTAAGGTCTAATTTGGTACAATCCTAGAGAAATGAGCAAGAGCTTGAGAGACAAATGACAATACTAAGAGATGACTTAACTGCTACAAGTGAGTAGAAATAAAAATTCAGGATCAGCTCAGCACAACTTGATTAGTTACTAAAGAGACAAAGGTAGATTGTAGATTCTAGTGGACTTGGATTTGAGTAAGGACAGAGTTCTAGTACTGCTAATGAAGATCAAAATCATAAGGAACTAGTAAGGCAATTCAATGCTTATAAATTTAATGGTAGATGTTTTGTTTGCAATAGATTTGGTCACATGCCTAGGCAAAGTAGAAACAGAGCAAATCAAAAGCTTGATTCTGCTCCTGATAAATGTTCTAAATGCAATAAAATTGGTCATAAGATAGAATATTGTAGAATAAATGTAAAATGATATTCTTGTGGAAAATTTGGACATATGGCTAATTAGTGCAGGTCAAGCAATTTCATCGGTTTCAGCAAGGCAATTCAAAAGAACAATGTTACATGTTATGCATGCAATAAAGTTGGACATATTGCTAAGTTCTGCAGAAGCATAAATCCACCGGTTGGCAATGGAGGATCAAATGATAAAGGCAAAGATAAGGTTAGTGAAATCCAACAAGATCATATTCAGAGATGGGTTAAAAAAGAATGAAGAGCAATCATCAAATGGGAATGTCGCAGTTACCTATCTGGTAGAAGAGGCTACTCCTGCACCGATAGTGAGCTCATCCGGTAACTAAGGCAGGTACCTTAGGGGTAGGCAAATTTCATGGAAGATGATGCATATGCCCCTGAAGGAGTTTCTGGAAGATGTTCCAAATATTGTTGAGGATTATCTGGCATTGATATATTCAGAGTGAGATCCGGTATCATTCACCGACAATCATTTATGTCAATAGAAAATTACGGTTTTCTTGATGGATAAAAGGTTGATTACACTTCATCATTATTCACCCAGCATTCAGAGTGAATTCAGAGCGATTCAGAACGACTTAGTGCAATCAGAAGCTATTCAAAGGTGATCAGATCTCTTCTTGAAGGATTTATTAAGGGTTTTCATTAACAGCGTTCTAAAGGTATTTTTCTCAGATCATGGAATCAAAATCATCTTCTGCTCCTATTTTCATTGCAAATCCAACTATAGTAGAAGTTAAGGACCGCCCCATGATAATTTTTACATGGTATCCACATGTGGCTACCAAGGAAGCTTCGGTTGGAGAGTTTTCTCGCATCCCGAAGGGAGTGGTATATGGTGAAGATGTTAAGGCCTATATTCATTGTCATATAGAGGACTTAGACACTTCGAAGATCAAGGGGCTCTATATGAATGAACTTATGGGAGAATTTGGTAAAATCAAACTGGCATATAAACACATCGAAGATCTAGGGTTCACTGATATTTTGGATATTTCAGAGTTCAAGGATGAGGTTGTCAGATATGTACTAAAAAGAGTATATGGGGAATTCATATGGATGGACCGATCCTATAAAATCACAAAAGAAGCCATCTGGGCAATTCCTGGTTTGCCATCAATAGGACAACATCCAGATAAGAAGGTATTAAATGACTTTATAAGAAAGATCACTCGTGCTACATCAGATAATAGATCGATGAAGGTGAGCACTATCACTGACACCGACATCAAATTTGGAAGCATGATCATAGGCTACAAGGTAACTCAGTCTAATCGACTGAATTTGGTTTCTAGTTCACGTATTATGGCCACTTATAGAATAATGAGAGAAAATATCAAGTTAAATCTTTTTGGCAGGATGCTTGAGGAGTTATTGATCAATTTAGGAAAGATTAAAGGTGAGAAGAAGGGCACCTTCTAGTATAGAAATCTGTTAGTATTCTTAATGTTATACTTTTTGAATGATACCTCTGGTTCTAGAAGGAAATAATGGTATTTTGACATCCCAGTAGGAAGACATCTTAAGCAATCAATTGCTGCATTAGGAAGTCTTAGATATGATAAGCTATGCGGCTACTTCAAGGCTTTTCAAAAATCTATGAGGTCTACAATAAGGATACCTAAGAAAATAGTAGATAAATACTCTACCAACATTTGTTTCATGGTTAAGAAGGATATGACTCTCATGGAGGTAGTCAAGCCCCTAAAGATTTGGATAGAGGAAATGGGATATGAGGTGGATGCATTAATTCTTGATGCATATGCTAAAATTTTACTTGATGTAGAGATAGATGAAGCAGAAAAACCTTGTGGAACAACACAACAAAAGACTCTTGAGGTTGAAACTGAGTTCAATCGGAAGAAGAGGGAAAAATAAGAAGGTAAGGAAAGCAAGTTTGTATAGGAGGTTTCTAAGGACATTAAGGAACTCATTGATGTTGTTCCAGAGAAAGGGAGAAAGAGGAAGGATCCAGAAGTTCACATTGAACCCGTGACTAAAGATTCTAAACCTAAAGATGACACACCATTAGCATTCAAAAGGGTTATGAGGAAGAAACTGGAAGAACCTAAAGTGGAAGGAAAGAAACAACCGGTTAGAAAGGTTACCATCCAATTACTAGCACAGAAGTAGGCACCCAAGGCTACACCATCAGCTGCATCTGGTACTACTAGAAGAAGGAAGAAGAGTAACATTGATTTGGCACTAGAGACTGGTAATGTAAAAATCATTCCGCCTAAGACTTGTGCTAAAATTATTGATGAAATTACAAAGGATAGGATGCTAAAAAATGTTGTCTTATTATGATACATTTAAAGATGATGAACAGAGAGAGGTAGAGGAAGCAATTCTTCTATATTTAGATATCTATAAGAAAGCATTAATTGAAATAGAAAATCAAATACCGACAGATCTATACAACATGTTAGATGCTAGAAGGTTATGTGCAATGCAAGAAGATAAACACATTAAGATGTAAGAACTTTTAGCTATATGTGTTGCTATAGCTCCAGATGAGATGGAGAAGACAATTGAGGCTGGAGACAGAAAGGTTTTTATTAGTAAACATAGAATAACTAACCTAATGTTAGGAAGAATGAATGAGATAATAAAGGAAACACAAAAGGGTTGGATTAAACTTTTGGGAGAGCATAGAGGATTCTTCACTTCACCAGAGATAAAGACTAATATTGTAGAGACATCGGTTAATGTAGATAACATTGTACAGGATACTAACATTGAGGACACTTGTCCTCTAGATAATAATGTACAGGCTGAGGATACTGTTCCTAGAGAGGAACCGACAGTTGCACAGACTGCACTAAGTGGCAAAGCCACCGGTGCAAGTGAGGAGGCAATAAAAGTTAAATCACTAGAGAAAATAGGAGAATCTGGTAGGGAAATAGTTGCTGGCACATCATTATTGGCAATTGACACTTCTCTACTAGAAAAGAAAAGCATCACAGTGTTGAGTCCCACAGAACTGATGATGATGGTTGCTGGGAAACTGATGATGATGGATTATGGATCAATCCATAACTTTTTTGCATAGATTGGTCTCGGGATGTAAGATTGATAATGAAGCAAGCCCTTCCGACAAGCTTAAGATAATAACAGAACAAATCTCTAAAGATTTCCAATCATTATAGCAGATCTCTAACCAGCTAGCACTTGAAAAATTCACTTTGGCTAAGAGAGCCTCTTTTGATCAGATCATTAAAAAAGAGAAGAAAAAGATTGTGGAGAAGTTAATTTTGATAGAAAATTCTTTGAAACAAGGTACAAATATATACAGGGTATGTTGCAATATAGAGATTCTTACAACAAAAGTAGATGAAAGATAAAAGAGGTACAGGAAAAAATTGCTCGTATTGCTAACTCTTTTGATGGACTAATTTCATTGACCACATCTATTGATGGATAAATTTTGACCTTGGAGAACCAAATTTCTTCTCTTGAAAAGGAAAGAGATAAGATCATTTGAAGAGCCAGAAGTCTTAGAGGTTTGGTGAGTCCAAGATTGGATTCACTTGGTGTATATAAGAGGGAATGCATGGATATGCTTGGTAAGCCCACACCAACAGAAGTTAATGAGAAAGAATCACTTGCATATTTATTGAGAAAGAAGTTATTAGAGAAATATTACCTGGAAATCTTGAAATTGGTCAAGCTCCAAGAAGACATTTTTGGAGATATTCAGTGTATAATTATCATTCTTTGACATTATTTTAATAATTTTTGGGCATTGTTTTTAAAGGAGGATTAGTATACATGTGAAAAATAATAAAGGGTTGCATACATTAGGGGGAGTTACAGAGTTTTTGGAATTTTGGAGTATTGGAGTTGTCGTGCCTATGAAGTGTGATACCTACAGCTGCAACACAAACACTTAATAGATCATTACAAGCATGGTTAGAAAAATAAAAGAAAATAAAAGATGAACCATGACAAAGCATCCTGTCACCTCCTAAGAGATGCGACTGTGGATTTTCTCTCAAAACTGGATAAGCAATCCTAGTGACTTGACTACACCTAGACAAAGGATTTGAAATGATGATATGCAAGCTAGATGAGATTGATTATGCTAGATTTATCCAAGAGGATAAATAAGATAATGATATGTATGATTAAGCTATGATGATGATGAAATTAAGCTAGAAAAGAGATTGATTAATGATTCAACAATTATGCTAGGAAATGATCAAATTAAGCTAAATCTAAGATGCAATTGCCTATAACATCAATGCTTAAATGATATGCCTATAGTAAAAATGCCTAAATTGATAATGAGATTGGATCCTTTGTGCTAAAAAATGGGGGATACTTATAGGATTTCCAAGGCCAGGGGTGAGGTGGAAGGAATCAATGGTCAAGATTGAGTCTGAAGATATCAAGGGTGAAATTGGAGGAGGTTGAAGAAGAGGTTGGAGGAAGGGACACTTGTAATCTCTATGGTGACAACTGTCAAGGAACCTTGCTCATAAGAGGGCAAGTGTCCAAGAAGGAGACATGTGGCCAAAGTGCCATGTGTCTCAAAGGGAGAATATCCACACCATATAAGGTTAGGATAAGGAGGTTAGAATGTGCAAGATAGGATTTGGTTAGGCAAATCCAAGGTTAGATGGAATGGATTAGGTTAGAGGGATGGTTAGGTTAGGTGGTTAGAAGTTAGGAGGCATGTGGGTAATTTGAATTTAAAAATTCAAATAATAGGAAAAGACTAATTATTTTTCAACAACTCATAAATTGATTCATTTTAATTAATTAGATGATTAGAAGAAATGATTGAAATGGGGGGGATTAATTAATTTGAATTAATTAATCAAAGGGGACCATTGAAATGAACCTATTAAATAAATCCTTAGATTTATTAATAAGTAGATGAAAGGGAGAATTTAATCAAATTGCTAATGAATTCAATTAAATTAGGAAGGGGGATTAATTAAATAATTACTTATTTAATTAATTATCTTCAGACCATTTTTTAGGTGTATACATTTTGCCCCTCTTTGAAGCGAGGTGTGATGATGCATTGATTCAAAGAATAATCTCATTTTGATGATGATATTAGTTTGATAGGATGCCCCAGACATTGATTGATAAATTGTGGTACGATGATGCCCCCTCGGGAGATCAATTGAGATAATTGATTTTTGGAGTGTGTGAATGCTTGTGAAAATTGATATCCCGATTATAAATTATTCGATTTCTACAACTGTGTTTGATGAAAGTGCGAGTTCTATAATCATGATGATGTGATTCTTGATGATTAATAAAGAGCCATTAACTATATTGATAAGATCAAGATTAAGTCTGGTTTTAGGAATGACATCTCCTATATAAGACAAAGATGATCAAAGTGTCTAATATCATGAACGATATATCCTGTATAAGACTTGATCAGAATGTCTAGTTTCAGGAAAGATATATCTTGTATAAGACATGATAAAATAGATTTAGATGCGATCGATTGTTAGAATTGATAAGGTTGATTGAGTAAAGAACAGATAGTTTGTTGATATCAGGTTGCAGGAAGATTCAGATATGCTGATGTTGGTTCTATTGAGAGGTTAACATAAAATTTGTGCTGGGTCGACAATATCTGGAGAGAGATGAGCCATTAGTCTGATTGCATATACACTTATGATGATACCTTGATGATTATTGCAATAGATTTAACCTTGGATAAGATGAGCATGTGGGATCCCATGCAAGAATTAAATGCAAGCTAAATGCAAATGCCAATGCACATGAAATGCAAAGCTATGACCAGACCAGTCACTGGGTTATTGTGTTTTGTCATCATTGAGCTTTTGCTTTTAAAATGTGGGAAATGAGTGAAAACATCGATGGTATAATTAAACCATGATGACCCGAGCACTACTTTCTTGGATTTTGATATTGCAAGTTAGCACAAGCATTGAGGTATAATTGAACCAAGATTACCCGAGTGTTGATTGCATAAAATAGGAAGTATTAACCATTTCTATATGAAAATTGGAAATGTCTTCGATGATACTCCGATGATCATGTCTTGAGACAAATTTGCACATATTAATGATTAATTTACAGACAACAGACAAGAAAAATATCATGTTCCTTCCTTGTTCCTCTAGTCAGAGACATCCTAGAGTCACTCGGAAATCATGATAGCGAAAATCAAGATAGAAAAGTTGAACAAGCATGTTAAAATCATTATCCAAAAGATACCATCCATTGAAAAGTGTGTGATGTTCTTAGACTGACGTGATAGTTTGATGGTTGACAATTTGATCTTGTGTTCAACATTGGATATGTCTCAGTTTTCGCTTGATAAGAGTTGCCTGACTATTGTTCTTACCATTTGATTAAGCCCAAAATGATAAAAAAAATTGCCCCCAGCTAGGTGCAGGATTTTACCCCAAGCCTAGAAATAAAGTCATTATGATATACCCAATGATCCAAACCATGGTGAGAAATCATCCAGGATGCCTGCATACGTACAAAGGCTTTATGATGGATATTAACAACGCTAATGGAAAATCAATGCAAGTAGAAGGATGCATGAACTAATAGATGGAAGAGCTAGTGGATAGATAGCGCCTGTTTACCAAGTTTTCACCAGTTGTATTTATTGCACTTTTTCTCATATTTGATTGTTTTGTATTTTTTTTTTCTTTTTTTTTTGTATTTTCTGATTTTTCACTGTTTTTGGATTTTCTACTTTTTCACCGTTTTTGGGATTTTTCTACTTTTTCACTATTTTTAGATTTTTCTGCTTTTTCACTATTTTTGTATTTTCTGATTATTCACTGTTTTTTGATTTTTTGATTATTCACTATTTTTTGATTTTTCTGCTTTTTCACTATTTTTGGAATTTTTCTTCTTTTTTAGACATAAAACTTCTTCAGATGTATGCTATTGATGGGTTCCTCGAGTTGATCCCCATCTTGTGTTGATAGCTGATGTGCTCCTAACCCAAATGCTATTGTGACCACAAATGGACCTAACCAATTTGGTTCAAACTTTCCTTTCTTTTCTCGATCTCTTGGTTGCGTAGATTTTCTTTTGGTACTAGTTCCCCAACTTAAAATGTTCTCTGTTTGACCTTATGATTATAACTGCATCACATTCTTTGCTGATATACCTTTAAATGATCAAAGGAATTTTGTCTTCGTTCATGGATTAATTCTAACTCCTGTAATCTAGATACTCATACTTCATCTGGGCTAAGACCTTTTAATGATACTCATAGAGAAGGTATCTCTACTTCTATTGGTAGTATTGCTTCTGATCCATAGACAAGAGAGAAAGGTGTGACACCTGTTGGTGTATAGATACTGGTATGGTAGGCCCATAGAGTAGGGTTCAATTGAATATGCAAATCTCTTCCAACATCATTGACGGTCTTTTTGAGGATTTTCAGAATGGTTTTGTTTGATACCTCTGCTTTCCCATTCCCTTGTGGATAGTAGAGTGTTGAAAATCTATGTTGGATCTTGAATTTCTCACATAGCTCTCAGATACCTTGGTTCTTGAACGGTCACCCATTATCAGTGATAATGGTCATGGGTACTCCATAATGACAGATGATGTAGTTCAAGATAAATGCAACAATTTGTTTTCCTATGATATTGATGAGAGGTACTACCTCAATCCATTTTGTGAAATATTTTGTAGCTACAAGGATGAAATTGTGACCATTGGATAAAGAAGGATTTATCTTTCCTACTAGATCAAGACCCCATTCACAGAAAGTCCAAGATGTTGCCAAAGTATGAAGTTCTTGTGCTGGTGCATGAATCAAATTTCCATGGATCTGACATTGTTTGCATGTGTTTAGCTATCTGAAAAAATCTCGTTCCATAGTTGGCTAATAATAGCCCAAGTGTATGAATTTTTTCTAAAGGGTAAGACCACTTGAATGAGTGCCACAAATGTTGTTATGGACTTCATTTAAGGCCTTCTCAGATTCTTCTTGTTTAATAAATCTTAAAAGAATACCATCCAGACCTTGTTTAAAAAAGGTATCCACGACGAGAGTATAATGGGAGGATTGGTGAATAAAGTTTCTCTTTTGATTCTTCGATAAGTCAGGAGGGAGGATATTATCTTTCAGGTATGTGTAAGTTTGTCCATAGTGGGAGGAATTATGCCCAATAAGGTGATAGATAGTTTGGGAATCTAAACAATTATGTTCAAGGTAAAATAACTCTTTGATTGGGAATTCGTAATGCTCTTGACTTTCCTATTTTTAAAGGAGAGAAGCAAGTGTTGTCATGGCATCTACTGCTTTGTTGTCATTCCTTGGAATCTACTCAAAAGTTATTTCTACAAATTATTTCTTGATATCATCAACCATATTCTTATAAGGCATTAAATTTTCATCCTTTGTTTGACAATAATCATTGATTTGATTGATGATGAGCTAAGAGTCTCCAAAGACTTGAAGTTGTGTAATGTTCCATTCTATAGCCATTTTGATACTTGTAACCAAAGATTCATATTATGTTGTATTGTTGGTACATGGAAAGCTTAATTTGTATGCTTTTGGAATTGTATGACCTTGTGGTGTGATGAATAGAATGCATGCTCCTGATCCATGCTATGTATATGAACCATCAAAGTATAATTGCCATGTTTTTGTAGTGACCGTTAGGATATCAGCATCAAGAAACTCAATCTATAAAGGATGATCATCTTGAAGTGGTGCATCTTCTAGTTGGTTTGCAATGACTTGCCCCTTAATAGCTTTTTTGTCAATATACTCAATATCAAACTCATATAGAATCATGATCCATTTTGCTTGTTGTCCTGTTAATGTTGCCTTGCTGAGCAAAAACTTTAATGGATGAATTTTAGCTATCAACTTGAAGGAGTGAGATAGTAGATAGTGTTTTAATTTTTGAGAAGCAAAAACTACCGCCAAGCATGATTTTTCTAGTTGGGGAATAGTTGATCTTGTATCCTACTAATGTTCTGATGATGTAGTAGATGGCTTGTTCTTTTCCTTGATTGTCTTGTTGTGCAAGTAGAACTCCTAATGATACTTCAATGGTTGATACATAGAGTAACAATGGCTTTCTTGGAATTAATGACATTAGGACAGGTGGTTGCATGAGATAGGCTTTGATCTTATTGAATGCATCCTCACATTGATGGTCCCACCTGAAAGTAACATTTTTATGCAATAGATGAGTAAATGGTTGGCATTTATTAGCTAGCTGAGCAAAATATCTTCTGATTGACTGTAGTCTTCCTTGAAGTGATCTTAGTTGACTGATATTCTGAGGAGATGCCATTTCCATGATTTCTTTGACCTTAGCTGGATCTACTTTGATACCTCTAGCTAAAACAATGTATCCCAATAGCTTGCTTGAAGTGACACCAAAGGCACATTTCTTAGGATTGAGTCATAGCTTGTACTATTCTAACCTGTCAAAGATTTTTTCTAGTATTCCTATATGATCTTCTTTGTTGTATGATTTGGCCAATATGTCAACCACATAATCTCCCATAAATGTATACATCATGTCATGGAATATCGTTGTCATAGCTCTCTAATATGTAGCACCCACACTCTTTAGTCCAAAAGGCATGACGTTCCAATAGAAACTACCGCATGGACATGTGAAAGTTGTCTTTTCTTGATCTTTAGGTGCTATTTTAATCTGATTGTATCCAAAGAAACATCGATTAGAGAAAACATGGAGTGTCTAGTAGTTAAATCTACAATGATGTCAATGTTAGGCAAAGGAAAATCATCCTTTGGACATGCATTATTAAGATCTCTGAAGTCTATGCATATTTTGATACGTTTATCTGGTTTGGAAATAGGAGCGATGTTGGATACCCATTGAGGATAAGCTACAGGTCTGATGAATCTGACATCCAATAATTTCTTTAGTTTTGCTTTGACTAGAAGAACAATATGTGGATGCATTTTCCTTAATTTATGTTTAATTGGTTTGGCTCCTGGACTGACATTTAAGTGATGCATAATAAGCTCTGGATCCAATCCTAGCATGTATGCATATGACTAGGTGAAATTGATTTGCTGTTGTTTGAAGAATTCCATATATCGTTGCATTTCTTGCTTTGATAGAGAAGTTGTTGGATGTAGGATCTTTGGTTACTCTGTTGTCCCAATGTTAATTGCCTTTGTTGGCTTGATCAAAATGGATGACCTTTCTTGATAGTGCGCAGGTAAAGTGTCAAATCTCCCATCTTCTAATGCCTTAAGGAGGTTTTTACCGTTAGATGCATCCTTTCTTTTTACTTTTTTTTGATCTAATGTTGCCAAGATGTGGTTTTCAGTATTAGACCTGATATTGTTTTCTTTATTTTTACTTTTGTGACTAGGAGATTTGGCACCCACTTGAATGGAAGATGCATTGTTCAAATTCCTAGTGAAAGTTATTGTGGGTTGGATTGCATTAAGATATATAGATATGGCATGGTCATTAGGAAAGGTATCAATGGCAGTATGTCTTTCATTTTCCCAATCAATAAGTTCAGGGTGGATTAGAGGTAAGGGGTCATCAGGCTGACATGTTTCAAGGGTATCAAGGGTCATGATAGATGTGTTAAAGTTTTCAATATGTATGTCAATGGCTAGAATGGTACTCTCGTCAGAATGACCTCGCACAAGGAGATCCTGATCGTGCTCGATTAAGTCCAAGTTATCCGAATGCAATTCTAATTCAAGTGGGCTAGTTCCTAACATTTTCCCTGCATACGTGTGAACTACATTGACTCTTACATCTTCTTCAAAGAAATTTTCTTCAGCTGATTCTTTAGAATGATAGGAATCCCATTCCCATTAATTAGAATCTATCTCACTTGCAGCTTGCAATCTATAGATTTGTTCATATAGTGTTTGATGAATACTAAGGGGGGGGGTGAATTAGTATACCAAAAAATACTGAACTCAAACTCTTAAACAGTTTAGTAGATAACTGGTATAACAGATTCACTAATAAACCGGTTAAGATAAATGCAAACCAAATAGCAAATAATGCATTCACCCACAAAAGCACAATCACCATAACACAGATATTTTGACATGGAAACCCAAATGGGAAAAACCACGGTGAGAAAAAACTCACAAGTAACTATCTGCAAAATAGAAACCAGACCGATTAAGGTCATACAATGTTGTTCACCAGAACAGATCCTGTTAGGATTCTAGATCTTTCTTAGGAGGTAAGTCCTGTTAAAGAGTACCTTGTTAAAGGATTTCAGATCCACAGTTGTGAACCACCTTGTTAGAGGATTTACAAAGGCTTTTCTGGGTCTACCCGGTTAAGGGTTTCAGACTTGTCGAAGATGTGAGTAATTAATAAGTGAGTGATCTATATACTAGCATAGTATTCTTGGTTAAATCCTTGATAGCTCATTATTAATGCATTTCAGCATTACTTCAGTCTTCAATATCCCCATATGTTAACTCTTCATACAAACCTAATCTTCTCTGCAAAGATCGCACATAGCCTTCTCATACATCATACATCTCTCACACATGTAAACCTTAGACATGATGTCCTTATAAAGGAAACTAATGTCATGTCGGTCCAATAGGATTAAACTACAAGTTCCTAGGTTCAGTGCATCTAGACACATTTGGTAACATGGCACAAAATCACCACCAAAGTATCGGTGGATGATAACTCATCACAGAAATTACTAGTTGGTAACTCATCACAAAGTAATACCGGTTCATACAATATACCGATTACCAGTTGTCAAAAATGAAGACTGGAAAATGTTAACTATCACTTTGTTCCATCGTACCACTTGAGATCCTCAAACCGCTTGAGGTCTTCATACCGCTTGGGTTCTCCATACCACTTGAGGTCTTCAATCAATTTGTGATTGGTAAACATCTTTTAGAAAAATACCGATAGTCTAAAGACTATAATACATAATACCAGTTGGAACAATTACTAGTTGAGTATAACTCATACATCAAGAAAGTGTGTGTCCATCAATGACAATCAAAACATCATCAAAGTGCCAACAATCTCCCCCTTTGGTATTGATGGAAAAACTTAGGAAAAACTTTGACATCTAAGTGTTTTTACAACAAAAATATGCCATAATCAAAATTACTCCCCCTAAGCATATACACTATCCTTTTTGCAGAAATTACAATGTATACTACTCCCCCAAAGTGGTAACATAAAAGTATACATAACATTCACCAAAATTTTAAATACTACTCCCCCTTTGCCAACAATGACAAAGTAATACAGAATAACCCCTATTTAATTATATATAAAAATAGAGTAAATGTTTATGACAATAAGGAATAAAACTTATCAAAACTAGATTTAAAAATCTTGCATAAAAGTTTTCATGGCCAATGACCATGACTCAAGTAATGAGGTAGAAACATCACCTTTTGTCTACATCTGGAATACCAGTTCTTCCATAGCATCAATGATACTCATCTCTTGAGTTACCATGATGGCTTGTAGATTGAGAAAATATTTTTGAAGAATTTGCTGTCTGGGTAATAAGACCAGTTGAAGCTCCTACAAATCTTTTGTTCAGTTGCAGACTTTTTATTCCACCCTAGCAGTCTATAGCTGATAATAATGGACCATTTGCCCATATGTAGTAAATGAATCATAGGGCATCTTGAAGTTGTTGATGTATTCCTAGAACTCCAATTGCAGTTTATCTTTCTGCTTAAGCACATAGTCACAAAATAAATGGGGTTGGCAGATTTTACTCAATAGTAATTTTCCCTCATCCATAGCACCACTGATATCCTTCTGCTACTTTAGAAGTTGTGATTAGAGATCATTCAGTTTCTTGACTAAGGCAGTATTGAGTTCCTTTTCATGATTCTTCTTTGCAGTGACTGCAGTAACATCTTCCAAGCATTGTACTTGGTCCTCTACTATAGTACAAAGGAGTTTCAGCTTGGACATAGAGGAATTAGTATTGGGGAGGCTAGTATCAAGAATTAGACCAGTAAGGGTGTCAACCGTAGTTTGTATGACATCCCTTTCCTTCTTCCTCGGCAACTCTTCTAGTCTTTCTTGTGCCAATTTGATGCCTTGCAGCAGCTCAAACTTATCTGTTGATTGAAGGTCAATTGGACTAGTGGTGTCAACTGGTTTGGCTTGACCACCGGTTGCCTTGGGAGTCTCTGCTTGTTTGGTTTTCTCTACTTCCTTCTCCTCTAGTGCTCTTTTCTTTTCCTCTTCTTTCTTCTTTTTCTCCTCTTCTTGTTTCTTCTTCAGTTCTTCCTTCTTTGTGTCTTCTTCCTACTTTTTCTTTTCTTCCTCCTTCTTTTTCTCCTCTTCTTTCCTCTTCTCCTCTTCTTTTCTCTTCTCCTCCTCTTTCTTTTTCTCTTCCTCTTTCCTCTTGTCTTCCTCTTTCTTTTTCTCTTCATCTTTCCTCTTGTCTTCCTCTTTCTTTTTTTCTTCCTCTTTCCTCTTGTCTTCCTCTTTCTTTTTTTCTTCCTCTTTCCTCTTGTCTTCCTCTTTCTTTCTTTTTCCTATTTCTCCTTCTCTATGTCTGGAGTGACATCCTCAACATCTAATGCATCCACATCAATGGGATCATTTTGCTTTGTCACTCTTTCCCCTTCACTATCAAATGCTTCATTTGGTTTGCCTGATGTTAGATCAGGTGCTTGTTCAGCCTTCAAATTGGCCTCAGACACTTGGTGTAACCAGACAGCAGCTTTGGCATGTAAATGTGTGTCCTTCTCCACTTCAGAAGCTTTACCTCCTAGTAGCCTGAGTCTTCTTCTTCTCATGAAGAAGAGGCCTTTGTTCTTATCCATTATCTCAAATAATTCAGAATTAGAGGCATTGAGAAAGTATTGTGCAAAGACTTTCTCCCTTATTTCCTGTTCCTTTTCAATGGCAATGCACCATTTGTTATCTAAAGAATTCTATAAATAATCTAGTGTGACCAATCTGATTTCAGATGGCGACCATTCATTGACACAGAAATATTTAATAATTTCCTTCTCTACTTCTTCTTTCTCACTATCAGAAAAATCATCAAAATATTCTTTTAAGTCATCAAGTACCTTCCTCTTAATATTCTTAATAGTCCTCTGATAATGTGTCATTGTCTTGTAAGAGGAAATATCTATGTTTACTAGTGCTAACGTTGCAGGTACATTATCATTAGATTTTTCCTTCTTTCTTGATTGCTTGGTCTTCTTTGGTTGTACTTCCAGTTCAGTATCCTCTGACTCCAGTGAGCTATTTTTGGTTTTCTGCTTCCTCTCGAATACTTTAGCAGGAGCAACCTCAGGTTTCTTCTTAGCAAGTGACCGCTTGGTCACTTTTGGACAAGCTAAGGCAACTGGTGCCAATACCGATGGCACTGCCTTGCCCTTTTTCTATGTAGGGTCTTCAACTGGTGTTACCCTCTCTAAGTAGGTGTTGGTTCTCTTTTTCTTGGCATCTATTGGTGAGGCAAGAAGGGTAGAGGCATACCCGATCAACATATTATACATCACTCTATATCCCATTGGTTCAATAGCTTCCTTTCTCAGTTCCACTGCTTCCATTATGCATTCATCTACCTTTATTGTGAAGCAGATGTCATCTTCATACTTCTTCACAATATCACTAGATATCCTCATTCTTTGGCTCATTTTCTACTTGAATTCATCAAAATATTTATTAATAACCTCAGGATATCCGGTTCCCACTACTTGAAGGCTTTCCCTAATTTACTTGGAGACCAGTTGGTCAGCAGACCATTGAACATCACATACTCCATGGAAATAGCCTTGAAAGTAGAAGAATAGACTAACCAAAAGTTGTCCAAACCTAAACCTTAGAGCATTGTCCTATTTAATGGACTTTAGGTTCAATAGTAGTTGCTTCTGTAAATAGGTACACAAATCAAATGAGGTGTCTTCCTTAATCATTTTGTAGGCGGCATTCACTGCAGTAGCAGGGACAAAGTTCATTCTACTAGCATAAAACATCTGATAGCCAATCACCATGCAAGCATACTTAGCCAAATCATCTTTGATGGTGTTGACGGTAATCACCCATTGGTCACTCAGAGAACTGGTGAGCTTAGTCATTTCAGTCTTAGTGACCTTCCTTAGAGCTGGCACCTCTCCAATGTTACAAAAATCGATGACGACAAGAATTTCTTCTAGTGCGATGTCATGCATCAACTTGAGATACATTTAATCACCGTGCACTCTACTCAGGATGATGCGGATGTGATCTTCAGTGAACTTTTCCAGAAAATAAATTGCATTGTGCAGTTTCTTCCTCTCTAGGATGCTATATTCAAGTTAGATTTTCTTGTCATCCCCACATAACAGACCTAGCTAGGAATGGATCAGTAGGGATCCTAGGTCTTCCAATTTACAATCAATATATCCTGAAATATCTTCCTCAACTATAACTCCAGTGGGTATCTGGGATAGGGCATTGTATTTCATCTTCTTTTGAATAAATTCAGCTGAATCTACAGGTACACTCGAATTGGAGTGTGATGCAAAAGCCATGATTGAATGATAAACAAGAATTTCAAGAAATACCTTCATAATTCAAAATCTAGGTTTTGCCAATGTTGCTCACAACACACCACTTTGCTTGCTTGGAACACTGCTTAGTGTTCTTCACTGATAGATTGAAAGTCTGCTAGATTCCTCTGCAAGATTTTTGAATTCGTTTTGAATCACTAGACAAATCACTCTTTGTTGCTCTGCTCTTGAAAATTCTTCACTTGAAAACAAATAAGTGAAAATGACAACAAAATCCCTTTTAAACAATCTTTCACCTACCATAATAAATGCATCTTTGTTAGGGTACAAACCCTAATTTTGCCTTTTACCACTTCAAGTCTTCTACCAATTGACAGGTAACATATATCGGTTGAGGTCTTTACCAATAAACTAGGGGTTCAAATATTTCAAAGATATGCTCCCCCTAAGATTTTCTGAAGCACAGTTTGCCCGTTCAGAGATTTCCACACTAGGTGCAGAAACTGGTTCATCCTATGATGCTTCTTCAGGTTTCTTTTTCCAAGTTTTATTCATTCCCAGTTGAATAGTTTCAACATCAATCTTCCCTTTAGGAATGATCAGTATATCATCTGATAGGTTCATTCTCATTCTGTAGGTTCTGGCAATGTGACCCGGTTTGTTGCAATGATAACATACTATTCCAGGTGTTCTCCATGGTCCATTATTCATACTACCATTCTTCCTTTTGCATGTTGCAGCAGTGTGATTTCTACCATGATAGATCAAATAGGTTGCTCTCCAACTAGTTGTTGCTTGATAGCCACCTTATCAATGGTCATAGGTATTATATCGGTTGGGATTCCGGTTCACAGAGGGTTTCGGGATAACTCCTTGAGTCCCTGGAGGGTTTCTCCCAGTGTTGTGCAAAATAGACCTGCATTCAAATGCTCTATGCCCAAACTTGTTTCATGCATATCAGTTTCTATTGAATCTATTGGATATAGGCTTATTGTTTAGAAAATAAGTAAAATTATTGTAGGCCTTGCTTCTACACACATTAGCAGTATGTCCTTCCTTGAGACGATTGAAGTAAACAGGTTTAAACTTTTTCTTACCTTTATCCTTGGATGTTGGTTGCTTCTTTGATGCTTCAGCTTTTGTTCTAGAGGTCTCACCTTCCTCATACCCAGATAAATCAAGTCCAGTGGTATTCTTTACCGGTTTTGCTGATTCCAACTTTTGTTCTAGCTTAACAGTACTCTTATTGAATTTGGCAAGTATCTCCTTTGACTTAGTAAGTACCTTGGAAATAGTAGCATTAAATTCCATCAAGGTTGAATTCTCAAAAATAGCCATGTTTAGTTCACCTTACATTTCTTCTTTTTCCACTTTACTCTCTTGGAGATGAGCGGTAAGGGCACTGATTTCTTGCTTCAGCTTGGAGATCTCATGATCTTTGTCTTTTACCAGATCTTCAGCTTTCCTTCGATTCTCAAGCTCTTGACACATTCTGATAGTCAGCCCTTCTAACTCCTTTCTAAGGTTGGCTTTAGATTCATTCAGTTTTTCAACTTCTTCAACTAGGGCATCCATGTCAGCTTCATCAGAAGAGCTATTTTCAGTATGTTCCATCAGTTTCTCAGTATGCTCTCTTCTCTTGGCCAAAGAGGCTTTATACTTGACTTCAAGTTCATCATAGGCTCTCTCATTTTGAGTGAGATGATGAGTAAGTTCCCTCATGATGTATTCCCCCATATCTCTTTCCATGTGGTTAGACTTATAGAAAGTTTGGCTCTGATACCAATTGATGAATACCAAGAGGGGGGTTGAATTAGTATACCAAAAAATACTGAACTCAACTCTTAAATAGTTTAGCAAATAACCAGTATAATAGATTCACTAATAAACTGGTTAAGATAAATGCAAACCAAATAGAAAATAAAGCATTCACCCACAAAAGCACAATCACCATAACACAAGATATTTTGATGTGGAAACCCAAATGGGAAAAACCACGGTGAGCAGAAACCCACAAGTAACTATCTGCAAAATAGAAACCAAACCGGTTAAGGTCATACAATTTTCTTCACCAGAACAGATCCTGTTAGGAATCTAGATCTTTGTTAGGAGATAATTCCTGTTAAAGACTACCTTGTTAAAGGATTTTAGATCCACAGTTGTGAACCACCTTGTTAGAGGATTTACAAAGGCTTTTCTGGGCTGACCCAGTTAAGGGTTTCAAACTTGTTGAAGATGTGAGTAATCAACAAGTTAGTGATCTAGATACTAGCATAGTATGCTTGGTTAGATCCTTGATAGCTCATTATTAATGCATTTCAGGATTACTTCAGTCTTCAATATCCCCATACTTTAACTCTTCAAACATACCTAATCTTCTCTACAAAGATCAACATAGCCATCCCATACATCATACATCTCTCGCACATGCAAACCCTAGACATGATGTCCTTATAAAGGAAACTGATTTCATTTTGGTCCAATAGGATTAAACTACAAGTTCCTAGGTTCAGTGCATCTAGACACATTTGGTAACATGACACAAAATCACCACCAAAGTGTCGATGGATGATAACTCATCACAGAAATACCAGTTGGTAACTCATCACAGAAATACCGGTTGGTAACTCATCATAGAGTAATACCGGTTCATACAATATACCGATTATTGGCTGTCAAAAATGAAGACTAGAAAGTGTTAACTACTACTTTGTTCCATCGTACCATTTGAGATCCTCGAACTGCTTGAGGTCTTCATACCACTTGGGTTCTCCATACCGCTTGAGGTCTTCAGCCAATTTGTGACCGGTAAACATCTTCTGCAAAACACCGATAGTCTAAAGACTATAATACATAACATTGATTGGAACAATTACTAGTTGAGTATAACTCATACATCAAGAAAGTGTGTGTCCATCAATGACAATCAAAACATCATCAAAATGCCAATAGTGTTTGATTTGTTTCTTCTGCTTTTCTTGCTATATATTTCTTCTTTCATATTCAACCTCTTCGGGAATGAGATTGAGTTTTGTCAACCTTGCTATGAGTTCTCCTTGAGTATTACTAGGTTCATGCTTGTTTTGATTGAGAGTTAATGCTACTTGGGGGGTGCTTTTAGTTGGTTTTTCCTATTGATTTGAAGCTTGCTTCTTTTTTTATTTCATGTTTTCTTGTGCTTCTTGCTTGGCTGATGCTTCTTTCCTTTCAATTGCAAGTTGTTATTATCTGTTTTCATATTCCTCTTATTGTTGGATAGAAGATGTGTCTTCTGTTAGAGTAACTTGTTCATACCCTAAGCCTACTCGGTCTATAGGTTGTTGAGTGTAAGGTTGGATAGGTTCTGAGATGCCTTCTTTTCTATTTCCTATAGGGCCTATTCCAGTGTATCCCATTTTTGTAAGAATGTTAAATCGTTTTCCATATTTTTTTGTGGGTATACGAACAGTGTTGATATTTTTTTGGATTTCTTCATCCTTGTATAGCCTCTGTTGTACATCTTTGTCTTTTGTTTCCTCTGATAAGGTCCTAGCACTAACAAATACTCCATCAAATTTTGGAAGACGTTTCATAATTGGTTGTTGTTGAGAGTTTGATGGTTTTCCATAGGACTTAGGAGAGAGTGGTAATTGTGATATTTAATATTCTCCATTCCCTTGATCTCTTAGTTGCATTTGTTTTTCCATACTTGACAAAAATTGAGGCAAATGATTTTTCTTTGGATTGTGTGTTCGAAGATGATGCCTCCCTATTATGAGGAACAATGAATTCTTGAATTGGTTTGAGATTACTACAACACTGAAATGGATTTGAATTTGCTGAGTTCGTGATTTCTAGCCCATTGTAGGGAAACTTTAGGCACTGATGATATGTTGATGGAACAAATTGCATGTCATGTATCCATGGTCTTCCCAAGAGTATGTTGTATGATAAGTCTAAGTCTAGAATTTGGCATGTTGTGTGTTTCTGTAAAGGTCCCACTCTGATGGGTAACATCACAATTCCTTTAGAGGAATGCTCTTCTTCATCATAGGCTTTGATGGTGATCTTTTTCCATGGACCAACTGCATCTTCTGAATAACCTAGAGTATGGAAAAGACTCAAAGAGCAAATGTTTAAGCTAGCTCCTCCATCTATTAGGAAACATTTAACTCATGTCTTATGAATGATGACTTCAATATGCAAGGGATCATTATAGGGATGTTGAAAGAACATGTCATCTTCTTTGGTAAATGATAAGAAGTGAGGGGTTGTGAGATGTCCCACCATGGTTTGGAATTGATCTATATCAAGATCCTTAGAAACTATTATATCTACTAATGATCATTCAAGACTTTATTTGTGTGCAGGTGAAAGCTTTACAAGTTCTAAGATGGATATTTGCGCGGGCATTTTTTGAAATTGCTCCACTAAATTATATTGTTTATAGTGGATGACATGTTAGTGGTGGGATCCGACAATACAACTTTATATTTGATTCTTGTGATAGAATGAATAGGTTCTTGATGTTGGTTTTATTTTACTACAATCACATTTACCACATTATCATATGTATGAGAGTAGTTTACCTTTTCTTTACCCTTACCATTATGTGTTGCTAATGATTAACCCTTCTCATAGTTTGGAAGAGGATTTTTAAAATCTGTATGAGATTTGTTTTTCATGTGTCCATCCACAGTTATTACTCCATTATCAATCAAATCTTGGATGACATGTTTCAACCACTGACAATTATCTGTGTGATGTCCCTTGTTCTGATGGAAATCACAATAATGGTTATCATTCCACCAAGGGGGTTTTATTTGAGGTTCGTAGTTCCTTCCTTATGGAAATGTAATCAATTTGTTTAAAAGAAGTGTCTTTAGTGGTGACCCAAGTGGTTCACCAATGTTTGCAAATTTCCTTCAAAAGAAATTGTTGAAAGTTGATTTTTAGTGATTGTTGTTTTGTTGAGTTGCTGCTGAGTGAGTGGATAAATTGGAAACTAGTTGTTTTGGTTTTACATTGTTGTTATCCACTATTCCATCATTGACAACATTTTGATTTCTATTCCAAAATTTAGGCTTATCATTGTTATTGTTTCTAACATTGTTGTTAGGAGGATTAATGCTTTCTTTGTATAGTTTCAACTCACCCTTCTTTACCATAGCTTTTTTGATTCTGATACCATTATCGATCATCTTTTAAAAATTTTGATGGAATTGCATTTTTAGAAGATAACTCATTTGTCCATTTAGGTTGTCAATGAATATGTTTATCTTCTCGTATTCCGACACCGTCCAAAGATATCATGAAGCTAATCATCTCCATCTTTGTAGAAACGCCATGAAAGGTTCTCCACTCTTTTGTTTAGTGTTACATAAATCAAGCATTGTTACCTCATGTTGAATGTTATAAGAGTACTATGAAACAAACTTATCCACTAATTCTGTGAATGATTTAATTCCACGTGGAAGTTTGGAGAACCATTCCATAGCTAGTCCACTTAAGCTTTTAGGAAATAATCTCATCAGATAGGTATCCTCATGTGCAAACTCCATACTCAGCATGCAAAATTCTCATATATGATCTTGGGGATTAGTGCTTCCATTATATTTATCATATCGAGGAGTTTCACAACCTTTAGGAAATGGTATCATGTTTAGATTTCTATTGAAGGGGTAAGGACATATTTCTTGAACTGAGTATCTTGTAACAGTTCCTCTCTGCATATCTTGAATTTGTGTTTGCAACATTTCTATTTGTTGTGTAAGAGTTGTGATAGGATTATCAGCATGATTTGTCCTTGCATAACCATGAGTGTGCGTTCTATTATGATCTTGATCTCTTCTTGTGTCATCTTGACCCCTTCTTGTGTCTTTATTAGATTTGACATGGTTGAGAATTTCTACGTCATCCTTTTTGGGAATGGAAGTTTCCTCATTAGTTCTTGTGTTATTAGGAATTGATGTGTCATTAGTTTTGAGACCAAAAACATCCTTATGTCATTCGCTATCAGGGGAAGAGTCACTTCTCTTTTGTGCTAACTTTCTCACATCAAAATCTTGGGGGAGTGTAGCACCAGATTTACCTAAAATTAGGAAGTATTTTTCTTTTTCTCCCTCCAATATTTTCTCCATAAATTTATCAAATTTAGGATCTTGTTTGATTTCTTGGAGATGTTGTTCTTTTATTTCCCCTTCTTGTATTTCATTTTTGGGTTCCATGTTCCTATAATCTTCAGTTATTTTCAATATTTTAATTTCCATTTCTGTGATATTCCGTCTCTGCACTCTAGTTAAAACAGGCATACACGTGTGTTAGATATTGTGCTAGGATTTGATTGTCTAAAAGTTGTTTTGATAAGTGATCAACTGTCAATGTAAATGTGATAGAGTAATATGACATGAAAACATGATTCAAGTGTTTAAAAGTTTGCAAGTTTTTTGATCTTCGGTTTTAGAGTGAAATGATGATGATTTTGATAAAAGCAAGTCCAATAGGAACGATATATCCTATGATGTCAGACAAAGTTATCCTGACCAAACGTTGTAGTTTTGTGATATAGGATGATAGATCTTGATGAGAAACTATATTTTGAGTGATCAATTTATCAAAGAGGGTGATAATGCACTTTGAGATATTTAGATCTTGAACTTGTTGAAGGCAAATAATTGAAAATCTTGAGGTGTCTATTTCTAGAATCCGATTTGACAGATGATAACTTGACCAAGTGAACCAAGGAGACAATCTAAGCACAAAATGACAAATATCAAGTGTTTATGATCACTGTAAATTGACCAAATAAATATGATAGATCTGAAAAAGACATGCAAGAAGACAACTCTGGATAGACAGAGACATAAATTCATACGACAATTTAGACAAGCCCATATGACAAACCAGAAATCTAGCACAACAAAAGGCATAAAGTTGTATGAGCTTTCTCATAGAACCAGATGACAATAGATGACACAAAATTCTCTGCTAAGTTGTCTCATCTGACAATTCCCACTAGACCAGATGATAAAAGATGACATAAAATTCTCTGCTAAGATGACTCGTATGACAATTCTCACTAGAACAGATGATAAACTAGATGCTTCATACGACAAACTAACAAACTCGTATGACTGAGGACAGAACAAAGACAAAAATTTTGTTTGGATAGATTTTTGATCAATGAAGTTTGATGTTTTTCTTTTTTGTCTAGTTTTTTAGATTTTAGATTTTTTGTTTTAGGGACGAAGACACAACAAACACGTGATATGATAAGTGACCTCAAGCACAACACACTAAATCCTGAGGAAGTTGGCTAAGAGAGAAAACCTTTGCTTGCAAACTTAGGTACACACCTAATAGCTAATCAAAATACGACTGCTAATTCTCATGCAATGGATTCTCAACGTCATATTATCTGAATCCAAATGCTAATGGGGGCACGATATGGCAAATATCTTGGGAGAGTTACTATCTCTCTTGCACAAAGATTGTCCCCCTTTGGGAGGTGAATCGGGTAGCCTCTATCTTAGGGTTCGTAGTAAGGGTTTTTGTTTGAAATTACCCCATGTAGTCATGCAAGCGCGATTCAGGCCTATAGCCCTACAAAGTACCGAAACAAGAAGTAGTCACACAAGCATGATTGAGACCTTGAGGCCCTACTAAATGTATGATATGAGAGATCTCAAAAGAGAAAACTCAAATAATCCCTTCCTCTAAGACTTTAATCCTGAGATGCCTATGTTTTAGAGTGAGTCAGAAAGCTTAGGTCTAGTTGTCCTCACTTGGGTCATTCTCACAGGGTGATTACTTTTTCCCACTATGACAGGCGAGGTAATCAAATCTCAAACATAAAAGCACTTCAAGGATTTGTATTTTTGATTGTCCAAATGGACAAGAGCATACTCTCCTACCTCTTAGACAACTTCTCAAACATAGAAAGCAAGATGTTCATTTACCATTAGCAAAATAAGTGTGCCTAGAAAACTTTACAAAAGACACAAAGTTTGGTTGAGTTCCCCTAGGCAACCTACAAAATAGATATGTTAGTAATCATGATGTGCTTTGATGAAATGAAGCTTTGACAAGTGTAATATTTGATAATCATCCTACAAATACCAGTTAGGTTGTTGAAAAACTCACAAACAGACCAAGGTTAGCATTAGTAATAATCAAATTGAAGCATGAAAACCTTAAAATGCTATCTGTTTTAAAAACATGGAAGCAGAAATTCATACGACAATTCTCATCTGCTTGTATGACAATTCTCACCTCCTCGTATGACAATTCTCACCTCCTCGTATGAGGGAACAAAGGATCTTGTATGAGACAAAAAGGGAACTCGTACAAAATTTTGAATCAGACCTAGCCAAAAACCTTCTAGATTGGAAATTTGGTGATGCTAAGAGGCCAAAAATAAGATTTCTGGCCCCACGGTGTGCGCAAAAATGTTGTGCCTATGAAGTGTGGTACCTGTAGCTGCAACACAAATACTCAATAGATCATTACAAGCATGGTTAGCAAATTAAAAGTAAATGAAAGATGAACCATGACAAAGTGACCTATCACCTCCTAAGAGATGCGAGTGTAAATTTTCTCTCAGATCTGGATAAGCAATTCCAATGACTTGACTACACCTAGACGGAGGATTTGAAGTGATGATATGCAAGCTAGATGAGATTGATTATGCTAGATTGATCCAAGAGGCTAAATAAGCTAATGATATACATATTAAGCTATGATGATTATGAAATTAAGCTATAAAAGAGATTGATTAAGCTACACGATTCAACAATTATGCTAGAAAATGATCAAATTAAGCTAAATCTAAGATGCAATTGCCTATAACAACAATTCTCAAATGATATGCCTAAAAGTAACAATGCCTAAATTGATAATGAGATGGGATCCTTTGTGCTAAAAAATGGGGGATATTTATAGGATTTCCAAGGCTAGGGGTGAGGTGCCAGGAATTAATGGCCAAGATTAAGTCTGAAGATATCAAGGGTGAAATTGGAGGAGGTTGAAGAAGTGGTTGGAGGAAGGGACAATTGTCATCTTTTTGCTAACAAGTGTCAAGGAGCCTTGATCATAAGAGGGAAAGTGTCCAAGAGAGGAGACATGTGGCCAAAGTGTCATGTGTCTCAAAGGGAGAATATCCACACCATAGAAGGTTAGGATAAGGAGGTTAGAATGTACAAGATAGGATAGGGTTAGGCAAACCCAAGGTTAGATGTAATGGATTAGGTTAGAGGGATGGTTAGGTGGTTAGAAGTTAGGAGGCATGTGGGTAATTTGAATTTAAAAATTCAAATAATAGGAAAAGACTAATTAATTTTCAACAACTCATAAATTGATTTGTTTTAATTAACTAGAGGATTAGAAGAATTGATTGAAATGGGGGGGGGGATTAATCAAAGGGGACCATTTAAATGAAGCTATTAAATAAATCCTCAGATTTATTAATAAGTAGATGAAAGAGAGAATTTAATCAAATTGTTAATGAATTTAATTAAATTAGGAAGGGGGATTAATTAAATAATTTATTATTTAATTAATTATCTTCAAACCATCTTTTAGGTGTATACAGGAGCATTTTGCATATTCAGCTCAGGGGGAGCAGGGTAGGATTAAACCGGCAGTTGAAACCATGACCATTTTTCACATGAGTGTTGCCATCAATGCCAAAGGGGGAGATTGTTGGAAATTGACACTTTATTGGCTGGTTTTATTATGTTTTCATTGATTGCAACATGTTTTTGGGCTCTAGCTTCATATGGTGTACCGGCAGGCACTTCACAGAGTCTACACCGACACTGGCACCAACAAGATAGAAGATTTCTTTGGGAATCGGCAATGCAGGCCAACATGGTATAGTAAAGGTCATTGGTATTGGAGGATGAAACATATTGGATCCTGCATCAACAACTTGTTTTAATTCTTATTCATTTATGCTATATGGCCGACATGTAATGTAATATTGTATATATCCTTGTAAGCCAACATAAGGCATAAATTTTTATAGGGTACATAGGGGAGATTGATTAGATAATTTTGCATGGATAAGAGAATAGGGATATACATGTGGAATGGATATATGGATGTAATGTAATGTGAAATATATCAGAGAGACTATGTATGTGAGGAATTCATTGTAAGGATTATTCCGGTACTAAGGTTTAGGGTTTTAACCGAAACAGATAGAGCTTAAACTGGAACTATATTCTGGCATAGGAGATGCTATATTAAGCAATTCACACTTATCTAGATTGTTGTCTGGATTTTTATGTAGTCAGTGAGACTCCTATTGTGATGTGTTGTAGGTTGTAAGCCTTCTTGCAAGTGCAGGCATATCATATATTGTAATATCTCTTCATATGGCCAGTGAATTGATATTGTGGGTCACAAATCTCACCATGGTTTTTTCCTCATTGAGGTTTTCCATGTATAAATCTATGTGTTATGGTTCTCATTTATGTGTTTGTCTTATTGGTTGCATTACTTATTTGAATTATGTTTATACCAGTATACTGGTTGTTGTATGTATATTTTGTTAAGGCTGAAATCTTCTATTTTGGTATAACACTAATTCACCCCCTCTCTCAGTGTTATTGGTTTCCAACATGCATTAGTCTTTGCATCACAAAAGTTAAGACACTACATGCTAGCTCATTCTATAAAACTGGTGGCTAAGATATATCTACCCAAATATCTTCTAAGCAAGGCAACACTTACAGGGAGATTGACTAAGTGGGTTATGATACTCACATAATGTTGGCATTATGTGAACCGGCATGAAGACATAATGATATTGTATGTTGTCATTGATGTCAATATGTGACATGATGTGAACTAGCACATGTGATAGGTGAAAAGAGAGATGAACCGACATATGTATGAACCAGTTTATATGGCAAAGTGAAGCGGCATATTTGTTCAAGAAGAACCAGCATGCAGTTATGGGAATCGACACATGGAAGCATCGTGTTACTACCGGTTGGTAGGTAGTTTCCACTTTAGGATTTCTGGTTGGAGTACCTCAAGCCTGTGTGACTCAATCGGTGATCTTTGTGTGATGAGTTAATAGTATAATGGAGAACAGATCATGTTGCCACGTAAGCTCTATGCGTGTGAAGGATCTTGCTTGAAGAAGACTATTCCTATCTACCTTGGGAATGTGCAAAGTTTGTCAAATGGTGATAACGCGTGATGGGTTATTAGCCATCATGGAATCGGTGGAAAATGGACGATGGAGAATGTCTTGAGATTGATTCAAGATTGTTGCATTTAATGCAGTATGATTCAACGGTCAGGATTGAACCGCTTGAATTCCTTAACCTAACAAGTTTAGGGTTTAGGGTTTTTGCTATCGACCTGTCTATTTCCTATAAGGTCGATGTCATGTTTCTTTCTAAGGTTGTTGGAAAAAGTTGTGAGTGTGTATCCAAGGGAAGTGATACGTGATTCTTGCCAGACCAAAGGAGAGAAGAGATACCTGCAAAGTGAATGTGTAGAAGGAGAAGAGGAGCCAAAACAGATCTGCATTAGCATTGAGTGCTATTATCAGATCATTGTAATTCTTGTTGATCTTTAACCACTTCAATAGTTGTGAAATCCCTTAATAGGGTAGCCTTAACTGGGCTTGATGCAAAATCCCTTAATAGGGTAGTCTTAACCAGTTTGATTCAAATCCCTTAATGGGGTAACTCAAGGTTAATGAGTTTTGAGAAGCTATAGAGCTCTGGAGATCCTTTAGCTATTGAGTTCTTGAAATCCTCTAACAAGGTAACCCTAACTGGCTTTAACCCTTAACTAGGTATTATAGCCATCCCTTAACTGGGTGATCCCTAACAGGATCGGTTCCTAGTAGAACCTATTGTAATGTCTTTAACCGAACAAGGCTCCTAACGAAGTAGACTTCAAAAGAGTTCAAAAGTAACTTGTGGGTATTCATCCCCATCATGGTTTTTCCTAGTTGGGTTTCCACATGAAAAATATGTGTGTCATGTGTAATGCTCTTATCTTGTGATGCTTTGTTTTTACCTGTTAAGCATATGATGGTTGTATGTTTTATGCCTATCTATAAAACATATTGAACTCACTGTTATGAAGATCTGATGTTAGTTTACCTATTCATGCATGAGAGCATAATGGTACTATAGTATTGAGCTAAGAGGAAAGCTTAGTGAGTGACCGATTTATGATTGTTTGAGCTATACTGGATGTTACCGATTGCAATCTGTTTTAACCAGTATCCCTATTTGCCAGTCATTTGGAGTATTTATTGTCAAACTGGTTTTGGACTATATTTGTGTTTGTACTGATTCAACCACCCCTCTTAGTACCAGTTTGGTACTAGTGGTTCATCATTGAGTTATCAATTGGTATCAAAGCACCTCCAGGTCCTCTGTGTTGTAAGCTTAATTGCTTGAGGAAAAGATCCTAGTCAAAATGATGAAGAGGGAAGGTCCAAAGTTTAACAGGGAAAATTTTGGTATATGGAAAGATAGGATGAAGATATTCATCAGAAGCATGGATGTTCAACATTGGAGTTATGTTGAAAATGTATATGTTGTTCCTACTGGTACTCTCACTGATGACCAAAAGAGAGAGATACAAGAAAATGGGCAAGTCATGGAAGCCCTCATCAATAGTCTATCTGACATTGAGTTTATTGATGTTCAGGACAAGGCAAATCCCAAAGAGGTATGGGATGCTCTTGAAAATATCTATGGTGGTGATGAGCATGTAAATCAGGCTAAGGAAGAAAGCCTGAGAGGGAAGTTTGAAGACATGTAGATGGTTGAAGGAGAGACCATTCAGTAGTATGGAATAAGAATCAAAATGGTTGTTGGAGAAATCAAGAGTGCAGGTGGCAAAATAGAAGATTCCACTGTGGTAAGTAAAGTCCTGAGATCCCTATTGCCGGTCTATGCAATAAGGGTTGCTTCTATTCAGGAGCTAAGATCAATAGACAAGTCTAAAGTATCCTTGGACTCCATCATAGCCAGGTTAATAGCCTATGAGCTAAATAGTTTTGATGGAAGTGTTCAAAAGACTGAATCAGCATTTAAAGCCTCTGCTATACCATCCAGAAAAGGAAAAGAGGCTAGCACTAGTGGGGAAGCTAGTCAAAGCAGAGAAATGAATGATGAGGAGATTCTGATGGCATTTGAAGCTCTCCTTGCTAGGAAGCTTCCTAAAGGAACCAGTAAATACAAAGGTAAGCTACCTTTGAAATGTTTTTCTTGTAATTAGATAGGACATATTGCTATAAACTGTCCTAATGGCGATAACAAGGACAAACTAGAAAGGTTTAGGAAATTCAAAGGAGGAAACCGGAGAAACTATTTTGTGGTAGTTGATGAAGGTGTCACAGATGAGGAATTGGAAGATGAAGAAAATGAAGACATTGTGTTTGTTGTTGTAATGGAAGATGTGGCAGACAAGAAGGCTCTAGTCTCTCGGTTTGATAATTCCAATGAGTGGATCATTGATAGTGGCTATTCTCACCATATGACTGGTGACTGGAGCAAGTTTCTATCCTTGGAGGAGTATGATGGTGGTGTGGTTTGCTTTGGCAATGATGCACCATGCATGGTCAAAGGAAGAGGGTCCATCTCTCTAAATGGAAAGAGTAGTGCTGACAATGTGTACTGGGTTGATGGTCTCAGACACAACCTTCTAAGTGTTGCCTAGCTAAATGATAGTGGCCTCACTCTGGAATTCAAGAATGGAGTTTGTAGAATCAAAGGTAAAGATGGTAAATTGGTGGCCACTGGCATGCAGACCAAAGGTAACCTATTTTATCTAAATAAAAATGTAAGTACATGTCTTATGGCTAATCTTGATGATAGTTGGATATGGCATAGGAGACTCTGCCATGTAAACTTTGATAACATTGTGAAGGCTAGTAAGATCAAGGCAGTTAGAGGGTTGCCAGTGCTAAACAAACCAGATAATACCTTGTGTAGAGAGTTTCAATTGGGGAAAATGTCTTCCTCAACCTTTAAAGGTAAATCTTTCACTGTTGACAACTTGCTTGATCTTGTGCATACTGATTTGTGTGGTCCTATGAAAACTAGAAGTGTGCAGGGAGATAGGTACTTCATGATCCTCACTGATGACTGCTCAAGAATGATGTGGGTCACATTCTTGAAAGATAAGTCTGAAGCTTTTGGGAAATTCAAAGCTTTCAGAGCATTAGTGGAGAAGGAAAGCGGTAAAAGGATCAAGTGTCTCAGAACTGATCAAGGAGGGGAATTCACTTCCGGTGAATTCAACAAGTATTGTGAAGAATTTGGCATCAAGAGACAGCTATCTGCCCCCCTTACTCCATAGTAGAATGGCATAGCAGAGAGGAATAACCAGACTGTGGCTGAAGCAACTAGAACCATGTTGATTCAAGGAAAGGTAGCTCACACCTTTTGGAGAGAAGCGGTGAGCACTGCAGTCTACACTATGAATCGGGTACTCATCAAGAAAGGTAAGAACAAAACTCCTTATGAGTACTGGACCAATAAGACACCTGTGGTTAGCTACTTTAGGGTATTTGGTAGCAAATGTTACATCAAGAGGAGTGAAAATCAGGGCAAATTTGAAGCTAACTGTGATGAGGGAATATTTCTAGGATATTCCACCAAGAGTAAAGCTTTCAGGTGCTACAACAATAGGACTTAGAGAATTATGGAAAGTATTAATGTAAGAGTTGATGAATCCTCTAAGAAAACTGAGGAAACCGACAATGAGCAAGCTATAAATGAACTAGTTGCAACCTTCTGGGAACCAGTTGTTAGTCAACCAAGTACCATTAACAGTGTTCCTGAACTGGTGAACGCTGATATTGATGAAGATGAGGATGAAGAGGAAAAGAAAGAAGAACCAGTTAAGACTATTCCTCGGTATGTCAGGTTGAATCATGATCCTAAGCAGATCATAGGAGATAAGGATGCAAGAATCCTTACAAGAAGAAAGATCAGAGAAAACTCATGCATGATCTCTGAATTTGAGCCTAAATCATTCAAAGAGGCTCATAAAGATGAAGACTATATCAAGGTAATGGAAGAGGAACTTGACCAGATAGAGAAAAAAGGTACATGGTCCTTAGTACCCAGACTGGTGCATAAAAATGTCATTGGCACCAAATGGGTATTCAAAAACAAGTTGAATGAGGATGGCATAGTGATTAGGAATAAAGCCAGATTGGTGTGCAAAGGATATGCTCAAGAAGAAGGAGAAGACTATGGAGAAACCTTTGCTCCTATAGCCAAATTGGAAGGAGTTCATATGCTTCTTGCATATGCAACTTTTAAAAGGTTCAAAGTATATCAAATGGATGTAAAATATGCATTCCTAAATGGTGTACTTGAAGAGGAGGTATATATAGAGCAACTAGATGGGTTTTCCCTATCTGAAGACAGTGATATGGTGTGTAGGCTACATAAAGCCTTATATGGTCTAAAGCAAGCACCTAGGGCATGGTATGAGTGCCTACATTCCCATCTTGTGAAGATTGGATTTGAGAGAACAAGTGAAGATAGCAATATCTACCTAAAGTCTGAAGGAGATCAAATCCTGATCTTTGAGGTTTTTGTTGATGACATTATCTTTGGAGGAGATGACAAGATGAGTCATGAGTCTGCTGATGAGATGAAGAAAGAGTTTGAGATGTCACTCATAGGGGAGATTAAGTTCTTCATTGGACTACAGATCCAACAGATGAAAGATGGAATCTTTATCACTCAGTCCAAATATGTCAAAGAGGTGTTGAAGACCTTTGGCATGGAAGATAGCAAACCGGTTGGTACACCGATGGTGACTAGTTGCAAATTGACAAAAGAGGATGATTCTGCACTGGTTGATGAGAAGGAATACTGATCAATGATTGGTAAGTTGCATTATGTAGTGCATAGCAGACTGGATATTGCACATGTAGTTGGCATTACTACAAGGTTCCAGAAGAGTCCCAGAGAATCCCACTTGATTATAGTCAAGAAGATTCTTAGGTATCTAAAGGGAACAGTTGACTATGGATTGTGGTACCCATACAACAATGATTTCAATTTGAAAGTGTTCAAAGATGCTAATTGGGCAGTAATGTGGATGACCAGAAAAGCACAACTGGTGGTGCATTCTTTCTTGGTGGTAGACTGGTCTCTTGGATGAGTATAAAGTAGAGTTGTATCTCTCAGTCTATAGTGGAAGCAGAGTATGTTGCACCTTTCATGAACTGCACTCAGACAATCTGGATGAAGCATGTACTAGAAGGCTTCAAGATCCCTATATCTGAAATGGTAAGTATATTCTATGATAACACAAGTACTATCAATATATCAAAGAATCGGGTTTTACATTCTAGAACCAAGCATTTTGAGCTTAAGTATCATTTCTTGAGGGAAAAGGTTCAAAATAAGGAGATTGCACTGGAACATGTTTCCAGTAAGGAGTAGTTATTAGACATATTCACCAAGCCTCTCCCAGAGACTACATTTGTGCACTTAAGAGGTAAATTAGGGGTATTTCCCCTTCAGGAGGTGAACTAAAAGTAATTGTTCCACATCAGTCAGGTATTGCAAAGTCAAATTTTTGTTGACTGGTGTGTTGAAGGATGCTACTCCTCAGGGGAAGCAGCATAATGGAATAGAGATGCTTGTGCCTCCACTTTGGCATTATTGTCAAAGGGGGAGAAGGAGTGAAGTGAAAAGATATCTGTAGCAAATGGGGGAGAAGTTGTGAAATGAAGAAGATATCTTTGTATATTGCCATCAATGCCAAAGGGGGAGATTGTTGGCATTATGTGAACCAACATGAAGACATAATGATATTGTATGTTGTCATTGATGTCAATATGTGACATGATGTGAACCGGCACATGTGATAGGTGAAAAGAGAGAGGAACTGACATATGTATGAACCGGTTTATATGCCAAAGTGAAGCGGCATATTTGTTCAAGATGAACCTGCATGTAGTTATGGGAACCGACACATGGAAGCATTGTGTTACTACTAGTTGGTAGGTAGTTTCCACTTTAGGATTTCTGGTTGGAGTACCTCAAGCCTGTGTGACTCAATTGGTGATCTTTGTATGATGAGTTAGTAGTATAATGGAGAATAGATCGTGTTGCCATGTAAGCTCTGTGCACGTGAAGGATCTTGCATGAAGAAGACTATTCCTATCTACCTTGGGAATGTGTGAAGTCTGTCAAATGGTGATAATGCGTGATGGGTTATTAACCACCATGGAATCGGTGGAAAATGGATGATGGAGAATGTCTTGAGATCAATTCAAGATTGTTGCATTTAATGCAGTATGATTCAACGGTCAGGATTGAACCGCTTGAATTGCTTAACCTAACAGGTTTAGGGTTTAGGGTTTTTGCTATTGACTGTCTGTTTCCTATAAGGTCGATGTTGTGTTTCTTTCTAAGGTTGTTAGAAAAAGTTGTGAGTGTGTATCCAAGGGAAGTGATACGTGATTCTTGCCAGACCAAAGGAGAGAAGAGATACCTACAAAGTGAATGTGCAGAAGGAGAAGAGGAGCCAAAATGGATTTGCATTAGCATTGAGTGCTATTATCAGATCATTGTAATTCTTATTGATCTTTAACCACTTCAATAGTTGTGAAATCCCTTAACAGGGTAGCCTTAACAGGGTAGTCTTAACTGGCTTGATTCAAATCTTCTAACAGGGTAACTTGAGGTTAATGAGTTCTGAGAAGCTATAGAGCTTTGGAGATCCTTTAGCTATTGAGTTCTTGAAATCCTCTAACAAGGTAACCCTAACTAGGTTTAACCCTTAACCAGGTATTATAGCCATCCCTTAATCGAGTGATCCCTAACAGGATCAGTTCCTAGCAAAACCTATTGTAATGTCTTTAACCGGACAAGGCTCCTAACAGAGTGAACTTCAAAAGAGTTCAAAAGCAACTTTTGGGAATTCATCCCCACCATGGTTTTTCCTAGTTGGGTTTCCACATGAAAAATATGTGTGTCATGTGTAATGCTCTTATCTTGTGATGCTTTGTTTTTACCTGTTATATGATGGTTCTATGTTTTATGCCTGTCTATAAAACATATTGAACTCACTGTTATGAATATTTGATGTTAGTTTACCTATTCATGCATGAGAGCGTAATGGTACTATAGTATTGACCTAAGAGGAAAGCTTAGTGAGTGACCGGTTTATGATTGTTTGAGTTGTACTAGATGTTACCGCTTGCACTCTATTTTAATCAGTATCCCTGTTTGCCAGTAATTTGGAGTATTTGTTGTCAAACTGGTTTTGGACTGTATTTGTGTTTGTACTGATTCATCCCCCCTCTCAGTACCAGTTTGGTACCAGTTATGTAGAACACAAAGCTATTAAAGGATAAGTCATTGTAGATCAACTTTTTGATGCTCCACTTGAAGACAATAAACCTTTACACATAGAATTTCCAGATGAATCCATAATGCATCTTACTCAGTGATCCTGGAAAATGTTATTTGATGGGTCTTTTACTAAACAAGGTTTTGATGCTGGAATTCTTTTTATTACTTCTCAAAGATACTCAATTCCAGAGGTATACAAGATCCTCTTTCCTTGTACAAACAATATTGCAAAATATCAAGCCTTGGCAAATTGAATCAAGCTAGCTATTGAATGGAAAGTTGTTGAGTTATACATGTATGGTGACTCTCAACTGATAGTCAACTAGATCAATGATATATATCAAACTTGGGATGAAAAATGATTCCCTACAAAAGAATGGTTGATGACTTTAAGAAATAATTTACCTTTGTATCATTTTAGCAGATTCCTAGATCAACAAATAGAGCAGTAGATGCTATGGCTACATTGATATCTATACCATAGCTACAAGAATTTGAGTATCACTATGAATTCCTAGTGGAAGAGCTTCATTATCCTTCTTATGATTCCTCTAAGTCCCAGATGGTCAGTTCTATCATTGGACATGACTCATCTTGCTATAGTCATATATATTCTTACTTACATGACCAAATTATCCCTGATAACCTTACCTATAATGAGAAAAGAAACCTGATCCAAAAATCTTCACGGTATGTCATCATTGCTAATGATTTGTATAGGCAAGGTTTAGATAGTAATTTGCTTAGGTGTCTAGAACCTGAAGAGTCCCAACATGCATTATCTAAAGTCCATGAAGGTATTTGTGGATCTCACTCAAACAATCTAACTTTAGGTCAGAAACTGCTAAGGGCTAGCTACTATTGGCTAGATATGGAAAAAGATGCTATAAAGTTTACTAAAACTTGTGAGAAAATTCAGCTACATGGGCATCTCATACATGCTCCAGTAGGATAGCTAATACCTTTTATCATGCATTAGCGTTTTCAACAATGGGTGTTTGATCTCATCAGCAAAATCTATCCTGCATCATCTAATGGATAGAAGTTTATCATAATCACCACTGAATACTTCACCAAGTGGGTTGAAGTGGTTCTGATAATCAAAGCAATCAGCAAACATGTAGCTATGTTCATTCTTAACTATATCATTTGCAGGTATGGAATACCTTCTTCAATTGTGACTGACAATGGAGGACAGTTCAAAAATAAGGATCTAGATGAGATCTGTGAAAAGTTCAAAATCAAATAGCATTGGTCTTCTATATATTACCCTCAAGGTAACGGCAACATTGAAGCATCTAATAAAAATCTACTGACTATCTTGCACAAAATGTTCAACAAATCTAGAAAGGATTGGCATCTGCAGCTCAATCCAGCACTATGGGCTTTTCAAACAAGCATCAAAACACCTACATGAGCTACACCTTTTGCTTTGGTTATGGGACTAAAGTAGTCTTCCCTATAGACGTGGAAATCCCTTCTTTGAGAGTTTCTTTGCAAGGTCTTGTCACTTATGAAGATCACAGAATATCTAGAATGCAAGAACTTGAATTGCTAGATGAACGTCAACAAGTGGCATTCGATCATCTGAGAGCTTATCAGAAAATAATGTCTAGAGGTTATAACAAGAAAGTTTGACATAGAGAATTTCAAGTTGGTGACCTTGTTTTAAGAGAGAATCCTAAAAATCAATAGTTTTGAGAATAAAAGGGGAAGTTTGAACCCAACTAGCTGGGTCCCTACATCATTACTGCAACCCTTGGCTCTGGCACTTATCAACTCTCAACATCGGAAGGCAAACAACTCCATGAACTGATCAACACCATCCACTTGAAGAAATTATACACCTAGCATTCTCTACTCCAACAATTTGTACAGCTAAAAAGTCCTAAGGAAATCCTAAAAATTGGAAAAAGTCCTAAAGAAATCCTAAAAAAATCATAAAAATTCTTGAAGAAAAAAAAAGAGAAAAGAAAAGAACAATAAAAAAATCAAAATATGAAAGAAAAATGCCTTGGTGAAAACCTAGTAAACAGTGCTTGGTAGTAAAAAAGAAAGAATCTTTGCCAATCAAGTGAAAACCTAGTAAATAGGTGCCTCTTCTACTGAAGTTCTCCATCTATCAACACAACTTTGGCATTTCCTACTTTATTTCCTTCTTTTTTGCCTCTTCACTTTAGCTTGTATATATCCTTTAGTCACTTTCATGACACCTTCATTCTTCTTGGAACCCTCATGGCTTGAAACTGATCAATGTCCTAGTCTTAGGGTGATCAGTTGATCAATTTAAATTTCCTAAGCAATTCAAACAAGTCATCTTTATGTCGATAGTACCAGGTCACCCGATCTACGTCAGCCACTTGTCTCATATCCACTATAGAGTTTTACCACTGAATAAACACATAAAGCAAGAACACTAAAAACAATCACTGAAAACTATTTGAGTTATGATTGAAATTATCTTTGAATGTTGTCTTTTAAAGTGGTTTCTGATTATTATTCCCTCTGAGTAACTAGAGGAAGTCTATCTTGACTAAGAGGAGCAAGGACTAGGGGCATGATACTTTTTTTGGTTTTCTGCTTGTACGAATGATTCTGATGATCTGAAAACATCTCATAAGATGGGTGTCTGTGATAAGTACCTTCACATCAAGGTGAACTCACCACACATACCTCAACTCCATTTATTTGTATGCTACAGAGAGATTGGAATCATTTCCTTGTCTATTTTGAGTAAATTTATTTATCATACAATTTGGATACATGCTAAAATATCCTAGGATATGAACGATGCAAGGGTCATTATGAACAAGATAATCAATATTGCATATAACAAGGAAGGAACTCTACTTTTTCTAGTGTGTTTGCATGCAAGCAACATTCAGGCCATCCTGGCTCTTTATGCCTTGATGCTTATGTCCGCTTTCTATATTAAAAAGAACATGACATTCAGGTCATCCTGGCTCTTCGTGCTTTGATGCTTATCCTTCTTCCTACATTTCCACTCAGTGATGATAAAAATAAAATTAAAATCTAGTGACTCAGTTTTAGGTTGCATTAATTCTTAATTTTGTGCATTACAAGTGTGTTGTTCTCAAAAAATGAGTAACCCAAGTTCACCTGCAATTTATTTATAAAATAGCCAATTTCAATCTATGAAATACTTCACTCTTCAGGCTCTGCAAAACCTAGGTGGGTGTACCTTTGATGCATTGAATCAAACCCATTACACACAAGACAACATCAACAGAAGCAGATGAATCTCAAAAGGCTCAACAAAAAGGAGGTTACTATAGATGGGCTAGATCTACATTGACATCTCAACTAAATTGGAGCATGAGATAGGTGGAACATTACCATAGAACAAAAAGAAAAAGATATTCTAATTTGATTTTAAAAATCTCTAAGAATCCTTAGAATCTGCAAGACCGGTGCCTTATCCAAGGGCATGGAGTCATACATCAAACTGTAAATGAAAAACCTCTACTACAAATCCATCTTCATCATCAAATATTCCTGCATTAATGCCTTACATAAATGCATTACTCAGCTCATTCACAGAAATATCAGATCCAAAATATGAACCCTATTTTATTAATTTTTGCTTACAAAGTTTAAATTCTTCCCTGAAGAATACCTTCAAACAAGCATTACACTCACAGACACAGTTGCTAATGACAAACTTGATCCTCCTTGAGAATCTGATTTGAATAAAATGAAAACTCATCTCAGAGACAATTCTGTGTGAATTTATGCATGCCTTACATACATATAAACCTACAACTAGAAACACCTACAACAATGATCATACTCCATTGTTTGAAAGAAGACATCACACTATACAGATTTAAAAGAAAACTCAGAACCAAAAACACGAAATTTTGGAGCCCTCTCACAAAATTTTTGGAACCCTTAAAAATGAGAAGAAATTAGAATATAAAGAAGAGGGAAAAAGATCAGATTTGCATCACAAATTGCCAAGTGTCCTCTTTCCCCATCTGAAAAAATCCTTTGCATAATTTCCCATGGAAACTACTCTCAAAATATTTGACATGTGTTCAAACTGATTGCAGAAATGAACTCCTCATTCTAGGAGCTTTCCAATGATATATAACACCTATATATTTGGGTAAAAAATAACCACTCAACCATTAATCTCTCTCTGCACAACAATCATTTAAATTCTTGCATTTTTCACTATAGTTAGAACTATACATTTAACTTTGATTTTTCCCTTCTACTGTGCATCCATCCGAGCCACATGTCACAATCTGATTCACCTGGAATCCACCTGGGCTCCACTTAATGTGCCACCTGACTGCCACCTCACCTTGAGCTGGTCTCACCACTGGATCTGGGCCAGCCTTATCGCTAAGTTGCGATGGGTAACTGTCAAGTGATTTTTATTTGTGGTCCAGTGACCACAATTGGATCAACTACAACTTGCTTAACCTTTAATCTCCATTTTGTCACAAAATTTAGGTGCCTCGAGATGTGTGCACATGCGTGGGGTCCACTAGGCATTGAACTTCCACTTGCCACAAGCCTTCAAGCTCTTGAGAGTATAGATACATGTGGGTTTGTACTTAAATATTTAATATTCCCTCCCCACAACCAATGTGGGATAAAGGCTTTATGCCTGGCGATTGAATTTGTTTGAAGTTTTCAAAGTCTTTTCTAACCCCACGTTCTTCTGCCATTTGCATTTTCCTGGAAACTACTAATGTCTTTCCAACATTTTCCACCTGCTGCATTGGATTTTGGTTGAACACCTACCAATGCATTTACTTGGAAGTTACTAAAGTCTTTACCTCACGCGTGGGAGGGTTGGGCTTTAAGCCCACCAATTGCATTTCCCAAAGGTTTGAAACGTCCATGTCACACTCCACTTCACACACAATAGGGGAGGATGCCACCAATGGCCATGGAACTAGTTTTACACCTATCATTTGCATTGGTTTGAAGATTTCTAAAGTCTTTCCCAACTGCCATGGCAGGGAGTAGCTGGTTTTACACATGCTAGTTGCATTTCTTTGAAAGTTGTTTAAAACCCTCTTCACCCAATGCAGGGGGAGGATGCTAATAAGGGTCGTGGAACTCCATTTACTCCCACCAATATGCATTTACTTGGAGTTTTTAATGCCTTAGTTTTCCACGCCAAAACCTATGGCAGGGAGGATGTTGGCTTTAAACCTGACAATTGAATTTGCATGAAAATTAATAGCCTTTCCCCATACCACGCATGGAGAATTTGGTTTAATGCCTGCCATTGCATTTGTTTAGAAATTCATAAATACCCACTCTACGCAGGGAGGATGCTGACAAGGGTGTTGGCGATAGCATTTGCTTGAAAATTTCCAAATCCTTATCAACATGCTTTTCACTTTTTTGCACTTGATGACATGTATCAAGAATTCCAAATATTCACTCTAAAAATGACTTGCTTAGCAACATTTCAGATATATGTCTATTGGTCCATATATAACAAGTCAAATGAAGTTTCCTCCTACTTTCCCACTGGCAAAGAAATCTTCCTTTGTTCTTTATCCAGTCACAAGAATAAAATGAAATCAACTCTCAATAAACCAAATTGCAAATGTGGGTCGAGCTGGTACTAATATGCATTGTTATGAATTAAGACCATTTCACCATAAAATTAATGCACGAGCATGAGCCCAAAATGGGTTCGACTAAAAACAAAATTGTTTGAATCCAACCGACCTTTGAAATACTTCCAGGAATCTTTCATATACCTCTGGAGTTGATTAGCATAGTTTTCTGATCACTAAAACTCAATTTGCAACTGTCAGACAAATGTGTCACATTTTCACATTTAAACCCAAACATGAATTTCAAAAATTAGTTAGAATGCCTTCCTGGACTTCACAAACTGAGAGGTGTGTACTCTGATATGTTAACTTTCATCCTATAAAACCATTCCTCATGATGAATCCCGGGTGATGAGATATTAATTTTTGAAGTTGATTAAATGTCTTTGTCAGCATTTGAACCTGATAAAATCCAAGTGCAGGGACCTCAAAGTGCACACATTAAAAATATCAAATGGTCTTCATGGATCCCCAAGTCTAGGGCATAGATACTTTGAAGTACAAGGAAGACCATGGAATGCTTAGTTCGATCGGGAAGCTGATAGGGTACAAATGGTGAGCTCATGAAAATAGCCATTTTAACAGATGTAACAACGAAAGTGCAGAAAATTGAACAAAATGGCTCAAGAAATCATCTTGGAAAACTGATCAAATGGATTGGTATGAGCTCCAAATTGGAAACATAGCTTTTCTTTCATACTAGCAGTACCCTAGAATAAATATCCTAATATGACACTCATCGGGGCATTTACTACACATATGCAAAGTGGTGCTCTGACTAGCTGTTAAAACATGGACTTATGCAAACAGTACGAACTGCATATGGATTGAGCTTGGCAAAGTGAGCAAATAGATTCATAGGGACTTGAAATTTGGCATGTGGTACACCTATATATATAATTTAGGGGTATATTCCTTTTAACATGAAAATCAACTGGTCATGAAATGCAAAGCCTCAAAGTAGGCCACTTAGTAAAATCTGAATTTGTGCATAGAACAACTTTCAGTCCCCCCTTGAAAAGGGTACTTGACAGACTGATCTAAACTGAAATCTAAAAGTTGTAACACACTACATAGGCCAAATGAAAGGTGTACAATAAGTTTCCAAATCTTTACTTCTTGATAATCAACTAGCTCCATTTTACCCTTCTTCAAACTAGGCCATTCAGGCTGATTAATCAAGTGTCATTTTGAAAGTGCAGATGCAAAATTTTGAAATGGGCCTCTCAAACTCACTCAAATTTATGAATCCCAAGAATGGCTCTAACTGGGGATGGTTGATTGGAAGATCAACATAGGAATTCAGAATCTTTGGTAGAGCAGACCACCCAAAAAACAGATCACTTCACTTTTTGAATTCTTCAATGAGCTTCACTCTCAAAAATAGGGGTTCCTTATTCTACCCAAACAACAAGGTACCTTATTCCGAACAAACCACACAACTGAAGCAAAGCAACTGTACAAATATACAATTTATTTATATATGGCTCCTAGCCACCACAATTGAAACCAACTCTTTCCCTTATCAAAAATCCTATTATCATCACTTAATAATGTAAACAATCCGAAGCAAACATTGATCATCAGAGAATTGTTTATATTATGACAAACATCTTTCAACATGCTTTTCCAATCAACATTATATGCATACTCATTATGAACATAATTTTGGACCTTACTTTCATGATCAACTACTGAAACATATCCATTCTTTTCATCATCTACTAAATGCAATAAATAAGCATATTTAATATCCCACTCTTGAAAAAATGAACATACCTCTAGCTCAAGCATATCATCTAAAATAAAATTTGAACATTCACTCATCTTCGCATGAAAAAATTCAAGATGGGGTTCAAACACACTAGTAAGCAACCCATTACAAAAAGTATTCATCCTGACACATGTCACTGCTACATGGAATGGTATCAACATCATAAACTGGTTCATCATTTACAAAATCTAGTTGGTCAACTATTTATTCATACAAAGGGTTAGAAACCAAATTAAGAACCCCCTTATGAACATTGTGACAATGAAGTGGTTGCTCCATATCTATAGCGACATCAAATAAAATATTAGAATATTTGCTAAAGATACCATCAATCTTACCATCATAATCATCTTCGTCAGACAAAGAAGAAATTGAAACTAGGCTGGAACTATCCTCAACATTCCATGTTTCGCAGCCACAAAATTTCATCCTATGACCATCATTCTGAGAATCAAGATAGTCATACTTATCTTGCCACAATTGATCTTCTTTACCAATAGAACACTCATCATCAGCCAAAGAATAAAAATGAATATCACTGCCATTTACTTCATGTGATGAATTTCCAGCATGTTCACTTAAATTTTCTGTTACAAAACTATCTATTAGATCATCATGTTGTTCATCAAGTGTATAAGAATTCAATTCACAATCCTTTTTTGAAAAATCCTCTTCACCACATTACTGAAGGTCTTTATTCATAACTCTAAGGCTCTCCAACATATGAACTTTCTTATCCACAACTTCAAGAGCTTTTCTAAGTTCTGTAATCATCTGCAACTGCACTGCACTTTGTTGTTCAATGTGACAATCTTTACAAATTTGGTCATCAATGTGGGCTGTATTTTCATTGCAATCATGTGTACTATTAAAATTTTGTGAATTAATTTTTGACAACTTTCATATTAGAAAGATCATCAACATGATTACAAGAAGTGTAATCTAAAAATACTCTTACTTCATCTTCAACACAATTGACATTATCAATAACTATATGGGGATCAACCATTATTTTGCACCAAAAAACTCTGATTTTCATTTGGAATTAAATTGTCGGCGTTACTAGCACAAGTGTGAATACCAAAGCCCTGAACATTACTTCTCACTTCACATTTAATTGCAGTATTACAAACACTATGACATCGGACACCGGCAGATAAAAGTCCTTTAGGAATACCATATTTTAAGTTTTTCTCTATGTCCATGGTTGTCACAAAAGCCTGATGTAATGTCTTTGGCTCTTTATTCCTCAACATGTAACTCATCTTACTTCCAAAGGCATCCAAATAAATCACTATAGACACTTTGTCATTTTTTCTATACCCTTGTGGGATCTCAGCCAGTGCTTTGGAAAATCTGACATTGAAGGCTAGAACTAATTCACCTTCCTCAACTCTAATCTCCATCAACTTCCTTGGCACATCATTAAAGTTTATTCTCTTAGCAAATTGCTCAAGAAAAGATGCAACTAATTCTTCCCATGAGGGAATAGAAGCTTCCTGCAAAAATGAGAACCAAATCTTTGCATCCCCTTTCAAGCTCTGCACAAACAGCTTCATGCAAATATCCTCATGATAGATATCATAGTCATTCATTAAATCAACAAAGTTTTGCACATGCATTTTTGCTGATTGTAATTGGTGCACATAACCTTTAGTAGATAAATTTCTACAACAATCCATTACTAGCTGCAACCTTGCTTGAATACATTCACTATTTTCAACCAATAAGAATTATTGCAGTTAGAGTCTACCTTCCCTATTATTAAATATACTTCACCCATGCTTTTAAGCTGATAGGAGCATGCAACCTCACTTATTCTTTTTCCTTCTTAGTGCTGAAACTCACTTGGTAAGGAGCAAAATTTCTTACAATCTTTAATACCAATTTTGGAAAATACCTTGATATTGCACCTATTGCTCTGATATTTGGTAAGATCTTTTTCAGATCTTCTAACATTGTACATTGATCTTCATACAGAGTCACCACCTCCTTCACAGAGGAAAATATCTTCAATAAATTTTTGGGATCCCTAGCAGAATCACACTTCCCTTAAATCAGCTGCAGATAAAATTCTCTAGGCTTGACACAAACATCAGAAATAAATTCTTCATATAAACACTATCAAACTCTTTCCCAAAATTTGGATAGGCGTAACTCTAGGATTCGATTTAACTTGATTTGTTACAGCACTGTCCCCAACAGAGTCACCATTTTTGTTGGTCACTCGGATGGGATAATCTCAACTGTATATTAAGCAATTTTTTTTTAACCAGAGATTCTCAATAGTTCATTTTTCCCCAGTAGAGTCGCCATTTTTGTTGTTCTCAAAAAATGAGTAACCCAAGTTCACCTGCAATTTATCTATAAAATAGCCAATTTCAATCTATGAAATACTTGAGGACTTGGACAACATGACAAGGATCTAAATCCTACTACAAAATCTAGGTGGGTGTACCTTTGATGCATTGAATCAAACCAATTAAACACAAGATAGCACCAATAGAAGCAGATGGATCTAAAAAGGCTCAACAACGAGGAGGTTACTGAAGATGGGCTAGATCTACATTGAAATCTCAAGTAAATTGGAGCATGAGATAGGTGGAACATTACCACAGAATAAAAATCAAAAGATATTCTAATTTGATTTTAAAAATCTATGAGAATCCCCAAAATCTACAAGACTGGTGCCTTATCTAAGGGCATGGAGTCATACATCAAACTGTAAATGAAAAACCTCTACTATAAATCCATCTTCATCATCAAATATTCCTGCATTAATGCCTTACATAAATGAATTACTCAGCTCATTCATAAAAATATCAAATCCAAAATATGAACCCTATTTTATTAATGTTTGCTTACAGCGTTTAAATTCTTCCTTAAAGAATACCTGCAAACAAGCATTACACTCACAAAAAAAGTTGCTAATGAAAAACTTGATCCTCCTTGAGAATCTGATTTGAATAAATTGAAAACACATCTCATAGACAATTCTGTGTGAATTTATGTATGCCTTACATACATATAAACGTGCAACTAGAAACACCTATAGCAAGGATCATACTCCATTGTTTGAAACAAGACATCACACTATACAAATTGAGAAGAAAACTCAGAACTGTAAACACAAAATTGTGGAGCCCTATCACAGAAACTCTGTAACCCTTACAAATGAGAAGAACTCAGAATATAAAGAAGAGGGAAAAAGATCACATCTGCATCAGAAATTTCCAAGTGTCCTCTTTCCCCAACTGAAAATTTTTTGTGCATCATTCCCCAATGAAACTTCTCTCCAAATCTTTAACATGTGTTGAAAATGATTGCAGAAAAAAAACTCCTCGTTCGGAAAGCTTTCCAATGACATATAACACTTGTATATTTGGATAAAAAATAACCCCTAAACCATTAATCTCTCTTTGCACAACAATCATTTAAATTCTTGCAATTTTCACTATAGTCAGAACTATACATTTAACTAATTTTTCCCTTCTGTTGTGCATCCATCTGAGCCACATGTCAAAATATGATTTGCCTAGAATCCACCTATGTGCCACCTAACCTGCCACATGACCACCACCTGACCTTGAGCCGGGCTCGCAACTGGACTTGGGCTCGCCTTGGCGCTAAGTCGCGATGGGTAATTGTTAAGCGATTTTTCTTTGCGGTCCAATGACCATCGTTGGATCAACTCCAACTTTCTTGACCTTTAATCTCCATTTTGTCACAAAATTTAGGTGTCTTGAGATGTGTGCACGTGCGTGGGGTCCACTGGGTGTCGAACTTCCACTTGCCAAAAGCCTTCCAGCTCTTGACATGATAGATACATGTGGGTTTGTATTTAAATATTTAATATTCCCTCCCAACAACCAATGTGGGATAAAGGCTTTATGCCTGGCGATTGAATTTGTTTCAAGTTTTCAAAGTCTTTTCTAACCCCACATTCTTCTACCATCTGCATTGGCCTGCAAACTACTAATGCCCTTCCAACATTTTCCACCTGTTGCATTGGATTTTGGTTGAACACTTGCCAATGCATTTACTTAGAAGTTACTAAAGTCTTTACTTCAAGCATGCAAGTGCTAGGCTTTAAGCCTACCAATTGCATTTGCCAAACGTTTGAAATGTCCATGTCACACTCCACTTCATGCACAACATGAGAGGATGCCACTAATGGCCATGGAACTGGTTTTACACCTCCCATTCGCACTGGTTTGAAGCTTTCTAAAGTCTTATCCAGCTGCCATGGTAGGGAGGAGCTGGTTTAACACATGCTAATTGCATTTATTTGGAATTTTTTTTAAAACCCTCTTCACCTAGCACAAGGGGAGGATGCTAGCAAGGGTTGTGGAGCTGCATTTATGCTCGCCAATTTGCATTTGCTTGGAGTTTTTAATGCCTTAGTCTGCCACGCCAAAACCCATGGCAAGGAGGATGTTGGATTTAAACCTTGCAATTGAATTTGCATGAAAATTAATAGCCTTTAACCATACCACGCATGGAGAATTTGGTTTAATGCCTGCCATTGCATTTGCTTGGAAATTTATAAATGCCCACTCTATTCGGGGAGGATTCTAATAGGGTTTTTTACAATAACATTTTCTTGAAAATTTTCAAAGCCTTATCAACATGCTTTTCACTTATTTGCACTTGATGACATGTATCAATAATTCCAAATCTTCACTCTAAAAATGACTTGCTTAGCAGTATTTCGGATATATCTCCATTGGTCCATATATAACAAGTCAAATCAAGTTGCCTCCCACTTTCCCAGAGGCGAAGAAATCCTCCTTTGTTCTTTATCCAGTCACAAGAATGAAATGAAATCATCTCTCAATAAACCAAATTGCAAATGTGGGTCAAGTTGGTACTAATATGCATTATTATGAATTAAGACCATTTCACCATAAATTTAATGCATGGGCATGAGCCAGATCGGGCCCATAAATGGGCCCAACTAATTTTTTTTTTCGTTTCAATCCAACTGACCTTTAAAATACTTTTACGCATCTTTCATATACCCCTGGAATTGATCAGCACAATTTTTTGATCACTGAAACTCAATCTGCAACTAATAGACAAATGTGTCACATTTTCACATTTAAACCCAAAGAGGGATTTCAAAAATTGGTAAGAACGCCTTCTTGGACTTCAAAAACTGATAGGCATGTACTCTGATATGTTAAATTTCATCTTGCAAAACCATTCCTCATGGCGAATCCCGGGTGATGAGATATTAATTGTTGAATTTGATTAAATGTCTATGTCAGCATTTGTACCTAATAAAATCCAAGTGCAGGGACCTCAAAGTGCACACATTAAAAATATCAAATGGTCTTCGTGGATCCCGAAATCTAGGGCATAGATACTTTGAAGTACAAGGAATACCATGGAATTCTCGGTTCAATCGGGAATATGATAAGGTACAAATGGTGAGCTCATCAAAATAGTCATTTTAACAGATGTAACAACGAAAGTGCAAAAAATTGAAGAAAATGGCTCAAGAAATCATCTTGGAAAACTAATCAAACGGATTGGTAGGACCTCCAAACTGGAAACATAGCTTGTCTTTCATACTAGCAATACCCTAGAATAAATATCTTGATATGAAACTCATCGAGGCATTTATTACACATATGCAAAGTGGTGCTCTGACTAGCTGTTAAAACATGATGTATGCAAACAGAACAAACTGCAAATGGATTGAGCTTGCCAAAGTGAGTAAATGGATTCATAGGGACTTGAAATTTGGCATGTGGACACACCTATATGTATAGAATTCAGGGGTATATTCTTTTTAACATGAAAATCAACTGGTCATGAAATGCAAAGCCTCAAAGTAAGCCACTTGGTAAAATATGAATTTGTGCATAGAACAACTTTTAGTCCACCCCTTGAAAAGGGTACTTGACAAACTGATCTAAACTGAAATTTGAAAGTTGTAACACACTGCATAGGCCAAATGAAAGGTGTACAAAAAGTTTCCAAATCTTTATATCTTGATAGTCAACTGGCTCCATTTTACCCTTCTTCAAACTAGGCCATTCAGGTTGATTAATCAAGTGCCATTCAGAAAGTGCAGATGCAAAATTTTGTAATGGGCCTCTCAACCTCAATCAAATTTATGAATCCTAAAAATGGCTCTAACTAGGGATGGTTGCGTTGTTCACCAAAAGTGATTAACCCAAGTACACCTGCAATCCTTCTATGAAATGGCCAATTTCAGTCTATGAAACACATCAGGGATTGGACAACATAACATAGGACCCTAATTGATCCTCCTGCACTTTAGGTTCTGCTGGACCTAGGGGGGACACCCTTTTGATGCATGAAATTAACTCATTTATTCACCATGACAACATCAACAAGAGACAAACCATGCCACAAGCTCACCCAATTTAGAAGCACACTATAGATTGGCTAAATTTGTATAAATCATAAATGAAAACAAAGCTTGGAATGAAAAGAACACAACCCCTAAACACAAAGGGAAATAGATTTGTCTTTGATTTTGTATATCTGAAACCATCCCCAAATTTGTCAAAGACCAGTACCTTGTTCATTGGGCAACAAAGTCACACACAAAACTACAAAATGTCAATCACAGTTGCAAATTTGTTTTCCTTACAAGATATCCCTACATTAATACCTTATACTAATGCATTACTCAATCCATTCACAAAATTATTAGATCTGGGACACATTCCATTGTTTATGACTGATTATAGAATTTAAACTCTTCACTGAAGAATGCCTACAAACAATCATACAATCTGCTTGAGATGACAAATTATAAGCCTCCTTGAGGATTCAATTCATAATAATGGAAATACATGCATAGTGACAATAATGTGGTAAATTTACTCATGCTTGACACAAGTAGATCTGCAACTAGAAAACATCTCCAAGACTGCAATGTAATCTTTGTACCTAAAACAAACCAAAGAATTTTACAAATTTGGGTCAAGAAGCTCAGAGCTAGAAGCCATGAAATCTAGAGCACTTCCTCCAAAATTCTGGAACCCCTACAATTGAGAAGAATTGAGAATAAGAAGAGGAGGGAAAGATCATTTCTGCATAACACACTGCCAAGTGTCCCTTTTTCTAACTAAATTTCAATCCCTTTCTCTTTCCCATGGAAAATTCTCTCAAAATATCCCATATTTGTTAAAATTAACTACCCAATTGGATTCCATATGTCCACCACTAGGCTGCTTGCTCATCGCCATGTCATCGCCATGTGTCTGCTACTTCTGCGCTACGTCACTAGGACCCGCAAGATGGACCTCCACCTAGACTTGCCACTTGGTTTTCGCCATTTTGCGATAGCTAACCTTCGAGCACCTTTCCTTACCAAAATCACGTTGACCATCGATCTTCTCTGAACCTGCTCACTGGTTAAGCCATCTGTTTCCTACAAAACTCACCTACCTCAGAATCCGTGCCCACATGGGGTCCACCTGTCACCACCTATCAGCCTCCTTAGTCACCTCGGGAAGCGCACCCACGTATGTGGGGTCCACTTTGGGCATTCATCAGCACCACCCGTCAAAAGCCTTTTGTGGCTTTGACATTATACATTGGTGGAGATTTAGTTATAAATACCACAAAATGTTCTCGCCCAGCCAATGTGGGACTAATGCCTTTGTACAAAAATGCACTATCAGAAGGTTTTGAGAGTGTTTTAATGGCGCCTTTGACCTGCTATGAATTGCACTTTTTTGAGACATTCCTTAGCCCACTTTCAACTCACATGACACTCCAGATGTTTGCAGGGAGGACGTTGGAAAAATGGAGTGAAGTTTGGCACTTTACACCTGCCAAATCCATTAATTTGAAAGTTCTTTGTTGCTGCTAACTTCAACTCCCAACCATAGTAGACTGGGGGAGGGAGGACTCAGATTGCATTTGTTTTAAAACTACTGATGCCCTCTACCATGCCATGTAGAAGGAGAGAAATGCCTGATAATTGCATTAACCTAAAGGTTTTTGAATGCTGAAGTTATAAAACTATTGATATCATCCCCTTCCAACACCACGAGGGTAGATGGTGTGGAGTTTAGCACACACCTGCTAATTGCATTAACTAAATTTCAAATACCCTTGTTCAAACACCACTGCCAGTAGAGAAGGATAAGGAGGCACGTGAGGAAGGAGGAAACTGGTTCTTGTTTGACATTTGCAGCAGGAGGATGCAATTTCTATTAGTTTCAAAAGCTTCTACAACTTCACTACTCACAGACCGCGTAGAGGGGAGGGAAGAGTTATTACTGGAGTTTGGAGTTCAATGTGGTCTTTTCACCAGCCAAATTGCAAATGCTTGGAAATTTCTATGCTTCCCAAACTCCACGTTTAGCTTGAAGTCTTCTACAGTCCCTTCAAACACACCACGTTGCAGCAGGGAAGGATGAGGAAAAATGTGGGAGGAATTGAGATTGGCATTCAAACCTGCCAATCGACTTGGAAGATCAAACTTTTCTATAACAAGATTAATAACTTTCCTCTGTTGAAATCTCAGAACATTTAATACATCAAGTCTAGAAGCAGGCTGGGTACAACCTTGAAATTGGGTAGTACTAACAATTTGGCTCAAATATGGATCATGGGATGTACTTTCAACTTCTCAATCTAGTTTTCTACTCTTATTGATTTTCTCATCAAGGTTGATGTGCATACTCTATGATGGCCCAGTTTCATAAATACCACAAGGACTTTTCAATCCTGGTGTTTGCAATGCAAAATCTCTGACAATAGATGATGGAATTTGGCATTAAAATTGCCAATCTGAAATTGCGTGAAGGTCTATAGTCTTTTCAACTCTTGAGACATGTTTTGTGATTACAATCCATATTTAAATATATTCTTTTAGCGAACCAAGTCGCCAATAAAATCAATGCACGAGCATGAGCTAGGTCGGGCCCCAAAGTGGGCCCGACTAAAAAAAAAAATCGTTTTCATGCAACCAACCTTTGAAATGCCTCTGGCACCTTAAAAATACCTCTGGAATCAATCAGCACCATTTTTGGATCACCAGACTGACTTTTGCAACTTTCAAGCACTTACACCACATTTTCACATTTAATCGCGAAGACGTAATTTTCAAACCTATCAAAACACCTTTTTGGATCTCGCCATCTGACAGGCGTGTACTCTGATATACAAGCATGAATTCTACCAAACTGTTTCTCAAGATGAATCTTGAGTGAAGAGATATTAATTGTAAAAAATGACCAACTGGCTTTGTTGGCACTGCGGACCTGATGAAGTCAAGGTTCTTGCAACACATGATGCCTTTCTTAAAAATATCAAACGACCTTTGTAGACCCTGAAATCTGAAACATAGGTACCTTGAAGTACATATTAAAACTTATAATTCTTAGTTTGACCCAAAGTATGACTTGGTGCAAATGGTGCACTCATGAAAATGGCTACTTTAACTGATGTGGCAACAAAAGTATGGATAACTGAAAAAGATGGCTCAATAAACCCTTTTGAAAACCGATCAAACGGATTGGCAGGAGCTTGAAACTAGAAACATAGCTTTTCATTTATACCAACCATAGCCTGGAACAAACATTCTGGCATAACACTCAGTGAGGTAACTTTTACACTTATGCAAAATAGGGCTCCGACTAGGTCCTGAAACAGGGACTTGTCAAACCATACAAACTGCAAATGGATTGAGCTTTGAAAACTGAGTAAATGGATTCATTAAGGCTTGAAATTTTGCATGTTGACTCACATTTATGCATAGAATCCAATCCATTTTTAAATCCTTCATGACGATCAACAGGGCAAAAGATACAAGCATTCAAAGTAGGCTACTCAATAAAATCTACATTTGTGCCTAGAATGTACTTTCAGCTTACCCCTCGAAAGGGGTACCTGATAAAATGATCCAAACTGAAATCTGAAAGTTTCACATCACTGCATAGGCCAAATGAAAGGTGTAGGACATGCTTCCTGAGCCTTACCCTTCAAAAATCCACTGGCTCCATTTTTGCCCTCTCTCTAACTAGGCCATTCAAACTGACTCATTTGGAAAAACAGAGCAAAATTTTGAAATGGGCCTCTAAACTTGACTCAGTTTTAATGAGTCCCAACAGTGGCTTTGATTGGGGATGGCCGATTGCAAGATCAACACAAGAATTCAAAAATCTATGGTTAAGTAGACCACCCAAAAATGGATCACTCTCTTCTCTTCTAAAAAACAGGGCTTCCTTATTCTACCCAAATAGCAGGGCACTTTATTGAAAACCACACAACTGAAGAAAAACAACTATACAATATATACAAACATACCAACAACTAATTATGGGCTGCCCCACTTTCCTCAGTATTTATCTCTATCAAAAATATGATTCTCATCACCTGATATCATGATCCAAACAAAGGAACCTTTCAACAACAATTGAGCATAATCCTTATAATCAACCTCTTTCATCTCATTACTATAACAGCTAGTGTGCATACCTTTTGCCTGATTTTGAACTTTGTAATCACACACTATTTCAAAAGTAAAATCATGAGACAAATCACAATAGAGGCTTTCCCACATGCTGCCATACATTTCACTATTCCAATCAATTCTATCATTTGCAAAGGCATCATCATGCTGAATTTCAAAAATAAAACATTCATTCTCAACACTGTAATTTTCATCAGCACATGCCTTATTACCATTTTCATTCATAGAATGAGGGACATTCATAACCAATTGATACAAACAAGGAACATAAATATCACAATCCAAATATGATACTTCACTATGTTGATCACATTCTATACTATCCTTGTTCATCCAACTCAATACATTCGCATCCTCAATATCCCATTCATGGAAAAGAATGCATACCTCTAGCTAAAACAAATCCTCAACTAAGTCTTTCTCATTCAGACTTATATCCACCTAAGAAACTTCCATTTGTGGTCTGAAGTAGTCATCACATAACCCATGCCTCTTATCTTCATCATGAAGTAAAATTTTACAACCCATGCTACTGATGTTCGGAACTACATCAACATTACAAACTTGTTCAACACAAGGGAAAAATTCAGCATTTTCATCAGTGAAATCAGCACCATGAACATTAGTATCAAAAGCAAAGAACTCCATATCCTGTTCAAGCATACTATCAACATTCACATTCTCTTCATGGTACTTGAAATTTTGAAAGCATTCAAATATAGGTTCACTTAAATCTGAAACTAGAACATTATCAACACTTTCATATATGTTCTTATCTTCAAAGATACTTTCATTTTCAGATTCATGACTAAGATATACAACTTGGTCTCCTCCTCTATCATCTTCACAAGATGAATAATAAGAATTCTCATAACCATCATCAACTACATAACTGGCATTCATTTGTTGATCAAAAGAAAGTGGAAAAATTGTGCCAAGATCACTCCTATTCTGAAATTGCTCTTCATTGTTCCTCTGTATACCTTCAAGGTGCTGAAAATCAAACTCAATGTCCTCATAATCAGCAGCACCACTCCATTCTGAAACACATTCATCACTGGGTATACTTGCATTGAAAACACTATCAGCGTCATCCCTAATTTCATTTTTTAGTTTTATCAGACTTAATCATAATCTGATTTACATCATATTGCACATTTTCACTTACATAATCAGCAACATTTAGTGATCCTCCAGTATTTGGTATTGCAACATTAAACACATCAGCAGCATGTAAAGACAAATGGTCATCACCATCATTGTTTTCATTTTCATTATCCTTGAGAGATACATGATTTACTTGGAAATTTCCAATCACATAATCAGCATACCCAGCATACAAATCAAATGGTACATATCCCTTATATATGTCTATCTCTATACCAGCATTATCACAAACTTTCCCATTGATCATCCCATCATTATTGTGAGAGACAACTGGCATTAACAACAAAGATTCTTGATTCTCATCTAAAATTGAAACAGCAAAACCATTCGGAACAACAAAACCATTCGGAACAACAGAGCTTGATATGTTTTGACACAAAATGATTTGTTCAGCTTCACATGGTATTTCACCATAGAAGGTACTTTAACAAGAAACCACAGAAGACACAAATTTCTTGGCTATTCCAAAGTTCAAATTATTTTCAATGTCCCTAGCTGTGTTAAAAGCTTCATACAAAGTTTTGGGTTCTTTGTTTCTCAATAAGAAACCCATCTTTAATTTTGTATATCTGAAACCATCCCCAAATTTGCCAAACACCAGTACCTTGTTCATTGGGCAATAGAGTCACACATAGAACTACAAAATGACAATCACAGCTGGAAATTTGTTTTCCTTACAAGATATCCCTGCATTAATACCTTATACTAATGCATTACTCAATGCATTCACAAAATTTCCAGATCTGGGACACATTCCATTGTTTATGACTGATTATAGAATTTAAACACTTCACTGAAGAATGCCTACAAACAATCATACAATCTCCTTGAGATGACAAATTATAAGCCTCCTTGAGGATTCAATTCATAATAATGGAAATACATACACAGAGACAATAATGTGCGAAACTTACTCATGCCTGACACAAGTAGATCTACAACTAGAAAACATCTCCAAGACTGCAATGTAATCTCTGTACCCTGAAACAAACCAAAGAATTTTACAAATTTGGGTCAAGAAGCTCAGAGTTGGAAGCCATGAAAACTGGAGCACTTCCTCCAAAATTTTGGAACCCCTACAATTGAGAAGAATTGAGAATAAGAAGAGGAGGGAAAGATCATTTCTGCATAACACACTACCAAGTGTCCCTTTGTCTAACTGAATTTCAATCCCTTTCTCTTTCCCATGGAAACTTCTCTCGAAATATCCCATATTTGTTAAAATTAACTGCTTGATTGGATTCCTTCTCTTGAGAGCTTTCTGGCAATATATGATACTTGGCATTTTGAGCAAAAATGGAACTCTGGGCGAATTAATTCCGAATATAGATCCATCATTTAAATTTTTTGAAATTCTTATATAGTTTACACTATACATTTAAATTTGATTTTTCATCCATTTTTGCCTCTGATTTTTGCCTGACGCCCTACCACATGGGAGCCTCTGATTCATCGATAGGATCCACTAGGCGCCACCTCGGATGGCACTTCATCACTCTGCCACGTGTCTGCCACCAGGTTGCTTACTCAACACCATGTCATCGCCATGTGTCTTCCACCTATGAGCCACATCATCGCCACGTGTCTGCCACCTGTGTGCCATGTCACTGGGACTCGTGAGCTCAACCTCCACCTGGACCTACCTCCTGGCTTTTGCTATTTCATGATAGACAACCTTTGAGCACCTTTCCTTCACAAAATCATGCCGACCATTGATATTCTCTAAACCTGCTCACTGGATAAGCTATTTGTTTCCTGCAAAACTCACCTGCCTGGGATCTGTGCCTGCATGGGGTCCACCTGTCACAACCTTTAACCTCCTTAGTCACCTCAAGAAGTGCGCCCATGTGCATGGGGTCCACCTTAGGCACTCATCAGTACCATCCGTCAAAAGCCTTTTGTGGCTTTGACATTATACATTGGTGGAGATTTAGTTATAAATACCACAAAATGTTCTCACCCAACCAATGTGGGACTAATGTCTTTGTCCAGAAATGCACTTTCTGAAGGTTTTGAGAGTGTTTTAATGGCACCTTTGACCTGCTATGACCTACACTTTTTTGAGACATTCCTTAGCCCCCTTTGAACTAGCATGACACTCTAGATGTTTGCAAGGAGGACGTTGGAAAAATGTAGTGAAGTTTGGCACTTTACACCTACCAAATCCATTAATTTGAAAGTTCTTTACTGTTACTAACTTCAACGTCCAACCACAACAGACTGAGGGAGGGAGAACTCGAATTGCATTTGTTTTAAAACTACTAATGCCCTCTACAATCCCACACAGAAGGAGAGAAACACCTGATAATTGCATTGACCTGAAGATTTTTGAATACAGAAGTTATAAAACTGTTGATATCATCCCCTTCCAACACCACATGGGTAGATGGTGTGGAGTTTAGCACACACCTGCTAATTGCATTCATTGAATTTCAAATGCCCTTGTTCAAACACCACCGCCAATAGAGAAGGATAAGGAGGCACGTGAGGAAGGAGGAATCTGGTTCTTGTTTGACATTTGTAGACCTTCAACTCCAGCCATCACATGACAGGAGGATGCAACTTCTATTACTTTCAAAAGCTTTTGCAACTTCACAACTCATAGACCACGTAGAGGGGAGGGAAGAGTTACTGTTGGAGTTTGGAGTTCAACGTGGTCTTTTCACCAGCCAAATTGCAAATGCTTGGAAATTTCTATGCTTCCCAAACTCCACATTCAGCTTGAAGTCTTCTGCAGTCCCTTCAAACACACCACGTTGTAGCAAGGAAGGATGAGGAAAAATGTGGGAGGGATTGAGATTGGCATTCAAACCTACCAATCGACTTGGAAGATCAAACTTTTCTGTAACAAGATTAATAACTTTCCTCTGTTGAAATCTCAGAACATTTAATACATCAAGTCCAAAAGCAGGCTGGGTATAACCTTGAAATTGGGTAGAACTGACAATTTGGCTCAAATCTAGATCATGCGATGTACTTTCAACTTCCCAATCTAGTTTCCTACTCTGATTGATTTTCTCATCAAGATCGATGTGCATACTCTGTGAAGTCTTGGTTTCATAAATACCACAAGGACTTTTCAATCCTGGTGTTTGCAATGCAAAATCTCTGACAATAGATGATAGGATTTGGCATTAAAATCGCCAATCTGAAATTGCCTGAAGGTCTATAGTCTTTTCAACTCTTGTAACATGTCTCATGATTACAATCCATATTTAAATATATTCTTTTAGCGAACCAAGTTGGCAATAAAATCAATGCACGAGCATGAGCCAGGTCGGGCCCCAGCGTGGGTCGGACTAAAAAAAAAATTTGTTTTCATGCAACTGATCTTTGAAATGCCTCGGGCACCTTAAACATACTTCTGGAATTGATCGACACCATTTTTGGATCACTAGACTGAGTTTTGCAACTTTCAGACACTTATGCCACATTTTCGCATTTAATCGCGAAGACATAATTTTCAAACCTATCAAAACACCTTTCTAGATCTTGCCATCTGATAGGTGTGTACTCTGATATACAAACATCAATTCTACCAAATGGTTTCTCAAGAAGAATCCCAAGTGAAGAGATATTAATTGTCGAAAATGACCAACTGGCTTTCTCGATACTGCGGACCTGATGAAGTCAATGTTCTGGCAACACATGATGCCTTTCTTAAAAATATCAAACGACCTTCGTAGACCGTCAAATATAAGACATAGGTACCTTGAAGTACATATTAAAACTTAGAATTCTTAGTTCGACCCAAATCCTGGCTGGGTGCAAATGGTGCGCTCATGAAAATGGCTACTTTAACTGATGCAGCAACAAAAGTACGGATAACTGAAAATGATGGCTCAATAAACCTTTTTGAAAACTGATCAAATGGATTGGCAAGAGCTTGAAATTGGAAGCATAGCTTGTCATTTATACCAACCATATCCCGAAATAAACATTCTAGCATAACACAAAGTGAGGCAACTTTTACACATGCAAAATAGGGCTTCGACTAGGTCCTGAAACAGGGACTTGTCAAACCATACAAACTGCAAATGGATTGAGCTTTAAAAACCGAGCAAATGGATTCATTAAGACTTGAAATTTTGCATGATGAGTCACATTTATGCATAGAATCTAATCAATTTTTAAATCCTTCATGACGATCAATAGGGCAAAATGTACAAGCACTCAAAGTAGGCTACTCAATAAAATCTGCATTTGTGCCTAGAATGCACTTTCAGCACACCCTCGAAATGGGTACATGATAAAATGATCCAAACTGAAATTTGAAAGTTGCACATCACTACATAGGCCAAATGAACGGTGTAGGACATGTTTCTCAAGCCTTACCCTTCGAAAATCAACTAGCTCCATTTTTGCGCTCTCTCTAACTAGGCCATTCAAACTGACTCATTTGGAAAAACAGAGCAAAATTCTGAAATGGGCCTCTAAACTTGACTCAATTTTAATGAGTCCCAACAGGTTGATTGGAGGATCAACACAGGAATTTAGAATCTTTGGTAGAGCAGACCATCCAAAAAATAGATCACTTCTCTTTTTGAATTCTTCAATGTGCTTCACTCTCAAAAATAGAGTTTCCTTATTCTACCCAAACAATAGGGTACCTTATTCCAAACAAACCACACAATTGAAGCAAAGCAACTGTACAAATATACAATTTATTTATATATGGCTCCTAGAACCCAAAGTTGAAACCAACTCTTTCCCTTATCAAGAATCTGATTCTCATCACTTAATAATGTAAACAATCTGAAGCAAACACTGATCATTAGAGAATTGTTTATATTATGACAAACATCTTTCAGCATGCTTTTCCAGTCAACATTATGTGCATACTCATTATGAACATAATTCTGGACCTTACTTTCATGATCAACTACTGAAACATATACATTCTTTTCATCGTCTACTAAATGCAATAAATGAACATCTTTAATATCCCACTCTTGAAAGAATGAACATACCTCTGGCTCAAGCATATAATCTAAAATAATATTTGAACATTCACTCATATTCGCATGAAAAACTTCAAGATAGGGATCAAACAAACTAGTAAGCAACCCATTACAAAAATCTTCATCCTGACACATGTCACTACTGCATGGAATGATATCAGCATCATGAACTAGTTCATAATTTACAACATCTAGTTTGTCAATTATTTCTTCATACAAAGGGTTAGAAACCAAATGAAGAACCCCCTTATGAACATTGTGACAATGAAGTGGTTGGTCCATATCTATATCAACATCAAATAAAATATTAGAATATTTGTTAAAGATACCATCCATCCTATCATCATAATCATCTTCATCAGACAAAGAAGAAATTGAAACTAGGCTTGAACTATCCTCAGCATTCCATGTTTCACAACCACAAAATTTCATCCTATGACCATCATTCTGAGAATCAAGATAGTCATACTTATCTTGCCACAATTGATCTTCTTTACCAATAGAACACTCATCATCAACCATAGAATAAAAATGAATATCACTGCCTTTTACATCATGTGATGAATTTCCAACATGTTCACTTAAATTTTCTATCACAAAACTACCTATTAGATCATAATGTTGTTAATCAAGTGTATAAGTATTCAATTCATAGTCCTTTTCTGAAAAATCCTCTTCACCACATTGCAGAAAGTCTTCATTCATAACTCTAAGGCTCTCCAACATATCAACTTTCTTATCCACAACTTCAAGAGCTTTTCTAAGTTCTACAACGTCTGCAACTACAATGCACTTTGTTGTTCGATGTGACAATCTTTACAAATTTGTTCATCAATGTGGGCTGTATTTTCATTGCAATCATTTGTACTATTAAAATTTTTTGAATTAATTTTTGACAACTTTCATATTAGAAAGATCATCAACATGATTACAAGAAGTGAAATTTGAAAATAGTCTTACTTTATCTTCAACACAATTGACATTATCAATATCTATATAGGGATCAACCATTATTTTCACCAAACAACTCTAATTTTCATTTAGAATTAAATTATCTGCATTACCAACACAAGTATGAATACCAAATCCCTAAACATTACCTCTCACTTCACACTTAATTTTAGTATTACAAACACTATGACAATGGACACTGGCAGATAAAAGTCCTTTAGGAATACCATATTTTAAGTTTTTCTCTATGTCCATGGCTATCACAAAAGCCTGATGTAATGTCTTTGGCTCTTTATCCCTCAACATGTAACTCATCTTACTTCCAAAGGCATTCAAATAAATCACTAAAGACACTTCGTCATTTAGTCTATACCCTTGTGGGATCTCAGCCAGTGCTTTGGAAAATATGACATTCAAGGCTAGAACTAATTCACCTTCCTCAACTCTAATCTCCATCAACTTCCTCAGCATATCATTAAAGTTTATTCTCTAAGCAAATTGCTCGAGAAAAGATGAAACTAATTCTTCCCATGAGGGAATAGAAGCTTCTTGCAAAAATGAGAACCAAATCCTGGCATCCCCTTTCAAGCTCTACACAAACAACTTCATGCAAATATCATCATGATAGATATCATAGTCATTCATTAAATCAACAATTTTTTGCACATGCATTTTTGCTGATTGTAACTGGTCCCCATTAAACAATGGTAAGTGCTTCCTAATGTCACTTGGAATCTGATTCGGGTAACCAGGTATGCCATAAAAACACAATGGCACATAACCTTTAATAGATAATTTTCAACAACAATCCATTACTAGCTACAACCTTGCTTAAATACATTCATTATTTTCAACCAATAAGAATTATTGTAGCTAGAGTCTACCTTCCCTATTATTCAAAATACTTCACCCATGCTTTTAAGCTGGTAGGAGCATACAACCTAACTTATTCTTTTTCCTTCTTAGTGCTGAAACTCACTTGGTAAGGAACAAAATTTCTTACAATCTTTAATACCAATTTTGGCAAATACCTGTATATTGCAGCTACTGCTCTGATATTTGGTAAGATCTTTCTCAGATCTTCTAACATTATACAATGATCTTCATTCAGAGTCATCACCTCCTTCACGGAGGAAAATATCTTCAATAAATTTCTGGAATCCCCAGCAAAATCACACTTCCCTTAAATCAACTGCAGATAAAATTCTCCAGGCTTGACACAAACATCAGAAGTAAATTCTTCATGTAAACACTGTCAGACTCTTTCCCAAAATTTGGATAGGCATAGCTCCATTATTCAATTTAACATGAGTTGTTATAGCACTGTGCCCAACAAAGTCACCATTTTTTTTTGGTGACTCGGATGGGATAATCTCAACTATATATTAAGCAAATTTTTCTTAACCAGAGATTCTCAACAGTTCATTCTTCCCCATCAGAGTCGTCATTTTTGTTGTTCTCAAAAAATGAGTAACCCAAGCTCACCTGCAATGTATCTATAAAATAGCCAATTTCAATCTATGAAATACTTCAGGACTTGGACAACATGACAAGGATCTAAATCCTTCTATTCTTCATGCTCTGCAAAACATAGGTGGGTGTACCTTTGATGCATTGAATCAGACCCATTACACATAAGATAACACCAATAGAAGAAGATGAATCTCAAAAGACTTAACAAGGAGGAGGTTACTAAAGATGGGCTAGATCTACATTGACATCTCAACTAAATTGGAGCATGAGATAGGTGGAACATTACCATAGAACAAAAAGCAAAAGATATTCTAATTTGATTTTAATATCTATGAGAATCCCCAGAATCTGCAAGACTAGTGCCTTATCCAAGGGCATGGAGTCATACATCAAATTGTAAATGGAAAACCTCTACTGCAAATCCATCTTCATCATAAAATATTCCTGCATTAATACCTTACATAAATGCATTACTCAGCTCATTCACAGAAATATCAGATCCAAAATATGAACCCTATTTTAGTAATGTTTGCTTACAAAGTTTAAATTCTTCCTTGAAGAATACTTACAAACAAGCATTACACTCACAAACATAGGTGCTAATGAAAAAATTGATCCTCCTTGAGAATCTGATTTGAATAAATTGAAAACACATCTCACAGACAATTCTGTGTGAATTTATGTATGGCTTACATACATATAAACCTGCAACTACAAACACCTACAGCAATGATCATACTCCATTATTTGAAAGAAGACATCACACTATACAAATTTAGAAGAAAACTCAGAACTGTAAACATAGAATTTTGGAGCCCTCTCACAAAATTTTTGGAACCCTTACAAATGAGAAGAACTAAGAATATAAAGAAAAGGGAAAAAGATCAAATCTGCATCACAAATTGCCAAGTGTCCTCTTTCCCCAACTGAATTTTTTTTGTGCATCATTCCCCATGGAAACTTCTCTCAAAATATTTGACATGTGTTGAAACTGATTGCAGAAAAAAACTCCTCATTCTGAAAGCTTTCCAATGACATATAACACTTGTATATTTGGATAAAAAATAACCCCTCAACCATTAATCTCTCTCTGCACAACAGTCATTTAAATTCTTGCAATTTTCACTATACTTAGAACTATACATTTAACCAATTTTTCCCTTCTGTTGTGCATCCATCTGAGCTACGTGTCACAATCTAATTCACCTAGAATCCACCTGGGCACCACCTAACCTGCCACTTTACCACCACCTCACCTTAAGTCAGACTCGCCACTGGACCTGGGCCCGCCTTGTCGCTAAGTCGTGATGGGTAACTGTTGAGCGATTTTTCTTTGTAGTCCAACGACCATAGTTGGATCAACTCCAACTTGCTCGACCTTTAATCTCCATTTTGTCACAAAATTTAGGTGGCTCTAGATGCATGCGTGTGCATGGGGTCCACTGGGCGTTGAACTTCTACTTGCCAAAAGCCTTCCAGCTCTTGACACTATAGATAGATGTGGGTTTGTACTTAAATATTTAATATTCCCTCCCCACAACCAATGTGGTATAAAGGCTTTATGTCTGGTGATTGAATTTGTTTCATGTTTTTAAAGTCTTCTCTAACCCCACGTTCTTCTGCCATCTGCATTGGCCTAGAAACTACTAATGTCCTTCCAACATTTTCCAATTGTTGTGTTGGATTTTGGTTGAACACCCACCAATGCATTTACTTGGAAGTTACTAAAGTCTTTACCTCACGCATGGGAGTGCTGGGCTTTAAGCCTGCCAATTGCATTTGCCAAACGTTTGAAACATCCATGTCACACTCCACTTCACACACAAGGCAGGATGCTACCAATGGCCATGGAACTAGTTTTACGCCTCCCATTTGCATTATTTTGAAGTTTTCTAAAGTATTTCCCAACTACCACGATAGGGAGGAGCTGGTTTAACACATGCTAATTGCATTTATTTGGATTTTTTTTAAAAACCCTCTTCACCCAACGCAGGGGGAGGATGCTAGCAAGGGTCATGGAGCTACATTTATGCCAACCAATTTGCATTTGCTTGGAGTTTTTAATGCCTTAGTTTGCCATGCCAAAACCCACGGCAGGGAGGATGTTGGCTTTAAACCTTGCAATTGAATTTGCATGAAAAATAATAGCCTTTCCCCATACCACACATGGAGAATTTGGTTTAATGACTGCCATTGCATTTGTTTGGAAATTTATAAATGCCCACTCCATGGAGGGAGGATGTTGACAGGGGTTTTTGCGATAACATTTTCTTGAAAATTTCCAAAGCCTTATCAACATGCTTTTCACTTTTTTGCACTTGATGACATGTATCAATAACTCTAAATCTTCATTCTAAAAATGACCTTCTTAGCAGCATTTCGGATATATCTCCATTGGTCCATATATAACAAGTCAAATCAAGTTGCCTCCCACTTTCCCACTGGTGAAGAAATCTTCCTTTGTTCTTTATCCAATCACAAGAATGAAATGAAATCATCTCTCAATAAACCAAATTGCAAATGTGGGTCAAGCTGGTACTGATATGCATTATTATGAATTAAGACCATTTCGCCATAAATTTAATGCATGGGCATGAGCCAGATCAGGCCCATAAATGGGCCCAACTAAATTTTTTTTTAATTTCAATCCAACTGACCTTTAAAATACTTTTACGCATCTTTCATATACCCCTGGAATTGATCAACACAATTTTCTGATCACTGAAACTCAATCTGCAACTGATAGACAAATGTGTCACATTTTCACATTTAAACCCAAAGAGGGATTTCAAAAACTGGTTAGAACGCCTTCCTGGACTTCACAAACTGATAGGCGTGTACTTTGGTATGTTAACTCTCATCCTACAAAACCATTCCTCATGATGAATCCCAGGTGATGAGATATTAATTGTTGAAGTTAATTAAATGTCTCTGTCAGCATTTGAACCTGATAAAATCCAAGTGCAGGGACCTCAAAGTGCACACATGAAAAATATCAAATGGTCTCCGTGGATCCCCAAATTTGGGGCATAGATACTTTGAAGTACAAGGAAGACCATGGAATACTCAGTTTGACTGGGAAGCTTATAGGGTACAAATGGTGAGCTCATAAAAATAGCCATTTTAACAGATGTAACAATGAAAGTGCAGAAAACTGAAGAAAATGGCTCAAGAAATCATCTTGGAAAACTGATCAAACGGATTGGTAGGACCTCCAAACTAGAAACATAGCTTGTCTTTCATAATAGAAGTACCCTATAATAAATATCTTAATATGACACTCATCGAGGCATTTATTACACATATGCAAAGTGGTGCTCTGACTAGCTGTTAAAACATGATGTATGCAAACAGTACAAACTACAAATGGGTTGAGCTTGCCAAAGTGAGCAAATGGATTCATAGGGACTTCAAATTTGGCAGGTGGACACACCTATATGTATAGAATTCAGGGGTATATTCTTTTTAACATTAAAATCAACTGGTCATGAAATGCAAAGCCTCAAAGCAGGCCACTTGGTAAAATCTAAATTTGTGCATAGAACAACTTTTAGTCCACCCCTTGAAAAGGGTACTTGACAAACTGGTCTAAACTGAAGTCTGAAAGTTGTAACACACTGCATAGCCCAAATGAAAGGTGTACAACAAGTTTCCAAATCTTTACATCTTGATAATCATCTGGCTCCATTTTACCCTTCTTCAAACTAGGCCATTTAGGCTAATTAATCAAGTGCCATTATGAAAGTGCAGATGCAAAATTTTGAAATGGGCCTCTCAAATTCACTCAAATTTATGAGGCCCAACAAAGTGATTTCAGCATAATATGATCTCTCTCTTTGTTCTTTGAATAAGAGCTTGACTTCGCAACAATTATCATTTCTTTGCCAAGTAGTCAACTGACTTTATCGACATGATTGAGTTCTTGCACATCAAAATCTAAAATATTACATGAGATGTTAGTTGCATTCATGATGATTTCATATATAGATCCATAAGTTCATTCAACATTCATTTGCATTCATATTATGGGATGAAAAAAAAAATACATTTACTTCATTAGCTCATCATTTTTATATTTTATTGCATATGAAAAAGAAAAAAAAATATCCATATTCATCTACATTACATACATATTGAAAAAAAATGCATTCATTTAGAACATCACGTAGAAAAATGCATATAGAAGGTTATCTCACAAAAATCTCATATAAATCAATGCAAGAATAATGAGATTGAATCATGTGGCGTATATATCTCATCAAAATATCAATGTCAAAGGGGTACAAATGATATCAACTATCATAAATAATGTCTATCAAGGTAATAATCGCATAAACTACAAAAATGGGGTATACAAAATAAGACAGAGCCTATAAAAATCTTGCTCGGGCCCTCTCCCTGATCGCTTGGTGGAGGAGGAGGTGCCTTCTAAACATCAAATTGTCGAGGTGTCTGTGCTCCCTTCGATCTAGCCATGTACTATGAGTAATAGGCCACATGTCTATCTATCGGCACTACTACACTATATGTTGCCACATAATATGCTACTCGGCTAGACTGATGTAGAACCTCACATCGGGAGGAAGCTACCTCTCCTTGTAATCTCACCACCTCCTGATCACGCTCTGCAACTTGGGTCTACATGACTACCAACTGTGTTTGGAGAGTCCTCACATTCCCTCTTAGTGTATGGATCATATCCAATGGTGTTTGTCCCGGATGAATCTCCTCCTCTCATCCCTCAGTGGGCTCATCCCTCCGTTGTCGTACCTATCGAGGGGTAGCTCTCTCTCCCATCTCCCCCTCACCACCAATACCACCTCTAGCCCAAAGCACCATCTCCCTCACCTCTGATTGCACCCAATGAACCACCCTCTCCTCTCCTTTGTTGCTGACCAATCACTATTGCCCTACTACTACTCACACCAGGATCACCTCCTGCCTACTTAGGCGGAGCTACTCTTTGTCCCTATACTAGAGCTGGTACATCATATCCACCCTCATCAATCCAAGGTGCTCACTCTGTTGGATCTATAAATCATGGGAATGGATGTCTTAATGAATCATCCCTATACTCTGGTGTCACCCCCACATCAACAATATCATCTAAATAGTCCCAGTGATGTGGTTGGAGGGATATCAACTCCTATACCGCGAGGGCGTAAGATAACTTCGACCCCCATCCCTTCCTCTCCTCATCCCCAAACTAAGCATAGGTAGTAAACTCCTATGAAATGGCCTACACTCGCCCATACTGCCTCATCACCCGACTAACAATAAAATTCTCAATAACAGTCTAAGATCTCCCAATGAGTGGGCATGTCATAAACATCAATCTCTGCTCACGCCTCCATTCATCCCATTCCTTGAAACCCATGTAAGGCCTACAGACATCTGCAATCAAGTCATCTAATTGGCATCTCTAGAAACATGTCTTCCCCAAGTGGGGCTACGTCAAATAACCTGAATATCGACACATGATGGGATGATCTCGTTCTCTAGAATCGTCAACCACTAGCTTGCAAACTAGGATATACTCCCATGCCCATATGTGTAGTACAAGAACCCCAACAACCATACTCTTTGCATCTCGATATGCAATTGCATGCATCTCATGGTACATGTGTGCTAATAAGAAAGATCTCCAACCTAATCTCCTCAGTTGAGCAACTAAAATCTCCAATATCCTCCCCTAGCCACACAATAATCCCTGTCATCCTTTATCAGGCATAACAAAACATCCTATCAGTCTAGCCAGCACACAAGTGATAGGAAATCTCCCTCCATATCTGCTCATCATGTCATCCCACAAAATGGATTCCACTATAAGACTGTCATCTTGGATTACCTTGTGTAATATTGTAATCCCACCTAGGGAGAAGAATCATAGTCCACTCTGCCGCCTGAAAAAGGAATCCTCAGAATCTTATAAATGTCCTCGAGAGTGATCGTCATCTCCCCGATAGGTAGGTGAAAACTATTATGCTTTGAATGAAATCTCTTGACTAATGCACTTAGAAATCCATGATTGACATTAATATCTAGTATCTACAACAAGTATCCAAAACCAAATGCATCAATATGAGTCCTTTGAGCATCTGAGAGTTGTCAAACTAATCTCATAGTGGGTGGATAGGTGATGGGATGTGATTTGGGATAGACTAGCCTAGCCTATGCTCTTGGATCCTTTACTTGGATCACCAAGTGTCCTAACCACACCCTAGGGTCTCTAGGACTTACCCTGCTTGTGGACTCCCCTAACCTTGCCCAATCCACCCACCAACAACTTAAAATACTACTCCTAAGGTCTCACCTACTCATGAGATTCAAAGAACCCTTACTTAGGCTAATAAGGGTTTGGCTTGTTCCATACCTTCCTAGGTCCTAGAAAGGTTAGTACTGGACTTAGAGATGGTTTTCCATCCTTTCATGTGCCCCCAAGAGGTTTCAAGCTTCCAACCCCTTACCGATTTCACTATTTTGTCTTTTGCCTACAAAATAGGGCTACAAGGATTGTGTCCAATTAGGCCTCCTATCCGGTCTTTTATGGCTCCCTCTTGCAAATGATGCATATGCTTGTGAAACTTCCCAGAAGACCTACTATTCATTTGGTAAGGGCTCAAGGATTTTTTTGGTTTTGGGCCTCCAAGTGTCCGTACACTACCCTAGGTGAATTTTGGGGTTTTTAAGGGTTTTAAAGAGGGATTTTAGGCCTGCCAGGGTCATAGTGTTGGTTTGATTCTCTTGCCACCTTTTTTGGATTTTTGGAAGCTCCTCCTTCTCACCAATGGTTCTCCACTTACCCCTCTACAACTCCTCCAAAGGGTGCCTCCTCCTTTGTCCTTCCTTTCTCTCTTGGACCTTTGCAACTTCACCCCTTCCTAGTCGAGCACTGTCTAGTCTCACCTAGGATTAGGTCTTTGGTTGGCTTCCCTACATCTTCAAGGGTCCTGCTTGCTCTAAAGTAATGTATAGGTTCTATACTCCTATTCCCCATGGTTTCATGGTGATTCCACAATGGGGAAAGGAATCAACAACCCATTTTCTCAATACAGTCCAAAACTGGACAGTGAAAAGGTAATTTACAAAATATTTACAAACACACCACACTTGCAAAATAGAACCTAACCTAAATGCCCAAAAAGGAAGTAAATACACCATATAAGACTCTCAACATAGTTTTTCTCAAAAATCAATCCATTAATAATCTTTTCTTACTCCATTTGTGCCGATTGGTAACAGAATTGCAATCACAGTCAAGTCACTTTCTTTGGGTCGTATAACAACTGACATCCAACTCCTTATCTTAGGGTTTACAACTACTTATACTACCCTTTCCTTAGTTTGTGTGCCTGTATTAGGGTTGTCCATGCTAAACTAAGGATTTTAACCTACTAGGTGGAAAAGTTGCTTGACAAGTTTGAAAAGTTGTCATGCAACTTTTGAGCAACTTTCTCAATGTTGCTTTTCTTGACTCCTAGACCCATATTGGGCTATCCTAAGGATGCCACCATGCTAAGAAGGACCCTAAACACCTCAAAGGCACACATACCCTCTATTTTCAAGAAAACTCAACTTAGATTCGTGAACCTAGGACCCAAACTAGGACCAATGAGCACATGGCTCTTATTTTATATACAATGGCTTCCTAAAGAAGCATAAACACAATAAAAGAAATTGGTGGGAGCCCTTTGAAGGGTGCTCCTACACCATACTCCCCCTTTGCAACAAGATAAGGAACTAGGGGAGTGAGCAGAGCCAGATCAATGCCAAGTTTCTTGAACTTGCTTTCTTCAACCCAAGTAGCTTCAAACACAGATTGATCTGCCCACTTCACCAAGTGCTCCCTGTAGACCTAGTGTCTAGTAGACTTCTTCATTCTTGACTCTAAGATCTCCTCTCCTATAGGCTGCTTCACTTGGGGTAAGGCATTCACATCCAAGTTTTGTAGTACCTTGGCTTGATTCTCAATCTGCCCTGTTATCTCACCCTTGTACATTACTAGATCAACAACATTGAAGACTGGTGAAATGGCTAATTCGAAGGAAGATGAACCTTGTAGGTGTTCTCACCATATTTTGACAGAATTCTACAAGGTCCTACCCTCTTCATTTGCAGTTTAGTAGGCTTACCACTTTGCATTCTAGCTTTGCTTAGATGGACCATCACATAGTCACCCACCTTGAACTGAACCTCTCTCCTTTTGTCATCTAGTTTGGCCTTCAATTTTTGAGTGGATTCAACGATGGCTTTCTTGACCTGCTCTTGGACTTCCTTGATGGTTTGAGTGAAGTCCTCTTCTTGGCCACTCTTCATCTCCATGGAACCAAGTTCCCTGAGTTCACACACTCCTCTTGGATGTCTACCATAGACAACCTCAAAAGGACTCTTTCCAGTGGTCCTATTCACACTGTCATTATAGAATACTCTGCTTGAGGAATGATTAGATCCCATGTCTGCCCATACTCCTTAGTTAAACACCTCAACAAGCTGCCTAACACCCTATTAATGACTTTAGTTTGACCATCAATTTGTGGATGGTAAGCTGAGCTAAATGAGAGATTAGTTCCTAGTCTCCTCCATAATGTTTGCCAAAAATGACCCATGAACTTGTTGTCCCTATCTGAAATTATGCTTAATGGGAGTCCATGAATCCTTACAATCTCCTTAAAGAAAAGATGTGCAATATAGCTAGCATCATGTGTAGTCCTACATGGAATGAAATGACTCATCTTGGAAAATCTATCTACTACCACATAGATGCTATCCACTCCTATCTTTGTCTTGGGGAGTCCTACTACAAATTCCATGCTTAAACATTCCCAAGACCTATTTGGGACCGGCAATGGTTGATAGAGACCAGCATTACTTGATCCTCCTTTTGCCCTTTGACACACACCACATTGCTCCACATACCTTTTCACATCTCTTGGTAACTTGGGCCAATAGTAGTACCTCTGTACTAGAACCAAGGTTTTGTTGACTCCAAAGTGTCCACTTAGACTACCATTGTGTTTCTCTTGGATGAGGTTTTCTCTCATGGATCCTCTAGGCACATATAACTGATTACCTTTGAACAAGAGACCATTTTGGAGAGTGTAGTCTGCATGCTCACCATGGAAATGGATCTCAAACTCCTTGTAAACCTTGTAGGCTGATAAGAAGTCTTCATCTCCTTCATAGAGGTCCTTGAAACCTTCTATTCCTATGCTCTGCAACTGTAACTCTTGAACTGTCAACAACTTCCTACTTAAAGCATCTGCCACCTTGTTGAGTTGCCCCTTTTTATGCTTGATTGTGAAGGTGAAGGATTGGAGGTATTCCATCCATTTCAAATGTCTATTGCTAAGTTTCTCTTGAGTGTTAATGTAACTCAAAGCCTGGTTGTCTGTGAACACCACAAATTCCTTTGGGAGTAGATAATGCCTCCATTTTTTGAGGGACTGAACTAATGCATACAACTCTAAGTCATAGGCTGAGTACTTCTTCTTTGCTTCATTGAGATTCTCACTAAAAAATTCCACAAGTCTTCCCTCTTGACTCAATACACCCCCTACTGCAATTCCACTTGCATCACACTCCAATGTGAATAGCTTGTCAAAAGTAGGTAGGAGTAGGATGGGTTTTGTGGCTACTTCTTGCTTCAATAATTGGAATGCTTTATCAGCCTACTCAGTCCATTTGAACTTAGTTTTAAGGCCTCCTTTTATGGTGTCAAGGACTAGTGCACATATGCCATTCAAGTTCCTCACAAACTTCCTATAGAATTGAGCAAAACCATGGAAACTCCTAACTTCAGTCCCTGTTCTAGGTGCAGGCCAATTCAAGATTGCCTCCACTTTGCTTGGATCCATCTTTAAGGTTCCCTTAGACACCACAAATCCTAGGTAGACCAGCTCCTACTTCAAGAAGTCACATTTCTCTAGGTTGATTGATAACTTCTCCTCATGCAACCTCTCTAAGACTAGCCTCAAATGCTCAAGGTGCTCCTCTTTGGTTCTACTATAGATGAGTATGTCATCTTAATACACCACCACAAACCTGCCTGTGAAGTCTTTTAACACTTCATTCATCAACCTCATGAAGTCACTTGGGGCATTGGTGAGTCCAAATGGCATCACAAGCCATTCATACAACCCTTTTGTGGTCTTGAAAGCAGTCTTCCACTCATCTCTCTCCTTCATTCTAATATGGTGATAACCACTTTGAAGGTCCAACTTGGTAAAATACATAGCACCCCCTAAACAGTCCATCAAGTCCTCTAATAATTCTAGGAATAGGAAACCTATACCTTATGGTGATCCTATTGATTTCCCTTGAATTAGTGCAAAGTCTCCACTTGCCTCCCTTCTTTGATGCTAGCACTATCGGGACTGCACATGGGCTGATGCTCTTCTTGATCAGTCCTTGTTCTAACAACTCCTGCACTTGCCTTGCCACCTCCTTGTTTTGATCAGGTGTGAGCTTATATGCAGCTTTATTAGGTAAGGATGCACTGGGAACAAAGTCTATTTGATGGCTTATAGACCTTCTTGGTGGGAGTGTTGCAGGTGCTCCATCACTCACTATGTCCTTATACTCTTGCAACATTTGCTTCAGCTCCTTAGGTACCTCTAGGTGCAACTTGTCTTCCTCCTCCTTTGGCTTCACAAAGATGGCACACCTCACTGTTTCCTCCTCACGTAGCAAGTGTAAGAACTCTTTACTAGTAGCCAATAAGACACTAGGTGCTCTTGAGGTTCCCTCTTCATTCTCTATCAATGACTGAATCTTAAAGGTTTTCTTATCCTTCTTGAAGGAAATGGAGTTCTCTTCTCCATCATAGATCACCTTCCTATCAAATTGCCAGGGTCTACCTAGCAATAGGTGACAAGCATCCATGGGTAACACAATAGAAAGGATCTTATCCTTGTATCCTCCAATAGAGAACTCTACCCAAGTTTGTTCATTAACAAGCACACTCTACTCCTAGCTCAACCAAGTCACATGTAAGGGTTAGTGTGGGGTATCCTTGTGAGTTTCAACTTCTTGGCTACCTCCTCTGATATTATGTTATCAGTTGACCCTGAATCAACTATCACCTTGCAAACTTTACCTAGGATCTTGCATCTCACCCTAAACAATGATCTCCTATGCTTAGGTTCATTCTTAATCGGTTGTCTTATCAAGACCCTATTGAACATTAGATTCTCTCCAATCTTTGATTCAATATGCTCTACCTCAGGTGTCTTGCTGCTTGATGTGTCTTCATGAGCATAAGCAACCCTCTTTCCATTGTTTGATGATGTAGGCTTGTCAGGGCATCTATAGGTTGGGTGCCCCAATTGACCACAATTATAACATTTCATAGTTGCAAAGTAGGAGTTACCCCTGTCAGTACCTCTACCCCTACTTGGACCCCCTTGTGCATGTCTTCCTCTAGAATGCCCCCCTTTGAGATTGGCTTCACTGTTATGCTCAATCAACTTGGCTTCTCCTTGGTTCCTTTGCTCATTTGTCTTGCTTTGGTAACCACCTCAGTGATTCATTTGTTCTCTACCTCTGCCTCTACCCCTGTTATTATAGTCTCCTTTCTTTTTTTTCCTCTCTTCCACCTTAGCAGCAAGCTAATGACTTTTTTGGACAATGGTAGGAGCCCATAAGCTTATTTCCTCTTGAATGTTCCACTTTAGACCACTTAGATACCTAGCCACCTTGATAGATTCATCTTCTTGGACTTTGGATCTAAGACAAAGCTTTTGAAATTCTTCAGTGTAGGAAGTCACATCAAGGTCTTTTTGCTTCAATCCCTGTCTCTTCTTATGAAGTTGAACTTCATAATCCTCTGGTAAGTAGTTCTCCTTGATCTTACTCACCATGGCCTTCCAATTGGCAATAGGTAGTTTCCCCATGCTAACCCTCTCTTCTTGCAAATAATTTGACCATGTCAAGGCTGCTCCCCTTAGTCTTGATTTGGCAACCTTAACCTTTTGAGCTTCTACCACCCTCTCACACTCAAAGTGGTTCTCCATACCCTCAATCCATTCCATGACAGTGTCAATATCCATCCTTCCACTGAAATGTGGCAATCCTTCAAAAGCTTTGGTATTCAAAGCCTTAATAGCCTTTACAAATGGTTCTTCATTGAACAAGGGATTTGGTTCAGGTATAATGTCATCTATGTCTATAGTTTTCTTACATTTATCCTTGGTGTCCTCACCCCAAGGTCCATGTGTCCTCTGATCCACCACTACTTGCAGCTTGTCCCTTATCTCACTCATAGCTTCTTCAAGGAGTCTATTTTTCTCTTTCTACTCTTCTACCTCCCTAGCTAGCTCTACATTAGTGACCAATATGCTCTCCCCTACCGATTCACTAGAATACAGAGACATGCACAGTCCACCAAATCTTTAACTTGCTTTGATACCAATCTGATGGAATGTGGTTTGGGATAGACTAGCCTAGCCTATGCTCTTGGATCCTTTCCTTGGATCACCAGGTGTCCTAACCACACCTTAGGGTCTCTAGGACTTCCCCTGCTTGTGGAATCCCCTGACCTTGCCGAATTCACCCACCAACAACTTGAAATACTACTCCTAAGGTCTCACCTACTCATGAGATTCAAAGAACCCTTACATAGGCAAATAAGGGTTTGGCTTGTTCCACACCTTCCTAGGTCCTAGAAAGGTTAGGATAGGTCTAGAAATGGTTTCCCATCCTTTCATGTTCCCCCAAGAGGTTTCAAGCTTCCAACCCCTTACCGATTTCACTATTTTGTCTTTTGCCTACAAAATAGGGCTACAAGGATTGTGTCCAATTAGGCCTCCTATCCGGTCTTTTAGGGCTCCCTCTTGCAAATGATGCATATGCTTGTGAAACTTCCCAAAAGACCTACTATTTATTTGGCAAGGGCTCAAGGATTTTTCTAGTTTTGGGCCTCCAAGTGTCCGTACACTGCCCTAGGTGAATTTTGGGGTTTTTAAGGGTTTTAAAGAGGGTTTTTAGGCCTGCTAGGGTCACAGTGTTGGTTTGATGCTCTTGCCACCTTTTTTAGATTGGTAAAATCTCCTCCTTCTCACTAATGGTGCTCCACTCACCCCTTTACAACTCCTCCAAAGGGTTCCTCCTTCTTTGTCCTTCCTTGCTCTCCTGGACCTCGGCAACTTCACCCCTTCCTAGTCGGGCACTGTCTAGTCTCGCCTAGGAGTGGGTCTTTGGTTGGCTTCCCTGAATCTTCAAGGGCCTTTCTTTCTTTGAATTAATGTACAAGGTCTTTACTACTATTCCACATGGTTTCATGGTGATTCCGCAATGGGGAAAGGAGTAAACAACCCATTTTCTCAAAATAGTCCAAAACTGGATAGTGAGAAGGTAATTTACAAAATATTTACAAACACACCACACTTGCAAAACAAAACCTAACCTAAATGCTCAAAATGGAAGTAAATACACCATATAAGACTCTCAACATAGGTTTTCTTGATAATCAAGCCATTAATAATCTTTTCTTACTCCATTTGTGCCAACTGGTAACAGAATTGTAGTCACAGTCAAGTCACTTTCTTTGGGCCATACAACAACTGACATCCAACCCCTTATCTTAGGGTTTGCAACTACTTATACTACCCTTTCCTTGATCTATGTGCCCATATTAGGGTTTTCCATGCTAAACTAAGGATTTTAACCTACTAGGTGGAAAAGTTGCTTGACAAGTTTGAAAAGTTGTCATGCAACTTTTGAGCAACTTTCTCAATGTTGCTTTTCTTGACTCCTAGACCCATATTGGGCTATCCTAAGGATGCCACCATGCTAAGAAGGACCCTAAACACCTCAAAGGCACACATACCCTCTATTTTCAAGAAAAGTCAACTTAGACTCATGAACGTAGGACCCAAACTAGGACCAATGAGCACATGGCTCTTATTTTATATACAATGGCTTCTTAAAGAAGCAAGAACACAATAAAAGCAATTGGTGGGAGCCCTTTGAAGGGTGCTCCTGCACCAATAGGTACATCAAAATTGAATGTTTGACAAGCTAACCTGCAAAATTGAATGCCAACTCATCAGTATGGAATACAAATTGACTTAGAAAGCTGCCAAAAGTGCCCATGAATCCTACTAATCAATCACGAAAATTAAAATTTCAAGTTTTGATGATAAAAAATGCTCACTGTTTTTTAAATGAGTAAACACAGAGGGGTAGCAACTTGTACAATTAAAGATTTCAGGTAATACGAGTAAACACATTGATACATGTCACTAACCAATGCAGAATGACTAAATAGACCCTGCTAATATGACTCGTATGACTCAACCGTGCACACAAAATGATAAAACTAATGACTTCATATGAGTAAATACTATTTACCAGATACTCATATGACAAACCTTAGTTCTTCATATGATGAAACGATTGACAACGAGCTAAAATGAAATTTAAAATGAGAAATTCATGCAAAAAATTACAAATTTGGAAATTTAACAAGCTAAAGATCGATCACTTACCACAGGGGGATAGTTCCTAGGTCAATTATGTGGTCTTTGTAGCTCGAATTGGTAGGTATGCTCAAGAATTGCCATTTTTCTCCAAAGAAGGTTTTTGAATTTTTGAAATTTGAGAAGTAAAATGAAATGAAAATGACCCTTTCAACCCCTTATATAAAATACCCTAATTTTTAAACTTGCTCCAATGGATGTGAAAATTATACCCTTGACTAAATCAACCATCCTAAGTCCATTTTTGGGATCGAAATAAAAATCTGAGATCATTTTTCTAGTCAAAATCTCACAATGTTTATCACTTGGTACTTTTATCTTCAGATCACCTTTTCTCATCATTTTTCGCTCCAATTACCTCTGATTTCACCTTAATTGTCCATTATATCTTCATGCTCAGATTATCATCATTAAATCTTTTTTATTATTTCAAAATTGCCTAAATTCATTGTAACCTCACCATCTTTTGATTTAACTCTCGAGGGGACATGATCATTACATCATCATTATCAATGATTGCATCATCAAAAGTCAAGATTTTTTTTTTCAAATCTTCATCAAAAGTCGAGTAGAAAATATTTTTAATCAAAGATTAGTCAAACAAAACCTCATTGTTCTTCAAAATCAAATCGATCTCTAGGGGCATATCAATTTCATCGCATCAAATTAAGCTGATATTGTCTTCATCTAAATCATGCTTAATTCAAGTCAGTGTTTAGTATCATCGCATGAAATCAAGTTGGACATTCTCTTTCCTCAATTGGTTCTTGTTCAATCAAGTTCTAGATCGATACTCATTTCTTGATCCATCAAGTTCAAGATCAGTATCTTGGTCTTTGTTGGTCCTAGTTCAATAAAGTTGGGGATTGGTGTCTCTTTAATCAATCTGTTTAGTTTCATCTCTATAAGTCAAGCTAAATATCTCACTCTTCATCAGTTTGTGATTCATCAAGTTCATAACTCATAATCTGTTTGACATTAAATTTTCTTTGAATCAATGCATTGCTCGCACATCAATTGAAAGAGGGGCAAATGTAATACCCTAAAAATGGTCATCTAAACCATGGGCCCCTAATCTCAACTACATCACCAAGGTCTTAACCAAAGGTAATTAAATCAATCATGAGCACCTAATTAATTAATTCTCGATCATGAATGTCACATGGAAAATAAATCATTCTATATTAATTAAATATTTATTTAATTAACTAATTATTACAAGTAAATCATTTAAATCAATTAACCTTTCTATTTAATTAAATATCGTAGCATATTTAATTAATAAATCAATTTTCCATTAAATCATTAAAAAGGAATTAATTTGAAAAATAATTAAAATTGAGAAAAGAAATGAAAAAGGAATTAAATTGAAACATCTCAGAAAAGCAATTAAATCAATTAAATTTTAAAATTGAATAAAAATATAAAATATGAAATAAATAAATTATTATGATTTTATCTTAAAATTAGATCAATTTCCTTTAAAGTTGAGAAAAGTAGCCAATCACATCAATTCAATTGGATTGTGCTTCCTCTTGGAAAATCTCTAGCGCTCATCATTGATCGATCTTGACTGTTGGTCTCTCTCTGAATTTTCTATAAATTCGGGCTCTCATCTTTCATTCAAAAGAGAACCTGGAGATTTATCGTTATGATGTTGTTTTTGCTCTAGGTCTATTGAGATTTTTGTGCATTGAGAATATTGCATTAGCTTAATCATATTGCTTTAATCATGTTAGTTTGATTAACATCATATAGATGGATAAATTGCTTGAATTATGTTAGCCTAATACTCATCAATCTTGTATATTTAGCTTAATCTTGCATCCAATTAGCCTAATCCTTCATCCAATTAGCTTAATTTTGCATCCATTTAGCTCAATTTCATACTCATATAGATTAAATCCTTCATTTAGGTGTCATCTAGTCACTGGTGTTGCATAAATAAGTCTGAGAGCAAAACTAAACTCACATCTACTAGAAGGCAATAGGTCGCTTTGTAATGGTTTCATTATTCATTGATTACTGATTTACTAACCATGCATCTAATGAATTAATTGAAGTATTGTGTATTTAGATACAAATACAGATACATATCCACTTTTCACACACACGAGCATGTAGATAGGAAATGATGGGTTAAAACACATTTAGTTTTGGTGCATAAAATGAATGTAGGATTAAGGGATTGTCTTGCATTTTTAAAGAAGAAATATAATATGCTAGTAGAATGATAGATTGTTATGCATATCTTAATGGATAGATAGTCAAGTAGGCTGCATATCCCATGGTTATGAAATTGAAAATGATGCATTAATTCAAGATATAATATGTTTATCATGTGATAGGATGTCATTATGGTAGTTAATTAAGTAATGGCGTTGAAGTACCCTAGGGAAAGGTTAATGATATTATGTTATTTCCGCTTGCGTAAATTAATGAAATGCATAATGATGCATGTTCATAATGGTTAAATGGTTAATGAATGTAATTAAATGGAGATGTTATGTGTTACATTAGTTGTTAATAGATGTTAATAAATTTTTTTTATCTCCAATATTATGTTAGATCTTTAGTTTATCTAGGGTATTTTGGTGGGCATTATAGCAACAATGTAGCAAACTGAGAGGTGGTGATGGGGTAGGGCCTGAATTAGTTTTCCCCAAACACTACACAACTCAAACTTAAATCCAGATCCGATAATAAACAGTGAAAATATAAATAAACACCACATCAATAACACACAAAACACTAAGATTTTTGATATGGAAAACTTAGTTAAGGGAAAAACCATGGTGGGAGCCTACCCACAATGAAATAATACCCTATTAGGAGTGAGTGGAAATATTACAACATGGAATTCACATGCATTTAGACATACTGCCTAGAGCTTATTGGTCAAAGCACAAAACAAGAAGGGATACAACCCTGAGGAAGGCTCACTACCTTACATAAACATTCGGATTACATCTGGAGGATCATGAATTGATATAATAGCATCTCCTCATGCTTGGTTATAGTTCTAATTAAGCACAAACTCAAACTCTTCTCTTCAAATTTCTACATACTTCTTCGCACTTTTCCTCTACCACTGAAAGATCATATCAATATTCGCACATGCAGATACATCTCTCATATGAATATTGCATATATTTATTGTTAGACAGTTCAGATAAGTGGAAGACAACTGAGAGGGGGGGGGGGGTGAATTAGTTGTCAAAGATTATAGGAACATTCAGAAATTAAACTTTAATACCGTAATAGAAATTAAGCCAATTAAGTATAAACAATAATCACATAATAAAACTCATCCACACAACACCAAGATTTGTACGTGTAAAAATTGGTAAAGGGAAAAACCATGGTGGGAAGCCTACCCACAGTTAGATAATACTTTTGTAGTAAGTATGTGAATTACAATGAAGGGGCCTACACTTGCAAGAAGGCCAATAGCCTAGAACACACTGCTCATCATAAAAGGAGCCTCACTAACTACATGTAAATCTAGACAACAATCTGAAGAAGTGTTGAACTACAAAAGATAGCATATCCTATGCCTGAGTATAGTTCCGGTTAAGCTCAATACCAAAAGACTAAATCCTCTTACATAAATCCAATTCAATGTCCAATGATCAACCAACTCCTCATCCTGAATGATATTACATTATTTGCACATTACATTCCTTGACCATGACCTCTTACATTAACCATGATGATCTACAATGAGATCTTACATCTATATATACAAACCCTCGACCATAAACAATCAAGTCAGCCACTAGATAATAAACTGATTACATAATTACAAACCATGTCAACCTTAGACCAAACAAGTAATAGCAACACATAAGACATCTTGAAAATACATCAATTGGTCCTATCCACACATTACATTAAAGTCGATCCATAACCTAGATCAACCGGGACCAAGTATAGGTCCACACGCTTCAGCCATGATCTTCAACCACCAAGTCTTGGACATGATCACCAACAACATCCTGAAACTCCATCAGAAGCCACACCAACACCACTAATGAAATTGATCAAAGATCTCCATCAAAAGCTCTACCGGTGAAACCCTCACTAGAACTAGAAACCAGGCTTCTAAGCAAGCAGGATAGCATCCAATCACCAGACCAAAACCAACTAGCCAAATATGAGTATTAGTATCATGAACAAGCCAATTCCATCACCAGACTATACTGAAGCCTATCGGATCATACCAAATCCAAGTTAACCAGAAACCACTCAACCTACTGGGACCAGAAGGGTACCGGTAAAGCATCCAAATAGCTAGTGTTGACATCAATTACAAAACATCAATGCAATACATAATCAATTCCACCAAATGGCCAACAGTCTCCCCCTTTGGCATTGATGGCAACACTAGATGTGAAAAACATCTAAGTATCAAGAAATTATAAACAAGTCTCCCCCAATGGAAGATAACCAACAATCACTTGCATATAGCTCTGAATATTAATATCTCTCCCCTTTCTTTTTCTTTTTCACTTTCTTTATCTTTTTCACATCACTATCTCTCCCCCTTTGACATCAATGCCAAGAATCTGACATAAATATCAAAGCTTTTGAATCTAAAAGCTGACTACTCCCCCTGAGCAACAACATCCCACATCAGTGCCGGAATGAATAGTATCTCTGATAATGTATGTTGGACTAATGCAAAACTGCATCAATCAAGTCTTTATTGGAGGGGCAAAAACTCCTAATTTGTCTCTCAAGTACTCAAATGCTTCCTTGGATAAAGGTTTAGTGAAAATATCTGCAATCTCTTCTTTAGTGTTCACATAAACCAGTCTAACTTCATTTGCTTCCACCTTCTCCTTCAAAAAGTTATACTTGATAGATATGTGCTTTTTCTTAGAATGAAATACTAGATTCTTTGATATATTAATAGAAGTAGAGTTATCACAGTGAATAACTACTGGTGCATCACAGCAAATAACTACTGGTGCATCACAATCCACCTTTATATCCTTCAAAATTTGCTTCATCCATAAAAATTGTGTACAATTAGTAGTAGCAATAACATACTCAGCTTCAATAGTAGATAGAGAAGTACATGACTATTTTTTTCTAATATATGAAACCACTTCTTTCCAAGAAAGAAAGCTCCACTGGAAGTACTTTTTCGGCCATCAACATCTCCAACCCAATCAACATCTGTATATGCACATAAAGTGAACTTATCATCCTTATGGTACCATAGGCCATACTCTAATGTACCTTGAATGTATCTAAAAATCCTTTTCACCGCCATCTCATGATTTTCTCTAAGATCACTCTTAAATCTTGAAACAATACAAACAACATTCATAATGTTAGGCTTAGTCTGAGTCAAATAAAGCAAACCTCCAATCATAGATTTGTATCTTATAGGATTTACCGGTGCAGAAAAATATTTTCTTGTCAATTTCTCACTTGTAATCATAGGAGTACTTATCGGTTTAGAATCACCCATACCAAATTTCTTCAACAATTTCTTAGCATGTTAAGTTTGACAGATAAAAATGTCTTTGTCAATCTGAGTAATCTACAAACCTAAGAAAAATTTCATCTCACCAATCATAGACATCTCAGATTCTTTCTCCATGTTTTTAGAAAATTCTATGCATCTTATCTTCACCTCTGAAAATAATATCATCAACAAATACTTCAACAATCACTATATCATCATCTGTGATTTTATAATATAAATTATTGTCAGCACCAACCTTAGTAAAACCAAGCTTCAAAAGATATTTATCCAACCTTGTATACCAAGCTCTAGGTGCTTGTTTCAATCCATATAAATCTTTCCTTAACTTGCAAACCATATCTGTATCATCGGATAGTGAAAAACCACCAAATTTCTTAATATGAGATTCCTCATCAAGATCCCCATCCAAAACTGTGCATTTAACATCCATTTCATAAACCTTGTAGTTTTTATAAGCAACATAGGCAAGAAATAATCTTACAACTTCAATCCTAGCTATCGATTCTAAAATCTCTCCATAATCATTTCCTTCCTTCTGAGAATAGCCTTTACAAACCAATCTAGCCTTAATCCTAATAACTTTACCATCCTCATTCAATTGATTCCCAAAAACTCATTTATTTCCAATAACATTTTTATTTAGGCCGGGAAACCAAAGTCCATGTGTTATTTTTCTCAATCTGATCTAATTCTTCTTCCATGGCCTCTAACCAATGTTCATCTTTACATGCCACAATTACTGATACTAGTTCAACTTGTGAAAAGAAAAAATACCTCATTAGTTGTTTATCTTCTTCTTTTCATCACTCCATTGCTCTTATCCCCAATGATTTGATCTTCAAAACGATTCAATCTCACATACCTAGGAGTCTTCTGACTCTCTGTTCCTCTTCCTTGTTCTTTAGTTACTGTAGACTTCTCTGATGTTTTTAGAGTAACTAGTTCAACTCTTTGTTTTGGTAAAGGTTCTACTGGTTCAGATATAATCATTTCCATTGCTGGCTCCTTCTCATAAACTTTGATCTAACTTTTGCTTAGCTCATCTACTTTGACATTAGCACTCTCCACAATTCTCTGCAATATCTTGTTATAACATCTATATACTTTTCTTTCATTAGAATAACCAAGAAATATACCTTCATCACATCTAGGATTAAATTTCCCAATAGTATCATCTCTCCTGATATAACATTTACTACCAAAAATTCTAAAATACTTAACTGTAGGTGTATTGCCAAACTATAATTCATAAGGTGTCTTATCGGTTTCTCCTTTAATGTGTACTTTGTTGAATGTATAAACTGATGTATTCATTGCTTCTCTCTATTAGATATGAGGTAAATTAACTTCCATCATCATTGTTCTAGTAGCATCCAAGATAGTTCTATTTTTCCTTTCGACAACTCCATTCTACTGACGTGTCCGGGGAGCAAAAAATTATCTTCTTATACCATGCTTGTCACAAAATTTATTAAACTCACCGGATGTGAATTCTCCACCATGATTTGATCTCAAAAATTTAATCTTCAATCTTGACTTAGTTTCCACTTTAGCCTTAAAGATTTTAAACTTTTCAAATGCTTTACATTTTTCTCTCAAAAAAGTAACCCACATCATTCTAGAATAATCATCAATGATTAGCATAAAATATCTATCACCATGAAAACTTTTAACTCTAGTAGGGCCACACAAATCAATATGAATAAGATCAAGAAAATCATTTGATTTATCTTGTATGCCCCTAAAAGATGTTTTGACCTATTTACCCATTTGACATTCTTTACATACTGGATTATAGGGCCTCATAATCTTAGGTATATCTCTAATAGCCTTAGTTGAACTGATCTTCACAATGCAATAAAAATTCACATGACACAACCTTTTATGTCATAGCTAGCTCTCATCAATCTGTGTAATCAAACATGTCTTCTCACTGGAGTTCAAATGAAATATATTACCTTTTGTCTGTGTACTGGCTGCAATCTCCAAGCTTGATCTATTAATGATTTTGCATTTTCCATCCTTGAACTGTAATTGAAATCCCTTTCCTACCAATTGTCCTACACTCAAAATATTATGCTTCAAACCATCAACATAATAAATGTTGTCAGTATTATTCTTACCATTCAATGATATAGTTCATTTTCCTTTAATCATACATGTCTTGTCATCTTTGAATCTAACTAGTCCACCATCAAATTCTTGCAAAGACATAAACTTCCCTTTATCTCCACTCATATAACGTGAAGAACCACTGTCAATTACCTAGTCATCCTTGTCTTCAATTTTACCAGCAAGTGCCTTCTCCTTAGGTACATTCTCTTCCAGTGCCGGATCATCTTCCTTGATAGCCAAGAATACCCATTCCTTCCCATTGCTAGATCCACTAGTAGAGTCTTCTATCGGTTCATCATCTGAATCAGTAATGCCTTCCTCATCCATTATGTAGCATGATTTATCTCTATTTTTCTTGAATCTATACTTGTTTTGATATCCAGGGTTAGGCTTAAATGATCTTTTAACTCTTTCTTCAAATCTTGAATTCCTTTTAGGACATCTAGATGCAAAATGACCAATCTTATTGCATGCAAAACATTTAAAAGGTGCTTTTCCTTCATACTTACTTCCTACTAGTCCTTTTGATATTCTTCTCGCAAATAGTGCTTCAAGTTACTCAAACTCATCATCTTCTCTCTTCATATCTTCTAATTCTTTTGCATATAAATCTTTCCAGTCTTTCTTACTGGTTGCAGATGTAGATGCATGAAAAGCAAGTTTAGTCTTCACAGCTCCAAAAGGTCAAAATTCCTCAAGCCCAAAAGCAGATAGTTTCCCAACCAAGGTATCTTTGTTGACAGATGTATTAGCCAGTTTTATCAACTCATTAATAGCACTAGCTTTCATTTTGTAAGCTGGTGGTAGGGCTTTCAGGACTTTGGAAACAATTTCATCTTTGCTCAAAGTTCCACCACAACATTGAACTCCCATAACAATCTCATTTACCCTTTCCATGAATCAGTAATCCTTTCATCTTATTCCATCTTCAGGTTTTCATATCTCACCCGGTAACCATCAAGTTTAGCAATCTTCATTGTAGGGTCACCTTCTTTAAGAGTCTCCAACTTATTCCATATAGCCTTTCCAAATGATTTGTTTATTAATCCTATTATTTTCTGATTAGAAAGTGCACACAAGAGGGATTCTCTTGCTCTATAATCATTCTCAAGCTCCTTGTCTAGGTTTGCCAGAGGAGGATCGCCAGATCTCGGATTATAGGGTGTTACGCCATTCTGTGTGATCTCCCAAATCTCCTTACCAAGACATCTCAGATGAGTCTCCATCTGAATCTTCCATATTGTGTAATTTGTTCCATCAAGCCTCAGAATATCCCTTTGAAAGATAGCTCCAGAAGAATTGGATGAACTTGAACTGTTAGTCGCCATAGGATATTCCTCAAGCGGTTAAGATTTCTACAAAGAGGAGAAAAGCTCTGATACCAATTGTTAGATAGTTCAGATAATTGGAAGACAACTAAGAGGGGGGTGTGAATTAGTTGCCAAAGATTATAGGAACATTCAACAATTAAACTTTAATACCGCAATCCAAAACAATAATACCAGAATAGAAGTTAAACCAATTAAGTATAAACAATAATCATAGAATAAAAGCCATCCACACAACACCAATATTTGTACATGGAAAACCTGGTAAAGGGAAAAATGATGATGGGAAGCCTACCAATAGTCAGATAATACTTCTATAGTAAGTATGTGAATTATAGTTGAGGGGCCTGCACTTGCAGGAAGGCCAATAGCCTAGAGAACACTACTCATCACAAAAGGAGCCTCACTGACTACATGTAAATCCATACAAAAATCCAAAGAAGTATTGAACTGCAAAAAATAGCATCTCCTATGCCTGAGTATAGTTCTAGTTAAGCTCAATACTGGAAGACTAAATCCTCTTACATAAACCCAATTCGATCTACAATGATTGACCAACTCCTTTGCCTGAATGATATTATGTTATTTGCACATTACATTCCTTGACCATGACCTCTTTCATTAACCATCATTATCTACAATGATATCTTACATCGATATATACAAACCCTCGACCATAAACAATCAGGTCATCCACTAGACAATAAACTAATTACATAATTACAAACCATGTCATTGTTAGACCAAACAAGTAATACCAACACATAAGATATCCCAGAAATACATCAATAGGTCCTATCCACACATTACATTAAAGTTGGTCCGTAACCTAGATCAACTGGGACCAAGTATAGGTCCACATGCTTTAGTAATGATCTTCAACCACCAAGTCTTGAACATGATCACCAACAACATCCTAAAAATACATCAGAAGCTGCACCAACACCACTTATGCAATTCATCAAAGATCTCCATCAAAAGATTTGACGATGAAACCCTCGCCAAAACCAAAACCAAGCTTCTAAGAAAGCAGGATAGCATCCAATTACTAGACCAAAACCAACTGACTGAATATGACTATTAGTATCATGAACAAGCCAATTCCATCACCAAACTATACCAGAGCCTATCATATCATACCAGATCCAAGTTAACCAGAAACCACTCAACCTACCAAGACCAGAAGGATGTCGGTAAAGCATCTAAACAACTAGTGTTGATATCAATGACAAAACATCAATGTAACACATAATCAATTCCACCAAATGGCCAACATTTATATGAATCATCAACCTATATTTCAAGGTTGACTCAACCCTAAACAGAAATTACAAAGCAATAACTTAACATGCTTTAGTAATACATATAAACTAAAAGCAATGTCAACTAAGACATGGTCTGGACCTAGACCAACACCACATGCAAGAAAAATCTCCAAAGATTGTGCCTCAATCATCCAGAAAATGCTACAATCAACATGAATGCCACATAACATGAAGAACATCACTGGATCGATAAAATGATCATAAGAACGCACAAAGATCAATGTGGACCACCAACAGTGATAGAACATGGTCTAGAAACATCCAAAAGTAATGTGAATCACCACAATATCACCATTTACTAGAATTATTATACCGAACCTCAAGACCACCAACTATACTGACTGTCAAACTAAAAGATTCACTTGCGGACCTCCAAATCACAAGCCATCTAAATTGATGACACATATGAACATCCCAAACACTCTGCAAAATCCACAAACCAAGATATTGTAATTCTGAAGCAATGTGGAGTAGAATCTAGAATACTGAATAACACAAACAACTGAGAAACAATCAAATAGAGATACTTATCTCAAAATCCATTAAACCACAACAACTCATATGCAATACACTGACCAAACCAACTCATCCAATTTGATTGCAATACTGGACTAAACAGAATAATATGTTGACATTGATGACAACACATAATTCCATCAAACTTATCAGCAATAACCAACAGATAAGGCCTCAAAATAGACACATGAAATACATCATGGATACAGGACAAGCTGGGCAATAAGGTAAGGTGATATGCTACAGGACCAATTTGCTCCAAAATCTCAAATGGTCCAACAAATCGAGGTGCCAACCTAGAGCCTTTTCCATAACGGGTAGGACTCTTTTGTGGATGCACCCACAAAAACACCTTGTCTCCTATTGAAAAATTCATGTCCACACAATGAGCATCTACATATTTATTTTGTATGTCTTGTGCTACAATCAAATTCTCCCTAATACGTTCCACCTCCTACTCCATGTCCTATAACATCTATGGTCCAAGAAGCATTGTGTCCTCCAAACGATCTCAACTCAAGGGTGTTCGACACAATCAACCATACAATTACTCAAAAGGGGACATGTCGATTGAACTATGATAGCCATTATTATAGGTAAACTCCACCAAATGGATATAATCCTCCCATCAAGACTACTGATCCATGACATACATCTACAACATATCCTCCAAAACCTAATTAACCCTCTCAGTTTGACTATCTTTCTTGGGATAATATGTTGAACTAAAGTTCAACTGAGCTCCTAAATCATGCTGAAGATAAATTCGTAATGCGAAAGTGAACAATAGATAACGATATGATATTATCCATTGAGGAATACCACACAATCTCACTATCTCCTCCATGAAAATAGAATCCACTATCACTATTGTATATGAGGATCCGATCAAAGAGAAATGTGCCACCTTGGTCAACCTATCAATGGTGACCATGATAGCATCATGACAATGTGAAAATATAAGAAATCCAATGATCAAATCCATAGATATAATGTCCCATTTCAACTCTGGAACCAGGTTTGACTACAACAAACCTACTAGATATTGGTGCTCTACCTTCGCATGCTGACACTCTAAGAAACATGATACAAAATCCACTATATCTCTCCTCATGCATGTTCAATGATACAACTATCGCAAATCTGCGTGCACCTTCTTGACACCTGGATGTGTCGAGTAAGGTGCACGATGAGCCTCTGATAAGATCAATACTAGAAGACCATCTAAAGGTAGAACATATATACATCTCAAATATCAAAGAAGACCATTGGAATCCAATGAATAAGTTACATATCTATCATCCAAAGCTCTCCCTGAAGCAATGTCTTCTTAGACCTCTTGATACCAACTATTTGAAGGAAGGGTACTAAGAATCCCACTCCTTAAATCTACACTAAGAGATATCATTGAAACCTCATTCTTCCTATGACTCAAGGCATCTTCTACCATGTTCTCCTTGCCCTGAATGTATCTCACCTTGAAATTTTACTCACATAAGAACTCCATCCAATGTCATTGCCTAGCATTCAAGTTTGGCTATGTGAAAATGTGATGCAAACTCCGATGATCACTATGTAGCTCAAACTGATTCCCAAGAAGAAAATGTCTCCAACAAACCAAAGCATGTACCATTGCTGCTATCTCTAAATCATGAGTAGGATAACTCATGATCTTTGAGCCTAAGCTACTAATGTTATCACTCTACCATCCTGCATCAGAAATGCTCCAAGGCCCTCCAAAGATGCATCAGTGCACACCACAAAATCACACAAGGGATCTGCCACTGCTAGAATAGATGCACTCATAAGACACTCCTTAAGGATCCAAAAAGTCATCTCACACTAATATAACCACCCAAAATTCTTCCCTTTCCTTTGAAGAGAAGTGACAAGGTGAGAAATCCTGAACAAATCTGTTATAATAACCTACAAGAGCCATGAAACTATTAACTTCTCCCACATTAGTGGGTATGAGCCAATCCACTATAGCCTAAATCTTAGAGATATCCACTATGATACCCTCTCCTAAAATGACATGGCCTAGATATCTCACCTCTGTCTGGAAGAACTCACACTTTGCCATATTGGCATATAACTGATTCTTTTAAAGACACTACAAAACCTGCCTCATGTGCTCCTCATGCTCTTCCACTGATCTTAAGAAAACCAATATATCATCTAAGAATACAAGCATAGAACTATTGGGATATATCCTAAAAAATCCATTCATCAAGCTCATAAAAACTCATGGAGCATTAGTGAGACCAAACGGTACCATTGTGAACTCATAATGCCCATATCTAGTGTGGATTGTTGTACGATAAATATCTACCTCGTGAATCCTCAAATGGTGATACCCAAACTTAAGATCTATCTTGGAGAAGATCTTTGTATCCTTAATATGATCAAACAAGTCATCAATCCTCGATAAGGGCTATTGGTTCTTCACTGTCACCTTATTAAGTTGTTTATAATTAGTACACAACCTAATAGATCCATCCCTTTTCACAAACAACACCGGAGCACCCCATGGAGAGACACTTGGGTGAATGAATCCCTTAGTCAACAAATTCTCTAACTACAATGCCAACTCTCTCAACTCTTGATTAGTCATCTGATAAGGAGCCTTAGATATAGGCTTTGCACCTGAAACCAAATCTATCCAAAAATGAATATCACACTTTGGTAGCATACATGGAATCTCACTAGGGAAAACATTGAAAAAATCCTAGAGGATGGGGTGATGACTAAAGAGATCATCATGATCCCTTCCATCCAAATCATCCACTCTCACTGCAAACAATTGACAACCCTATCATGCACATCACTTTAACTGCATAGCGGAAAACATGCAGAGAGAAATAGGTCGTTGCATACCCACTATCTCCACACTCTTCCCACTATCATCTAAATACTGCACCCTCTTGCCACACCAATCAATACTATCCTAATAAGAATCAAGATAATCCATGCCTAGCACAACACCATAGGATTCCAAAGAGAGAACATGAAGGTCGATGGAGGTGGTACAAAATCCCAAATCCAACACACAATCAAGCACAAAGAAATCTACTACCACCTTGGACCCCGTAGCCAACTCAATCTACCACCTATCACCTATCTTTGCCACATCAATCCCACATTGCTCTACTACTGAAGGAGAAATGAAATAATATGAAGAACTTGAATCAAATAATATTGAGTAAGAGATACCATCTATCTCACCTGTAGTCTCAACAAATGTAGCCTCATGCTCATTCTAACGGTTATAAATCATCGTAAATACACTACGAGATATCCTTGTATTACCTCCTATAGGCTCAGATGTTGTTGGCCTCTAAACTGACATTTGTGTGGATCTCTAATCGAAATGAGCTATGAAATGACCCTGCTACCCATAAGTGAAGCAACTCCCTCTACTAAATCCTTGGGTAACTGAAGGTGCATTGGACTGCTAAACACAACCTCTACTAGGTTTTTGCTAAGAACTTTGTACTGGCTACTAAGGAATAGATTACCAATCACATTGTCAATCACAACCTCTATCCTATTGAGATGTAGGACCACACACAAAGCTCTAACTTTAAAGGAACTTCTTTCAAAACTGCCGACTACTCCGAAAAATAAGAAGGATAACTCCTTGCAACACTTGAAGACTATTGTTGTGTGCCTCTTGCAACTAATCTTGCATCTAAAGCACTAACCATTAGCACACCTGGCACACCACCCAAATCTAGAGTCATGTTCTCCTTTTCTAACCATGCCTTCTCCACAGATATCTCCAAAATCTTAGGCTTGAGAACTCAAACCCCTCCATTGATGCATCAACACAGGCTCATCATCGGCTATCTCATCATACTACTTAGTTCAAATATCTCATGTGAGTACTATTCAATTGTCATGTTCTACTACCTCAAATCATGAAACTCATTTGCCTTTCTCTAACACCAATGATTTGACAAGAATCAGACATGAAACTGCTCAAGGAACAACTCCCAAGAGGTTGTTGCAATATCCAAATGCAACTTCTGCTCCTTCGTATGCCACCATGTCAAAGAAAAGTGATGAAGATGCATAATCTCACACCTATCCTTGGTGCTACTTCTATATGGATGCGTAGAAAAACACCTGCCCATATCTAGAAGCCAAGTCTCCACCTCCATGCCACCACTAACCATCAAAAGTAGGGAGATTAGATCTCGAAAGATCTCTCATATGACTAGTTGCAACTACATCCTAATCCACAACCACATATACTCTCCTATGAGGTGAATGTGATCTCTCTCTTTCTTGATGACCAGAATGGTGAGACTCCTATCGATTCTTCTCTTGTCTCAGTCCTAATCAATCAAGAAGATCCTAAAGTGCATTAACTAACTACAGAATTACATCTCTACCATGTTGATCATGATGTTGCTCCTCATGGCATGACTCTTTACAAACCTCAGGAAAAGGATTCTTTCAAGTGCCCATATGACCACCACAACCACAACCTCTACTTCTAGCAAGCATCTTGTTTAACCAAGATACAAATGAAACTATATGCTAAATCTAGGGAAACAAATGCAAAGAAATAGCAAATAGGGATAAAACACTGGGCTACCCCATGCTGAAAGTGATAACTCGCATAATGGGCTCATATGAAACCAAAGTACTTGGTGTATGAACATGGGCTCTGATACGAAATGCAATACTCACCAAAATACCCTAGAGAAAATATCTAAACTAACTAAAAAATATAGATAATTTTTTTTAAAACATCTACTAATGCATCACATAAATCTACCATTATTCATATGTATGAATCATAACATATCATGATTGCATAAACAACTTAAACATAACCATAATCATAGAAACATATATTGCAAGTGAAAATAACATCATAATCATTTCATCTCAAACATACACATCCATTTACTCTCTCCCTAGGGTATACCAATGTCACTACTTACTAGCAACAACACATTAACACATCCATATCAAGAATTCATTAACATCCCTTTCATTTAAGTTCTACTCAATTACTTTCTTCCTACCATGAGATTACGAGTTATCAAATACCTATCTACATAACCCCAATTTCTAAGTTCATTTTAAAATACCAAATCAAATGTTCCTAATTCTCATATCTTTATGTTACTTATCTATTACAACATGAATTATATATATATATACATACATACATATATATATATATGGATATATATATATATATATATGTATGTATGTATATATATGTATATATATACATACATACATACATATATATATATATGTACACATATACATACATACATACATATATATACATACATACATATATATATATATATGTATACATATATATACATACATATATATATATATATATATATGTACACATATACATACATACATACATATATATACATATATATATATATGTATATATATATACATATATATATATATGTGTGTGTGTGTGTGTGTGTGTGTGTGTGTGTATATGTATGTATGTATGTATATGTGTACATATATATATGTATGTATATATGTATATATGTATGTATATACATATATATACATACATACATATATGTATGTATATCTCCTTCCCCTACAAATGGAACTAGAATACTTCCTTAAGAATAACCATTACACATTTCATCAAGTTACTATCTACAACATGTGCGATATTATAACAACAAGTGCCAATCTTCTTTCCAATTATGATCTCATACTACTAGACCAATTCAAGAACCATATGATACAACAAGAATGAACATAATCTAATCATTCAATTACCTAATACAACATAAGATCTCAATCTTAACATAGTGACAATTATTACAACATGAATCATACAATGAATACATCATCCAATTCCATTACAAGATCATAGTCTCTCTACATCATCATGTCATATTACATAAGTATACATGGTTGAAGTACATAGTCTTGTTTACATTTACAATGTCATCATCATACAAATAAATATCTCAGTACATAGAATTCAACTCCACATCTATCCACATAATGAAGAATCATATAATCCATATCCATGCACACTACCATCCAAAGATGAAAATCCCAATGGAAGAAGGCATAAAACTGCCCGACTATGTGGAACCAAATAGGAACCACCCTCGTGATAGGAGTGTTAGGATTCCCAAAGATACTGAGAGGGGGGGTGAATCAGTATCAAAATGGTTTATAAATTTACTTGACTTAAAACATGAAAAGCATATTAAAACTGTGTACCGGTAACCAAAAATAATGTAGTAAATAAGAATAACAACAACCACATGAAAAGGACACCATAACATAGTAGTTTAACAAGGAAACCCGGTGTGGGAAAAACCTCGGTGGGATTTGTGACCCACAATATTCACTTACTGGCCAATAAGGGAATATTACCGTTTTACAAGAGGGGCCTGCACATGCAAGAAGGCCAAGTGCCTAGAGCTCATTGCTCAATTACAAAGGAAGTCACACTAACTTACAAAAATGGATTATACAAATCCAATATCTTGTACTGCTTCAAATTAGCATCTGCTATGCCAGATCTAGTACCAGTTTTAGCTCTGCTTCATACATACACCCTTAACCTATATTTCACATGTTAGGTCTGCATAATTTCATCTATCACATTGTTACTAAATGTTCTACAATGATCTCATACATATATGAGTCACATTACAACTTGCCATGTCAACATACAATGATTTTTCAATTAATTACAAAATATATTATCAACAAAATTCCTGTCGGCTAGAGTGTCAGTATCCATCCTTTCACTATTGGTGTCTTGTGTGCCAGTGTAAAGTTTGTCATTGTTAGTGCTAGTATATTTGTCTTGTCGGTATCATATGATTGCAAGGTTGCCATCAATGACAAAAACTTCAATCAACTACAATTTCTCATTGGAGTGTGCATTTTCCAACAATCTCCCCCTTTGGCATTGATGGCAACATTCATGAGAAAAATCAAAAAGTGTTCAAAAACAATATCCAAAAATAGTATGCCAAAAATGTCTTACCAAAATAGTATGCTCAAAACTGGGTGCTCCCCCTAAGCAGATGAACCATTTTTTTCATTCCTCTACTCCCCCTTTGACATCAATGACAAAGGTTGTCATTCACTGTCAGTGGAGTCTTGCCTGGATTCTTGTAACTGGTGGGTTACAATCTAAAAAATGGCTGTCAAAACTAGATTTATTCCATTGCTAAATGTTTTGTAGTCTTTTATGGATTCTTGAGTCCTCTGCACTGTATCAGTGAGTATGTGCATTTTCTCTTCCGGTGTCTTTAGTTCAGGAACCAGAGCCTCAGATATTTCTTTTCTCAAAGAAATAAGATACTCTAGTGCTGGACCAAGTCTGCATTTTAAGTCCTTTTCTTTGTCCTTTATTCTTTGTTTTTCATTTTCCAGTTTCTTGATTTTCTCTTCCTACTTTGTAATTTTCTTCTCTAATTCCAAAAATGAGTCTGATGTTCCAATCAAATTATCAACAATATTATTAATCTTATCCTATGCTTTTCTGATTTCTTTGTCAAGATCCTCTATTAATACATCCATTTTGCAAGTGTCCTTGTACAATTTCTTAAAGTCAAAAATGATTTCACTGAGTTCTGGTAAAAGAGTATCTATTTCCTCTTTGTTCTTATTCACAATTTACATAAAGAATTTTTATTTCTCTTTTATCATTCTTTCCTTAAATGTATCCTCATTTATTTTGTCCAGTGTTATTAGGTTTCCAGTTATATACTTAGACAATGTGTCCAATTGGCTCAAAGAATCTTTATTCTCAACACTGCACTTTGGTGCTATCATCTTCAAAATCGGTAAAGTGTCATCTATAGCCTTATAGGCTTGTGCATTGCACTCTATTATTTTCTTTATTGAATCTTATAAGACCTTAGTTATATTAGTAGGTCTGAATTCTGTCATGGCTGTACTGGATGTTTGTCCAATAGCTTTTACAATCTGTAATCTGCCAGTTGTAGTTATAGCTTTGCTTTCCTCTTTCTCTGGAGGATCTGTTTGAGTTTGCATTTCTACAAAAAAAAATTTAGGCTTTTCATTTTGGGCTGGTGGCACTATCTCTATCTATACTTGTGAAGGAGCCTATTGGTCTACCTGTTTCTCTGTGTTGTTCGCTGCTAGTTTTTCCTCTGTGGTGCTTATCATCGGTGACTCAATTGGTTTTTCAGTTTTAGTAGTTGTTGGTGGCTCAATGGATGCATCAGTATGCACATCTATGGTTTTTGCCTTTCTTGTGTCTGGGGTTCACTTGATCCTTTAGTTTGTTTTAGTTCCCCAATTTCAATGTTTTCTACTGCAATATTTCCCACTGGTGGCTCTGTTGCCACATCTGATTTCTCAGTTGATTCCTTATCCACCACAATATTGACTTCCTGAGTGTCAATGTTCATTATATATAACACCTTAGAATCAGGATTTGTATCCTCATGTGGTGTGTCCATACTCTTAGTTGTCGGTTGATTGTCAGTAGTGTCTACCAGTCGAGTATCTAGAGGTAGTGGGGGTAAGTTGTCTGTTATCTTTATACTGGGAGGTCCACCTACCTTACCTTTTCCTTTGTCCCTATCCTTTTGATATACCTTGAAGGTTTTAGGTTTCTGATACTCTTCCTATTTCTCTTTTTCTACCAGGAATATGTCCCATGCATCTGTTGTTTCCTCTATTACCTTATTCACTCTTCCTGCCATTAGGTTTACATGTTGGTGAGCAGTTGAGAATACTAACCGGTTAGCCTCAGAGATTAATTGATCTATCTCATCAGGTGAGTTAACAGGGTGCACTGCAAGTAGTTTTTCAATCTTTATTTTCCTATCTAGCTCAACAATAGCTACTCTTCTAGCTTCTAGTCTATTATATAGATCTGCTGGTATTTCATCAACAACTTGCATCAAAAATTTCTTGAAAATATCTAAGTGTAAGATTACACTGTTCTCTACTTTCTCTTTGGCATCAGTGGATAATGTGTCATATAATTTAATGATGTTCTTCAACTTTCCATCCTCTGTAATTTCACTGAGAAGTTTATCAATGGGAGCAATAGTTAATTGTGTCTTCTTCTTAGGAGTCATCTTCTTTTTCTTTGGAGTTAATTTCTTTGCTAGGGGCCTCACTGCCTGTTGCTTCTATCTTGTCCTCTTTGGTGTAGGAGAAGGTGCCAGTGAAAGTTTTCTTTTCCTTTCAACTCTCTTAAATACAATAGGTATGTCACTTTCTAAAGAAGTTCCAACCGGTAAAAGGTGAGTTTCCAGTTGAAGTGCTTCCAACTCACTTTCAGTTATACCGATTTGTTTTAGCACGTCTTCTTTAATAGCTTTTGCCTACCATGTTCCTTTTCTAATAGTTGCCTCAACCTTCTTAACTCTTTTCCTTGATTGAATTTGGCTTTCTATAGTTTCAGTACTACCAAATACTTTTTCTTCCGGTTCCTTAGGAGCTTTCAGGAGGACTTTTGCATAAGTTTCTATTATGTTGTCATCAGCTGCATACCCCATTTCAGTAACCCAGATGGTTCTAGGAATAACTGCCTCCATCCAAACTTGATCTTTCTTTATCACAAAATAGATTTCCTTTTGGTACTTTTCCATAATAGCTTGTGATAGCCTTACTCTTGTTTTCATTTGAGCCTTTAGTGCTTGAAAGTTCTCATTTATGGTTTTCTCCTGGTTCTCTTCCATATTGTTTAACAATTCTGATAGTTGTTTTCCTACTGGTATATCAAATCCAAAATATTTGGCACCAATACCGGGTACTTGTTTGGTTATGTATAGCATTAGACAAACAAGTAGGTTTCCAAATCTGAATGTTCCTTTCTTTTCCCTTTTGATCTTTCCTAGATTGTCTATTAGCTCATCTTTAAGCCATTCACATATGTCTATCCTTGCATTATCATTTACCATATCATAGGCACTCTTAATACATAGGCTAGAAACTGAGTTTAACCTATTTGCATGTGTAGCCTTGTAACCTAAGATCATACTGATAAATTTGATATTTGTATCATTTACATCATTTACCCTTAGTGATCTTTTATCAAATGTTGCACCGGTTAGGTTGGTCACTAAGTCATTTGAGACCTTCTTAGTTTTGTCAGGTCTATTGCCAGTGGAGGGTAACCCTTTTACTACCCTTACCACTTCTTTTGTGGTCTTGTGAATAGAGTCTACCTAGAAAAATTCACCATGTACCCTACTCAACACAATTCTTATGATATCCTTGGGGAAATCCGGGATACTAAGAATTTCAGTGAAACCTAGGGTTTCTACTATCTTGTGTTCAGGTTTGACATTTCTGGATTCATCATAGATTACAGTCTCATACATATTTTTAATTTCATCATCACCTAGTTCATCAATATGACAATGTATATACATTCTAGGGTCTTTAGCATATACTACTCCTTTAGGGATTTGGGAGAATGCACCTATGCTGTCATCTTTCTTAGCAATTTCAGGAACTAGCTAAAAAATGGATCTAGGTTTCTTAACAACTTCAACAACAGTAGGGTTTGCAATAAATTTAGGAGTGGATGAAGATACCATAGCTATAAATACCTCAATCTGCCTTAAGGATGAATGCTTTGATGGATTTCTTCATTTCTTTGCTTGGAGTACCTTCGCTGAAGAATTTTCATGCTCTCGAAGATTTGAATGCTCGGTGAATAAAAAAGAGCCAAAACACTTGCTTTATAATGTTATTTTTGCCAACTACCACATTTAATGCTTGTCGGTTAAGTCACAACTTAAGTCATCTATCAGTATAGAAGTAATTTCAACTTCTCACCATCAATTAAGGGAATAATAGCATGTTTTTCATTTTCTTGCTAAGACCCCAAAAGAATTTTCTTCAGTTAGATGAGGAGTCTCCTACCAGTGGAGTGTTACTCTATTCTGCCAGTGGAGGTGTAATCATATCAACATTCTGATCTGACTTTCTGATCCATTGTTTTGAAAATTCTTGCTTTACCTCTTCAACTTTTTCTTTACCTTTCAAGCTAGGACCTTTGTTATTTGTCGGTGATGCCTTACTTCTGTAAAATTTAGCAATATGTCCAATCTTTTTACAAGCATAACAAGTCACATTGTTCTTTTGAATAACTTTCCCATATCCTATGCTGGTATGTGTTCTGCATTGATTAGATAAGTTCCCAAATCTTCCACAAACATAACATCTCACATTCATTCTACAATTTTCTAAATTATGACCAACTTTGTTGCATTTAGAACATTGACCGGTGGGTGTATTAGTGTTCTGATAATTTCTAGATCCACACTAATTTTCTCTATGACCATACTTGTTATAGTTAAAGCATTTGCTAGTAAACTTGTAAGCAGTAGGTTGTCTTACCAGTTTGCTATGATCATGATTGTTTACAGTACCGGAGCTTTCACCAACTTCAAAGCCAAGGCCGTTTGTATCACCATTAGGTTTCTGATTCTTCAGCATGTCACCAAGTTCTTTTGAACTTTTCTTGAATTTTTCTTTATGATGATTTGCAGCAGTTAGTTCACTTTCCAAGATTCCTTTCTGTCTTATGAGTCCAAATATGTCATTTTGTGTGTGCATTAGATCTATCTTCAACATATCATTTTCATGACTAAGTCTTATGTTTTCATTTCTAGCATCATTTAGTCTTCTGGCTAAGTCTTCATCATTCTTCTTCCTATCTTCAATTTCTTTACAAAATCTCATAGTCATATCTTGCATCTCATTTTGTGTTTTATTGATATCTTGTCATAGTTTGTTTACTAGATCATTAAGAGTTTCCTTTTCATCATTCTCATTCTGCATCTTTTCACAAAGTTCTCTTCTCTTATTTCTTGCAATGGTAAGATTTTCTTGAAGTTCTTGAATGATATCCTGAGCAACCTTTAGATCATCTTCAAGTTTGATATTCTTCACCTTTTCTACATCCTAGTCTGAAAGAGTTGTTTTCAATTGTTCTCTCAAGTTTTCCATCTCTACCAGTGATAAGATCTTCCTCAAGCTGTTAGTCTTCTAAAAATAGAGGACCAGGCTCTGATACCAATTGTTAGCATTCCCAAAGATACTGAGAGGGCGGGGTGAATCAGTATCTAACCAGTTTATAAATTTACTTGACTTAAAACATGAAAAGCATATTAAACTGTGTATCGATAAACCAAAAATAATGCAGTAAAAAAGAATAACAACAAACACATGAAAAGCACACCATAACATAGTAGTTTAACAAGGAAGCTCGGTGTGGGAAAAAACTCGGTGGGATTTGTGACCCACAATATTCACTTACTGGCCAATAAGGGAATATTATTGTTTTACAAGAGGGGCCTGCACATGCAGGAAGGCCAAGTGCTTAGAGCTCACTGCTCAATTACAAAGGAAGTCACACTGACTTACACTCAAGACCTAGGTTGACACCTAACAATGAAGGGACTTCACAAGACATCACAAAGATAACAACCATAACATTAAATCAAATCACATCACAAGGCTAACATAAAAAGAAATAAACTTCCAGAGGCATAATCAACATTCAAGGCATAAGGATAATGGAGCCTCATGTGGAATCTGCCTCAACCTTGGAGCCAAACAAGGGAGGTTGGTTCACTGCTCCAATGGTCTTGCCAATATTAGATCCCAAAATAACCTACCTAGGATTCTTCATTGGGGCACAAACTCAAATTAATTATCTTGATTAAGTGAATTCTTATTTAAACAACCCACTAATAATTTTATTAAGGTTGTAACTTGCAATTATAAATGAAAACTCTTCATGTGGTCCAATGACAGCTATAGATGCTAAGAATCCTTTCTAGGAACCTCTTAGAAGCCTATTGCTCATGAACATGATCTAACACATGTAAGAGCCCACTCTCCCTAACCATGGATCAATACCTTAGGGTGAAAAATAACCAAAATAACATCACATCAACATCATGAAGGCTCTCCAAGAACATAGATTATACAGTCACAACATCACTAATATAAACTGAAACACAAAATGAATCATATGTCCATAAGAAAAGTAAGAGCCTCCACCAAATCAATACAATCAATGAAAAGAGGAAAATATAGAGATCAAAAGACAATCAAAAAGTAAGAACAATCCTCAACAATGAGGGATCTCTCATAACCATTCCTCAATAGCAAGGAATTCTTCCTCTTACTGAAGCAAATCAACAGATAAGCAATACCCTCAATGGTAAGGAAAAAATCATCCTACCAGAGTCATAAACAATAATAAAAGGAGAAATAAATCATCAAATGACCTCTTTGAGAATCCAAAGTGATCACACAGAGCCTCTGGTAAAAGCACACAATTCATAAAAGCTTTCACACTTGGAAACATACAAAACTAACAATTTCTAAGCAAATCAGCACATCAAGAAAATAGTTTGGCACATTTCGGAGACAAATTAGCACATAGGGGACATTCCCTAGTGTATCCATGGTGAACATTAGCACATTGGTGTTATCTTTTAGTGTTTTGGGTTCAGAGAGAAAAATTGACATAAAACAGAAGAATAAAGTGACAAAACTGCACAATCTTGTACATAGGCTCTCAAGATGAACAAAAGACACTCCCATAAGGCCGGGAGGACAAAATAGGGCTAGAAAAATCATGAATTAAAATCACCAATTCATAAAAATGATATCCAACAACAAATACCAATGCCTCCTTCATACAGGCTTACACAGAAAGACACCAAGTTTACATAGAAACTCATGGAGATGTAGTATATCATAATGGGAGGTAGAACAACAATATAAAGGAAGCTTAATGACCAAAAAGAATACAAGGAAGGGAAAACACAAAATCCATAAGTTAAATCTACAGTATATGTTGGATAATAGAGTTGTTGGAATGTGTTGTTGTCATTGATGTCAACATATTCCTATATTGCTGAGAATTTGTTTGTTGTAGAGAGTTGGTTTGGGTAATCTTTTGAAAATGTATTGATGCAGTTTAATGGGTTTTGAGATACCTATCTTTAGTTGATTCAATATGAGTTTTAGTACTTCAGAAGGTTTTTTATCCAAGTTATGAGGTCTAGTATGTGGACTAGTTTTTCAGTGTTCAATGTTGTAGAGCTATGATATTTGATCCATATTGCTATGGAATGATGATATCCTAAGTTGCAAATTTTGGAGAGTGTTCAGGATGTTCATGTGTGTCCTCAGTTTGGATGGTTCATGATTTAGAACTTCACAAGCATATCTTTTAGTTTGTTAGTTGGTGTTCTTGAGCTCTAGTGATGGAATAATGATGATTATTGTTATCTGAGTTGTTGGAATTATTGCGGTGGAATTCACGTTGCTTGTTGATGTTCTCTAATTGTGTTTGATGCATTGATCATGGTGTGTGTTATTGAAGATTTTATTAGTCTGTTGGTATTCTGTTGAACACAAGATGCCACCGAGAGAAGGGGGGTGAATTAGTGATTTCCAAACTTAACCCTTTTCTATCCTATGTGTGTATATCGATTAGCTGATCTAGCATAAAGAAGACATACCAATTAGATGGGAGAATGACACAAATGAAACCATACATAAAAGGGACATCACATAAAATCAGATGTAGGAGTAAAACCCAAGATCGGAAAAACCTCGGTGACAAATGCTACTAGAGACTATTTCTCCAATTCAGCCTCACAATGAAAACCTCGGTTACAACATTTAGGGCACCAACCCAAGGAGTAAAACTCCTTTAGGGCACCAACCCAAGGAGAACCAGCCCCTAATTTTTGGGCACCGACCCCTACAATGAGCCCCAACTCAGTGATCTACAATGAACATATATCAGAGACAAAAGTAATATCCTTGTTACAAAAGAACTTTGTAAAACTCATGGAAGTCTCTCCACTGATTTTCCTCTCTCGTATTCTCTACTGGTTCTCTGCTCACCTTCTTATTGTTACAACCTTATCTCCTCCTACAACTCACTTTCTACTGCAACCTTGCCGATTTAGCATCCACTTCCTCTTTGTTGGTTTTGCTCTCTGCAAGTTCTCTATTCTCTCTGTTACACTGCTGCTAGCCACCACTGGTCTTCTTCACTCAGTCAGTTGTCTGTTATTTGATGTCTATTCTCAGCATATCGGTTCTCTTATGATTCTCACTATGTTCTCTTTTTTGCAATCTTCTTTTCCTCTTCTCTACTAGTTCAATCATCATTGGTGCACTCCTCTGTCAGACTACCAATTGCCTCACTCTCATCGGTTGAACTCTTCAAACTAGTTCTCTCTCACACACACTCAGTCTCCGCTATGATTTTTGTTTGAGCACTTGAATGGTTGGCTCTCTGGTTTTCACTCTATCATGCAAAAACACCAACTACATCTTTGGCTCACACTCTTATGGCCAGATTTTCCCACCTAAATGTTGGTTTGAACACTGGCACACTAGGGTTTCCACAATTCATTGAATCTACATCCAATCTGATCTCTGATCATCATGGCACATCATATCCGATTAGATCTCATGTCCTTGATTGATGACTTACAACTCATCAATTAGCTTTGCCATACTCTTTACCTTTCAACACACGTCTTCTATCTTTAGCCATCTGTAACATGATTTTTTGCCTTGTGTCTTGTCAATCATGTGTGTGATGTGGTTTCCTTCACCCAATTTGATAAGCAAGATAATTCTGTATTGGATCTCTATCATTTCCTTGATCTCAAGCCGCAATCCTCTACCATCCTTCCTTAAGCTTTATAGTCATCTTTAAATGTTGAAACAACTGACAACAACCTTACTGACATACCACATTAACCTATGCATGCATGCCACTTTAACTTTGTGTGGCACCTTTGTGGACATCCACCTTGGCACACTATGTCGGTTTGACTTGGTCACCGACCTACAACACACAACTGGACCGACTCACATACCCTGTCGGTTATACCCTAACTAGTCTACCTTCAACTCTGCACTTTACTTCTCTTTCAGTGGAACAACTACACTAGTCAACACACTAGCCAACCTACCTCGTGTACATCTTCAACAAATGGGAGCCTTTCACTTCTGCTCCTTATCAACTTTACCGGTGGACATACTTATCGGTAGCCACTTTGATGACACCATGTCATCAACCTTCAACAATCTCCAACTATCTACATTTGTGGCAACAGATTTCAGGAATCTTCATTCTAGGTTCTACAAGCAAGACAACACCCTTTGTTGTACAAGTTCAATCAAGGCAACTTGCCCTCTACAAGACACCTATTCCTAGTAGCCCTGGTTTGAGCCTTTAAGGGAAAAAATTTTAAATTATCCTAATGACACCCTATAATATTGACACTTTAGATGCCTCCTTTGGTGGCACAAAACACTTCTAGAACTTAGACCCCAACTCTTGCATTGATTGGGTCAAATGCTACTTCTACGGGAGGCCTAATAGGGCTTTTAGGCCACTTTTACAAAGCAACCATATACCAGTGCGTTGATCTAAAGACACCAATGGATTGGAAAGTTTTGCACACATCCCAAAACACCAAGTCCACCATTATATAGGGTCCACTGCTCTTGTTTCTACTTCTACACAATTATTAATAGTCAAAACCGGCTAGTAACATGAGGATGCCTAGCCTAGGGCTTGATCCCAAAATTCACCAGTTTAATGGCCCACTCAGAAGGTGTTATTAAGATACTATTATATATATAGATACATCACATACAAGTTCTTCAATTTCACATCATGGTCTATACTAAATTATTCCTAAATGCATAATACAAATACTTCATCTTGTTATTCGTAGAAAGATCAACATAATGGGCTAATTTTATGAACAAAGCATTAGTTAAGAGGATACACAATCTTTTCTCATTATATGTAACATTATTATTTATACATAAGGAGAGAAACCTTTATCATTCAGGTAAGCACTAGAAATTTATACATTATTATTTCTCTCATTCTGGAGACATGCATATGGAATTAATACACACTTTGCTTAACATTATAATTCCTAGAAGGGATTAGAGAGAAACAAAAAGCGTAGACATCTAAGATTCCCAAAGTTCCAATGACACTTATTTGAACACAAATCTCAAGAGTAACTTAATTCAAAGGAATATCAAAGCACATTCACAACACTAAGAGTAACAACCTTAACCAAAGATACCTGTGTTTGCAACATGGGCTCTGATACAAAATATAATGCCCACCAAAATACCCTAGAGAAACTAAATAGCTAACATACTATTGGAGATTAAAATTTTTTTATTAACATCTATTAACAACTAATGTAACACATAACATCTCCATTTAACTACATTCATTAATAATTTAACCATTATGAACATGCATCATTACTCATTTCATTAATTTACGCAAGAAGAAATAACATAACATCATTAACCTTTTCCTAATAGGGTACTTCAATGTCATTACCTAATTAACTACAATAATGACATCCTACTCACATGATAAATATATTCCATCTTGAATTATTGCATCATTTTCAATTTCCTAACCATGTGATATGAAACCTACTTGATTATTTATCCATTAAGATATGTATAACATTCTATCATTCTACTAGCATATTACATTTATTCTTAAAAAATGCAAGACAACCCCTTAATCCTACATTCATTTTATGCACCAAAACTAAATGTGTTTGTGTAGGGGAAAAAGCGAGACTAGGACAATGTACCCTAATCCTAACTTTTGACACACATTGCAGAATACGAAAGAGCCTAGAGATATCGCACGGTTGGCTACTTCTTTTGGTGAAAGAGAGAGCCACGGGATATCTATTAGGATTTCTATTCCCTTGTTGAAATTGAAAGCTAAAATGATACAAGTTCAAACCCTAACCTCGAAATGTAAGTATGAACTAGTAACAAGTTTGCAGAATTGAGATTAAACAATAGACAGCTGTAAATGTAAGGATAAAATAAGAATGCAGATATGTACCCGGAGTCAAAATTGGACTGAAAATGTTCGGGACGGGGGCGCGGGCGCCACTGTCCTGAAAACTGCACCGGAAACCACTATTTTGCACCCTGAAACACTGTCTGGAAACTGTCGGAGAGCTGTCTGTCCGGAGGACCAGGGCGCCCAGCGCCCCTGTCCTGGTCTTCTGAGCTGCAATTTTATACAGGGTTCTGTCTCAGTCTCCTCTTTCCGGATCTGTGTCCTGCGGCGTCGTCCGAATCCTGAAACCTGCAATAATATCTGAAAAGGGGGAAGGGTGGCTATATAGGGTTTTGCCTTAGTCAAACCCCTGCTTCGATGATTTCCACCTCCATGAATAGCCAAGTTGTTTTGTAAAATGTATTGTGTGTGCAGACCTAGTGTGTGTGCAAGGTCCAAAATGCAAGAAAGCAAACTAGAGCAACCTAGAAAGTAAACCCTAATTGCTTGTAAATGATAATGCAAATGCTATAAATCAAGATGCAATGTGATCTAAAGCATGAATAAATGATATATCAAAGCTTATGTAAGGACATGAAAACAATATGAAATCATACCCAACCCTTAGGGGAGGAGTACAAGCCAATCTTCAGTCGGTAATCTCCTATTGTTCTTCAATGTCTTCCAAGCCCTAATTGGATGAATGAATGAATTTGATAGATGCTTGATAGAATGATGTTGAATGTTGTTGAAGTCTTCAAAGATCTTCTCTTTCGCTGCATATCCAGTTCCTGGAAACAAAAATCCGATCCCTTCCAATGAGGAAAGAGAGCTTTTATGTATGAAACCCTAGGTCGTAAATTCGTATTTTGGCCGACCTAGAGATTGAATATCTCGCCAATTTCTTGGGGTTAAGCTTTATTTTATGATTGGATCGTGCTCCCAAAATTTCGGGAAAAATGTCTGGGACCATGTTGCACAGGCGCCATGGTCTCGACAACTTTTCACCAAATTTTCAGGGCCGTCGGATATGATGATTTTAGAGAGAATCCCGAAGTTACAGGTGATTTCGAGATGTTTAGACCCCGAAACCAAGCCCCCAAGTTCGAAATAGGACTTAATTAGGGTTTTTGATTAAATGATGTATTGGAGGAATAAAATGCGAAGGGCACGCTTTAGTGAAAGGGCCCAACTTTATGATGTAGAGAATGATGAAATAGGGACCTTAGACCTAATTAATTTGATTAATTAAGTGCTTAAGGAGAAATACAATGCAAAATGCAAAATGCACTAAGGCGGGTGCTAAACTAGGTGTGAAATTGTACCACCCTAGCGAGTGTGTACAATTTACGACACTACAGTGTTTTAACCCATCATTTCCTATCTACATGCTCTTTATTCTTTTCCATGATAATGCAATCCTAATGCATAGGCATGATCCATCTCTACCAATCCATTTAAAACATTCTTTTATGGTATGATGAATCAATAAGGATCCATACAAATACTAAGAGGGGGGGGCATGAATCAGTAGATAGAAAATTGACTAAATTTTCACCAAAATAAAAAACAATCTCACAAGCCAATCTCAAAATTAACTGGTTCAAACACTAAACTCCAAACTTCAATAGCATTGATAGTTTACCAGTTTGACTAGCATATCAAAATAATAGTATAATAGCTCTAAAAACTCCTAAACCATTTATCAAAAACATCAAAATACATTACTAACAATAGTAAAAGCACATTTGAGATTACTGTCGGTCATCTTATCATATCTAAGTGGATTTAACCATTAAGAAAATTAACCATATCAAACATAACCACAAAAGCCATTCACCACTTGACACAATGATTTTTGATGTGTAAACTTAAATGGGAAAAACCACGATGGGGATGAATACCCAGAATTATTCTGAACTCTTCTAAAGTTTTCCCTGTTAGGAGCCAAGCCTGTTAAAGCTTTCACAAAAATTCCTATTAGGAACATATCTTGTTAGGGACCACTTGATTAAGGGATTGACTATAATGCCCTATTAGAAGCAATACCCTATTAGGAGTAACTTCGGTAGAGGATTTGAAATCCAAGCTAATGGATCACCTCATTAGAGGATTTAGATAGGACTAAGCTTGTTAAATCTTACCTGGTTAAGGGATTTGACTGTTGTAATTGTTAGAGAACAAAAGGGGTTTACTAATCTAGTAAATAGCACTACTCTACTTGATCGGATCCTTTTCATGCTTCTATCTACCTTCACACATACTTCAAATACACCTTCTGGTTTGGCAATCAATCACAATAACACTTAACCAAAATTTCCAACACTACAACAAAACAACTCATCAACCTTATATGCAAAACAACGGGTCGGTAACACATAAAAAACCTAAGGTCTCGTAGAGATTATAAAAAAATCGGTTCAATTATGACCATTAGATTACATAGAAATCATTGTTTATTGTTCAAGACAACCTCGACCGCTCCTTGATCACTGATTCATCAATCTTGTAACTCATCACGTGGTTTCCTCTTCATGCAATGTGCTCGCTCTTTCCCAAGATAAAACCATTATCTCTATGCTCCAAAAACCATTTGAAAATCTTCACATACAACATGCATACATGGCATAATCATTACCATTCATCATTTGATCATAAACCAATACAACCAATTCACCAAGCTTCATCGGTTAGGGTTTGGCACATCAATAGGTAGGGTTATCGGTTGATCATATTACTTCTCAAGTAATACCGGTTGTCATCACTAGCTCACCTACTAGTCACAAAACACCATCATATCAACATCATATACTAGTTACAATTGACATCAATGACAACATAATAGTTCATCAACACAATATTCATGCAAATGCCAACAATATCCCCCTTTGGCATTGATGGCAATACAAATATCAATACCCTTGATTGTGATAATTGAGATTAATGCACATACACAGGTATAGGAATCATGGTTTACATTTTACCATGTACTCTCCTTCAACTAAGTCTTTGTGTCTTTAGCTAGCTACAATTCATCTCTTTGGAAATCATACAATTCTTCTCCATAAACATATAGTTCTTCTCCTCCAAACATATAGTTCTCCTTCCCCTTTGACAACAATGCCAAAATGAAAGTAAAACATGTAGTATCATACCCCACTATTCTTCATCAACAATCTCCAACCTGATGCTCCCCCTATGGAGTAACTACACTCTACACCAATCCTGCTTCAAGATTCTTCAATTACCTCTGGGATTGATGTATTCCACATCTGCTCAATTGACCTTATGTAGGGGCACAACCCCTAGCTGACCTCTAAGATACTCAAAAGTAGTCTTAGGTGGAGGTTTAGTAAAGATATCCACTAGCTGCTCCTTGGTAGATACATGCTCCAATAATACATCTTTACTTTGCACTTTTTCTCTCAAGAAATGATATTTCAGCTCAATATGCTTGGTTCTAGCATGCAACACTGGCTTTTTTGAGATATTTATTGCACTGGTGTTATCACATAAAATCTTTATTGGTTCAGTAATCTTCAACTTGAATCCTTCAAGAATGTGTTTCATCTAGATTGCCTAGGTACAATTCATATGCGCTACAACATATTCAGCTTAAGTAGTGGACTATGACATACAACTCTACTTCTTGTTGGTCCAAGATACAAGTCTTCCTCCAAGAAAGAATGCACCACTGATTGTGCTCTTCCTGTAATCAACATTTCCTACCCAGTCTACATTTATATAAACATTCAAATCAAATTTACCTACATATGGATACCATAATCCATAATCAATAGTACCTTTCAAATACCTAAATATCCTTTTAGTTGCAATCATGTGTCTCTTTTTTGGGTTCTTCTAAAATCTAGCAACTAAACCAACTACATGAGAAATATTCGGTCTATTGTGAACAACATAATGTAGTTTCCCTATCATTGATCTATACTTCTTTTCATCAACAGATGCGACATCATCCTCCTTGGATAGTTTACAACCTATAACCATTGGTGTCTCAACTGGTTTACAGTCACTCATTCCAAATGTCTTCAATACCTCTTTCACATATTTATACTGTGTGATAAAAATACCACTCTTCATCTACTAAATTTGCAAACCTATGAAATTTTTTATCTCTCTTACTAGAGACATTTCAAATTTACTTTTCATCTCATTTGCAAAGGCATCACTCATGTCATCATTGCCTCCAAATATTATATCATCCACAAACACTTCACTAACCAGTATCTTATCTCCTTTAGTCTTGAGATCTATATTGTTGCCTTCATTGCTTCTCTGAAAACCTATCTTCATCAGGTGTGAATGTAGTCTTTCATATCATGCTCTTGGTGCTTGCTTTAAACCATATAGTGCCTTGTTTAGTTTACACACCATAACCTTTGCATCAATCAAAGCATAACCATCTGGTTGCTCAATGTATACTTCCTCTTCTAGTATTCCATTGAAGAATGCTATCTTTAGGTTATTCTTCCTCACTATCATCATCTTCTAAATCTACCTATTTTTGTTGAACTGGTACTACAACATTCACTTCATTAGCTTCTGGGTTCACCAGTTTTGGTTCAAAATCAGAATGTAAGGTCCATCTTCCTTCTTCTCCTCATAGGTTTCTCCTGAAAATTTAGGATACTCATCTACTCGGATATCAGAACTCTCAAATGATTCTCTTTGTTTGGTTGTTGTAATATTTGTAGACCTTATTTTTGGTGGAGTAACCAAGAAATATGCCTTCATCACTCTTAGCATCAAACTTACTAACATAGTCACCTCTCTTGATAAAACATTTACTGCCAAAAATCTTAAAATAACTGACATTAGGTGATTTACCATACCAATATTCATAAGGAGTTTTATCCTTACCTCTCTTTACCAATATCCAATTCATAGTGTATACAGTTGTGTTGATAGCTTCTCTCCATAAAGTTTTTGTTACACCTCCTTGTATTAGCATCGTTCTAGCAGCTTCAACAACTGAGTAGTTGTTCCTCTCTACAATACCATTCTATTGTGATGTCCTCGGTGCAGAAAGCTGCCTCTTAATTCCACTGTCTTCATAATATCTAGTGAATTCATCTAAAGTAAATTCACCTCCTTGATTAGTCCTAAGACACTTTTTCTTCTTACCACTTTCCTTTTCAGCTAAGGCTTGAATGCCTTGAACTTACTAAAAGATTTTGTTTTGTCCTTCAAGAATGTCACCCACATCATTCTTGAGAAATCATCAGTGAAGATCATAAAATATCTATCACCTTGAATACTTTTAGTCCTTATTGCTTCACAAAGATCTGTATGAACCAAATCTAACAAATGTTCTGCTGAGAAAGATTTTCTCTTTAAATTTGAGGATGTCATCTTTCCTAACTGACATTCCTTATAGAGACCATTCACTAGTTTTTCCAATTGAGGCAAACCTCTTAATGACTTGGACTTACTATCTTTGACAATGTTATCAAAATTTATATGACAAAAACTTTGATGCCAAAGCCAACTATCATCTACTTTAGCAATTAAATAGTTGTTGAATTTAGGATTTAGGTGAAATAGGTTACCTTTTGCTTGATTTCTGGTTGGAATCAGTTCACCTTTTCTCCCATAGATTTTGCACATTCCATTCTTAAATTCCAATGGATAACCTATGTCATTGAGTTGAGCTACACTCAAAAGATTGTCCTTTAATCCTTCAACCTACTAGACATCATTTGTACTACTCTTTCCATTAAGAGAAATGGTTCCCTTTCCTTTTACCATGCAAGGTGAGTCATTTCCAAATCTCACAACTCCTCCATCAAATTCCTTCAAAGTAATAAATTTACTCCAGTCACCGATCATGTGGTGTGAACAACTACTATCTATGATCCAATGATTAGAGCTATTCATGTGAGAAACTAATGCCTTATGATCATATGTCTCCTCTTTAATGGCAACACAAACAATGTCTTCAATAGAATCTCCCTTAGATTCCTCATTAGTGATACCACCATCAACTGCAATGAGGCAATCTCTTTTGCCTTTAGCTTTGTACTTCTTGTATTTCTCACACTTATGCTCATTGTCACCATTAGGACAGTTAGCTGTAGTATGTCCAATCTTGTTACATGTAAAACACTTCAAATTTAATTTACCTCTATACTTACCGGTACCTCTGGGTAACCACTTGGCCAACAATGCTTCAAGCTCAATTAGAATGTCTTCATCATCAACTTCTCTGTTGGATCTGGACTCATAATTGTGACTAACATATGTGCTTTTCCTTATTGGTGGGTTTGAAACTGAAGCTCTAAATGAAGATTTAGATTTCTGAGCACTACCATCATAACCATTTAATTCAAATGCAGTAAGTTTACCAATGATGGAGTCAAGAGTTACCTTAGTTTTATCAATAGACTTGAGCTCTTGAATGGCTACAACTCGGATAGTGTATACTGGTAGAAGGGTTATCAATACCTTACTAACCACTATGGCATCCTCCACTTTACCACCAACAGTCTTGATCTCACCAACTATCTCCTTGAGCCTTGGACCATACTATTGAATATTCTCACCTTCAGCCATCCGCATGTCATCAAATTTACCTCTCAGACTCTCTTCTTTGGAAATCTTCACATGCCCATCACCACTATAGGTTTCCTCAAGTTTCTTCCACACATCATAAGTAGTCTCCAGACCATGGACATCAACATACTCTGAATCAGACAAAGAACTGATAATGGCCTCCATTGCTTGATTATTGACTACCTAGACTGTTGATGTAGATTTTCATCCTATCACTCCATATTTTGTAGTTTTCCCTATTAAACTTCGGACCTTCTTTCTTCATCATGTTCTTCTAGATCTTTACCTCAATCTATTAGGCTTAGACACTCAAGGACTTGAAAATGCTTTGATACCAGTTGATGGTATGATGAATCAATAAGGATCTGGACAACTATTGAGAGGGGGTGAGTGAATCAGTAGAGAGAAAACTGACTAAACTTTCACCAAACTCAAAAAATATCTCACAAGCCAATCTCTGAACTAACTGGTTCAAACACTAACCTACAAACTTCAATAGCATTGACAGTTTACCAGTTTGACTAGCATATCAAAATAATAGTATAACAGCTCTAAAAACTCCCAAACCATTTATCAAAAACATCAAAATACTTTAGTGACAATAGTAAAAGCACATTTTAGATTACCACCGATCATCTTATCATATCTAAGTGGATTTAACAGTTAAGTAGGTTAACCATATCAAACATAACCACAAAAACCATTCACCACTTGACACAATGATTTTTGATGTGGAAACCCAAATGGGAAAAACCATGGTGGGGATGAATACCCAGAAGTATTCTAAACTCTTCTGAAGTTTTCCCTGTTAGGAGCCAAGCCTATTAAAGCTTTTACAAAAAGTCTTGTTAGGAACAGATCCTATTAGGAACCACCTGGTTAAGGGATTGACTATAATGCCCTATTAGAAGCAATACCCTATTAGGAGTAACCTCGGTAGAGGATTTGAAATCCAAGCTAATGGATCACCTGGTTAGAGGATTTAGATAGGACTAAGCTTGTTAAAGCTTACCCGATTAAAGGATTTGACTGTTGTAATTGTTAGAGAACAACAGGGGTTTGTTGATCTAGTAAATAGAAATACTCTGCTTGATTAGATCCTTTTCATGCTTCTATCTTCCTTCACACATACTATAGATACACCTTCTAGTTTGGCAATCAATCACACTAACACTTAACAAAAATTGCCAACACTACAACAAAATAAATCATCAACCTTATAAGAAAAACAACAGGTCGGTAACACATCACAAACCTAAGATCTCATAGAGATTACAAACAAATCTATTCAAGTATGACCATTAGATTACATAGCAATCAATGCACATTATTTAAGACAACCTTGACTGCTCCTTGATCACCACTTCATCGAATCTTGTAACTCATCATGCGGTTTCCTCTTGATGCAATATAGTGGCTCTTTCCCAAGATAAAACCATTATCTCTATGTGCCAAAAACCATTTGAAACTCTTCACATACAACATGCATATGCGGAATAATCATCACCATTTATCATTTTATCATAAACCAATACAACCGATTCACCAAGCTCCATCGGTTAGGGTTTGGCACATCAACAGGTAGGGTTACCAATTGATCTCACTACTTCTCAAGTAATATCGATTTCCTTCACTATCTCACCTATCAGTTGCAAAACAACATCATATCAACATCATATACCAGTTAAAATTGACATCAATGACAACATAATAGTTCATCAATGCAATCTTCATGCAAATGCCAACATACTTCAATTACATCTAATACTAGAATTATCATCTTTTTTATCATTAATTCCAAATGTACAATGCAAGAATCTTAATGCAAACTTATTACTTACAATCCTTTACATGATATACATAGTGTCCCTCTATCAATGCATCTATATGAGTCATTCATCTTCGCTAGACCTAGTTAACATCTTCTAACATATTCATTTCTTACATTATGAATAATCCACTTCTAAGGATCCTTCACATTCTAATTTACATCCTAAACATTCCATAGAATAATACAATTTAACCAGAATGCAAATCCATTTCTATTTCAATCAAAATCCATTTTAATTCCAAGGTACATAAAATCACATCCTTACAATAATATAATTACATCTCTAATGTCTCATTACATTTAATGACATAATCCTAATTTCCAATTACAACCATCTTACAAATACAAGCACATAAAATACATCATGATCATAGCTCATCCTATTACAAGAATTCCAACTACTACATACAAGAATATTACATTACATGAATTCCAAGATATTCAATACATAAATCTGCTACAAGGTACTTCCATAATCCATCAAGAAGGGGAATCCATATCCATGCAAGAAGAATCCAAGAGAATATCCGAATGGCTAAAAAGCACCGACCACCCAGCCATGTGGATCCAAACAAACCACCCCCCATTCTAGGAGATGACACAAGGTCCCAATGCACACCAATCCTAGCTAATTAGTCAAATAGATTTCATCATTCAAAGGTATAAGACCTTTAAGTTTGATGACATCTTGGTTTCCCAAACCTAATACCACCTAAAATAAAAGATAAGATTCCTAAGTTTGGTGGGTTGAAAGATGAATCAATAGACAAGCATTTGCAGTGGTTTAGTGATTTGATGGAGGACTATGAAGTTGAACATGAGGATATATTTATGAGACTTTTTGTTTATTATTTGAAGGAGGATGCCACGAGGATGCAAGGGAGTGGTTTTCAAGTTTTTTACCACATTCAAACAGCTCATGGGAGGAGTTCCAATCAACCTTTAGAGAGCAATTTTGTGAAAGAGTTTCTGGGTCTTCTATACTAGCGGAGTTCATGGAGATTCATATCGAAGAGTATGAACTTGTATCAAATTTCAACCTCTAATTCTCAAAGGCATTGAAGAGATTCCCTCAATAAATCAGACCATTTAATAAAATGGCCATAGTGATTTACCTTGGTGCATTCAATGGAAAGATGAGCTATAGGCTAAGAAATGAAAGTCCAAAAAGTTTGTATGAAGCCTATGAGTTAGCCAAGAACATTGAGAATGTTTGTAAGTTTAAAGTGAGTATGAAGATAAAGCCCAAAAAGAAAGCTTCATATGCAATTAAGAAAGATGGTTTTGAGGTTAGTAATGATTCCCAGCTTGTTGTTCAAATATGTATACCACTCCAAAATACTAATCATGTCTCATATAATGTAGTATTTGAGCCTAGAGTTGATGTAATGAACATGAATGAAGAAAGGGTACCTCAAACACTAGCTATGCCTCGAATACCTATTCAAGGCTACACATATGAGTAGCTAGGTTGTGTGTATGCACACAAAAATAATAATTTAAATCAGTATGAACTTGTTGTTCTGAGTCCATTGGCACATGTGAATTAATATTAGGTTGAGCCTCATATTTATTACCAGCAATATACAGATGTCACTAACCTAATGGTGTATAGTCAAGATTTGATTAATAGTGATATATGGATACTTGAGAAAAATGAAGCCATGGCAATGGCAGAGACTCAGTGGTAGTCTTGAAATGGTTTTGGTTCAAGAGGAATTCCTAGTACCATGGATGTAAGTGGTATAACATCTCAACTGGCAAGTGAACAAGAAAGACATAGTGTTGATCATGTACATGCAAATGTTGATGTCCATGCTGATTGTGACTTAAATGCTTATAATCAAAATATAAATTATTCTCATTATTGGAATTATAGTGTTTTCTATCCTAATGATTAGAATGACAGCTATGAGCCAAATTGGGAGTCTCTTGCATCATATGAGAATGGTGTAGACCTGAAAAATGTTGATGATCATGAGTATGTGCACAATGAAGAGGATGAAACCCAACATCCGAGCTACATTTATGAATATGAGTATGCTAATGATGAGTTTATTATTCAAAGTTATGACATGATGCAAGAGTATGAGATGGGCATAGTCCAAGAATAAAATACACCTAAAATAGATAAGGTGTCACATTGTGATCAACAATTGAATATGGTATGTGCAGCTGAGAATCCATTGTATGATGACACTATAGATGCGATTCAACCTATTTTTTGTAGTGATGTGTTTGAGAATGATTCCCATGTAATCTAAAATCTAGTATATGAAGAGGTAGACTAATTTTTTAGATGATAGGGATGTTCTATCAGTTTATTAAATTGACCTCCATGAAGCAGAGGAGGAATCATATGCTCCAAATGAACCTAATTTTGATGTGGAAGATGTCAATGCTTTATGTTCTTCATGGGATGAGCTACCTATGTATCATGATGAAGTGGATGGTGAAGAAATCAAGTGCACTCAAGACCAATTTACCTTAGAGATAGCTGATGTAATAGAAATACCACATTCTTATGTGGAGTCAGATGATGGGATCAAATGTAGCCTTGATTGGCAATAATCCTTGGTTGACACAAACTATCTCTATAGGGTGGAGGAAGTTAATAATGCTCATGAGAACATAGGATTGTTTGAGTTTCATGATGAGAATTCTGATGAATTTAAAAATGTAATGATTAATGATGATTTTGATAACTCAATGATGAACCACTAGTACCAAACCGGTACTGAGAGGGGGGGGGGTGAATCAGTACAAGCACAAATACAATCCAAAATTGGTTTGACAATAGATACTCCAAATGACTGAAAAATAGGGATACCGGTAAAATAGAGTGCAATTGGTAACATCCAGTACAGCTCAATCAGTCATGAACCGGTCACTCAATAAGCGTTCCTCTTAGCTCAATACTATTGTATCATTATATTCTCATGCATAAATAGGTAAACCTGACAATCAGATCTTCACAATAGTGAGTTCAATATGTTTTATAGATAGGCATAAAACATAGAACCTTCATGTGCTTAACAGGTAAAACAAAGCATCACAAGACAAAAGCATTTCACATGACACACATATTTTTCACATGGAAACCCAACTGGGAAAAACCATGGTGGGGATGAATACCCACAAGCTACTTTTTGAACTCTTTAGAAGTCCACTCTATTACGAGTCTTGTCTAGTTAAGGACATTACAATAGGTTTTGGTAGGAACCGATCCTGTTAGGGATCACCCGGTTAAGGGTTAAACTCGATATGGTCACCTTGTTAGAGGATTTCAAGAACTCAATAGCTAAAAGGATCTCCTAAGCTCTCTAGCTTCTCAGAACTCATTAGCCTCGAGTTATCCGGTTAAGGAATTTGAATGAAGTTGGTTAAGACCACCTGATTTAAGGGATTTTGAATCAAGCTAGTTAAGGCTACCCTGTTAGGGGATTTTACAACTATTGAAGTGGTTAGAGATCAACAGGAATTACAATGATCTGTTAACAACACTCAATGCTAATGCAGATCCATTTAGGCTCCTCTTTTCCTTCTGCACATTCACTTTGCAGGTATCTCTTCTCTCCTTTGGTCTGGCAAGAATTACATATCACTTCCCTTGGATACACACTCACAACTTTTGCCAACAACTTCAGAAAGAAACACAACATTGACCTTAAAGGAAACATACAGGTCGGTAGCAAAAACCCTAAACCCTAAACCTATTAGGTTAAGCAATTCAAATGGTTCGATCCTAACCATTGAATCATACTGCATTAAATGCAACAATCTTGAATCAATCTCAAGACATTCTCCATTGTCCATTATCCACCGATTTCATGGCGGTTGATAACCCTTTATGCGTTATCACAGTTTGATAGACTTCGTCCATTCCCGAGGTAGATAGGAATAGTCTTCTTCATGCAAGATCCTTCACGCGCATAGAGCTTACATGGCAACATGATCTGTCCTCCATCATATTGCTAACTCATCACACAAAGATCACCGATTGAGTCACATAGACTTGAGGTACTCCAACCAAAAACCCTAAAGTGGAAGATACCTACCAACCGGTAGTCATACAATGCTTCCATGTGCCGGTTCCCATAACTACATGCTAGTTCACCTTGAACAAATATGCCACTTCACTTTGGCATATAAACCGGTTCATACATATGCCGGTTCCTCTCTTTTCACCTATCACATGTGCCAGTTCACACCATGTCTCATATTGACATCAATGACAACATACAATATCATTATGTTTTCATGTTGGTTCACATAATGCCAACAATCTCCGTCTTTGGCATTGATGGCAATATACAAAAGATATCTTCTCTGCTTCACATCTTCTCCTCATTTGCTGTAGTTATCTTTTCACTTCACTCCTTCTCCCCCTTTGACAACAATGCCAAAGTGGAGGTACAATCATCTCTGTTTCATCATACTGCTCTCCCTGAGGAGTAGCATCCTTCAACACACCAATCAACCATAAATTTGTCTTTCCAGTACCTGACTAATGTGGAACAATCACTTTAGTTCACCTCCTGCAGGGGCAATACCCCTAATTCACCTCTCAAATGCACAAATGTTGTCTTTGGGAGAGGCTTGGTGAATATGTCTATTAACTGCTCCTTACTGGACACATGCTCTAGTGCAATCTCTTTATTCTAAACCTTTTCCCTCAAGAAATGATACTTAAACTCAAAATGCTTGGTTCTGGAATGTAAAACTAGATTCTTTGATATATTGATAGCACTTGTGTTATCATAGAATATACTTACCAGTTCAGATACAAGGATCGTGAAGCCTTCCAGTACATGCTTCATCTAGGTTGTCTGAGTGCAGTTCATGAAAGCTGTAACATACCCCACTTTCGCTATAGACTGAGAGATACAAGTCTTCTTTTTACTCATCCATGAGACCAATCTACCACCGAGAAAGAATGCACCACTAGTTGTGCTTTTTTGGTCATCCACATTACCTACCCAATCAGCATCTGTGAACACTTTCAGATTGAAATTATTGTTGTATGGGTACCACAATCCATAGTCAACTGTTCCCTTTAGAAACCTAAGAATCCGCTTGACTGCAATCAAGTGAGATTCTCTTGGACTCTTTTGGAATCTTGCAGTAATGCCAACTGCATGTGCAATATCCGGTCTGCTATGCACTACATAATGTAACTTACCAATCATTGATCAGTATTCCTTCTCATCAACCAGTGCAGAATCATCCTCTTTTGTCAATTTGCAACCGGTCACCATCGGTGTACCAACCGGTTTTCTATCTTCCATGCAAAAAGTCTTCAACACCTCTTTGACATATTTGGACTGAGTGATGAAGATTCCATCTTCCATCTGTTGGATTTGTAGTCCAATGAAAAACTTAATCTCCCCTATGAGTGACATCTCAAACTCTTTCTTCATCTCATCAGTAAACTCATGACTCATCTTGTCATCTCCACCAAAGATGATGTCATCAACAAAAACTTCACAAATCAGGATCTAATCTCCTTCAGACTTCAAGTAGATATTGCTATCTTCACTGGTTCTCTCAAATCCAATCTTCACAAGATGGGAATGTAAGAAATCATACCATGTCCTAGGTGCTTGCTTTAGACCATATAATGCTTTATGTAGCCTACATACCATGTCACTGTCTTTAGATAGGGCAAACCCATCTCGTTGCTCAATATACACCTCCTCTTCAAGTACACCATTTAGGAATGCAGATTTTACATCCATTTGATATACCTTGAACCTCTTAAAAGCTATATATGCAAGAAGCATATGAACTCCTTCCAATCTGGCTACAAGAGCAAAGGTTTCCCCATAGTCTTCTCCTTCTTCTTGAGCATATCCTTTGCATACCAGTCTGGCTTTATTCCTAATCACTGTGCCATCCTCATTCAACTTATTTCTGAACACCTATTTGGTGCCAATGACATTTTTATGCTCTAGTCTGGGTACCAAGGACCATGTACCATTTTTCTCTATCTGGTCAAGTTCTTCTTCCATTGCCTTGATCCAGTCTTCATCTTTATAAGCCTCTTTGAATGACTTATGCTCAAATTCAGAGATCATACATGAGTTTTCTTTGATCTTTCTTCTTTGAATTTCTTGAACCTTTCCGGCTTATCCTTGTTGTCACTATTAGGATAGTTCATAGCAATATGTCCTATCCAGTTATAGGAGAAACATTTCAAAGGTAGCTTACCTTTGTATTTACCAGTTCCTTTTGAGAATTTCCTAGCAAGAAGTGCTTCAAATTCCATCAAAAACTCTTCATCCTTCGTTTCTCTACTCTGATTAGGTTCCCCACTAGTGCTATCCTCTTTTCCTTTTCTGAAAGGTATAGAAAAGGCTCTAAAAGATAATTTTGTCTTTTGAACATTGCCATTAAAACTATTCAGCTCATAGGCTATCAACTTGGCTATGATGGAGTCCAAGGATGCCTTATACTTGTCTATTGATCTCAACTCCTAAATAACAACAACCCTTATTGCATAGACTGGCAATAGGGATCTTAGGACTTTGCTTACCATAGTGGAATCTTCTATTTTGCCACCTGCACTCTTTATTTCTCCAACAACTATTTTGATTCTTATTCCATACTACTGAATGGTCTCTCCTTCAACCATCCATATGTCTTCAAACTTCCCTCTCAGGCTCTCTTCCTTATCCTGTTTTACATGCTCATCACCACCATAGATATTTTCAAGAGCATCCCATACCTCTTTGGGATTTGCCTTGTCCTGAACATCAATAAACTCAATGTCAGATAGACTACTGATTAGGGCTTCCATGACTTGCCCATTTTCTTATATCTCTCTCTTTTGGTCATTGGTGAGAGTACCGGTAGGAACAACATATACATTTTCAACATAACTCTAGTGTTGAACACCCATGCTTTTGATGAATATCTTCATCCTGTCTTTCCATATACCAAAATTTTCCCTGTTAAACTTTGGCCCTTCCCTCTTCATCATTTGACTAGGATCTTTTCCTCAAGAGGTTAAGCTTACAACACATAGGACCTTGAGTGCTCTGATACCAATTGATAACTCAATGATGAACAATTAGTACCAAACTGGTACTGAGAGGGGGGGGTGAATCAGTACAAGCACAAATACAGTCCAAAACTAGTTTGATAGCAGACACTCCAAATGACTGAAAAAAAGGGATACCGGTAAAATAGAGTGCAATCGGTAACATCCAGTACAGCTCAACCAGTCATGATCTGGTCACTCAATAAGCTTTCCTCTTAGCTTAATACTACAGTATCATTATATTCTCATGCATAAACAGGTAAACCTGACCATCAAATCTTCACAAAAGTGAGTTCAATATGTTTTATAGACAGGCATAAAACATAGAACCTTCATGTGCTTAATAGGTAAAACAAAGCATCAAAAGACAAAAGCATTTCACATGACACACATATTTTTCATGTGGAAACCCAACTGGGAAAAACCATGGTGGGGATGAATACCCACAAGCTGCTTTTTGAACTCTTTAGAAGTCTGCTCTGTTAGGAGCCTTGTCCGGTTAAGGACATTACAATAGGTTCTGGTAGGAACCGATCCTATTAGGGATCACCCAGTTAAGGGATACCTGGTTAAGGGTTAAACCTGGTAGGGTCATCTTGTTAGAGTATTTCAAGAACTCAATAGCTAAAAGGATCTCCTAAGCTCTCTAGCTTCTCATAACTCATTAGCCTCGAGTTACCCAATTAAGGGATTTGAATGAAGCCAGTTAAGACCACCCGATTTAAGGGATTTTGAATCAAGCCAGTTAAGGCTACCCTATTAGGGGATTTTACAACTGTTGAAGTGGTTAGAGATCAACAAGAATTACAATGATTTGTTAACAACACTCAATGCTAATGCAGATCCATTTAGGCTCCTCTTTTCCTTCTGCACATTCACTTTGCAGGTATCTCTTCTCTCCTTTGGTCTGGCAACACACTTCCCTTGGATACACACTCACAACTTTTGCCAACAACTTCAGAAAGAAACACAACATCGACCTTATAAGAAACATACAGGTCGATAGCAAAAACCCTAAACCCTAAACCTATTAGGTTAAGCAATTCAAATGGTTCGATCCTGACCATGAATCATACTGCATTAAATGCAACAATCTTGAATTGATCTCAAGACATTCTCCATCGTCCATTATCCACCAATTTCATGGCAGCTGATAACCCTTTACACATTATCACTATTTAACAGACTTCACTCATTCCTGAGGTAGATAGGAATAGTCTTCTTCATGCAAGATCCTTCACGTGCACAGAGCTTATGTGGCAACATGATCTATCCTCCATCATACTTATAACTCATCACACAAAGATCGCCAATTGAGTCACATAGACTTGAGGTACTCCAACCGGAAACCCTGATGTGGAAGCTACCTACCAACCGGTAGTCATACAATGCTTCCATGTTCCGATTTCCATAACTACATGCTGGTTCTCGTAACTGCATGTTGGTTCACCTTGAACAAATATGCCGCTTCACTTTGGCATATAAACCAGTTCCTCTCTCTTCACCTATCACATGTGCCGGTTCACACCATGTCTCATATTGACATCAATGACAACATACAATATCATTATGACTTCATGCCGGTTCACATAATGCCATGTCGGTTCACATAATGCCAACAGATTTAGATGTTTATGATCACACAAGTGAAAAATATGTCTATGAGGCTCATCATGTTGATCATTATCAAGAGGACTCCCATGCCATTTTGATGATAAGACCTTTGTGGATATACATGAACTTTTTGATGAATATTCCTACATTGATGTGTAAGAATATTCAAATGATGAATTAGATATACTATCAAATGATGAGGTTGGGACCCCTAATGTTGATAATAAGGAGATATATCAGGCCTCTTAGTTTTAGGCCAGCCAAATCCCCATTTGATGAATCATGCATTCAAAATGTATAATGAGGGATGTTACAATGAGCATAGATATGTATCATTCAATGAGTGTAACAACTATATGATGGCTCATGATAGGTGCTTTTAGCTATTGAATGGATGTGCATTCCATGGTGACAGAGGTAATGATAACAACAGTATGACAAAGGCACTTGTTGATAGTGTTAGGTCCCCGAGACAACTTAGAGGGGGGGGTGAATCAGTTGGCAACTAATTTTAAACCAAAAGATAACTTAACCACCTAAATACTTAATACCAGTAAACTAGTTAAGTATGTCGGTAGATAGTGTTAATAGTTATTAGCTATACCGGTAAAGATTAATGCATGAAACATAAACACAAAGTCATCCACAACATATGACACCAATATTTGTACGTGGAAACCCTGTAAGGGGAAAAACCATGGTGGGAAACCTTACCCACAATCAGATGATAATACTATAGATAGTAAGTGTACATAAATGGGGTCTGCACATGTAGAAAGGCCAACAACCTAGAGCTCACTACTCAATCACAAAATGGGAGTCACACTAACTATGGTTGGATGGTTAAATCCAATAAGAATGTACTGCACAAAATAGAATCTTCATATGTTGGATTCAGTACCGGTGTAATGCTGATATGCTTTCACTAAAACCTAAATTCACCTTCAAATGATGTCTTCATGTATAGCTCTGCTTAATCTTGCATATACCTTCACACAATTCTTTTTCACATTTCACATTCGATCTTACAAATAAGATCTTACATTTATACTATAACCTAAGACCAATTTTAGTAGGTCGGCTCTACAAGATATTACAACAAAAGCATTTTACAAACATTATAATGTCCGATGCAATAACCAATTGAACATGTTGGCTTAATGCATTTACAACAATAATTAATCATTTCCTTAGTGTGCAATGCTGATCTGGAAAAGATAAACCTGTCGGTGTAACCCTAGGTAACCCTCGACCTATTTGCCGGTAAAAGAAAATATGCAAATATGAATATACAAATGAACAAAACTCTAGGACAGGATGTCCAAAAGATGTCTTCGACATTACCAAGTGTCTTCCACATAATTCCAAGTGTCGGTGATCATTATATCCTGCCGGTGAACTATATACCAGTAACTGTGCAATAGTTACTTGCTTGCCGGTGAATGCTTCTGGATCTCCAAAGTGCTAGTGTTTTAGTAGGTGTTGACATCAATGACAAAACCATACCAAAGTACCAACAATCTCCCCCTTTGGCATTGATGGAAACACAAGATGGAAAAACCATCAAAGTACCAAAATAGAAATGCTAAATACCAATAATCTCTAGAAAGATCATAACTAGAATACGGAGAGTAATAGTCTCTCCCAAACAACAATTTCTCCCCCTGGGAGCAAGATGTGTTTTCCAAAGTTTCCATACCAATTTCTCTAAAAGATAATGTGTTTTTCCATAGATATCTCTCCCCCTTTGACATCAAACGGCAAGGTTACAATAATACCAAGTTCATATACAAAATACCAACTACTCCACCTGGGAGGTAGCTTCCTCATCAAAGACTAGATTAAAAGTTTTGTCTTTTAATTTTGCCGGTTGATGATAATCATCAATTGTCTAAGTCTCTACCGGTGGTGGTATGACTCCAAGCTGATCTCTGAGATATTCAAAAGTCTCCTTAGGCAAAGGTTTTGTGAAAATATCTGCAAGCTATTCTTTAGTGTTCACATAAACTAGTTTTATCTCCTTTTCTTCAACTTTTTCCCTTAGAAAATTCAGTTTGATAGAAACATGTTTTGTTTTAGAATGTAGTACAAGATTCTTAGATATATCAATTGTTGCAGTGTTATCACAATACATAGTAATAGGTTCCTTGCATTTTACCTTTATGTCTTTCAACATTTGCTTAAGCCATAGTAACTGTGTATAGTTAGTTGTTGCTGCAACATATTCTGATTCTACTATTGATAAAGATGTACAACTCTGTTTCTTACTCAACCAAGAAACTAATCTCTTTCCAAGAAAGAATGCTCCGCCAATGGTGCTTTTTCTATCATCCACATCTCCTACCCAATTTGGATCTGTGTATGCACATAATTCAAAGTTTTCATCTCTAGGATACCATAATCCAAGATTTATAGTGCCTTGTAAGTACCAGAAAATCCTTTTTACTACTGATTCATGATTTTCTCTAGGATTACTTTGAAATCTTGAAACAATACATACTACATTCATAATATCAGGTCTGGTTTGTATTAGATACAGTAAACCTCCTATCATATATTTGTATCTAGTTGGATTAACAGGTGTAGATTCGTCCCTTTGAGATAATTTGTCATTTGTAGTCATAGGTGTGCTTACCGGTTTAGAATTTTCCATCCCAAATTTCTTTAGTAACTCTTTTAAGTATTTGGATTGACTCAAGAATATACCTTTGTCATTTTGTGAAATCTGCAATTCTAAATAGAATTTTATTTCTCCAATCATAGACATTTCAAATTCTTGCTGCATTTTAGTAGAAAATTCCTTACATAAGCCATCTTCTCCTCCAAAGATTATATCATCAACAAATACTTCTATAATCAAGATGTCATCATTAGTTATTTTGTAATATAAATTGTTGTCTGCATTTCCTTTAGTAAAACCAATCTTTAAAAGATACTTATCCATTCTTGCATACCAAGCTCTTGGGGCTTGTTTCAGTCCATATAGAGCTTTCCTTAATTTGCAAACCATATCATTGTCATCGGTCAAATAAAATCCATTAGGTTGTTCAATGTATACTTCCTCTTCAAGATCTCCATTCAAAAATGCACATTTAATATCCATTTGATAAACTTTGTAGTTCTTGTGTGCTGCAAAAGCCAAGAATAATCTGACTGCCTCAATTCTAGCTACCGGTGCAAAGGTTTCATTGTAATCAACTCCTTCTTTTTGAGAATATCCCTTACACACTAGTCTTGATTTATTTCTGACAACCTTACCATCTTCATTAAGTTTGTTTCTGAATACCCATTTGGTTCCAATTACATTTTTTTCTTTAGGTCGGGGAACTAATGTCCAAGTGTTATTTTTCTCTATTTGTTCTAATTCTTCTTCCATAGCTTTAATCCAAAATTTATCTTCACATGCCTCATTAATAGATGATGGTTCTATTTGAGAAATAAGACATACTTCTTCATTTGCCAATCTTCCTCTTGTCATAACTCCTTTAAATTTATTTCCAATTATTTGATCTTCAGAATGATTCAACCTTACATACCAAGGTGTCTTTGTTTGCTGTTGTTCTTCAGTTAATGTGGAATCCTCAGATGGTACTGGGGTAACTGGATCTTCATTCTGTACTAGTGGATTTGGTGTAGGTTCATTTATCACAATTTCTATTGCCGGTTCAAAGTCTATATACCTTGAAGTTCCTCTGATTTGTTCATCAATTTTTACATTTGTACTCTCAACAATTTTCTATAATCTCTAGTTAAAACATCTATATGCCTTGCTCTTAGATGAATAACCAATAAATATTCATTCATCACTTCTAGGATCAAATTTTCCAATATACTCATCTCTTCTAATATAACATTTACTTCCAAAAAATTTGAAATACTTAAGAGTAGGAGTATTACCAAACCATAGCTCATGAGGGGCCTTACCGGTTTCACCTTTGATGTGAACTTTGTTGAATGTATAGACCACTGTGCTGACTACTTCTCTCCAATACACATGTGGTAAATTTGCTTCTGATAACATACTTCTTGCTACATCCAAGATAGTTCTATTTTTCCTTTCAACAACTCCATTCTCCTATGGTGTCTGAGGTGTTGATAGCTATCTTTTGATTCCATTCACTTCACAGAATGTATTAAAGTCCTTAGATGTGAATTCTCCTCCTTGATCTGATCTTAAACATTTGATTTTGTTACCAGTTTCATTTTCAACCATTGCTTTTAATAGTTTGAACTTTCCAAGTGCTTCTGATTTTTCTCTGAGAAAAGTAACCCAACACATTCTAGAATAGTCATCAATGATTAGCATGAAATATCTATCACCTTGTAATCTTTTAGTTCTAGCTGGACCACATAAATCAGTGTGAATCAAATTAAGAGCATTATTGGATTTTTCTGGAATACTTTTGAAACTAGCTCTAACTTGTTTTCCAAATTGACATTCCTTGTATATTGTGTTCTAAGGTTTGACAATTTTAGGTAGATCTCTAACTGCCTTAGAAGTACTGATATTTACCATGCAATCAAAGTTTACATGACAAAGTCTCTTATGCCATAACTAGCTTTCATCTATATGTGCAATCAAGCATGTCTTTTCACTATTATTCAAATGAAAGATATTACCTCTAGTCTGATTACCAGTTGCAATTTCCAAACCAGTTCTACTCATGATTTTGCATTTTCCATTTTTAAATTGTAAATAAAATCCTTTCTCAATTAATTGACCAACACTTAAAAGATTATGCTTTAATCCTTCAACATAGTAGACATTGTCAGTCTTATGCTTACCATCAAGAGATATTGTACCCTTACCTTTGATTGAACAGGCTTTGTCATCTCCAAATCTTACTAAACTTCCATTGTATTCTTGAAAGTTCAAGAATTTACCTTTGTCTCCTGTCATATGATGTGAGCATCCTGAGTCAATGATCCATTCATCCTTTATTTCAACTTTAGCTGCTAGGGCTTGTTCTACTGGTTGAACAATAGGTGTCAGTTGATCTTCTATTATAGCAACAAAAACCCATCCATTGTCTGCCAGATCCTCATCAGAATCATCAATCACACCTTAATCAACAATGTAACAAGATTTGTCTTTGTTCTTTTTGAATCTGTATCTCTGATATTCAGGATTAGGCTTGTATGTCCTTCTAGCTTCTTCTCTTAGTCCAACATGTCTATCAGGACATCTCGAAGCCATATGACCAATCTTATTGCAGTTAAAACATTTAAAGGGTACTTTACCTTCATACTTACTTCCAATTGGACCTTTAAGCATTTTTCTTGCAAATAGTGCTTCAAGTTCTTCAAGTTCTTCATTTTCTTTCTTGCTTTCTTCAAGTTCTCTTGCATAAAAGGCTTTCCAATCATATTTTTCAAATGATGGAGTAGATGATGTTGATTCTTTAAAGGCCAAATTTGTCTTTATAGTAGCAATAGGGCCAAATTCTTCAATTTCAAAAGCTCAAAGTTTCCCAATCAATGTATCCCTAGTTACTGATGTATTAGGCATTGTGCTTAACTCATTTATAACAGTAACCTTCATTTTATATGCCGGTGGCAATCCTCTTAAGATTTTTGAAATAATTTCATCCTCACTTAAGGTTCCTCCACAACATTTGATACCCAAAATAATTTCATTTACTCTTTCCATAAAAGAAGAAATCCTTTCATCTTCTTCCATTTTCAGATGTTCATACCTGACCCGGAAGCTTTCAAGTTTTGCAATTTTGACTATGGAATCTCCTTCATTCAGTGTTTCCAAATGATCCCAAATAGCTTTAGCAGTACACCTATCTGATAATCCCATGATTTGTTGATCTGATAATGCGCTCAAAAGTGCTTCTCTTGCTTTGCAATCATTCTCCTCATCTTTAGCCAAGGTAGTTGGACTGGGCTAACCAGCTATAGCAATAGTGTAACCTTTCTTTGTAACTTCCCAAACATCTTTGCCAATGAAATTGAGATGTGTCTCCATTCCGATCTTCCATATGCCATAGTTGGTTCCATCAAGTTTAGGACTATCCTTCCTGAAATATTTAGTAGATATTGGATCTCCTCAAGTTGTTAAACTTCTACAAAAGAGGACTTAGCTCTGATACCAATTGTTAGGTCCTAGAGACAACTGAGGTGTGGGGGGGGGGGGGGTGAATTAGTTGTCAAAAAATTTTAAACCAAAAGATAACTTAACCACCTTAATTCTTAATACTGGTAAAACAATTAAGTATGCCAGTAGATAGTGTTAATAGTTATTAGCTATACCGGTAAAGATTAATGCATGAAACATAAACACAAAGTCATCCACAACATATGACACTAATATTTGTACGTCGAAACCCTGTAAGGGGAAAAACCATGGTGGGAAACCTTACCCACAATCAGATGATACTACTGCAGATAGTAAGTGTACATAAATGGGGTCTGCACATGCAGAAAGGCCAACAACCTAGAGCTCACTGCTCAATCACAAAATGGGAGTCACACTGACTATGGTTGGATGGTTAAATCCAATAAGAATGTACTACACAAAATATCATCTTCATATGCTGGATTCAGTACCAGTGTAATGTTGATATGCTTTCACTAAAACCTAACTTCACCTTCAAATGATGTCTTCATGTATAGCTCTGCTTAATCTCGCATATACCTTCACACAATTCTTTTTCAGATTTCACATTCTATCTTACAAATAAGATCTTACATTTATACCATAACCTAAGACCAATTTTAGTAGGTCGGCTCTACAAAATATTACAATAAAAGCATTTTACAAACAATATAATGTCCAATGCAATAACTGATTGAACATGTCAGCTTAATTCATTTACAACAATAATTAATCATTTCCTTAGCATGCCATGCTGATCTGGAAAAGATAAACCTGTAGGTGTAACCCTAGGTAACCCTGGACCTATTTGCCAGTAAAATAAAATATGCAAATATGAATATACGAATGAACAAAACTCCAGGACAAGATGTCCAAAAGATGTCTTTGACATTACCAAGTGTCTTCCACATAATTCTAAGTGCCGACGATCATTATATCCTGCTGGTGAACTATATACGAGTAACTGTACAATAGTTACTTGCTTGCCGGTGAATGCTTCTCGATCTCCAAAGTGCTAGTTTTTTAGTAGGTGTTGACATCAATGACAAAACCATACCAAAATACCAACAGATAGTGCAAGTGGTTATGCCTATGATCATTATATTCTCAATGATATTTTCATATTGGACATAATGCAATCAGAGGAGAGTCATATTTTTATAGGGGTAAGTATTGGTTTTACATTTTTGGTGCTTTGGGACCACCGATTGAATGTTAAAATCATATTCACAATGAAGAGCACAATGGTTGAGTGACCCAATGGAGTAGGCACTTGATCTTCTCACCTAGATATCTGAATTGTTGCTATGCCTACAAGGGGCATGCATCCCCAAGATAGAGCCACTATTGGGACCTCCAAAATTTGGCTAATTTCTTTAGGACCCATGTAAAATTTTGCCTAATGCACTTAGAAAATACACTGTTGAATCAGGGAGCCTATAATTTTGCATCCCTTGATTTTCATACAAAACCACTTTGGGATCTAGTTGATAACTTATTCAAGATGGCATGTGTCTATTTGTACCCTATTTTGATCAATTTTGATATTGTGAAAGCAGCTGGGCAGACATCTGGTACTTCAATATCAGAATTCCAGCCTACAAATGTAACAGAGGTCTTATTGGATTCAATAAAGAAGATCACAAAATACAATGTACAAGCCTATAAGGCTATATATGATACAATACCTATTCTTAAATTGATAGCACCTAAATGCATTGTGAATAATAAGGATTCTTTAGGTCAACTAGACACATTGTCTAAATTCATCACCGACAACATTTTGAAAGTTGATCAAATAAATGAGGACACATTTAAGGAAATAATGATTAAGGAAAAGGGAAATTATTTGAGGAAATTGTGAAGAAGAACAAGGAGAAAATGGACACCTTATTACCGAATCTAGGAAAAACAATTTTGGATTTTAAGAAAATGTAAAGGGATACTTGCAAAACAGACATCTTGACACAAGATATAGATTCAGAGATCAACATAACTCAAACTAAAATAAACAATGTTGCTGACAATCTGATAGGTACATCCGATTCATTTTTGGAGATAGAAAAGAAAATTGTAGATCTAGAAGAGAAAATTGAGAAGTTAGAGAAGGACAAAGAGAAAGTTAAGCATAAGGCAAAGAGATTAAAATGTAAACTTGGTCCAAAACTAGACTACCTCATTTCTTTGAGAAAATAAATTTCTAAGGCTTCGGTTCCTGGACTTAAGACACCAGAAGAGAAAATGCACTTACTCATTGGTATAGTTTAGAGAACACAAGAGGCATTACAGGAAAGCACAAGATTCAGCGATAGTCTAAAACTGGTTTTGACAGATATATTCTAGATTGTAACCCATCGGTTATAAAAATCTAGGCAGGAACCACACTCCACTGATAGTGAATGACAACCTTTGCCATTGATGTCAAAGGGGGAGTAGTGTGATGAGAAAAAATGATCAGAACAGGACATCATCAGCTCAGGTGGAGCATACATTTTTGGGCACATAGTTTTGGTAAGACAATTTGGGCAAACCATTGTTGGATATATTCTTTTTGGATTTTTCTCATGTCTATTGCCATCAATGCCAAAGGGGGAGATTGTTGGCAAATGCACACTCCAATGAGAGATTGTAGGTGATTGAAGGTATTGTCACTGATGGCAACCTTACAATCATGTGATACCGACAGGAAGACACAGGCACCAACACTGCTAGACTCTACACTGACATATAGAACACTGACACCAAAAAGGAAGAATATCAACATCTTGGCTGACAACAATTTTGTATAAACATATTTTGTAATTAATTGTAAAATCTTTTGTAAGCCAACATGGCGAATTGTAATATGACTCATATATATATGAGATCATTGTAGATCATTTAGGAGATAATAGAGAAGGCAATTGATGAAAGGATAATAGCAGACCTAATGTGTGAATTATTAGGTTAAGGGTTTATGTATGTAGCAGAGCTTAAACCAGTATTGAATCTGGCATAGAAGATGCTAATCTGAAGCAGTACAAGACATTAGATTTGTATAATCCATTTTTGTAAGTTAGTGTGACTTCTTTTGTAACTGAACAGTGAGCTCAAGGCACTTGGCCTTCCTGCATGTACAGGCCCCTATTGTAAGCAGTAATATTCTCTTATTGGCCAGTAAGTGAATACTGTGGGTCACAAATCCCACACTCAGTTTCCTCGTTAAATATTGTGTTATGGTGTGCTTTTCATGTTGTGGCTGTTATTCTTATTTGCTACATTATTTATGGTTCACTGGTACACAGTTTTAATATGTTTTTCATGTTATAATTGGAGAAAATTATATAACTGGCTAGATACTGATTCACCCCCCCTCTCAGTATCTTTGGGAATCCTAACAAAATGAAGTTGTTACACCTTTTTGAGGAGGCCATCTTTTAAAGGTTACATCTTTGTGATAGTTGAATATTATTCCCAACCAACATTTTCCCATGATTCTCTACATTTTTATGAATCACCATGTTAGTTGGTATAGCCCCATGAATCCTTTTGATGAGTTTTCAAAGTCAAACCCACTTGCAAAAAGTTCAAAATTGCAAGTTGACTATTCACAATCTATAGAAAGTAGCCTCACATCTAAAATTTTATTTCAACATGTAATGACCTACACATAAAAGTGAATGTTGTTCATGATTCCTTATATGATTATCTACCACTTTGTCACTTTGTAGCCCCCCAACTCCTCATTTGATTTTTCTTCAAGGTCCATTTCAAACTGACTTTTTTAGGGTTCACAATCGATTTTTTTAGATTTTTCAAAGACAAGTTGGGAGGTCAATATTTTACACATGCTGTCAAATTAGGTAAAACCCTCCTACACACATGTTCAAGGTATCTAGGTGTATCATGTCGCCAAGTGGCAGCTCTTGAAATGAAGGTTTGATATTTTTTAACTCACTATTTGAATGGGTTTTGGGTTGATTTGATAGGTGCAGTTGTTAATCTTAGAGGATTTGGTTAATACTGAGAGGTGGGGTGAATCACTATTAACAACACTTGAAAAAATCAAACTTAAACTTATCAAATATTCACCACATCAAACATAAACCAATAACAAATCCATTTAGCAGTACTGATATCTATTGATAATCATCTATTAAAATGATATATCAATGATGCTCACTAAGTGTTCATTAACCATGCACAAACTGAAAGTAAATCATAACATCACATCAAAACATTCACCATATAAACACCATTATTTTCACGTGGAAACCCAAATAGGGAAAAACCCTGGTGGGAATTGGTACCCACAATAATTTTTCACTCTTTCAGAATGCACCCTGTTAGGAGCCTAGCCTGGTTATAAGCTTACAAAGGTTCCCTGATAGGAGAAAACCCTGTTAGGAGTCACCCAGCTAAGGGATTTATCTCAGCCCTATTAGGAGCTTTGACCTATTAGGATAAACCTCACAAGAGGATTTAGAATTCAAATGTTGAGTCACCCTGTTAGGGGATTTACAATGTAAGGCCTGTTAGGACCTATCTGGTTAAGGGATTTTATCTGCTGCAACTATTAGGGAGAAACAGTGAATGATCTGGGTATAACACTCAGTTGCTTGCTTGATCAGATCCAATTATGCTCTAGGTTTGCAACACTCTAGCATATCTTCTCACACCCTGGTTCGGCTTCACACACTTCTCAAAATCACCACCACAACAAACATCAATTGTACTGACCTAAATAACCTTTACAACTTAGTTAGTTACAAAACCCTAAGATTACAACATTGATCATGACAGATCTTTCCAACTCATTATTGATCATCATATGGATCATTTTAATCAATTATAAATTAATATCAATCGTTGAGTGATCGTAACTCATCACAACAACTCGATTTGATACAAAGTCAAACCCTTAGCACATTCCCAAGAAATTCCATTTTGATCACACCAAAACATAATTCAAACACTTCATGCAGGATATGCCACATCATCACCAACATGTGAACTTGATGTAGATCACCACCAAACCAAAAATCATTACCGGGTAAGAGAATTTTTTATCGATTCTTATACCCTTCTTAAACCCTAGCAAAAACTCAATGTAAATTATAAACATACTTCCGGTTGTCACAACATGATGCGGTAATAGTCAGATGCATGTTACAATGAAACAAACTCAAATTACAAACCACAAAACCTCAATCATCACCAATCGCTAGGTACAATCAAAATATTTCCTCGTTTACCAGTTAAGGTCCTAATTCCCAATTTCTTGATTCTTTACTAGTAAGCTTTCTTCGGTAGACCAAAAAGATTTAGATGACAAAATACAACATAAATAAACATTAGTTTCCATCAATGATAACATAAATAAATGATCAAAGTCATCAATCATGTAGTCTCAATCTCTTCATCACAAACAGTCTTTTATTGGTTCAGTCATCATTCTTCATCTGCATCGGTTATATCAAACATGCCAACATTCACCCCCTTTGGCATTGATGGAAACATTAAACATCAACATACTTAACTCATACTGCTCTGCACTATTCTAGACCATCTTTGCAACTCTTCTCTTCTCTTTTGCACCTCATCTGTTGGTTACACTATATCTTCATTCCTTCTCCCTCTTTCTATTGCACATCTTCTCCCATGTCTAATCATATTTCTTCTCCCCCTTTGATAGCAATGCCAAAGGTGCATATGCATCACTGATCATCAAATTTGTTACTATTGTCTTCAGCATGTCTGCAAACTCATCTAAGTTGTTGCCCCTATAGAGTATCCTACATCTCATCAATCAACTATGAAAAATAGTCATTAAGCCCACTAGATTGATGCATCTCCTACATCCTAGTTCTTCTTATGTAGGGGTCTAAACCCTAATTTACCTCTGAGGTATTCAAAGGTTGTCTTCGGTAATGGTTTAGTGAAAATATCTTCTAGCTTCTCTTTGCTTGTCACATACTCCATTCTAACTTATTTTTCTTGTACTCTCTCCCTTAGAAAATGATATTTCAATTCTATGTTCTTTGCTCTTGCATGTAACATAGGGTTTTTTGAAATATTGATTGCACTAGTGTTGTCATAGTAAATAGTTACCAATTCAGACATATAAGATTTGAATCCTTCAAGCACGTCTCATCTAGATTTCCTGTCTGCAATTCATTGATGTTGTAGCATACTTTGTCATTGTGGATGATTGAGAAACACAAGTTTGTTTCTTACTTGTCCAAACACCCAATCTTCCTTGAAAAAGAAAAGCTCCACCAGTAGTTCTTTTTTGGTCATCAAGATTTCCTGCCCAATCTGCACCAGTAAACACATTCAAAGAGAAATCACCTTTATAAGGATACCATAAACCATAATCTATTATTCCTTTGAGGTACCAAAATATCCTTTTCACTACTACCAAGTGAGTCTCCTTGGGATCCTTTTGAAATCTAGCAACCTGTCCAACAACATGTGCAATATCAGGCCTACTATGAACAACATAATGCAATTTACCAATCATAGACCTATATTCTTTCTCATCAACACATGGTGAATCATCTTGTTCAGACAAGTTGCAGCCTATCACCATCAGAGTACCAACCAGTTTACAATCCTTTACACCAAATGTTTTCAACACCTCTTTAACATACTTACTCTGACAGATAAATATTCCACCATCCAGTTGTTGGACCTATGACTCAATGAAAAATTTAAGTTCACCAATAAGAGACATTTCAAATTATTTCTTCATCTCCTCAAAAAAAGCCATACATAAATCATCATGACCACAAAAAATTATGTCATCCACAAATACTTCAGCTATCAATACTTTGTCTTCATCAGTCTTTGAATATATGTTACTGTCCTCACTGGTACACTGGAAACCTATCTTAATCAAGTGTGCATACAATCTTTCAAACCATGCTCTTGGTGCCTACTTCAATCCATATAGTGCCTTATGTAATCTACAAAGCATATCTTTGTTAGGATTCCTACAGATACTGAGAGGGGGGGTGAATCAGTATCTAACCGATTATAAGATTTTCTTAACTTAAAACATGTAAAGCATAATAATATTGTGTACCGGTAAATAGAAAATAATGCAATAAACAAAGATAAAAAACAACCACATGAAAAACACACCATAACACAAGGATTTAATGAGGAAACCCCGTGTGGGAAAAACCTCGGTGTGATTTGTGACCCACAATATTCACTTACTGCTACAAGAGAGGCCTGCACATGTAGGAAGGCTAAGCACCTAGAGCCCACTACTCAATTACAAAATGGGAAGTCTCACTGACTTATAAAATGGATTACATAAATCTAGTGTCTTGTACTACTTCAAAATAGCATCTATAATGCCAGATCCAATACCAGTTTCTGCTCTGCTTCTTACATAAACCCTTAACCTATAATTCACATAATAGGTCTACCTTATTTTGCCTAATTACATTCCTCTATCTATTACAAAATGTTCTACAATGATCTCTCTTATATAAGAGTCATTTTACAACTTGCCAAGTCGGCTTACAATGATTTTTCAATAATAAACAAAATATATTAACAATAAAATTCTTGTCGGCTTTTGTGCCGGTATGCTTCCTTTCACTACCGCTACTGGTGGTCTGAGTGCCGGTGTAGAGTCTGATCTTGCTAGTGCTGGTGGAATGCCTTGCCGGTGTCATAGGATTGTAAGGTTGCCATCAATGACAAAACCTTCAATCACCTAAAATGTCTCATTGGAGTGTGCATATGCCAACAATCTCTCCCTTTGGCATTTATGGCAACACTCATGAGAAAATTCAAAAAGTGTATCCAAAACTTGTAATCCAAAAATTGTGTACCAAAAATATGTGAGCTCCCCCTGAGTAGATAAGTCTTTTGCTAATTATTTTCTCATACTACTACTTCCCCTTTGGCATCAATGACAAAGGTTGTCAAGGTGTCAATAGAGTTGTAGTTTTTTGTCTCAACCTTGTAATTGGGTGGTTACAATTTGAAAAAGATCCACCAAAACCAAATTTATGCTTTCCAAGAACTTCTTACTATCTTTTATTGCTGCCTCTATTCTTTGAACTATACCGGTGAGGTGCTGCATATGCTCTACCGGTGTTTTCTATCCTTGTACTAGTGCCTCAGATATTTCCTTCCTCGAGGATGCTAGATAGTCCAGTCTTGGACTTAGTCTTGATCTTAGATTCTTAGCCTTGTTTATTATTCTCTCCTTTTCTCTCTCTAGCTCTAGTAATTCTTCCTCAAAACTAGTTATCTTTTGCTCAAAAACTGATAATATATCAGGTGAATTAACAAAATTGTCAGCAAGTTTATTTATTTCTTCTTGTACCTTGCTCATTTTCTTATCTATGTCAACTGTTAAAAAGTTTGTCTTACAAGTGTCTCTATACAAAGTTTTGAACTCCTTCAATGTGTTACATAGTTCCGGTAGAAGTGTGTCAAATTCCCTAGTACACTTCTTTATTTGTTCCTCAAAGAATTTATGTTTTTCCTTTTCTAACCTCTCTTTGAATGCTTCTTTCTTTATTTGTTCAACTGTCACTGTGTTGTTAGTAATGTACTTAGACAAAGTGTCAAGTTGGCTCAACAAATCCTTATTATCTACATTGCATTTTGGAGCTATTATCTTCAAAATTGGCATTGTGTCATCTATAGTTTTATATGCCTGTGAACTACAATCAGTTATTTTCTTTAAAGAATCTAAAAGAACTTCAGTTACATTTGTTGACTTAGATCTTGCAATTGAAGAGTCAACTCTCTAAATTCTACCAGTGGGAGCAATATCCTTGCTTGTAGTGATCTCTAGTAGGTCAGTCTGTGTTTCCATTTCCTTATGTAAAGGTTTTTGTTGTTCTCCTGTTGCCGGTGGCACTGTTTCCACATGAACCTATTGTTGTTCCGGAGCCTGTTGCTCTGCTTGTTTCTCTGTTTGTTGATCTATTGGAGTCTCTGTTTTCCCATATGCCAGTTTACCTTTAGTGTTATCATTGTTGGCAGCTACCAGTGGCTCACTAGCCATATCTGTCTTATCGCTTGTGTCCTTGTCTATCATAATGTTGACCTTTTGAGTATCAACATTAACTATGTATAAGACCTCAAGATTAGGATTTGTATCCTCTTGTGATACATCCATACTCTCATTAGCCAATTTATTTTTAGTTTTTGTTACCGGTGGAGTAATCAGAGGTGGTGGGGATAAGTTATCTCTTATTTGATGCTTGGAGGACCACCAACCTTTCCTTTACCTTTGTCTTTGTCTTTCTGATATACCTTGATTGGTTTAGGGTTTCTATACTCTTCCTATTTTTCCTTCTCAACAAGGAATATATCCCATGCATTTTCAGTTTCTTCTACAACCTTATTTACTCTTCCAACCGTTAGTACAATATGCCAGTGTGCAGTAGAGAATACTGATCGGTTGGCTTCTGCAATTAGATCATCTATTTCCTTTGGTGAGTTAACTGGGTAAACAATAAGTAATTTTTCAACTTTAATTTTCTTGTCAAGTTCTACAACAGATTGTCTTCTTGCTTCCAATCTCTTGAATAGTTCATCTGGTAGTTCATCTACAACTTGTATCAAGAACTTTTTGTAGATATCCAAGTGTAAAATAACAGTATTTTCAACCTTTTCTTTATCATCAACTGATAGTGAGTCATATAGTTTGTTGATGTTTTTAAGTTTTCCTTCTTCTATGATTTCATCCAACAGTCTGTCAATTGGAGAAATATTTTGTTGAGTCCTTTTCTTTGGTGTCAATGTTTTCTTCTTAGGAGTAGATTTCTTGATCAAGAGCCTCACTGCCTGTTGTTTTTGCCTAGTTCTTCTAGGTGAAGGTGTGGATATCGATGAAGGTTGTCTTTTCCTTACAACTCTTTTAAATTCAGCTAGCATGTCACTCTTTGAAGAAGTTGCTACTAGTGAAAGGTGAGTTTTTGGTTTTTATGCTTGTAACTCATCTTCTGTGATACCAGTTTGTTTCAGTACATCTTCTTTTATAGCCTTAGCCTACCTTGAACCTCTCCTTACTATTACTTCTACTTTCTTTACTATCTTCTTAGATTGAAATTGGCTTTCAATGGTCTCAACACTACCGAATACCTCTTCCTTAGGTTCATTGGGTGCTTCCAGAAGGGCTTTTGCATATGTTTCAATGATGTGATCATCAGTCTCATAACTCATCTCAGTAACCCAAATTGTTCTTGGGATAACTATTTCCATCCAGATTTCATCCTTTTTAATCACAATACATATATCATCTTTGTATTTGTTAACAATTTCCTGTGATAGTCTGACTCTTTTGTTCATTCTAGCCTTTAGTGCTTGAAAGTACTCATCAATATTCTTTTGTTTTCTTTCACCCATGTTGTTGAATAAGTTTGATAATTGTTTCCCTACCGGTATGTCAAATCCAAGGTTCTTGATACCTATACCGGGCACCTGTTTGGTTATGTGTAGCATTAAGCATACAAGTAAGTTGCCAAATATAAATGTTCCTTTCTTATCCTTCTTGATCTTCCCTAAATTGTCAATCAATTCATCCTTTAACCATTCACATACATCAATTTTCACATTCTCTTTTACCATATCATGTGCACTTTTTATGCATAAACTAGAAACTGAGTTAAGTCAGTTTGCATGTGTTGCTTTGTAACCTAGAATCATGCTAATGAATATTACATTTATGTCAGTTACATCATTTACCCTTAAGGACCTTTTGTCAGATGTTGCACCTATTAGGTTCATTACCAAGTCATTTGAAACCTTCTTTGTCTTGTCTGGTTTGTTACTAGTGGAAGGTAACCCCGTTACAGCTTTCACAGTTACCTTGATAATTTTTTGAATTGAATCTAGCCAAAAGAATTCACCATGAACCCTGCTCAATACTATCCTTATCACTTCCTTGGGGAATTTAGGAATGCAAAGAATTTTTGTGAATCCTAGGGTTTCAATAATTTTGTGTTCAGGTTTCACATTACCGGAATCATCACATATGACAGTTTTGTACATGATTTTGATTTCTTCATCTCCTAATTCTTCTATATGGCAATGGATGTACATTCTAGGGTCTTCTGCAAAAACAACTCCTTTGGTAATTTGGGAAAATGCACCAACATTATCATCCCTTTTAGCTATCTTGGGAACTAACTAAAATACGAGCCTAGGGAATTTGATTACCTCAACTACACTAGGGTTTGCTATGAGTTTAGGTATAGAAGAGGATGCCATGATTATAAATACCTTTTTCTATTGTTGGAAAGATTGATTGCTGAAATGCTTTGCCTCTTTGCTCGAAATGCCTTAGCTCTGGAAATTTCACGCTCTTTGAATGTTTGAATGCTTGGTGAAGTGAAATGGAGCCAAAAACACTAATTTATAATGTCAATTTGCCAACTACCACATTTAATGCATGTCAGTTAAGTAATCACTTAACATAACTACCGGTATAGAAGTAATTTCAACTTCTTACCATCAACTGAGGGAATAATAGCATATGTCTCATTGATTGCCAAACCCTCAAAGAAATTTCTTCAATTTGATGAAGAGACTCCTGCCAGTGGAGTGCTACTCTGTTCTGTCGGTGGAGTGCTACTCTATCCTACCGGTGGAGTATTGCTTGGTTTTACTGGTGGAGGAGTATTCCTATCCACATTCAGTTCTGATTTCCTGATCCACTATTTTGAAAATTCCTGCTTAACTTCTTCAACTTTTTTTTTTCCTTTCAAACTAGGACCTTTGTTGTCTACCGGTGGTGCCTTACTTCTGCAAAATTTTGCAATATGTCCAATTTTGTTACATGCATAACAAGTCACATTATTTCTCTGAATAGCCTTTCCATAACCTATGCTAGTTTGTGTTCTGCATTAATTAGATAAATGTCCAAATCTTCCACAAACATAACATCTTACATTCATTCTATAATTCTCAGAGTTATGACCAACTTTGTTGCATTTTGAACATTGACTGGTGGGTACATTGGTATTCTGATAGTTTCTAGATCTACATTCATTTCCTCTATGACCATACTTGTTACAGTTAGAGCATTTGCCATTGAATTTATAAGAAGTAGGTTGTCTTATCAGTTTGCTATGATCCTGTGTGTTTGCAGTACCATAGATTTCACCAACTTCAAAGCCAATTCCACAAGTGTCACCTTTAGGTTTTTTATTCTTCAGCAAGTTACCAAGTTCTTTTGAGCTTTTCTTGAATTTCTCTTTATGTTGAGTTGCAGTATCTAGTTCTCTTTCTAAGACTTCTTTCTACCTCATCAGTTCATTTGATTCATTCTGTGTGTGCATTAGATTTGTTTTCAACAAATCATTTTCATAGCTAAGTCTTGTGTTCTCATTTGCAACATCACTTAGTCTTCTAGTCAAATCTTCTTCATTCTTCTTTCTATCTTCAATTTCTTTACAAAATCTCATAGTCATATCCTGCATCTCATTCTTTGTTGTCATGTTCTCTTGTTTCAGCTTGTTTATCATATCATTAAGAGTTTCTTTTTCATCATTCTCATTTTTCATCTTTTCACAAAGTTCTCTTCTCTTGTTTCTTGAAATAGTAAGATTTTCTTGAAGTGCTTGAATGATATCCTGAGAAGTCTTTAGATCATCTTCAAGTTTGATATTTTTCAATTTTTCTACATCATAGTCTAAGAGACCTCCTTCAAGTTGCTTCATCAAGTTTTCCATCTCTACCAATGTCAAGATCTTCCTCAAGTTGTTAGGCTTTTGAAAATAGAGGACCAGGCTCTGATACTAATTGTTAGGATTCCCACAGATACTGAGAGGGAGGGGGTGAATTAGTCTCTAACCATTAATAAGATTTTCTTAACTTAAAACATGTAGAGCATATTAATACTATGTATTGGTAAATAGAAAGTAATGCAATAAACAGAGATAAAAGCAACCACATGAAAAACACACCATAACACAAGGATTTAACGAGGAAAACTAGTGTGGGAAAAACCTTGGTGGGATTTGTGACCCACAATATTCACTTACTGGCCAATAAGAGAATATTACTGCTACAAGAGGGGCCTGCACATGTAGGAAGGCCAAGTTCCTAGAGCTCACTGCTTAATTACAAAATGGGAAGTCTCACTGACTTACAAAATGGATTACATAAATCTAGTGTCTTGTATTGCTTCAAAATAGCATCTATAATGCCAAATCTAGTACCGGTTTCTACTCTGCTTCTTACATAAACCCTTAACCTATAATTCAAATAATAGGTCTGCCTTATTTCACCTAATTACATTCCTCTATCTATTACAAAATGTTCTACAATGATCTCTCTTATATAAGAGTCATTTTACAACTTGCCAAGTCGACTTACAATGATTTTTCAATAATAAATAAAATATATTAATAATAAAATTCCTATCAGCATTTGTGTCGGTATGCTTCCTTTCACTGCCGGTGCCGGTGGTCTGAGTGCTGGTGTAGAGTCTGATCTTGCTAGTGTCGATGGAATGCCTTGATAGTATCATAGGATTGTAAGGTTGTCATATCACCTACAATGTCTCATTGGAGTGTGCATATGCTAACAATCTTTATCCTCAAACAAAGTAAATCCATCCAGTTGTTCCATGTACACTTCTAACTCAAGGATGCCATTAAGAAATGTTGATTTAACATCCATTTGATAGACTTTAAATCCTTTAGATGCAACATAAGTAAGTAATATGCTTACTCCTACTTATCTTGCCACCGATGCAAAAGTTTCACTATAGTCTTCTCCTTCTTCTTGTGCATAGCCTTTGCATACCAACCTTGCTTTATATCTCACAACCTTGCCTTTTGCATTTAACTTGTTTGTAAAAACCCATTTAGTGCCAATCACATTTTTGTCTTTTGGTCTAGGAACAAGTGTCCATGTTTTATTCTTCTCTATCTAATCTAATTATTCATTCATTGTATTAATCCAATCATCATCTTTTAATGCCTCTCTCACTATTTTAGGCTTAATAGTTGAAATCAGACAGGAATTTTCTCTAATTTTCCTCCTTGTTTGTACACTAGCATTTTTGTCTCCAGTAATTTGTTCTTCTGAGTGATTCAGTCTGACATACCTTAGAATAACTAGTTCCGGTGATGTGCCTTTTGCTTCATGTTCTTCATCTTCTTCATTGCTTTCTGGATTTACCGGTTGAGCACCTGTGTGTGTGAAAATTGGACTTGTATTTGTATCTAGAATACACAACACTTCAATTAAGTCATTAGATGCATGGTTAGTAAATCAATAATCAATGAATAATAAACCATTACGAAGCAACCTATTGTCTTCTAGTAGATACGAGTTTAGATTGCTCTCAAATTTCTAAGCTATCCAATGACTAGACAACACCTAAACAAAGGATTTTTAATCTATATGAGCATGAATATGAGCTAATTGAATGCAAGATTTAAGCTAGATATGCAAGATTTAATCTAACATGATTTAAGCAATATATGGATATTTAAGCTAGATGATTTAACAAATATGAAATAATTAATATGCAATATGTCAATATGAACTTAATGAACCTAGAGCAAAAACAACATAATAACAATATATTCTCTACGATCCCTGATTAGGAGATGAGAGCCTGAATTTATAAAAAAATTCAAATGGAAACCAATGGCTGAGATCAAATGATTATGAGCGGTCAAGATTTTCCAAGAGGAAGCACAATCCAGCTGAATTGATGTGATTGGCTGCTTTTCTCAGTTTTAAAGGAAATTGAACTAAAATTAAGATAAAATTAGAAAAAACTGATTTATTCTCTATTTCATTCAATTTTGATATTTACATGTTTTAATTGCTTTCTCTGAGATTATTTATCAATTTTTAATTTGTTTTTCAAGATTATCTCCAATTGATTTATTTTCTAAAATTTTAATTCTTTTTTGTCAAATAATTCCTTTTAATGATGATTTAATGGCAAATTGATTTATTTAATTAAATATGCTAGGATATTCAAGAAAAAAAATAGGATAATTGTTTAAAAATGATTTACTTGGAATGATCAATTAATTAAATAAATATTTAATTAATATTGGTTGATTAATTTTCCATGTGACATTTGATGATTTAAGAAATTAATTGTGTGCTCAAGATTAATTTTAATTGCCTTTGGTTAGGACCTTGGTGATGTTGTCAAGACCAAGGGGCTTATGGTTTAGATGACCATTTTTAGGGTATTACATTTGACCCTCTTTGAATTAATGTGCAAGTAGCGCGTTGGTTCAAAGAATAGTTGATGTCTAGGACATACCAATTCTGAACTTGATTGATCATGAACTAGATGAAGAGTGAGGTATTCAGCTTGTTTTGAAGCAATGAAACCAAACAAAGTCTGATTAAAGCAAAACCGATCCCAAACTTGATTGAACTAGGACCGATGAAGAGAAAAAATGTCAAACTTGAACTTGATTGATCAAGAAGTAGATCTTACTGGTCTAGAACTTGATTGAACTAGACAGTGAGCAGAGATAAAAAAAATGATTTTGAACTTGATTGATCAAGATACGATAAACGAAGATAAACTGTCCATCTTGATTTGATGTGGTGAAACTGAACACCTGTTTATATTGAGCGTGTGATCAAAGAAACTCTTTAAACCCTTGACTGAGTTTAAACAAATAATCATCTTGATGAAAAGTGATGAAACTAATTAATGTTAAGAGACTAATTCAGATGAAGACAATATCAATTTGATATGAAGCGATGAAACTGATATGCCCCTAGAGATTGATTTGATGAAGCTTAGTTGCTTGACTTGTAGTGAATATTTTTCAAAGAAATTCTCAACTCTGAGGTCATGAGTATGCCCCCTTGGGAGTGAAATTCAAAGATAGCGAGGGTTGCGCAGTGATTTTAAGCAATTATTTGAGCATGATAGGTTATTTGAGCACAGAGATTAATGTTGAAGATTAAAATTAGAGTTGATTTGAGAATTAAATTGAGATTTAGTATTGATTAAAGAGAAATTGAGCACAAATTGAAGAAGAGAATGAGTAGGTGATGAAAGCGCTAAGTGGTCTCAATTGTGTGAAATTGACTAGGAGGATGATCTCGGATTTTGATTTTGATTGCAAAAATGGACTCGGGACAGCCAATTTACGAGCTCTTGATTTGATTTTATTATACTTGTGTTGATTGATTATGAGATGTCATTTTATATGCTTTATTCTATATGTATGCATATCTTTTCTAGTATGGATATATGTAATGCAGATGAATATGGACGTTTATTTTTTGTGTCTTTTCATATGCAAATAAATGATGATGCAAATGAGTAATAAGTAATGCAAATTTGTATTTTTCTATGCAATAATATGAATGCAAATGTATGAATTTATATAAGATTCTTATGTATGCAGCTAACATCTCAATACACAAGTACTCGATTGGATAAACGATGATGAAAAAAAGACCACTTAGCGAAGAAATGACGATCGCTGCAAACTCTCATTTAGAAGATAAAGAGATCATTGTTATCATGCCGAAATCACTTTTAAATGCATAAAATTTAGAATGAATGCAACCTAAACCTAGTCGCTGGATTTGAAATGCTTAATTTTCATCACTGAGTGTTTTACAAACATAGCAGGCAAAATAGAGTTCATTTCTTTGCATATGCAATACTAACTATCTTGTCCGCAATGACCCTTTGTTCATTCATATCCTTGGACAGATTGTGCATGCATTCAGATTGCACATTAAAGAAATTCCCTCAAACAGACAAAGAAATGACTCCAACCTCCTTGTAGCATAGAGTCGAGGTATGTGTGGCAATTTCATTTTGATGTGAAGGCACTTATGACATACACCCAACTAATTAGATGTTTCCAGATCATCGGATTCATTCCTACAAGCAGAAAACAAAGAAAATTAGTATGCCCCCAATCCTTGCTCCTCTTAGTGAAGATAGACTTCCTCAAGTTACTCAGAGGGAATAATAAGTGAAAGCCAATGTAAAAGACGACATACAAAGGAAATTTCATGCATATGTCAAACAATTTCGAGATTTTTTTCAGTAGTCTTGTTTTGCTTGTGTACTTAGTGATAAAATTCTACAGTAGTTAGGAGATAGGTGACTAACTCAGAGTGGATGATTGGGTATCACTGACTGAAAGATGACTTGGTTGATACTACTTAGGACATGTAAATTGCTTAGTCGATTACCCTAAGACTAGGACATTGATCAGTTTCAAGCCATGAGGGTGCCAAAAGAACCAGGATGTCACGAAAGTTACTGCAATATATGTACAAGTTAAAGCAAAGATGCAAGAAAGTGGGAATGAAAATAGGAAATGCCAATGTTGTGTTGATAGATGGAGCACTTGAGTACAAGAGGCACCTATTTACCAAGTTTTCACCTGCTTGGCAAAGATTTTTTATTTTTTTTCAAGACTTTTTCTGATTTTTAGGATTTCTTCAAGACTTTTTCTGATTTTTAGGATTTCTATTCAGGGCATTTTATGATTTTTAGGATTTAGGTGAATAATTTTTTCAATTGGATGGTATTTATTGGTTGACAAATATATTCTCATTCCGATGTTAATAGTTGATATGCACCAAAGCCAAAGACTACAGTAATGATGTAGGGACCCAGCCAGTTGGGTTCAAATTTCACTTTGTTTTCTTGAAATTATTGGTTCTTGGGATTTTCTCTCAGAACAAGGTCACCAACCTTAAATTGTCATTGTCAAACCTTTTTGTTATAACCTCTAGACATTCTCTTTTGATATGCTCTCAGATGATCAAACACCACTTGTCAACATTCATCCAGCAACTTGAGTTTCTGCAATCTAGATATTCTATAGTCTCCATTAGTAACAAGACCTTGCAAAAAAACTCTTAAAGATGGTATTTCCACTTCAATAAGTAAGACTACTTCAGACCCGTACACCAAAGAAAATGGTGTAGCTCTAGTAGGTGTTCTAATGCTTGTTCTATAAGCCCATAGGGAAGGATTGAGCTATAGATGCTAATCCTTTCCAGATTTATTTACTATTTTGTATAAGATAGTCAATAGATTCTTGTTAGATGCTTCAACTTATCCATTACCTTTAGGGTAGTATATAGATGACTAGTGCTATTTTATTTTGAATTTTTCACAAAGTTCATTTAGATCTTTGTTCTTGAACTGTCCTCCATTGTCAGTTATAATGGATGAAGGTCTACCATGCCTGCAGATGATATAATTAAGGATGAATAGAGCTACTTGTTTACTAGTTGCTTTGATGAGTGGAATTGCTTCTACCCACTTAGTGAAGTACTTAGTGGCAGTTATAATAAACTTGTGTCCATGAGATGATGCAAGATATATCTGGCCAATGAGATCAAACACCCATTGTTGAAAGGGCTAATGCGTAACAAAGGGTATGAGATCCCTTGCTGGAGTGTGTATAAGGTTCCCATGTAGCTGACACTTCTCACAGGTTTTAGCAAATTTTATAGCCCCTTTCTCCATGTCTGGCCAGTAGTAGCAAGCCCTTAGTAGTTTATGTGCTAAAGTTAGACCGTTTGAATGGGATTCACAAACACCTTCATGAACCTCAGATAATGCACATTGGGACTCCTCAGTTTCCAGACATATAAGAAAAGTACTATCTAATCATTGCCTAAATAGGTCATTAGCGATGATGACGTACCATGAAGTATTTCAGATTAGGTTCCTTTTTTCATTTTGGGAAAGATTAGCAGGGACAACCTGGTCATGCAAGTAAGAGTAATTGTGGCTGTAGCGAGATGAGTCATGTCCAATAATAGAATAGACCATTTGGGACTTAGGAGAATCATAGGCATGATAATGTAACTCTTCCACCAATAATTCAAAGAAAAAATTAGATTCATGTAGTTGTGGTATAGACGCCAAGGTGGCCATTGCATCCGCTGCTCTATTTGTTGATATGGGGATTTGCTGAAATGATACAAAGGTAAAGTATTTCTTGACATCATCCACCTTTTTCTTATAATTCATTAGTTTCTCATCTCTAGTCTAATATACATCATTGATTTGGTTGATGATGAGTTGAGAGTCTTCATAGATGTGTAATTCAATAATATTCTACTCGATGGCCAACTTGATCCCATTTACCAAAGCTTCATATTCTACAATGTTGTTTGTGCAAGGGAAGAGAATCTTCTAAGCTTTTTGGATTAAATATTTTTGAGGAGTAATAAAAATTATTCTGGCACTAGAACCATGTTGAGTGAAGGACCCATCAAATAACATCTTCCATGATCATTGAGTAAGGTGCATGATTGATTCATCTAGAAATTCTATATGTAGAGGTTGATTGTCTTCAAGTGGAGCATCAACAAGTTGGTCTGCAATAACTTATCCTTTGATGGCTTTATGTTCCACATATTCAATGTCAAATTCCATAAGAACCATGACCCATTTAGCCAGTCTTCCTATAAGCATTGCTTTGCTGAGAATATATTTGAGTGGATCAATCTTAGCCACCAGCTTAATAGATTGTGCTAACATTTAGTGCCTTAATTTATATGATGCAAAGACTAATGCCAAACAAGCCTTTTCTATGATTGTATAGTTCATTTCATAAGACACCAATGTTCTTCTGATATAATATATGGCTCTTTCCTTTTTATTCTCATCCTATTGTGCCAAAAGTACCCCCAATGAAGTATCTATAGTTGATATGTATAGAATCAATGGTTTACCTTGAATTGGTGGCATCAATATGGGTAGATTAGAAAGATAATCTTTGATTTGTTTTAGATGTTGTTCATAATCTTCACCCCAGTTGTATTGAACTCCTTTCCTTAATACCTTTGTGAAGGGTTGAGCTTTGTCTACTAGCTAAGATATAAAGAACCTTATTGATTTAACAGGTCCTTGTAAACTTCTCATTTGATTGATATTCTTGGGTAGAGGCATTTCCATCATGGCTTGGACCTTTTCAGGGTCAACCTCAATTCCTTTCTTTGAAATTATGTAACCAAGCAATATCCTAATGTTACTCTGAATGCACACTTTTTAGAATTTGGCCTAAGCTTGAATCTTTCCATTCTATCCAATATGAGGCCTAGCTCTTGAATATGTGTAGATATCTTCATGGTTTTTACTAGGGTGTCATCAACATAATCTTCCATGGTTTTGTGCATCATATCATGGAAGATAGTGGTTACTACTCTTTGGTAAGTCGCTCCTGCATTCTTAAGTCCAAATGGCATGACATTCTAGCAGTAGGTTCCCCATGCACATGTAAAGGATTTCTTTTCTTGATCCTCAGGAGCTATCTTGATCTGATTATAACCAGAGAATTTGTCCATTAATGAATACATCTCATATCCAACAGTCATATCTACTATCCTATCAGTGTTGGGTAATGGAAAATTGCCTTTCGAGCATGCTTTGTTTAGATCCTTGAACTCTGTGCAAACTATAATAGATTTGTCTGCCTTTGATACAGGTACTATGTTTGATATCCATTCTGCATAGTCTATAGCTCTGATAAATCCAGCTTTTAGCAATTTTTCTAGCTCAGCTTTGACTAGCAGTGCCACATGAGGATGCATCTTACAGAGTTTTTTCTTGACTGGTTTAACTCCTAGTGTAATAGAGAGATGATGCATGATGAGATTAGGATCTAGTCCTGGCATATAAGAGTATGTCAATGCAAACTTTATCTCCTTTCCTGAAAAGAGGTTGCTAAAATCTTTAAACTCTTTTGTTGATAGTGATTGAGCTAAATGAATGATATGTGGCATCTCTTGACTTCCAATATCAACTAGTTGAGTTGGTTTAGTCAATATTGAAGACCTTTCTTGGAAGTGACTTGGCAACATATCAAGTATCTCACCCTCAGGTGCCTAAGAGAGGCTTTCACCCTTAGGTATGTCCTTTATTTTAACTATTTTTGATTCTGACACCGCCATAATGTGGTTTTCACCATCAGATCTCTTTTTTTTATTTTTTTTATTTTTGCCACTGAGATACTTGATGTCTATTTTAGTCATGTTCTCACTTTTCTCACTAGTGGAAGAGTACATTGGTTTAACTACATTAAGATAGCAGGCTAATGTGTAGTCATTGGCGAAGGTAGATATATTCAAAGGCTGGTTGTAAAGAGTACAATCAATCAGTGGAGGATGTATCAAGGATAAAATTTGAACAGGTTCAATGGAGTTCATGGTATTATCATCATAACTTTGGACCAACTAGTTGAGCTCCAGAAGAATACCTTGCGTAGGTGTCTCATGACTAGGAAGAGTTAAAACATGATTATCAAAGTGCATGTTAATATTTAGTGGACCTAACCCAATTGACGTACTTCTAGCATCGTCCCCTACTTTAGACTGGACTACATATCATGGCGTGATAGTAATAGGGTCAATGGACAACATCTCAACATTCATGGCGAAGTAGTCATAATATGATGTTGAATAGTTGTTGTTATAAATAGAGCTTTTGTCTGAGTTATCAGAGTCATAAGATGACTTATCTTTAAGTGATTTAGTAAAAGTATGTATAGTATCAATACCTATGTCCTTGATGCTGCAAGTTCCTTTGTGATTTGGTTCATTGATCACTTGTATTTGACACACCTTTGGACATAAACCTAATGGTTCTATTAATCCTTGTCGTATTTTCCATTCGGCTTCCTCTGGACTGATGAATGGTCCTACTTGTGTAGCTTCTAATTCTTCTTTTGGAGTTCCATACCTAATTTGTTCTATCTCATTAGAGAAAGATATAGTAGGTGAAGAATTTTCTTGTGTCCTTTCTTCCTTCAACTATTGTTCATAGTCTTCTTGTCTTTTTAGTCTGATTTCTTCTATTTCCTTTTGCAGTTTTAAGTGTATCAACTCTTGTGCGTCATCTATGATATCACTAGATTCTTCAGGGGTTTTTGTAGTAGATATATATGAGATATGATCTGGACCCCATTCATACTCATTTGAATCAGTTTTTTAATCATCTACTTTTTGTCTACTAGTATATGTGACTGGAATGTTTAGTAGTGCAAACAATTTTATGATTCTTTCTACTTCTTCTCTCATATCTTCTGGGACTTATACTTTTTGTAGTGTTATGGCTGATACAATAGGAACTTGATTACCATCTTCTTCCTCTCTCTGGGTTGGAAATTCTTCTTGTTCATCGTCACACTCTTCCTAAGTTTGTTGAGTATTAATTTCTTGTGATGTTGAAGGTAGTACCTTTTTTCTCCACTTAGGTTGATGGTGAGAAGTATGTTTCTGATTTGATGACTTTCTTGGATCATACCCTAGTCCAGCTTTATCATTTGCAAACTTAGTTTGTAGTTGAATAGGTTCAACAATACCTTCTTGACGCTTGCCTAGAGGACCAGTACCTGAATATCCCATGCGTTGAAGCATCTTATAGCGTGGACCATATTGTGTCGAGGAAATCTCACAATGTCGTATTTCTTTGTTTGTACTATCTTCTTTAAAAAGCCATTTGAGAACAACATCCTCTTCTATTTCATTTGCAAGGGAAGTAGAGGATTGTATAAAGAGACCATCATAAATGACATTTGAAGTTGAAGTTTGTGGCTTCATAACCTTTGATGGTTTTCCCGACTGTCTTGGTGATGGAGGAAGAGACATTAGTGAGAGAACAGGTTCTATTTTGTATCCATCCATGCCAGTAATTGTGATTTTCAACTTCTTCTCTAAATATTTTAGCAAATTTTTTGAACTTTCAGCTGCAGAGGCTACTCTTTTATGAGGAACAAAAGCATCGACACTTTGCGTTAATGCATTACAAGTATAACTTATATCAACAAGAATACTGACTTCAACTCTGTTATAAGGAAATTTCAAGCACTAATGATACGTAGATGGTACTGCTTTCATTTCATGAATCTATGGCCTACCCAGTAAGATGTTATATGAAAGAGGAAGATCAAGGACCTAAAAGATGACATCTCTTTCCCCAGGTCCTACCTTGATTGGTAATAGTACAAGATCTTTAGAGGTTCTTTCTTCTTCATCATAATATTTTATCATTATTTTCTTTGTTGGATCAATTACATTTTCAAATTTTCCCAGCTATGTCAGTAGATTGTAGGTACAGTTATTCAACCTAGCACCTCCATCTATCAAAACACATTTAACTCGGTGTTTATGGATCATAGCTTCAATGTGTAATGGCTGGTTATGCGAGTGATTCAGTGAGTTAGCATCTTATTCAGAGAAAGTGAGGTAATGAGGCAAAGTCAGGTGACCCACAATAGATTGAAACCAATCTATACCTAAATCTTAAGGCACACTAGTAGTGAAAAAAGCCTTTTCCATGATCTCTCTATGAGCAGAAGAGATCTTAAGCAGTTCCAAAATAGAGATTTGAGTGTTAGTTATTTTCAATTGTTTGACAATGCTATAACCGGGAGAGGATGATGAAACATGTTGTTTAGATTTGGTCATGATTGTGTCTATTTGAAGGAGTTGGTAGGTTTGATGAGGTTTGAGAAGAGGTTGAGGAACTAGCTCCTTGGAGAGTAACCTTCTTTTGAGCATGGGTCATGACATTGGTAGTTTGCGCTTGATTTTCTTTATCTTTGATTATGATCACACTGCAATATTTAGGTTGGGATGACTCAATCATGTTAATCACATTGTCGTTCTTAGTCTAGGTATAGTTGATGTTAGCACCTCCCTTGGATTTTGAGGAATCACCTTGTTCATAAGCTGGTAAGGGATATTTAAAAGCCTTATGATCAACATTAGTCGCATGATTTCCAATAATAATTTTTCTAGCATCAATGAGATCTTGAATTTCATGTTTGAGCTTCATGTAGTTGTTTGTGTTATGACCCTTGTTTCGATGGTATTCATAGTATTCATTTTCTCTCCACCATTTGGGTTTAATTTCTGGATCATATGGTCTACAATTGTCTAGCAATGTTATCAAATCTATTAGTCTCAAATTATGATTCCCTCTTATCCCTTGTAAGAAAATGAATAACTCTGTCTGCAAATGAAGAGATCAAGGAAAAAGGAATCTTAGAGTAACATATGAAAAGGTTTTGAGAACCTTCTACACTTTGAACTTATCCAAAGTTTAGGTGGGTATACCTTTTGTGAATAATTTCACACTTCTAAATGAGATCCACAGTAAACCAGTATCCAAAAACTAGTGGATTTTATTGCCTCAACATAAACTGAAATAATAAAGGAAAACTTATTCTCATTTTTAGTATTGATCCTCAAGAGATATAGAAAGAAAACTACAACTAATACCAGTGCCTTATCTAGGCTATAGAGTCATCTAAATTAAGCAAGGATTTCACATTTAAACATCCCCATACATCTCATCACTCTCGCTTCTATTAACCCCATACATGCCTGACATATATAAGAGTTCTTTCTTGTTAAACTAAATAGTGTTTATCAAATTCAAAGCTTCAAACAAAGTAACCTACTAACAGAGATATTTCATGCATATTTTATTCCTCTCTTGAAGAGAAAAGCTAAGAAACATATCCATAAAGATTGCATTACAATCCATTTTTAGTTGAATAACCCTAGATTACTCAAATGAAACCACTAAACTACTGAAATCACACCAGAAGACAACACAATTTTAGGCTTGAAAGTTTCTGATCTGTATATTGATATTCATTTTTGAAAAAATCTTACATAACTCAAAGTATTCTTTGTAATAACTAGAAAAAACCCAGATAAATTTCTGCATAGTTTCTTTACAAAATTCTTGTCATCTCCTTTTACACTAGTCCTAATATCCATTTATAGTATTATGGATGCTTACAAGCTTCAGAGATTCCTAAGAAAAGTTTGTTACAAACCATGATACTCTCCAAGAAACAGTTACAATTCCTTCTCAATATCAATGACCTCTTCTACCTTCTCTAGAGCATCTTCCTTTTGTCCAACATATTTTCCCTTCCACTCCTAGAACACATCATCACTTGGCCAAGAAAAGATAAGAATCTTTTGTTTCATTTCTTCTAGCCTTTTCTAAGTGACCCTTAACAGCCCAATTTCTATTTCTATGAAACCATAATGTGATATCACTTTTTCAATTTCTTCAACTGTTTGGACAAATAAGGATGTGTCATCGATGTTAATAATTTCATTAACCCTTGAGGACAATTTGTGGTTCAGCTCTTCTAGCCAGGTCTTCTCCTCTTTCAACTGAATTGGACCAACAAATCCCCCTAGAAACAATTCAAATTTGTGATTTGAATATTCTTTTCTATATAATTAGGCTTTTCTTTTTACACCTACCCTTTCCTCTAAGAGTATATTCATCTCTTTTATGAACTCACTGGTGGACCTTAGATTGTCATTCTCCTCTAAATCTACATGGGATGAACACATGAGCTCTAACTCCTTACCTCTAGGCATCAACTTATTAAGGATTGGTTCCAAAGTGGCTTCATGCTCTTTGAATTTGACCAAAACATCTAGAATCCTCTTCATATTAATGTATACAATGGAGGCCTTGACTGAATTAGCAAACTTCAAGATTGTGGCTTTCACCTTTTCTTCATACTTGTTTGCAAACAAGGCTTGAGCTTGTTTCAACTTTTCCAACTCATGTTGGACAGTCTCAGTTGACTAGAAACTAGAAGGCATAGGAGAAGGGGGATATTGTATAATGGGACTAGAAGAAGGGGGTCTTGTTGGAGAGGAGGGTATCATGAGTTTAGAGGATTCACCTGGATGGTGCTGACCTACCAACTGACTTTGAAGTCTAGTAATAATGTTGTCCCTATTGGCTATTCCTTCTTTGGCCTCATTGTAAGCCTTTAAGATGGTCTCCAATTTCAATTGGAGATTAGCTCTTTCTTTTGCCTCTTTCTCTACTACTGCCACACTTAACTTTGTAGTTTCCAAAACTATGCTTGTAGCTTCCACTGCCCTTGTATCTTGGACTCTCTTAACAACCATGCCTCCTAAGGGACTAGAATCTGATGCACTTTTCCTTGTTTTGTTCTATTCCTTCTTCAATGACCACATGACTAGAGAAGCATTATCCTTGTTGAAGGTCACTCCTTCCATTGGCTTTGTTTCCTTCCTCAATGCTTCAAGAACTAGAGCATCAGCTATATCCCATTTAGGGAGGATTAACACACCAACTTTATACACCATCTCTCTTCCTTTCTCTGGGGTGATATTCTTCAACTCTTCCATCATTTCTTGCTTTATTTCTTCTTCCACCTGAGTTGCATCTCTGAGAGGCTATTGACTCTTCCTCTGCTCACATATGACCTTGAATTGTTCCATGATTTGTTTCCACACAAATTGCATGAAAGCCCCTATTGTAACAAAATTACTATCAGCCAGGAATTCCTCACTGGCTTGCTTAATAGTAAGGTCTAATTCTTTTCCCCTTAGCTCACCATTAGTCAAGTTCATTTCAGCACTAGGTGGCTCTTCTAGCATCCACTCTTGGGTCTCCTCATAGGTATAGGCAATCTCACCATGACTCCCTAACTATAATAATTGTTCAAGCACCGCTTGCTCATCTCCTATGTGGATAGGGATTGAGATGGACAATACCGAGGTTCATCAGTTTCAACTTCCTTCCGCACTCTTTGCCTTTTAGGGGAATCTTGGATGTCAATGATATCTTCAATTGCTCTTTTCCCTCATGAAGTGGAAGGCTCATCTGTCACTAGCATCATCTCAGTGTACTTTGATTTCTTATGCATTACATAGTCACTAGGTGGGATAGCCTTAGCAAAAGTAGGCTTAGCTAGGACCAATTTAACCCTATCAGGATCATTTTGCATTATAACCTCTCTTTTCTCTTTTAAGGTTTGCATGAGGTCTTCAAAATAGAGAATCAAGAATTTGATTTTCTCCTCAAAAGGGTTGAAGCTAGAAAGAGGGTCATAGCTACTATCAAATTGATGGATAAAATCAAGTGCCCTCTTATATGCAACCCACTTCTCCTTCCTTAGTTCTTGCTCATCTAAGCTGAATTCATTCCTAAATAAATCTTCAGGGAGCTGAAATTGATGAGGCCTACCTTTACACACTACCCTCTTTCTAAACATGCCATTGAAAAATTCCTTAGGGTCTGCACATCTTGAAACTGGAGTTGACAACCTATATGGCTTAAAGAATTCTTCAAAATATTTCCAGCCACGTTTGGTAATTACAAGATGATGGGCCATGGTGATAGTTGGGAAAATAGTCCCCTTACCCCTATTGGTTAGCTCTTCCTCTTGTACTCCTCCAATTTGTCTCAATACTTCTGCAATTCCTATCTTCAATGGGACTTGATAGGGTAGTAGATAGGGAGTACCTCTGAAACCATACACTCTAAAAATAGTAGAAACAGGGTACAAATACATGTCTCCCCAATTGTGAACAATCTTAATGCCCTCTGCAAACTGTTTAGGTCTAAGGAATTCCAAAAGAGTCTTGGGAATCCTAAGGTTTTCTGTGCATAAAAGAATTCTAATCTTAGATGCAAAGCATCTATCAAACTTCAGAAAACTAGCATCTTCTCTATCCCAGGATAAAATAGTGCTCCAAAGTTGGACCAACATCTCTTCGTTATCCTTTACCTTAACCAAGTCCATTTCCTTTGCAAAATAGTCAACACCTTTGAACAAAAACATATGCATTAATATGGAGTACCATCCAAATAGCCTATCTACCTTATCATTCTTTATCCCTACTATCCCTGAATGAATTGCATCAGTAAGGTATGGGGCATAATCAAATGTTATTGCCAGGGAAGGGTTTAGAATTTGTGCAATCATTAGCATGTAATGGGTTGGCATGTTTCTCTCAACATCTTCTCTAAAGATCTGACATAGTACCCAATACATACCCTTAGCTCTCAGAGTAAACAAACTGAGGGAGAATGGTTCCATTGTACTGGGGCCTACAACTGTCAACCCTCCTATCTTAACAAAGAATTCTTTCAATGGGCCACTCCTAAGATGATCCCTTTGTGCATTGTAGATCTGGGCTAATGACTCAAAGTCAATAGGCTCTAACAAATTGGAAGCCTCACTGAGTGTAAACATGTTTCTGAATTCATCATCTTTTACTTCAATCAGGGCTAATCCCTTCACACTCCTAATACATCTTGCTATAGGGTCATAATTCTCTGCAATTAAGGTCAACAAATCTACATCCATGAATACACCAGGGACCACAAGCTTCCCCAGATCTAGTTCCCACATGCTATTCAAAGGGGATGGGGAATGTCTCTACCAAAACCTACTTTGAACAGTCATAAACCTAAAATCCCTATTTTAGGGTCCCTTAACCAATTGCCTTTATCATACAGGCCATCCCCAATTCTTAGACGAGGGTTCTTTGGTACTAATTCTTTGGCTTTAGCCCTGGCGTTGGTAGACATGGTTAACTGTTCTAAAAAATCATCACAAATGTTCCTGTCCTAGTAATTCACTTTTCCTATCAACTCCATTCTTGGTGCCATCTTGAATATGCAACTATACCAATTGAAACTAGCACAGACCTCTAATGAAACAATTCACACAACAAGAACTGAAATCAGACCAAAATTATCAAAGAACGACACAAAAACCTATTATTTGCCTGAAGAAAAACCACTCCGCACCAATTGCTCTGCAACAGACTTTGATGAAATAATAGTAACAATCAAGTTGATTCAGACTCAAATATGGCAAGTTGGCTTTGAATTTTAGGAATTAACTCTGCATGCTTCGGCCATCACCTCAAAATTGAATTCACAAATCAAATTCAAAAACAGGCTCTAATGGGTCATAACTTCTCTGAGTATTTTTCTCTGTTTCCCTCTTTTACTATTTCGCAAAACATAAAACCTTTGCACTTTTCTTTCATGAAGCAATGCTGGCTATTGGATTATGAGAACTTACACTACCTTTATCTCCATCTGATCTCTCTCTGTTAGTGTCGGGCCCTACCTTCTTTTCGTTGTTTCATGAGCTTTAATACTTGTGCACTTTTTCTTCACGAAGCCACGCCAGCCATCAAATCAAGCTCTAACTGCCTGGTCTTTAACTCCAACAATGATCGTTAGTCTCACTAACTAACCATGCCTCACCTTGATGGCTAACATTTTTCACCATTTCACAGAACTTACATGACGTACATCTTCAGGCCACGAAACAATGATGACCATTGGATTGACCACAAGATGAATATCTTTTAACAGGCTTCAAACCTTTCAAGTGGGCCCTTTAACTCAAAGATCACTTACAACACCTCATCACTAGTTAACAAACGCGATGTGGTAGTCGGCCATTTTCCCAAGAAGTTCCATCGGGTTCCATTCTGAATCCACCACGTGCTTTGCTTCACTATTCTCCACATAACTGTTGGTTGAAACAAAGCGGGCCCTCAACTACCCTTTAAAGCCACGTGTACTAGACATGTCACTTTTACACTCTACAAAACACAGCATCTATCCTGCCACATCATGCCTTCATCTGATTGCCACCTATCTTTTGCCATTTCGCGATGAATAACTTGTAATCATCTTGTCTTCGTGAATCCACGTGGGCCATTAGATCTCAGGAATTTGCCTATTGTTTATCCTTTCTATGACCACCTTGCCTGGGCCCACCACCTGTTTGCTACTTCTCAATAGGTAGAACACATGCATCTTCAGGATATGAATCAACATGAGTCATTGATCCTTTTCCAACCCGATCACCCTTTAACCAAGGAAGTCACTCACCTTTGGGACCCGCCATGTGTTTTTGCCATTTCGCAGAACTTACACCACGTGCATCTTATCCAAGTGAAACAACGTGAGCCATTAGATCATGATCAAGATGTAGGTGTTTAATCTAACGATCAACCCACCTCTCAAGCCCACTTAGGCTTTTTGCTACTTCATGAACATTAACCTACTAGCAACTTTGCTCAATGAAACAATGACAGCCACAAGATTAGCAATGAGTTGCACCCTATTTAAAGGGCTCGACAAACATTAGAACAAGGTAAAGTAAAGGTGCACGAATTTAAAAAATTAAGCGACTACCTAGGGAAATAACTAATGGGGGGACACTTCTCATGATAGACCGACCCTTCTTTAAGTGACAAAAGTAATGCATGAATAGAATCATAAGGGTTTTTCTCAAAAACTAGAAGGGTTAGAACTCAAAACTTAAACCTTCTTCTGAACTATGACAATCAGAGGCAACAAGGCCATACTAGACTCAATTTTTTGCAGACTTTTAGCCAATTATGGAACAAGAATATGCATTTTTTAAACAATGATAACAACGACTCTGACTGGGGATGGTTGACCACAAAATCAACACAAGAATTCAGAAACTCTAGAGAAATAGACCAATCACAAGCCCAAAAACAACAACAAAAGAAAACCCAAATATATACAAACAAGGACCTACTGTGCAAGGAAATTAAGAGAAGTAATGTTTTAGGAATCATCCATGCACTGGAAATTCTTGTACTTCAACATTCATATTCTACAAAAAATACGAACCCTTTCCTTTAAGATCACAAACCATAGAGGGGCCTATCCATAGTGACTCAAATTTTTTGTGTTTTCCCTTATCTTGTCCTTTTGCATTCCACTAAAGAACCATGTCACCAATTTGAAATTTTCTCAATGAGGTCCTTTTGTCAAATAGATATTTTGACTACAATCGGATCTTCAAATTCCTCTTGTGAGCTAAAGTTCTAATTTCTTCTATCTCCACCATTTGAATCATTCGGTCTTCCATAGGCTTAGATAACTCCATGTCTTCATCTTGTAGGAACTTATACACTAGAAGAAGATTATTGAGTGACACCCTAGATTACATACCATAGACTAACTCAAAAGGTGAAACCCCAATAGCTTTCTTGATAGTAACCCTGTCAGCCCATAAAGCTAATTTTAACTTCTGGTCCCAAGACCTTTTATTTTCCTCCAAGATTTTCTTAGTAATGTTCAAGAGGCTTTTATTAATTGATTCAACTTGCCCATTACCCTGAGGATGGTAAGGTGAAGAGTAGGACATAACTATTCCATGGCTGGTGCAGAATTCAACAAACTCTTCTAACCTGAAACTCATGGCATTGTCCATCACTAGCTTGACAGGGACTTTGAATCTAGTTATGACATTATCCATTAGGAAGTCAATAACAACCTTACTTGTGGCTCTCCTAGTGGGTATAGCTTCAATCCATTTGGTAAAATAATTAATAGCTACTATAATCCACCTATGGCCTCTTCCTGATTTCTCAACAATTTCTCCAATAAAATCAATTCCCCATTGGACAAAGGGTGCTTCCACTATGACTGGGTTGAGGGGTAAAGCTCCCTCATACTTCAATTTTGATGAAAACTTCTAGCATGGGTCACATCTCTGGACATGCTCATGAGCATCTTTAAATAGAGTAGGCCAATAATACCTAGCCCGAACTATCTTACCAACAGTTGTCTTGCCAGAGTAATGACCTCCACACACTCCATCATGCATTTCAGTTAACACTCTCTTAGCCTGGGATTTATCCAAGCACATTAGCAATGCCCCATCTCTATTCCACCAAAACAAATCACCCTAAATGAGGACATATTTCTGTGACTTCAACTTCAGAGTTCTTCTTTGGTTAGGGGTCATTCCTTCTGAAAATGTTGCATCTCTTAAAAAATGTACTAATTCTGAGTACCAGGGCCGTGTCTGAATACTAGTGACCAAGATGTTCTCAACTTCAACATTATTCACTTCAACATCAAGAAGGTTTGATTCATCCATAAGCTTTGGAAGGCCTAAACCTCTCACCAATTTAGTGATCTTAATTTCCAAATCAAACTCCTGGATCTTGGTTATCCATCTACATCTCTTACATGTGACCTCAGATTGGGATAAAATATCCTTGACAATAGTATGTGGGACATAGGAAATTACTTGTGCATTTACAAGATATGGCCTAAAAGCTTTAACAACCTTGACCAAAGCATAAGCTTTCTTTTCCATAATTTCATACTTTAACTCTGCAACCTATAAAGATTTGCTATAAAAAGCTATAGGATGTTCATATCCTTCATTATCCTTTTGTAAAAGGACTGTAGCCATTGTGTGATATGAAGCAAAAGAAAACAAAGAGAAAGGCTTACTATAGTCAGGGGACTTCAACACTGGTGCCTCCTGAATAGCCCTTTCGATTTCATCAAAGGCCTTTGAAACTTCTTCATTCTAGTAGAACTTGGTATCCTTCTTAAGTAGTTTAACAATGGGCTTGACTATCTCTGTAAAATTTGCAATAAATTTTATAACAAAATTTACTTTGCCCAAAAAAGATTGGATACCTTTAACATTCTTTGGCTCTGGCACATTGTTTATAGCCTCAATTATTTCTGGGTCTATTCTTACCCCTTCTTTGGAGATAATATGTCGTAGCAGCTTCCCTTCAGTAACAACAAAATGACACTTTTTAGGATTTAAGGATACTCCAAATTCCAGAGCTTTATTGAAAACTTATTCTAAGTGTCCACAGTGGTCATCCACCCTTTTGGAGAAGCATGTCAAATCATCTTGATATACTACCATGATAATATTGATGAATTCCTTAAAAGCTACATCCATTGCCCTCTGAAAAGTAGCTCTAGCATTCTTCAAACCAAAGGGCATTCTGACATACATGTATGTTCCCCAAGGGGCGGTGAAAGCAGTTTTGAATTGTTCAGACTCTTTTACTAACACCTGGTTATACCCTGAGAACCCATCCATCATAGACAATAGGTCACAACCAGTTACTCTTTGCAACATCGCCTCCATATTAGGACAAGAGTAATTATCTTTCAAGGAAGCAACATTTAGGTTCCTAAAGTCTACACAGAGTCTAATGTCCCCATTCTTCTTTCTGACCAGGACCAAATTTGAGACCCATGATGAATGTCTTATGGGCTTAATAATTCCCCCTTCCCTTAACTTGGTCAGTTCTTGCTGCATTTTAGATTCTAACAGGGGGTTGATAGGTCTTTGTTTTTGTTTGAAAGGCTTAGCATCTGGAAGCAGAGGGACTTCATGCTAAAAAAGATCCTATCTATATGCCTTCAGATCTTCATAAGACCAAGTAAAGACATTCTTATATTTCTTTAATAAATTAATAAGATTTATTCTAACATGAGGAGGCGATTTTTTTCCAATATGCACCAACTTAGGGGATGATTATGTCCCCAAGTTTACTTCCCCTAGTTCCTCTAACTTAGTGGTTGATTGCTGGTGCAAATGACTGTCACTGTAACTAAACATACCTTCTAGTTCTACCAACCCTTTAGGTATTTCATTAGTTTCTAACTGAACTAAGTCATTTCCAAACATAGTTTCTCTGTTTTCAACCACTTCCACCAAGGCATTGCAATCAATCTTTTGTCCATCATAATCATCAATGCATTGTATAAACCTCAGAATATCTTCATCATCAGCAAACACTTGCCAATTATATACATTGTCGGGAATGGCAGGCCTAGCTTTTACCTCAACTGTGGATATACCAGTTAGTGTTGCATCATCATTCTTTAATGCAACATTTGCTAAGAAATCTGCCATGATATTTTTAGATCTTTCTATCCAATTTATGGAGAATGCAATAAAATGCTCAATGACATCCCATACCGCATGCTTGTATCTTTTTAATCTATCATTCTTGGATGCATACTTAGCTCTAACTTGAGAAAAAACCGATTCTAAGTCTCCTAACACTTTTAACAATTGAATCCCATGCCTTTTTTCAACTTCAAGCCCCAATAGCAAGGCTTCATATTCAGTAGTATTATTTGTACACTGAAAGGCTAACAAGAAGGAATACTTGAAAGTTATACCTGATGGGGATACAAAGAGAACTCTTGCTCTAGATCCTTCTTTTGAACAAGAACCATAAAAATACATGTGCCACAAATCATGTTGTTGGGATTCCAATTCAATTACAATAGAATCAGTATTCTTTAATTGAGGCAAGATTGGTTGTATTCTAAAATTGTCTAGATCCACATCAATCATACAATTCAGCATACTAGGGTCTACTTTCTCAATCACCCTAGGGGCACGTGGTTCTCTATACAATTTAACATGGCTTCCATTAATAGGGATAGTAGCATATGATAGATCCAACTGAACATTTCCACCCATTGTTGCAACCCACTATCTAGACAATAACATGCCATAGTGAGGTTTAGTGTCAGTTACAATGACATCCATCTTGTATGTTGCTTTAGGGAAGGCTGCTATTTTTACTTCAACATCTTTCATTTTACCTATCACTGGAACTTCTCTATTATCCATAGCATAACATTTCCCATACACTATACTCACTGACAATCCTAATTCTTTCATAACACCATAAGGCATTACATTTGCAGCTGCACCAGAGTCTATCATACAATTTTTAATTAACTGGTTATTTACTAATAATGTAACATAGAAAGGATAAACCTGTGAGGGTTCTTGTGTAATAGTTGTTCCAACATATACCTCTGGGGTTTGCAGCTCCTGATCCTTTTCATTCTTAGTTGATCTGGAAGGTAAAGATTTGTTACTATCAAGTATCTTAGAAAACAAAGATAGAGCAGCTTCTCTATGTTCCTTTATTTTCAATAATTCTATCAATGGGATAGTAACCTTCATCTGGGTGAGAGCCTGAGTCATATCAAATGTGGAATTTTTAATTAACTCAGTAGTAGCTTTAGCTTTCTCTATTTTAGGCTGACTTGTCTTCTTTATTGCAGCAATTCCTTGTATATCACCAGCCTTGTCATCCATAGTTTTAATTGTATCTTTTAATTTGCCATTCCTCTTTTGACTGTCTTGGGGCAAGGTATCTTTACTTTTTGGTTTCTTCTGGGATACTTATTTTATAAACATGGAACTAGGTTCACCTTGGTCGCTATTCTTCTTAGTACTTCTCAAATTGTAATTGTGCTTGGCTTTGGCTATGGCAGCTTTAGTGAGATTTTTCACCTCTTCATCACTAGGCCTTCTGAGATGAACTTCTTCATCTTCAATTGTTACCACATTCAAAGTGGGATATCAATCAAGTGTTAGCTATCCTTGGTAGGACCTCTTACTATTCAGCACATCACATTCACTAAATTCACTTTGTAGAGACTCATCATCACTTTCTATGATAGTTTCAAACATATTTATATCAGGCTCAGCTTCTTGTCTCATGGATTCTTTAAGGGCTTGAGCTACAACACACTGATGAGGAGAATGTGGTCCATCGCAAGCCATGCACCAAGGAGTATTTTCCATGTTATGAACATTTCCTCCTTTTAAAGGATCTGGGGTATCTTGGTTCTAAGTATTCTTTGGTTTCTCATTTTGAGGCTTGCCATCCTTCCAAGTAGTGTTGTAAGGCATGTCATGCAACCTAGGAGGTCTATCTTGCCAGTTGTAATGTGGTTTATCAGTTTTACTCACTTTGGCAGTAAGATCCTTCATGGCAGTCACTAAATTCTCTATTCTATCTTCTTCTTTAGCAACTTTATTAGGTTGTTGTTTTGATTCGCGCCACAACCTACCATCAGTTCTTCTCCCTAGTTTCCTAGATGCTTTTCTATTTCTCTCTACATTGATGGCAATTCTAAATGCATCTCTTAGGCTATGTGGATTTTTATCCCTTAGAATATAGGCCATTTTAGAATCAAAGGCATTGTAATAAGTATTTAGGCACATATTGTCATCTAACCTCATTACCTGATATAGTCTATGCATTGCTTTCTGAAATCTAGCATTAAAATCTATGACAATTTCATTGTCAAACTTCCTAATGTTGTTGAACTCATTGAGCATGAAGCTCACATTTTTCTTGTCACAATACTGTTCTTGAAAACAATTTTTAAAATCTTCCCAGGACCCAATGCTATTCATAGGAAGACCCCTATACTAGTCTCTTGCATCATCTACCAAAGACTGTACAAACAATTTCATGATGACATCTTCATCTACAATTTCATAATCATTTATTAAGTCACCAAAAGACTTCAAGTGTTCTTCCACATTGATTGTATTATTCCTAGCAAATTTGTGAAGTCTATCTCTTAATTCAATAGGAACATGGTTGGGGTACCCTGAGATTCCATCAAAAAAGAGCTGCCTATAAAGTTCTAGGTTAATAGGTCTTCTTTGGAATTGGTTGGCAGCATGGTTATTTCCCATGCTCATTCTTACATTGGGGCTTTAAGTCATCAAGATTTGATTACTTTTTTTAGTAACAGGGGCTTGATTGGCTGTGGTAGTGCTAGTAGGTAGAGTTGGCTAAATTTTAACAGGAGGGAGTGAAGCTTGTTGAGGAGTAGGTTTATTTAGATCTACTGAAGGAAACATGATAGGAGGAGCCTTCAGATAACTAATCTTTCTCTTAACTTCTTGATTAGCCGCTTCTAATTCAGCTTTCTCTAATTCCATTCGCAAATCTTCTTTATCTTTCCATCTCTCTTTCATGTGTAGATAACATGTGAGAGATCTCAGTTGTAGACTTAGATCTAGACCCACCTTCCATGCATTTATGCTTTCCTTTGTCAACATCATTTCTAACATGTTGTGGGTCACTAAGAACTTCCCTACTTGGTTGCACTACTGAATTGTATGCAGGCTTGGTCTTGGGAACTAAAATTTCCCTAGTCACTGGACCTTCATCCTCACTCTTGGCCTTTTCTTGGGCAAGTAACTCAAGGTTAGCAATTTATCTTAGAAGCCTATCTCTCTCCATCAATTTTTCCTTTACTTCTCTCTCTTTATCTGCTTCCTTTTGTGTTCTTAAGGAAATTAAATGATGGACTCTTCTGTTTAGGACTTCAATTTCTTGGGATACCTTATCATCCTCAGGGAATATTTCTTCAGAGTCTGACATATTGACTTGGTCAATATCAATTAAACTAATGTTTCCATCAATTGTTCTAGGTACAAAATCTCTCTCAATATTTGAACTACTTCTATCTTTCCTAGAAAAACTAGCATGGGAGATCCCCTAATTTGAAACTTGGACATCTTCTATATTCCCAAACAAACTAGAATGGAAACCTAAAATATCATTCTCAGATTCATGGGAAGAAGAATTTGAATTTGCATAAACAGGTCTCTTAGATGACTTACCCGTATTGATGCTCTTATGTACCCAAGCTGCACTAGTTGGCTCATGTACAACTGATCTTTTCTGGCCTCTCCATGGTTGTTCAAGCAATCCCTCTTGCAATGTCTCATGAGGATGCTTCTTCATGAAACACCTGGTGTTCCTTCCTCTTTGCATTATGCTTGTTTTCTAAAAAGAATTTCACTTATTTCAAAGGACTGGGTAAAATTGTCAGAGTCACCACCCACAAAGACTGTGGGAAATAAGAAAACAAGCTTTAGACAAAAACTTGCCCATTTTTAAAACAAAAATCATGAAGATTTTCAAAGAGACAGATAACACAAATCAAAGATCAGGCAATTTTCCACTACACAGATATCTGAACAACTTGTGAACTAATTCAGGGACCAATCTATGACATAGATACACACTATGACTCTCCCCAGTAGAGTTGCCACTTTTGTTAGTCTCAAATTCTAATTCCCTCTTATCCCCTGTAAGAAAATGAATAACTCTATCTGCAAATGAAGTGATCAAGGAAAAAGGAATCTTAGAGTAACATATGACAAGGTTTTGAGAACCTTCTACACTTTGAAATTATCCAAAGTTCAAGCAGGTATACCTTTTGTGAATAATTTCACACTTCTAAATGAGATCCACAGTAAACCAATGTCCAAAAATCAATGGATTTTATCGCCTCAACATAAACTGAAATAATAAAGGAAAACTTATTCTCATTTTCAGTATCGATCCTCAAGAGATGTAGAAAGAAAACTACAACTGATACCAGTGCCTTATCTAGGCTATAGAGTCATCTAAATTAAGCAAGGATTTCGCATTTAAACATCCCCATAAATCTCATCACTCCAACTTCTATTAACCCCATACATGCCTGGCATATATAAGAGTTCTTTCTTGTTAAACTAAACAATATTTATCAAATTCAAAGCTTCAAACAAAGTAACCTACTGATAGAGATATTTCATGCATATTTAATTCCTCTCTTGAAGAGAAAAGATAAGAAACATATCCATAAAGATTGCATTACAATCCATTTTCAGTTGAATAACCCTAGATTACTCAAATGAAACCAGTAAATTACTAAAATCACACTAGAAGACAACACAGTTTTAGGCTCAAAAGTTCTTGATCTGTATATTGATATTCATTTTTGAAAAAATCTTACATAACTCAAAGTATTCTCTGTAATAACTAGAAAAAACCCAGATAAATTTCTATAGAGTTTCTTTACAAAATTCTTGTGATCTCCTTTTACACTAGCCCTAATATCCATTTATAATATTATGGATGCTTACAAGCTTGGAACATTCCTAAGAAAAGTTTGTTACAAACCGTGATACTCTCCAAGAAACAGTTACAAGTCCTTCTCAATATCAACAACCTCTTCTATTTTTTGTTCTGTTGCAACCTCTTCTACCTACTCTGGACCATCTTCCTTTTGTCTGACATATTTTCCCTTCCACCACTGGAACACATCATTACTTGGCCAAGCAAAGCTAAGAATCTTCTGTTCCATTTCTTCTAGACTTTTCCAAGTGACCCTTAACTGCCCAATTTCTATTTCTCTAAAACCATAATGTGATTTCACTTTTTTAATTTGTTAAATTGTTTGGACAAATAAGGATGTGTCATCGGTGTTAATAATTTCATTAACCCTTGAGGACAATTTGTGGTCCAGCTCTTCTAGCCAGGTCTTCTCCTCTTTCAACTAATTTGGACCAACAAATCCCCCTGGAAACAATTCAAATTTGTGATCTAAATATTCTTTTCTATATAATTGGGCTTTTCTTTTTACATGTGCCCTTTCCTCTGAGAGTATAGTCATCTCTTTTATGAACTCACTAGTGGACCTTAGACTATCATTCTCCTCTATATCTGCATGGGATGAACACATGAGCTCTAACTCCTTACCTCTAGGCATCAACTTATTAAGGATTGGTTCCAAAGTGGCTTCATCCTCTCTGAATTTGATCAAAACATCTAGAATCCTCTTCATATTAATGTATACAATGGAGGCCTTGACTGAATCAACAAACTTCAAGATTTTGGATTTCACCTTTTCTTCATACTTGTTTGCAAACAAGGCTTGAGCTTGTTTCAACTTTTCCAACTCATGTTGGATAGTCTCAGCTGAATGGAAACCAAAAGGCATAGGAGAAGGGGGATATTCTATAATAGGACTAGTAGGAGGGGGTCTTGTTGGAGAGGAGGCTATCATGAGTGTAGAGGATTCACCTAGATGGTGTTGACCTTCCAACTAACTTTGAAGTCTAGTAATAATGATGCCCATGTTGGCTATTCCTTGTCTAGCTTCATTGTAAGCCTTTAAGATGGTCTCCAATTTCAATTGGAGATTAGCTCTTTCTTTTGCCTCTTTCTCTGCTACTGCCACACTAAAATTTGCAATTTCCAAAACTGTGCTTGCAGCTTCCACTACCCCTGTATCTTGGACTCTCTTAAAAAACATGCCTCCTAAGAGACTAGAATTTGATTCACTTTTCCTCCTTTTGTTCTCATCCTTCTTCAGTGACGACATGACTAGAGCAACATTATCCTTGCTAAAGGTCACTCCTTCCATTGGATTTGTTTCCTTCCTCACTACTTTAAGAACTAGAGCATTAGCTATATCCCATTCAGGGAGGATTAACACACTAGCTTTAGACAACATCTATCTTCCTTTCTCATGGGTGATAGTCTTAAACTCTTCCATCATTTCTTTCTTTATTTCTTCTTCCATATGAGTTGCATCTCTGAGAGGCTGTTCACTCTTCCTCTACTCACATCTGACCTTGAATCGTTCCATGGTTTGCTTCCACACAAATTGCATGAAAGCCCCTATTGTAACAAAATTACTGTTAGCCAGGAATTCCTCACTGGCTTGTTTAACTGTAAGGTCTAATTCTTTTCCCCTTAGCTCACCATCAGTCAAGTTCATTTCAGCACTAGGTGGCTCTTCTGGCATCCCCTCTTGGGTCTCCTCATAGGTATAGGAAATCTCACCATGACTCCCTAACTATAATAATTTTTCAACCACCACTTGCTCATCTCCTATGTGGATAGAAGACTAAGATGGAGAATATTGAGCTTCATCAGTTTCAACTTCCTTCCCCACTCTTTGCCTTTTAGGGGAATCTTGGATGTCAATGACATCTTGAATTGCTCTTTTCCCTCTTGAAGTGGAAGGCTCACCTATCACTAGCATCATCACAGTGTACTTTTATTTCTTATGCATTACATAGTCACCAGGTGGGATAGCCTTCACAAAGGCAGAATTAGCTAGGACCAATTTAACCCTGTCAAGATCATTTTTGCATTATAGCCTCTCTTTTCTCTTTTAAGGTTTTCATGAGGTCTTCAAAATAGAGAATCAAGAATTTGATTTTCTCCTCAAAAGGGTTGAAGCTAGAAAGAGGGTCATAGCTACTATCAAATTGATGGATAAAATCAAGTGCCATCTTATATGCAACCCACTTATCCTTCCTCAGTTCCTACTCATCTAAGCTAAATTCATTCCTAATTAAATCTTTAGGGAGCTGAAATTGATGAGGCCTACCTTTACACACTGCCCTCTTTCTAAACATGCCATTGAAAAATTCCTCAGGTTCTGCACATCTTGAAACTACAATTGAGAGCCTATATGGCCTAAAGAATCTTCAAAATATTTCCAGCCACCTTTGGTAATTACAAAATGATGGGCCATGGTGATAGTTGGGAAAATAGTCCCCTTACCCTTATTGGTCAACTCTGCCTCTTGTACTCCTCCAATTTTTCTTAATACTTCTGTAATTCCTTTCTTCAATGGGACTTGATAGGGCAGTAGATAGGGAGTACCTCTGAAACCATACACTCTGAAAATAATAGAAATAGTGTACAAATACATGTCTCCCCAATTGTGAATAATTTTAATGCCGTTTACAAACTCTTTAGGTCTAAAGAATTCTAAAAGAGCCTTAGGAATCCTAGGGTTTTTTGTTCATAAAAAAATTCTAATCTTAGATGCAAAGCATCTATCAAACTTCAAAAAACTAGCATCTTCTCTATCCCAGGATAAAACAATGCTCGAAAGTCGGACCAACATCTCTTCCTTATCCTTTACCTTAACCAAGTCCATTTCCTTTGCAAAATAGTTAGCACCTTTGAACAAAAACATATGCATTAACTGGGAGTACCATTCAAATGACCTATCTACCTTACCATTCTTTATCCCTACTAGTCCTGCATGAATTACATCAGTAAGGTATGGGGCATAATCAAATGTTATTACTAGGGAGGGATTTAGAATTTATGCAATCATTAGCATGTAATGGGTTGGCATGTTTCTCTTAGCATCTTCTCCAAAGATTTGACATAGTGCCCAATACATACCCTTAGCTCTCATAGTAAACAAATTGAGGGAGAATGGTTCCATTGTACTAGGGCCTACAACTATCAACCCTCCTATCTTAACAAAGAATTCTTTCAATGGGCCACTCCTAAGATGATCCCTTTGTGCATTGTAGATCTAGGCTAATGACTCAAAGTCAATAAGCTCTAACAAATTGGAAGCCTCACTGAGTTTAAACATGTTTTTGAATTCATCATCTATTATTTCAATCAGGTCTGATCCCTTTACATTCCTGATACATCTTGATATAGGGTCATAATTTTGTGCAATTAGGGTCAATAAATCTGTATCCATGAATACACTAGGGACCACAAGCTTCCCCACATCCAGTTCCCATATGGTATTCAAAGGGGCTGTGGAATGTTTTTGCCCAAAACCTACTTTGAATAGTCCTAAATCTGACATCCCTATTTTAGGGTGCCTTAACCAATTACCTTTATCATACAGGCCATCCCCAATTCTCAAACAAGGGTTCTTTGGTACTAATTCTTTGGCCTTAGCCCCAACATTAGTAGACATGGTTAACTATTCTAAAAAATATCACAAATTTTCTTGTCCTGGTAATTCATTTTTCCTGTCAACTCCCTTCTTGGTGCCATCTTGAATATGCAACTATACCAATTGAAACTAGCACAAACCTCTAATGAAACAATTCACACAGCAAGAACTAAAATCAGACCACAATTCTCAAGAAATGACACAAAAACCTGTTATTCACCTGAAGAAAAACCACTTCACACCAATTGCTCTGCAACAGACTTTGATGAAATAATGCTAACAATCAAGTTGATGTAGACTCATATATGGCAAGTTGGCATTGAATTTCAGGAATTAACTCTGCATGGTTTGGCCATCACCTCAAAATTGAATTCACAAACTGAATTCAAAAACAGGCTCCAATGGGTCATAACTTCTCTGAGTATTTTTCTCTGTTTCATTCTTTTGCTATTTTGCAGAACATAAAACCTTTGCACTTTTATTTCATGAAGCAACACTGGCTATTGGATTACAAGAACTTACACTACCTTTATCTCTGTCTGATCTCTTTGTTAGTGTCGGGCCCTACCTTCTTTTCGCTATTTCGTGGGCTTTAATACTTGTGCACTTTTGCTTCATGAAGTCATGCCAACTATTAGATCAAGCTCTAACTGACTGGTCTTTAACTACAACAACGACCGTCAATCTCACTAACTAACCATGCCTCACCTTAATGGCTAATGGTTTTTGCCATTTTGCAGTACTTACACCACATGCATCTTTGGGCCATGAAACAACTATGACCGTTGGATCAACCATGAGATGAATATCTTTTAATAGGCTTCAAACCTTTCAAGTGGGCCCTTTAACTTGGAGATCACTTACGTCACCTCATCACTGATTAACGAGCACCACGTGGCAGTTGGCCATTTGCCCAAGAAGTTCCATCGAGGTCCATTCTAAATCCGCTATGTGCTTTGCTTCACTATTCTCCACATAAATGTCAGTTGAAACAAGGCAGGCCCTCAACTACCCTTTAGAGCCACATGTACTAGACATGTCACTATTACACTCAATGAAACACACCATCTGTCTTGCCACGTCATGCCTTCATATGATTGCCACCTATCTTTTTCCATTTCGTGATGAATAACTTGTTATCATCTTGTCTTTGCGAATCCACGCGGGCCATTAGATCTTAGGAACTTTCCTGTTGTTTATCCTTTCTATGAGCACCTCACCTAGGCCCACCACCTTTTCGCTACTTTGCAATAGGTAGAACATGCACATCTACTAGCTACAAATCAACTCGAGCCATTGATCCTTTTCCAACCTGATCACCCTTTAACCAAGGAAGCCACTCACGTCTGGGACCTGCCACATGTTTTCACCATTTCACAGAACTTACACCACGTGCATCTTATCCAAGTGAAACAACATGAGCTATTAGATCATGATCAAGATGCAAGTGTTTAATTTGATGGTCAACCCACCTCCCAGGCCCGCTTAGGCTTTTTGCTACTTCGCAAACATTAACCTGCTAGAAACTTCACTTAATGAAACAATGATAGCCACAAGATTAACAATGAGTTTCACCCTATTTAAAGGGCCCGACAAACATTAGAACAAGGTAAAGTAAAGGCGCATAAATTTTAAAAATTAAGGGACCACCTAGGGAAATAACTAATGGGGGGACACTTCTCATGACAAACTGACCCTTCTTTAAGTGACAAAAGTAACACATCAATAGAATCATAAGGGTTTTTCTCAAAAAATGGAAGGGTTAGAACTCAAAACTTAAACCTTCTTCTGACCTAAGACAATCAGAGGCAATAAGGCCATACAAGACTCAATTTTTTGTCGACTTTAGCCAATTATGGAGCAAGAATATCCATTTTTTAAACAATGATAACAAGATCACTTGCCAATAAATTTTTAAAAGTTGATTCATATGATTCATCTAGAGGAGTAAAATCACATTTAGTCTTTGAAAGCCAAGGTTTCTCTTTAAACCATTCTTTTTAATTTTTTTGGAGGATTTTCTACTGCAGTTTCAGCTGCTTTGAGTGCTTGTGTGACACTAGCCAGGTTAAATATTGTGGATTTTGATTTTTCTTGAATATTGTCTATCACTCCATCATTAACAACATTTCTGTTGTTATCTTTGTCGTATTTCCAGTATTTATTCTTTTCTTTAGAACTAGAACATTGTGATGTTTCTTTCCAAAGTGATATATCTCCTTTCTTTATGAGCACATCTTCCATTCTGAGGGCACTATCTACCATTTTGTTGAATGAATGATACACTTGCATTTAGATACTATATTTCAATTTAGGGATCAAGTTATTGACAAAGATATCCATTTTCTAAAAATCTGGAATAGGCCATGAATATCTAGAGAACATCTTTCTCCAACATTGAAGAAAGGTGAGAAAAGGATCTCCTATTTTTTGTTTAGTGTTACAAAGTTTGATCATAGTGACTAGATGACGAATGTTATAGGAGTTCTTTTCTTGAAAACCATTCCATAGCTTGGCCTCCTAAACTTCTCGGGAAAATGGGCATGAGGTATGTTTATTCGTTCATGCATTCCATACATAAATTTTCTGACATGGTATTAAGGATCTGTATTCCCATCATATTTTTCAAACTTAGGCATCTCTATTCTTGAGGGAAATGGAGGCATGTAAAGGTTTTTGTCAAATGGAAATGGGCATATCATGTCCAGAGAATATCGTTTTGATGATTTATCTTTGTTTTCCAATTATGTGATCTCAGTCTATAATGCTTGAGAGCATTTGTTCACCAAGGCTAAAGGTTTATCTTCCTCTTTAGTGATGAGGGTTTCAACATTATAATTGATAGAATTTTTGATGCCTTCTTTGCTATATCTAGAAAATAGTCTTTTGTTTCTCTAGCCATGATGACTTTCATCATATTTCGTAAATGCTTATTGTTTAGACATTTGTTTATACTAGTTTCTAAAGGTTCTGAAGCTATGGATTTTTCTGATGAAGAATCACTGTCAGTGGCATGATTGTTGAGGTTATCATAAGGGTATTTTCATTCTTTCCTTTCTACAGACATGGTGGGAGATAGGGGCTGATCAAAGATTGGTAGATTAAAAACTAGTATTTGTGATGATGAAGGTTTATTTGGAACAAGTTCTTCTACAAAGAATGGATTATCATTTGATGAAATGGATACTCCTTTACCTTTGTCAACTTTCTTGTGAGAACTTCTAGTTTGAACAAGCATTTAGAACTGACGGGACCGAGAGTTAGATGTGATGCAGAAGCCAAGATCAATTTGTAGCTAGTTGTTCATTTAACGTAGTGATTGAGGGAAGTAACTAAGATCTGGTCTATTTTCAGGAATGATCTATCCTTTATAAGAAATTATCTAAGTTAACTTAGGTTTGATAAGATGTTGTTTGAACTAGCTGGAAGATGATTGACAAAATTATGCAACGCAATGACAAGGGTACACTATCAATATTGTTTATGCTCAGAATTATAATGTCTAGTTTTATGCTTGTTGTAAACTGATCTGGGTAGGTTTGACTATTATGAATGACAAGAACAGGAATTCATACAATGACATTTTAATGGTGTTAGGATGATGAAAACAATATTTTGTACAAGTTGTTGCCTAGGTTCATACGACAGGTGGCCAGACCTCAGACAATAAATTGTTGGATATGATGATTTTTTGTATGACATAAAACAAAGGATCAGACGATAGTTCCCTAACCAAGACAATGGTTTCTTAGACCTCGTACGACAATTGATAAAGGGCTTGATGAAAAAATATGAGGATTAAAGAAGTTTCATACGACAAAACATATGCAGTAGGATGATATTTCATCTGGCTCGTACAACAGTTTACTGGACAAAGATGAGTTTCTGATAGATAGGGTTTTAAATGATTGACGAGAGCTATTTTTTGACCAGGGCTAAGTTTTTTATGATTGACAGGGACTAGTTTTGGACTAGAATAGAGTTTTGATCACTGAGTTATTGATTTGTTTGATTTGTTTTCTCTAGTTTTAGTATTTCAGTTTCAGTTTCAAGGATGAAAACACAAAAAACATGCAAGATGTATAATAATTCCAATCACAACATGCTAACCCTATGGGAGTTGGTTTAGATAAGAAAACCTTTTTCTTGCTAACTTAGGTACACACCCAATAGCTAATTAGAATACAACCATTGAGTCTCAATGCCATATTAGCCGACTCCAAACGCTAATGGGAGCATGATATGGCAAGTGCCTTGGGAGAATTGTTGGCATTGCACAATCCAATGAGAATTGAAGGTGATTGAAGGTGTTTTCATTGATGGAAACCTACCGGCAACCTTGCATCATTGTGGAAATCGGCAAGCACAACCACCGATAGGCACAACCATTGACAGGCACAACCACCGGTAGACACAGGCACTGGCACCAACAGACACTTCACCGACAGCGACAACAATGTTCACTGACATCCCAACCGACAGGAGCAACTTTTTGTATTTAATTGTAATATATTTTGTAAGCCGACATGGCATATTGTAATAGACTCATATATGTATGAGGTCTTGTAAATCATTTTGATAGTAGATGAGAAAAATAAGGTAGCATGGATGTAGAAGTGATAAGCAAATATTAAGGTAGATTTTGTATAAGGGTTTATGGCTATAGTATGAGCTTAAAATAGTACTGAACCTGGCATAGCAGATGTTGAATCATAATAGTACAATATATTGGATTCTCATAAACCATTTTGTAAGTCAGCGAGACTTCCTTTTGTAATTGAGCAGTGAGCTCTAGGCAGTTGGCCTTTCTGCATGTGCAGGCCCCTCTTGTAAGTAATATCCATTCATTGGCCAGTGACTGAATATTGTGGGTCACAAATCCCATCGAGTTTTTTCCCACACCGGGTTTCCTTGTTAAACATCTTGTGTTATGGTGTGATTTCTATGTTGTCTTTATTGTTCCTATTTACTGCATTAATTCTTATTTACCAGTAAACTGTTTTGGAATGCAAAATACTTAATAAGGTTAAATATTATGTTAACCGGTTAGATACTGATTCAGCCCCCTCTCAATATCTTTGGGACTATCATCAATCCTAATAATTGGTATCAGAGCTTGGTCCTCTCTTTTCAAAAGTCTAACATCTTGAGGAAGATTTTGACACCGGTACAGATGGAGAATTTAAGAAAGCAATTAGAAGGAGCTCTTGTGGACTATGATGTAGAGAAGTTGAAGAATATCAAACTTGAAAATGATCTGAGAATTGCACAAGAATTCATTCAAGGACTTGAGGAGAATCTCACTATTGCTAGAAATAAGAGAAAAGAACTTCATGAGAAGATGCAAAGTAATGATGATGAAAAGGAAACTCTTAATGAGCTTGTAAGAAAGATGAGGCAAGAAAACATGACCTTGAGGAATGAAATGCAAGACATGACTATGAGATTTTATAAAGACATTGAAGACAAAAAGAAGAATGAAGATGACTTGACTAGGAGACTCAATGATGCTGAAAATGAAAATCTAAGACTCGATCATGAAAATGATATGTTAAAGATAGATTTGATTCACATGGAACATGATATAACTAAACTTATGAGACAAAAGGAATTTTTGGAAAATGAGTTGGCTACTGCAAATCAACATAAAGAGAAATTCAAGAAAAGTTCAAAAGAACTTGATGGTATGCTGAAAAGTCAGAAACCTAATGGAGACACTAATGGACTTGGATTTGTAGTTGGTGAAAGTTCTGGTACTGCAAACAATCATGATCATAGTAAACTGGTAAGACAACCCAATGCCTACAAATTTAATGAGAAATGCTCTAATTGTAACAAGTATGGTCATAAAGAAAATTAGTGTAGATCTAGAAACAATCAGAACATTAATGCACCCACCGGTCAATGTTCCAAATGCAACAAAATTGGTCACAATTCAGAAAACTACAAAATGAATGTAAGATGTTATGTTTGTGGAAGATTTTGGCACTTATCTAATCAATGCAGAACAAAAACTAGCATAGGATATGGAAAGGCTATTCAGAAAAAACAATGTGACTTGTTATGCTTGTAACAAGATTGGATATATTGCAAAATTTTGTAGAAGCAAGAATTCACTAGCAAATAATAAAGGACCAAATTTGAAAGGAAAAGAGAAGGTTGATGATGTAAAGCAAGAAGTTTCAAGACAATGGATTAGAAAGATAGATCAACATGTTGATGAGACTATTCCTTCACCGGTAGAACAAAGTATTACTCCACCAGCAGGAGACTCTTCATCCAACTAAAAAGTAACCCTTGGGGGTATTGTAACAAGTTGAAAATCATGCAATTTTACCCTTGGTTGATGGTGAGAAGATGGATTTCTTCCTTACTGGCAGATGTGTTAAGTTTCACTTAACTAGCGAGCATTTATTGTGGTTGTTGGAGGAAATGACATTATAAATCAGTGATTTTCCCTTTTTTTCAATTCACCGAGCATTCAAACTTTCAGAGAGCACAAAAATTTGAGTGAAGGCATCATTAGCGAGAAGTGAAGCAAGTTCTTTCAAGCATTCAAACCTATCAGGTAGATTAAGGTATTTATCAATGGCTTCCTCCTCTGCTCCAAAATTATTGCAAACCCTACTATTGTGGAAGTAGTTAAATGCCCTAGACCCATTTTCAAGATTATCCCTGAGATAGTAAAATAAGATGATACCCTAGTAGTTATTTCAAAAATACCAAAAGGTGTTGCATATGCTGAAGACCCTATAATCTATATTCATTGCCATATTGAGGAATTAGGTTCAAAAGAAATATTGAAAATGTATAAAAATATTATTTGTGATGAAAGTGGAATTGTGAAACTCGAACATAAGATTATTGAAACTTTAGGTTTTGTGGAGATCCTTGACATCCCAGAATTTCCTAAGGAGGTAGTAAGGATTGTGCTTAGCAGAGTTCATGGTAAATTCTTTTGGCTAGACTCTGTTTGTAAAATCACTAAGGAAGCAGTTAAGGCAGTGACTGGCTTACCCTCCACCGGTAGTAGGCCGGATAAAACTAAAAAGGTTCCTAATAACACTGTAATGACATTAACAGGAGCAACCTATGACAACAGATCCCTGAGAGTGAATGTTAAATTCATAAGTATGATTTTAGTTATAAAGCCACCCATGCAAACTGACTCAACTATGTTTCCAGTCTTTGTATTAAAAGTGCATATGATATGGTCAAAAATGATGCAAAGATAGATGTATGTGAGTGGTTAAAGGATGAGTTAATAGATAATCTGAAAAAGATCAAAGGAGACAAGAAAGGTACATTTTGTTTTGGCAATCTCTTGGTATGTCTAATGTTGTATCTTACAAAAGAGGTTCCTGGTATTGGTAAGAAAGACTTTGGTTATGATATACCGATAGGCAAACAATTGTTAGGTATCTTCACCGGTATGGGCACAAATAAGGATAACAATATCACAGAGTACTTCAAAACATTCAAAGCAAAAATGAAAACAAGAGAAATATTACCACAAAGTATTGTAGATAAATATGAGAAGGAAATATGTTTTGTAATGAAGAAGAATGAGATCAGGATGGAGGCAGTTCTTCCTAGAACTATATGGGTAACAAATGGGATATAAGGCATATGTAAACATAATTGAAAATGCCAAAGCCCTACTAGAAGCCCCTAGAGAACTGGAAGAAAAGGTTTTTGGAAATGCACAATCAATAGAAAGTGATGTACAAACATTGCAATAGGGAAAGAGAAGAGAAAAATACATAAGGAGTGCATTTAAACAAGTTAAGGAAATAAAAGAAAATGTCATGAATATCACTGGTATAAAGGAAAGTGACTTAGAAGGATTACAACCGGAGGCTCATCTCTCACTGGTTGGTACATCATCAGATAGTGAAATTCCTATTGAATTCAAAATAGTAGATAGGAAGATAAAACCATCACCGGTACCCTCTCCTCCTCCCAAGAAAACAAGAACACTAAGGCAGAAACAACAGGCAGTGAGACCACTGAAAAAGAAGTTGACACCAAAGAATAAAAAATAGCAATAGGTTATACCACCATTGGACAACTTACTGAATGAAATAACTGATGACGGAAACTTATCCAATGTGAGCAAATTATATGATACATTCACTAAAGAAGAGAAAGAAATTATAGATAATAGAATCATCCTACATCTTGACATATATAAGAAAGTGTTAATAGAAGTTGTAGATGACTTGACTAGTGAATTGTATAGGCGGTTAGATGCTAAGAGGTTACCAATTATGGAGCTAGATAAGAAAATTAAAATTTAGAAACTTCTAGCTATACATTCGGTCAAATCTGTTGAAGAAATTGATGAATTGATCAATGAAGCTATTAGGTTAGTTTTTGCAAGCGGACACTAGCATGTGAGCCTAATGGCTAGAAGGGTTAATGAAATTTTAGAAGAAACAACTGACAGATGGGATATTTTCTTTGTTGAGAAGGAAAAACAAGAAGAACTGAAAATACCTAAAACTATCAAAGTCTATCAAAAGGATAGAGAAAAGGGGAAAGGCAAGGTAGGTTGACTACCAAACATTAAAGTAACTAATAACCTACCACCACCTTCAGTTACTCCACTGGTACAGACTGATAGTACACTGGCTACTGAGAATGTGGATACACCACACGAGGATAAAAACCATGAGTCTAAAATTTTGTACACTATGAACATAGACACTCAGAAGGTTAACATTGTAGTTGATAAAGGAAAGCACAGAGGAAAAGAAAGATGTTGCTACTAAGAAACTGACAGATAATATTGAGGTTGGAACATAGGTAGAACACATTGAGATTGGGGTACAAGCAAAGCAAACTGAGCATTCAGAGGTGCCCTTGGTTAGTGAAATGGTTACTGACAATACCAATGCAAGCACTAAAAAACCTACAGAGATAGTAACTAAGATACCGGCAGTAGAGAATAAATAAAACCAATAGAGATACTGGTAGTAGATAACATAGTGAAACAAGTAGAGAAACCAATAGAGTCACAGGGACACATTGAGATAGTGAAACCGGTAACCACAAAGAAACCAAAACCTTTGCTAGTGGAAATGCAAACACAGGCTGACCCACCAGAGGTCGAGACAAGAAAAGTTACTCACACTGGAAGCACTGAGATTGTAAAGGTAGTTAGGTAGACATCTAGTACTTCACTGACAAAATTTAGACCCACCAATGTGACTGAAGTACTTTTGGATTCAATAAAGAAAATAACAAACTATAATGCATTGGCCTATAAGGAAATTTATGACACAATTCCTATTCTTAAGTTGTTTGCACCCAAATGCAATGTAGATAATAAGGGTTCTTTGAGTCAGTTAGACACATTGTCTAAATATATTATTGGTAATATACTTACAATTGATCAAATAAATGAGGAAACATTGAAGGAGAAAATGGAAAAAGAAAAAGAGAAATTCATTGAGGAAACAATAAAGAAGTGCATGAAACATATTGATACTCTTTTACTGGAATTGAGCACAACAATTACAGAGTTTAAAGAACTATACAGAGATACTTGCAAGACAAATCTGTTGATAGTGGATATTGACAAAGAAATCAACAAAGTTCAAAAGGAGATTAATGACATAGCTGATAATATCATTGGTTCATCTGAACCTATATCAATTATTGAACAGGAAATTGTTGGATTTGAAGAAAAAATGGAGAAGAAAGAGAAAGAGAAGGAAAGGATAAAGGAAAAAGCTAGAGAGCTTAAGTGCAAACTAAGTCCTAAGTTAGATAATCTTATCTCTCTATGGAAAGAAATCTATGAGGCACTAATTCAAGGTCAAAAGACACTCGAAGAAAAAATGCATCATCTCACAGGTACAATTCAGAGAACTGAGGTAGCTATGAAGGATAGTAATAGGTTTATTTAGAGCTTGAATTTGGTCTTAGCAGACTTATACCATATTGTAACCAACCAGTTACAAAGTTCAAGCTGAAAACTACACTCATTTGACAATTTTGACAACCTTTGTCATTGATGTCAAAGGGGGAGTAGTAGGAAAGAGAAAAATAATTATTAGAGGAGATCATCTACTCAGGGGGAGCACACATTTTGGAGCACATATTTTAGGTAAAATTTTGGACTTCATTTTTGGATACAGTTTTTTGGATTTTTCTCATGAGTGTTGCCATCAATGCTAAAGGGGGAGATTGTTGGTATTGCACACTCCAAAGAGAATTGAAGGTGATTGAAGGTGTTGTCATTGATAGAAACTTACTGGCAATCTTGGAGTATTGTGGAAACCGACAGGCACAACCATCGGTAGGAACAACCATCGGCAGGTATAGGCACCGACACTGACACCGACACTGACAAACACTTCACCAATAGCGACAACAATGTTCACCAGCATCCTAGCCAATAGGAACAAATTTTTGTATTTAGTTGTAATATCTTTTGTAAGTCTACATGGCATATTGTAATAGACTCATATATGTATGAGGTCCTATAAATCATTTTGATAGTAGATGAGAAAAATAAGGTAGTATGGATGTAGAAGTGATAAGCAAATATTAAGGCATATTTTGTATAAGGGTTTATGGTTATAGTATGAACTTAAACCAGTACTGAACCTAGCATAGAATATGTTGAATTACAACAGTACATTATACTGGATTCTCATAATCCATTTTGTAAGTCAATGAGACTTCCTTTTGTAATTTAGTAGTGAGCTCTAGGCAGTTGGCCTTCCTGCATGTGCAGGCCCCTCTTGTAAGTAATATACATTCATTGGCCAGTGAGTGAATATTGTGGGTCACAAATCCCATAGAGGTTTTTTCCACACCGGGTTTCCTCGTTAAACATCTTGTGTTATGGTGTTCTTTCTATGTTGTCTTTATTATTCCTATTTACTGCATTAATTCTTGTTTACCAGTACACTATTTTGGAATGCAAAATACTTAATATAGGTTAAATATTTTGTTAATCGGTTAAATACTGATTCACCCCCCCTCCCCCTCTTAGTATCTTTGGGACTATCATAAATCCTAACAAGAGTTACTATCTCTCTTGCACAAAGATTATACCTCTTTCGGAGGTGAACCAGGTAGCTTCTATCTTATAGTTCTTAGTCAAGAATTTTGTTTGAAATTACCCCTTGAAGTCATGCAAGCATGATTGAGGCCTATAGCCCGACAAGGTACTGAAACAAGTTGTAGTCATGTAAACATGATTGAGACCATGAGGCACTACAAAATGCTCAATATGAGAGATCTCAAAGAGAAAACTCAAATAATCCCATCCTCTGAGACTTTAATCATCAAAGGCCTATTTATTATAGTAAGTTGGAATGCTCAAGTCCAGCTATACTCACTTGGGTCATTCTCACAAGGTGATTACTTTTTCCCACTATGACAGGCCCGCTAAAGGTATACAAATCTCAACACTTTAGAAAAATCTTTGAGGGTCTCAATTTCTGATTGTCTATAAAAGACAAGAGCATACTCTCCTACCTCTCTGATTTTTTTGAAAACATGAAGGACATATTTGTTATTTAACTAGATAGAAATTTAAGTGCCTAAGAAAATACTAAATGAATACACAATGTTTAGTTGATTTTCTTTAGGCAACCTGCAAAACTAATGTATCAGTAGTCATTTTGTTCTTGATTCTTTGACAAGCGTATGTTTGATTGATAAATTCTCTATCAAACATTCTGCAAAAAAACTTGTTAGGCTATAAAAATATTAGATAAACAGAAGACAGACAGGGTTAGCATCAGCATTAGTATAATCAAATTTTAATTCGTATGACAGAGTATACCTTCTTGCATGAGTATTCTCACAGGCCCGAATGACAAAACATAGAGTCGAGTTATCGGAGCAGAAACTCATACAAGATCCTTTTCAGATTCATATGATTAAAAAGAGACCTTGATAGAATTTCGTACAATGCCAGAATAACAGTCGTACGATATTTAGCAGAGACTATACAAATGAGACCTATAGGATAGAAAAAAAAGTGATTTTGAGGCTGAAGTATTGAATTTCGAGCCCCATTGTGGGTGCCAAAAATGTGTGTGAAAAGTGGACCTGTATCTGTATCTAGAATACACAACACCTCAATTAAGTCATTTGATGCATGGTTAGTAAATCATTAATCAATGAATAATAAACCATTACAAAGAGACCTATTTCCTTCTAGTAGATGCGAGTTTAGATTGCTCTCAGATTGCTAAGCTATCTAGTGACTAGACAACACCTAAATGAAGGATTTTTAATCTATATGAGCATGAATATGAGCTAAATGAATGCAAGATTTAAGCTAGATATGCAAGATTTAATCTAACATGATTTAAGCAATATATAAATATTTAAGCTAGATGATTTAACAAATATGAAATAATTAATATGCAATATCTCAATATGAACTTAATGAACCTAGAAAAAAAATAACATAATAACAATATAATCTCTAGGATCCCTGATTAGGAGATGAGAGCATAAATTTATAGAAAAAATAGAAAGAAACCAATCACTGGGATCAAATGATGATGAGCAGTCAAGATTTTCCAAGAGGAAGCACAATCTAGACGAATTGATGTGATTGGCTACTTTTCTCAGTTTAAAAGGAAATTGAACTAAAATTAAAGATAAAATCAGAAAAAACTGATTTATTCTCTATTTCATTCAATTTTGATATTTAAATGTTTTAATTGCTTTCTCTGAGATTATTTATCAATTTTTTATTTGTTTTTCAAGATTATCTCCAATTGATTTCTTTTCTCAAATTTTAATTCTTTTTTGTCAATTAATTCCTCTTTTTGATGATTTAATGGAAAATTGATTTATTTAATTAAATATGCTAGGATATTCAATAAAACAAATAAGATAATTATTTAAAAATGATTTACTTGGAATGATCGATTGATTAAATAAATATTTAATTAATATTGGTTGATTAATTTGCCATGTGACATTTGATGATTTAAGAAATTAATTGTGTGCTCAAGATTAATTTTAATTGCCTTTGGTTAGGACCTTGGTGATGTCGAGACTAGGGAGCCTATGGTTTAGATGACTATTTTTAGGGTATTACAGAACCTATTTCTGCAACATTTTTCTCATCATCCTTCTGCACTTTTGATTCCATAAACACAAGTCTTTCTTCATCTTTCTCAAGCTCGGATCTATTGGTCTAACCAAATTTCTCAAAGAGTTCATCTACCTTCAGATTTACACTCTCAATAATCTTGTTAGTTCTTGTTATAAAATTTAAATGCCTTACTCTTTGTAGAGTAACCAAGAAAAATACCTTCATCACACTTTGCATCAATTCATAAATAACTTACACTAGGATTCTTTCCATGCCATAATTCATAAGATGTTTTGTTGTTACCTTTCTTGACAAGTACCTGGTTCAAAGTATTAACAGCAGTGCTAACTGCTTCTCTCCAAAATATATTCAGTACTTCACCTTGAATCATCATGGTTCTAGCAGCTTTAACAACTATTCTATTCATTCTCTCTACTATTCCATTTTGTTGTGGAGTTTTAGGAGCTGACATCTGCCTCTTAATTCCCTATTCATCACAGAACTTCACAAACTCATCAAAAGTAAATTCACCTCCTTGGTCAGATCTTAAAGATTTCAAATTATTCTCGATATCTTTCTCAACTAAATCTTTAAATGCTTTCAATTTACTAAATGCCTCGAACTTTTCTCTCAGAAAAGTTACCCACATCATCTTGGAAAAATCATCAGTAAAGACCATAAAGTACTTATCACCAAAATAGCTCTTAGTCCTCATAGGACCACAAAGATCAGTATGAACCAAATCAATAATATTTTCTGAAGAGAAAAACTTACCTATCTGACAGTCCTTGCATAACACATTGTCAGGTTTCACAAGCTGGGGCAAACCTCTCATAATACTTGACTTACTAGCTTTAATCAAATTGTCAAAATTCCCATGAAAAAATATCTTGTTCTATAACCAGATGTCTTCAATCTTTTCCACCAAACTATTATTCACATTATTATTCAAATGAAATAGATTACCTCTTGTCTACTTTCTAGTAGCAATCAATTCTCCATTATTTCCAAGAATCCTACACACTCCACTTTTGAATTCAAGTAGATATCCCTTATCATTAAGTTGTCCAACACTCAAAAGGTTATGTTTTAGTCCATCAACCCAAAAGACATCATCTGCATTACTCTTCCCATTTAATGAAATTTCTCTTTTACCTTTAACCATGCAAGGAGAGTTATTACCAAACCTTACAACACCTCCATCAAACTCTTCAAGGGATAAGAACTTACTTTTGTCACTGGTCATGTGGTGTGAGAAACCACTATCTATTATCCATTTATCACTACTATCCATGTGAGACATCAATGCCTTCTCATCAGTCAAATCCTCCTTCACAACAACATACACTATCTCCTCATTGTCATCTTCTTCCAATTCTTCATCAGTCACACCTTCATCCACTGCAACATAACAATGTTTCTTTCCTTTTCCTTTGAATATCTTGAACTTCTCTTTCTTATCAGTGTTAGGGCAATTAGCAGCTATGTGTCAAATTTTACTACAAGAGAAACACTTCAAGGTTAATTTACCTTTATATTTACCCATTCCTCTAGGGAATCTTTTAGCCAGTAATTCCTCAAGTTCCATCATATGATCTTCTTCATCACCATCACCTCTGCTACCACCATGACTAGACATGTAGTCCTGATTATGACAAATATATTTTCCTTTCCTTACTAATGTTCCAGGTACAAAAGTCTTAAAAGTAGATTCAGAATGTTTAGAAACACTATTATCAAAAATGTTTAGCTCAAATGCAGTCAACTTTCCAATAAGAGAATCAATAGTGACTTTATCTTTAGAAATGTATCTCAGTTATTGAATTACAGAAACCCTAATACAATATTGTGGTAAGAAAGTTCTAAGCATCTTACTAACAATAGTATCTTCTTCAATCTTACCTCCAACACTTTTATACTATCTACAACTTCCTTAATCCTTTGACCATATTGTGCTATGTTCTCACCATCAACCCTTTTCATATCATCAAATTTACCTCTTAGAATTTCTTCCTTTTCCCTTTGTACATGGTCATCTCCTCCATAAATTAATTTTAATATCTCTAAAACTTCATTTGTAGTCTCTAATCCATGAAAATCAATATATTTTGAATCAAACAAAGTACTTACAATTGCTTCAAGGGCCTGAATGTTTTCTTGGTGTTCTTTAAGTTCATTTGGTGTCAAGGGACTGGTGGTAGTATCAACATACATGGTTACCACATGATTCCAATACTGAGACCCCATTCCTTTAATGTAGATCTTCATCCAATCACTCAATATCTAGTAGTTATCATTGGTAAACTTGGGACCCTCCTTCTTCATCATTTTTCACAAGATCTTTCCCTCAAGGTGCTAGGCTTTTTGTACATAGAGGACCAATGCTTTGATACCAATTGTTAATCTTAGAGTATCCAGTTAATAGTAAGAGTGGGGGTGAATCAATATTATCAACAATTGAAAAACTAAAACTTAAAATTATCAAATATTCACTAAATTAAACATAAACCAATAACAAATCAATTCTCTAGTACCAGTATCTGTTGATAATTGTCTATTAAAATGATATATCAATGTTGATCACTAATTGTTCATTAACCATGCATAAATTGAAATTAAATCATAACATCAAATCAAAACATTCACCATATGAACACCATGATTTTCATGTGGAAACCCAAATAGGGAAAAACCAGGGTGGGTATTGGTACCCACAAGAATTTTGCACTCTTTCAGAATGGGATGCGTCTATTCTGGCTCCAAAAAGTGGTACGGAATGACTAAAACGCGATGTTATTCATAAATGTCAACTGTAGATTTTTTATCTGATGATGGAGAATGCATAACACGTCTTATTAGTCTCACAAATTCATCTTTTTTGGAGATAGAATAGACATAGCCTTCAGAATGTGCCCTGTTAGGAGCCTAGCCTGGTTAGGAGCTTACAAAGATGCCCTATTAGGAGCATACTCTATGAGGAGTCACCTGGTTAAGGGATTTATCTCAATCCTATTAGGAGCTTTGACCTATTAGGATCAACCTCACAAGAGGATTTAATACTCAGATGTTGAGTCGAACTATTAGGGGATTTACAATGTAAATCCTGTTAGGACCTCCCAATTAAGGGATTTTATTTGCTCCAACTATTAGGAAACAACAATGAATGATCTAGGTATAGTACTCAACTTCTTTCTTGATCAAATCTAATTATTCTCTAAGTTTGCAACACTTTGGCAGATTTTCTCACACCCTAGTTCAACTTCACACACTTCTCAAAATCACTGGCACAACAAAACATCAACTGTACTGACCTAAATAACCTTTACAACTTAGTCAGTTACAAAACCCTAAGACTTACAACATTGATCATCACAGATCTTTCTAACTCATTATAGATCATCATATGGATCATTACAATCAATTATAAATCAATGTCAACCATTGAGTGATCATAACTCATCACAATAGCTTGATCTGATACAAAGTCAAACCCTTAGCACATTCCACTAAGCACTTTGCAAATTCCCAAAAAATTCCATTTTGATCGCGCCAAAAAATAATTCAAACACTTCACATGGGTTGTGCCATGTCATCACCAATATGTGAACTTGATGTAGATCACTGCCAAACCAAAAATCATTATCGGATAAGAGAATTCTTTACTGGTTCTTAAACCCTTTTTAAACCCTAGCAAAAACTCAACATAAATTATAAACATAACTTGTAATTGTCACAACATGATGCGGTAATAGTCAGATGCATGTTACAATGATAAAAAATCAAATTCCAAACCACAAAACCTGAATCATCACCAATCGCTAGGTACAATCAAAATATTTCCTCGTTTACCGGTTAAGGTCCTAATTCCTAGTTTCTTGATTCTTTATCGGTAAGCGCTCTCCGGTAGACCAAAAAGATTTAGATGAGAAAATACCTCATAAGTAGAAATCAGTAGGCATGAATAAACATTAGTTTCCATCAATGACAACACAAAAACCTAATCAAATTCATCAATCATGCAATCTGAATCTCTTCATCACAAACAATATTTTACCAGTTCAGTCATCATTCTTCATTTGCATCAGTTATACCAAACATGCCAACATTCACCCCCTTTGGCATTGATGGCAACACTAAACATCAACATACTTAACTAATACTGCTATGCACTATTCTGGACCTTGTCTGCATCTCTTCTCTTCTCTGTTACACCTCATCTTTCAGTTACACTTTATCTTCATTCCTTCTCCCTCTTTCTGTTACACATATTCTCCCATGTATGATCATATTTGTTCTCCCCATTTGTCAACAATGCCAAAGGTGTAAATGCCAACATACAACATAAGTAAACATCATGCCAAACATGCCAACAATAGTTTCAAGAAAGCCTAAGTAGGAAACTTTAGGAATTAAGATATTTTTCCTTGAGTGTCATAATGAGAAGCAACTTGGCATTTTGAACACTTCATATAACAATCTACCAGTGTACCAACTCTCAAGGTTGATGAGGTGTTTTATTTAGTTTTTAAAGATAGTCTTTGGAGCTACTTAGATTGTTTTGGCTAGAATTAGAAGTGTGAAAATATCAAAATTAAACATCATCTACTCAAGTAATCACATTCAAAATTCATCCAGTTGGTGTTCCAGAGTGTTTTTAGTTGTTAGTTGTCCAGAATTGAATTTTTTTTTAGTCGAGCACACCAGGGGCTTGACTAATGATAAAGCCTAGGGAGACCATTTGAAACCCTTTAGAAGGGAATATATATTATTTGAATCAATTCAACCTAAATAATATGTTGTTTAAGAAATTTGGGGTGTACATGCAAGTGAAATTATTTAAGCAAGATTTGTTGGCCAAAATGTCTGGCTGTGAAAAGGGAAATAATCTATTAAAGTTGAATGGATAAAAGGAATTAAAATGTATAATGATTTAATACCTAGTTAATAATTACACCTTTGAAGTGTAATCAATCCATCTATATACATGCTCCATGAAATGTTAAAAAAATGAGGAGAATGACTAGAGTGGAAGCTCAATATATATTGCCATCAAAACAAAAAAATATATCTTCATGAGGAATCGTGAAAAGATTTGTTGGCCATTTGGTGGAATTGATTATGTGTTGCAACGATGTTTTGTCATTGATGTCAACACTAGCTGTTTGGATACTTTACCGACACCGTTCTGGTCCTGGTAGGTTGAGTAGTTTTTGGTTAACTTGGATCCGGCATGATCCGGTTGACTCCGGTATAATCTAGTGATGGAATTGTTTTGTTAATGATACTCATACTCATATTTGGTCAGTTGGTTTTAGTCTAGTGATTGGATGCTATCCTGCTTACTTAGAAGATTGGTTTCTAGTTCCAGCAAGGGTTTCACTAATAGAGCTTTTGGTAGAAACCTTTGATGCATTGCATAATTGGTGTTGGTGTAGCTTCTGATGGAGTTTCAGGATGCTTTTGGTGACCATGTTCGAGACTTGGCATTTGGAGATCATTGCTGAAGCGTGTGGACCTATACTTGGTCCTGGTTGATCTAGGTTATGGACCGACATTAATGTAACATGTGGATAGGACCTATTATTGTATTTTTGGGATGTCTTATGTGTTGGATATTATTTGTTTTGGTCTAAGGCTGACATGGTTTGTAATTATGTAATTGGTTTATTATTTGGTGGCCGACTTGATTGTTTATGGTTGAGGGTTTGTATACGATGTAAGATCTCATTGTAGATCATCATGATTGTTGTAAGAGGTCATGGTCAAGGAATGTAATTTGTGAATAATGTAATATCATTCAGGAAGAGGAGTTGGTCGATCATTGAAGATAAAATTGGATTTGTGTAAGAGGATTTAGTCCTCATGTATTGAGATTCACCAGAACTATAATCAAGTATAGGAAATGATAACTTTTGCAGTTCAACACTTCTCTAGATTGTAGTTTGGATTTATATGTAGTCAGTGAGGCTCCTTTTGTGATGAGCAGTGTGCTCTAGGCTGTTGGCCTTCCTAGAAGTACATGCCTCTTCATTATAATTCACATACTTATTGCAGAAGTATTATCTGACTGTGGGTAGGCTTCCCACCATGGTTTGTCCCTTTACCAGGTTTTCCACGTACAAATCTTGGTGTTGTGTGGATGGCTTTTATTATATGATTATTTTTTATGCTTAATTGGATTAATTGCTATTCCGGTATTATTGTTTTGGGTTTCGGTATTAAATATTTTAAATTTCTAATGCTTCTGGTAATCAATGACAACTGATTCACCCCCCCCCTCTCAGTTGTCTTCCGGTTCTGATGGAGACTCATCTAAGATGTCTTGGCAAGGAGATTTGGGAGATCACATAGAATGGTGTCACACCCCTTAATCCAAGATTTGGCAATACTCCTCTGACAAACCTAGACAAGGAGCTTGAGAATGATTGTAGAGAAAGAGAAGCCCTCTTGTGTGCACTTTTTGATCACAAAATAATAGGATTAACAGATAAATCATCTAGAAAGGCTCTATGGGATAAGTTGCAGACTCTTAATGAAGGTGACCCTACAGTGAAGATTTCTAAACTTGATGGTTACCGGGTGAGATATGAAAACCTAATGATGGAAGAAGATGAAAGGATTACTGCATTCATGGAAAAGGTAAATGAGATTTCCATGGGAATTCAATGTTGTGGTGTAACTCTGAGCAAAGATGAAATTATTTCTAAAGTCTTGAGAGCCCTACCAATAGCTTACAAAATGAAGGCTAGTGCTATTAATGAGTTGAGAACTATGACTAATACATATGTGAACAAAGATATTTTTTTAGGAAACTATCTTCTTTTGAGCATGAGGAATTTAGATCTTCTAGAGCTATGAAGAATGAACCTGCTTTTCATGCATCTAAATCTACAACTGGTAAGCAAGATTGGAAAGATTTATATTCAAAATAACTAGAAGATATGAAGAGAGAAGATGATGAGTTTGAGAAACTTGAAGCACTATTTTCTAGAAGAGTACCGAAAAGACCGATAGGAAGTAAGTGTGAAGGAAAAAAACCTTTAAAATGTTTTGCATGTAATAAGATTGGTCATTTTGCATCTAGATGTCCTAAAAGGAATTCAAGATTTGAAGAAAGAGTTAAAAGATCATTTAAGCCTAACCCTAGATATCAGAACAAGTATAGATTCAAGAAAAAAAGAGACAAATCATGCTACTTAGCGGATGAGGAAGGAATTATTGATTTAGATGATGAACTGTCAAAAGAATCTACTAGTGGATTCGACAATGGGAAGGAATGGGTATTCCTGGCTATCAAGGAAGATGATCTGGAACTGGAAGAGAATGTACCTAAAGAGAAGGCACTTGATGCTAAAATTGAGGACAAGGATGAATGGGTAATTGATAGTGGTTGTTCACATAATATGACTGGAGATAAAGGGAAATTTCAATCTTTGCAAGAATTTGATGGTGGACTAGTTAGATTTGGAGATGACAAGGCATATATGATCAAAGGAAAAGGAACTATATCATTGGATGGTAAGAATAATACTGACAACGTTTATTATGTTGAAGGTTTGAAGCATAATCTTTTGAGTGTAGGATAATTGGTAGATAAGGGATTTTAATTACAGTTCAAGGATGGAAAATGCAAAATCATTAATAGATCTATCTTGGAGATTGCAACCGGTACACAGACAAAAGGTAACATATTTCATTTAAACTCTGGTGAGAAGACATGTTTGATTACAAAGTTTGATGAGAGTTGGTTATGGCATAAAAAATTGTGTCATGTGAATTTTGATTCCATTGTGAAGATCAGTTCAACTAAGGTTGTTAGAGATATACCTAAGATTATGAAGCCCTATAATCCGATATGTAAAGAATGTCAAAGGGTAAATAGGTCAAAACCTCTTTTGGGAGTATACAAGATAAATCAAATGATGTTCTTGATCTTATACTAATTTGTGTGGCCCTGCTAGAGTTAAAAAAATTCATGGTGATAGATATTTTGTGCTAATCATTCATGATTATTCTAGAATGATGTGGGTTACTTTTTTTAGAAAAAAATATGAAGCATTTGAAAAGTTTAAAATATTTAAGGCTAGAGTGGAAACTGAGACAAGATTAAAGATTAAATGTTTGAGATGAGAACATGGTGTAAAATTCACATCCGGTGAGTTTAATAACTTTTGTGGAAAGCATGGTATTAGAAGATAATTTTTTGCTCCCCAGACACCTCAACAAAATGGAGTTGTGGAAAAGAAAAATAGAACTATCTTGGATGTTGCTAGAATAATGATGATGGAAGAAAATCTACCTCATATCTATTGGAGAGAAGTAGTTAGTACAATGGTTTATACATTCAACAGAGTACATACCAAAGGAGAAACTGGTAAGACACCTTATGAATTATGGTCTGGCAATACACTACAGTTAAGTATTTCAAAATTTTTGGTAGTAAATGTTATATTAGGAGAGATGATACTATTGGGAAATTTGATCCTAGAAGTGATGAAGATATATTTCTTGGTTATTCTAATGAAAGCAAAGAATATAGATGTTATAACAAGAGTTTGTAGAGAATAGTCAAGAGTGCTAATGTCAAAGTAGATGAGCTGAGCAAAAGTCAAATCAGAATTTATGAGAAGGAACCGGCAGTGGAAATGATTATATCTGAACCGATAGCACCTTTACCAAAATAGAGAGTTGAACTAGTTACTCGGGAAACATCAGAGAATTCTACAGTAACTAAAAAATAGGGAAGAGGAATAGAGAGTTAGAAGACTCCTAGGTATGTGAGATTGAATCATTCTAAAGATCAAATCATTGGGGATAAAAACAATGGAGTGATGACAATAAGAAGATTGGCAAGAAATGAGGTATGTTTAATTTCACAAGTTGAACTGGTATCAGTAATTGAGGCATGTAAAGATAAATTTTAATTAAAAGATATGGAAGAATAATTAGACCAGATTGAGAAAAATAACACATGGACTTTGGTTCCCCAACCTAAAAATAAAAAGTGCATTGGAACTAAATGGGTTTATACAAATAAATTGAATGGGGATGGTCAAGTTATAAGGAATAAGGCTAGATTGGTTTGTAAAGGATATTCTCATAAGGAAGGAATTGATTATGGAGAAACTTTTGCACCAGTAGCTAGGATTGAAACTATAAGATTATTTCTTGCCTATGCTACTTATAAAAACTACAAGGTTTATCAGATGGATGTTAAATGTGCATTCTTGAATGGGGATCTTGATGACAAAGTTTATATTGATAAACCTAATGGTTTTTCACTATCAAATGATACTGATATAGTTTGTAGGTTAAGGAAAGCTTTATATGGATTGAAACAAGCACCTAGAGCTTGGTATGCAAGGTTGGATAAATATCTTTTGAAGCTTAGTTCTACTAAGGGTAGTGTTGATAGTAATTTATATTATAAAATCACTAATGATGATATACTGAGTGTTGAAGTATTTGTTGGTGACATTATTTTTGGAGGTGAACATAAATTATGCATAGAATTTTCTAAGGATATGGAGAAAGAATTTGAGATGTCTATGATTGGTGAGATGAAACTTTTCTTAGGTTTGCAGATTGCTCAGACTGACAAAGGTATTTTTATCTGTCAAACTAAATATGCTAAGGAATTGTTGAAGAAATTTGGTATGGGAGATTCTAAACCGGTAAGTACACATATGGTTACAAGTGAGAAATTGACAAGGAAAGATGTTTCTGCACCGGTAAATCCTACAAGATACAAATCTATGATTGGAGGTCTACTTTATTTGACTCAGACTAGGCCTGATATTATGAATGTTATCTATAGTGTTTCAAGATTTTAGAGTGATCCAAGAGAAAATCATGAGAAGGCGGTGAAAATGATTTTGAGATACTTGCAAGGTACATCAGAATATGGTTTATGGTACCCTAAGGATGATAAATTTACTATATGTACATATACAGATGCTGATTGGGTTGGAGATGTTGATGATTGGAAAAGTACTTCTAGTGGAGCTTTCTTTCTTGGAAAGAAGTTGGTTTCATGGATCAGCAAGAAATAGTCATGTACTTCTTTATATACTATTGAAGCTGAGTATGTTGCTACTGCTAATAATTGTACACAAGTTCTATGGATGAATCAAATGTTGAAGGATATAAAGGTGGATTGTGATGTATTGGTAGTTATTCACTGTGATAACTCTACTACTATTAATATATCAAAGAATCTAGTATTTCATTCTAAGACAAGGAACATATCTATCAAGTATAACTTTTTGAAGGAGAAGGTGGAAGCAAATGAAGTTAAACTAGTCTATGTGAATACTAAAGAACAGATTGCCGATATTTTCACTAAACCTTTATCAAAGAAATTATTTGAGTACCTTAGAGATAGATTAGGGGTTTTTGCCCCTTTGGTAGAGACTTGATTGATGTGGTTTGGCATCAAGCGACATGCATTATCAGAGATACTATTCATTTTGACACTAATGTGGGATGCTACTGCTCAGGAAGAGTAGTCAGCTTTGAGACTCAGAGGCTTATGGTTTTGCTTTGATATTTTGGTTAGACTTCTGGTATTGATGTCAAAGGGGGAGAGATAGTGATGTGAAAAAGAAATTTAGAACTTTACAGAGATATTATTCAAAGGGGGAGAGGAATTGATATTCAGAGTTATATGCAGGAGATTGTTGGTTGTCTTCCACAGGGGGAGACTTGTTTGGCATTTCTTGGTACTTAGATGTTTTTCACATCTAGTGTTTCCATTTGGTGGAATTGATTATTTGTTGCATTGATGTTTTGTCATTGATGTCAACACTAGCTATTTGGATGCTTTACCAACACCCTTATGATCCCAGTAGGTTGAGTAGTTTTTGGTTAACTTGGATCTTGTTAGGATTCCCACATATACTAAGAGGGGGGGTGAATTAGTATCTAACCGGTTGAAAGATTTTCTTAACTTATAACATGTAGAGCATATTAATACTGTATACAGGTAAACAAATAGTAATGCAATAAATAGAGATAACAACAACCACATAAAAAACACACCATAACATAGTAGTTTAATGAGGAAACCCAGTGTGGGAAAAACCTTGGTGGGATTTGTGACCAACAATATTCACTTACTAGCCAATAAGAGAATATTACTGCTACAAGAGGGGCCTACACATGCAGGAAGGCCAAGTGCCTAGAGCTCACTGCTCAATTACAAAATGGGAAGTCTCACTGACTTACAAAATGGATTATATAAATCTAGTGTCTTGTATTGCTTCAAAATAACATCTATTATGCCAGATCCAGTATCGGTTTATAGCTCTACTTCATACATAAACCGTTAACCTATAATTTGCATAATAGGTATTCCTTGTTTTTCCTCATTACTATTTTTTCTTCCTCTATAATGAACTCTTATATATGAGTCATTTTACAACTTGCTAAATTGTCTTACAATAATTTTACAATAATTAACAAAATAATTTACAAACAAAATTCATGTCGGCCTCTATGTCGGTATGCTTCCTTTTACTGCCGATGCAGGTGGTCTATGTGTCGGTATAGAGTCTGACCTTGCTAGTGCTAGTAAATTGTCTTGCCGGTGTCATAGGATTGTAAGGTTGCCATCAATGACAAAACCTTCAATCACCTACAATGTCTCATTGGAGTGTGCATTTGTGTCATGCCCAAACTTTAGGGCACAAAAACGGAACAACAAAATTTTTTTTTGACGTCATGAACTCGCTATAAATCCTAATACATAACAACTGTATTTAAAGTTTTTTCTTAACTAGGATGTAAATAAACGTCCTTACTAAGGTTAAGTCAAATAACCAACTCGAGCGAGTGACTTGATTGGTGGAGATTAATTTGCATTGCAGATTAGTTAGCTAGCTCATTTACCTAAGACAAGTTGTCGCTAATTAAATCAAGGGGTAATTGGCTATCTTAATGTATTAAATCATTCCAGGTCATATAATGATATTGCCAATGATTATTTGATGCTTATATAAAATTTATTATACACATCCACCCGATGAGGGTTTTGAATTACTACAATGTCATCTGCCCCTAAAACCGACAATATACTAGGGCCAATTCTAATTACCCTAAATCTCTTGATTTTGTCAATTACTTTACAATCCGACCAAAAAAACGGTCTCAAGGGCTTAGGTTCATAAATTTACAAATTCCTCCTTTTTTTTTTTTTTAAATTTTTCCTAACGTCCAATTATATGGGGGGGGGGTAAGTCCATTGATTAATTAAATATATATATTACTGGATTAAACATATAGTTTGTCCAACTATAGTAATCCTCTATATATTAACCCCCTTGAATTAATTAAAAATTAATTTCTAAAGAATGGGGACATATAATAATTCAATTATTAAATTAACCCCTATTATAAAAAGTCTAAAATTCCATAATACTTCAATTATAAACTTAACCCCAAATTATATACTAAAATCTAACTTTAAATTTCCAATTTAAATTCCTTATATATATATATATATATATATATATATAACAATATCAATTCTTGTATACTAATCCCTCAATAAAATCAATTATAATGCTCCAATTTAAATCTTTTATATATATACATATATATATATATATATATATATTTATATATAAATATATATATATATATATGTATATAAAATTCTTATAATGCTAACCCTAACCCGAAATTGGGTTAGGGTTGCATTTTTTTTATATATTATACTTGCTTTATTTTATTTTTATCCTTTTATACCCTAACCCGAAATGGGTTAGGGTTTATTAAATGTCTATATTTTATTGTATGTCCCCTTTTATTTTGTGGTTTTGGAGGTTGCCCGGGCACCGCTGTGCCTACGCACAGTGGCGGTAGCGCCGCCCACTATGTGTACACACAGTGGCGGACGGCATAGCCGCCGCCCACTGTGTATACACATAGTGGCGGGCGCCGTTCACTGTGCGTAGCACAGTGGCGGCCGCGACCGCCCACTGTGTTATAGACAGTGCGGTGCCCTTCGACGCCGCCCACTGTGTGTAGCACAGTGGCTCGGCCGTGGCTGTCCACTGTGTTACGCACAGTGGCCTGCGTGCCCATTTCCCCTTTTTTTTTAAAAAAAACCCATTTTGTTATATTTCGGGGTTTGATAAAAATGTTTATGATGTCTTTTTTTTTAAATGTCAAATGTATATTGTGTATATTATATTTATATATATATATTTGTATATATATATATAATATGCACAATATCATTTACGAATATGAAAATATTTACTTCTACAGGCATCCATAGAGTGTATTTTTTTTGATGCAGAGAATATATATATATATATATATATATATATATTAAGAAATTCTATTCTGCAATTCTTTTATAGGTTTTGTAACAGGGATGCACAGGATTCAGAATGTATCTTCTATTTTGAGGTTACAGGGCATGCACTTGCAGGAAACTTATATACATATATTCTATATATATACAGGTATATATTTTCAATATATATACTTCTATATATATAGAAATATATATATGACCAAATGTTGAAGTAATAGGGTTAAAAAAAACCCTTATATTGATCTAGGGTTTTAACCATTTACATTCTATTTTTAGTTTTTTTAACAGCATTAGATTTAGGTCTGCTTTCTTCTTCCTTTTATTTAACTCTCCATAGAAATAAAACGATTCTGGTTCTCCTTTCTTTCTAATAGACATAAAATAACAGGATTTAAAACTATGCAAGTAAATAGTGAGAAATAAAACAATACTAGTTCTCTCTCCTTTTTTTTTTAAAATAGTCATAAATAGAATTTACATTATGCAAGAAAATAATAACCCTACTGCATTTCTTTTTTTTTCCTTACTAATGCAGTAAATAAACTAGTGAATAGTAAAGAAGGAATTCTAGTGCATTTTTTTTTTTGTTTCTTTCCTTTAATATTGCAGTAAATAACAAGAGAATAGACTAGATTTAAAATGTAGACTACAACAAACACTATAGACATCAAAACATAAAATGAAATTTACATTGTTTTTCCAGAATGATAGTTACAATAACCCATATATAAAAATGGGTGAGTAATCCAAACAGTCATCTTTCTCTAATCTTCACACAGAAAATAAGGATTACATTTGTTTAAACAGAAACAGAATCATTTTAAGCCCTATATTCACATATGCATTCTCTCTCCCTTTTTTTTTTTTTTCTGCATTAAAATAAAAATAAGAATTCTGAATAGAAGTCTGCAACACAACAATCTGCAACTCCTAATCCTTTTCCCAAGCCACCTGCAAGTAAAATTTAGGACTGTGACCATGGGATGCTCACCTCCCAGCCTAGGCTTACCAGAAGCCACCCCCGAGCTAGGAGAATCAAGACCTAGACGGGTTACAATCAGGCAATACAACACAACAATAGGGCAAACACACAACACATACACTTTCCCATCCCAAGCTACACTATCACCACATTTGTGGAGATCAATCTATGGGTGGAAGTGGACCAAGTACCATTGGGGAGACTGCAGCCAAAAATATAACACAAGCCACCTCATGGCAACACAAAATACTCAACAGAATTCATCCCAACCACCTTATGCCCCCCAAAGGCTCAAAGCCATTTCTCTCCCCTTATGACCCCCAAATGCATACACAAGGCTATGCAGCAAGGGTCACAAAGGACACCCTTGAGATCACTCTCCTTAAGGAGAGCCTCTCACCCATAGCTGTCATGCTTCTTCCACCCCAAGATCATCCTACTCTCCCAAGAGTAGAAGATCTTGGACACTCCCAAAACAAGAACACAAAACAGAAAAACATAGAAATGAAACTACACATTATTTTCTTCAACAACATTATACATACACACTTTCTTTACAAGCATTTCTTTCTTTCAACAAAACAACATAACTAACCTAAACAACATAAATAAGAGGAGATAACAACCAACTTTATTCTACCAATAGGTATGCTAAACTTAGTTGGAGATGAGCTGCCCAATCCACACAACTTTCTGCAATTCCTTGGCCCCCAAAATTCCTCTAAAAACTAAAACTGGTTTTCCTTTTTTTTTTTTTTTTCTTCCAAGTTTTTCCAAGAATCTCCAAGAATGGAGAGTGGGTGATTAGCTCACTAAGCTTCCATTCTTAGCCTAAGAAGGCCTCTCTCACTCCTTCCAACCTCTTGGATAGAGTGAGTGATCTCCCATTGGGTTGGTCTTCCCTAGGTCTTACACACTCCCTAACCTAGGTGCCTAGAGAAGGGAAATGGAATGGGGAAGAGGGATTACTATCTCCAAGAAGGTTCTCCTTCCAAGGATGGTACTCCTATAGATGGAATTCGTCCATCTTGGGAAAACCACTTTTTTGGGTGGTTAAACAAGTCCTAAGGGAAAGACACATGGCCAATTTTGGCCTTCACCCATAAGTACCCCATGAGGCCTAATAGAAAAGCTCTAAAATTGACTCTAGGAGTTGATTTGACCTTCAGAAAGTCCACCTGAAGTTAACCTACGGGTCAACTCTGAGTTGACCTTCCTTGTGGCTCTCTAACCTAGATTTCTTGGTTCCTTCAAGGATAATTAGGGGATATAACCATTAACAAAAATAAAACTTTCAAAAAGGTGACATGACAATTGCCAACACAACATACTACATAGGTGTCAAGTGACACTACAAAATAATTCCACATCACAATAAACACATGGCAATTGTCCCTTAACAATTTAATCAATCCAATAAGTACAAATTACACTCATGCAACATTTTACATTTACGAATAAAATACAATACATACGGGGTGTTGTCTCTCCAAATAGACAACCCCTGGTTTTGCTAACGCACATTGGCCTAGGCTTGATTCTCCCTAATATTTCCATGGTCACATGGATATTTTCCTGCACATCTCAATTTAAACATTAGTACTTCCCAAATAGCCTCATAAAATATATAAAATCACATAATCAGAATACAATACATTCATTCTGCAAAGACTTGACATTAGGAAATATGATTTGTCACAAATCAAAGCAATTTCCTCATAATCCTCAAAATTTGATCCATCTACAATATATGCAAACATTTTCCTAACATTATATCAAATCGTGAAATTCGGATAATAACCTGCATCATCACAACATTACCCTAATCTAGAATCATATGATATTTTATAATCCACAAGGCATAGAAATGAAGCATCCACATATATCAATGTTACCAAAATCGCGGAATCATGAAAAGTTCTATATCCATAGTGTGTCCAAACTAGCATCCAAAATAGTTCCAAAATGAAAATAACTGAAGAGATAGGATGGGTTGGGGTAGGGCCTCACAATTTTCCAACAGATCTGACATGATCCAGTTGACTCTAGTATAATTTGGTGATGGAATTGGCTTGTTAATGATACTCATACTCATATTTGGTTAGTTAGTTTCGGTCTAGTGATTGGATGCTATCCTATTTACTTAGAAGATTGGTTTTTGGTTCCAATGAGGGTTTCACCGACAAAGCTTTTGGTGGAGATCTTTGATGCATTGCATAATTGGTATTGGTGTAGCTTCTGATGGAGTTTCAAGATGTTGTTGGTGATCATGTTTGAGACTTGGCATTTGGAGATCATTGCTAAAGCGTGTGGACGTATACTTGGTCCTGGTTGATCTAGGTTATGGACCAACATTAATCTAACATCTGGATAGGACCTATTATTGTATTTATGTGATGTCTTATGTGTTGGATATTATTATTTTTGGTCTAAGGATGATATGGTTTGTAATTATGTAATTGGTTTATTATCTGATGGCTGATCTGATTGTTTATGGTTGAGAATTTGTATAAATAAGATGTAAGATCTTATTGTAGATCATCATGATTGTTGTAAGAGGTCATGGTCAAGGAATGTAATGTGCAAATAATGTAATATCATTCAGGCAGAGGAGTTGGTCGATCATTGGAGATCAAATTGGGTTTTTTTTTAAGAGGATTTAGTCCCCTGGTATTAAGCTTATCCAGAATTGTACTCAAGCATAGGAGATGTTCTCTTTTGTAGTTCAACACTTCTCCAGATTGTAGTCTAGATTTATATGTAGTTAGTGAGGCTCCTTTTGTGATGAGCAGTGTGCTCTAGGCTGTTGGCCTTCCTGTAAGTGCAGGCCCCTTAATTATAATTCACATACTTACTGTAAAAGTATTATCTGACTATGGGTAGGCTTCCCACCTTGGTTTTTCCCTTTACATGGTTTTCCACATACAAATCTTGGTGTTGTGTGGATGGCTTTTATTCTGTGATTATTGTTTATGCTTAATTGGACTAACTACTATTCCGATATTATTTTTTTGGCTTCTGGTATTACAAGTTTTAAATTGCTAATGCTTTCACTAATTAGTGACAACTGATTCACCCCCCACCCTCTAAGTTGTCTTCCAGTTATCTAAACTGTCAAACAAGATTAAGCATTATGGTGGGCTCGACAAATTTTGGTGAGAAATTAAAAAATAAAATAAAATGAAGGATTCATAAAGTTTTTCAAATTTTTTATCTTGCAAGACTTGTGGGGTGGGAGAAGAGTTACCCACAAGCCAACAGGGAAGGGAAAGCATCCTCTTCCTTGCTACCCCACACTTAAAACCAAGGCCACTATGTGATGGCACGAGATAGCTAGAGTGTGGGGGGAAAAATTCCCCATCACCCATGGCTCAAAGGTAGGCAACCAAAAATGTTGCGGGGTGAAAAGAAGGGTGCAAGGAGAAAACACCCTTCCACCCTGCACAACAAATCAAAGCAAGAAAAATGAACATGGAGCAATGGATAATGGGATTAAAATTTGGACAAAAATGATGATTTCAAGCAAAACAAGAAATTAAGGCACAACAAATCCCTTAAGGCATCTTCTTCATCTGCATGTCATATGTTAAGATTTGCATCAAGTTTTAGGATGGAATTAGAAAGACTAAAGGATCTACATAGTACCCCAAACATGAATGAAATAGGTGAATGATGCGATGTTCTTGGTATGTGAAAAGTTGGATCATGTAGGTTCTAGGTACACGCTAAATATATAAAAGATAAAACAACCTACAACATCCATAGATAGTCAATGCATAGGTTAAAGGGAATGGGTGCATCATGTAATAAGAACAATGCTAGGGATAAATAATTCTGAATGCATGAACCAAAGGGAAATGAGGCATTGATAAGGAGGAAACATGATCAGTGCTGAATGTATAATGATTCAAAACCAAAATGAGGGGAAGACTAAGCTTTCTCTAAATGCATGTAAAAATCTATTATACGTATGGTTCGATCATGAGTGGGAACAATAGAATGAACTACGGGCAAGCTTTTATTAACTCAAAATGACCTAGCACTCCCTTTTCCATAGTTAGAAAGTGTTTGAGTGGATGTGGGGTGATTGATAATTGGATATGCATGAGATGTTGATGCCCATTGAGGTATGATGGATCTTTGCCAGAAGTCAAAATTACCTTCATCCTGGCAAATATGACTACAAAGTGTGGAAGCATAGATAACACATATGATTCATTTAGTAACAATGCCTCAAAGAAGAAGGACCTTTGTGCACTACCCAATAATATATGTGCATTGTTTGCACTACTAAGGTTTGAAGTTCTAGTTGAATTTGCAAGCATTCATTGTACACAGTGTAATGATCAAACCCATAATCTTCAATATTATTTTATTGAATGAATCCCATGATATTATCAAAAAGATGCAAACTCATATTACCTAATAGGGAATGGGGTAGGAAAATTTTGTTCTTGTTGAAGTAATGATCTAGTGGCAAAGAATGTTGGAATTTTGGCATTAAGTTGTCGTTGATGTCAATTAGTTTGGCAAGGTCACCAGTAAGAAAGAAAGAGTGACCAACATGATGGAAATGCACATGAGAGTAAGAAAATAGAATGAAGGCTTACCGATAAGGCAGAAACTGAGATGAAGGCTGTGTGTGTGTTAACATTTTGAACAACAATCGATAGAGAAATAAACTGGTGTAGAGGTTGGATGCCTGTTTATGATAAAGAGGTAGAATTTTAATGTTATCACAAACCACCGGAGGGGAAGATGTGTTACCAGTGTAGTGTGCATTGTCGGTTGACAGAAGAAGAAGGTCTCATCGGTAAAGGGATGTACTAGTATGAGGTTGTTGAATGATCAAGTTTGAATTGACTATGTGTCACTGAGCTAATTGATTGACCATGGTGATGCCAGGTGGAGCCAAGGTGGAAAACATGAAGAGGTCAATAAAGCTACCATCGACATGGGTTGGTGAAGCTGCTAGTTGACATAAATGAAACAACGACAAATCACGGGATTGTAACTGACTAATGTGGCTCGAGGAAGAAAGAATGATAGAGTAATATCAGGGAGTAGTTGGCACCTAGATCAATGCAAAGGAAATCTTATCCATGAAGACCTTGAAAAGGAAATAGCTGAGTGTTCTGTGAGTCGATAGATTTCAAAGTAGGAAATCTTGTACATGATTGATATCTTTAGAAAGTATACATTGGGTAATGAGAAATGTGAATAGATGCATCCCTGGAGTATAGGTGATCGACCAATGATAGACTAGATTGTATCTCATGTAGACTATGTCAGGAAAAGGAAACCCTAACCACTCTGAATTTGAATTTCTTTTTGGCAGGAAACCATGAGATAAAGAGAGGAGTTCGAGATAGAGCAAGATGATGCTATAGAGAAGAAGAAGAGAAAAGAGAGATTAAGTGAAAAGAATAATTGTCAGCCTTAGGAATTATTCTAAGAAAGTTGTAGACTAAGTGAGCAAGCAAATTGATGAGAGGGTTTAATCGACAGTGATTGAGTACTGATATAACTGTAGTTTCACAGTTAAGAAAAACTGGCAAGGTGTGTTAGAGAAGACAACTTCCAAGTGTGACATAGTGTGTTGTGATACTATGTGTGTGTGTGTGTGTGTGTGTGTGTGTGTGTGTGTGTGTGTGTGTGTGTGTGTGTGTGTGTGAGAGAGAGAGAGAGAGAGAGAGAGAGAGAGAGAGAGAGATAACAAAGGCCAAGAATCAGAGAGAATAATCTCACAAATGACAGTGTGAGATTCAGTGGAGGAGAAAATACTATCAACTAGCAATAGGATATTTAATCAAGAGTTGCAAAATTCATTTGTAACAAGAAGCCTTAATTGTATTCAAATTGTATTTTCAATATACATCACCAAGTTGGAGCTTGGTGCAGGGGTTGGTGCTCCTTGGGTTGGTGCCCTAAATCTTTGTAATTTAGTGTTTTACCTGCGAGGTTGGATTGGAGCAGTAATTTCCAACAACTTTTATCACTGAGTTTTTTCCCACTTTGGGTTTTCCTTGGACATCTAGTGTTGTGAATTGTATTTGTGTGATCGATCTCTTTGGCTTTCCTTCTTTCTTTATAGGTTTGATTTTTTAGAGCTTAAGTGTTTAACTGGTATTCTAAAAGTTGCTTTGAAAGTCAAAAAGTTTAGGAACCATTGATTCACCCCCCTCTCAATGGTACTCTGTGTTCAACAATTGGTATCAGAGCCTAGGTTCTTGATTATCTTTAAACCTTGGGTAGTTTCTGAACTTTGAACACAATGGCAAGAAATGAGTTTTCTTCCTCAAAAGCCCCTATGCTTGATGGTTCTAATTATGCTTTTTGGAGAAGAAGAATGGAGACCTACATTTTCTCTCTAGATTTTGATGTGTGGATGTCTGTCAAGAATGGTTATGTTGTTCCTAGTGTTCCTCCCACTGATCTCGATGCCAAAAAGGAATATGAGAATAATGCAAAGGCCAAACATGCTATCTTGAGTGGGTTGTCTGATAATGAGTTTGTCAAAGTCATGCACTATATTTTAGCAAAGGAGACTTGGGATAAATTGCAGAGGCTGTTTGAAGGAGATGCAAAAGTCAAAGAGGCCAAGCTGCAAGCACTAAGGGGTGAACTTGAAAGCATCAAGATGAAAGATGATGAAAAGGTTGCAGACTATCTTCAAAGATTTGATGAAACTATGAACACCATTAGAGGAATTGGTGAAGAGATTGCAGATGAGACTCTTGTCAAGAAGGTACTTAGATATCTCACACCCAAGTATGATACTAAGGTGTCTTCCATAGAAGAAGCCAAGGACCTGAAGACCTTTACAATGGATGAGTTATTTGGCTCACTAACAACCTATGAGATGAGAACAACTGGTGACACTTCCTTAAGGAAAGAAGCAACATTTAACATCACCAAAAAGGGGAAAGAAGCAGCTAATCATAAAGAATCTAGTGAAGACTCTGATGCAAAAGTAGCAAACTTTGTCAGGAAGCTCAAAAGAGGACCCAACTGTTATAAAGGAAAGCTACCACTTAAATGTTTCAATTGTGGGAAGGTTAGACACTTTACTGCTAATTGTCCTCAGAAAGAAACCAATGGAGATGAGTCAAGAGAAATCTGAAAATATGTTGGCAAAGATAGATAAAGAAATGACTATCGACAAGGAAGGAGAGGCTACCAAAATTAGAAAAATCTATATACTATTGAGGATGATACAACATATGAAGAAAATGCATCAGAAGATGATTACCATGAGAATGACAGAAAAGTCAATCTTTTCATAGCACTTGGTGAACCAGTTGATGAAGATGAGGAAGAGGAGGATATTGAGGTTGAAGTGGACTTGGAAGATGAACTTGTCAATGCTCTTGAGAAATTGAGGAAAACAACAAGAGAACTCAAAAAGGTCAAGCTTTTTGTAGTAGATGAACAAGATCTCTTGAAGAAATCCCTGGATGAGTCCAGTCAAGTTATATCTAACTTGAAATTGTAGCAGGAAGAAACTAAGAGGATATGTGAAGCTACATCCTCTGATTTGACAAAGAAGGAAAATGAGCATCAAGAGTTGGAAGCAGAGATAGTGAATCTCATAAATGATCTTGAAGAAAGTAAGGAATAAATAAAAATAAGTAGCAAATATGAAGGTAGCACCAAGGCATTAGACAAGATGTTGAGAAAACAAAAGCAATCCAAAAACACTAGTGGTTTAGGATTTGAAGTAGGTCAAAGTTGAACCCACAAAGATAAATCTGGTAAAGAAATAAAGTTCACTTCTTCTTTTGAAGGTGAAGAAAAGAAGACATTCACTGTAGGCAAGGATACCGACAAAAAGACATATGCAAAGGTTGTTGCAAATCACCACTGAAATCAATATACAACATTGAACCAGAGGCCATACTTCTTGTATTAACAACAGATCCAAGGGGAAATGCAAGGGTTGATCATGAAGGCTTCACCAGATTCAACAACATGAAGGGAAGACCCCCAATGAGGCAGTCCCATTCAAGATCAAGGCAACCTAACCCGTATGTCTCAAAATTTCATGGTTACTATTACCGGTGTAATGAATTTGGGCATAAAATGGCTGACTATAGAATAATCAATAAGCCCCCTATGAGTTATGAAAGTAGAAATCCATTTAATGCACTCTGTGATATGAATGTTGCTTGTTATTAGTGCAATAGATATGGTCATAAGATTTTTGAATGTAGGAAGAATAAATCGGTACCCCCAAATAATTTTAAGGATGTTCCCTTATATGGAGATGTCAAATGCTATAGCTGTCAAGAGTTTGGACACATAAAAAAGTTGTGTAAAACCAAAAGATCAAGCAGAAGAAGACAAATCCTAATCAAGAAACAGTAACTGAATCTCATCACAATATAGTAGCTAACAAGAAGAAGGAAACCAAACCGGTATGGGTTGAGAAAGAAAAGGAAAAGGCAGAATCAAGTCTCATAGTACAGACTGCCTTGCATGCTGAAAGGAAAAATCTATGGGTTGTAGATAGTGGTTTCTCAAACCACATGAATGGTAACAAAAGGAAATTCATCAAAATTGAAGACTGGAATGGTGGTTTGGTAAGGTTTGGAGATAACTCTTCCATCAAAATAAAGGGAAAAGGAACTCTAAGTATTGATGGAAAATTGAAGGCACATGATTGTTGGCATTCTGGCACTAAGTTGTCATTGATGTCAACTGACATGATGGATATTCACATAAGGGTGAGCATAAATATTGAAGGCCTACCAATAAAGTACAAACCAATTTGAAGGTTGGCTTCTTGTTTATGATGAAGAGGTAGAATGTGAAAGTTGTCACAAACCACTAAGGGGATGATGTGCTACCGATATAGTGTTCTCTACCAGCTAAACAAAAGAAGAAAGCTCTACCAAAAAGGGGATGTACCAGTATGTGTTTTCTAAATCAACTATGTGTTGGTGGGCCATGTCTTGATCGTTGTAATGCCATGTGGAGCAGAGGTGGAAAACATATTGTGGTTGGTAGAGCCTCATCGACAAGGTTGATGAAACAAATAATTGCCATTAATGAAGGAGCCTCAAATTAGGGGATTGTATTTGACTGATTGCAGCTCGAGGAAGAAGGAATGATAGAGGAAGATTAGGTAGTAGTTGGTGCATGAATAAATGCAAAGGAAATCCGATTCAGGAAGTCCTCGAAAAGGAAACTACTAAAACACTTTATGTGTCGACTGATTTCATGACAAAAGATCTTATTCAAGATTACCATTTCTAGAAAATGTGTGTTGGATAATGGAAACCATGTATAGGTGCATCCTTCAAGGATAGGTGATTGATCCAAGATAGGCAGGATTGGATCTCATGAGATTGTGTTAGAAAGAGGAAACCCTTACCACTCAGGTCTTTTTAGAATTGCATTCTGGAAAGAAATCATGGTGTAAGAAATAAGAGCTCAAGATAGAACTTGTTGATGCTACGATTGTGGAGAAGGATTGTGATACAAAGAGAGAGTTCTAAGAAAGTTGTAGTGTCCATGAGCAAGCATATCGGTGAGAGGATTCTACTAGAAGAACTATAATCTTGCAGTTGAGCCTAATTGGCAAGGTGTGGCAGATCAGGAAGCATCCAATTGTGACACAGTATGTTGAGAGATTGTGTGAGAGAGGGAGAGAAAGGTAATAGAGGGTGAGAATTAGAGAGAGTGATCTCACAACCATCAGTGTAAGATTCAGTGAAGGAGAAAAGACTGTCAACTGGCAAAGAGTTATTTGATTAAAGAGTTGCAAAATTCATTTGCAACAAGAAGCCTTAATCGTATTCAAATAGTATTTCAATATACATCTCCAAGTTGAATCTTGGTGTAGGGGTTGGTTCTCCTTGGGTTGGTGCCCTAAAGGGTTGGTGCCCAAAATATTTTTAAGTTAGTGTTTTACGTATGAGGCTGGATTGGAGCAGTAGTCTCCAACAACTTTTCTCACTGAGGTTTTTCCCATATTGGGTTTTCCTCGTAAATTTGGTGTTGCGAAGTTAGTTGTGTGTGAATGATCTCTTTGAGATTCTTTCTTGTATTACTGGTATGATTTTTTGGTAGTTAAGTGAATAACTGATATTCTGAGGTTACATCAGAAAAGAGAAAAAGGTTAGGAACCATTGATTCACCCCCCTCTTAGTGGTATATTGTGTTCAATAATTGGTATCAGAGCCTAGGTTCCCAGTTATCTTTAAACCTTGGGTAGATTCTAGACTTTGAACACAATGGCAAGAAGTGATTCTACTTCTTCAAAAGCCCCCATGTTTGATGGATCCAACTATGCTTTCTGGAGCAGAAGAATGGAGACTTGTATTTCATGTGGATGTCGGTCAACAATGGGTATGTCATTCCTAATACTCCTCCCTCTGATTCGGATGCAAAAAAGAAGTATGAGAATAATGAAAAGGCAAAACATGCTATCTTGAGTGGACTGTCCAATAATGAATTTGTCAAAGTCATGCACTGTCTTTCCACAAAGGAAACATGGGACAAATTATAGAGGTTGTTTGAGGGGGATGCAAAAGTCAAAGAAGCCAAGCTACAAACACTAAGGGGCCAACTTGAAAGCATCAAAATGAAAGATGATGAAAAGATTGTAGACTATCTTCACAGATTTGATGAAACTATGAATACTATTAGACGAATTGGAGAAGAGATTGCAAATGAGATTCTTGTCAAGAAGATAATTAGATCTCTCACTCCCAAATATGATACTAAGGTGTCAGCCATAGAAGAAGCCAAGAATCTAAAGAATTTTATAATGGATGAGTCATTTGGCTCTCTGACAGCCTATGAGATGAGAACAACCGGTGATACTTCCTCAAGGAAAGAAGCCGCATTCAACATCACCAAAAAGGACAAAGAAGCTACTACTCATAAATAATCTAGTGAAGACTCTGATGCAGAAGAAGCAAACTTTGTCATGAAGCTCAAAAGAGGATCCAACTGATACAAAGGAAATCTACCACTTAAATGCTTCAACTGTGGAAAGGTAGGACACTTTGCTACAAATTGTTCTCACAAAGAAACTGATGGAGATGAGTCAAGAGAGTTCAGAAGATCTGTTGGCAAAGATAGAGAAATGAATGACTACTGGTAGTGAAGGAGAGGCTACCTGAACTAGAATAGTCTATATACCATTGAGGATGACACAACAAATGATGAAAATGCATTAGAAGATGATTACCATGAGAATGACACAAAATTCAGTCTCTTCATGGCACTTGATAAACCAGGTAATGAAGATGAGGAAGAAGAGGATATTGAAGCTGAAGTGGATTTGGAGAGCGAACTTATCAGTACTCTTGAAGAATTGAGTTAAAAAAGAAGAGAACTCAAGAGGGTTAAGCTTGTTGCAATAGATGAACAAGATCTATTGAAGAAGTCTCTAGATGAGTCTGGTCAAGTCATATCTAACTTGAAACTACAACTGGAAGAAACTAAGAGGATTTGTGAAGCTACAACCTCTGCTCTAACAAAGAAAGAAAAGGAGCATCAAGAGCAGGAAGTAGAGATAGTAAAGCTCAGAAAGGATCTTGAAGAAAGTAAGGAAGAAGTAAAAATGAGGAGCAAGTATGAGGACAGTACTGAGGCCTTAGATAAGATGTTGAGAAAACAAAAGCAATCTAAAGACACCAATGGCTTAGGCTTTGAAGAAGGTCAAAGTTCAACCCAAAAAGATAGGTCTGGCAAAGAAATAATGTTCACCTCTTTAGTTAAAGGTGAAGAAAAGAAGACATTCACTATAAGCAAGGATACCCACAAATGGACATATGTAGATGCTGCTAGAAATTGCCACTCAAATCGGTATGAAGAAATAAACCAGAGGACACACTTCTTGCACTGATATGCAGACCCTAGGAGAAATGAAAGAATTGGCCATGATGGATTCACCAGATTTAACAACATGAAGGGAAGACCCCCAATGAGGTAGTTCAATTCAGGACCAAGACAACCTAACTAGTATGTTTCAAACTTTCATGGTTACTGTTACCGGTGTAACAAATTTGGACACAGAATAGCTGATTGTAGGTTAATCAATAATCCCTCTATGAGTTATGAAAGTAGAAATCCATTTAATGCACTCCCAGATATGAATGTTGTCTACTATCAGTTCAATTGATATGGTCATAAGAGTTTTGATTGTAGGAAGAATAAACCAATACCCTACAATAATTTCAACGACGTTCCCTTATATGAAAATGTAAAATGATATAACTCTCAAGAATTTGGAGACATAGAAATTTTTTGAAAAAATAGGAAGATCAAGCAGATGAAGGCAAATCTGGATCAAGAGCTAGTAACTAAACTTGAACTCAATATAGCAGCTAACAAGAAGGAAATCAAACTAGTTTGGGTTGAGAAAGAAAAATAAAAGGCAGAATCAAGTCTCATAGTACAAATTGCCTTGCATGCTGAAAGGAAAAATATATGGGTGGTAGATAGTGGTTGTTCAAACCATATGGCTGGTGACAAAAAGAAAATAATTAAACTTGAAGATTGGAATGGTGGATCGGTAAGATTTGGAGACAATTCCTCCATCAAAATAAAGGGAAAAGGAACTCTAAGCATTGATGGAAAACTAAAGGCACATGATGTATATTATGTGGAAGGCCTAAAGCATAATTTGTTGAGTGTGATTCAGATGTGTGACAAAGGTTAGAAATTCACCTTTGACTCAACCGATTTCTAGATAAAGAAAGATAGTACTGGTAAATTTGTGGCAGATGGAAATGTTTATAATTTGAAGGAATCCTATGAGTCCCAATGTATGTTAGGACAAGTAGATGAAAGTTGGCTATGGCACAAAAGATTAGGCCACATAAATTTTGATAACTTAGTTATAGTAAGAAAAAAGGGGTGTGTGAGGAAAATTCCACCCATCATCAAGCCGATAAACACATTTTGTGATAAATGTGTAAAAGGTAAGCAAACTAAAGTAAGTTTCAGGACAAAGGAGCACAACACTTCAAGACCACTTGAAATTTTGCATATAGATCTATGTGGTCCAACTCAGACAAGAGAACTTGCAGGTGAAAGATACTTTATGCTCTTCATTGAAGACTACAAAAGAATGACATGTGTCACCTTTCTGCAAGATAAATCACAGGCATTTGAAAGATTCAAGATCTTTCGGACGATGGTGGAAAAGGAAAGTGGGTACAGATTAAAATGCCTAAGATCAGATAGGGGTGGAGATTTCACATCAAATGAATTTGAAGATTATTGTGAAAAACGTGGAATTAGAAGGCAATACTCTACTCCTAGGACACCACAGCAAAATGGTGTGGTAGAAAGGAAGAACAAGACAATCAAGGAGTTGGCCAGAGACATGTTAAATGAGGCCAGTTTGCTGGAAACATATTGGAAACAAGTTGTTCATACTGTTGCATATACTTTGAACCAGGTTCAATTAAGAACAAACAAAAAAATGACACCTTATGAGTTGTGGTATGACCAGAAGCCATCAGTCAAATACTTCAAAGTATTTGGAAGCAAGTGCTTTATCAAGAAAGATATGGATGGTCTAGGAAACTTTGACTACAAGAGTGATGAAGGAATATTCCTTGGTTACTCATCTAACAACAAAGGCTACAAATGCTACAATAAAACACTAAGAAGAGTAGTTGAGAGTGTGTTAGGATTCCCATAGATATTGAGAAGGGGGGGTGAATCAGTATCTGACCAGTATATAGAATTTTTTATCTTAAAACATGCAGAACATATTATAACAGTGTACTGGTATGAAAGAAATAATGAAATAAATAGAATTAAAAACATCCACATGAAAAGAATAACATGACACAAGGATTTAACAAGGAAACCCGGTGTGGGAAAACCTTGGTGGGATTTGTGACCCACAATATCCACTTACTGGCCAATAAGAGAATATTACTTACAAGAGGGGCCTACACATGCAGGAAGGCCAACTGCCTAGAGCTCACTGCTCAATGGGAAGTCTCACTGACTTACAATGTGGATTATACAAATCCAATATCTTGTACTGCTTTACAATAGCATCTATAATGCTTGATCCAGTACCGGTTACTGCTCCGCTTCTTACATAAACCCTTTAACCTATATTTCGCATAATAGGTTTGCCTTAATATTTCGCTTACTTCACTTTCTTAACTTCCTTACAAAATGTCTACAATGATCTCTTTTATATATAAGATTCATTTTACAACATGCCAAGTCGGCTTACAAAGTTTTTACAATAATAAACAAAATATAATATAACAAAATCCTATCGGCCTCTATGCCAGTGTCCTGAGTGCTAGTGTAGAGTGTGATCATTGATGCCGGTGAACTATCTTGCCAGTGTAATGCCTTGTTGGTATAATGCCTTGCCAGTGCCATAGGATTGTAAGGTTGCCATCAATGACAAAACCTTCAATCACCTACAATGTCTCATTGGAGTGTGCATATGCCAACAATCTCCCCCTTTGGCATTGATGGCAACACTCATGAGAAATTTCAAAAAGTGTATCCAAAAATGTGAAGTCCAAAAAGTTACCAAAAATGTGTGCTCCCCTTAAGCATATGATTCCTATGATATTTGAATTTTCTCATACCACTACTCCCCCTTTGGCATCAATGACAAAGGTTGTCAAGATGTCACTAGAGTTTGTAGTTTCAACCTTGTAACTGAGTAGTTACAATTTGAAATAGATCTGCCAAAATCAAGTTTATACTCTCCATAAACTTTTTACTGTCTCTTATTGTTGTCTCTATTCTTTTAACTATACCGATGAGATGTTGCAAATGCTCTGCCGGTGTTTTCTATCCCTGTATCAGTGCCTTTGATATTTCCTTCCATAATGATGCTAGATAGTCCAATCTTGGACTCCATTTTAATCTTAGATGCTTTGCCTTATTCACTATTCTCTCTTTTTCTCTTTCCAATTTAAGTAATTCTTCCTCAAAAGTTGTTATCTTCTGTTCAAAAACTAATAATGTATCAGGTGAGTTAACAAAATTATCTAGTGGTTTATTGATTTCATCTTGTGCCTTGCTCATCTTCTTATCTATATCTATATATGGTGAAAATGGATAAACAACAATGATGAAAGACTAAATGGATTCAACCACAAAACCCTAGCCTAACAACAACAAAGATCCACCATAACATATGAAGATTACCTAAGACAATGTAAATCAAATGAAATCACAAAGATTATACCATCACATGTCCAATAGGGTTTAAATCTCCATTGATCTTGCTTGATATATTTGCTCTCAAATTTTATGTGCACAAGAGCTCAACAAAGAATGGAAATGTGGTTGCAAGTAGGATCGCATATGAAAGTGCAAAGGCATAGTATAGTCAATTGATTGAGTAGTTAGGTAGTTAGGGTTTGATAATGAAGGAAGCATCTCCTTATATAGAAGACACCATAAGAAATGGAGGGATAAGATTGAGAGGTGTAAAAGATAAATGGTCGGCTATCATTAGAGGGTAGGTAGAGAAAATAAGAAAATAATGAGAGGGTAGGTAGTGTATGAATTAAGCGATGAATGACATGTGTCATAGGTAGAAAAGGTTAATGAATTAATTAAATAAATAAATATTTATTTAATTAATAGAAGAAGTGGGATCAATTAAATAAATAAGATATTTATTTAATTTAGGAAAAGGATAATTTAAATAAATAAAGGTATTTATTTAAATGAGAAATAAGGCTAGAAGAGGATAAATGAATTAATTAAATAAATAAGGATTTATTTAATTAATAGAAGAATTTAGGCTTAAAGTAATTAAATAAATAAAAATATTTATTTAATTTGACAAGACAATTTTAGGTGTCTACATTTTGCCCCTCTTTGAGACAATGCAACTTGTCACATTGTTTCAAAGAAGATAATATGAACTGATACAAAGTTGCCCCAAGATGGGAATGATATGCCCCCTCGAGAGATTGGAAGAAAATGTCTGAAAAAGATCGTAGACAATCTCTCGATAAGAAATAAAGGCTAGAATGGATTGGCTAGATAGGATAGAGTGATAGAGTCACGGGATAATGAAGACTGACTCGGGAGACTAGGACTAGGGCTAGGGTGAGAGAAGTCTATAAAATAGACCACGAGGGGAATACATCCTCATTGTCATCCACACCTCCAAGAGATCAGAGTGCAAAGAGAGAATAGAGAGGCAATACTTAGCAGTGATGGCATTAGTTCACAGATTCGATCGCATTCATCGATTTTAGAGGCTAGCAGAGGCAGGAGAGCCGGTAAGTACCACAAAACCTCCTTGTACTTTGTCACATTAATTGTTGTCATAAATGCATGCTAGGTAGTGCAATAAATGCACTTTAGGATAATGTCAAAAAATGTCAAAAATGTGTAGGTGCGTCTATGTTGGCTAGGCACATCTGCGTTTGTGCCACACACGTCTATGTTGGGAAAAGCGTCTGTGCCAGGTGCGAGCGCGTTTGCATTGTTCAGGCACATTTGTGAAATGTGGGCATGTTTATGTAGGACAGGTGCATCTGTGCAGAGTAGAGGCACATTTGTGTATTTCAGGTGCGTCTGTGCAGAGCAGGCGCATTTGTGTAGTCTGTAAGTGTGTTTATGCCATGAAGGCATGTTTATGTCTTCAAGGTCAAATCGATAGTTTTGTGATGAACATACGCTATCAATTGGATAAGTTGCTAAGAGGATGCACTCAAGCAGGTCCTCTAGGGAAGACTAGGATAGTAGATAGGGCTAGGATTGACAATTTTGTGATAGAACATACATTACCAATTATGAAACTACTCAAGAACATACACTCAAGTAGAGGCCCTAAGATAGGATAGATTGAGGTACATTGTGATGAACAATGAGTACCAAGACATAGTACTTTGTGATGAATAGGGAGTACCAATAGGAGAAACACTTTGTGATGAACAAGGAGTGCAAATATTTGCAGCACTTTGTGATGAATAGTGAGTGCAAATATGAGCAACACTTTGTGATGAACAAGTACCACTAGGATAGAAGCAACACTTTGTGATGAATAGTGAGTGTCACTAGGATAGATAGCAACACTTTGTGATGAACAGTGAGTGTCACTAGGATATATAGAAACACTTTGTGATGAACAGTGAGTGTCACTAGGATAGAAGCAACACATTGTGATGAACAGTGAGTGTCACTTTGACTGACATGATTGCTTTGCTTGACTGCAGGAGTACTTGCCTATGCTGGAGTCATGAGAGAGATTCCCATTGATGTAGAGATTACGACTATAGATAACATTCGAGGACTGAGCTTCTATTAAGGTTATGGGTCTAAGATACATTCTATATGTGCCTGAGTTTCGGGCGAACATGGGTTTGCGGACTGCATTGGCCGAGAGATGGCATTCTGAGACATGCACTTTTTATTTGCTGATGGGTGAGATGACAGTCACCTTAGAGGATGTTTACATGATACTGAGGATGTCGATCGATGGGGAGTTGATACCCTATGATCGAGATGGAGATAGGGAGGCCCTGAGATGAGTGTTCCAGGATTTGGGACTAGAGATGAGGGCTGGACACGTGGCATGGGACACATTGACCACGACAGGACTGACACTACCAGCAGTGCTAGGAGGAGTGATCAGTGGGTTCCTGTGTCTAGAAAGGGTGACATGAGGGTTGGTTGTAGGCTGGGGGAGCACCTTGGAGACACTGGTTACATAGCATACCAGATATGCATAGGGATTGTGCGCGTTGGCACACTTATACTATGAGCTGCATCAGTTTGTTTATCATGGATCCATAGGATTGGGCTGTAGAGTTACATTGTTGCAAGTTTGGGCATATGAGCATCTGCCAGTTACCCGATCGATACACTTCAAGGGTAGGGGTCATGGATGCAGCTTTGTTCATTTGTACAATATGATTACATCGTAGCCACAAATTGGCAGGTTGGAGCATTGGCATCAAGTCCTAGATGAGATCAACACTATGATATGGAGGCTATATCATGAGTGCGAGTAGTGGGAGGATGATGCAGTGGATCTACCTTATACCTTCTAGAGCAGATATTTGATTGGGTGGATGGGCTATATATTGGACAGACAATTGGTTGACAGGGTATGAAGGTAGTTTGGCAAGATTCAACAGATGCCATGGGGTTCCAAGATGTATGCTTGGACAGTCAGGGATCAGACACACTTTGGGCCACTGTTGTCATATGATCAGGCCATGATGTAGCTGATAGAAATGGTGTCTATGCCATGGGATATGTGGTCAGAGATTGAGGATGTAGGCATGGATGCAGAGTACACTACATATTGGGCTGAGCATCCCTTTCCCTGATTGACAGATCCAAGTGAGCAGATGGATGGAGATGGTTGGGGGGATGAGGATGATGATGGAGATGGTGGGGGGAGAGGCTGATGGAGGAGGTAGGGTGCAGTTGGAGAGAGGAGGGTGGCTCCACGGAGAGAGGATGGAGAGGAGAGGCAGGCTTGGGTGGTGAGGGCTCATGGTAGATTGCCACTATAGGTGCTAGCAACATAGTGTCCTAGACAGGTGCAGGGATAGAGGCAGAGATAGGTACAGGTACTAGTACAGGGGGAGCCACAATCAAAGGAACATGGGGCTGAGGAGGAGGAGGATTGTTTGAGCTGAGGGAGATCTGCCAGGGATAGGCAAATGAGATCTAGGACCTGGGGAGGGAGACAACAAGGCTTAGGAGACAGCTAAGGGATATAGAGCGGGAGTGGGATTAGGCCATCTAGCATTATACTGAGGCTGGGACAACACTAAGGGTTGGGAGACAGGTAGTAGAGGACACAGGGGCTAGATATGCCTATGTTCTATGAGTAGGGGAGGAGATAGGTTATTGGCAAGACCTATACTATGGGGCAGTGGCACTAGAGTAGCAGGCAAGGAGCTTCTGTAGACCATCACATACAGTGACGGCCACAGGAGGGAGTCAAAGGAGACGGGCATCTAGTGGTGGGGTTATGGGTCCTCCACCACCACCAGATAGAGGGGGTAGGAGAGGTGTTCCTAGGGTGGGTCCTTCTAGGGCTCAAACTCCATCGAGGCCAGGTGGCTCTGAGGGAGGGAGTTCATCATAGCCATAGAGGGCTCCCTATGTATTAGTTTTGTACCATTTTGTATGATGATGTAGACACCTTCGAGTGATTTGGTAGCCATATGTATTTTGACATCATTGTATCATGACACTTATGATTATATATATGTGAGATGATTCTTTGCGGTAGCTATATGCACGTGTACCTATGTGATGAGATGTTTCATGATGTATGTTGCTATGTGATGATTATGATATGGATGCAAATATGTATATGATGCAATGCAATGTTTTTTGTTCTTTTGTGTTTTTAAAATGTTATGCAAATGCAAATGTATGAAATGCTAACATGTGATAATGGAGGTGCAACTACATGAAATGCAAATGTTTTTGGCATGTCATTATACTCAGTTATGTGATAGCAGGCTACACAGACTCAAGAAGGATGATGGAGGTCAATCAAGAAAGGGGGATGGCAGATAGAAGATATGAAAGTGAAAGAGCTTCTTGTGCGTTATCATCATTGAGATTTATTATGGCAAGTAGGTTATGACAATTGAGGCATATGTTCGACCTAGAAAGTCATTATACCTGTTTGCATGGAGATAAGATAGTCACAAACAAGGAATGCCCTAGTTTACACTAGACTCTCAATGTCCTCATATCCTTGGACAAGTCGTAGCATTACTAAGAGACAATCCACAAACAGTAAAAGAAAAATAGGTGATGATACCCCATCCACACCTTTCTAGTCAAAGACATCTTGGAGATAGAATCCCTAGTCAGAGACATCTCAAAAAAGCTAAAAGACATGTCACCAAAAAGATAAAATCAAAAGAAAACCAAGACTTGACACCAATATCTATTGTAGTCCACAAGTTTAGTGTCTCTTGTCACTTGTATAAGTCATATTTGATTGTGGTCACAATGTTTACTTTCACAAAAAGGATAGATAGCACTGAACCATATGTTGTTTGAGTTTGTTGAAAGATTTGATTTGTTGAAGTCCATTGTTGTTGTTGTGTCTCATCTGAAACTGACTGAATCCATGAAACTGATACTTTATTGCGAAGAAGACAAAACTTTATTGCAGATTGGCGATGCAAGTGTTGCTTTATTGTAGATTGGCAATGCAAGTTCTACTTTATTGTGGATTGTGCGTGGATAGACCGAAGAAAAGTGGAAGAAACTGTACTCCTCGAAATTTGTGATGCTCTCAGTTCCACACCCATTACTAGACATAGGATTAGCCTTACCACAGATAGGAGCTGATTTATTATGAATGGAAAGAGGTGAAAAGGAACGATTATTATGAATGGCTAACCAATCTTAGGTAGATCAATAACAAGCCATGATGGGAATGAGTAAGTTTATTATGGATGGATAGGTTGTGAGTGTGTGCAGAGTGAAGGGATGAAATGGAATCCTAAAGGAGGGAGGAGCAATGTCTCTATGCATGGTGCTGGTGACCCAGTTTTCACCATAGTACTTGCCCAGGGTGCCATTGAAGTGGTTTTCACCATTGGACGAAAATGTTTTTCTGTTTTTCAATTTTTTTTTTGCTTTTTTTTGTTGTCACAAGGCGCCTATTTGCCAGGTTTTCACCAAGTAATGATTTTTTATGTTTTATGATTTTTTTATATTTTTGAATTTTTTTTTTTTTTTGAATTAGGATACTCTGAAGATTTATGTGTAAAACCTGCGAAGATGCATGTTGTTGATGGGATCCTCCAAAGGTTCACCCTGTATGGTTGAGAGCTGATATGCACTAGATCCATATGCTGCTATGATGATGTAAGGACCAAGCCAATTTGGTTCAAACTTTCCCTTCTTCTCTCTGTCTTGCTAATTTTTAGGATTTTCTTTGAGAATCAAGTCACCTACCTCAAATGTGCGAGGCTTCACTTTATGATTGTAGCTATGACTCATTCATTGTTGATAAGCCTTGAGATGATTAAAAGTAGTTTGTCTTCATTCATCCAATAGTTCAAGTTCTTGTAAGTGAGAGACCCTGTACTCTTCATCACTGATATTGTTTTGCAAACAGACTCGTAAAGAGGGTAACTCGACCTCAATAGGAAAGATAGCTTTAGTGTCGTAGACAAGTGAATAGGGTGTAGCTCCTGTAGGTGTGTGGACACTTGTGCAGGAAGCCCAAAGTGTGGGATTAAGTTGGATATGCCAATTACGACCAACATCATTGACTATCTTTTTCAAGATTTTAAGGATTATTTTATTAGATGCCTCAGCTTGACTGTTACCTTGGGGATAATAAGGTGTGGAAAAATGATGGGTAATATGGAAGCGCTCATAGAGTTCACGAACATCTTGATTTTTGAAGGGACGCCCGTTATCAGTGATGATGGAAACAGGAATACCGTATCGACAAATGATATAGTTGAGAATGATTGTAGCAATTTGTTTTCTAGTGACTTGTGTGAGAGGCATAGCTTTGATCCATTTTGTGAAATACTCTATGGCAGTGATGATGAATTTATGAGCATTGGAAGATGGAGGGTGAATCTTGCCTATGAGATTGAGTCCCCACTGACAAAAGGGCCAAGGAGTCGCAATTGGTTGAAGTTCTTGCATTGGCGCATGGATGAGGTCTCCATGAAGTTGACACTACTTACATTTTTTGACAAACTAATATGAATCTTTTTCCATATTGGGCCAGTAATATCCAATCCTGATGAGTTTCTTGGCTAAGGTAGGACCACTAGAATGTGGATCACACATCCCTTCATGTACTTCACGTAATGCAATATGAGCTTCATCACTTTCTAAACATCTAAGAAGAGTGCCATCTAGACCTTGACGATATAGGATATCAGCTAGAATGACATATCGAGAACATTAGCGAATGAAAGTGCGACGTTGGTTATTGGATAGGTTAGGCGGTAGGATATTGTCATGAAGGTATGCAAAAATGGAATGATATAACTAGGACTCAGGACCAACAACACATATCATCTTAGTAGGAGTGATTTCATATGAGGGAACCAAAAGGTTATCCACCAAGAACTCATAGCGGGTCTCATTCAATGGTAGATCAATTAGTGAAGCAATTGTAGCCATGGCATCCATGGCTCTATTCTGCTCTCTTGGTATCTGCTCAAAGTCTATCTTCATGAAATGTTGTTTCAAGTCATCCACCATTCTTTTCTAAGTCATTAATTTATCATCCTTTGTTTGGTAGTCATTAGTTGCTTGACAAATTACAAGTTGAGAGTCCCCAAAAACATAAAGTTCCTAGATCTTCCACTGAGCTGCAATCCATAATCTAGTTGTTAATGCCTCATATTTTGCTATGTTATTAGTGCAGGGAAATGATAATCAATATGATTTTGGTATAGAATCCCCTTGAGGAGTGATGAAGAGGATGCTAGCTCCTGCCCCATGCTATGTGTATGAGCCGTCAAAGTATAGTTGCCAAGGCTTTGCATGTGACATTGTTAAAATGGATTCATCTAGAAATTCTGAAATTAGAGGAACATCATATAACATGGGAGCATCTGCTAACTAATTTGTGATAGCTTGTCCTTTTATTGCTTTTCTATCCATATACTCGATGTCAAATTCACTCAAGAGCATCACCCATTTGGCTAGTCGCCCAGTAAGTGTTTCTTTATTGAGAAGGTATTTCAATGGATCGATCCTTGCAACCAACCTAGTCTTATGAGTTAGCATGTAATGTTGTAATTTCAATGAAGCAAAGACCACAATGAGAAATGCACACTCAATTGGTGTGTAGTTTATCTCATATCCCACCAATGTGTGACTGATATAGTATACTGCCTTTTCTTTGCCCTCAGCAACTTCTTGTGCTAAGAGTGCCCCCACTGTTGTTGAAGTAGCTGATATGTATAGTAATAGAGGTTGGTTCGGAACTGGTGGCATCAAAATTGGTGGATTCAGAAGATAATCTTTAAGTGTTTGGAAAGCTTGTTGACAATTATCATCCCATTTGAATTTGATGTTTTTATGTAGCAAGTGCTGAAAAGGATTACACTTATCTACAAGTTGTGCTATGAATCTTCGTATGGACTGGAGTCTCCCTTGCAAAGATCAAAGTTGACTGATATTTCTTGGTGGTTGCATCTCCAGGATGGCCTTGACTTTTGCTGGATCGACTTTGATTCCTCTTTTTGATACAATGAATCCCAAGAGCTTCCTGGAGGTTACTCCAAAGACACATTTCTTGGGGTTTAATCTTACTTTATACTTTTCCAACTAATCAAAGATGATTGAAAGTATGTCGAAATGTGTATCTCTATCTATTGATTTACCCAAGAGGTTGTCAACATAATCTTCCATAGTTACGTGCATGAGATCATGAAGGATAGTAGTCATGGCTCTTTGATATGTAGCACCTGCATTTTTTAGCCCAAAGGGCATGACATTCCAGCAAAAGGTTCCCCAAGGACAAGTGAATGATGTTTTGTGCTGGTCCTCGCATGTGATTTTTATTTGATTATAACTAGAGAATCCATCCATCAAACATAACATCACATGACCTGCTGTGAGATCGACAATCAAGTCAATATTTGGTAATGGAAAATCGTCCTTAGGACAAGCTTTGTTAATGTCTCTGAAATCTGTACATATTCTAATACTACGATCTGGTTTACTGATAGGCACTAAGTTGGAGATCCATTCAGGATAATCAATTGGGCGTATGAATCTGACATCCAATAATTTCTCAAGCTCCACTTTGACTAATAATGACACTTGTGGATGCATCTTTCTTAATTTTTGTTTCACTAATTTTGCCCCCGGTTTAACTGTCAAATGATGCATTACCAAATCCGGATCCAATCCAGGCATATCAGTGTATGACCATGCAAAGTTGATTTGTCATTCTATGAAGAAACTTATGAATTTTGACCTTTCCGACTCTGTCAAAGATTGAGCTAGGAATATGTTGTGTGGAACTTCTTCTATGCTAATGTTTGTTTTGATAGTCTCCTCTACCAACATGGATGACTTTTCCTCATATGATGCTGGGAGAATGTCGAGCCTTCCATCTTTGGGTGCCTCATAGAGGTTTTTGCCCTCAGATACATCCCTTCTTTTTACTTTTTTGGGGTCAAACAGCGCCACAATGTGGTTTTCGCCATAAGACCCTTGGTTTGTTTTTATTTTTACATTTTTGCAACTAGAAGGCCCGACACCCTCACCAAAATATGCCACGCTATTGAGTTCTATAGTGTATCCCGCTTTATGGTCCCTAGGGGGAAGATCATCTCATATGCCAAGATAGTCAATAAAAGCTTCATCATTTTGGAATGTGTCAAACTGTATAGGTCCTTCACGGTCCCAGTCAATGAGTTGGTGGTGAACAAGTGGAAGGCCTTTGATGTCTTCGAAGTTAGCGAGGCTAAGGGTGAAAATGCAGTTATATTCAGGTATGTTGAGGTAGTCATCGAGGTCATCATTGGCACTCTCCTCATCTATCTTGATCATGAACAAATCCAAATGGTCATCACTAGTAGCACATTCCAGGATAGGTGTCTCATTCTTTGTGATTTTGACCTAGAACCTAGAGACAAGGACTGTGTGGAATCCTCAGGGGTTGTTTCTTGACCAACTTTGATTTTTTTATAAAATTCCTCTTCTTCTATGGGTTCATCTAGTTCTCTGAATGTCTTGGTGAGTTCATAGTCACTGTAGGATTTATCTGAATCCCATTCCCATTCATTGGAGTCTGTGGAATAGTGATTTTCTTGTTGAATTTTGGTAGCTTTTACTTGTGATGCTTCTCCTGTCCTTTGAGTGTGGACCTTGGAAGTCACAAAACCAAGTCCCTTTGAGCATTCCTTTTTGAATGTCAATTTAGGTTGTAAAGGTTCAATGATGCCTTCTTTTCTTAAACCAAGAGGGCTTTTGCCATCATACCCAAATTTTTGTAGAATCTTGAACCCTTTGCCATACTTTTCACATGGTATACTGATGTGATCTTGTATATCATTTTCAAGGTCTTTGTAAATCATTTTGTATAAGTCTTCCTCTTCCAGTTCACCCCATCTTTGAAAGATAGTAGGGTCCCATTTGAGTATAATGATAGATACCTGCTTATTAGGATGTGGTCTTCCATATTCTTTTGGTGAACTCATGACTTGTCGTAAGTACATGGTTTGATTCAAAGTGTATTCACCCATGCCCTTGTCCTAGAGTTTTCCTTTAATCTCACCTTTTTTTGAGGTCGAAGGTTTTAATGATTCAGGATCAATGTATGTAGAAGAAGGAATAGCTTTGCGATTACAGGGAATGATCATTTCAGCTTTTGGTCTCAAGTTATTGCAGTATATGAATGAATTAGGATCTCCATTAACTATTATTTCAACTCCATTGTGAGGAAACTTAATGCATTGGTGATATGTAGATGGGACTGCCCTCATTTCATGAATCCAAGGACATCCTAGTAATATATTGTATTTGATATCTAGGTCTAGGACTTGACAAACCACATCCTTTGTGTAGCGTCGTAAATTGTACACACTTGCTAGGGTGGTACAATTTCACACCTAGTTTAGCACCCGCCTTGGCGCATTTTGCATTTTGCATTGCATTTCCCCTTTAGCACTTAATTAATTAAATTAATTAGGTCTAGGGTTCTATTTTATCATCTCCCATATCATAAAGTTGGGCCCTTTTCATTAAAGTGTGCCCCTTTAATTTTATTCTTCCAATACATCATTTAATCAAAAACCCTAATTAGGTCCTATTTCGAACTTGGGGGCTTGATTTCGGGGGTCAAAACATCTCGAAATCACCTATAACTTTGGGATTCTCTCTAAAATCATCATATCCGACGACCCTGAAAATTTGGTGAAAAGTTGTCAGGACCATGGCACCCGGAGTGCAACATGGTCCTGGACATTTTTCCCGAAATTTTAGGAGCGCGATCCAATCATAAAATAAAGCTTAACCCTAAGAAATTGGCAGGAGATTCAATCTCTAGGTCGGCCAAAAGTTGAAATTAAGACCTAGGGTTTCATATATAAGAGCTCTCTTTCTTCATTTGAAAGGATCAAGAATTTTGGTTTCAAGGGCCTCATATGCAGCGAAAGAGCAGATCTTTGAAGACTTCAACAACATTCAACATCCCTCTATCAAGCATTTATCAATTTCATTCATCCATTTAGGGCTTGGAAGACATTGAAGAACAATAAGAGATTATCGACTGAAGATTGGTTTGTACTCCTCCCTTGAGGGTTGGGTATGATTTCATGTTGTTTTCATGTCTTTGCATAAGCTTCAATATATCCTTTATTCATGCTTTAGATCACTTTGCATCTTGATTTAGAGCATTTACATTATCATTTACAAGCAATTAGGGTTTACTTTCTAGGTTGCTCTAGTTTGCTTCCTTGCATTTAAGGACCTTGCACACACACTAGGTCTGCACACACAATACATTTTACAATACAACTTGGCTATTCGTGGAGGTGTAAATCACTGAAGTAGGGGTTTGTCTAAGGCAAAACCCTATATAGCCGCCCACCACACCTTTTCAGATATAAGTGCAGGTTTCGGAATTCGGATGACGCCGCAAGTTACAGATCTGGAAGAAGCAGACGGAGACCGAACTTCACACCAAATCTCAGAGCAAAAGACCAGGACAGGGGTGTGGGGTGCCCTGGTCCTACCAGGACAGGGGCGCTAGGTGCCCTGGTCCCTGGGACAGGGGCGCTGGGCGCCCTGGTCCTTCTGTCAGACAGCAAGTTTCAGCATTTCCGACAGCTTTTCAGGTTGCAAAACAACAGTTTTAGGAGCAGTTTCAGGATAGTGGCGCCCACGCCCCCGTCCCGAACATTTTCACTCAGATTTTAACTCTGGGTACACATCTGCATTCTTATCTTGTCCTTGTGTTTACAACTTTCCATTGTTTAAGTTCAATTCTGCATTCTTGTTATTAGTTCATACTTGCACTTTGGGGGTTGGGAATTGAACTTGCATCATTTTATCTTTCAATTACAACAAAGGAATAGAAATCCTAATAGGTAGCCCATGGCTCTCTCTTCCACAAAAAGAAGTAGCCAATTGTGTGATACCTCTAGGCTCTTTCGTATTCCACAAATGTGTGTCAAAAGGTGAGATTAGGGCATGTTTGCTTAGTGTCACTTTTTCTCCTACACATTTTGGTGAACCCGACGTGAATCTATCATTGCTTCCTCTTGCATTGCATTTGTTAGATCTAGATCTAGATTTAGTGTGTTTTCATTTCATTTTCATTAAAAAGAAAAAAAAAAAAAAAGTGTGTTTCTTTGCATTGTGTGTTTAAATTTTATGCAATTTCAAAATGTCAGATTTTTATTTGCAAGATGTTCATATTTGTGATGATTATAAGCTAGATGAAGCTTTAGATGAATTTTTGAAACCTAAATATACCAAACCTTCATTTTACCAAAAACTCATAAACATTGTTACTATGCCATTTCGTTGTGATGAGAAAGATAAGTCGAATGATTCCTCTCAAGGGTACATTCCTATCAGCTCTTCCACTAAATCTAGTAACATGGTTGTTTTCAATGATCCCCTCTATGAAGAGATATCTCCTTTTGAATCAAAAGATAAACCTTTTAATAGATATGATCATGCTTTGTTGAATGATGCCCTTGATGCCTTTGTGTCTCCTAAAAAACACTCCCTTCATGAGGATCCTTTTGTGCAAGAAGATGACATTATCCCTACATTTCCTAGTGATGGCATTTCCTTTTCCAACAAAATTCCCACTAGAGATGATGAATTAATGATAAATGATTACCCTTATCCTAAAGTTTGTCTTACCCATAAGCATCCCTTAGAGAAAGAAGATGAAATAATAAGCAATTTCCTTAATTCTCTCTCCCCTAAAGATCATATTGAACATATTTTAAGGAAAGAGGATGAGTTTAACACATCTATTGATGCTCTCCCTCCTAAGGATGAGGAATTAATAAACAATGTTATCTCCTCTCCCGAAATTGACAATACTTCAAACATTCCTTTCAACAACCTCACTATTTGGGATAAACCATTAGAAGAAGGTATAGATTATTCTCTACCCCTAGCCAAAGGGGATGAAATCAAGATTGGAAACTCCCTTGATAGTTTCTCCCCTTCCTTGAATCTCAATTATTCTCCCTCTAAAAAATCTCCCTCTCCTCAACTTGGTTCTACTCATAAGGAAACCCTAGTTCAAAGCAAGATGGTTAACATTTCTTTCAAATATCTCCCTCTCAAAAGTGAGACTTTAGAGAGTAGTGTTGATCCTTCTCCTAGAGAGCTTATTCCCCATGTAGATCATGTGATGATAAAGGATGATATGACCTTTCCTAGTATTACTCTTCCTACTAGAACATCAATGCCTATCTCTTGTCTCTCTCCTAAAATTGATCTGATCCGTGATAAGATTTTAGTGCAAGAGAAGACTATCAATAATTCTTCCAACACTTTTGTTCATTACTCTAAACCATCCTCAATCAATTTGATACATGTGAATGAGACACCTAACAAACCTCTCTTCACCGTCCAAGGTGCTTGTCCTTCTCAAAATTCTCAACCTTTAAATAAGCCTATCTTAGTGATTCAAGGTGGTTATGCTAATGATTCTTTTTGCACTCCTAAGAAACCGGTTATTACTGTGCAAGGAGGTTATTCCTCTAAGAGCCCTTATGAGTATGCTAAGCAATTGACTAGAGAGAGTTATCATGCGGTTGCCCATACCTATAACACAAGAAACAATAGGCAACCTAATCCTCCTCTAGTTATCCCAACTTCACTTCCTCCTTCCCAACCTATTCTTCCTCAAGCTCCTCGTATTTCACAAATGCTTAGTAAGGACTATGATCTCATAGAACAACTTAAAGCTACCCTTGCTAAGATATCCCTTTGGGATTTGATCCAAACTTCTTCTGCTCATCATGGAATGTTACAAGATGCCTTGAAATATTTGAATGTTCCTCCACCTAATACATCTAGTAATATAGTGTCTTTGGTGAACTCTGTGATGAATCCTAAAACTCAAATTGTGTTTACTCAAGATGAGTTGCCTACTAGTGAAATTCAACATCAATATGATCCCTTGATGATTATGGTTATCATAAATGACACTGCTATAAGACGAACACTGGTAGATAATGGTTCTGGCCTTAATGTGTGTAGCATTAATCTATTGCATAAGATGAATGTGGATACATCCCTTATTGAGCCTGACTCTCATCCCATTCAAGGCTTTGATAACGTGGCTAAGTCTTCATTAGGTATTATCACCTTACCCATCACAGTGGGACCTATTACTTTGCCTACTCCTATCCATGTTATGTCGGGAAATCTAACATACAACTTGTTATTAGGGAGACCTTGGATTCACAGTATGTAAGTTGTCCCCTCTACATTGCATAGACAAGTTAAATTTATTTATAACAATAAGACATATACCTTGATAGGTGATACTAATTTTCAAACTTGTTTGCAAACATCTACTTCCAAAGGGAGTTCTTCTAAGCCTTCCTCTTCTAGTGATGACTCTTTGAACAAGATACCTATGGATGAATCCTTACCCTCTGATAATCAAAATTCCTTGGATGAGTCTGAAGCTCCTGAAGAAGATCCTTCTCGACTTGAATATATGCATAAAAAGGCTTTTGATCCTGAGAAGGTTCTCGCAGAAGACGATTGGGGATCTCTTGACTTTAATCCCACCTTTGTAGGTGAGTATAGGGTTCCTCCTAGAGAGCTTAAAGTTAAAAAGAAGGAAGAAACTAGAGATCAATCAGTCTTACCTGAACCTATGAGCAATAATTTTGTGGCCGCTTCTCAAACTTCTTCTCCTCACACCTCTAATTATGAAGAGTTTGATTCTTTGTCTTATGAAAAATCACCTCCTCTTCCTGAAATGGCTGATTGTTATGGTCGTGGTTTTCGCATTTTTGCTAAGCATGGGTATCATGGAAATGGTTGTGGTGCTCATGAACAAGGGATAAAAGTTCCTCTAGAGACTAATTTTCACAATTATGCCTTTGGACTTGGTTATAATCCCTGCAAACGTACCAAAGCATCTAAAAGACCATCTCTCAGTGTGAATGCTATATTTAGTAGTGATGATGATCTCACTTCAACTAAATCATCTTCTACTTCTATCAACTCTCATTCCCCTCATAAGGAAATCTTGGCGATGAATGAATCTCTTTATGACTCCCCTCAAATTTCTAAATCCACTTATGAATCTTTATCTCCTATTCATCATAAAGTCCTTTCCTCTAGGGATAAGGATCTAATAAATTACACTCATCCCTCTTCTAAGATTTCATGTGACTTTTCTTCTTCAATTTTCATCATTTTATCCATGTTTTTGATCTCACTTATAGTTGAGAATTTAACATGTCATATTCAAATACCTCATTTAGTCTATCATGTCTTTAAATAACATTAATGGCTATTATGTTGCTCATCATTATGTGACATTGGTAGCTCATTTACTGGGGGCTCATTGTCATTCATGATGGTACAATTTCAAGTGCAATCATATTTTTTTGAAGCAACATAATAGCCTAATTTTCTTGTTCCTATGGACAAGAGTGATTTCATACATCTCTTCTTTTGCTTATGTCCAAATCTCTCCCTAGAAGATTGTGTAAGTCCTTCTCATTGTCCTTATCCTTGGGAGGCAATGATCTTTCCTTATTTTTATCTAAGGATCCACTTTTTCCTATTTCATGGATGGTGTGAACTTTATTACTTGATGTTATTCCTTGTATGCATTTGTTGTTGTTTGTTCAAGGATTCTCTCTTACAAGAGGTGTAAGTCCTTGACTACAACCTCTTTTGCACTTGGTAAAATACATCCATAATGAATTCACTCTCCCAATTGGGTTAAAAAGAGCGTCATCCTTCATTAAGAATCACTTTCACCTCGCAAAAGAAGGAAGTATTGCATTCTTATTCTCTTCTTTGTCTTATTCTAGAAGATGTTATATTTGTCTAAGACAATTCCTCTTGGGGATAGGTGTCTTTTGTACAAAGATCTCTTCTCCTCTAAGGATCTCCTTTACACATACTACAAGATATCCCTTTTCAACTATCTTATCCTTGCTTAAAGAGTGCAAAACTCTCTTGCTTGGATTTATGACATTGTTGCATTTTTGGGGTATCCTCTTTTGTGATGAAGGTAGGTATCCTTGTTCTACTTTGCTTATGACATAAACATTACACTTTTTGAGCAATGGGTCATTCTTGGAACCAGGGCATAGACTCTTAGAGCGAGATGTCTCCATTTTCCTTTTATGCAAGGTAATTATTCTCGGAACCAGAGCACAGACTCTTAGAGCGAGATGTCATGCTTTTGTACTATACATATACAGGTTGTAGCATACTCGGGCATAGACTCCTATGAGATGCTTCTAACCTCCCTTACACACACATGCACGAGGTTGAGTGGAACTAGCGGCATAAGGCTAGACTTTCTCACTCTCCTCCCTTACATGGATCACCTAGACAGACTCTAGGGGCTAGTTTTCCATGTCCTTTTCCCATGGATCACCTAGACAAGATCTAGGGGTGAGAAGTCCATGTTTTCTCTCTCACTACTCTTCTCATGGATCACCAATGTGTGTATTCATGCTTTTTTCCTTTCTTTTCTTCTCTTTGCATTTTGTTTTCATTTACATCCTTCATCTTGTGTTAGAGAACTCTCGAATCCTCACACTCTTTGTTGTGTTGGAATTGAGATTTAGTCCTCTTTCTTACCAAATGATTCTCCATTAGTTTTTGATCTCATATCAAATCTTCTTGTGAGCATTTGTCATCAATATTCTTTAACAATTCGAAGTGGTAAACATGATACCCTATTTCAACTCACTAAAATTAGCAAGCCAAAACAGGAGGGGGCATATAGCTACCCTCGAATTTTCATCACCTTCCTTAGTAAGCATTAGGTGATTTTGTGATCTAACATGTGTTTTGTAGGGTGCGGTTCCTAACTGTGTACTGCAAATGCCACTGGGGGCTTCGTCCAACGACTTATGGATATATCCTTTTTCAAATAATGTTTACTTTTCTGTACTTTAGCTTGCATATGCACGTAGTGTTCATATGACCGCTAAAGTGGGGGCAAAATGTAGCGTCATAAATTGTATGCACTTGCTAGGGTGGTACAATTTCACACCTAGTTTAGCACCCGCCTTGGCGCATTTTGCATTTTGCATTGCATTTCCCCTTTAGCACTTAATTAATTAAATTAATTAGGTCTAGGGTTCTATTTTATCATCTCCCATATCATAAAGTTGGGCCCTTTTCATTAAAGTGTGCCCCTTTAATTTTATTCTTCCAATACATCATTTAATCAAAAACCCTAATTAGGTCCTATTTCAAACTTGGGGGCTTGATTTCGGGGGTCAAAACATCTCGAAATCACCTATAACTTTGGGATTCTCTCTAAAATCATCATATCCGACGGCCCTGAAAATTTGGTGAAAAGTTGTCGGGACCATGGCGCCAGGAGTGCAACACGGTCCCAGACATTTTTCCCAAAATTTTAGGAGCGCAATCCAATCATAAAATAAAACTTAACCCTAAGAAATTGGCGGGAGATTCAATCTCTAGGTTGGCCAAAAGTTCAAATTAAGACCTAGGGTTTCATATATAAGAGATCCCTTTCTTCATTTGAAAGGATCAAGAATTTTGGTTTCAAGGGCCTCATATGCAACGAAAGAGCAGATCTTTGAAGAATTCAACAACATTCAACATCCCTCTATCAAGCATTTATCAATTTCATTCATCCATTTAGGGCTTGGAAGACATTGAAGAACAATAAGAGATTACCGACTGAAGATTGGCTTGTACTCCTCCCTTGAGGGTTGGGTATGATTTTATGTTGTTTTCATGTCTTTGCATAAGCTTCAATATATCCTTTATTCATGCTTTAGATCACTTTGCATCTTGATTTAGAGCATTTACATTATCATTTACAAGCAATTAGGGTTTACTTTCTAGGTTGCTCTAGTTTGCTTCCTTGCATTTAAGGACCTTGCACACACACTAGGTCTGCACACACAATACATTTTACAATACAACTTGGCTATTCGTGGAGGTGGAAATCACCGAAGCGGGGGTTTGACTAAGGCAAAACCCTATATAGCCACCCACCACACCTTTTCAGATATAAGTGCAGGTTTCAGAATTCAGACGACGCCGCAAGTTATAGATCCGGAAGAAGCAGACGGAGACCAAACTTCACACCAAATCTCAGAGCAAAAGACTAGGACAGGGGCGTGGGGCACCCTGGTCCTGCTAGGACAGGGGCACTGGGCGCCCTGGTCTTTCTGTCAGACAGCAAGTTTCAGCATTTCCGACAGCTTTTCAGGTTGCAAAATAGCAGTTTCAGGAGCAGTTTTAGGACAGTGGTGCCCACACCCCCGTCCCGAACATTTTCACTCAGATTTTAACTCTGGGTACACATGTGCATTCTTATCTTGTCCTTGTGTTTACAGCTTTCCATTGTTTAAGTTCAATTCTGCAATCTTGTTATTAGTTCATACTTGCACTTTGGGGGTTGGGAATTGAACTTGCATCATTTTATCTTTCAATTACAACAAAGGAATAGAGAATCCATCCATCAAACGTAACATCACATGACCTGCTGTGAGATCGACAATCAAGTCAATATTTGGTAATGGAAAATCGTCCTTAGGACAAGCTTTGTTAATGTCTCTGAAATCTGTACATATTCTAATACTACGATCTGGTTTACTGATAGGCACTAAGTTGGAGATCCATTCAGGATAATGAATTGGGCGTATGAATCTGACATCCAATAATTTCTCAAGCTCCACTTTGACTAATAATGACACTTGTGGATGCATCTTTCTTAATTTTTGTTTCACTAATTTTGCCCCCGGTTTAACTGTCAAATGATGCATTACCAAATCCGGATCCAATCCAGGCATATCAGTGTATGACCATGCAAAGTTGATTTGTCATTCTATGAAGAAACTTATGAATTTTGACCTTTCCGACTCTGTCAAAGATTGAGCTAGGAATATGTTGTGTGGAACTTCTTCTATGCTAATGTTTGTTTTGATAGTCTCCTCTACCAACATGGATGACTTTTCCTCATATGATGCTGGGAGAATGTCGAGCCTTCCATCTTTGGGTGCCTCATAGAGGTTTTTGCCCTCAGATACGTCCCTTCTTTTTACTTTTTTGGGGTCAAACAGCGCCACAATGTGGTTTTCGCCATAAGACCCTTGGTTTGTTTTTATTTTTACATTTTTGCAACTAGAAGGCCCGACACCCTCACCAAAATATGCCACGCTATTGAGTTCTATAGTGTATCCCGCTTTATGGTCCCTAGGGGGAAGATCATCTCATATGCCAAGATAGTCAATAAAAGCTTCATCATTTTGGAATGTGTCAAACTGTATAGGTCCTTCACGGTCCCAGTCAATGAGTTGGTGGTGAACAAGTGGAAGGCCTTTGATGTCTTCGAAGTTAGCGAGGCTAAGGGTGAAAATGCAGTTATATTCAGGTATGTTGAGGTAGTCATCGAGGTCATCATTGGCACTCTCCTCATCTGTCTTGATCATGAACAAATCCAAATGGTCATCACTAGTAGCACATTCCAGGATAGGTGTCTCATTCTTTGTGATTTTGACCTAGAACCTAGAGACAAGGACTGTGTGGAATCCTCAGGGGTTGTTTCTTGACCAACTTTGAATTTTTTATAAAATTCCTCTTCTTCTATGGGTTCATCTAGTTCTCTGAATGTCTTGGTGAGTTCATAGTCACTGTAGGATTTATCTGAATCCCATTCCCATTCATTGGAGTCTGTGGAATAGTGATTTTCTTGTTGAATTTTGGTAGCTTTTACTTGTGATGCTTCTCCTGTCCTTTGAGTGTGGACCTTGGAAGTCACAAAACCAAGTCCCTTTGAGCATTCCTTTTTGAATGTCAATTTAGGTTGTAAAGGTTCAATGATGCCTTCTTTTCTTAAACCAAGAGGGCTTTTGCCATCATACCCAAATTTTTGTAGAATCTTGAACCCTTTGCCATACTTTTCACATGGTATACTGATGTGATCTTGTATATCATTTTCAAGGTCTTTGTAAATCATTTTGTATAAGTCTTCCTCTTCCAGTTCACCCCATCTTTGAAAGATAGTAGGGTCCCATTTGAGTATAATGATAGATACCTGCTTATTAGGATGTGGTCTTCCATATTCTTTTGGTGAACTCATGACTTGTCATAAGTACATGGTTTGATTCAAAGTGTATTCACCCATGCCCTTGTCCTAGAGTTTTCCTTTAATCTCACCTTTTTTTGAGGTCGAAGGTTTTAATGATTCAGGATCAATGTATGTAGAAGAAGGAATAGCTTTGCGATTACAGGGAATGATCATTTCAGCTTTTGGTCTCAAGTTATTGCAGTATATGAATGAATTAGGATCTCCATTAACTATTATTTCAACTCCATTGTGAGGAAACTTAATGCATTGGTGATATGTAGATGGGACTGCCCTCATTTCATGAATCCAAGGACATCCTAGTAATATATTGTATTTGATATCTAGGTCTAGGACTTGACAAACCACATCCTTTGTGTAGCGTCGTAAATTGTACACACTTGCTAGGGTGGTACAATTTCACACCTAGTTTAGCACCCGCCTTGGCGCATTTTGCATTTTGCATTGCATTTCCCCTTTAGCACTTAATTAATTAAATTAATTAGGTCTAGGGTTCTATTTTATCATCTCCCATATCATAAAGTTGGGCCCTTTTCATTAAAGTGTGCCCCCTTAATTTTATTCTTCCAATACATCATTTAATCAAAAACCCTAATTAGGTCCTATTTCGAACTTGGGGGCTTGATTTCGGGGGTCAAAACATCTCGAAATCACCTATAACTTTGGGATTCTCTCTAAAATCATCATATCCGACGACCCTGAAAATTTGGTGAAAAGTTGTCAGGACCATGGCACCCGGAGTGCAACATGGTCCTGGACATTTTTCCCGAAATTTTAGGAGCGCGATCCAATCATAAAATAAAGCTTAACCCTAAGAAATTGGCAGGAGATTCAATCTCTAGGTCGGCCAAAAGTTGAAATTAAGACCTAGGGTTTCATATATAAGAGCTCTCTTTCTTCATTTGAAAGGATCAAGAATTTTGGTTTCAAGGGCCTCATATGCAGCGAAAGAGCAGATCTTTGAAGACTTCAACAACATTCAACATCCCTCTATCAAGCATTTATCAATTTCATTCATCCATTTAGGGCTTGGAAGACATTGAAGAACAATAAGAGATTATCGACTGAAGATTGGTTTGTACTCCTCCCTTGAGGGTTGGGTATGATTTCATGTTGTTTTCATGTCTTTGCATAAGCTTCAATATATCCTTTATTCATGCTTTAGATCACTTTGCATCTTGATTTAGAGCATTTACATTATCATTTACAAGCAATTAGGGTTTACTTTCTAGGTTGCTCTAGTTTGCTTCCTTGCATTTAAGGACCTTGCACACACACTAGGTCTGCACACACAATACATTTTACAATACAACTTGGCTATTCGTGGAGGTGTAAATCACCGAAGTAGGGGTTTGACTAAGGCAAAACCCTATATAGCCGCCCACCACTCCTTTTCAGATATAAGTGCAGGTTTCGGAATTCGGATGACACCGCAAGTTACAGATCTGGAAGAAGCAGACGGAGACCGAACTTCACACCAAATCTCAGAGCAAAAGACCAGGACAGGGGTGTGGGGTGCCCTGGTCCTACCAGGACAGGGGCGCTGGGTGCCCTGGTCCCTGGGACAGGGGCGCTGGGCGCCCTGGTCCTTCTGTCAGACAGCAAGTTTCAGCATTTCCGACAGCTTTTCAGGTTGCAAAACAACAGTTTTAGGAGCAGTTTCAGGATAGTGGCGCCCACGCCCCCGTCCCGAACATTTTCACTCAGATTTTAACTCCAGGTACACATCTGCATTCTTATCTTGTCCTTGTGTTTACAACTTTCCATTGTTTAAGTTCAATTCTGCAATCTTGTTATTAGTTCATACTTGCACTTTGGGGGTTGGGAATTGAACTTGCATCATTTTATCTTTCAATTACAACAAAGGAATAGAAATCCTAATAGGTAGCCCATGGCTCTCTCTTCCACAAAAAGAAGTAGCCAATTGTGTGATACCTCTAGGCTCTTTCGTATTCCACAAATGTGTGTCAAAAGGTGAGATTAGGGCATGTTTGCTTAGTGTCACTTTTTCTCCTACACACTTTGTAACTGGCCCTACTCTGAGAGATAAGGTGACTATGCCCTTGGATGAACGCTCCTCATCATCATATGCCTTGATGGTAATTTTGTTTGTAGAATTCACAGCTTTATCAGAATATCCCAATTGTTTAATAATGCTCAATGTACAAATGTTTAGACCTGCTCCTCCATCTATCAGGACTCATTTTATTTGATGTTTGTGTATGAAGGCTTCAATGTATAAAGGTGCATTATGTGGCTGACTTATGGAGGTGTCATCGGCTTCTATGAATGTAAGGGAGTGTGGAATGGAAAGGTATCCCACCATGGCTTGAAACTAGTCCACATTCAGATCAGTAGGGACAAAAGTGTCTCTTAAGATTTTGTCAAGAATGGCTTTATGTGTGGGGGATATGCGTAATAGCTCAAGGATGGAGATGAGCACGGGTGTCTTCCCTAACTGTTCTACAAGGTCATACTTAGGCTTCGTTGATGAGGAAGTAGTGGTTTTAGCTAGAGCACCTTGTAAAGTGAATTTACCTTGACGAGTTGTAACATTACATTCAGAGGTAGGTTCGGAAGAAGATCCAATGCCTTTCAAGTCAATCTTGGGTCTTTGGGTAGAATTCTCAAGCATTTTGTCCTTGATGATAATGGTAGAGACATAATTGTCCATTGAAATGTGATTGATAGTTGAATCATAGTTGTAGATTAGGAAATTGAAAAGCATCAAAACAAAAAGCAATTAGGACAATCACAAAACCTAAAACTGTAATGAAAGCAATCCTAATCCAATTAGTGAAGACATGAAGACAAGATATTCAAATTGAATGAGATTGAAGCAAAACAACGTAGAATATCTCCTTCATGTGGCTCCATTGTTCTTCTTTCACCTTCAAATTTGATGTGGATCTCACCTACAAGTGCAAAATGCATGTGGAAAGCAAGTTGTTGAGAGATGAAATTCATAGCATAAGGTTACTCGAAAATGTGATTGATTGATTCATTGATTGAAGAAACTCATCCAATTTATAGACAAATTGGAGAGAGGAAAAGATTAGCATGAAGAGATTTGAAAGGAAATTCAAATCAAAAATGGCAACATTATGATAAATGACAATTTGCTATGCAATGAGTATGACAGATTATGACAAATTATGAGAAGTTGCTATGCAAAATGCATGACAAATTATGACAAGATTGAATTAGAAATAGAAATTAGAAATTAGGAGAAATTAGCAAATTAGAAAATTGAAGAAAAAGATGAAATAGAAATTAGGTGAATTAATTAATAGGTTTTCATCCATTAATTAATTCATGAAAGAGACCTAGGACTAAATAAATAGATTTATTTAACCCACAAAGAAGAAGAAAAGGATTAAATGAACAAACCATAAAACTCTAGAAATAAGAGGACAAGGAATTAGGTGAAGACAACAAGAAATTAATGTAGGTTCAATCATGATTCTGATTGACAAAGGACCAGTGTTAATAAATGATTGAGATTGGTTGACAAAAATCAATGACAAATTGACCAAGATTGACAAGGAGATCAAATTGATAGGCACCAATTGACGAGGAACAATGACTAATAAATCCAAATTGACATGATTGAAGATGACAAGGATCGATGATGAATCGATCACAAAATGACAAGATTGACAAGGACAAGGATCAATGATGAATCGATCACAAAATGACGAGATTGACAAGGACAAGGATTGATGATGAATCAATCGCAAAATGATGAGATTGACAAGTTGATAATCACAAATGATTACTAACAAGCTAAAGATGATTGAAAGATTGACAAGAGGACAAAACTCTAATTCTATCATCGATTAGAATTGATGATGTCCAAAATGATGATAAATGAGCATGCACCATGATGTGACAGGATAAGATCGACCAAAATCATGACTAAAGATTGTTATTGACAAGACCTAATTCAAAAGCGAGGAAAATGAAGAATGTAGAAGAAGGACTCGATGCTCGCAAATGATAAAGACCAAGTGCATAACATAGAAGAAATGTTAATGCGACGCAAGAACCCTAAAATAAGGCAATGCGCAAATGTTAAAGTATGACTCCACAAGCGTTGACCATTTTTAGAAATCTACAATAGTTATAAGATGCTCTTGTATAGTTGGTTTTGTCATCCGTGGCTGCATCTTTTCCCTTATCATGCTTTGGGAATGGCTCCTTAAACATCTCATGTTCTTGATTGGATGAGTGTCACTCAATCTCAATGTCACCTCTATCAATAAGATCTTGTATAATGTTCTTGAGTCGATGACAATTTATTGTCTTATGACCCTTGCTCTTATGGAATTCGCAATACTCATCATCATTCCACCAATTTGGTTTGACCTTTGGATAATGTGGAGGAAAATTTGGAATTGTGATTACTTTGTTTGCCACTAGCTTCTTGAAAACTGACTCAAGTGGTTCTCCCAATGGGGTGTACTTCCTTCGTGAATTGGAAGTTGTTTGAGTATTCACCTGATTGTTTGTAGAGATTGATCCCGAAAAAATGATTTTACGTCACACTGTATTGGCATCCATGACACCATCATTGATAAAGACCAAGTGCGCAACATAGAAGAAATGTTAAGGCAACACAAGAACCCTAAAATAAGGCAATGCGCAAATGTTAAAGTATGACTCCACAAGCGTTGACCATTTTTAGACGTCTACATTTTGCCCCTCTTTGAGACAATGCGATTCTAAGCATTGTTTAAAAGAACAATAATGAAAATGCCCCAGACAATAATAATGACATATGCATGCCCCCTCAAGGAATTGGTCGAAAAAACCCAGAAAAGAGGCCAAGTGATCGATAAGAATGACAGAAGATGACAGGTTCGAACAGATCAAAAATCAGAGGTTGGATGCACAAAGGAAAAGCATTGGAAGGTGCAAAAGACCGCAACCATCATAAGATGGAGAGCATGCACATCCATCTAGGTACTGACAAAGATCTATATAAGAGACAAGGAGAAGGAAAAGAGTTCATTTGCACTGGTCAAAGTGGAGGAGGTGTTGTTCAGGAAAAAGGACCCTTGCAGAGAGATGGCTAACATTCCAATGGCAGATCACCGATCACCTTGAGGAATGTGTACGCACCTACAGACGATTGAATGACGCAGGAGCAGTAGTATGTAGCTCAAAAACCCATATGGTCAATTTCATGCATTTTTCTTGATTGCGGGACATTGTGGAGCCCACAGGGGAGGGAAAAAGGCAGACCTGCGCCAGTGTGGGTGCAATCTACGCCTGTTTAAATAGGTTTTGTGCCTGTGTAAGGTACATAGGCACAATTTGATGCTACACAAGTGCAACACAAGGTACATAGGTGCAATTGTGCACATAGAACACTAATTTGATCGAAAGTAGTGCATGGAGGATCCCAAAAAGAGGGATAAGGGTAGGATAGGTCAAAATAGATAAGAAAAACCCTGATTGGTGCATAAAACAAGGAAATGCAACCCTTAAGAGAAAACCCTAGAACTGACAAATTGTGCCCCAATTGTGATGTAGAGTCAACAGTATCCATTGATCGCGCGGGAGAACAGACCCGACTGCTTCATGTTGCGACACAGACTCAGGAGTACGGACAAAGACACATTAGCAGGACTTGGATTATTCTACATTATGTACATGCTCGAGATTAGGGTAAACATAGGATTTCTCACCGCATTGGTCGAGCGATGGCATTAAGAGACTTCCTCTTTTCATCTTCTGACTGGAGAGGCAACTGTGATACAAGAGGATGTGTGGCGTATCCTCCACATTCTGATTCATGGGGAGATGGTGGTGTACGACCCAGTGACAGGGAGAGACTCTTTGTGCAGATTATTCGAGTGCGACGCAGATGACCTTGATATCATAGAGAGGGAGATCCGTCAGGAGACCATGGTAGCAAAGTATGATCAGCGATATGTGGTGATAATAGTGGTTATAGCATGCCTATTAGTAGGTGATAGATGAGGACATAGATTCCCTATTGGATGGGGAAGAGTGCTAAAGCAGATGGTGACAGAGGGGACTGTATATGCATGGGGACCGTGTGCTTGCCATGCTATATTTTCAATTGCATCAGATAGCATATTAGAGGGTACAGACTTTGAGTTGTGGGGTCACACTTTTACAAGTATGGGCATTTGAGCACATAGCCATATGTCGACCAATTGCAGAGAGACAGGTAGTACCACATCGACCATATGTATATTGCTATGGGGGAGCATTGAGATAGGGTCCATTCGGATACATATTGTATTGGCGACATGAGCTAGACAGATTGAGAGATTTCACATGGAGGCCATATCATGATTGCCCTGGATGGTCGGATGATAGTGATGAGCTACTATATTGCAGATAGGAGAGATACCTAATTGGACGACCAGTGAATCGCCAGAGAGTGATTGAGATGTATCTGCCAGAGAGAGTCAGATGACAGTTTGGAGAGAGGTAGGATGTAATGATAGGGACTACACACTTTGCCTGATTTCATAGAGAGACGAGTTAGTGGGGGAGGATGATTTAGCCACACATATCATATGCCGACTTCACACAACTACAATGGAGATAGTGGGAGTGGAGATTAGATGTTGTAGATGTCAGGATGACAGAGGAGTATGAGCGATGGTTTGCATGATGGCGGCTAGTGCCATTAACGGATCCTGATATTCTGGTACCTAGGAGATAGGAGGACTTCCCACTCACTGAAGAGGAGGAGGGAGATGATGAGGACAGAGATGAGGATGAGGAAGATGAAGAGGATGAGGGGGATGAGGACAAGGGAGATGAGGATGAGGGGGATGAGGACGAAGTGCATGCAGAGAGATGAGCCAGATCCAACAGATCATGAGTCATTGCAGGATATACCCATAGGGCAAGAGATAGCTAGCATAGAGGAGATGGAGATATGCAGGGCCACCATAGTGAGTCAGCATGATCACATTGCTACATTGGAGAGACAGAATGCTACCTTTAGGAAAAAGTAGGATCAGTGGTCAACTGAGATGGATAGGTACAGAGTAGAGATAGCTAGACTGACAATGGCTCGAGATACAGCGATAGCCCAGACACAGCAAGTAGAGCAGAGAGTGATCGAGTATGTTGAGTCAATTAGGGATGCTAGTGCGCCTGAGATGGCACATATGTTATTAGAGGCCGGAGATGAGATGCACCATTTGGGGACTCTATATGAGAGTGCAGTTCCACTAGAGTAGAGAGCAGTGTCATATCGGTCATGATCGAGGACAGAGAGCAGGCCATGCTCTCAGAGGTCAATGAGCAACATGGGGGTGAGTGGACCTATGAGACCACCATAGCCAGGACTAGGGATAGGAGGGGCTTCATCCTCATGATAGAGCAGGGATGAGGAGGATAGAGGGAGCAACCAGTGACAGAGGCACATGCTCTTTATGATAGAGACATATATAGTTTAACATTATGTACTCAACCTGGAGGTCATACGTAGGACAGACAGTCCAATTTTGTACTCTGATATTGTTTTGATATATGATATGATATGTAGCTATATGATGGGATGCAATGCGTTATGTCTTATGTTTACTTTCCATGTATGGATGTCTTATGCACTGTCTATGTACTATCTTTGGAACATGTATGAAGGGTGTTTATGTTTTTGATGCATTTATAAGATGAAATGGATAAAATGCTTTATATGGACTTGATATAATGCAAATGTACTAATTAATGAATGCAGGATGCAGCTTATGTTTTTGGAGATCGGAGAACTAGACCAAACAGACTACCTAGACTGATGGAAGAAATGTTAGTAAGAAGAAACTAGACAAAGGACAGTTAGAGATGAAGGAAAACTTGCTTTCACCAATGCACATAAGTAGGTGAGAACCTTTATTTATTGTAGCAAAGTGGATGCAGAGTATCATGGCATTGAAGGCCAAAGCTGGAACGCAACCCCTTTTGCAAAAGATAGACACATCACACATAAGGAATGAGTGAAGCATCATAGGGTGCATACATCAAGGGTTGAGGTATGTGCGGCGTTCACAAAGTGAACGTACTTATCACAGACACCCAACGATATAGTTGCCCCAGTTTGTGACAAACATTCCACAAACAGCAAACACAACAAAAAAAAGGAAAGGGACCATGAACCATCCCGGTCAATTTAAATCACTCAGTGACATCATCGAGCAACATAGGAACATGATCGAAGCCAAAGATAAATCAGTAAAAAGATAAGTCGCACAAATTCAACCAAGTCAAACAAACAGACTGATCGTCATTGTCAAAAGTGGAAAACAAGAATGATCATGCTATTTGGTTTCAGGGAATGCGGTACCCCGTCGAAGACAAGACATAGTCTAGTTTTGAGTATACCACACTCTGTATAAGACCCATGATAATGTTGACAAGGATGAAGGGTAATGTTGATGCTATTTTGATTGATGTGACAACTGTGATCAGGTTGAATGCTTGCTTGGTCGAACAGTTCATCTGTTAATGCGTGATTTCATTAAAGCACAATGTTTGATTGATTGTCATTGGATGTATGCTCAATGATTTATAGGAATTTCAAAATGCCAAAGAAATTGTTTTTGGATTTTGATGTTTTTGACTTTGTAGGAATTTCAAGTTTTTATTATTTTTTTGTTCATTTTTTAGGATTTTATTTGACTTTTTTAGGGATTTTTTCAGGACATTATTTGATTTTTAGGGATTTTTTCACGACATTATATGATTTTTAGGGATTTTTTCAAGACATTATTTGATTTTTAGGGATTTTTTTAGGACATTTTATGATAATAAAGCTCCAGCCCGCACGCAACAATAACTCCAGTAATTGATCATGACAAGGGGCGCGCACCCAATAAAAATTTGAAAGACATATATAGCAACCAAGACCAAAACATATGCACAAGGACTAGAAACCTGAGTATGCAAGACAATGATGTTGACCAATCATAGGCCTAGAATAGAACATTGGGTCAAGGATAATCGTGATAAACCTATGGGGGGAAAGTATAGCTAGGAGTCATGATAGATAATGGAGTGATAGTCTTTTACACATGGCACCTATTTGCCAGGTTTTCACCATGGTACTTGCCCAAAGCACCTATTTGCCAGGTTTTCACTAGAGGGCAAATTATTTTTCTTTACTTTTGTTCTTTTCACTTTTTTCACTTTTTTTGATTTTTTTTTTTTAAATTTTTTTTTGAGTTTTTTGATTTTTTTTTTTTATATATTTTTTTTAGAAAAACTATGCCCAGTACTTTTGAAGGTGCATGCTATTTACAGGATCAGACAGAGGTTCACCATCTGGGGTTGCAAGCTAATATGCCCCTGAGCCATAGGCTGTAGTAACTATGAAAGGTCCAACCCAATTAGGCTCAAATTTTCCTTTAATGATGTCAGTAGATTGTGTATTCTTTGGATTCGCCTTTAGGACCAAATCTCCCACTTCGAAGTGTAACCCTTTGACCCTCTTATTATAAGAGCAACAGAGACAGTTTTGATATGCTTTCAAATGTGTCAGGGCTATCTGACGTTTCTCATCTAACATCTTAAGCTGATGCAACCAAGAGACTCTGTGCATCTCATCATCAATCAAATGTTGCAAGGAAACATGTAGAGAGGGAATTTCCACTTCCAAGGGTAAAATGGCTTCCACACCATACACCAAGGAATAAGGTGTTGCGCCAGTAGGTGTGCAGATGGAAGTGCGATAAGCCCATAGTGCTGGATTCAACTGTACATGCCAATCTCGACCAGCGTCATTGACAACCTTTTTCAGGATCTTAATAATGGTTTTATTGGATGCTTCAGCTTGACCATTACTTTGTGGATAGTAAGGACTGGAGAAATGGTGTTGGATGCAAAACTTTTCATAGAGTTCCTTGACATCTTTATTTTTGAATGGATGGCCATTATCTGTGACTATTGCAAGGGGAACCCCATATCTACATATGATATAATTTAGTAGAAACTTTGAAATTTGAACACCAGTGATATAGGTCATAGGGATAGCCTTGATCCATTTGGTAAAGTATTTTGTGGCTATGATGATGAATTTGTGTCTGTTGGTAGATGTTAGGTGAATCTTGCCAATAAGATCCAATCCCCATTGAGAAAAGGGCCACGGAGATATGATAGAGTGAAGTTCTTGGGCTGGTGCATGAATTTAATTTCCATGTATTTGACATTTGTAGCATTTCTTGACAAAATCATGAGCATCCTTTTCCATAGTGGGCCAATAATATCCAACACAAACCAACTTTTTAGCTAGACTTAGACCATTGAAATAGCCCCCACATATACCATCATGAACCTTGCATAAAGCCATTTGTGCCTCATCAGAATCCAAACACCTGAGGAGGGTGTGGTCAAAGGAACGACGGTAAAGGGTTTCTGCGATGATGACATATTTGGTAGTTTGGCATATGAAGGCTCGGCGTTGGTTAGAGGAAAGGTTAGGTGGTAAGGTTTGGGATTTCAAATACCAATAGATGTCATTGTACCATGGGAAATTAGGACCAACAAGAACACACAACACATTTGCTGTCAAAATTTCAAAAGAAGGCACCAGCAATTGTTCAACCAAAAAATCACATCTATCTATATTGTGAGGCATATTTAACATGGAAGCAATAGTTGCCATAGCATCTATGGACTTGTTTTGTATTTTTGGAACTTGATTGAAATGGATATCAGTAAATTTTGTCTTGAAGAAATCCACCATATGCTTGTAGGGAAGAAGCTTTTCATCCTTCATTTCATAGTCATCATTCACTTGACAGATGACTAACTGGGAATCTCCATAGACTTGCAAATGTGTAATGTTCCATTGGATTGCTACTCAAAGTCCTATGACCAAAGCTTTGTATTCTGCAATATTATTGGTGCAATGGAAATTTATCCTATATCACTTTGGGATAGCATCTCCTTGAGGGGTGACAAATAATATACCTTCTCCTGAGCCATACTTTGTGTGAGATCCATCAAAGTATAATTGCCATTCCTTAGAAGAAGTAAGAGCAAATACTGGTTCATCAGGGAAATCTGTCAACATTAGATGATCATCATGAATAGGTTCCTCTGTAAGTTGATCTGCTATGATTTGTCCTTTTATTGCCTTTCTCTTAATGTACGCAATATCAAACTCACTTAGGATCATAACCCACTTTGCTAGGCGACCTGTCAAAGCTGCCCTACTAAGAAAGTATTTCAAGGGATCAATTTTTGCAACTAGCATTTTCTGATGATTTAACATATAGTGTCAAAGCTTCTATGTTGCAAATACCACTGCTAAACATGCCCGTTCAATAGTTGAAGAATTCAGTTCATAGCCCACTAGTGTCTGACTGATATAATAAATAGCCTGTTCTTTGCCTTTCTCATCCTGTTGGGCTAAGAGAACTCCCAATGTCATTTCAATTGTAGAGATATACAATATGAATGGCTTCCCTGCTATAGGAGGCATTAGAATAGGTGGCGACATCAGATAATCCTTGAGAGTTTGAAATGTTGATTGACATTGCTCAGTCCATCTAAAAGTGACACCTTTATGCAATAAATGTTGGAAGGGATGACATTTGTTTGGCAATTGAGCTATAAACCGGTGGATTGACTGTAACTTCCCTTGCAGACTTCTTAGTTGATGGATATTGGAAGGAGGAGGCATATCCATTATGGCTTTAACTTTTTTGGGGTCTACTTCAATGCTTCTGTGAGAAACAATGTACCCTAATAATTTGCCAGCTGTGACACCAAAGACACATTTCTTTGGGTTGAGTCTGAGCTTGTAGGTTACCATTCGATCAAAGATTAGGCCAAGGATGGCTAGATGACTATCTCTTGTGATGGATTTGCATAATAGGTCATCAACATAGTCTTCCATCAAAGTATGCATAAAATCATGGAAAATTATTGTCATAGCTCTTTGATATGTTGCTCCAGCATCTTTAAGGCCAAAGGGTATCACATTCTAGCAATAGGTACCCCAAGCATATGTGAATGCAATCTTATGTTGATCTTCAGGAGCAATGTGAATTCGATTATATCTAGAAAAACCATCCATCAATGATAGCATTTCATATCCAGCAGTCATGTCAACTATGATGTCTTTGGGTTGAGTCTGAGCTTGTAGGTTTCCATTCGATCAAAGACACATTTCTTTGGGTTGAGTCTAAGCTTGTAGGTTTCCATTCGATCAAATATTAGGCCAAGCATGGCTAGATGAAACCAAAGACACATTTCTTTGGGTTGAGTCTGAGCTTGTAGGTTTCCATTCGATCAAAGATTAGGCCAAGGATGGCTAGATGACTATCTCTTGTGATGGATTTTCATAATAGGTCATCAACATAGTCTTCCATCAAAGTATGCATAAAATCATGGAAAATTGTTGTCATAGCTCTTTGATATGTTGCTCCATCATTTTTAAGGCCAAAGGGTATCACATTCCAGCAGTAGGTACCCCAAGCACATGTGAATGCAGTCTTATGTTGATCTTCAGGAGCAATGCAAATTTGATTATATCCAGAAAAACCATCCATCAATGATAGCATTTCATATCCGGCAGTCATGTCAACTATGATGTCTATATTCGGCAGTGGAAAGTCATCTTTAGGGCATGCTTTATTGAGATCCCTAAAATCCACATAGATTCTGATGCCCCTAGTTACTTTGCCAATTGGTACCAAAATTGAAATCCAATCTGCATAATCAATTGGTCTGATAAAGCCCACATCTAATAATTTTTTGATTTCTACTTTGACTAAGAGAGCCACCTGGGGATGCATCTTTCTAAGTTTTTGTTTGACAGGCTTAACATCTGATTTTAATGGCAAGTGATGAAGGACTAATTCTAGATCAAGGGCAGGCATATCTGCATAAGACCATGCAAAACTAATCTTCTTCTCGAGAAAGAAATTGACAAAATCTATCTTTTCTTGTTTTGATAGAGAAGTAGCAAAATGAATGACCTTAGGGTTGTCAGGTCTACTCAAATTTATCTCTTCGGTCATTTCCACAAGCAATGTTGATTTATCCTGACTTGACGAGGGTATGTCCAATCTTCCACCTTTGGGCACTGTAGAGAGGTTTTCACCCACAGGTACATCTTTTATTTTTACTTTTTCATGGTCAGAGAGTGCCTTACGGTTTTCACTCAAAGACCCATTCTTTTGATTTTTTACTTTTTCTTTTTCTTTTTCATTTTTATGACTAGAAGATGGAGTTGACTCCTTAAAATATGTTGTGGAATCTAAATCAATAGACAACCCTGCCTTATGATCACCTCATGGTATGCCTTCCCATTGTCCAAGGAATTCTACAATGGCTTCATCATTTTGAAAACAATCCAATTTAAGTGGTTCTTGTTTGTCATGTTGGATAAGCTATGGATAGACGAGGGGCATGTCAGCATTGGTTTCAAGGAGAGTTAGGGCTGAGATGGTAAGAATAGAAATGTCTATGGTATCACTGTCTAAACTACTCATATTTGATTCTGAGCTTGGGTCCTAGAATGACTCTATCCAAGAATTAGGACACGTTTTGGGAGGGGAAGTTATTTCATGTTTGTCTTGCATGGGCAAATCATCAGGGTCAAGGAAAACATTTTCAAGGGCATAGGAGCTAGAAGGAAAATAACTCCACTCCCATTCATTGGAATTAGTTTCAGGTTGGGTATCCTCAAGTGTTGTTTCATCATCAGAGTCATGCCCCTTTTCACCTGTGGTCACTTTGGTAGACGAGGTTCCAATTCGCAATGGTACAAAACCTAACCCTAAAGTTGGATGTCGCATCTGAGGTATAATAGGTTCTAGTCTTCCTTTCTTGTTAGGGCCCAAACCACTGCAACCATCATATCCCTTTTTCTGCAATATAGTAAACTCTTTTCCATACCGCTCCACTAGCAACTTGATAGGTGGTGTATCAGTTTGATCCTTATAAAGCCAATCTATTACATCATCATCCAAAGTTTCTTTGTTAAGTTCACCCCATTTTGTAAATGTTGTGGGGGGCTGATATTGAATGACTATCTTAGGTTCCTTTTGCAACAAATGTGGTTTGCCATGTGATTTTGGAGATACTGGTAAATTCCCAGTGAGGAATGTTTGAGCCATTGAATACTCTCTGCATCCTTGGTCCTGTATCTTCAATTTTCCTTTGACAACATCTAACAACTCATTAAGATCCACATAATTATGTGAGTGGGCCTCTCTATTGACTGGGACTTGTTGCTACAGGGAATCTTTTAGATTAGCACAAAATTGAAATGGATTACGATCTCCTAGAATTGTTATCTTAGTCCCATTGTAAGGATATTTTAAACACTGATGATAAGTAGATGGAACTGCTTTCATTGCGTGGATTCATGGACGGCCAAGAATCATATTGTAAGGGAGATCAAGGTCTAGGACCTACAGGAAAGTGTTTTCTGTCACTGGACTGACTCTGATAGGCAATGAAATTACCCCTTTAGATGGGCACTTAGCATCATCATATGATTTGATTGTTATTCTTTGGGAAGAATCAATGTCATTTTCTATATAACCAAGACCAATGACTACTCTCAAGGTACAAATGTTAAGACCTGCTCTGCCATCTACCAAGACTCGACAAATCTTGCAATTATGGATAAAGAATTCAAGATGTAAAGGATCATTATGAGGGAGCTTATCAGGGGAAATATCGTTATTAGAAAAGGCAACATGTTGGTAAATAGTGAGATGTCCAATTCGGGCTTGAAACTAGTCAACATCAATGTCTGTCGGGACAGTGGACTCAATTAAAGCTTTATCTAGGACTGCGCGATACATAGGGGACATTTTCAACAACTCAAGAATTGATATTTGTGTAGGTGTCTTTCCCAGATGATCTAAGAGATTATACTGACTCGTAGGAGTTGATTTGGGAGGAATTGCAGGAGCTCCTTTCAAGACTATTTTAGATTGAGAAGTGGTAACTGTGCAAGAAGGATCTTGTCCCTTTATGCTTATGGTGGAAACATACTCATTTGATGGTCAAAAACAATTGATGACATTGTTATAACCAGTATTTGCATAATTAAGATTCGATGTTTGGGTAGAGTTTGAAGAAGATGCTTTACCATTGTCATGATCAAGCAAATGAGTTTTGAAAATTGTATGATCAATGTTAGAGGTTGCGTTGGGTGGCTCTACCACAATTACTCCTTGATCTAACAAGTCTTGAATCATATGTTTCAATTGAAAACACGATGCGGTTTTATGTCCTTTTGACTGATGGTATTCACAATATGCATTATCATTCCACCAATGCGACTTTACCAATGGTTCTTCCTTGACATCTGGTAACTTGATAAATTTTTCTTGTATCAATTGTTTCATTACTGATTCAATAGGCTCTCCCAATGGCGTAAACTATCAAGGAGGCCCATCCCTTGAAATGAAAGGATTTCATTGCTGGTTTTGTTGCTGACCTTGTTGTTGATTATACTGTTGGTATTGTGGCTGTTGAATAACATTGCTTCCTTGTGTCTGATTTTGTTGCATAGTTGACATATTGGAAGCACTCAATTTCTTTATCGTGAACTTGGGTTGATTTGCATTCACTACTCTTGCATCGACAACTCCATCATTAGTGACTGTAGATGTCTAAAAATGGTCAACGCTTGCAGAGTCATACTTTAACATTTGCGCATTGCCTTATTTTAGGGTTTTTGCATCACATTAAAATTTCTCCTATGTCACGCACTTGGTTTTTATCATTTGCAAGCATCAAGTCCTTCTTCTGCATTCTTCATTTATCTCACTTCCGAATTTGGTCTTGTCGACAACAATCTTCAGTCATGATTTTGGTCAATCTTATCATGTCGCATCAATGTGCGTGCTCATTTGTCATATTTTGGACATCATCAATCCTAATCGATGATGGAATTAGGGTTTTGTCCTCTTATCAATCTTGTCATCTTGAGATTGATTTGTCATCAATTGTTGTCATTTTCAATCTTATCATCTTGCGATCGATTTGTCATCGATTGTTGTCATTTTAAATCTTGTCATCTTGTGATCGATTTGTCATCGATCGTGGTCATTTTCAATCTTGTCATTTTGCAATCTATTTTGTCATCGATCATTGTCATTTTTGTCATTTTGTGATTGATTTGACATCGATCGTCATCCTTCTCAATCATGTCAATTTGGTTCAATTAGTCATTGTTCCTCGTTAATTGGCGCATTTATCAATCAAATCATTTATCAATTCAAAATCATGATCGAATCGACATCAAATCAATCTTACATCAAGACCTAATTGTCATCCTTGCATTTCTAATTTATCTTCTAGGGTTTCATGATTTATTCATTTAACCTTGTTTGTCATTTTCCCTCTAGGATTAATAATTTATTTATTTATCCTAAGTCTTCTTGTCACAATTAAATATTTATTTAATTGGCTAATTAATTCCTCCTCTTTTTGTAAATTAATTAATGAATGAGAAATTATTAATTAATTTACGTAATTTTCTAATTTCCAAGTCATCATTTCTAATCTAATTTTCTAATTTCTCCTAAATTCCTAAATGTCTATTTCTATTTCAAATTCTTGTCATAAATTGTCATAAATCCTTGCATAGCAATTTGTCATACACTTGTCATAATTTTGCTATTCTTGATTTGAATTTCCATTCGAATCACTTTCATGCTAATCTGATCTTTTCTCCAATTTGTCTATAAATTGGATGAACTTCTTCAATCAAAGGGTCGAATCAATCATGCTTCTAGTACCCTTATGTTATCATGCTATCTTGTCAATCTTTCTTTCATCTCATGTGTATGCACTTGTAGGTGAGATCCATAAACAAAAGCAATTTGAAGGAGAAAGAAGGAAAATGGAGCCACATGAAGGAGACATCTGCATTTGGTTTGCTTGGATTTCATATTGAATCTCTTGTTTTCATGGTTTTCATTGAATGTTTTTAGGATTGTTATCATTGCATTTGAGTTTTCGTGATTGAGCTAGTCCAATTTGTTATTCCTTTGATGATTTCTAGATTCCTAGCTACATTAATTGGTGAACCTGACATGAACTAACCCCCTAACCATGCTTTTGAGTGCTTTTGAGTTGATTTGCAGGTGAAAAACCCAAGAAATAGGGTAATTCAGGGCTTTCTGGGCACTTCTGCGCCTATGTCACTGCATTTTGAGCCTATGTCAAGGGATCTGCGCCTATGTCACTGCATTTTGCACCTATGTCAAAGGGATCTGCACCTATGTTACTTCATTCTATGCCTGTGTTAGTTCATTCTGCGCCTGTGTAAGACATTCTGCGCCTGTGTAAGGCCAGAAAGCAGAGGTAAAAAGCAGTGTTTTACTTGCAAATTGCTTTGTTTTGCATTCTGTTTCTGCATTTTGGTTTCTCTTTGGTACTAATTCTCTATGCAGCACCTTGGCATTACGCATGGAAAAGACAAAAATGGAACTACTAACAAATTTTATGCAGGTTCGCTAGTCAAAGATCAAACAAATTAAACTTCTAACTTGGTGATTTTGCAGGTTGCCTTGTATTTCGACCGAACTTTTGTGTTTGTGATTCATAATTAGGCACCTAGTATGATTGCTAAGTAGGATGGAATGAACATGTGTTTGCTTTTGATTGTCAAGTTTGACATTGGAGTAGGAGAGTATGCTCTCATCCTTCTTAGGGTGATCAGAAATCCAGATCTTTGATACCATTCTCATGGCTCAGATTGTTTGTTACCTCTAGAGGGCTTGCCTTCCCGACCATTTGCTTTCTTTTGCAAGCAAGTGACAATCATGAGAAGGGAACAACCCAAAGTGAGTACAGCTAGAATACCTTGGCATTCTAACTCACTATAAATAAATACCTAATGGGTGAAAGCTTTGAAGGAAGGGTTACGTGGGAATTGTAGTTACTTGGGAAGTGATGACCCTTGGACTCTTTCTCATATCAACATCTAAGTAGGGCCTCAAGGTCTAAATCTTGCTTGCATGACTACATTTGTTTGGTATCTTGGTGGGCTTAATGTCTCAATCACTCTTGCATGACACCAAGGAGTAATGCTTAACAGATATCCTTACTAAACACCTTGTATTTAGAGGCCAAAAATCCTTCTAGTTGCTTGAGAAGGACAAGTTCGGATACTTGGAAGAGATACTAAGTTCGCCATGGGGAGATTTCCATGGGGACTGATGCTTGGCTGCCCTGAGAAGTGAGTGTTGTGGAGGGGAGCCCGTGGGGTCAAGCATCTATGTATTCTCCTTGAATCTCATAACGAGTCTACCTCTCAAGTACCTACTGTCCTTACCTACCATAAGAAATGTGTGAATGAGCATGATTGTCTTGAATCTAAGTTAAAATATCTTGTCTTCTTTGCTTTTGAAAAGTTGAGTTGTGTCTCATTTCAAAAACAAGATAAATTGATTCAAAACAAAGTAAAACACAAGAGTATTTCATTCAACAAAGTTCAAAACACCTTCAAACATGGTTGTCAAACATTGTTCAAAATCTTTTCTCAACATTCATGTCACTTAGATTTAGGTTCATCCTAGGTTTGCATTTTGTAAATTCATTTTCAACTACCAAGGTTAGGTTTCACCTAGGTCATACTCCTTTGCATATCAATAAGGGTCATCCATTTGCATGTGTCCTCTTGCATTAGAGTAATACCATTTCATAATTCAACCTTAGGTTTTGTCTTAGGTTGGCATTGTCATACATTTGCATTTGCATCCTTGTCCTCACAACATTAGGTCACATTTGTATACCCTAGGTCTCTTCATTAAGCTTAGGTCATTATCATATCATATTAGAGTCATTTGCATAGTAATTTTCCCTTTGCATAAAGTGTCAAAACTAGGTTTTGTCATACTTGAGTAATCCAAATCTTTGATAAACCCTAAGTCGTTGTTAGGAAGTCTAGACCTTATCAAAGCTTTTCTCTTTTTGTCATTATTATCATTTGGTCAAACCTAGCTTAGTATCCAAGCATATAGGGGAGACATTGTTATTTTGTCCTTTTGTCACTTGGTCCTTTTGTCCTTTGAGGTCTAGACATCATTTCAATTTCCTAAGGGTCTCTTTTTAGATTTGCATTCCAAAAAGTTTGTCAAAATCTTGAAAAATAACCAAAAACATAGATTGCATTCTTGCCATAGATTGAATTTTCATCTATTTAGTTTGCATTTAGTTGCATATCATATATTATCCTTGAAAAATTCCAAAAATATTGGACTCGCATAGTGACATGCCTGTTGAGACAAGGTCAAAATCTAAAAAGATGGGCGAACCAACGTATCAACCCATTGACAACATATCAAATTCACAGTTTCAAACTAGTCAAACAATACAAATTTAAGGTTAATCAAACACATCATTACCACCATATGGAATGGTTCAACTTGGACCACCTCCATTATATGAACTAGTGTTTGTACCCATAAAACCAGGACATGGGAGTGTTCCACCAACACCAAGAGGAAATACACCTTTCGATTGGAATAAACCAAACCTGCAACATGACATTCAAATTCAAACATTATATGAGGAACAAACTCTTCCACAAGGATTTGGTTCAGATCAAGGCATTCAACAAAAAACAAATCCAAACACTTTACCAGATTCTTCATCAGATTCTGATGCTTCTGATGATGTTGACATGTTCCTTCAAGATCCAATGTTGACAAAAAAGATGGATAAATTCTTGAACAAGGTCTTTAAGATGTTCCCACAAAAATATCTTGACATGATGAGCAATGTGACCTCCTCAAGTGAGCAAATCAATATGCAAAAACAACAAGGCGGTGAGCTGTTAAGTTTCTCTCTGCATCCAAATGAAGAACATGTGCAACAAGAAACTCAACCTACCTTGATGAGTAAACGTCCTTCAAAGGTATTGATAGTGACTATTCCTCAAAAGTCACAATTTGAAACAATAAATAATCCATTATTTAACACAACACCTATAACACAAGATCAAATGAGGACCACACAAATATTGACAGTTGTCCCTCAACAAGAAGTGGTCCCTCGCATGCATAAAATTGGATCAAAATCTAAGATGCAAGAAAGCTTCATGACTGGAATGCCTAATCTCACCAATGTCCAAAATAATTCTACAATGTAACAAAGTTCCTATGTCCCATTAAGTTCAATATATTTTCCAAACACTCAAGTACCTGTTATGCAAACTACTATGACAGATCCTTCGATAATGGCAACACAAAGAGCTACAGATAGTGGTTTGCACCAACAACAAATGTTGCAACAATTAAGTAATACACAAAAGGTACAATTGAATATGCAAACAAACAATGTACAACAACAACAATACCACATTCGATAACAAGTTGTAGCGCCCTCTGCACCATTACAAGTTAATGCAAACTTGCAACCATCACAATGGATTGGACAAACAACACAGCAAGTCAACGCAAGTGCCATACCCCATCTTAAGGAGAAACAACAAAAACCACCCAAACAAAGTTTTTTGCAAATGATGGGATTTACACCGCGACAACAACAATTGGCACAAAGTCAGCAAATTCCTATTCATCAGCATCAACAACAACATGTGCCTCAATATGTGCTAAGATAGACAAGCTATCACACTTCACAACTGCAATTGATGCCAATGCAATATCAACAACACCCTCAATTGCAATATCAACCTAGGCTACAAATGATAATCTCACCACAAGAAGCATAGAAACAAGGTCAATATCAAGGCATGGCACAACCACAACAACAAGAGGTGTACCAAGAACATTATATGCCGGAGACACCAAAGATGGCAATTTCAGAACATCAACAACTGATAGGAAACACAATATATCGACAAAGAGTACCCACCAGGATTAATGATGGACCTCCAAAATCTGACACAATTGCACAACAGCTTGAGAAGTTGCAACGACAAGTCGACACATTGGAAACCAAAGGAACAAAGAAGTTATACACAGATCAAGATTTATGTCCTAATCCATTTGACAAGAGCTTATATATGCCTCCCTTCCCTAAGCATTTTGAGGCACCTTATTTTGAGAAATATAAAGAGAATGGCAATCCAAAAGATCACATTCGAGCATTTTTCATGGCATGTACTGAAGTGAGTTATGAGGAAACATATTTAATGCACTTATTTGCACGAAGTCTCACGGGACAAGCCATGGATTGGTATTCACATCTGCTAGGAAATATAAAGACTTGGTTAGAATTGGCTCAAAAGTTTATATCTCACTTCGCATTCAACATCGACAGTGACGTGACCATGTCAAATTTATGCAACACCAAGAAAAAGCAAGGTGAACCGTTAGTGACTTTCTTGCAATGATGGCAAAGCTTGTATAGTCGTTCTTCCCTAGATATACCTAAAGAACAACAAGTGAACTTTTTTATCCAAAATTTGGTCCTAGAAATGATGTAAGAACTCAAATTGAAAAGTCCCAGTACTATTGAGAAACTCATTAACAAAGGGATGAACATTGAAACTTCTCTTGTAGCCAAGGGAATCATTAAGCTTAATAAAGACAGTGACAACACAAACAATTCAGGGGACAGAAATAGATTTTGGTACAAAAACAAGAATGTCACTAATGATGGAGTTGTTGATGCAAGAGCAGTGAATGCAAATCAATCCCTGTTAACAATAAAGAAATTGAGTCCTCCTTATATGTCAACTATGGAACAAAATCAAACACCAGCGAGCAATGTTACTCAACAGCCACAATACCAACAACATACTCAATAATACACTCAGCAATATAATCAGCAACAAGGTCAGCAACAAAACCAGCAATGAAGACCTTTCCGATCAAGGGATGGGCCTCCTTGACAATTTACGCCATTGGGAGAGCCTATTGAGTCAGTAATGAAACAATTAATACAAGCAAAATTTATCAAGTTACCAAATATCAAGGTAGAACCATTGGTAAAGCCGCATTGGTGGAATGATAATGCCTATTGTGAATACCATCGGTCAAAAGGACATAAAACTGCATGATGTTTTCAACTAAAACATATGATTCAAGACTTGTTAGAGAAAGGAGTAATTGAGGTAGATCCACCCAATGCGACCTCTAACACTGATCATACAATTTTCAAAACTCCTTTGCTTGATCATGACAAGGGTAAAGCATCTTCTTCAAACTCTACCCAAACAACAAATTATGCAAATACTGGCTATAACAATGTCATCAATTGTTTCTGAGCATCAAATGAGTATGTTTCCACCATAAGAATAAAGGAACAAGATCCTTCTTGCACGGTCACCACTCGTCGATCCAAAATAGTCCTGAAAGGAGCTCCTGCAGTTCCTCCCAAATCAACTCCTGCGAATCAATATAATCTCCTAGATCATTTGGGAAAGACACCTGCACAAATATCAATTCTTGAACTATTGAAAATGTCCCCCATGCATCGCGCAATCCTAGATAAAGCTTTACTTGAGTCCACTGTCCTGACAGACATTGATGTTGACTAGTTTCAAGCCCTAATTGGACATTTAGCCATCTCCCAACATGTCGCCTTTTCTGATAACGATATTTCTCCTGATAAGCTCCCTCATAATGATCCTTTACATCTTGAAGTCTTTTTCCATAATTGCAAAATCCGATGAGTCTTGATAGATGGCGGAGCGGGTCTTAACATCTGTACCTTGAGAGTGGTCATTGGTCTTGGTTATATAGAAAATGATATTGATTCTTCCAGAAGAATAACAATCAAAGAATATGATGATGCTGAGCACCCATCTAAAGGGATAATTACATTCCCTATCAGAGTCAGTCTAGTTACAGAAAACACTTTCCTGTAGGTCCTAGACCTTGATCTTCCTTACAATATGATTCTTGGTCGACCATGGATCCATGCAATGAAAGCAGTTCCATCCACTTATCATCAATGTTTAAAATATCCTTACAATGGGACTAAAATAACAATTCCAGGAGATCCTAATCCATTTCAATTTTGCGCCAACCTAAAGGATTCCCTGCAGCAGCAAGTCCCAGTCAATAGAGAGGCCAACTCACATAGTTATGTGGATCCTAATGAATTGTTAGAAGCTGTCAAAGGTAAGTTGAAAATACAGGACCAAGGATGTGGAGAATATTCAATGGCTCAAACATTCCTTATTGGGAATTTATCGATATCTCCAAAATCACATGGAAAACCCCATTTGTTGCAAAAGGAACCTAGGATGGCCATTCAATATCAGCCCCCCACTACATTTACAGGATGGGGTGAACTTGACAAAGAAATTTTGGATGATGATGTCATAGACTGACTTTATAAGGACTGTACTGAGACACCACCTGTCATGTTGCCAGTGAGGCGATACAGCAAAGGATTTATTATGTTGCAAAAGAAAGGATATGACGGCTGCAGTGGCTTAGGTCCTAACAAGAAAGGACGGCTAGAACCTATTATACCCAAGATGCGACCTCCAACTTTAGGGTTAGGTTTTGTACCATTGCGAATTGGACCTCGTCTACCAAAGTGACCATGTGTGGAAAGGGGCGCGACTCTGATGATGAAACAACACTTGAGGATACTCGACCTAAAACTGATTCCAATGAATGGGAGTGGAGTTCTTTTTCTTCTAGCTCCTATGCCCTTGACAATGTTTTCCTTGACCCTGATGATTTGCCCATGGAAGACAAACTTGAAATAACTCCCCATCCTAAAACATGTCCTAATGCTTGGATAGAGTCATTCTGGGACCCAAGCTCTGAATCAGATACAAGCAGTTCAGACAGTGATACCACAGACGTTTACATCTTTACCATTTCAGCCTTCTCTCTCCTTAAAACTGATGATGACATGCCCCTCATTTATCCCCAGCTTATCCAACATGACCAACAAGAACCACTCACATTGGATTGTTTTCAAAATGACGAAGCAATTGCAGAATTCCTTGGACTACGGGAAGGCATACCACAAGGTGATCATAAGGCAGGATTTGTTATTGATCTGGATTCCACAACATATTTTGGGGAGTCAACTCCATCTTCCAGTCATCAAAATAAAAAGTACAAAATCAAAAAGATAGGTCTTTGAGTGAAAACCGTAAGGCACTCTCTGATCATACAAAAGTAAAAATAAAAGACGTACCTGCGGGTGAAAACCTCTCTGAGGCGCCCAAAGGTGGAAGAGTGGACATACCCCTATCAAGTTAGGATAGATCAACATTGCTTGTGGAAATGACCAAAGAGATAAAGTTGGGTACACCTGACAACCCTAAGGTCATTCATTTTGCTGCTTCTTTATCAAAACAGGAAAAGATAGATTTTGTCAATTTCTTTCTTGAGAAAAAGATCAGTTTTGTGTGGTCCTATGCCGATATGCCTGGCCTTGATCCAGAATTAGTCCTTCATCACTTACCATTAAAAGAAGATGCCAAGCCTGTCAAACAGAAACTCAGAAAGATGCATCCCTAGGTGGCTCTTTTGGTCAAGGTAGAACTGAAAAAATTACTAGATGTGGGCTTTATTAGACCCATTGATTATGCAGACTGGATTTCCAATTTGGTACCAGTTAGCAAGGTAACTGGGGGCACCAGAATCTATACAGATTTTAGGTATCTTAATAAAGCATGCCCTAAAGATGATTTTCCACTACCAAATATTGACATCATAGTTGACATGACTGTTGGATATGAGATGCTCTCATTGATGGATGGTTTGTCCGGTTATAACCAAATTTGCATTGCTCCTAAAGATCAACATAAGACTGCCTTCACATGTGCTTGGGGTACTTACTGCTAGAATGTGATGCCCTTTGGTCTTAAAAATGCAGGAGCAACATATCAAAGAGCTATGATGACAATTTTCCATGATTTCATGCATATTTTGGTGGAGGACTATGTTGATGACTTATTATGCAAATCTGTCATTAGAGATAGTCATCTAGCCATCCTGGGCCAAATCTTTGACCGAATGGTGACCTACAAGCTCAAACTCAATCCAAAGAAGTGTGTCTTTGATGTCATAGCCGGAAAATTACTAGGGTACATTGTTTCTCACGGAGGCATCGAAGTCCACCCTGCCAAGGTTAAAGCAATAATGGACATGCTTCCTCCTTCTAATCTTCATCAACTAAGAGTCTGCAAGGAAAGCTACAGTCAATCCGCCTGTTTATAGCTCAATTGGCAGACAAATGTCATCCATTCCAGCATCTATTGCATAAAGGAGTCACTTTTAAATGGACTAAGCAATGTCAATCAACATTTCAAACTCTTAAGGACTATTTGTTGTCGACACCTATTCTAATGCCTTCTATAGAAAGAAAGCCATTTATATTGTATATTTCTGCAACTGAAATGACACTAGGAGTTCTCTTGGCCCAACAAGATGAGAACGACAAAGAGAGCTATTTATTATATCAGCCAGACACTAGTAGGCTATGAGCTGAATTATTCAACTATTGAACGAGCATGCTTAGCAGTGGTCTTTGCAACATAGAAACTCTGACACTATATGTTAAATCACCAGACATTGCTGGTTGCAAAAATAGATCCCTTGAAATACTTGCTTACCAAAGCAGCTTTGACGGGTCGCCTAGCAAAGTGGGTTATGATCCTCAGTGAATTTGATATTGAGTATATGGAGTGAAAGGCAATAAAAGGACAAGTCATAGCGGATCAACTTGCAGAGGCTCTTATTTATGATGATCATCCCATGTTGATAGATTTTCCGGATGAATCAGTCTTTGCTCTTACATCTTCTAATGAATGGAAGTTATACTTTGATGGATCCCATACCAAGTTCGGGTTAGGAGCAAGCATATTATTTGTCACCCCTTAAGGTGATGCTATTCCCAAGTCCTACAGAATACCTTTCCATTGTACCAATAACATTGCAGAGTATGAAGCACTGGTCACAGGACTCTGAGTAGCAGTCCACTGGAACATCACACATTTAAAAGTTTATGGAGATTCTTAGTTAGTCATCCGTCAAGTGAATGATGACTTTGAAACAAAAGATGAAAAGCTTATTCCCTACAAGCACATGGTAGATTTCTTCAAGACAAAATTCACGGCTATCCATTTTAGTCAAGTTCCAAGAATTCAAAACAAATCGACAGATGCAATGGCTATGATTGCTTCCATGATAAATATGCCCCACAATATGGACAAATGTGAATTTTTGGGTGAACAGTTGCTTGTCCCTTCTTTTGACATTCTGACTACAGATGTGATGTGTGTTCTTTTTGGCCCTAAATCCCCATGGTACAATGATGTCTATCAATATTTGAAATCCCAAACCTTACCACCTAACCTTTTCGCTAACCAATGCCAAGCCTTCATCCGATAGATGACCAAATATGTCATCAATGCCAACACCCTTTACCGTCATTCCTTTGACCATACCCTCCTCAGGTGTTTGGATTCTAATGAAGCACAAATGGCTTTACATGAGGTTCATGATGGTATATGTGGGGGCCATTTCAATGGTCTAAGCTTAGCCAAAAAGTTGATTCATGCTAGGTATTATTGGCCCACTCTGGAAAAGGATGCGCATGATTTTGTTAAGAAGTGCTACAAATACCAGATCCATGGAAATTACATTCATGCACCAGCCCAAGAGCTTCATTCTATCATATCTCTGTGGCCCTTTTCTCAATGGGGATTGGATCTTGTTGGCAAGATTCACCCGACATCTACAAATGGACACAAGTTCATCATTACAGCCATAGAATATTTTACAAAATGGATCGAGGCTATCCCCATGACCTATATCACTGGTGTGCAAATTTCAAAATTCCTATTGAATTATATCATATGCCGATATGGCGTTCCCCTTGCCATAGTCACAGATAATGGTCATCCTTTCAAGAATAAAGATGTCAAGGAACTCTATGAAAAGTTTCATATCCAACACCGTTTCTCTAGTCCATACTATCCTTAGGGTAATGGTCAAGCCAAAGCATCAAATAAAACCATTATCGAAATCCTAAAAAAGGTTATCAATGACGCTAGTTGAGATTGACATGTACAATTGAATCCAGCACTATGGGCTTATCGCACTTCTATCTGCACACCTACTGGCACAACACCTTATTCCTTGGTGTATGGTGCGGAAGCCATTTTACCCTTGGAAGTGGAGATTCCTTCTTTGCGTGTTTCCTTGCAACATCTGATTGATGATGAGACACACAGAGTCTCTCAGTTGCATTAGCTTGAGATGTTAGATGAGAAATGCCAGACAACCCTGACACATTTGCAAGCATATCAAAACCATCTTCGTTGCTCTTATAATAAGAAGGTCAAAGGGCGACACTTTGAAGTGGGAGATCTAGTTTTAAAGGTAAACCCCAAGAATGCACAATCTACTGACATCATCAAAGGCAAGTTTGAACCTAATTGGGTTGGGCCTTTCATAGTGACTGCAGCCTATGGCTCGGGGGCATATCAGCTTGCCACCCCAAAAGGTGAACCTTTGTCCAATCCTGTAAATAGCATGCACCTTTGCAAGTACTGGGCATAATTTTCTATCAGCACCTTTTCAAATATGATCCTGAAAAAATACAAAAAAAAATCAAAAAGCTCCAAAAATACAAAAAAAGTGAAACACAAAGAAAAAAGAACAAAAAAGTAAAGAAAAATGATTCGCCCTCTAGTGAAAACCTAGCAAACAGGTGCTTTGGGCAAGTAACATGGTGAAAACTTGGCAAACAGGCACCATGTGTAAAATGATCATTGCTCTATCATCTATCATGACCTCTAGCTATGCTTTCTCTCTAAAGGTTTATCGTGCCTATCCTTGTCCTGACCCAATGTTCTATTTCAGGCCAGTGATTGGTCAACATCATTGTCTTGCATACTCCATTTCTTGTGCATATGTTTCAATCCTAGTTTCTATATATGTCTTTCATATGTGCATTGGGTGTGTTCCCCTTGTCATGATCAATCACTGGAACTTTCGAATTGAAAAATGTCCTGAAATAATCCAAAAAAATTGAAAAATGTCCTGAAATAATCCAAAAAAATTGAAAAATGTCCTGAAATAATCCAAAAAAATTGAAAAATGTCCTAAAATAATCCAAAAAAAATTGAAAAATGTCCTGAAAAAAATCCAAAAACAATCAAATATGATCCTGAAAAAAAATGAACAAAAAACAAAAAAATTGTAAAAACTCGAAAAGCATAATAAAAAAAACAATATATCCCCTTTGTGCATAGACAGATCGCTGAGCATACATCCTATGACACGCAATCACACACTGTGCTTTACTAAAATCACGTATTCATAGATGAAATGTTCAACCAAGCATTCAAACTAATCAACATTGTCTTATCAATAAAACATCAGCATCAATATCATTTGTCCTTGTCACTACTATCATGAGTCTTATACAGGGTGTGGTATACTCGAAACTAGACTATGTCCTATCTTAGACGGGGTACTGCATGTCTTGAAACCAGACAACATGACCATCCTATCAACACTTTCAACTTTTGACAATGAAGATCAAGATGTTTGTTTGACTTGTTGGAATTAGCGAGTCTTATCATTTATTGATTTATCTTCGATCATGTTCCTATGTTGCTCGATGATGTCACTGAGTGATTTAGAGTGACCAAGATGGTTCATGGTCCCTTTCTTTTTTTGTTATGTTTGATGTTTGTGGAATGTTTGTCACAAACTGGGGCAACTATATCATTGGGTGTCTGTGATAAGTACGTTCGCTTTGTAAACGCTGCACATACCTCGACCCTTGATGTATGCACCCTAGGATGCTTCACTCATTCCTTCCGTGCGATGTGTCTGTCTTTTGCAAAAAGGATTACATTTCAGCTCTGGCCTTCAATGCCATGATGCTATGCATCTATTTTTCTACATTAAATAAAGGTTTCACCTACAAAGTGCATTAGTGAAAGCAAGTTTTTCTTCGTCTCTAACTGTCCACTGTTTAGTTTCTTCTTACTAACATTTCTTCTGTTTGGGCAGTTAGTTCAGTCTAGTGCTCCGATTTCCCCAAACACATATGCTGCATCCTGCATTCATTGATTAGTACATTTGCATTATATCAATCATTTTATCCATTTCATTTCATACATACATCAAAATAAACACATCAAAATATATCCATACATGTTCCACAATAGTACATAAGCAGTGCATCAGGCATCCATACATGGAAAATAAACATAAATCATAACACATTGCATCCCATCATATCGATGCATATCATATCATATATCAAAGTAGTATTGGAGTACAAAATTGGACTGTCTGTCCTAAGTATGGCCCGCAGGCTGACTATATAATATCACACTACATAATGTCAACTGTCTCTATCATATGGAGTATGTGCCTCTATCACTGGGTGCTCCCTATGTCCTCCTCATCCCTACCATGTCTCAAGGATGATGTCCCTCTTGTCCCAGGTCCTGGCTGTGGTGGTCTCATAGGTCCACTCACCCCCATGCTTCTCACTGACCTCTAAGAACAAGGCCTACTCTCTATCCTCGATCATGCCCGATATGATGATGCTCTCTACTCTGGTGGAACTGCACTCTCATATAGTGTCCTCTAATGGCATATCTCCTCTCCGGTCTCTACCAACATCTGTGCCATCTCTTGTGCATTAGCATCCCTAATCGACCCAATATACTCAGTGACTCTCTGTTCTTCTCGCTGTGCCTGGGCTATTGTTGTATCTCGAGCCACTACAAGTCTGGCTATCTCCGCTTTGAACTGATCCTGCTCTATCCTCAAGATAGCATTTTGTCTCTCTAATGTCACAATGTGATCATGCTGACTTGCTATGGTAGCCCTGCATATCTCCATCTCCTCTATGCTAGTTGTCTCTGACTCTATGGGTATATCCTACAATGACTCCTGATTGGCTAAATCTAGCTCATAATCTTCATCCTCATCATCTCCATCCTTATCATCCCCCTCATCCTCACCACCACCCTCATCCTCGTCATCCTCATCATCTCCCTCCTCCTCTCCAGTGAGTGGGAAGTCCTCTTGTCTCCTCAATACCAGAATATCAGGATCTGTCAATGGCACTGGCCACCATCATGCAAACCATCTCTCATACTCCTCTGTCATCCTGGTGTCCACCACATCTGATCTCCAATCCCACTATCTCTGTTGTAACTGTGTGAAGTCAGCATATGCTATGTGTGGCTGAATCATCCTCCCCCACTGACTCATCTCTCTATGAGATCTAGCAAAGTGTGTAGTCCCTCTAGGTACATCCTTCCTCTCTCCAAACTATCGTCTGACTCTCTCTGGTAGGTACATCTCAATCACTCTCTGGTGATTCACTGGTCACCCAATTAGGTACCTCTCTTGTCTACAATATGATAGCTCATCACTATCATCTGACCATCCAAGGCAATCAAGGTATGGCCTCCATGTAAACTCTCTCAATTTGTCTATCTCATGTCACCAATACAATATGTATCTGAAAGGACCCTATCTCAGTGCTCCCCCATAGTAGTATACATATGGTCAGTGTGGTAATACATGTCTCTCTACAATCGATCAACATATGGCTATGTGCTCAAATGCCCATACCTGTAACAGTGACTCCACAACTCAATGTTTGCACCCCCTGATATGCTATCTGATGCAATTGAAAATATAGCATAGCAAGCACACATGGTCCCCATGTGTATACATTCCCCTCTGTCGCCATCCACTCTATCACTCTTCCCCATCCAATAGGGAATCCATGTCCTCATTTGTCTCCTGCTAGTAGGCATGCTATCACCACTACTATCGCCACATATCACTGATCGTACTCTGATGCCATGGTCTCCTAGCCAATATCCCTCTCTATGATATTCATATCATCTATGTCGCACTCAAATAATCTACACAAAGCATCTCTCCCTATCACTGGGTCATACTCTATCATCTCCCCATGAATCAGAATGTGGAGGATGCGCCATACATCCTCTAGTGTCACAGTTGCCTCTCCAGTCGCCAGATGGAATGAGGAAGTCTCCGAATGCCATCGCTCTGCCAGTGCGGTGAGTAGTCTTGTGTTTGCCCTAATCTCGGGCATGAATGTGATATATTATATTCCAAGTCTTGCTAATGTATCTCTATCTGTGCTCCTGAGTCTGTGTCGTAACATGAAGCAGTCAGGATAGTTCTCCCGCGTGATCAATGGATATTGTCGACTCTGCATCACAATTGGGGCACATTTTGTCAGTTTTAGGGTTTGCTCCTATGGGCTATGTTTCCTTGTTTCATGTCCAAATCAGGGTGTTCTTTATCTATTTTTACCTATCCTACTCTTATCCCCCTTTTCGGGATCATTTGCATGCTGTTTTTGACCAAATTTGAGTTCCCAGTGCACAACTGCACCTATGTGCTGTGTCCTACACCTATGTTGCATCAACTTGCGCCTGTGTACCCTACAAAAGTGTAGGATACCCTACACAAGTACAGGATGCACTCACACAGGCACATAAGTCACTTTCTGCATTTTCTGTGGGCCCCACAATGTCCTGCAAGCAAGTCAAATTCATAAAATTGACAATATGGGTTTTTGAGATACATACCACTACTCCCGCATCGTCCAATCATCTATATATGTGTACATGTTCCCCGAGGTGATCTACCATTGGAATGTTCACCATCTCTCTGCAAGTGTCCTTTTCCAGCGCAAGAAATTCTCCTTTTTGGCTAGTGCAAATGAGCTCTTTTCACTGTCTTTGTCTCATTTATAGATCTTTGTCAGTGCATAGATGGACGTGCACTTTCTCCATCTTATGTTGGTTGTGGTATTTTGCATCTTCCTTTGCTTGTCATTCATGCATCTGATCTCTGATTTTTCAGTCTGTTTGCTCCTATCATTTTCTATCATTCTTATTGATCAATTGGCCTCTTTTCTGGATCTTTCCGGCCAATTCTTCGAGGGGGCATGCATATGTCATTCTCAGTGTCTAGGGCATTTTCATTATTATTCTTTGAAACAACACTTAGAATCGCATTGTCTCAAAGAGGGGCAAAATGTAGACGTCTAAAAATGGTCAACGCTTGCGTAGTCATACTTTAACATTTGTGCATTGCCTTATTTTAGGGTTTTTGCGTTGCATTAACATTTCTCCTATGTCACGCACTTGGTTTTTATCATTTGTGATTATTGATTCCTTCTTCTGCACTCTTCATTTATCTCGCTTCCAAATTTGGTCTTGTTGACAACAATCTTCAATCATGATTTTGGTCAATCTTATCCTATCGCATCAATGTGCATTCTCATTTGTCATATTTTGGACATCGTCAATCCTAATCGATGATGGAATTAGGGTTTTGTCCTCTTATCAATCTTGTCATCTTGTGATCAATTTGTCATCGATCATTTTCATTTTCAATCTTATCATCTTCCAATCGATTTGTCATCGATCGTTGTCATTTTCAATCTTGTCATCTTGCGATCGATTTGTCATCGATCATGGTCATTTTCAATCTTGTCATTTTGCAATCTATTTTGTCATCGATCATTGTCATTTTTGTCATTTTGCGATCGATTTGACATCGATCGTCATCATTCTCAATCATGTCAATTTGGATCAATTAGTCATTGTTCCTCATTAATTGGCGCATTTATCAATCAAATCATTTATCAATTCAAAATCATGATCAAATCAACATCAAATCAATCTTACATCAAGACCTAATTGTCATCCTTGCATTTCTAATTTATCTTCTAGGGTTTCATGATTTATTCATTTAACCTTGTTTGTCATTTTCCCTCTAGGATTAATAATTTATTTATTTATCCTAAGTCTTCTTGTCACAATTAAATATTTATTTAATTGGCTAATTAATTCCTCCTCTTTTTGTAAATTAATTAATGAATGAGAAATTATTAATTAATTTACGTAATTTTCTAATTTCCAAGTCATCATTTCTAATCTAATTTTCTAATTTCTCCTAAATTCCAAAATGTCTATTTCTATTTCAAATTCTTGTCATAAATCCTTGCATAGCAATTTGTCATAAATTGTCATAAATTGTTATAAATCCTTGCATAGCAATTTGTCATACACTAGTCATAATTTTGCTATTCTTGATTTGAATTTCCATTCAAATCATTTTCATGCTAATCTGATCTTTTCTCCAATTTGTCTATAAATTGGATGAACTTCTTCAATCAATGGGTCGAATCAATCACGCTTCTAGTACCCTTATGTTGTCATGCTATCTTGTCAATCTTGCTTTCATCTCATGTGTATGCACTTGTAGGTGAGATCCACAAACAAAAACAATTTGAAGGAGAAAGAAGGACAATGGAGCCACATGAAGGAGACATCTGCATTTGGTTTGCTTGGATTTCATATTGAATGTCTTGTTTTCATGTTTTTCATTGAATGTTTTTAGGATTGTTATCATTGCATTTGAGTTTTCATGATTGAGCTAGTCCAATTTGTTATTGCTTTGATGATTTCCAGATTCCTAGCTACAGTGACATTCTTGTTTTTGTACCAAAATCTATTTTTGTCTCTTGAATTGTTTGTGTTGTCACTGTCTTTGTTGAGCTTAATGAGTCCCTTAGCTACAAGAGAATTTTCAATGTTCATCCCCTTCTTAATGAGCTTCTCAATGGCACTAGGACTCTTCAGTTTGAGCTCATACATCATTTCTGGGACCAAATTTTGAATAAATAAGTTCACTTGTTGTTCTTCAGGTATATCTAGGGAAGAACGACTATACAAGCTTTGCCATCTTTCTAAGAAAGTCACTAATGGTTTACCTTGTTTTTGCTTTGTGTTGCATAAATCTGACATGGTCACTTTATTGTCAATGTTGAATGCAAAGTGGGATATAAACTTTTGAGCCAATTCCGACCATGTCTTTATGTTCCTTGGCAAATGCAAATACCAATCCATGGCTTGTCCTGTGAGACTTTGTGCGAATAAGCGCATCAAATATGTTTCCTCATAGCTCACTTTAGTACATGCTACAAGAAATGTTTGAATATGGTATTTTGGATTGCCTTGCCCTTTATATTTCTCAAAATTAGGTGCCTCAAAATGCTTAGGAAAGGGAGGCATGTACAAGCTCTTGTCAAATGGATTAGGAAATAAATCTTGATCTATGTATACTTTCTTTGTCCCTTTGGTTTCCAATACGTCAACTTGTCGTTGCAACTTCACAAGCTATTGTGTAATTGTGTCAGATAGTGAAGATTTTGGAAGTTCATCATTCACTCTTGGGTGTACTTTTTGTCAATACATCGTGCTCTCCATTGGCTGTTGATGCTCTAAAATTGGTGTCTTTGGTGTCTCTGGCATATAAAGTTCTTGATACAGCTCTTGTTGCTGTGGTTGTGCCATGCCTTGAAATTGACCCTTTTGCTGTACTTCTTGTGATGGGATCATCATTTGTTGCCTTGGTTGATATTGCAATTGAGGTTGTTGTTGATATTGCATGGACATCAATTGTGGTTGTGATGTATGATAACTTGCTTTGCCCAGCCCATATTGAGGCACATGTTACTGTTGATGCTGACGAATTAGAATTTGCTAGCTTTGTGCCAATAGTTGTTGTCTTGATGTAAATCCCATCATTTGCAAAAAACTTTGCTTGGGAGGTTTCTGTTGTTTCTCCTTGAGATGGGGGATGGCACTTGCATTGACTTGTTGTGTTGTTTGTCCAATCCATTATGGTGGTTGCAAGTTTGAATTAACTTGTAATGGTGCAGAAGACACTGCAATGTGTTGTTGAATGCAATATTGTTGTTGTTGTGCATTGCTTGTTTGTGCATTCTATTGTGCACTTTGTGCATTCCTCAATTGTTGCAACACTTGTTTTTGGTGCACACCACTATTTGTGGCTCTTTATGTTGCCACTATCAAAGGATCTATCACAGTATTTTGCATAATGGGTACTTGATTATTTGCCAAACATATTGAACTTGATGGGACATAGAAACTTTGTTGCATTGTAGAATTGTTTTGAACATTCGTAAGATCAGGCATTCTAGTCGTAAAGCTTTCTTGCATCTTAGATTTTGATCCACTTGCAATTATTCAAGGAATCATTTCTTGTTGAGGGACAACTGTCAACATTTGTGTGGCCATCATTTGATCTTGTGCTAAAGGTGTTGTATTAAATAATGGATTGTTTATTGTTTTGAATGTTGACTTTTGTGGAATAGTCACTGTCAAAGTTTTTGAAGCATGCTTACTCATCAAGGTGTGTTGAGGTTCTTGTTGCACATTTTCTTTGTTTGGATGTGGAGAGAAACTTAACAGCTCACCGCCTTGTTGTTTTGCACATTAATTTGCTCATTTGAGGAGGTCACATTACTCATCATATCAAGATATTTTTGTGGAAACATCTTAAAGACCTTGTTCAAGAATTTATTGATCTTTTTTGTCAACTTCGGATCTTTAAGGAACATATCAATATCATCAAAAGCATCAGAATCTGATGAAGAATCTGGTAAAACATTTGGATTTATTTCTTGTTGAATGCCTTGATCTGAACCAAATCCTTGTGAAAGAGTTTGTTCCTCATGTAATGTTTGAGTTTGAATTTCATGTTGCAGGTTCAGTTGATTCCAGTCAAAAGGTGCATTTTCCCTTGGTGTTGGTGGAACACTCTCATATCCTAGTTTCATGGGTACAAACACTGGCTCATATAATGGAGGTGGTCCAAGTTGAACCATTCCATATTGTGGTAATGATGTGTTTGATGAACCTTCAACTTTTAATGTTTGACTAGGTTGAAACTGTGAGTTTGATATGTTGTCAATGGGTTGATATGTTGGTTCACCCATCTTCTTAGATTTTGACCTTGTTTCAACAGGCATGTCACTATGCAAATGCAATATCTTTGGGGTTTTTTTAATTTTAAAAGGATGATGTATAATATGCAACTAAATGCAACCTAAATAGATGAAAATGTAATCTATGACAAGAATGTAACCTATGTTTTTGTTGTTTTTCAAGATTTGGACAAACTTTTTGGAATGCAAACCTAAAGACTCAACCTTGGGAAGTTGGAATGAAGCCAAGACTTTAAAGGATAGAGGACCAAATGACAATAGGACAAATTGACAATGTCTCACCTATATGCTTGGATACTAAGCTAGGTTTGACAAAAAAAATGATATTAGGACAAATTTTAGACAAGGTCAAAACTCCCTAACAACAACTTAGGGTATCATCCAAAGTTTTGTTTTTTCAAGTTTGACAAACCAAATTTTGAGACTAAATGCAAGAAGGCAATGATTATCAAAACAAAATGGAAATCTAGCTTGGGTATGATAATGAAATGCAAACCTAGGGAAATGATGTTTAAACCTAAGTGCAAAATGAGGACACTTGCAATGACAAGGACTAAAATGAAGGGAGATGACAATATGTCCTAGGACCTAAGTTGGACTATGCAAAACCTAGCCTAAAGTGACATGAATTTTGAAACAAAGATATTCAATGTTTTGACAAGCCATGTTCAAATGTTGGATGAATATTGGACAAATTTTGACTTTTGTTTGGATTTTGTTTTGAATTGAAGGTTGTTCATTTTGAAAACCCAAGTTGATTATGAGCACTTTTGAAAGTTTTTTTTTGATTTAACCTTTGACAATCACAGAGGACAAAATGTTTGTTTGACTTTAACTCAAGACAATCAAGCACATTCACAACAAATCCTATGGCTGGCAAGGGCAATATCTGTTGAATCCTCTAACCATAAAATACAACACTCATCCAGATAGCTAGACACTTGGTACCACTGGCTCCCCTTTACAGTGCACTCACTTCTCAGGCATACCAGGCTTTGAGTTCAAGGGGCATCACTTCCCAAGAACTTGCTATCTCTAACTGAGGAGTTCATGAGAGGTGTCTTTGGCATGCACATATCACAATGCCTGAGCCAATAGATAGAAGGATTTTGGCATCTAAAAACAAGAGATTCTAGTAAGGGCATCCATTCCAGTGGGTATTGATCCGGCGAATAAATCATCACAATACCATTCCAGCACCCATTGTCTACAACTTTCATTGCATCCACACTTATTTAGAGTGGTTTGGAAGAGCTTGGCTTTAGCTTGTCACCACTTTGGGTCATTCCCTCTCACCAATGCTTGTGCGAAGTGCTAGGCAAATCAGGAGGAAGGCCCGGTTCTAAGGGTTAAAACATGCAATCAAATTAAAAACAAGGAAAGAATGCATGGTGTTCATTAACCTTTAAGAAATGAAGTATGCAACTACTTTAAAAATCACAAGCAAGATGTTTTAATGAGAGTCTTTGACTGCGTCCTGCATAAGATTTGTTAGTAGTTGTATTTTTAGTCTTCATCACACGTAACACCAAGATACTGCACAGAGAATTAGTACCAAAGAAAAACTAGAATGCAAGAAAGAGAATGAAAATAAACAAACTTGCAAGTAAAAACAACTGATTTTATCTCTATTTCTGGCCTTACACAAGTGCAAAATGACTCAACATAGGTGCAAAACCCATCAACATAGGCACAAAACCCATCAACACAGGTGCAGCACCCATCAACATAGGCACAAAACCCATCTACACAGGCGCAGAACCCATCAACACAGGTGTAGAAGTGCCCAGAAAGCTCCGAGTTGCCCTGTTTCTTGAGTTTTTCACCTGCAAACAACTCAAAAGCACTCAAAACATGGTTAAGGGGTTAGTTTCACATCGGGTTCACCAAAATGTAGATCAGGAAAATTGAAAAGCATCAAAACAAATAGAAATTAGGACAATCACAAAACCTAAAACTGCAATGAAAGCAATCCTAATCCAATCAGTGAAGACATAAAGACAAGATATTCAAATTGAATGAAATTGAAGCAAACCAACATAGATATCTCCTTCATGTGGCTCCATTGTTCTTCTTTCACCTTCAAATTTGATGTGGATCTTACCTACAAGTGCAAAATGCATGTGGAAAGCAAGTTGTTGAGAGATGAAATTTGTAGCATAAGGTTACTCAAAAATGTGATTGATTGATTCATTGATTGAAGAAACTCATCCAATTTATAGACAAATTGGAGAGAGGACAAGATTAGCATGAAGATATTTGAAAGGAAATTCAAATCAAGAATGGCAACATTATGACAAATGACAATTTTCTATGCAAGGAGTAAGACAAATTATGACAAGTTGCTATGCAAAATGCATGACAAATTATGACAACATTGAAATAGAAATAGAAATTAGAAATTTGGAGAAATTAGAAAATTAGAAAATTGAAGAAAAAGATGAAATATAAATTAGGTGAATTAATTAATAGGTTTTCATCTGTTAATTAATTCATGAAAGAGACCTAGGACTAAATAAATAGATTTATTTAACCCACAAAGAAGAAGAAAAGGATTAAATGAACAAATCATAAAACTCTAGAAATAAGAGGACAAGGAATTAGGTCAAGACAACAAGAAATTAATGTAGGTTTGATCATGATTCTAATTGACAAAGGACCAATGTTGATAAATGATTGAGATTGGTTGACAAAAATCAATGACAAATTGACCAAGATTGACAAGGAGATCAAATTGATAGGCACCAATTGATGAGGAACAATGACTAATCGATCCAAATTGATATGATTGAAGATGACAAGGATCGATGATGAATTGATCACAAAATGACAAGATTGACAAGGACAAGGATCAATGACAAATCAATCACAAAATGACGAGATTGACAAGTTGATAATCTCAAATGATTACTAACAAGATAAAGTTGATTGAAAGATTGAAAAGAGGAAAAAACCCTAATTCTCTCATCAATTAGAATTGACGATGTCCAAAATGATGATAAATGAGCACGCACCATGATGTGACAGGATAAGATCAACCAAAATCATGACTGAAGATTGTTATCGACAAGACCTAATTCGAAAGCGAGGAAAATGAGGAATGCAGAAGAAGGACTCAATGCTTGCAAATGATAAAGACCAAGTGTGCAACATAGAAGAAATTTTAATGCGATGCAAGAACCATAAAATAAGGCAATGCACAAATGTTAAAGTATGAATCCACAAGCATTGACCATTTCTAGACATCTACAATAGTTATAAGATGCTCTTGTATAGTTGGTTTGGTCATCTGTGGCTGCATCTTTTCCCTTATCATGCTTTGGGAATGGTTCCTTAAACATCTCATGTTCTTGATTGGATGAGTGTCCCTCAATCTCAATGTCACCTCTATCAATAAGATCTTGTATAATGTTCTTCAGTCGATGACAATTTCCTATCTTATGACCCTTTCTCTTATGGAATTCGCAATACTCATCATCATTCCACCAATTTGGTTTGACCTTTGGTTCATATGGAGGAAAATTTGGAATTGTGATTACTTTGTTTGCCACTAGCTTCTTGAAAACTAACTCAAGTGGTTCTCCCAATGGGGTGTACTTCCTTCGTGATCTAGAAGTTGTTTGAGTATTCACGTGATTGTTTGTAGAGATTGATCCCAAAAAAATGATTTTGTGTCGCGCTGTATTGGCATCCACAACACCATCATGGACTGTGTTCTTGTTTTTGTTCCAAAATTGTGGCTTATATTTTTCTTTAAAGTCATCTTTATTTTCCTTGAATATCTTAATGACTCCTTGTTCAATTAGGACCTTTTCTGTTGCTAAGCCTTTTTCAATGACTTCCTTGAAGGTGGACAAACAAGCTTTCCTTAGATCATAGCCAATGTCTTTGTTAACATTTTGGGTGCACATTTCTACCATTTGTTTTTGTGGAATTTCACAAGAGCATTTGCTGGCTAGATTCCTCCATCTTTGTAAAAAATGATGAAAAATATTCTCCATCTCTTTGCTTGGTGTTGCACAAAGTAGTGACTGATATGTCTATCTCTATGTTGTATGAAAAATGTTGGATAAATGCCTCTGCTAGATCACCCCATGATTTAATTCTAGGTGGGAGTTGAGAGAACCATTCCATAGCTTGATCACCTAAGCTCTATGGGAATAATCTCATCAAATATGTCTCTTCTACTACTACCTCAATGCAAGCTGTGAAAAACCATCTTATGTGTGCCTTAGGATCTCCTTTGCCTCTATACTTATCAAACTTAGGTGTCACATAGTGTCTAGGAAAAGGAGGCATTGGAATGCTTTTGTCAAATGGATAGGTACATATGTCTCTCATTGTGTAAGTTGGCTTTGGTGTATTTATGTCCTCCATTTTCTTTTGTAAGTCCTTGATTTGTTGCTCCAAATTGTTCTTCAGTGGAGATCAACTTCTTGGACCATACCCCTTGCTTGAGGCACCAATTGGAGGAGGAGCATGTTGCATATATGGATGATATTGATCATACACATGTTCATAAGGAGGAGGTCTATAATGGTGTTGTGTATATGGACCACTTGGTATAGAGTCATGATGAGGAATGGAATATCCACTTTATCCATGTATACCATACTCTACAGGCATGTCATGAGTTTGTTCTAATGTGTTGCCCCAAAATTTGACACAGGGTTTCCTTGTGTCCAAATTTTGAGCATGTCTTTGAATATCCAATTGCTTTCGTGGTTGATCCTTAGGATTGGTATGTGATTGAGCATATTTGTCTACATAAGACTTCCATAATGGTCTGTGAAGGTGAGTATCATATGCTTGACCATGTGTGTATGGGACCTCTGGTTTTTGAAACAAAGATGATGGTGATTTAGGCACAAGATGTGGTCCTCTATTTCCTCCACTATTAGGCCTCCTTTGATCGATGTTGGAGTGAGTTTGTTGCAAAGGTCTATGTTCCATTATTTGAGACATGTCAAAATAATGAGGGATCTTGGTTCCACTTTGTGCCATCACTTGTAAAAAGTATTGTCTATCTCTCCTCATTATTTCCTCAACCAATCGATTGAAATGGGGATTCATAATGGTGTCTTCCACTTCTGCTAAATGTATAGAAAATTTGTCCATATTGTCATTGTGTGTATCATTGTTGTTTGTAGTGTCCATGTGCTCAACATTTGCAATGTTTCTATAAGCATCCATGTCAGGTAATGTAGTATGATCAGAATTGAAAAAGATATCATTATCATACTCATAAGAACTCATGTTTGCGGACTCTTGAGCCTCTTTAGTTTCTCTTCTAGATTTTTGGGAACGGGTTTCAACCATGAACTAGGTCTTGACCAAGATGTGTGAGACTAGATAAAAATGGAAAGAGTATGGAAGACTAAGAGTTGGATGGAATGTAAATGAATCTAAAGTTTACTTGCAATGTCCAAAGTGTAAGACCAAGTATGTATGTAGTAGAGTAAGTGTGGCTTCCAAAGAGATGATAGTTTCTCTTGATGAGGTAAGTTGACCTTGACTCTAGGTAAGACCAAATGAGACCCAAAAGTGATAGACCTTGATGAGGGACCACTTAGCATAATGTTGTTGTATGTAGTATGTTGACAAAATAAGATGAGGACAAGCAAGTGACCTTTTGACTCAAGTTTAGGCAAATGTTAATATAATGTAAGGTGTAAAGAAATGATGGGCTTTGTGAGACCCAAAGATAGGTTGAATGCTAGATAAAAACCCTAGAGAGATAACCTAGGAAGCTCAATAAGTCTGAAACTGACTGTTCTTGTTTGTTGAACTATGAAAGTTTTCAATCCTGAACACAGACATGCATGTATACTTCACAGACATGCTTAAAGGACACATAAGCTATTCTGTCAGCCATAGATGTGGTTCTGTCAGACACAGACATGTTTTTGAGATGCTGTAATGTTGCTCAAAAGATAGATTCATTTCTACCCTTCACAAATGCGTTTAGATGACATAGGCGCGAGTCTGTCAGACACAGATGCATTTCTACAAACTCTGTGCAATTTGTCCAATATGTGAGGTTGCTTGTTGTGACCAGTACTATATGTTTGACTATTTTTCGTGACAAGAGGACACAATGTTGATGAGGACTCAATGTTTGCAAGTGTTTAGACTCCAAAATGATGCAAAGACAAGTGTGTTGTTTGATGTAAAATTGTTTTGCATACACTTGAAGACAAAAAAGACACAATGTTTTGATGTTTGGTCTTGAATGTTTGATTGTTCAAAATAAGTCAAGCACAATTCTTATGGCTGGCTAGGACAAAAGTTGTTGATCCCACATGGAGTTTCCCCTGAGGCTACACTATTCAGAGTGGATACTTAGATGGTTGACCCCACTAGCTCCACCCTTGGCACTCACTTCTCAGGGAAGCCAAGCATTAGTCCCCATGAATCCTCATGGTGCACTTTGTATCTCTACTAAGAACCATATGGGTGTGGGCTGCTACTAGAGGTCTGACCTCCTGCCCCAACAACTAGAAGATTTTTGGCTTCTAAAACAAAAAGGTGCTAGTAAGGGCATCCGCTTGTGTGGCCATACATGCGGCACTTTCAGCTTTGTAAATACAGAAGGATCCTAGCCCATAGGGGTTATGCCCTACAACTGATCAAATAAATTTGATCAAATGGGCTTATGGGGAGACATAGTGTTTGTATGAACTAATCAGCACATGTTATCCATAGTTTTCACCATGGATATAGTTATTTATAGTGGTTTCGAAGAAGATGGCTTTTCTTTTGCTACCACTTGTGTCGTTCTCTCCTCACTAGTTGTCCTAATGACCACACAGGGAGAAAGGCCCTCTAAGAATTAAACAAAAAGAGCCTATATCTCAAGACACAAAAGACAATGGTTAAATTTTAGTGCACCAATTGAAGTGTTTGCTAATCTATGAAAATAAGGCTCACAATAAATATCAAAAACCCCTGCCAAGGTCCTGCAACAAAGATCTATTAGTAGTTTGGATTGTTTGAAATAATCACCCCTTCTTGCAAGCACACAAGTTAGGTAAATTTTAGATCCAAAAGACTTTGGAAAAATAGGGGCCTTCAAAAAAATGATTTTGCTTTCAAGACAACTTGCACCAATTTCATTAGCTAGATCTGAAAAATGTTAGCCCAAAATAAACTAGATCTGAAATCAAAATGATGAAAAACTGAATCAATGAAACCAAAAATGTAATAATCAAACACAAACGTAGTTGTCACAGACACAGATGCTGCTAGAACACATAGATGTGCCTAGATCTGACACAGATGCGGCTCCTGAAATCAGACACATTTTCCTAACATAGATGCACCTGAAGACTTCACAGATATGACTATAGAATAAAAACACGTTTCCCAAAATTTGCAAAAAAATAAAATATTGTTGAATACACAAATGCGGTTTCGGATTTCACAGATCTGGAAGAAAATAAAAAATGCAATCCAAAAAGTGCACAGACGTGAAATATCAAAATGTTTTCAAAAATGTCAGATCTGCAACTTCAAAACAAAAATCTACAACAAAAGATGTTAAATGCAAAAGGGACAAGAGTCCCACCGGGCGTGCCAAAATGTATACAGTGAAAATGGATAAACAACAATGATGAAAGACTAAATGGATTCAACCACAAAACCCTAGCCTAACAACAACAAAGATCCACCATAACATATGAAGATTACCTAAGACAATGTAAATCAAATGAAATCACAAAGATTATACCATCACATGTCCAATAGGGTTTGAATCTCCATTCTTCCTATCTCCATTGATCTTGCTTGATATATTTGCTCTCAGATTTTATGTGCACAAGATCTCAACAAAGAACAGAAATGTGGTTGCAAGTAGGATTGCATATGAAAGTGCAAAGGCGTAGTATAGTCAATTGATCGAGTAGTCAGGTAGCTAGGGTTTGATAACGAAGGAAGAATCTCCTTATATAGAAGAAACCATAAGAAATGGAGGGATAAGATTGAGAGGTGTAAAAGATAAATGGTTGGCTATGATTAGAGGGTAGGAAGAGAAAATAAGAAAATAATGAGAGGGTAGGTAGTGTATGAATTAAGAGATGAATGACATGTGTCATAGTTAGAAAAGGTTAATGAATTAATTAAATAAATAAATATTTATTTAATTAATAGAAGAATTTAGGCTTAAAGTAATTAAATAAATAAAAATATTTATTTAATTTGACAAGACAATTTTAGGTGTCTACATTTTGCCCCTGTTTGAGACAATGCAGCTTGTCGCATTGTCTCAAAAAAGATAATATGAACTGATACAAAGTTGCCCCAAGATGGGAATGATATGCCCCCTCAAGAGATTTTGCCCCTCTTTTTCATTTGTTGTCAATGTGTCATATAGTTTCTCTATATTCTTCAATTTCCCTTCCTCTGTAATTTCATTCAATAGTATGTCAAGAGGGGCTAAGTCCTTATTTGTCCTCTTCTTCTTCTTGGGTGTCAGTTTCTTCTTCTTTGGTGTAGCCTTTCTTATCAGAGATCTCACTGCTTGTTGTTTTTGTCTTGTCCCCCTAGGTGAGGGTGTGGTTGCCGGTGAGGGATCTCTTTTCCTTACAACTCTCTTGAAAGTTGCAAGCATGTCATTCTCTAAAGATGTGCCAACCGGTGATAGGTGAGTTTTAGGTTGTGGAGTTGCTAACACATCCTCTGTTATACCGGTTTGTTCCATTATTTTATCCTTGATTTCCTTTTCTTGCCTAGAACCTTTTCTTACAACTGCCTTGATGGGATAGGGTTAGGGATAGACTACCCTAGTTATGCTCTTGCATCCTTTCCTTGGATCACTTGGTGTTCTCTACACACCCTAGGGTCTCTATGAGTTCCCTTTTTTTGAGGAATCCCTTGACCATGCCCAATCCACCCACTAATGAGTTGCAATGCTGCTCTTAAGGTCTCACCTACTCATGAGACTCAAAACCCCTTACTATGGCTAATAAGGGCTAATCTTGTTCCACACCTTGCAAGGTCTTAGCAAGGTTGTTTCAAGTCTATTTCATGGTCTTTCCACCCATTCATGAGCCCCCAAGAAGTTTCAAGATTCCAACCCCTTACTGATTTCACTATTTTGTGTTTTTGCCTTCAAATAGGGCTACAAGGATTACGACCAATTAGGCCTCCTAACCGGTCTTCTAGGGCTCCCTCTCACAAACTGTGCACAATCAACCTAATCTCCTAAAAAGGACTGCCATTCATTTGGCAAGGACTCAAGGATTTTCAAGGTTTTAGGCTTCCAAGTGTCCGTACACTGTCCTAGGTGGATTTTAAGGGTTTTGAGGGTTTTTGTGAGGGTTTTTAGGGTCTACCAAGGTCACAGTGACTGTTTTGAGTTTTAGCCACCTTTCTTGGATTGGTGGAGGCTCCTCCTTCACACAAATTATGCTTCACTCACTCCTTTGCACTTCCTCCAAAGGATGCACTCTCCACTATTCAACCTTGCTCTCCAAGACCTCTGCACCAACAACCATTCCTAACCGGGCACTGTCTAGTCTTGCCTAGGAATGGGGCTTTTCTTGGCCTCCTTGCATTTCCAAGTGCCCTACTTTCTTGAGACTATATTATAGGGTCTTCACATCCATTCCCCATGGTTTCATGGTGGTTCCACAACGAGGAATGGAATTAAGACTTCATTAGCAGAAACTGGTCCAAAACTGGACAGTGCCTAGACAATTTACAAACCATTTTCAAACACACTCTTTTGGTAAACCAAAACCTAAGATAAGTACTCAAAAAGAAATTATTTACACCATAGAATACAATCCACATAGTTTTGCACACAAATCAATCCATTAGTTTTCTCATTAACTTCATTCAATCTGACTAGTAACTCAAAAATAGTCACAGTCAAGCTTTTCTTCCTTGGGCCGTACAAACTCTGACATTAAACCCATGCATTTAGGGTTTACAAATACTTATACTACCTTTACCTTAGTCAGTGTGCCAAAATTAGGGCTCTCTATGCACAACAAGGGTCTATGACCATTTTGGGTGGAAAAGTTGCTTGACAACTTTTAAAAGTTGTCATGCAACTTTTGCATTCTTTGAGCAACTTTGCCATTGTTGCTTTTCATGACTCCTAAGCCTATTTTGGGATATCCTAAGGAAATAAAAATGCCAATAAGGCATAACACACATTCTAGGGACACTCAACCTCTCCTGCACAAGAAATCACATAAAAACACTAAGGACCTAAAACTAGGACCTGGTCTAGCATACATGAGCTCATGGCTCTTATTTTATGTACAATGGCTTCTAAAGAAGCATAACATCAACAAGATAAAGAAAGAGAAAGAGTTTGGAAGGGTGCTCTTGCACCATACTCCCCCTCTACACACAACTAAGAAATAGGAGAAGAGATGAGAGCCAGGTCTACGCCAAGCTTCTTAAACTTGCTCTCCTCCACCCATGTAGCTTCAAATACTGGTTGATCTGCCCATTTCACAAAGTGCTCCATGTAGACCTAGTTTCTAGTATACTTCTTCACCCTTGATTCTAAGTTCTCCTCTACTTTAGGCTTCTTCACTTGAGGTAAGGTGTTTACATCCAAGTCTTGTAACACCTTGGCTTGGTTCTCAGTCTGCTCTGCTATCTCTCCCTTGTACATTACCAGACCAGCAACATTAAAGACTGGTGAAATGGCTAACTCTGAAGGTAAATCAACCTTATCGGCGTTCTCACCATATTTTTCTAGAATTTGACAAGGTCCTACCCTCTTCATCTGCAGTTTGGTAGGCTTACCACTTTGCATCCTACCTTTGCTCAAATGGACCATCACATAGTCACCCACCTTGAACTGAACTTCTCTCCTTTTCTCATCCACTTTGGCTTTCAGCTTTTGAGTGGATTCAAGGATGACATTCTTAACTTTCTCTTGTACTTCCTTGATGGTTTGAGTGAAGTCCTCTGCTTGCCCACTCTTCATCTCCAAAGTACCAAGGTCTCTCAACTCACATACTCCCCTTGGATGTCTGCCATACACAACCTCAAAAGGACTTTTACCAGTGGTTCTATTCACACTGTCATTATATGCATACTCTTTTTGAGGAATGATAAGGTCCCATGTCTAACCATATTCCTTAGTTAGACACCTCAACAAATTGCCGAACACCTTGTTGATGACTTCAATTTGACCATCTGTTTGAGGATGGTAAGCTGAGCTAAATGACAAGTTAGCTCCTAGTCTCCTCCACAATGTTTGCCAAAAATGACCCCATGAACTTGTTGTCCCTATCTGAAAAAATGCTTAAAGGGAGTCCATGAATCCTAAAAATCTCTTTGAAGAAGAGATGTGCAACATAGCTAGCATCATGTGCAGTCTTACATGGTATAAAATGACTCATCTTTGAGAATCTATCTACTACCACATAGATGTTGTCCATACCTGTTTTAGGCTTGTGAAGTCCTACTACAAAGTCCATGCTTATACATTCCCAAGGTCTATTATGGACTGGAAATGGTTGATAGAGACCGGCATTACTTGATCCTCCTTTTTGTCTTTGGCATACTCCACATTGTTCTACATATCTTTTCACATCCCTTGGCAACTTTGGCCAATAGTAGTACCTTTGTACTAAGTCGAGGGTCTTATTAATCCCAAAGTGTCCACTCAAATGGCAATTATGCTTCTCTTGGATGAGGATCTCCCTCATAGATCCTCTAGGTTCACACAACTGGTTACCTTTAAAGAAGAGACCATTTTGGAGAGTGTAATCTGCAAACTCACCATGGAAATGGTTCTCAAACTCTTTGCAAACCTTGTAAGCTGATGAGAAATCTTCATCTCCTTCATAGAGGTCTTTGAAACCTTCTATGCCTATACTCTGTAACTGTAGTTCTTGAACTATCAACAACTTCCTGCTTAATGCATCTGCCACCTTATTAAGTTGCCCCTTCTTATACTTGATGGTGAAGGTAAATGATTGGAGATATTCCATCCATTTCAAATGTCTATTGCTGAGCTTGTCTTGAGTGTTGATATATCTCAATGCCTGATTGTCTGTGAACACTACAAATTCTTTTGGGAGTAGGTAATGCCTCCATTTCTTTAGAGACTACACTAAGGCATATAACTCTAGGTCATAGGCTAAGCACTTCTTCTTTGATTCATTAAGCTTCTCACTGAAAAATGCCCCAGGTCTTCCCTCTTGACTCAATACACCACCTACTCCAATTCCACTTGCATCACACTCCAAAGTGAATAGCTTATCAAACATAGGTAGGAGAAGGATAGGTTTTGTGGCTACTTATTGCTTCAACAATTGAAATGCTTTGTCAGCCTGCTCAGTCCATATAAACTTAGTTTTAAGACTTCCCTTAATGGTGTCAAGGACTAGTGCACATATACTACTGAAATTCCTCACAAACTTCCTATAGAATTGAGCTAGTCCATGGAAACTTCTAACTTCGGTCCCTGTTTTAGGTGCAGGCCAATTCAAGATTGCCTCCACTTTGCTTGGATCCATCTTCAAGGTTCCCTTAGACACCACAAATCCTAAGTAAACCAGCTCTTGCTTCAAGAAGTCACACTTCTCTAGGTTGATGGATAGCTTCTCCTCGTGCAACCTCTCTAAGACTAACCTCAAATGCTCAAGGTCCTCTTCTTTGGTTCTACTATATATGAGAGTGTCATCTAGGTACACCACCACAAATCTACTTGTGAAATCCTTCAACACTTCATTCATCAACCTCATGAAGGTGCTTGGAGCATTGATGAGTCCAAATGGCATCACATGCCATTCATACAATCCCTCCATGCTTTTAAAAGTAGTCTTCCACTCATCATCCTCCTTAATTCTTCTCTGGTGATAACCACTTTTAAGGTCTAGCTTGGTAAAATACATATCCCCTCCTAAACAATCCATTAGATCCTCTATTCTATGAATAGGAAACCTATACCTTATGGTAATCCTATTAATTTCTCTTGAGTCAGTGCAAAGTCTCCACTTACATCCCTTTTTTGATGCTAGCACTACCGGGATTGCACATGGGCTGATGCTCTTCTTAATCAGTCCTTGTTCCAATAACTCTTGCACTTGCCTTGCTACCTCCTTATTCTGATCAGGTGTGAGCTTATATGCATCCTTTTTAGGTAGGGATGCACTAGGAACAAAGTCTATTTGATGGCTTATAGACCTTCTAGGTGGGAGTGTTGCAGGTGTTCCATCACTCACTATGTCCTTATGCTCTTGCAACATTTACTTCACCTCCTTGGGTATTTCTGCTTGCAACTTGTCATCTTCCTCCTTTGGTTTCACAAAGATGGCACACTTCACTATCTCCTCCTCATGTAGCAAGTTCAAAAACTCTTTACCAGTAGCCATTAAGACACTAGGTGTCTTTGAAGTTCCCTCTTCATTCTCTGTTAAGGACTGAATTTTGAAGGTCTTGTTGTCCTTCTTAAAGGAAATGGAGTTCTCCTCTCCATAATAGATCACCTTCCTATCAAATTTCCTAGGTCTTCCTAGCAATAAGTGACAAGCAGCCATAGGTAACACATCACAAAGGATTTTATCCTTGTATCCTCCAATAGAAAACAATACCCAAGTCTGTTCATTGACCAACACACTCTGCTCATGATTCAACCATGTTACCTTGTATGGGTTAGTGTGGGGTATCCTTGTGAGTTTCAACTTCCTAACTACCTCTTCTGATATGATATTGTCAGTTGAGCCTGAATCAACTATCACCTTGCACACTTTACCCAGAATCTTGCATCTCACCCTAAATAATGCTCTCCTATGTTTGGGTTCCTCCTTAACCGACTGTCTGATCAAAATCCTATTGAACATCAGATTCTCACCAACTTCTGATTCAATCTAATCCACATTTAGTGTCCTTTTGGTTGAAGAGTCTTCATGTGCATAAGCAACCCTCTTTCCACTATTTGATGATGTAGGCTTGTCAGGGCATCTATATGTCGGGTGTCCCAATTGTCCACAATTGTAACACTTCATAGTTGCAAAATAGGAGTTACCTCTACCAGTACCTCTGCCCCTAGGACCACCTTGTGCACCTCTTCCTCTAGGATGTCCTCCCCTAAGATTGGCTTCACTACCATGTTCAGTCAACTTGGCTTCTCCTTGGTTCGTCTGCTCATTTGTCTTGCTTTGGTAACCACCTTAGTGGTTCATTTGATCTCTACCTCTTCCTCTACCCCTGCTATTGGAGTCTCCTTTCCTTTTGTTTTTCTCTTCTCCCTTGGCAACAAGCTGATGACACTTCTGGAAAGTAGTAGGAGTCCATAGGCTTATCTCCTCTTGAATGTTCGACTTTAGGTTGCTTAGATACCTAGCCACCTTAATGGATTCATCATCTTGAACTTTAGATCTAAGACAACTTTTGAAACTCCTCTATATAGGAGGCCACATCAAGATCCTTCTACTTCAATCCTTGTCTCTTCTTATGAAGTTGGACTTCATAATCCTCTGGTAAGTAGTTCTCCTTAATCTTACCCACCATAGCTTACCAATTTGCAATAGGTAGCTTTCCCATACTAACTCTTTCTTCTTGCAAGTACTTCCACCATGTCAAAGCTGCTCCCCTTAATCTTGATTTGGCAACTTTAACCTTCTGAGCCTTTGTCAATCCTTCAGACTCAAAGTGGTTTTTCATGCCCTCAATCCATTACATAACAGTGTCTATGTCCATTCTTCCACTGAAATGTGGCAATCCTTCAAAAGCTTTGGTGTTCAAAGCTTTAATAGCTTTCATAAATGGTTCTTCATTGAACAAGGGATCTGGTTCAGGGATAATATCATCTAGGTCTATAGTCTTCTTGCCTTTACCCTTAGTGTCTTCATCCCAAGGTCCTTGTGTCCTCTGATTCACCACTTCGTACAGTTTATCCCTCATCTCACTCACAGCTTCTTCAAGGAGTCTATTCTTCTCCTTTTGTTCTTCCACCTCTCTAGCTAGCTTTGCATTAGTAACCATTCTACTCTCCCCTACTGATTAACCAGTATATAGATACATACATAGTCCAACAAGTCTTTTACTTGCTCTAATACCAATCCGATGGGATGGGGTTAGGGATAGACTAGCCTAGTCTATGCTCTTGGATCCTTTCCTTGGATCACCTGGTGTTCTCTACACACCCTAGGGTCTCTAGGACTTCCCTTTGCTTGAGGAATTCCCTAACCATGCCCAATCCACCCACCAATGAGTTGCAATGCTGCTCCTAAGGTCTCACCTACTCATGAGACTCAAAACCCCTTACTATGGCTAATAAAGGCTAATCTTGTTCCACACCTTCCAAGGTCCTAGCAAGGTTGTTTCAGGTCTATTTCATGGTCTTTCCACCCATTCACATGCCCCCAATAAGTTTCAAGATTCCAACCCCTTACCGATTTCACTATTTTGTGTTTTTCCCTTCAAATAGTGCTACAAGGATTAGGACCAATTAGGCCTCCTAACCGGTCTTCTAGGGTTCCCTCTCACAAATGGTGCACAATCAACCTAATCTCCCAAAAAGGACTGCCATTCATTTGGCAAGGACTCAAGGATTTTCTAGGTTTTAGGCCTCCAAGTGTCTGTACACTATCCTAGGTGGATTTTAAGGGTTTGGAGGGTTTTTGTGAAAGTTTTTAGGGTCTGCTAGGGTCATAGTGACTATTTTGAGTTTTAGCCACCTTGTGTGGATTGGTGGAGGCTCCTCCTTCACACCAATGATGCTTCACTCACTCCTTTGCATTTCTGCTAAAGGATGCACTCTCCACTATTCAACCTTGCTCTCCAAGACCTTTGCACCAACAACCATTCCTAACCGGGCACTGTCCAGTCTCGCCTAGGGATGGGGCTTTGCTTGGCCTCCTTGCATTTCCAAGGGCCCTACTTCCTTGGGACTATAGTACAGGGTCTTCACATCTAGTCCCCATGCTTTCATGGTGGTTCCACAACAGGGAATGGAGTTAAGACTTCATTAGCACAAACCGGTCCAAAATTGGACAGTGACCTGACAATTTACAAACTATTTTCAAACACACTCTTCCAGTAAACCAAAACCTAAGCTAAGTACTCAAAAAGAAAGTATTTACACCATAGAAGAAAATCCACATAGTTTTGCACACAAATCAATCCATTAGTTTTCTCCTTAACTTCATTCAATCTGACTGGTAACTCAAAAATAGTGATAGTCAAGATTTTCTTCCTTGGGCCATACAAACTCTAACATCCAACCCATGCATTTAGGGTTTTCAAATACATATACCACCTTTACCATAGTCAGTGTGCCAAAATTAGTTCTCTCCATGCACAACAAGGGTCTATGACCATTTTGGGTGGAAAAGTTGCTTGACAACTTTTAAAAGTTGTCATGCAACTTTTGCATTCTTTGAGCAAATTTGCCATTGTTGCTTTTCATGACTCCTAAGCCTATTTTGGTCTATCCTAAGGACATCAACATTCCAATAAGGCCTAACACACACTCCGAACACACTCAACCTCTCCTGCACAAGAAATCACATAAAAACACTAAGGACCTAAAACTAGGACCTGGTCTAGCACACATGAGCTCATGGCTCTTATTCATGTACAATGGCTTCTAAAGAAGCATAACATCAACAAGAAAAAGAAAGAGAAAGAGTTTGGAAGGGTTCTCCTGCACCATACTCCCCCTCTGCACACAACTAAGAAATAGGAGAAGAGATGAGAGCCAGGTCTACGCCAAGCTTCTTGAACTTGCTCTCCTCCACCCATGTAGCTTCAGATACTGGTTGATCTACCCATTTCACTAAGTGCTCCATGTAGACCTGGTTTCTAGTAGACTTCTTCACCCTTGATTCTAAGATCTCCTCTACTTTAGGCTTCTTCACTTGAGGTAAGGTGTTTACATCCAAGTCTTGTAACACCTTGGCTTGGTTCTCAATCTGCTCTGCTATCTCTCCCTTGTACTTTACCAGATCAGCAACATTAAAGACTGGTGAAATGGCTAACTCTTAAGGTAAATCAACCTTATAGGCATTCTCACCATATTTTGCCAGAATTTGACAAGGTCCTACCCTCTTCATCTACAGTTTGGTAGGCTTACCACTTTGCATTCTTGCTTTTCTCCAATGGACCATCACATAGTCACCCACCTTGAACTAATCTTCTCTCCTTTTCTCATCCACTTTGGCTTTCAGCTTTTGAGTGGATTCAAGGATGGCCTCCTTAACTTTCTCTTGTACTTCCTTGATGGTTTGAGTGAAGTCCTCTGCTTGCCCACTCTTCATCTCCAAAGTACCAAGGTCTCTCAACTCACATACTCCACTTGGATGTCTGCCATACACAACCTCAAAAGGACTTTTACCAGTGGTTCTATTCACACTGCCATTATATGCATACTCTTCTTGAGGAATGATAAGGTCCCATGTCTAACCATATTCCTTAGTTAGACACCTCAAAAAATTGCCTAACACCCTATTGATGACTTCAATTTGACCATCTGTTTGAGGATGGTAAGCTGAGCTAAATGACAAGTTAGTTCGTAGTCTCCTCCATAATGTTTGCCAAAAATGACCCATGAACTTGTTGTCCCTATCGAAAACAATGCTTAAAGGGAGTCCATGAATCCATTTTAGATGTCTATTGCTTAGCTTCTCTTGAGTGTTGATGTAACTCAATGCCTGATTGGCTATGAACACTACAAATTCTTTTGGGAGTAGGTAATGCCTCCATTTCTTTAGAGATTGCACTAAGGCATATAACTCTAGGTCATAGGCTGAGTACTTCTTCTTTTCTTCATTAAGCTTCTGATTGAAAAATGCCACAAGTCTTCCCTCTTGACTCAATACACCACCTACTGCAATTCCACTTGCATCACACTCCAAAGTGAATAGCTTATCAAATGTAGGTAGGAGAAGGATAGGTTTTGTGGCTACTTCTTGCTTCAACAATTGAAATGCTTTGTCAGCCTGCTCAGTCCATTTAAATTTAGTTTTAAGACTTCCCTTAATGGTGTCAAGGACTAGTGGACATATACCACTGAAATTCCTCACAAACTTCCTATAGAATTGAGCTAATCCATGGAAACTTCTAACTTTAGTCCCTATTTTAGGTGTAGGCCAATTCAAGATTGCCTCCACTTTGCTTGGATCCATCTTCAAGGTTCCCTTAGACATCACAAATCCTAAGTAAACCACCTCTTACTTCAAGAAGTCACACTTCTCTAGCTTGGTGGATAGCTTCTCCTCATGCAACCTCTCTAAGACTAACCTCAAATGCTCAAGGTGCTCTTCTTTAGTTCTGCTATAGATGAGAATGTCATCTAGGTAAACCACCACAAATCTACCTATGAAATCCTTCAACACTTCATTCATCAACTTCAGGAAGGTGCTTGGAGCATTGGTGAGTCCAAACAACATCACAAGTCATTCATACAATCCCTCTGTGGTTTTAAAAGCAGTCTTCCACTCATCACCCTCCTTAATTCTTATATGGTGATAGCCACTTTTAAGGTCTAGCTTGGTAAAATACATAGCCCCTCCTAAACAATCCATTAGATCCTCTATTCTAGGAATAGGAAACCTATACCTTATGATAATCCTATTAATTTCTCTTCAGTCAGTGCAAAGTCTCCACTTACCTCCTTTTTTTGATGCTAGCACTAACGAGACTGCACATGGGCTGATGGTCTTCTTAATCAGTCCTTGTTCCAATAACTCCTACACTTACCTTGCTACCTCCCTATTTTGATCAGGTGTGAGCTTATATGCAACCTTGTTAGGTAAGAATACAGTAGGAACAAAGTCTATTTAATGGCTTATAGACTTTCTAGGTGGGAGTGTTGTAGGTGTTCCATCACTCACTATGTCCTTATGCTCTTGCAACATTTGCATCACCTCCTTGGGTATTTCTGCCTGCAACTTGTCTTCTTCCTCATTTGGTTTCACAAAGATGGCACACTTCACTATCTCCTCCTCATGTAGCAAGTTCAAAAACTCTTTACCAGTAGCCATTAAGACACTAGGTGTCTGTGAAGTTCCCTCTTCATTCTCTGTTAAGGATTGAATTTTGAAGGTCTTGTTGTCCTTCTTAAAGGAAATGGAGTTCTCCTCTCCATCAAAGATCACCTTCCTATCAAATTGCCAGGGTCCTCCTAGAAATAAGTGACATGCATCCATAGGTAAGACATCACAAAGGATTTTATCCTTGTATCCTCCAATAGAAAACTCAACCCAAGTCTATTCATTGACTAGCACACTCTGCTCATGATTCAACCATGTCACCTTGTATGGGTTAGTGTGGGGTATCCTTGTAAGTTTCAACTTCCTAACTACCTCTTCTAATATGATATTGTCATTTGAGCCTGAATCAACTATCACCTTACACACTTTACCAAGAATCTTGCATCTCACCCTAAACAATGCTCTCTTATGTTTGGGTTCCTCCTTAACTGACTGTCTGATCAAAATCCTATTGAACATCAAATTCTCACCAAATTCTAATTCAATCTGGTGCACATCTAGTGTCTTGCTACTTGAAGAGGCTTCATGTGCATAAGCAACCCTCTTTCCACTGTTTGATGATGTAGGCTTGTCAGGGCATCTATATGTTGAGTGTCCCAATTTTCCATAATTGTAACACTTCATAGCTGCAAAATAGGAGTTACCTCTACCAGTACCTCTGTCCCTACTTGGACCACCTTGTGCATCTCTTCCTCTAGAATGTCCTCCTCTAGGATTGGCTTCACTATCATGTTCAGCCAACTTGGCTTCTCCTTGGTTCGTCTGCTCATTTGTCTTGCTTTGGTAACCACCTTAGTGGTTCATTTGATCTCTACCTCTTCCTCTACCCCTGCTATTGGAGTCTCCTTTCCTTTTGTTTTTCTCTTCTCCCTTGGCAACAAGCTGATGACACTTCTGGAAAGTAGTAGGAGTCCATAGGCTTATCTCCTCTTGAATGTTCGACTTTAGGTTGCTTAGATACCTAGCCACCTTAATGGATTCATCATCTTGAACTTTAGATCTAAGACAACTTTTGAAACTCCTCTATATAGGAGGCCACATCAAGATCCTTCTACTTCAATCCTTGTCTCTTCTTATGAAGTTGGACTTCATAATCCTCTGGTAAGTAGTTCTCCTTAATCTTACCCACCATAACTTTCCAATTTGCAATAGGTAGCTTTCCCATACTAACTCTTTCTTCTTGTAGGTACTTCCACCATGTTAAAGTTGCTCCCCTTAATCTTGATTTGGCAACTTTAACCTTCTGAGCCTTTGTTAATCCTTCACACTCAAAGTGGTTTTCCATGCCCTCAATCCATTCCATAATAGTGTCTATGTCCATTCTTCCACTGAAATGTGGCAATCCTTCAAAAGCTTTGGTGTTCAAAGCTTTAATAGCTTTAACAAATGGTTCTTCATTGAACAAGGGATCTGGTTCGGGGATGATATCATCTAGGTATATAGTCTTCTTGCCTTTACCCTTGGTGTCTTCATCCCAAGGTCCTTGTGTCCTCTGATCCACCACTTCCTATAGTTTATCCCTCATCTCACTCACAGCCTCTTCAAGGAGTCTATTCTTCTCCTTTTGTTCTTCCACCTCTCTAGCTAGCTCTACATTAGTAACCATTCTGCTTTCCCCTACTGATTTACCAGTATATAGAGACATACATAGTCCAACAAGTCTTTTACTTTCTCAAATACCAATCTGATGGGATGAGGTTAGGGATAGACTAGCCTAGTCTATGCTCTTGGATCCTTTCCTTGGATCACCTAGTGTTCTCTACACACCCTAGGGTCTCTAGGACTTCCCTTTGCTTGAGGAATCCCTTGACCATGCCCAATCCACCCACCAATGAGTTGCAATGCTGCTCCTAAGTTCTCACCTACTCATGAGACTCAAAATGCCTTACTATGGCTAACAAGGGCTAATCTTGTTCCACACCTTCCAAGGTCTTAGCAAGGTTGTTTCAAGTCTATTTCATGGTCTTTCCACCTATTCATGAGCCCCCAAGAAGTTTTGAGATTCCAACCCCTTAAAGATTTCACTATTTTGTGTTTTTGCCTTGAAATAGGGCTACAAGGATTAGGACCAATTAGGCCTCCTAACCAGTCTTCTAGGGCTCCCTCTCAAAAATGGTGCATAATCAACCCAATCTCCCAAAAAGGATTGCCATTCATTTGGAAAGGACTCAAGGATTTTCTATGTTTTAGGCCTTCAAGTGTCCATACACTATCCTAGATGGATTTTAATGGTTTTGAGGGTTTTTGTGAGGGTTTTTAGGGTCTGCCAGGGTCACAGTGACTGTTTTGAGTTTTAGCCACCTAGTTTGGATTGTTGGAGGCTCCTTCTTCACACCAATGATGCTTCACTCACTCCTCTTCACTTCCTCCAAAGGATGCACTCTCCACTATTCAACCTTGTTGTCCAAGACCTCTGTACCAACAACCATTCCTAACTGGGCACTGTCCAGTCTCACCTAGGAATGGGGCTTTGCTTGGCCTCCTTACATTTCCAAGGGCCCTAGTTTCTTGGGACTATAGTATAGGGTCTTCACATCCATTCCCCATGGTTTCATGGTAGGTCCACAACAGGGAATGGAGTTAAGACTTCATTAGCACAAACCGGTCCAAAACTGGATAGTGACGAGACAATTTACAAACTATTTTCAAACACACTCTTCTGGTAAACCAAAACCTAAGATAAGTACTCAAAAAGAAATTATTTACACCATAGAAGAAAATCCACACAATTTTGCACACAAATCAATCCATTAGTTTGCTTGGTAACTTCATTCAATCTGATTGGTAACTCAAAAACAGTGACAGTCAAGCTTTTCTTCCTTGGGCCATACAAACTCTGACATCCAACCCATGCATTTAGTGTTTTCAAATACTTATACCACCTTTACCTTGGTCGGTGTGCCAAATTTTGGGCTCTCCATGCACAACAAGGGTCTATGACCATTTTGGGTGGAAAAGTTGCTTGACAACTTTTAAAAGTTGTCATGCAACTTTTGCATTCTTTGAGCAACTTTGCCATTGTTGCTTTTCATGACTCCTAAGCCTATTTTGGGCTATCCTAAGGACATCAACATGCCAATAAGGCCTAACACACATTCCAGGCACACTCAACCTCTCCTGCATAAGAAATCACATAAAAGCATTAAGGACCTAAAACTAGGACTTGGTCTAGCACACATGAACTCATGGCTCTTATTCATGTACAATGGCTTCTAAAGAACCATAACATCAACAAGACAAAGAAAGAGAAAGATTTTGGAAGGTTACTCCTACACCATGCGTCAACCTTTTTCACTCTTTTCTTAGATTTTATTTGGCTTTCAATAGTTTCTGCACTACCGAATACTTCTTCCTTAGGTTCTTTAGGGGCTTCTAGAAGTGCTTTAGCATAAGTTTCAATTATATGATCATCTATTTCATAGCCCATATTTGTTACCCAAACTATCCTAGGGATGACTGATTCCATCCAGATATCATCCTTCTTGATTACAAAACATATTTCATCCTTATATTTATCAACAATCTTTTGTTATAATCTGATTCTTTTCTTCATTTTGGCTTTAAGTGCTTGAAGGAAATCATGGATATTGTTTTCCTTATCTTTTCCCATGTTATTGAATAGTTTTATTAGCTATTTCCCTACTGGTATATCATATCCAAGTTCTTTGTAGCCTATACCGAGAACCTATTTGGTTATATGTAGCATTAGACATACTAGCAAATTTCCAAATTTAAAAGTTCCTTTCTTGTCCTTCTTAATCTTGCCTAAATTATCAATTAATTCATCCTTCAACCACTCACATACATCAATATTCACATTATCTGTGACCATATCATAAGCACTCTTAATGCATAGACTTGAAACTGAATTGAGTCTATTTGCATGAGTAGCTTTATATCCTAATATCATGCTGATAAATCTTACATTAATATCTGTTACATCATTTACTCTTAAGGACCTTCTGTCGGATATGCCACCAGTTAGGTTTATAACTAGGCCATTGGAGACCTTTTTAGTCTTGTTTGGCCTTTTACCAGTGGTTGGTAACCCTGTGATAGCTTTCACAGCTTTCTTGGTGATTTTGTGAATTGCATCTAACCAAAAAAATTCACTATGTACCCTGCTTAAGACTATCCTAATCACATCCTTGGGGAATTTAGGAATGCTAAGGATCTCTGTAAATCCTAAGGTTTCAATGATCTTATGTTCATCTTTTACATTTCTGGATTCATCACATATGACAGTTTTAAACATGGTTTTAATCTCTTCATCTCCTAGTTCCTCAATGTTGCAGTGAATGTAAATTCTGGGGTCTTCAGCATAAACAACTCCCTTAGGAATTTGAGAAAAAGCACCTAAGGTATCATCTTTCTTTGCTACTTCGAGAACTAATTGAAATAAGGGCCTAGGTCTTTTTATAACTTTGACAATAGTAGGGTTTGCTATATATTCAAGTGCAGAGGTGGATGCCATGATAAAATACCTTTTACTACCTTTAGGATGGATGATTGCTTGAAGTGTTCTTGCCTCTTGCTTGAAATGCCTTACCTCGGAATCTTCACGCTCTCTTGGTAAAATGAAATGGAGCCAAAACCTCAAATTTATAGTGTCTTTTTTCCATCTACCACATTAAATGCATGCTGGTTAAGTATTCACTTAACATTGTCTGTCGGTAATAAGTAATTTCCAACTTCTCATCTCTAACCGAGGGAATAATAGCACGTGTCATTAGATTGCCAAACCCTCAAGGAAACTTTCTTCAATTAGATGAAGAACTTCCTATTGGTGGAGCACTGCTCTATCCTATCGGTGAAGCATCACTCTATCCTACCAGTGAAGCATTGACTGGTTCTATCGGTGGAGGAGTATTCCCAATATTTAGATCAGCTTTTCTGATCTATTGTTTTGAGAACTCTTGCTTAACCTCTTCAACTTTTTCTTTACCCTTCAAGCTAGAACTTTTGTTGTCTACAGGTGATCCTTTACTTCTACATAATTTTGCAATATGTCTAATCTTGTTACATGCATAGCAAGTTACGTTATTCTTCTGAATATATTTCCCATAACCTATGCCAGTTTGTGTTCTGCATTGATTAGATAAATGTCCAAATCTTCCACAAACATAACATTTCACATTCATTCTACAATTTTCAGAGTTGTGATCGACTTTGTTGCATTTTGAACATTGACCGGTGGGTGTGTTGATATTCTGATAATTTCTAGATCTACATTCATTTTCTCTATGACCATACTTGTTACAGTTAAAGCATTTTCCATTGAATTTATAAGCATTAGGTTGTCTTATCAGTTTGCTATGATCCTGAGTATTTGCGGTACCGAAACTTTCACCAACTTCAAAGCCAATTCCAAAAGTGTCACCTTTACGTTTTTGATTCTTCAACAAGGTGCCAAGTTCCTCTGAGCTTTTCTTGAATTTTTCTTTATGTTAATTTGCAGTTTCTAGTTCTCTTTCAAAGCCCTCTTTCTGTCTCATCAGCTCATTGGAGTCATTCTGAGTGTGCATCAAATTTGTCTTCAATAAATCATTTTCATAGCTAAGTCTTGTGTTCTCATTTGCTGCATCACTTAGTCTTCTGGTCAATTCATCTTCATTCTTCTTCCTATCCTCAATTTCTTTACAAAATCTCATAGTCATATCCTGCATCTCATTCTTTGTTGTCATGTTCTCCAGTTTTAGCTTGCTAATCTAATCATTAAGTGATTCCTTTTCATCATTCTCATTTTGCATCTTTTCACAATGTTCTCTTCTCTTATTTCTTGCAACAGTAAGATTCTCTTGAAGTGCCTAAATGATATCCTGAGCTACCTTTAAATCATCTTCTAGTTTGATATTTTTCAATTTTTCTATATCATAGTCTGAGAGAGCTCCTTCAAGTTGCTTCATCAAATTTTCCATCTTTACCGGTGTCAAGATATTCCTCAAGCTGTTAGGCTTCTGAAAATAGAGGACCAAGCTCTAATACCAATTTTTAGGATTCCCACAGATACTGAGAGGGGGGGTGAATAAGTATCTGACCAGTATATAGAATTTGTTATCTTAAAACATGCAGAACATATTATAACAGTGTACCGGTATGCAAGAAATAATGAAATAAATAGAATTAAAAACATCGACATGAAAAGCACACCATGACACAATGATTTAACGAGGAAACCCAGTGTGGGAAAAACCTCAGTGGGATTTGTGACCCATAATATCCACTTACTAGCCAATAAGAGAATATTACTTACAAGAGGGGCCTGCACATGCAGGAAGGCCAACTGCCTAGAGCTCACTGCTCGATTGGAAGTCTCACTGACTTATAATATCGATTATACAAATCCAATATATTGTACTACTTTACAATAGCATCTATAATGCCTGATCTAGTACTAGTTGCTGCTCTACTTCTTACATAAACCCTTTAACCTATATTTCACATAATAGGTCTGCCTTAATATTTCACTTACTTCACTTTATTAACTTCCTTACAAAATGTCTACAATGATCTCTTTTATATATAAGAGTCATTTTACAACATGCCAAGTCAGCTTACAAAGTTTTTACAATAATAAACAAAATATAATATAACAAAATTCTATTGGCCTCTGTGCCGGTATACTTCCTTTCTTTGTGCCAGTGCCGGTGTCCTGAGGGCCAATGTAGAGTGTGATCATTGATGCCGGTGAACAATCTTGCTGGTGTAATGCCTTGTTGGCACCATAGGATTATAAGGTTGCCATCAATGACAAAACCTTCAATCACCTACAATGTCTCATTGGAGTGTCCATATGCCAACAAAGTGTGTATGTAAAAATTGATGAAGATATGCACAAAGGATGTCAATCATAGGTTAACCAGTATGGTGACTCCGGTAATGAACATGAGAAAGTTCAGTCAGATACTGAACTAGAGGTAGCATCCAAGAAGGTCCCCAACTGGTATGTATAGTTGAATCACCCAAAAGAGAAAATTTTGGGAAATATGAGTGATGGTGTGCAAGCTAGAAGAAGACTTGCTCGAAATGATGAACAAGTCAACCTATGCCTCATGACTGAAGTTGAACCCAAAACATTCAATGAGGTGAGTAAAAGACAAGAATGGATGGACGTCATAGAAGAAGAATTGTGCTAGATTGAGAAGAACAAGACTTGGGAATTAGTCCCTAGACTGGAAGACAAGAACATCATTGGCACAAAATGGGTATACTAGAATAAGATGAATACAAAAGGTAAGATTATTCGGCATAAAGCTAGACTAGTGTGCAAGGGATACTCTCAGGTAGAGGGAATTGACTTTGAAGAAACATTTGTACCGGTAGCTAGATTAGAAGAAATTAGAATGTTTCTAGCCTTCTCTACCTACAAAGGTTATAAAGTATACTAAATGGATGTGAAATCTGCCTTTCTAAAAGAAAATCAGGAAGAAAAAGTGTAAATGGAGCAACCAGAAGGATTTCTGCTGCATGATGATGAGACATTTGTGTGCAGATTGAAGAAGGTCTTGTATGGTCTAAAGAAAGCTCCTAGAGCATGGTATTCAATATTAGATCAGTACCTAAAGGAGCAGGGACTCAAAAAGTGGAGTGCAGATAGGAATTTGTACATAAAGAAAGATGGGAACCACATGATCATTGTGGTTGTGTATGTAGATGATATTATCCTTGGAGGCAACAAGGAAACTCTTTACAAAGAATTTGCTGATCAAATGCAGTCAAAATTTGAGATGCCAATGCTTGGTGAATTGACATACTTCCTTGGTCTGCAGATATTACAACAAGATAAAGGAATCTTTATCTCACAAGTCAAGTATGCAAAGGAGATGTTGAAGAAATTCCAACTGGAAGACTACAAACCAGTAAGTACCCCCATGGTGACCGGCAATGAATTAAGAAAGAATTATGAATTAACATTAGTGGATCAAAATCTGTACAGATCTATGATAGGCATTCTACTGTATCTAACTGCCTCAAGACTAGATATAGTTCAGGCAGTGTGCATGGTGGCCAGATTCCAAGCTGCACCAAAACAATCACATATGAATGTTGTTAGCAGAATTTTTAGATATCTAGAAGGAATGCTTAGCTATGGCTTGTGGTATCCTAAACAAGGAGATTTTATTTTGGAAGCATACACTGATGCTGATTGGGAATGATGCATTGATGATAGAAAGAGCACAAGTGGTGGTGCATTCTTTCTAGGTGACAGGTTGGTCTCATGGCATAGCAAGAAGCAGGACTCAGTCTATCTATCTACTATTGAAGCTGAGTACATTTTTGTTTCTACATGCTATGCACAGGTGCTTTGGATGAAGCAAACTCTCAAAGACATATAGGTGGACATCAGTTATCCTATTCTCATTCGGTGTGACAATTTGAGTGCAATCAACATAGCAAAGAATCCAGTCATGCATTCCAGAACATAGCACATTACTATCAAATATCAGTTTCTTAGAGAAAATGTTGAAGGACAGGAGGTAAAGATGGATTATGTTCCTATTGGTGAATAAGTAGGAGACATCTTCACCAAACCATTATCGGTAAGCACTTTTGAGTATCTCCGACACAAGTTGGGAGTTGTGTCATCTATTTAGGTAGGCTTTATGTGGCTCTAGGGTAGCTTGGTGTGGATCAAAGGGGGAGTGCATAGTACCCTTTGTCATTGTGTCAAAGGGGGAGAAATGTACTGGTATGGAGTGAATCATGAGAAGTTGACATCAATGCCAAAGGGGGAGATTGTTGGCATTTTGGCACTAAGTTGTCATTGATGTCAACCGACATGATGGATATTCACATAAGAGGAAGATCAGGGAGTAGTTGGTGCCTGAATCAATGCAAAGGAAATCCGATTCAGGAAGTGCTCAAAAAGGAAACTATTGAAACACTTTAGGTGTTGACTGATTTCATGACAAAAGATTTGATTCGGGATTACCATTTCTAGAAAATGTGTGTTGGATAATGGAAACCATGTACAAAAGCATCCTTCAAGGATAGGTGATTGATCCAAGATAACTGGGATTGGATCTCATGGAGATTGTTTCAAAAAGAGGAAACACTTACTGCTTAGGTCTTTTTTGAATTGTGTTCTGGCGGGAAATCATGGTATAAGAAATAACAACTCAAGATAGAACTTGTTGATGTTGTGAAGGAGGAGATGGATTACAAGCCATAGAGAGATTTCTAAGAAAGTTGTAGTGTGCATGAGAAAGCATACTGGTGAGAGGATTCTACCGGCAAAACTATAATCTTACAGTTGAGCCTAATTGGCAAGGTGTGGCAGATCAGACATCATCCAAGTGTGACATAGTATGTTGAGAGACTTTGTGTGAGAGGGAGATAAAGATAACAGAGGTTGAGAATCAAAGAGAGTGATCTCTCAATCGACAGTGTGCGATTCAGTGAAGGAGAAAAGACTGTAAAATAGCAGAGAGCTATTTGATTAAAGAGTTGTAGAATTCATTTGCAACAAGAAGCCTTAATCATATTTAAACAGTATTTCAATATACATCACCAAGTTGAAGCTTGGTGCTCCTTGGGTTAGTGGCCAAAATCTTTGTAAGTCAGTGTTTTATCTATGAGGCTAGATTGGAGTAGTAGTCTCCAACAACTTTTCTCACTGAGGTTTTTCCCATATTGGGTTTTCCTCATAAATCTGGTGTTGTGAAGTTACTTGTGTGTGAATGATCTCTTTGGGCTTCTTTCTTGTCTTACTAGTATGACTATTTGGTAGCTAAGTGAATAACTAATATTCTGAGGTTAGATCAGAAAAGAGGAAAAGGTTAGGAACCACTGATTCACCCCCCTCTTAGTGGTATTATGTGTTCAACAATGATGTCTATTATGTGGAAGGCCTTAAGCATAATCTAGTGAGTGTGAGTCAGATGTGGGACAAAGGTTAAAAATTCACCTTTGACTCAACTAGTTGCCAGATAAAGAAAGACAATACCGATCAAGTTGTGGCAAAAGGAAAGAGAACAGATGGAAATGTTTATAATCTGAAGGAATGCTATGAGTCCCAATGTATGTTAGGACATGTAGATGAAAGTTGGTTGTGGCACCGAATATTAGGCAACATAAACTTTGATAACCTAGTTAAAGTAAGCAGAAAGGGGCATCCGAGGAATATTCCACCCATCATCAAACTGATAAGAAATTTTTGTGATGAATTTGTAAAAGGCAAGAAAACTAAAGTGAGCTTTAGGACAAAAGAGCACAACACCTCAAGACCACTTGAAATTGTGCATATAGATCTATGTGGTCCAACTAGGACAAGAGCACTTGCAAGTGAAAGATACTTTATGCTCTTCATTGATGACTACTGAAGAATAACATGGGTCACCTTCCTGCAAGATAAATCACAAGCATTTGAAAGATTCAAGATCTTTCGGAAGATGGTGGAGAAAGAAAGTGGGTGCAGGTAAAAATGCCTAAGATCAGAACGGGGTGGAGAATTTACTTCAAATGCATTTAAAGATTATTGTGAAAAGCATGGAATTAGAAGGAAACACTTAGCTCCTAGGACACCATAGAAAAATGGTGTGATAGAAAGGAAGAATAGAATAGTCAAGGAGATGGCCAAAACCATGTTAAATGAGGCCTGTCTACCAAACACATATTGGAAGGAAGTTGTTCATATTGCCGCATATACTTTGAACCGGGTTTAGTTAAGAACAAACAATAGAATGACACCTTATGAGTTGTGGTATGAACGGAAACCATCAGTCAAATACTTCAAATTATGTGGAAGCAAGTGCTTTATCAAGAAAGATATGGATGGTCTAGGAATTTTTTACTCCAAGAGTGATAAAGGAATCTTCCTTGGTTACTCATCTAACAACAAGGCCTACAAGTACTACAACAAAAGACTAAGAACAGTCGTTGAGAGTGTGCATGTAAAAGTTGATGAGCATATGCACAAAGAATGTCAACCATAGATCAACTGGTATGATAACTCTGGTGATGAAGATGATGAAGCTCAGTCAGTCATTGAAACAAAGTAAGCATCCAAGAAGGCCCCCAACCAATATGTACAACTGAATCACCCAGAAGAGAAAAATATGGGAAATAAGAGCGATTGTGCACAAACTAGAATTACACTTGCTTGGAATGATGAACAAGTCAACCTCTACCTCATGACTTAATTTGAACCCAAAAAATTCAATGAGGCCGATAAAAGACAAGAATGAATGGATGCCATGGAAGAAGAGCTGCAACAGATTGAGAAGAACAAAACTTGGGAATTAGTCCCTAGACCGGAAGACAAGAACATCATTGGCACAAAATGGGTCTGCCAGAATAAGATGAATGAAGAAGGTAAGATTGTTAGGCATAAAGCTAGACTAGAGTTCAAAGGATACTCTCACGTAGAGGGGATTGACTTTGAAGAAACATTTGCACTAGTAGCTAGATTAGAAGCAATTAGGATGTTTCTAGCCTTCTTTGCCTACAAAGGTTATAAAGTATACCAAATGGATGTGAAATCTACCTTTCTAAAAGAAAATTTGGAAGAAAAAGTGTACATGGAGAATCTGGAAGGGTTTCTACTGCATGATGATGAGATATTTGTGTGTAGATTGAAGAAGGCCTTGTATGGTCTAAAGCAAGCTCCTAGAGCATGGTATTCAATATTAGATTAGTACCTAAAGGAGCGGGGATTCAAAAAGGGGAGTGCAGATAGTAATTTGTACATAAAGAAAGATGGGAGCCACATGATCATTTTGGTTGTGTATGTAGATGACATTATCTTTGGAGGAAATAAGGAAACTCTCTGCAAAGAATTTGTTGATCAAATATAGTCTGAATTTGAGATGTCAATGCTTTGTGAATTGACATACTTCCTTGGTCTGCAGATATTATAGCAAGATAAAGGAATCTTTATCTTACAAGTCAAGTATGCAAAGGAGATGCTAAAGAAATTCCAACTGGAAGACTACAAACTAGTAAGTACCCCTATGGTGACCGATAGTAAATTGAGGAAGAATGATGAATCACCAATTGTGGATCAAACACTGCATAGATCCATGATAGGTAGTCTATTGTATCTAACTGCTTCAAGACCAGATATAGTTCAGGCTGTATGCATGGTGGCCAGATTCTAAGCTGCACCTAAGGAGTCACATATGAATGTTGTAAGAAGAATCTTTAGGTACCTACAAGGGACACTCAGCTATAGATTGTGATATCCTAAAAAAGGATATTTTATCTGGGAAGCCTATACTAATGTTGACTGGGCAGGTTACATTGATGATTGAAAGAGCACAAGTGGTGGTACATTCTTTCTAGGTGACCGGTTGGTCTCATGGTATAGAAAGAAGAAGGACTTGGTCTCTCTATTTATTACTGAAGCTGAATACATTGTTGCTGCTACATGCTACTCTCAGGTGCTTTGGATGAAGTAGACTCTCAAAGATATACAAGTGGACATCACAGATCCTATTCTCATCTGATGTGACAAATTGAGTGCAATCAACATAGAAAAGAATCTAGTAATGCATTCCAAAACAAAGCACATTGCTATCAAGTATCATTTTCTTAGAGAGAAGGTTGAAGGATAGGAGGTGAGGATGGATTATGTCCCTACTACAAAACAAGTAGTGGACATTTTCACCAAAACATTACCTGTAAGCACTTTTGAGTACCTCCGACACAAGTTGGGAGTTGTGTCATCTGTGTAGAAAGCATTTATGTGGCTCAGGGGGAGTTGATAGTGGTCCAAGGGGGAGCTTGGTATGGATCAAAGGAGGAGTGTACAATACCCTTTGTCATTATGTCAAAGAGGGAGAAGTGTACCGGTATATAGTGTCTTGCGACAAGTTGACATCAATGCCAAAGGGGGAGGTTGTTGTCACTTTGGCATTAAGTTATCATTGATGTCAACCGGTTTGGCAAGGTCACCGGTAAGAAAGAAAGTGTGACCAACATGATGGCAATGCACATGAGAGTGAGCAACCAGAATGAAGACTTATTGGTAAGGTAGAAACCGGAATGAAGGTTGTGTGTGTGTTAACATGTTGAGCAACAACTAGTAGAGCAATAAACCAGTTTGGAGGTTGGATGCCTATTTATGATGAAGAGGTAGAATGTTAGTGTTATCACAAACCTCCAGAGGGGAAGATGTGCTACTGGTGTAGTGTGCACTGCCGATTGACAGAAGAAGAAGGTCTCACTAGTAAAGGGATGTACCAGTATGAGGTTGCTGAATGATCAAGTTTGAACCAACTGTGTGTCCATGAGCTAAGTGATTGACCATGGTGATGCCAGGTGGAGCTGAGGTGGAAAATATGCAGAGGTCGGTAAAGCTAGCATCGACATGGGCTGGTGAAACTGCTAGTCGACATAAATGAAACAACCACAAATCATGGGATTGTAACTGACTAATGCATCTCAAGGAAGAAAGAATGACAAAGGAAGATTAGGGAGTAGTTGGCACCTAGATCAAATCAAAGGAAATCTAATCCATGAAGACCTCGAAAAGGAAATAGTTGAGTGTTCTGTGAGTCGACAGATTTCAAAGTAGGAAATCTTGTACGCGATTCCTATCTTTAGTAAGTATGCATTGGGTAATGGGAAATGTGAACAGATGCATCCCTGGAGTACAAGTGATCAACCCATGATAGACTGGATCAGATCTCATGCAGATTGTGTTGGGAAAAGGAAACCCTAACTGCTCTGAATTTGAATTACTTTTTGGCAGGAAACCATGAGATAAAGAGAGGAGCTCAAGATAGAGAAAGATGATGTTGTAGAGAAGAAGAAGAGAAAAAAGAGATTAAGTGCAAAGAAGAATTGTCATCCTTAGGACTTATTCTAATAAAGTTGCAGAGTAAGTGAGAAATAAAATTAGTGAGAGGGCTTAACCGGTAGTGATTGAGTACTGGTATAACTGCAGTTTCATAGTTAAGAAAAAATGATAAGGTGTGTTAGAGTAGACAACATCCAAGTGTGACACAATGTTTTGAGAGACTGTGTGAGAGAGAGAGATAACAGAGGCCAAGAATCAGAGAGAATAATCATACAACCAGTAGTGTGAGATTCAGTGGAGGAGAAAAGACTATCAACTGACAATAGGATATTTAATCAAGAGTTGCATAATTCATTTGCAACAAGGAGCCTTAACTGTATTCAAATTTTATTTTCAATATACATTGCCAAGTTGGAGCTTGGTGCAAGGGTTGGTGCTCCTTAGGGTGGTGCCCTAAAATAGAAGGGGTTGGTGCTCCTTGGGTTGGTGCCCTAAATCTTTGTAATTCAGTCTTTTACCTATGAGGCTGGATTGGAGTAGTAGTCTCTAGTAGCTTTTCTCACCGAGGTTTTTCCCACTTTGAGTTTTCCTTGTACATCCGGTGTTGTGAGTTGCATTTGTGTGATTGATCTCTTTGGCTTTCCTTCTTTCTTTACAGGTTTGATTGTTTAGTGCTTAAGTGTTTAACTGGTATTCTAAAATTTTCTTTGAAAGTCAAAAAGTTTAGGAACCACTGATTCACCCCCCCTCTCAGTGGTACTTTGTGTTCAACAAAGAAAAATTGTGATGACTTGATATCGAGGGGGTGTTTGAAATCTAGAAATGGACAATAAACTCATGGGCTATTAGGAGGCATGATTTGTCAGAAGTATGATGGTGTTCATGCCTGATAAAATGAATTTTTTTAGTTAAATGGCTCTTATAGCCAAGGTAAATCAAGATGCAATGGATTTATAAGCAGGTTTGTGTTAAAAGTGAAATGATCCAAATGATATGATGCACAGTATGTTCATACTGGGAGGGGTAATAGTGTAAATGTAAAAAGGGTATCATCAAAGGAGGTATAGTTTGAAAATCCACCTAGCTCCATTGTTGTTACAATAGAATGGGAAGTGAATATGAAAGGAAATGGGAAGATGAGGTGTGGTCTAGTCTGATTCAATTGCATGCAGAGAGAATTGATAAATGTATAGGCATGGTTTTTTCCTATGTGCACTCCACGTTGTATATTTGAGTCCAAGGATAAGTGGCAATAATGTGACATTCCTAGTAATTTTTAAATTATTTACCCTAGGGGAAAGACTATCTTCATTTATGGTGAGGAATTATAGTGGGTGGCTACTAGAATATTATTTTCATTAAAGGGATAAAACTCACTTGTAATTGTTTTCAATAATACTTGAAATGTGTTTCTCAGCAAAGAAGGGATATTCAAAAAATGACAAAATAAGATGATCACTACAAAAGGAGGAAAATTTTCTATTTCATTTAGAGTACTTTTATCCAAAAGAAGAAAATTTCCTATTTATGACCAGAGATAAAACATAGGCTACTAGCAGTGATGACAGAGGGCACTAATGTAGAAAATGACATTCACTATCACCAAAAGGGGTTTTGCTACTTTTAGCCACATAAAAAAGATAGAGGCTAAAGTCAGAAAAGGCAGTGAACCATAAATAGAAATTTTCAGTCAAGGGGTAAAAAATGAGTGTGACAAGAGACTGCAAAAGTATTTTCTATATTTTTCATGTGAATTCAACAGATTGAAGAGTGCAAACTCAAAGCAAATTTAGGAGGAAAAGTGCAGTTTTGAAATTTAAAATTCAGAAAAGAGATGGACTCATGTGTCATCATGTGATACAGATTAGGGTTTTCTTTAGGTTTTCTCTTCTCTCTATTTGTTTCTTTTCTTCCTCATTTTGAAGGGTTCTAATTCTGATTTCTGCAAAGGCGGACAAAAAATTTGTAAAATTTGTAAAGTGTTTTCAGTTAGGGCTAGGTTTATAAAAGTCAGTCTTTGTTGTGATGTTTTTGTGTTTTGAAATGTGCTTTATGATTTTATCTTATCAAATGATTGTCTCCAAGTCGGAATGTAAACTTATTTGAGTAAACTTCTTTGGTTCCAAATATCCTCAAACATCATTTCATTTATGTTTTAGGAATAGAATTAGTTTGGTCTTTGTTCTCAGCACTTTAAAGAGAAAATGGGATTATGTGCAAGTTTTGGTGAAATATAAAACACCCATTATCATGCATCTAAGAACTATCCACCTTTAAATAGGTCTGCTATTTAGTTTATATAATCTTGTCAGTTTTAGATCTACAATAGGTTGCCCTCCTGAGTCTTGTGGATCTTGAAGAGTAGAAGGCTTGCATAGACTTGTTTAGTTATGTTTTCTTGTCTTTAGTCTATAGATAGTGTTGATTTCATGTCCTAGATTACCAAGCCCATAGTCTAGTCTTGTGTATCTCCTCAGGACTAAAGGTAGCAAGAAAAATCACTAACACATGGAACTCAACTTCCCTATCTCTTAATAATGGTAAAGACAAGATGAAGATTGATTTTAGTCTTTTTATTTTCAATTAGGTGGTTTTGAGTTATTATTTTTGATGCAGAGTCATCCTAGGTCAAGCCAAAATTGTTGAAGAAATTATGGGTCTACGAAGAAGGTTGTGTCAATGAGGGGAGAAAATCATGGTACAAAGGGACATTGTATGCAAAATACAAAGGGAAAAGCTTGTGTGAGTATTAGGAAGAAATGGAAAGAAGGAAATGCATAAAGGATAGCACATAAGTGTGGATAAACTTACAAATTCAAATGATTGTAAAATAGGTGTGGTTAAAAAGAATAGTGTACAAAGGAGGAACAACACCTCCTTTTAAGTGGTGATGTTATTATTTAACACATTAATTATCAGGGTTAATTTTTTATTTTGGTAGTTTTTGTGCAGTTCAACTACTCTATCACTATTGCCTTCTTTTATTTAAGGATTTTTGTATTCTTCATTTTGATGGATAAATAAACAACAAAGTTTCCACTTTTACCATTTTTCTTTTTTATTTTCAATCCTACAGTTTCTTGTGCTAGTCTTTTGAATTCTCACTCACTAGCTTTTTCATAATGTTTATCATGTTCTTATTGCTAGACTCCGCCTAACCATTGCCTTGCGGATAGTAATCTGAAGAGTGGGCAAGAGAAATTCCATGATCATAAAAAAACATATATATTTCTGTAGAAGAAAATTTCATAGCATTATCATTCACTATCTTCTGAGGAACTCCCAAGTGAACCAAAATGTTTTCTTTCAGGAAATTATAAACCACTTTAGATGTAGTCTTTTGTACAAGAACAACTTCCACCCATTTGGTAAAATAATCAGTTGGACTAAGTATATGTGTGTGTCCCACACTTGAGGCAGGCAACAATGGACCTATGAAATCTAGCCCCCAATACTTGAATGGTTCATCAATAACAACAGGTCTAAGGGATAATGTTGCAAGTTGTAGCTTTCCTGTGAACATCTTACATTTTTCAAAATTTTCTATTTGGAATGAAGATCCCATGCTCATTTCTGATCCAAACATCTTCTTTATCTACCAACCTCTTCTTTAGCTCCTCCAGTGCCTCAATCGGCTTCTCTAACCTTTGACTCCCTTTGTTTTTTTAACTTTGCTTCAGATCTGCACATTGTCTCCGTTTCTGCAGCTCTAATTTCGTTCTACCACAAGACTTCATGCAGTTTGTCACCATCAGCTCTTTGTTGACCGGTTCCATCTACCCATCGGGCTCTATTGTCAGATCCTTCTACAAACTCATGTCATCCTCCTAGTGTAATACCCTAAAAATGGTCATCTAAACCATAGGCCCCTAATCTCAACAACGTCACCAAGGTCCTAACCAAAGGCAATTAAATCAATCTTGAGCACACAATTAATTCCTAAAATCATCAAATGTCACATGGAAAATCAATCACTCAATATTAATTAAATCATTCTAAGTAAATCATTTAAAACAATTATCTTATTTATTTTAACTAAATATCCTAGCATATTTAATTAAATAAATCAATTTGCCATTAAATCATCAAAAGGAGGAATTAATTTAATTAAATAAATCAAATTGCCATAAATCTTCAAAAAAGGAAACAAATCAAGAAAGAGGAACTAATTTAAATCAATTAAATCAATTGAGCACAAATCTTCAAAAATGGAAATAAATCAAAAAAGGAATTAATTGACAAAAAAGAATTAAAATTTGGGAAAAGAAATCAATTGGAGATATCTTGAAAAAAACAAATTAAAAATTGATAGATAATCTCAAAGAAAAGAATTAAAACAATTAAATATTAAAATTGAATGAAATAGAGCATAAATCAGTTTTTTTTCTGATTTAATCTTAATTTTAGTTCAGTTTCCTTTAAATCAGTTTTTTCTTGATTTAATCTTAATTTTGGTTCAATTTCCTTTAAAACTGAGAAAAGCATCCAATCACATCAATTCACCTGGATTGTGCTTCCTCTTGGAAAATCTTGACCTCTCATCATCATTTGATCTCAACCGTTGGTTTCTTTCTGAATTTTCTATAAATTCAGGCTCATCTCTCATTCAAAGAGAGGCTGGAGAATATATTGTTATTATACTATTTTTGCTCTAGGATTTCATTGAGATATTGCATATTAATTGTTTCATATTGATTAAATCATTTAGCTTAATATTGCAAAAATATTGTTAGATTAATATTGCATCCATCTAGCATTCATCATGTTCATATAGATAAAATCCTTCGTCTTGATGTTGTCTAGTCACTGGTATTGCTAAATAATCTGAGAGCAATCTTATACTCGCATTTTTTAGAAGGCAATGGGTCGATTTGTTATGGTTTATTTATTCATTGATTATATTTGATTAACCATGCATGTAATGACTTGATTGAAGTGTTGTGTATTGTAGATACAGATACAGGTCCACTTTTCACACACACATTTCTGGTGCCCACCGTGGGGCTCAAACCCACAAATACAATATTTCTAATGTTTCTTGAACAAATTTAATGTTTGATTTTTATAACTAATAAACATGTGTTAAATTTGCAAATAAAAATCTTTCTTTTTTATTGTTCTTCTATGACAGTCAAAAATAGTCTTGGTTTGGAGAGTATAACTTTTTATTGAACCGTTGGATCTTAACCAATTTGTGATATGTTTTATAAAATCAAGTTTTCTACAGGATCACCGAAGGGATTTCCTAAATATCTTGGATTTGAAAGTTGTGATTGACAAAGTGCAGGACTGTCATTTTACTAATTCTTCTATGACAGTCAAAAATGGACTCGGTTGGAAGAGCATAATTTTTTATTTAACCATTGGATCTTAACTACGTTTTGATATGTTGTTGAAAATGAAGTTTTCTACAAGTTTACTGAATGGATTTTCCAAAATATTTTGGGTTTGAAATTTATGATTGACAGAGTGCAGGACTGTCATTTTACCTATTCTTCTGTGATAGTCAAAAATGGTCTCTGTTCAGAGGGAATAACTTTTTATTGAACAGTTGGATCTAACCCAAATTTTAATATGTTCTGGAAAACCAATTTTTCCACATTTTCACTGAAGAGATTGTCGAAATTATTTCTGGTTCAAAAGTTATAAATGACAGAGTGTAGTACTATCAAAAATTGTCATAACTAGGATAGTCATAAAATGGAAATTCTTGTTAGATTAGTTTAATTTACAGTTTACATGATAGAATTTTCTTTTGATGATTTTTTTATTTTATTTTGGCAACTAATTTTGGGCTTTTAATGTTTGCAGGATGCTTGTCAAAGAATCTATCAATCAAACATATGCCTGCCAATGAATCAAGAAGAAAATGACTACTGACATATTGGTTTTGCAAGTTGCCTAAGGAGAATCGACTAAACATTGTGTATTCATTTAGTATTTTCTTAGGCACTTAAATTTCTATCTGGTTAAAGAAAAAATCTATCTTTCATGTTTTCAGAAAAAACTAAGAGGTAGGAGAGTATGCTCTTGTCTTTTATAGACAATCAGAAATCTAGACCCTCGAAGTTTTTTTCTAAGTTTTGAGATTTGTGTACCTTTAGCAGGCCTGTCACAGTGGGAAAAAGTAATCATTCTGTGAGAATGACCCAAGTGAGTACAGCTAGACCTGAGCATTCCAACTCACTATAATAAATAGGCCTCTAGTGATTAAAGTCTCAGAGGATGGGATTATTTGAGTTTTCTCTTTAAGATCTCTTATATCGAGCATTTTGTAGGGCCTTGTGGTCTCAATCACATTTACGTGACTACATCTTGTTTCAGTACCTTGTTGGGCTATAGGCCTCAATCATGCTTGCATGACTTCAAGGGGTAATTTCAAACGGAATTCCTGACTAAGAACCATAAGATTGAAGCTACCCGATTCACCTCTGAAAGGTTGATAATCTTTGTGCAAGAGAGATAGTAACTCTCCCAAGACACTTGCCATATCGTGCTCCCATTAGTGTTTGGAGTCGGCTAATACAACGTTGAGAATCCATTGCATGAGACTCAGTGACCATATTTTGATTAGCTATTGGGTGTGTACCTAAGTCAGCAAGCAAAGGTTTTCTTCTCTAAGCCAACTTCCATAGGGTTAGCCTGTTGTGACTGAATTGTTATATATCTTGCATGTTTTCTATGTTTTCATCCCTAAAAAAAACTAAAACTAGAATACCAAAAATGGAGAAAACAGCAAACAAAATTAGTGATAAACTCTGTCTGTGTCCAAACTGGTCTCTGTTAGTCATTGAAACATCAATCCTTATCAAAAACTAGTAGTCGTCAGTCATTGAAACTCTGTCTGTTAGAATCTTGTCTCTGTCCAATCCTCTATCATATGAATTCTTGATCTTGTCAGTCAAAATAGTCAAAGTTTCCCAGATCAGTCTACAGCAAGCCTAAAACTGGTTATCATCCTCTTGAGCATAAACAACCTTGATAGTGTACCTTTGCCATTGTGTTGCATGATTTTGTCGATCATCTTTAAGCTAGTTCAAACAAACATTTTATCAAACCTAAGTCAACTTGCATAACATCTTACATAGGATAGATCATTCCTAAAACCAGACCAGATCTTAAGTTACTTCTCTTAATTACTATGTTAAACAAAATACTAGCTACAATTTGATCTTGACTTCTGCAACACATCTTGCTCTCGGTCCTGTCGGTTGGAAATGCCTGTTCAAACCAGAAGTTCTCGCAATAAAAAGGACAAAGAAAAAGAAACCCCCTTTTCGACCAAAGACAATCCATTCTTCAAAGAAAACCCCTTTTACAATAAACCATCCTCGTCATAGATACCAGTTTACGATATACCAATCTTCGATCAGCCCCTATCTCCCACCATGTCTGGGGAAAGACAAGAAAGAGAAGCTAATAAACAAAACACTCACGATGACTTTAGCAATCATGCCACTGACAGTGATTCATCAACTGAGTCTGAGCTTCCTGAACCTCCTGAAGATAAAGTACATAGATGTCAGAATAATAAAGAATTCCAGAAAATGATGAAGGTCATCATGGCTAGGGAAAAAGAAAACTATTTCCTAGAATTAGCAAAACAAGGTGCCAAACTCCCTACTGGTTATAATGTGGAGGCCCTTGTTGCTAAAGAGGAAGAGACACCATGGGGAAAAATGAGAAAACAAATGCAAGCATTACAAACTGCAGTCACAAGAATAGAAAAAAAAGATAAAACACCAAAACAATATTCTTTGGACACAATATGTCCATTCCCCTGACAAAAACCTTTACATGTCTCCATTTCCTTCACGAGTTGAGATACCAAAATTTGACAAGTATGATGGTACCTCAGATCCTCAAGATCATGTCGGAGAGTTCTGTGCCACTTGTATGGAGTTCATGCATGATCAAATGTACCTCATGTGCCTTTTCCCAAGGAGTTTAGGAGGTCAAGTAATGGAATGGTTTGCAAGTTTACCCAAAGGGATAAAAATGTTTGAAGAACTAATCCAACTATTTTTACAACAATACTCATACAACATTCATCACCCAATCACTATGATAGAGCTTTGCAATAGTAGACAAAAGACAGGAGAACCCTTTCTCACTTTCTTCCAACGATGGAGAAAGATGTTCTCTAGATATTCACGGACTATCCCAGATCTTGAGAAAATGGACATCTTCATCAACAACTTAGTCCCTAAATTGAAATACAGTGTCCAGATGCAAGTGCACCCTTCATTCAACAAAATGGTAGATAACACCCTTAGAATGGAAGATGTACTTATCAAAAAGGGAGATATATCACTTTGGAAAGAAACATCGCAAGGTTCTAGCTCTAAAGAAAAGAGTAAATACTGGAAATATAGCAAAGACAACAAGAATGTTGTTAGTGATGGAGTGGTAGATAATATTCAAGCAAAAACAAAATCCTCAATATTTAACTTAGCCAGTGGCACACAAGCACTCAAGGCAGCTGAAACTACAACAGAGAATCCCCCAAAGAAAACAAGAGAGTGGTTTAAAGACAAACCTTGGGTCTCAAAGCCTAAGCTTGAGTTTACTTCTCTAGATGAGTCATATGAATCGCCTTTTAAAACTTTATTGGCAAATAATCTGATAACACTGCCAGACAATTCCTGACCCTATGACCCAGAAATTAGACCCAAATGGTGGAGAGAAAATGAGTACTATGACTACCATCAGAACAAGGGACATAACATAAACCACTGCATGAAACTCTGACATGAAATACAAGATCTCATTAATGTAGGCAAGATCATTGTGGGAAATCACACAACTAATGCTGATCATAAGGCATTTAAAGATCCCTTACCCACTTATGAACAAGGAGATTCCTCAAAATCCAAGGGAGGAGCTAGAGTCAATTATACTTGCACTAACAATGATAATGTGATCAACATGATTGAATCTGTTCAACCTGAATATTGTAATGTGATCATAGTCCAGGATCATCAAAATCAAGCACAAGCTGCTAATGCTGTGACTCCTGCTCAAAGGAAGATTTCTCTCCCAGGAGATAGTTCCTCCACTTTTGATCAAACAACATCAAAACTGCCAAATAAACAAACAGACACAATCATGGCCAAATCAAAGAAACTAGTTTCATTGTCTTCTCCTAGCTATAGTATTGTTGAACAATTAAAGAGAACCAATGCTTAGATCTCTTCTGCTCATAAAGAAGTCCTAGACAAGGCTCTACTTACCACCAATGTTCTAAAAGATTTAGACGTAGATCAGTTTCAATCTATGGTAGGTCACCTGACCTCCCCTCATTACCTCATGTTCTCTGAAGAAGATGATAACTCACTAAGTCATCCACATAACCAGCCATTACACATTGAAGCCATGATCCATAAACATTGTGTTAAACGTGTTTTGATAGATGGAGGCGTTGTTGAATATTTGTACTTACAATCTATTAACACAGCTGAGATTCTCTAAAAATGTTATTGATCCAACAAAGAAGATAACAATCAAGGCTTATGATGAAGAAGAAAGAACTTCTAAGGGACTGGTATCATTATCAATCAGAGTAGGACCCGTGGAGAGAGATATCATTTTTCAAGTCCTGGATCTTCATCTTTCATACAACATCTTACTGGGTAGGCCATGGATTCATGAAATGAAAGCAGTACCATCTACGTACCATCAATGTCTGAAGTTTCCTTATAATGAAGTAGAGGTCAGTATTCCTGCCGATACAAGCTATGCCTGCAATGCATTAACGCAAGGTGCTGATGCTTTTGTTCCTAATAATAGAGCAGCTTCCACAGCTGAAAGTTCAGAATCTCTGCTAAAAGATTTGGAAAAGAAATTGAAAATCACAAACACTGGCATGGATGGTTACAAGATAGAGCCTATAATCTCACCCACATCTCTTCCTCCATCACCAAGACAGTCAAGAAAACCATCAGAGGGCATGAGGCCACAAAATTCAACTCCAAAATTCATTTATGATGGAACCTTTATACAGTCTTCTACTTCTCTTGTAGATGAAATAGAAGGGGATGATGTCCTTAAATCGCTCTTCAAAGAAGACAGTGCAGATAAAGAAATACGACATTGTGAGATTTCTCCAATGCAATATGGTCTAGGCTATTAGATGCTTCAACGCATGGGATATTCAGGTACTAGTCCACTCGGCAAATGTCAAAAAGGTATTGTTGAACCTATTCAGCTACAAACTAAGTTGACCAATGATAAAGCTGGACTGGGATATGATCCAAGAAAGTCATCAAATCAGAAGCACACACCTTGCCATCAATGTAAGTGGAAGAAAAAGGTACTACCTCTAACAACACAAGAAATTAATACTCAACAAACTCAGGAGGAATGTGATGGTGAACAAAAAGAATTACCCACCCAGGGAAAGGAAATAGATGGTAATCAAGTTCCAGATGTATCAGCTATGATACCACATGAGGTAGACGCTCCAGAGGATATGAGAGATGAAATATACAGAATCAGAGAATTGTTTGCACCACTGAACATTTCGATCACATATACTGGTAGACAACAAGTAGATGACTTAGAAACTGATTCAAATGAGTATGAATGGGGTCCAAATCACATCTCAGATACATCTACTATAGAAACGCTTGAAGAACTTAGGGATACTACAGATGATGCACAAGAGCTGATATGCCTAAGAATGCAAAAGGAAATAGAAGAAATCAGATTAAAATGACAAGAAGACTATGACCGACAACTGAAGAAAGAAAGGACACAAGCAAGTCCTTCACATACCAATTCTCCTAATGAGACAAGACAAATCAAGTACGGAATCACACAAGAAGAGCTAGAAGCTAGAGCAAGAGAACCAGTCATCAGTCCATAAGAAGTTGAATGGAACAGACGACAGGGGTTAACAAAATCATCAAAGTCATGTCCACAAGTGTGTCAAATGCAAGAAATCAATGAACCAAATCAAGAAGGAACTTGCAACATCAAGGATGTGGGTGTTGATACTATATATACCTTCACTAAACCACTTGAAGATGAGTCAGCAACTCCATCCTATGACTCCAATGGCTCAGACAGGTGCTCTATCTATGACAACAACTATTCAACAACGCATTATGACTACTCTATCATGAATAATGAAATATTGTCTACTATTATACCACAATATGTAGCCTAGTATGAAGTACACGATGATGCTAGAAGTAGGTCGGTTGAGTTAGGTCCAATAAATACTAACATGAATGATGATAATCATGTCATAACTCTTACTGGTCTCGAGACACATACGCAAGGTAGTATTCTGGAACTCGACTGGTCAGTTCAAAACAATGATGATAGTACCGTGAACTCCCTTGAGCCTATACCAACCTTATCCTTAATACATCCAGAACTAATTGATAATACTCTTTATAACTAACCCTTGAATGTGCCTACTTTTGCCAATGACTATACACTAGCCTACTATCTCAATGCAATTGAACCCATGTACTCTTCCACCAGAGAACAAAATGAAAACATGACTGAAGTGAATATCAAGTATCTTAGTTGCAATAACAAGAAAAATAAGAATAAAAGATCTGATAGCGAAAACCACATTGTGGCGGTGTCAGACTCTAAAAAAGAGAAAATAAAGGATGTACCCAAAGGTGAAAACCTCTATGAGGCGCCTAAAGGTGAGGTACTTGATATACTGCCGAGCCACTTCCAGGAGAGATCTTCCATATTGATTGAACCAACTCAGCCAGTGAACATTGGGAGTCAAGAGATACCACATGTCATTCATTTAGCCCAATCACTATCAGTAGAAGAGTTAAAAGATTTCACCAATCTATTTTTAGAAAAGAAGATTAACTTTGTATGGACATACTTAGATATGCGAGGACTAGATCCTGATCTCATCATGCATCATCTCTCTATTATGCTAGGAGTTAAACCAATCAAACAAAAACTCCAAAAAATGCATCCTCATGTGGCACTACTAGTCAAGGCTAAACTAGAGAAATTGCTAAAAGCTGGATTTATCAGAGCTATAGACTATGCAGAATGGATATCCAACATAGTACCTGTATCAAAAGCAAACAAATCTATTAGAGTTTGCATAGATTTCAAGGATCTCAACAAGGCATGTCCAAAAGATGATTTTCCATTGCCCAACATTGACATGATAGTAGATATGACTGCTGGATATGAGATGTATTCATTAATGGATGGATTCTCTGGTTACAATCAGATCAAGATAGAACTTGAAGATCAAGAGAAGACAACCTTCACATGTGCGTGGGGAACCTTCTGCTGGAATGTTATGCCGTTTGGTCTAAAGAACGTAGGAGCAACTTACCAGAGAGAAATAACCACTATTTTCCATGATATGATGCATAAAATCATGGAAGATTATGTAGATGAAACCCTGGTAAAAACTATGAAGAGATCTACACACATTCAAGAGCTAGGCCTCATATTAGATCGAATGGAAAGATTCAAGCTCCACTTAAATCCAAAAAAGTGTGCATTTGGAGTCACATCAGGAAAATTACTTGGTTACATAATTTCAAAAAAGGGAATTGAGGTTGATCCTAAAAAGGTCCAAGCTATAATGGACATGCCTCCACCCAAGAATATCAGTCAGATGAGAAGTCTACAAGGTCGTCTTCAGTCCATAAGGCATTTTATATCTCAGCTAGCTGACAAGGCTCAACTCTTCATGAAGGTATTAAGGAAAGGGATTCAATACAACTGGGATAAAGATTGTGAACTACATTTATAGCAAATCAAAGAATATCTTTCTAATCCACCCATATTAATGCCACTGATTCAAGGTAAGCCACTGATCCTGTACATATCAGCTACAAATACTTCACTGGGGGCACTTTTGGCACAATAGGATGACAATAAAAAGGAACGAGCTATCTATTACATTAGTCAAACATTGGTGTCATATGAAATGAATTACATTATAATAGAAAAAGCATGCTTAGCATTAGTCTTTGCATCACAAAAATTAAGGCACTATATGTTGGCACATTCTATTAAGCTGGTAGCCAAGATTGATCCACTTAAGTACCTTCTCAGTAAAGCAACGCTTACAGAAAGACTGGCTAAATGGGTCATGGTCCTTACAAAATTTGACATTGAATATGTAGAACATACAACTATCAAAGGACAGGTTATCGCATACCAACTTGCTGAAGCTCCACTTGAAGATGATCAACCCCTGCATATAGAATTCCCAGATGAATCAATCATGCACCTTACTGAACAATCATGGAAGATGTTATTTGATGGGTCTTTTACTCAACATGGCTTTGGTGTCAGGATACTATTTATTACTCCCCAGAAATACTCAATTCCAAAAGCTTACAAACTTCTCTTCCCTTGCACAAACAATATTGCAGAGTATGAAGCTTTGGTAAATGGGATCAAGTTGGCCATCGAGTGGAAGATTGTGGAATTACACATCTATGGAGATTCTCAACTCATTATCAACTAGATTAATGACCTATATCAGACAAAAGATGAGAAATTGATGCCTTACAAGAGGATGGTGGATGACCTCAAGAAATATTTCACCTCTGTATCATTTTAGCAGATACCCAGAATAGCAAATAGAGCAGCAGATGCAATGGCCACTTTGGCATCTATACCATAGCTACAAGAGTCTAATTTTCACTTTGAATTCCTGGTAGAAGAGTTACATTACCCTGCCTATGATTCTCCTGAGTCCCAAGTAGTTTGTTCTATTATTGGACATGACTCATCTCGTTAAAGCCACATTTACTCTTACCTACGTGACCAGGTTGTCCCTGCCAATCTTTCCTGAAATGAAAAAAGAAACCTAATCCGAAATGCATCACGATATGTCATCATTGCTAACCACTTATTTAGGTGAGGTTTAGATAATACTTTGCTTAGATGTCTAGAAACTGAGGAGTCCCAACGCGCATTATCTAAAGTTCATGAAGGTGTTTGTGGATCTCATTTGAACGGTCTAAATTTAGCGCGAAAACTACTAAGGGCTAGCTACTACTGGCCAGACATGGAGAAGGAAGCCATAAAATTTGCTAAAACCTGTGAAAAGTGTCAGTTACATGGGCACCTTCTCCATACTCCTACAAGGGATCTTATAACATTTGTAACGCACTGGCCCTTCCAACAGTGGGCATTTGATCTAATAGGCCAAATATATCCTACGTCATCTAATGGACATAAATTTATTATCACTGCCACTAAGTACTTCACTAAGTGGGTAGAAGCAGTTCCACTCATCAAGGAAATAGGAAAACAAGTAGCTCTATTTATTCTTAACTATATCATCTGCAAGTATTGTATACCTTCATCAATTATAACAGACAATGGAGGATAGTTTAAGAACAAAGATCTAGATGAACTTTGTGAGAAGTTTAAAATCAAACAACATTGGTCATCAGCATATTACCCTCAAGGTAATGGAAAAGCAGAGGCATCTAACAAAAATCTACTAACTATCTTGCACAAACCAGTGAAAAAATCTAGGAAGGATTGGCATCTGCAGCTCAATCCTGCACTGTGGGCTTATAGAACAAGTATCAGAACACCTACTGGGGCTACACCTTTTTCTTTGGTGTATGGGTCTGAAGCAGTATTACCCATTGAAGTAGAAATACCATCTCTAAGATTTTCCTTGCAAGGTCTTGTTACTAATGAAGACTATAGAATATCTAGATTGCAAGAGCTTGAATTGATGGATGAGCATCGGCAAGTGGCATTTGATCATCTCAGAGTGTATCAAAAGAGAATGTCCAAAGTATATAACAAGAAAGTTTGACACCAAGAATTTCAGGTTGGTGACTTAGTTCTCATAGAGAATCCTAAAAATTAACAATTTCGAGATAAAAAAGGGAATTTTGAACCCAACTGGTTGGGTCCCTATATCGTCACTGCAGCTTTCAGCTCTAGTGCCTATCAACTCTCAACATCGAAAGGAGAACAGCTCCGTGAACCAATTAACACCATCCATTTGAAGAAATTCTTCACCTAGATATTCTCTGTTCTAGCAGCTTTTACAGCGGAAAATATCCTGAAGAAATCATAAAATTCAGAAAATGTCCTGAAGAAATCATAAAAATCAGAAAATGTTCTGAAGAAATCATAAAAATCAGAAAATGTCCTGAAGAAATCCTAAAAATCAGAAAATGTCCTGAAGAAATTTCAAAAAAAAAGAAAACAGAATTTTTTTAAAAAAAATGAATCTCTGCCAAGCAGGTGAAAACCTGGTAAACATGCACCTCTTGTACTCAAGCACTCCATCTATCAACGCAACATTGGCATTCCTGCTTTCATGCATCTTTTCTTTTGCTTGTACATATCTTTTGGTCACTTTCATGACATCCTGGTTCATTGGAACCCTCATGGCTTGAAACTGATCATTGTCATAGTCTTAGGGTAATCGACAGAGCACTTTACATGTCCTAAGCAGTATCAACCAAGTCAACCTTACATCAGTGAAACCTGGTCATCCACTTCGAGTCATTTACTTGTCTCCTAACTACTAAAGAGTTTTATTACTAAGTTAACAAGCAAAACAAGATAATGGAAAACAATCACTAAACTGTTTGAGATATGCATGGAAATTTTCTTTGTGTGCTATCTTTTATATTGGTTTTCGATTATTATCCCTCTGAGTAACTTGAGGAAGTCTATCTTGACTAAGAGGAGCAAGGATTGGGGGCATAATATTTTCTTGTTTGCTGCTTGAAGGAATGATCCTAATGATCTAGAAACATCTAAATTAGCTGGGTGTCTGTGATAAGAGCCTTCACATCAAGGTGGAATCACCTCACATACCTCAACACCTCTTATTTGAATACTACAGGGAGGTTCCCATCATTTCTTTGTTGGTTTTGAGGGAATTTCTTCATTGTGCAATCCACGTCCATGCGTAATCTATCCAAGGATATGAACGAGAAAAAAAGGTCATTGCGGACAAGATAATTAATATTGCACATGAAAAGAAATGAACTCTATTATGCTTGCTATAATTGTAAAATGCTCAATGATGACAATTAAGTTGTTCAAATCCAGTGACTAGGTTTAGGTTACATCTCATTTTGCATTTCATTCTGCATCTCGTGAATTTAAAGTGATTTTGGTATAGTAACAACACTTTCTCTTTATCTTTTGAATGAGAGTTGGAGCGTCATCATTTCCTCGCTAAGTGGTCTCTTTTCATCATTTCTCTAATCGAGTACTTGTGTTTTGAGATGTTAGCTGCATACATGAGCATTTCATATAGCTTCATACATTCACTATCATTCATTTGCACTCATATTATTGCATAGAAAAATGAAAACATTGCATCATTCATTATCATTCATTTGCATTCATCTTATTGCATAGAAAAATGAAAAAAATTGCATTACTCATTATTCATTACTCATTTGCAATATCATTTATTTGCATATGAAAAGAAACAAAAATAGACATCCATGATCATTTGCATTGCATACATTCATGCTGAAAAGAAATGCATACATATAGAATAAAGCATATAGAACAACATCTCATAATCCATCAACACAAGTATGATGAAACCAAATCACGAGCTTGTAAATTGGCTGTCCTGAGTCCATTTCTGGGATTGAAATCGAAAATCGAGATCATTTTGCTAGTCAATTTCAAAATTTGGACCACTTAGTGCTTTTCATCAAAAGCTCATTCTCTCTTCTAATTGCGCTGAATTTCTCATTAATCAACGCTGAATCTCAATTTAATTTCTACAAATCAACTTTGCGCTCAATTTCAACGCAAAATTTTCAAAAAATTCCTCTAAATCAATTTGTGCTCAAACAACTTATCATCACTAAAAATTGCCTATCATCATGTACCCTCGCTATTTTTTGATTTCACTCCCGAGGGGGCATACTCATGACCTTATGACCTCACATTCTTCAATGTCGAGAAAATTTTTAAATCTTTATCGAAAGTCGAGCAAAAATATTTTCAACTAAAGAAAATCAAATAAGACCTCATCGCTAGGGGCATCTCAACTTCATCACTTTATATCAAGTTGAGATTTCTTGATCATCTCATCCAAATCAATCTCTAGGGGCATATCAGTTTCATCACTTCATATCAAGTTGATATTTGTCTTTTATTTGAGTCAAACTCTTTACATTAATCAGTTCCATCACTTTTCATCAAGCTAATTTTTTGTTTAAACTCAATCAAGGGTTTAAAGAGTTTCTTCGATCATGCTAAATCTAAACAGGTGTTACGTTTTATTTGTTTCTTGATCAAGCTGAACAATTTATCTTCATCATATCTTGATCAATCAAGTTCAAGATCAATTTTTATCATCACTCACTATATCTAAGCTCAATCAAGTTCTAGATTAGTAAGATCCGCTTCTTGATCAATCAAGTTCAAGTTCGGTATCTTTTGTTTTCTATCGTTCCCAAGTTCAATCAAGTTCTGAAATGGTATCATGTTAATCAGACTTTATTCAGCTTTGTCACTTCGAATCAAACTAAACACCTTGCTTTTCTATCTAGTTCGTGATCAATCAAGTTCAGAACTCGCATCTCCTAGACATCAACTATTCTTTGAACCAATGTGCTGCTCGCACATTAATTCAAAGAGGGGCAAATGTAATACCCTAAAACTGGTCATCTAAACCATAGGCCCCTAATCTCGACAACATCACCAAGGTCCTAACCAAAGGCAATTAAATCAATCTTGAGCACACAATTAATTCCTAAAATCATCAAATGTCACATGGAAAATCAATCACTCAATATTAATTAAATATTTATTTAATTAATTAAATCATTCTAAGTAAATCATTTTAAACAATTATCTTATTTATTTTAATTAAATATCCTAGCATATTTAATTAAATAAATCAATTTGCCATTAAATCATCAAAAAGAGGAATTAATTTAATTAAATAAATCAAATTGCCATAAATCTTCAAAAAAGGAAACAAAGCAAGAAAGAGGAACTAATTTAAATCAATTAAATCAATTGAGCACAAATCTTCAAAAATGGAAATAAATCAAAAATGGAATTAATTGACAAAAAAGAATTAAAATTTGAGAAAAGAAATCAATTGGAGATATCTTGAAAAAAACAAATTAAAAATTGATAGATAATCTCAAAGAAAAGAATTAAAATAATTAAATATTAAAATTGAATGAAATAGAGAAAAAATCAGTTTTTTTTCTGATTTAATCTTAATTTTAGTTCAATTTCCTTTAAATCGGTTTTTTCTTGATTTAATCTTAATTTTAGTTCAATTTCCTTTAAAATTGAGAAAAGAATCCAATCATATCAATTCACTTGGATTGTGCTTCCTCTTGGAAAATCTTGACCACTCATCATCATTTGATCTCAACCGTTGGTTTCTTTCTGAATTTTCTATAATTTCAGGCTCATCTCTCATTCAAAGAGAGGCTAGAGAATATATTGTTATTATACTATTTTTGCTTTAGGATTTCATTGAGATATTGCATATTAATTGTTTCATATTGATTAAATCATTTAGCTTAATATTGCAAAAATATTGTTAGATTAATATTGCATCCATCTAGCATTCATCATGTTCATATAGATAAAATCCTTCGTCTTGATGTTGTCTAGTCACTGGTATTGCTAAATAATCTGGGAGCAATCTTATACTCACATCTTTTAGAAGGCAATGGGTCGATTTGTTATGGTTTATTTATTCATTGATTATATTTGATTAACCATGCATGTAATGACCTGATTGAAGTGTTGTGTATTGCAGATACAGATACAGGTCCACTTTTCACACACACCTAGTATAACCTCTGCAACTGGTTCTATCAGATCTTTCTTCAAAACCTCCAATATGACCTCTGTAACCAATTCTTTTGAACCTTCCGGTATAACCTCTGCCACCAGTTTCTCAATATTACAATTTCTCTCAGGTCTCAAATTCTCCACCTCCTCTTTCTCTTTCAATGAAATCAATGTAAACTTCTACCCATCCTTTTCAATAGTAACTAGGTTTCTTCTACAGTCATAAATAGCTCCTCTATCATCTTCTCTACCCTCTAGGGGTTTATCCTTCTTGTGACATCTCTCCTTCCATTCTCATAAATTGACTCAACTCGGTGATCTAACTACCTATTTCAATTGCCTCCCCTCGGTGCTCTATTAAACACATGCGCAACCTGCATCCAATCGGTGATTTGTCCACCCCAAGGAATGCATCAATTTTCACAAATGATTCTTCCACTAGTCAGTCTATAACCAGTGGTGATACCACTTGATACAACCATAACCAGTGAAAACCCTCAAAAGAGTCAACTAGCTTATGCAGCAGGAGACACACAATGAAAGTAGAAAAATAATTGTTACTAGAATTTAGCACATGCCAAATTTGGTGCCCTAATGAAGCCTTACATTCGTTCACTCTGAAAAGATCAAATCATGAACTAGGAAGAAATGCATTTTTTTCTAACTTGTTTGCTTCATGTGTAGATACAGGAAAGTAAGATAGTATGTGGGTTAAAATGTGGCTCCCATGAGGATTGAGCTCAACATGCTGTAGATCACAGAATATTATGCTCCATTGCAGATGAAATGGCATGGCTATTAAAACCTTAAGGCCAAAAGAAACTCAGCAAAATTCAATCGGCCTGTGTAAAGTTTTTACTTGGGCACCAAAGAGGGTTTTAAAAGGCCTTAGAGTTTCCAAGTGGTTTAACTCACCAGGCAGGAGGATCTTTTTATCCCACATTGTCCACGTGGAGGGAGTTTATCACATTTAAATATAAGGTCACATATAACTATAGTTTCAAAGCTTAGGGGCTTTTGGCAAGAAGAGGTCACTCGTGTCCTAGTGGACCCTGTGCACACATCTCAAGGCATCCTAATTTTGTGACTAGCTAGTGGTAAGAGACTAAAGATCAAGCAAGTTGAAGAAATATCAACGATGATGCGAGTGATCCAACGGCTGTCACTATGTCATGATGGTTAAATACACACCAAGTTATCATCGCGACTTGGTGATTGATGATGTGGAACACTAGAGAGTATAAGACTAAGGACAGGTGGCAGATAGGTTGCAGTCCAGTGGCTAGGTAACATGGCATGGATGGGCGACATTTACAAGATCTTGGCCGCGATGAGTCTTGAAAAGGTTTCATCAAAAGTTCAATTTGATCGACATTGAGAAGACCTTGGCCGCGATGAGTTCCAAAAATGTTTCACCAAAGGCTCAATTTCATCGACATAATAATATCGATGAAACTATAGGTTTGATGAGACTCGTACAAGGCTTGCTAAGGGATTACTTTGGCAGAAATAAGGATATCCAATAGAGAAAGACACATGGTAGGCTCGACAAACAGGTGGTGCCTAGGCATATCTCATGAGCCAATTAGAGGGTGACACATGTTGACATGCGGCACAAGAGAGAAGATCAACTATGGTTAAAGGTGGAGAAAATTAAGAGAAGATCAACAATAGTCTGGAAGATCTAAGGGCTATCACTATACTGCTATATAAAGAAGCTCACCAGTTATCATAGTGACTTGGCAATAAAGCACATGCGGAAAAGGCAAAGGGGAGGTGAGTGGCTAAAGTGCTAAAGATTGAGCAGTTTGAGGGTAGATCAATGATCATCACTATACCGCATGATGAAGATGCCCGATGATTATCCCCTACGACTTGGCAACTAATAACATGGAAGTAGAGGTGGTTGTCCAAGTGGTCATCCAGGTGGGCTCAGAACAAATGAGGATGTGCCACATGGTAGAGAGAAGATGAATAACCAAGGTAGACCAAGAGTAAAGATCAAGTAGATTGATCATATCCAATAGTTAGGCAAAAGATCAGATGGGGGTCGCTAAGGCACAAATGAAAGATGCACACTAGGTTATCACCGCAACTTGGCGACAAGGTGAGCCTAGGTCCATCGGACATCGAGAAGACCCATGTTTGTTATCCCGAAGGCCTGATGGAAAGTGTAAAAGAGCTCAAGGAAGTCATTGGATATCGGTAGTTCCCTATTGAAGTTGTCTCGATGACCCGATGGAAGGAGCGATGGAAAGTGCAAAGCGGTGAGGAAGTGATTGGACATCAGAATAGTAGGTTCCAAGTTGCCCAAAGGCCCGATGAAAAGAACGGGGAAAGTGCGAAGTAATGCAAAAATCATCCAGCCCTTGTACCAACATCAATAAAGTATCCTTTGGTTCCTTCGGTATTACTCTTTTGTCCAAACTTCCATCCTAGGAGAGCAGTTTTCATGTTTCATCGATATCTTGTTTTTACCGATCCCATTATCTTATCGATGCGACCACTTCTACTTTCCTCTAATTTATCTCATTCAATCAATTTGTGGTGCAACGAGATATGTGTTAGTTGCAGGTTCTAGTTTGTGTTAGTTGATTTTAACTACTTAAAGTTGTGAAAACTTATTGTTTTCCTTCATGCATGCATTAAATTCATCCCTTTCTAGGAAATATTTATGCATCTACATGTTCAGTTGAGTTGTGAAGCAATCAATTTTATTTGTTGAAGGTTTTGTGAGTTAAGTAGGTTGCAGATCTCAGATAAGATATTTGGTGCATCGCCTTAATTAGAATAGATTTTCATCACATCCAAGCTTTATATCCCTTTCTATCCATTTTCTTATCAATAGTATTTACAAGAGATTCACCAAACAGGAAGCCGACCTGATCTCCAAAGATTCACCTTCAATTTGAGCAACCCACTGGCTCAAAGGTGTTTCCATGTTTCACATGAGGATTTTTTGTTTTTGAACTTAGCATCATGGGTGCAATCCCCAGTGATGACAGGTTTTGGCACACCCGGTGGGACCCATTTGAGCTATCATAGCTCAAAGAAAATCCATTTTCGCTATTGTTTTGGTATTGACAACAACATTTCAACCTTTTGAGGTTATTTTTTCTAAAGTACTTGGTGACTCTATTTTATGGTTTTATGTGCAGAACACGTCTTAAAAACATATGAAAAAGTATCAAACTAGACAAAGCAAGGATCTGGCTGAGCATATTGAGCTGCCACCATCACAAAAAAGATCAAGGATAATGAAAAAGACATAAAAAGCAGCAAATTCAGCAATTGAGTTTCCAAAAAATTCGTTAGTTGAAGTTTTTCTTGAAACTCCAGATCTTAATCTTTTGTCTACTTCTTCTCCTCTACCTAATAATTCTCAACCCAATTTTGCCACCTGCATAAATCCTTTTTTTGTAACTACTCCAATTCAACCATCTATTATCCAGAATCCACTAGTAAATCCTCCAATATTTACAATGGACGTACCAAGAGCACATGCTTTTGTACCCTTGAATGGAGGCAACCCTTTGAATTTGACCCAACATGGTCCTATACCAGGAGCAACTCTGAAAAGTCTACCTATTTTCACTAGTGAAGACCACGTCACACTCATTGAGCATATAAGAGATGTAGCATCTCTATGTGCAGTTCACCATATAACCCAAGAGAATGTGGTGCTTAGGCTATTGGTAGTATCATTCAAAGGCAAAGCATTACAATGGTTTAGGGGCTTGCAAATTAATTTAGTTACTGATTGGGATGATTTGGGTGATAATCTAACAAAGCAGTTTGCAGATTAATCAGATCACCTATCATTGGTTGAGAAGATGACCACTATCAAAAGGGCACCACAATAACAGATGATTGATTTTAACTACAATTTTGAGAGAACCTAGAATAGAATTCCTACAATGGTAAAAGCCTCTCTTGAACATGCATTTTTGTATTATTTAAGAGCTTTAAATAAAGATATTGTTGCTATGATTCAGTCTATGGGTGGGGTTACATTACGAGCAACTTATGATATATCTATTAGAGTAGAAAATAACCTTATACAAGCTAGTGAAATTTCCCTTAGGCCTCCTACACCTATTTTTCCTGATATACAACAATTGATGCCTTTGCAAGTACCCCCTATAGCTGTAATACCTGCTATTCCAACACTAGGTTTTCAAAATTATGTTCAAAATAGTGTTGTAGAAAACTCATCAAAGCAACTACAGATGTTACAAGAGATGTTTATAAAGAATGTTGAAGTGACTCAACAAATCCAATAGACTATGCAAAATTTTGGCAATGAATTGGTGAACATCAAGAAAAATCAAAACCAAAATCAAAGGTATCCCCCATATCAAGCTCCTTATCAACCTAATAGACCTAACTATCAAGTTGATGCTCAGAATCAAAGGAGGAACTACAAAAATAGGCAAAATGAGTAGTATAATCACAATACTACTAGCAATTCTAAAGAAATTGTTCCTACTTAGAACAATATGGCACAAGAGTGGTTTTTTTTTTACCAACAACCTCATAATCAAGCATCATGCCAAAATGCAATGAATGCTTAATCACAAGCTTTGATGGTTCATAATAACATGTCTTACTAGGATGCAGGTATAAATGAGGAAGCAAAAGGTTCTAAGGTGGCTATGATGAATTGGCAAAGGTGAAGAATTTTGTGGAGTTAATCATCCACAAGCACAAAATAGACCTTTTTCACCTATTGCAGAAAATACAAGGTCAAAGAAATGTGCTATTGATTTTGGACAGCAAGCTACAAATAATCAACAACAAGTTGTAAATAATGGACAACAACAAAATAAATCTAGATAACAGCTAGATAAAGGAAAACAACAAGCTTCTACAAGCCAACAAGCTATTAGTACACCTCCACCTGTCCAAAATGTGCAAATTTTACCAAGAGGACAGCCTATAGCACCTAAAGAACAACAAAAAGCTCAATCTCAGTCAATGCCAACTCAGCCAGAGCTCGTTGTTCCAAAAGTACAAAAAAAGATTAGTGATGTTCCATTTAATATTGTTGAATCTATGGTAAAAACCACTATTTTCATGACAATGATAGATGCATTGCAAATTCCTAGACAAAAAGAATTGCTGAGAGACAAATTGGATAATCTTTCCTTGACTAATGAGCCTCAAAATGATCATCCTAGAGTTGCATTAGCTAATGATATCCCAGTTAAGAATAATTAGCCAATCCAAACACCAAAGCCTCCTCCATTTTTGGTAACATTGATAATTGGCAACCATCTAGTCCACAATTGCTTGATAGACTCAGGAGCCAGTACTTCAATTATGCCCAAAGACCTTGCATATAAACTTGGTCTAATTTATGAGCATGTTTCTAGAGGAGTTGTACAATTAGATGGAACAATAGTTAAGTCAGTTGGATTGGTCAAAGATCCTGGTTTGACCTTGCATGCTTGTCCTAATTTTGTAATACCTCAAGACATATACATAGCTAACTTACCTCCACACTTGCTATTTGTCTATCTAGAGATTTCATAGCAAAATTAGGAGGATACCTTTCTGCTGATTGGTCACACTTGTTTTTTAGAACTCGGTATGGTACTAAGGTTACCATTAAGTCAGAACCCCAAGCCACTTGCCACTTCAAACCATATACCCCAAGTTCTATAAATGCATATCTTACCATTAGAGACCATGAGGAGTTACCACCTATCTAGGATCCAAATACACCTGTTCAAGACATACCTGATGTGAATTTGGATGAGTGGGCAGCCTAGAATACTGTAGAAGATCCTTTCATCAGCATGGATGAAATAGGTCTTGGTGTTTATATGATTCATGAGGAGGATTATGTTATTCCTAAGCTTGAAAAAGAGGATATTTTGCTTGACTAGCAGTCAGAACAACAAAAAAATTAGGTTTGGCAGCTCTATTTTGATGGTTCAAGAGGTAAAAATGGTTCTGAAGGTGGTGTTATGCTAGTTTCACCTGAAGGTATGAGATATTACACTACATTCAGATTTTCTTTTAGTTGTACAAACAATATAGCTGAGTATGAATCATTAGAACATGGCTTAGAATGGGCTAGGTAGAAAAAAAATTAAATGTTTTGAAGATTTTGGTGATAGTGAACTAGTTGTGAACCAAGTAAGGAATATCCATGTCACCAGAAGTGATGTTTTGAAGATATACACGCATAAAATTTGGGATTTAACTGAAGATTTTGATGCATTTAATCTGTTGTCCATACCTAGAAGTCAAAATAAAGAAGCAGATAGGCTTGTTGCTTTAGGAGCTCAGTTCAATATTCCAAAAGAATTAGAAAATATTGATAGACAACAACATGTTAAAGTTGCAGTAAGGCCCTCAGTTCCAGATAACACTATTAATTGGCGGGTTTTTGACTCGGATGAGCAGATTACTAATTTCCTAATTGAAGAAGCTGAGTTTTCTGCTGGAAATCAACGTAGGTTCAATGATCAATATGAAAATCAGTTTCTCCAATTGAAAACTAACAAGCTACCCAAGGGTCTGGTAACCCTTGTATCTATTTTTAATATAGATGATCAAGTCAAAAAGGATAAAGGTAGCATGTTTGTGAAGGAAGAATATAATGAACTTGATGAAATATTCAAGGACAAGCTACTGAAAATTGGCAAGGTATGTACCCATGAAGAAAAACATGTTGTTGTAAAACTTTGTCAAGAATTCAATGACATATTTGCTTGGAGGTATGAAGATTTGAAAGGATTTGATCCCCATTTAGCCCAGCATACAATAGAGGTGGTAGATAATGCAAAACTAGTAAGGTAGAAACAAAGGCCTCTTAATCCAAAATTAGAACATATTATGAAAATTGAGTTAAATAAGCTGATTGAAGGTGTTGTCACTATTTTGATATTGTGAGTTTTTCCTTTTGATTTATTGATTTGTCAGGTTTTCAATGTCTTGTTGGTTCCTTAGGGTTATTTTTCTAAGGGTTTAGGGTTCTGTGCTTTGAAATTTTGCGTATGTGAAAGTACTCCCTTATGTTTCCTCGTTACTTTTTCCACTTAAGTGGAAGGGTCAGTCTGTCGTTAGAAAGGGGCCCCCTTTTCAGTCTAGCTTTAGGCGGGTATAATATTTATTTAATTTTTTACCTTTTTCCTAAGTTTGGATTTCCCCATCGGGTTATGTAATGATCATGCAAGTTCCAAAAAGATCAATGGTTGTTGCCACTCTACAAAGCAAAGGTGCCTAATGTTTACCCTTCACAGAGTAGCGACTAACGGTGGGGCCTAACTTTTTGAAGGTTACAGGTGTTAAAGAGCCCACAAGTTCCAAAAAGATCAACGGTTGTCACCACTCCACAAAGCAAAGGTGCCTAATGTTTACCCTTCATGGACTAGCGACTGACAGTGGGGCCTACCTTTTTTGAGAATGTCTCTGTGAGGTTAAAGTACCAATAGGTTGGATGATCATCGAGGGTTGTTGCTACTCCACAATGCAAAGTTTTTTGAAGTTTACTCTTCACAGAGTAGCGACCGATGAGCTGGCAATTTGGGTGGCAATGAGCTTGCAGCACTCGCCAAGATAGCAATGATGGAATAGGCTACGTGGAAGACCAAATGGAAAGGATAGGAGGTTTGCATGAGCAGAAAGAGGTGATCTAGGCATCAAAAGGTCCATGTGGTGGTCATAAGATGGGAACCACTAGACTCTTGAACCAATAATTGACTGACATATGGATACATCTGGTGGAAGTTGGCAGGTGAGTGGAGTAACATGAAGGGCCAACTTTGAAAGTTAAGGTGTTTAAAGGTCAGGCAAGTTTGATGTGAATCAACAATTGTCACTATACCTCAGAGGGAAAAAGCTCATCTGTTAAGCTTGCGAACCAATGACAAACCATTGGCGGCCACAGTTAAGATAAAATTGTAATGGTGAATGGTCACGATGAAAAGGTAAAGATCAAGCATGTTTAGGATCCATCAGCGGTTATCGTTATACCACAAGAGGAAGTTGCACAAATCTTAAAGCTTGAAAATTAGCGACAAACCACCAACAACAGTGGTTAAGGCTAAGTTTTAAAAGGTAGGTAGTTATAGTGATTATAAAGGTTGAGTAGTTAGTCTATGATTTGACGTAGGTTGCTGATCCGATATGCGGAGGTGCCTGATGTTTACCCTTTGCGGATCAGCGACCAAGCACTGGGACCCATTTTGAGAGCTGATAGCCCAGGAAAGGTAAAAGGGATGTAAGTTGTGCATGATCCAATGGTAGTCACTAATCCATTGTGTGGAGGTACCTGATGTTTACCCTTCACAGATCAGTGACAAAAGGGAAAACAGTTTAATAGAATTTTGTTCTTCGATACGCCATTTTTTGAATTTATGAACAATTGATTGTTGAAGTGTGTCATTTTATTAGCTCTAGTCAAATCCTTAGGTAGTGCAATAAATATTTTGTGAGCCAAAGCTTTCTATGTGCATTCACAATTCATGCAGTAGAACTAGAGTGTAGGGCTGAATTTTTCAAATAAACAAGTAAGTTTCTTGTAATAGTACTATGTGATTATCAATTGCTTGTTGTTAAATTTCTCAATTTCTGTAAAGTCTATTGAATTTTTATTTCAAAGAGGATAGTTATTGAAATGGCACCACAGAGAGAATTCACAAGAAAGGTGGATTACCAGGAAAGAGCCATCTATGATGACTTCCTAGAGCAATTAACTCTATCAACTAACAGTGCAGTAAAGGAAAGGGAGCTTGTGCCAAAATCTCCTTGCTTGAGAGTTATCGATGGTCTATATGACAAAGGGTATTGGCTAAGGGATGCCCAAATAGGCATGCCAGGTTTAGGACTCTTTAAGGTTGCCTTTAGTCAGAGAAATTCCCCCGCTCTAAGCAATAGTATGTGGCAGCTAGATGTAGGAAAACTTATAATGCCTGGGGTTTTCATGGATGTTGACCTTGTGACTCAAATTGCAAACAATTATGACCCTATTGCCAAGGTTATAAGGAATGTAGGTAGAGGGACTCTGATTGAAATTAATGATGATGAATTTAGGAAGGTTTTTAGACTCAGTGAGGTCTCAAACTATTTGGAGCCCATAAATTTTGAAATGCTTGCCCAAGTCTATGAAACACAGAGGGATCATCTTAGAAGTGGTCCATTAAAATAATTCATTGCGAAAATAGGAGGATTGATAGTGGTAGGTCCAAGAAAAATGGATCCCTTTTCCTTGAACTTCTTTACCCTAGGAGCTAAGGGAATGTACTGGTCTTTATGTCATATTCTTGGAGAGGATGTAGGGAGAACCATGCCTACTCATTATATGATTATGATGGCACAAATTTTAAGCCCTTCCTAGGTTGTGACTTTTGATTTTGCTCCTTACCTTGCTGATGCCATTCATGAGGGCCTAATAGGGATAAAGAATGTAAAGGTAGATAGACCTTTTGCATGGTATTCTCTCCTTATTCATATGTTCTTGTTCAAGGGTGCTGATTATTTTGCAAAAGAGATGGAATTATTGAAAGTGAAGGATGGGGAGGAAATGTCAATATAGTTATGGAGCACCATTATGTCTTGGGATAGAGAGGATGCTAGTTACCTCAAATTTGATAGATGTTTTGCATCTAGGCTCAGAATCCTTTTGTGCCCAGAAAATATAGATCATTTTAAAGAAAGATGTAAAAAGAGGAAGATCGAACATCCTCATTAAGAGACATCTGTAATTGAAGAATATGTAAAAAGGGAAATAATGACTGAATTTGGGGCCACTACCCCTGAGTAGGGGAGAGAAATGATATCAAAAGCTAGGGTATTTATTCTCCATGAGTGGGACATAGTCAATGCATTACTCCTTGATGCTATCAAAAAAGAAACAAGGCCCCTAGAAGGAGTGACTTTTAGCAAGGATCATGTTGCTTTGGTCACATGGTCTTTTAGAAGGGAAGAAAGAAAGAAGATAGGAGGCTCCTCAAAATCTAGTTACTCAAGAGGCATGATTGTAAATAGAGTAAAAGACACAAGGCTGGTGGAGGTTGCTAGTACAACTTTGGAGTCTGCAAAGTTCAATGTGGCTATAGGTGAAAGAGACGCCAAGGAAAAGGATGATCTCCAAGCAAAATTGGAGATGATCTTCAAGGCTTCTAATGAAGCCAAAGTGGAATTAGCCCACAAGGATAATATAATTGCAAAGTTAAAAGGCCAGATTGAAGGGCAGCAGAAAAAACATGAGTCATCCACTTTGATGATTGCTTCTACCCCAGCAACATCTCCACCCACTATCCCAATAATTGAATTTCCCCCTTCCCTTGAGACATCTAGTTTTCAATCATCGAAGACTCTTCAGGATGAGATAGAAAAGTTGAAACAAGCTCAGGCTAATTTTGCAAGCAAGTATGAAGAGAAGGTCAGAGGCATAATTTTGAAGATTGCTGACACAATAGGGGCTTCTATTGTGTATATACACATGAAGAGAGTTTTGAGAATGTTGACTTGTTTAAATGAAGATAAGGTTGTTTTGGAGCCAATTCTAAATAAATGGATGGCTAGGGAAGCAGATTTGGAACTTATGTACTCATCCCATGAAGAGGAAAATATTGATACTACTATTAAATCCACACGTCAGATGGTAAAAGGTATGTCTAGGTTGGCAAAAGGAAGAGCTGGTCTAGAAAGAAAAGAAAACCTATATAGGAAAGAGTACAGTGACCAGAAATTTGAATTATTTCCTGGAGGTTTTGTTAGCACACGTAAGTTAAAGGATGAAGAGGTATGGCTTGGTGAGTTAGGCCATAGATTGTAACAATGGATAAATAATGATATCAGTTCAGATGACACATCTTTGTTCGTTTGAACAGTTGAAGAAATTGAAAAGATGAAGTTACATTATGGTTTTTTGGAGGCAGAAGTCAAGCACTTTAGAAACACTTGGAAAAGATTAAATAAGTTGAAGAAGAAGATTGTTAGTTATTCTTGGCCTAGTGATGATGAGTTTAAAGAATGGAAAGATAAATATATGATGCAAGAAGCAGAGGCTCAAGAATAGTTAATTGATGTTGCAACATTGCAACAATCCTCAGGGAGTTAGGAGTGGAAACATTTGTAACCTATTTTGGAGCGAAATGTTTGTTGGAATCAAAAGATTATTTTCTTGGAAAGTCTGAAGCTTGTTGCATCCATATCAATATAAATGGATACCAGGACTATTGAGGGGATCATCACAAGAATTTGTAAAGAAACTCTGGCAAAATATATTTAGGGTTTTCTAATATTCTGGAAATCATCCTGAGTTATGTAAGATTTTGATGAAGGACATTAATATACAAATCAGAACATTTTGAGCCCTGACTGATGTTTGTCTTCTTGTATGTGTCATTGATTTACTGGTTCGATTAAATAATTTAGGAATTTTTAATTGAATGAGTTGCAAGGGAATTTGCGAGAATGTTTTAGGTTATTCTCTCAAGGAGGGAAATTAAATATACTTAACTCTTCTTGTCGGTAATCAATAAATTTACTTGAATTTGATGGTTGGATCTAGTATAATGTGGAAGTTTATATACATAAGGCATGTATAGATTTTCCTAAGGTCAATGTAATGATGTGTTTATGAGTTTCCTACTGAGAATTCTTATTTGGTTTTACGTGACTCTGAAGCCTGGATAAGGCACTGATATAGCTTGTTGAGTTTTATTACCTTCTCGGAGATCAATTTAAAATGAATATGAATCTTTCCTTTATGTTCAGTAATGTATAAGGTGATGGGGTTTGCAGAAGTTGGCATTGGTTTCCTATGAACTCTCTGTCATGACTGTGAAAATTATTCACAAAAGGTATACCCACCTAAGTTTGATATAAGCTTGAAGTGTAGAAGGTTTTGGTATAAACCTTGTTATATGTTGTCTTTGACTTCTATTTCCTTGTTGTTCTCTCCATATGTGATAGAGGTATGAAAATTCTTATAGAGAAGATAAGGAAATCAGAAATCAAGAACAACAAAAATGGCGACTCTGCTTTGGAGAGTCATAGTATAAATCTATATTGTAGATTAGTGCTTGTATTGATCAAAGATTTGTTTGAATCTGTGTGTATTTGGTCCTTATAGTAGGCCGTTTTATCCCTGATCTTTGTTATTTTCTCTCTAAATATTTTCTTGTTCTATTGTCTTTCGCAAGTGATTTTGTCAAGCTTGATTTCTTATTTTCCCATAGTTTTGGGTGTTGATGCTGACATAAAATAACTAGTCCTCTTGAATAAGCATAATTCATTTGAAGGAAACACATATAATGCAGAGAGGAAAAAACACCAGATCATACATGAGGAGAAATCCTCAAGAGACATTGCAAGGGGGATTGCCTGAGCAGGCCCAAAAAGGCTAGAAAAGATCAGTTGCACATGAACCATCTAATGCTACTTGGATACAGAAAAGTAGTCACTTGGGTAAGTCATCTGAAAGACCCATATATGCAAATTCAAATTCTTATTCTCATGAATCTGAGAAAGACATTTTGGGTTTTCATTCTGGTTTGTTTGATAATAACGAAGATGTCCATGTTTTGAATCAAAGGATTTCTCATCCTAGTATATCTGGGAAGGATAGAAATAATTCTAATGTTAAGATGGATTCTGTACCAAGAATTGTAGATGGTAATATTAGTTTGATTGATACTGATTAAGTCAATATGTAAGATTCTGAGGAGATTTTCCCTGATGAAGATGAAGTATCCTAGGAAATTGAGGCTCTTAATAGAAGAGTTCATCAATTGATCTCTCTAAGGACACAAAAGGAAATAAATAAACAAAAGGAAGTTAAGGCTAAATTGATTGAGAGAGAGAGGCTGTTAAGGCAGATTGCTGATCTCGAATTGTTTACCCAAGAGAAAACCAAGAGTGAGGAGAAAGGCTCGGTCATCAAGGAAAACCTTACAGCAAAGACTAACCCCACAAATAAAATTGTTGTGTAAATTGGTCGAGAAGTCCATAGTGACCCACAGCCTACTAGAATTAGTATTGACAAATGAAAACAAAAGTGCATGGAAACTGGGTCTGGGTCTAAGACTACAGAAGAAATCTCTCATCGGTTGTCTGCACGTGAGATAGAGATAGAACAAATGAGGAAAGACAAGGAAGATGTGCAAAGGGAATTAGAGAGAGCTTAATTAGAAGCAACCAATGAAGAGGTTAAAAGAAAACTTGATTACTTAAAGGATCCTCCCATAATCTTTCCTTCAATAGACCCAAATAAGCCATTACCTCAGCATGCTTCACACTCTCTAGTCAAAATTTAGTCAAGCTTACCTGTGAATATTGTTCCAATTAGTCAAGTCCCTATTACTAATCAAAGTAACCAAGTCCCTCTAACTCATGGTCTTATTATGAGAATGAACATGGGTAATAATCCTACTGGTAACCAATTCTAGAGAAGACCCATTAATCTAGAGTTGCACAAACAACTTTTCTTTGAGGGAATCATGGGATACCCTAACCATGTTCCTACTAAGTTGAGGGATAGGCTTCAGAAATTTGCTGGAAACAATACCATAAGTGCAGAGGAGCATTTGAAATCTTTCGATAATATCATAAATGATTATGAGATTGCCAACGAAGATGTTATCATGAAATTATTCATATAGTCTCTGGTGGATGATGCGAGGCATTGGTATAGAGGCTTACCTATAAATAGCATCAGTTCTTGGGAAGAGTTTAAAATTGCTTCCAAGAGAAATACGGTGATAAAACCAATGTGATTTTTATGCTAAATAAATTCAACAACATCAGGAAGTTTGATACTGAAGCTGTCACAGACTTCAATGTGAGGTTTCAGAAGGCAATGCACAAGCTCTTCCAAATAATGAGGTTAGACGAGAATGTGTGTTTACTTACTTATTACAATGCTTTTGATCCTAAAATGGCTTATATCCTCAGGGATAAAAACCTACATACTTTAAGAGATGATTTTAGAATTGCTATAAATGTGGAAAGTAATAAGAAAGCATTTGGGAAGGTCAGAAGGAGGAATGATGGTAGATTGTGGCAAGAGTCAAAGCGTCAACAAAATAAAGCTCCTAAGGAAGAGGATAAGATTGAAAAGCTTGTGATTGCCATGAAAGATCTTACTACCAAAGTGAGTAAAAATGACAAACCTCATTACAATTGGAAAGATAGGCCTCCTAGACTACATGATATGCCATACAACACCACTTGGAAGGATGGTAAACCTATCCAAGATAAGCCCAAGAAGACACATAACCAAGACACACCTGACTCCTTGAAAGGCAAGAATGTGCATAATATGGAAAATACTCCCTAGTGTATAGCTTCTGATGGGCAACATTCTCCTTATCAACATGTTGTAGCCTAGGTGTTAAATGAATCTATGAAAGGTGATGGTGAGCTGAGATATCAGAATGAGGACAGGCCTATTGTCAATATGTTTGAAACCATTGTCGAAAGTGATGATGAGTCCTCAAAAAGTGAAGCTAGCGGGTATGATATATTGAGTGACAATGAGGTTTATCAAGGTCAGGTAACAATTCACTGGCATCCCACTTTGAATGTGGTGACTATCAAGGATGAAGAAGTTCATCTTAGAAGGCCCAGTGAAGAAGAGGTCAAAAATCTCACTAAGGTTGCTGTAACCAAAGCCAAACATAATTACAATTTGAGAAGCCACAAAAGGGATGGAGATTATGTTAGGTGTCCCACATATACTGAGAGGGGGGGGTGAATTAGTATCTAACTGGTGATTAGAATTTCTTAACTTAAAACATGCAGAACATAATATAACAGTGTACCGGTATGCAAGAAATAATGCAATAAACAGAATCAAGTACATCCACATGAAATGTACACCATAACACAAGATGTTAATGAGGAAACCCGATGTGGAAAAAAACTTTGGTGGGATTTGTGACCCACAATATTCACTCATTGGCCAATAAGAGAATATTACTTACAATAGGGGTTTGCACATGCAGGAAGGCCAACTACCTAGAGCTCACTGCTCAGTGGGAACTCTTACTGACTTACAATAAGGATTATACAAATCCAATATCTTGTACTGCTTTACAATAGCATCTTCAATGCCTAATTCAGTACCAGTTCCTACTCTATTCTTTACATATACCCCTTGACCTATATTTTGCACATTAGGTCTACCTAATATTTTCCTTAATGGTTCTACTTCATATTCTTCCACACTACGAAATGTCTACAATGATCTCTTTTATATATAAGAGTCATTTTACAATTTACCAAGTCAGCTTACAATAATAAACAAAATATTATATATAACAAAAATCCTGTCGGCCTCTGTGCCGGTATACTTCCTTTCTTCTGTGCTGGTGTCGGTGTCCTAAGTGTCGGTGTAGAGTGTGATTTCCTGATGCCGGTATAATGTCTTTGCTGGTGCCATAGGATTGCAAGGTTGCCATCAATGACAAAACCTTCAATCATATACAATGTCTCATTGGAGTGTGCATATGCCAACAATCTCCCCCTTTGGCATTGATGGCAACACTCATGAGAAATTTCAAAAAGTGTCCAAAAATGTATAGTCCAAAAATGTTACCAAAAATGTGTGTGCTCCCCCTGAGCATATGATTCCTGTGATTTAAATTTTCTCATCCCACTACTCCCCCTTTGGCATCAATGACAAAGGTTGTCAAGATGTCAGTAGAGTTTGTGGTTTCAACCATGTAACTGGGTAGTTACAATTTGAAAAAGATCTGCCAAAATCAAGTTTATACTATCCATAAACTTCTTGCTATCTTTTATTGCTGTCTCTATTCTCTTCATTGTATTGGTGAGATGTTGCATATGCTCTACCGGTGTTTTTCTTCCTTGTATTAATGCCCCAGAAATTTCCTTCTGTGAAGATGCTAGATAGTCCAATCTTGGACTTAGTTTAGATCTCAAATGTTTTGCCTTATTTATTATTCTTTCTTTCTCTCTTTCCAATTTGAATAGTTCTTCCTCAAAATTTGTTATCTTCTCTTCAAAAAATGATAGTGTATCAGGTGAGTTGACAAAGCTATCTGCAAGTTTATTTATCTCATCCTGTACCTTGCTCATTTTCTTGTCAATATCTACAGTCAAAAATTTTGTTTTATAGGTATCTTTATATAGATTTTTGTATTCTTTCAACAAATTACATAGCTCCGGTAGAAGTGTGTCAAAATCTCTATTACACTTCTTTATTTCCTCATCAAAGAATTTTTGTTTTTCAATTTCTACCTTATCCTTTACTGAATCTTCCTTTATTTTCTCAATGTTTTCTAAGATATATTTACACAATGTATCCAATTGTCCTAAAGAATCTTTGTTATCTATATTACATTTGGGAGCAATTAACTTCAAAATTGGTATGGAATCATCAATTGCTTTGTAAGCTTGTGAGCTATAGTCAGTTATTTTCTTGATAGTTTCTAATAACACCTCAGTCACATTTGTTGCTTTATATCCTGATGATGATCCAACAATCTGAGTACCGGTGGAAGTAACCAAGCTTGTATTGACCTCTGGTAGGTCTGTTTGTGTTTGCACTTCTTTAAGCATTGGTTTTCCTACTGCACTAGTTACCAGTGGCACTGTTTCCTTATGTACCTGTTCCGGTTGTTGTTGTTCCGGAGCCTTTAGCTCTGTTTGTTTCTCTATATGTTTCATTGACTCAGCCTGTGTCTCAATCTCTACCTTTTGCTCTTTATCTTTTGTCACTTTATCTGTTTCCCCTACTACCGGAGGCTCACTAGCCATATCTGACTTAATAGTTGTATTTTTGTCTACTACTATGTTGATCTTTTGAGTATCAACATTCATAGTATATAGGACTTCAGGATTAGGATTATTATCCTCTACATCCATATTCTCAGCTGCTGATTGATCTTCAGTAGTTGTTGATTTTACCAGTGGAGTATTTAAAGAAGGTGGGGGTAAGTTGTCTCTAACCTTAATACTTGGTGGTCCACCAACTTTATCTTTCCCCTTGTCTCTATCTTTTTGATATACCTTTATAGGTTTGGGGTTCCTGTACTCTTCTTTTTTTTCTTTCTCAGCCAGGAATATATCGCATCCATCTTCTGTTTCCTCTGTCACTTCATTAATTCTTCCTGCCATTAGTGAAATATGCTGGTGTGCAGTAGAAAATACTAACCAGTTGGCCTTTGCAATCAGATCATCAATTTCTTGTGGAGAGTTTACCGGATATACAACAAGTAACTTCTTAATTTTTATTTTCTTATCCAATTATATCACTGCCTGTCTTCTTGCCTCTAGTCTTTTGAATAATTCATTAGGAATTTCATTGACTACTTCCATCAAAAATTTCTTGTACATATCCATGTGCAATATAACACTATTTTCAACTTGTTCTTTCTCATCAATTGTTAGAGTGTCATAAATTTTCTCTATATTTTTCAGTTTACCTTCCTTTGTGATTTCATTCAGTAGTATATCAAGAGGAGACAGGTCTTTGTTTGTCCTTTTCTTCTTCTTGGGTGTTAGTTTCTTCTTTGGTGTGGTCTTTCTAACCAGAGATCTCACTGCTTGTTGCTTTTGCCTTGTCCTCCTAGATGAAGGTGTGGTTGCCGGTGAGTGGTCTCATTTTCTTACAACTCTTTTGAAAGTTGCAGGCATGTCACTTCCTGAAGAAGTACCTACTGGTGATAGGTGAGTTTTAGGCTATGAAGCTGCTAACTCATCCTCTGTTATGCCGATTTTCTTCAATACATCTTCCTTAATGGCTTTTGCTTGTCTGGACCCTTTCCTTACAACTGCCTCAACCTTTTTCACTCTTTTCTTTGATTTAATTTGGCTTTCTATGGTTTCAGTACTACCAAATACTTCTTCTTTTGGTTCTCTGGGGGCTTCCAGAAGTGCTTTGGCATATGTTTCAACTATGTGATCATCTGTTTCATAGCCCATATCAGTTACCCAAACTGTCCTTGGGATGACCGCTTCCATCCAAATTTCATCTTTCTTGATGACAAAGCATATATCATCTTTGTATTTGTCTACAATCTTCTGTGATAACCTTACTCTTTTCTTCATTTTAGCTTTTAATGCTTGAAAGAAGTCATTAATATTGTTTTCCTTCTTCTCACCCATGTTATTGAATAGTTCAGTCAATTGTTTGCCTACCGATATGTCATATCCAAGTTCTTTGTAACCTATACCGGGAACCTATTTTTTTATGTGTAGCATTAGGCATACCAACAAATTTCCAAATCTAAAAGTTCCTTTCTTGTCCTTCTTGATCTTTCCAAGATTGTCAATTAATTCATCCTTTAATCATTCACATATGTCAATTTTTACATTATCTGTTACCATATCATAAGCACTCTTAATGCATAATCTTGAAACTGAATTTAGTCTATTAGCATGAGTTGCTTTATACCCTAATATCATACTTATGAATCTCACATTGATATCTTTTACATCATTAACCCTTAGAGACCTCTTGTCAAATGTTGCACCAGTTAGGTCTATAACTAGGTCATTGGAAACCTTCTTGGTTTTATCTAGTCTTTTACCGATGGTCGGTAACCCTGTGACAGCTTTCACAGCTTCCTTGGTGATCTTATGGATTGCATCTAACTAGAAAAATTCTCCATGTACCCTGCTTAAAACTATCCTAATCACATCCTTTGGAAATTCAGGAATGCTAAGGATCTCTGTAAATCCTAGGGTCTCAATGATTTTGTGTTCATCTTTAACATTGCCGGTATTATCACATATCATGGTTTTATACATGGTTTTAATTTCCTCATTTCCTAACTCTTTAATGTTGCAGTGGATGTACATTCTGGGGTCTTCAACATATACAACTCCCTTAGGAATTTTAGAAAAATCACCTTAGGTATCATCCTTCTTTTCTATCTTGGGAACTAACTGAAATACGGGCCTAGGTCTTTTTATTACCTCAACAATTGTAGAGGTGGATGTCATGATTAAATACCTTTTACTACCTTGGATGGATGATTTCTTGGAGTGTACTTGCTTCTTGCTTGAAATGCCTTAGATCGGAGTCTTCGCTCTCTTTGAAAATTTGAAATCAAGGTGAAATGAAATGGAGCCAAAACCTTAACTTTATAATATCTCTTCGCCATCTACCACATTAATTGCATGCCAGTTAAGTATTCACTTAACATTGTTTGCCGGTAATAAGTAATTTTTCAACTTCTTATCTTAACTGAGGGAATAATAGCACATGTCATTAGATTGCTAAACCCTCAAGGAAATTTTATTGAATTAGATGAAGAACTTCCTGTTGGTGGAGCACTACTTTGTCCTTCCGGTGAAGCATCACTCTGTCCTGTCGGTGAAGCATTGGTTGGTTCTACCGGTGGAGGAGTATTCCCAATATTTAGATCAGCTTTCCTAATCCATTGTTTTGAGAATTCTTGCTTAACCTCTTCAACTTTTTCTTTACCTTTCAAGCTAGCACTTTTTTTGTCTACTGGTGCTCCTTTACTTCTACAAAATTTAGCAATATGCCCAATCTTGTTACATGCATAACAAGTTACATTATTTTTCTGAATAGATTTCCCATAACCTATGTCAGTTTGTGTTCTGCATTGATTAGTTAAATGTCCAAATCTTCCACAAACATAACATCTCACATTCATTCTACAATTTTCAGATTTGTGACCTATTTTGTTGCATTTAGAACATTGACTGGTGGGTGTGTTGATATTTTGATAATTTCTAGATCTACATTCATTTTCTCTATGACCATACTTATTACAGTTAAAGCATTTTCCATTGAATTTATAAGCATTAGGTTGTCTTACCGGTTTGCTGTGATCTTGAGTATTTGTAGTACCGGAGCTTTCACCAACTTCAAAGCCAATTCTAGAAGTGTCACCTTTAGGTTTTTGATTCTTCAGCAAGGTGCCAAGTTCCTCTGAGCTTTTCTTGAATTTTTCTTTGTGTTGATTTGTAGTTTCTAGTTCTCTTTCCAAGATTTCTTTTTGTCTCATCAGTTCATTTGAGTCATTCTGAGTATGCATCAGATCTGTCTTCAACATGTCATTTTCATAGCCAAGTCTTGTATTCTCATTTGCTACATCACTTAGTCTTCTGGTCAATTCTTCTTCATTCTTCTTCCTATCCTCAATCTCTTTGAAAAATCTCATAGTCATATCCTGCATTTCATTTTTTGTTGTCATGATCTCTTGTTTCAACTTGCTTATCATATCATTAAGTGATTCCTTTTCATCATTCTCATTTTGCAATTTTTCACAAATTTCTCTTCGCTTATTTCTTGCAACAGTAAAATTTTATTTAAGTGCCTGAATGATATCCTAAGCTTCCCTTAAATCATCTTCTAGTTTGATATTTTTCAATTTCTCTGCATCATAGTCTGTAAGAGCTCCTTCAAGTTGCTTCATCAGATTTTACATCTTTACCGGTGTCAAGATCTTCCTCAAGTTGTTAGGATTTTGAAAATAGAGGACCAGGCTCTGATACCAATTGTTAGGGGTCCCACAGATACTAAGAGGGGGGGGGGGGTGAATCAGTTTCTAATCGGTGATTATAATTTCTTAACTTAAAACATGCAGAACATAATATAACAGTGTACCGGTATGCAAGAAATAATGCAATAAATAGAATCAAGTACATCCACATGAAAAGTACACCATAACACAAGATGTTAATGAGGAAACCCGATGTGGGAAAAAACCTTAGTGGGATTTGTGACCCACAATATTCACTTACTGGCCAATAAGAGAATATTACTTACAATAGGGGCCTGCACATGCAGGAAGGCCAACTGCCTAGAGCTCACTACTCAATGGGAAGTCTCACTGACTTACAATAAGGACTATACAAATCCAATATCTTATACTTCTTTACAATAGCATCTTCAATGCCTAATTCAGTACCGGTTCCTGCTCTGTTCTTTACATATACCCCTTGACCTATATTTTGCACATTAGGTTTGCCTAATATTTTCCTTAATGCTTCTACTTCATATTCTTCCACACTACAAAATGTCTACAATGATCTCTTTTATATATAAGAGTCATTTTGCAATTTCCCAAGTCCGCTTACAATAATAAACAAAATATTATATATAAGAAAAATCCTATTGGCCTTTGTGCTGGTATACTTCCTTTCTTCTGTACTAGTGTCGGTGTCCTGAGTGCTGGTGTAGAGTGTGATCTACTGATGCTGGTATAATGTCTTTGTCGGTGCCATAGGATTGCAAGGTTGCCATCAATGACAAAACCTTCAATCACATACAATGTCTCATTGGAGTGTGCATATGCCAACAGATTATTGGGAGCATGCTTCTATGTTTACGAAAGAAGTGTCTCAGAAAGGGATGGCAGGCAATAACACTTCACCCAAAGGTGACCCTGCAAAAGAAGACAAATCCAAAGATGTGGCAAAGAATGCAAATAATAGTACTACTAGCAATTTACAAGGGACTGCTATAGCTAAAAAGGAAAACCAACCAAAAATAGAAAAGGCTAAAGTTAATACTGAGTCAATTATCAGTTCCACATTTGATATGACTTAGGCTTTGACCCAAATGAAGTTTACAGACTCATTGATAGAACTGTTGAAAATAAAGGAGCACATAGAAGCTGCTCTCTCTTTATTTTCTAGCATATCAGATAATAATGCATCTTTACCTATAGAAACCAAGAAGGATGAAAAGGATCATGAGCTTCAGACCCCAGAAATATATGTTGGAACAACAATTACTCAAGAACCTTCCCAGGTGGATCCATTTTATGTGACCTTATTAGTCAATAATAGACTAATCAAAAATTGTATGATAGACTTGGGTGCTACTGCAAATGTGATTCCATACGGTGTCATGAAAGAATTAGGAGGAAATGTTATACTATGGACAATAGAGAAGTACCTATGGTAGGTACAATGAAGGATGTGGAGGTAAAGATAGCAGCATTTCCTAAAGCACCTTATAAGATGAATGTCATACTAACTGACTCAAAACCCCATTATGGCATGTTATTATCCAGATAATAGGCTGCAGTAGTTGGAGGACATGTGCAATTAGATATTTCATATGAAACAATCCCAGTAAATGGAAGCCAGGTTAAGTTATATAGAGAACCATGTGCTCCTAGGGTAATTGAGAAGATAGACCCAGATATGTTGAATTGTATGATTGATGTGGACCTTGACAATTTTAGAGTACAACCAATTAAACCTTAATTGAAAAATATTGATCCCATTGTCAATGAATTGGAATATCAACAAGAAGGCTTGTGGCATATGTACTTTGATGGAGCTTGCCCGAAGGAAGGGCCTAGAGCAAGATTGTTTTTTGTGTCTCCATCAGGTATGACTTTCAAGTATTCTTTTCTTTTGGCATTCAAATGTACAAACAACACAATTGAATATGAGGCCTTGTTATTGGGGTTGGAAATTGCTAAGAAACATGGCATTCAGTTGTTAAAAGTGTAGATAGGAATTTGGAAATCATCAAAGCAAATAGATATTAAACTAGCTCAATCACAAAAACTAGATTGCAATGATAAGAAATCCTAAAAAACATTCAATAGAGATATGAAGACAAGATAATCAAACCAAATGCAATCCATTACAAATGCGAATATCTCCTCCATAATTATCCATTTTCCTTCTTTCTCCTTCAAATTACTTTGTTTATGGATCTCACCTACAAATGCAAAGGCATAGTATGAAAGCAAGATTGACAAGATGAAATGGCAGCGTAAGGATACTAGAAGCGTGATTGATTCTCTGAAAATGTGATTAGATCTAAAAATGTGATTAGATTTTCTTTGATTGAAGAAAATCATCCAATTTATAGACAAATTGGAGAGATGACAAGATTAGCATGAAGAGATTTGAAAGGAAATTTCAAATCAAGAATGACAAATATGACAAATTATGACAAAATTGGCATTTTCTATGCAAGATTGATTGATTGACAAATTATGACAAAATTGACATGCAAGATTGATTGATTGACGAATTATGACAAACTATGACAAAATTGAAATGCCATTCCCATGAAATTAGGGGAAATATTAGAAAAATTGAAGAAAATAGGAGAAACAGAAAATTAGGAATTAGGAGAAATTAGTAAATTGGAAAAATTGAGGAAAAGGATGAAATAGGAATTAGATGAATTAATTAATAGGTTTTCATCCATTATTTAATTCATGAAAAAGACCTAGGAATAAATAAATAGATTTATTTAAGCCACCAAGAAGAAGAAAAGGATTAAATGATCAAATCATAAAACCCTAAAAATAAGAGGACAAGGAATTAGGTCAAGACAATAAGAAATTAATGTCGATTCGATCATGATTTTGATTGACAAAGGACTAATGTTGATAAATGATTGAGATTGATTTGACAAATTGACCAAGATTGATAAAGAGATCAAATTGATAGGCCACAATTGATGAGGAACAATGACTAATTGATCCAAATTGACATGATTGAAAAGGACAACAATCGATGACAAATCAATTGCAAAATGACAAGATTGACAAGAGGACAAGGATCGATGACTAATCGATCGCAAAATGACAAGATTGACAAGGACGAGGATCAATGGCGAATCGATCACAAGATGACAAGATTGACAAGAAGGAGGATCAATGACAAATTGATCACAAGATGACAAGATTGACAAGAGGACAATACCCTAATTCCATCATTGATTATGATTGATGATATCCAAAATGATGATAAATGAGCACGCACATTGATGCGATAGAATAAGATCAACCAAAATCATGACTGAAGATTTTCTATCGACAAGACCTAATTCGAAAGCAAGAAAAATGAAGAATGTAGAAGAAGGACTCAATGCTCGCAAATGATAAAGACCAAATGCACAACATATAAGAAATGTTAATGTGATGCAAGAACCCTAAAATAAGGCAATGAGCCAATGTTAAAGTATGACTCTGCAAGCATTGACCATTTTTAGATGTCTACATTTTGCCCCTCTTTGAGACAATGCGATTTTAAGCGTTGTTTCAAAGAATAATAATGAAAATGCCCCAGACAATAACAATGACATATGCATGCCCCCTCGAGGAATTGGCTAGAAAAATCTAGAAAAGAGGCCAAGTGATCGATAAGAATGACAAAAGATGATAGGTTCGAACGAATCAAACAGACTGCCAAGACTGATGGAAGAAATGCTAGTAAGAAGAAATTAGATAGAGGACAGTTAGAGATGAAGGAAAATTTGCTTTTACAAATGCACATAAGTAGGCGAGAACCTTTATTTATTGTAGCAAAGTGGATGCAGAGCATCATTGCATTGAAGGCAAGAGCTGAAACGCAACCCTTTTTGCAAAAGATAGACACATCACACACAAGGAATGAGTGAATCATCCTAGGGTGCATACATCAAGGGTTGAGGTATGTGCGGCATTCACAAAGTGAACGTACTTATCACAAACACCCAATGATATAGTTGCCCCAGTTTGTGACAAACATTCCACAAACAACAAACACAACAAAAAAGGAAAGGGACCATGAACCATCCCGGTCACTCTAAATCACTCAGTGACATCATCAAGCAACATAGGAACATGATCGAAGCCAAAGATAAATCAGTAAAAAGATAAGATGCACAAATTCAACCAAGTCAAAACAAACAGTCTGATCATCATTGTCAAAAGTGGAAAACAAGAATGATCATGTTGTCTAGTTCCAGGGAATGTGGTACCCCATCTAAGATAGGACACAGTCTGGTTTTGAGTATACCACACCCTATATAAGACCCATGATAATAGTGACAAGGACAAATGATATTGATGTTGATTGATTGATACAATTTTGATCAGTTTGAATGTCTAGTTTGATTGAAAAGTTCATCTGTTAATGCATGATTTCATTAAAGCACAATGTTGTAACCTATTATCTATTTGTTGTCTACACAAATGTTTGATCGATTTGTTGTTGGATGTATGCTCAACGATCTGTCTATGCACAGAGGGTACCATTTATTGACAAAATGCAAAATGCCAAAGGAATTGTTTTTGGATTTTGATGTTTTGAAATTGTTTTTTTTTTTGTTCGTTTTTCTGGACTTTATTTAATTTTTAGGGATTTTTTTAGAACATTTTATGATTTTTTTTTTTTTGAAGATTTTTCAATTTTTATGATTTTTTGAATTATTTTGGGGCATTATTTGATTTTTAGGGATTTTGCCCCCAATGTCTAGCAAGGCAAGGAATATGACAGGTGAATAAATAGGCTTGCTAAAATGATGGTGGATAGAGTGAAGACAAAGGCCTTTTATCATGGAGACAATACAGATGCAATTTTCAAGGGCTATTGCATGATGGGACAAGAGACTAGATATGACAATGTAAAGTAGTGACATGGCATGAGGGACATGTCAAGAGGTTTTTGAAACCATGTTTAAATTTTGTGTCCTTATGTCAAATCAAGATCAAGGAATGAAAAAGAGTGTATGGATAGTGATAAGATATGGATAGGATAGGCAAGACCAAGGATGGATAAGGGACATGGACTGAAGGTCGGGGTAGGCTAAGGGATAGTGGTAGAAAGTTGCAATAAGCTAGGGAATATGGATGAAAGGTTATAATAAGCAAATGGATAAAGACCAAAAGCTATGATAGACTAAAAGCTGTAAACAAGATGCATGATGCTCATGAAGATCCTCAGCCTTGTCAAGATCAAAGGTGGAAAGGGAAACTGGACATGAGGGACAATAGGATAATGGAGGAGTATGACATGGTATGATAGGATAATGAAGGGCAATAGGATATGAAGGAGGAAACCTGCCCCCAAGTGTGGTGTGCAAGAAGTTCATAAATTACGCATGACGCATGTTTTCCAGGTTTTCGTCATGGTACTTGCCCAAGGCGCTTGTTTGCTAGGTTTTCACCAGTGGACGAATTATTTTTTGCTTTACCTTTTTCTTTCTTTTTTTTTTTTCTTTTTTTTTCTCAACTTTTTTTTGATTTTTTTTTTGTATTTTGACATTTTAGTCGAAAATGGACACATGATAGGGGATGGAAGAAGGACTCAAACATCTTTTTTTTGGATAGTAGCCTTGAAAAAAAAAGGACCATGACCTTTAAAAGTATGCTCAAAGATGTTGGTAGGATAAGGACATGGAAAAAGAGATGAAATTAAGGCAAGGATTTATGCAAAGGATGGGATCAAAGGGATCGAAGGATGGAAAATATGCATTGGGTAATGGATAGGGTATTGGAAGAATTGGGCTTCACTTGATCAAAATGAAGGCAAGATCAACATTGGAACACACCTTGACAGGTGGTGGATTGATGGAGGAAAAATGGATCTCAGATTGTGAGATTTGGATGGAGGAATAGCTTGGGATATTGGGACATAAGGGCCCAAAATGGATGAAGAAGGCGGTGGAGGAACAAATTTGAGAGGTTTGGATGGAAGAATAGCAATTTTGGATGCCAAGTTGGATGTTTCTTTAGGCTTTTGTGCTTCAAGGAGTTGCTTAGGGATCCACATGGTTTTTTCATTTTTCATGCTTTTGTGATTCCTTGGAGTGCATTGCTTGCACAAGGGATTTAGGAACCCATATAGATTTTAACTTTTGTTTTTGAGAAATGGGCCTTTGTGACCTTTTGGATTTTTCCTTTTCTTTATAGATCAAATTTTTCTTTGCTTTGACATGTTGATTAGATTGGACATGTTGATCCTTGAATACATGTGGATTGTTAGACTTATGACTTTTATGCTTGGCATCCAAATTGCTTGGAGGAGGAAAGGAATGAATGGATGGCTATGAATGAAATGGAGTTCTTTTGGATGGATGAAATTTACTCAAGGATTTGTGCCTTTGCAGACCTTGCATAGAGGACAAAGGAATATAAGGACCTAAGATGGATGGAAAGTATGATGGGGAAGGTGTATGTTTTGATTTTGATGGAGGGATACCAACATCTTGAGAGTGAGTTGTGTAGAAATGGGCCTTAAGATCTTCTTTGATATGAAGGGGTTCTTTCTCATGAAGGTCTACCCCTTGGCCTTTATGAATATTTTGACTTGTAGGATACTCTTTTCTTTGAGAAGAAGATGCCAGTCCATTATGAGGTGGATATGATATGAGAGAAATAATGAGATCTTGAAGTGGATCGGATTGCACCAAAGTGGAAGAACCCATTATGCATGTCAAGGGTTCATGAACATCTTGCACTGACATGTTAGAATCATGAGGGGGATTAGGATCATGAGGGGGACTAGGATTGTGTAGTGGACATGGTTCAATGATAGGCTCTTCAAGAGGTGGAATGGGAGAAATAATGGGATCATCAAAAGAAATGAGACCTTGGAGTGGATATGATGGATTAGGATGTGGAGATGGAGGAACAAGTGGATCTTGTGGAGGATTTGAAGGAATAATTTGATCTTGACAATGAGGAAGATCATTGGAATCCTCTTTAAAGGTGCTTTGCTCTTGACTTTTAATGGGATCATCAGAAAGGATGGAAGGGATATCTTGATCTTTCTTAGGAAGTGGAATGCCAATGGGATTTGAAAGGACATTGTGTTCTTGGATAGAATGGATAGGAATAATGGAATCATTGCGAGTGTCCAGGGAAATGGGATCCTGGTCAACAATTGGATGGGATGATAAGGTTTCAGGATCTTGATCTTGATCTATTTTAAGACACATTTCTTCATGCTCTAAATTATCCTCTTGACATGGGGTTGGACTTTGGATATGCATGGGGGATTCTAACAAGGAATCAATGTTTTGGCATGAAGGAAATGGAATTTGAATGGGACTCTCTAAAAGAGAAGCATTTGATGACAATAAAGTGCATGGTGGCATTGGGTCTTGTAATTCTAAAACATGACAAGGATGTGTATCATGAATTGGATTATTTTGGCAATCAATTATGGATAGCCCTTGGATAATTTCATCCTTGGGTGTATTGTTTGATGAGGACAATATGGAAGGTTCTTGGGAAACTTCTAAAGGTGTAGGGATAGATGCCACTAGAGAGTCAATTTGTTTGTGGGGGGATGAGGCATTGCTAGACATAATTGTATTATCTTGATCTTCCTCAAAGAACTCACTTGGTAGGTTTCTTAAGATCCTTGCAATAAAGCCACCTTTCTTTTGAGGTTTTGACATGATTGGATCTGGAATTTGAAATTGTTTTTGGTTTGATGTCATGTTTTGATATTGGAATTGGTTCAATTGTTCTGACATGTTTGAAACTTGGCTTGGTGTGGGCTGCAACCTTTGTTTTTGAATGTTTGGTTGTGGTTGTTGACATTGATATTCCACCATTTGTTGACATTGTATACTTGGTTGGACATTTTGTTGAAATTGGACCATTGGCTGCATATGTTGGAACACTGGTTGTGTTTGTTGGAAATGTTTGAACTGTTGAACAATTGGTTGTGATGGTTGAAAATGTGATTGATAGTAAACACCTTCTTGTTCTTGTTGTGGAGGCACATAATGTTGTTGTCTCTTTTCTTGAAATTGTTTCATCATCTCTATTTGTGAGAGGAGAGCTAGTATGTCTGATCGTTCGATAAGAGATCTTACATCAATTGGCTTAATATTTGGATTTTGACTTGGAAATTTTTTAAACATTTTGGACATTTGTGATCTATTCTTCTCAATGTTTTTCAGTTTTTGTTCCAATATCTCCTTTTCTTGAGCTAGTTTCTCCTCTAGTTTTTGTATTTGGAGACTTGTTTCATCATAAAAAGTTTGATCCAAGTTCTGAGACATGTAGAGATTAGATTGACATGATTGATTTCTCAATTGTGATGACATGGCTTCGTAAGAAGGTTGAGACCTCATTTCAACAAACATGTCACTATGAAATGCAACTAATGGGATTGACAAATGCAACCTAAAAGGATGACAATACAGCTTAATGTTTTTGTTGTTTTTCAAGATTTTTGGAGACAAACTTTTGAAATGCAAAGCTAAAGACACAACCATGGGAAATTGAAATGAAGTCAAGACCTTAAAGGACAAAGGACCAAATGAAAATAGGACAAATTGACAATGTCTCACCTATATGCTTGGATACTAAACTAGGTTTGAGAAAAATGATATTAATGAAAGGACAAATTTTAGACAAGGGCAAGACTCCCTAACAACAACTTAGGGTATCATCCAAAGTTTTGATTTTCCAAGTTTGACAAATCAAATTTTTGAGACTAAATGCAGGAAGAAAATGATTATGAAAATGACTTAGGATATGACATGAAAATGATCTAAGTATATGATATGACAATACAATGATAAGGATAATGCGAAGACCAATGACTTGGAATATGCAAAATGCAACCTATGCAACCTAAATGGAAATCTGTCTTGGATATGACAATGAAATGCAAACTTAGGGAAAATGATCTTGGACCTAAGTGCAAAATGAGGAAGCTTGCAATGAAAAGGACTAAAATGAAAGGAGATGACAATATGCCTTAGGACCTAAGTGGGACTATGCAAAACCTAGCCTAAAGTGACATGAATTTTGAAACAAAGACATTCAATGTTTTGACAAGCCATGTTCAAATGTTGGATGAATACTTGGAAGAATTTGGACCTTTGTTTAGATTGTGTTTTGAGTTGAATGTTGTTGATTTTGAAAATCCAAGTTGATTATGAGCATTTTTGAAAGCTTGTTTTTAATTTAACTTTTGACAATCACGGAAGAGAAAATGTTTGTTTGACTTTGATGCAAGACAATCAAGCACATTTACAACAAATCCTATGGCTGGCAAGGACAATATCTATTGAATCCTCTAACGAAATACAACACTTAGCCAGATAGCTAGATGCTTGGTAGCACTAGCTCCCCCTTACAGTGCACTCACTTCTTAGGCATACCAAGCTTCGAGTTCAAGGGCCATCACTTCCCAAGAACTTGCTATCTCTAACTAAGGAGTACATGAGAGGTGTCTTCGGCATGCGCGTATCACAATGCCTGAGCCAACAGATAGAGGGTTTTTGGTCTCTACAAACAAAAGGTTCTAGTTGAGGCATCCATTAGGGTGGGTATTGATCCGGCAAATAAATCATTGCAATACCATTCCAGCACCCATTGTCTACAACTTTTGTTGCATCTGCAGTTATTTAGAGTGGTTCGGAAGAGATTGGCTTTAGCCTGTCACCACTTAGGGTTGTTCCCTCTCACCAATGCCTATGCAAAGTGCCAGGCAAATTGGGAGGCAGGCCCAATTCTAAGGGTTAAAACATGCAATCAAAATAAAGTAAATAAATCATGCATGGTGTTCATTAACCTTTAAGAAACTAGATGTGCAACTACTTTAAAAATCACATGCAAGATGTTTTAATAAAAGTCTTTGACCGCGTCCTGCATAAGATTTGTTAGTAGTTTCATTTTTAGTCTTTGTCACACATAATGCCAAGGTGCTGCATAGAGAAATCAGTACCAAAGAAAAACCAGAATATAAGAACAGAATAAAAACAAAGTAATTTGCAAGTAAAAACACTGGTTTCACCTATGTTTCTGGCCTTACACAAGCACAAAATGTCTCAACACAGGTGCATAATGCTTTGACACAGGTGAAGATTGCCTTGACATAGGCGCAGATCTCTTTGACTTAGGCACAGATCTCTTTGACACAGGCACAGGACGCCTTGACATAGGCGCAAAATGCTTTGACACAGGCGCAGAAGTATCCAGAAAGCTTTGAGTCGCCCTGTTTCTTGACTTTTTCACCTAGAAATCAGCTCAAAAGCACTCAAAAACATGATTAAGGGGTTAGTTCACGTCGGGTTCACCAGAAAATGTAGATAGGAATTTGGAAATCATCAAAGCAAATAGATATTAAACTAGCTCAATCACAAAAACTAGATTGCAATGATAAGAAATCCTAAAAAACATTCAATAGAGATATGAAGACAAGATAATCAAACCAAATACAAACCATTACAAATGCGAATATCTCCTCCATAATTCTCCATTTTCCTTCTTTATCCTTCAAATTACTTTTTTTGTGGATCTCACCTACAAATGCAAAGGCATAGTATGAAAGCAAGATTGACAAGATGAAATGGCAGCATAAGGATACTAGAAGCGTGATTGATTCTCTGAAAATGTGATTAGCTTTTCTTTGATTGAAGAAAATCATCCAATTTATAGACAAATTGGAGAGATGACAAGATTAGCATGAAGAGATTTGAAAGGAAATTTCAAATCAAGAATGACAAATATGACAAATTATAACAAAATTGACATTTTCTATGCAAGATTGATTGATTGACAAATTATGACAAAATTGACATGCAAGATTGATTGATTGACAAATTATGACAAATTATGACAAAATTGAAATGCCATTCCCATGAAATTAGGGGAAATATTAGAAAAATTGAAGAAAATAGGAGAAATAGAAAATTAGGAATTAGGAGAAATTAGTAAATTGGAAAAATTGAGGAAAAGGATGAAATAGGAATTAGGTGAATTAATTAATAGGTTTTCATCCATTAATTAATTCATGAAAAAGACCTAGGACTAAATAAATAGATTTATTTAACCCACCAAGAAGAAGAAAAGGATTAAATGATCAAATCATAAAACCCTAAAAATAAGAGGACAAGGAATTAGGTCAAGACAATAAGAAATTAATGTCAATTCGATCATGATTTTGATTGACAAAGGACCAATACTGATAAATGATTGAGATTGATTGGACAAATTGACGAAGATTGATAAAGAGATCAAATTGATAGGCACTAATTGACGAGGAACAATGACTAATTGATCCAAATTGACATGATTGAAAAGGACAACGATTGATGACAAATCGATCGCAAAATGACAAGATTGACAAGAGGACAAGGATCGATGATGAATCAATCGCAAAATGACAAGATTGACAAGGACGAGGATCAATGACAAATTGATTGCAAGATGACAAGATTGACAAGAATGAGGATCTATGACAAATCGATCGCAAGATGACAAGATTGACAAGAGGACAAAACCCTAATTCCATCATCGATTAGGATTGAAGATGTCCAAAATGATGATAAATGAGCACACACATTGATGCGACAGAATAAAATCAACCAAAATCATGACTGAAGATCTGCTATCGACAAGACCTAATTTGAAAGCGAGAAAAATGAAGAATGCAGAAGAAGGACTCAATGCTCGCAAATGATAAAGACCAAATGCGCAACATAGAAGAAATGTTAATGCAACGCAAGAACCCTAAAATAAGGTAATGCACCAATGTTAAAGTATGACTCCACAAGCATTGACCATTTTTAGATATCTACAAAAAGTATTTGGGGATTCAAAACTCGTAGTTTTCCAGATAAGGTCAAGATATGCATCAAAAATGACCTTTTGAAAAGGTAAAAATATGTTGTGTGGGATGTAATTGAATATTTTAATGCATTCTCTATTGACTGGATTGAAAGATCTAAAAATATTATTGGGGACTTCTTGGCTAATGTTGCATTGAGGAATGATGATGCAACATTGACCGGTGTATCTACAGTTGAGATTAAAGATAGACCTGCTATTCCAAATAATGTGTATAACTGGCAGGTATTTGAAGATGATGATGACATACTGAGATTTGTACAATGCATTGATGAGTATGATGGACAGAAGATTGACTGTAATGCATTGGTAGAGGTGGCAGATGACCAAGAGAATGTATTTGGGAATGACATAGTTCAGCTAGAAACTAATGAAGTACCTAAAGGACTAATTGAGTTGGAAGGTATTTTTAGTTCTAATGATAGTCATTTGCATCAAAAGTCAACCACTAGGTTAGAGGAGTTGGAGGAAATGAACTTAAGGACAAAATCATCCCCTAAGTTGGTATATATAGGAAAGGAATTGTCTCCTCACATTAAAGCCAACCTCATTAAATTATTAAGGAAGTATAAACATGTTTTTTCTTGGTCTTATGAGGACCTGAAGGCGTACATACAAGATCTATTTCAACATGAAATTCCTCTACATCCAGATGCTAAGCCTTTTTGATAGAAGCAAAGACCTATCAACCCCCTTTTGGAGACTAAGATACAACAAGAGTTAACCAAGATGGGAGAAGGGTGGATTATTCAGCCTATAAGACATTCCTCATGGGTGTCCAACTTAGTGCAAAAAGACGAATGGGGATATATCGCTTTGTGTTGTTTTCAGAAATCTGAATATTGCCTCATTGAAAGATAACTATTCTTCACCAAATATGGAGGCTATGTTGCAAAGAGTGACTAGGTGTGACTTGTTGTCCATGCTGGATGGGTTCTTAGGATACAATCAGGTATTAGTGAAAGAGTCCAAACAATTTAAGACTACCTTCACTACCCCTTAGGGGACATATGTTTATGTGTGAATGCCATTTGGCTTAAAGAATGCTAGGGCTACCTTTCAAAGAGTGATGGATGTGGATTTTAAAGAATTTATAAATATCATAATGGTAGTGTACCAGGATGATTTAACATGCTTCTCTAAGAAAGCAGATGATCATTGTGGTCATTTGGAAAAGGTTTTTTATAAGGCTCTGGAGTTTGTTGTGTCATTAAACCCAAAGAAATACCATTTTGCAGTCACTGAAGGGAAATTAATTGGGCATATTGTCTCCAAAGAAGGAGTTAGGATAGACCCTGAAAGGATTGAGGCTATAAATAATGTACTCAAGCCAAAGAATGTCAAAGGAATTTAGTCCTTTTTGGGCAAAGTAAATTTTGTTAGAAGATTTATTACTAACTTTCCTAAAATTGTGAAACCTACTATCAAATTACTAAAGAAGGATGCAAAGTTTGCTTGGAATGAAGAGGTTGCAAAAGCTTTTGATAAGATTAAGAAAGCTATTCAAGAGGCACCTGTTCTGATATACCCTGATTATAGTAAGCCTTTCTCATTATTTTTTGCTTCTTATCACACAATAGCAACAGTTCTACTTTAGAAAGATGATGAGGGATATGAACACCCAATTGCTTTTTATAGCAAATCCCTACAAGCTATTGAGCTGAAATATGAAATCATGGAGAAGCAAGTGTACACCCTAGTTAAAGTTGTAAAAGAATTTAGGCCATATCTTGTAAATGCACAAATAGTTTCTTATGTCCCACATGAGGCTATTAAGGACATCTTATCTGAGTCTAAGGTCACTGGCAAAAGGTGCAGGTGGATAACTCAGATTCAAGAGTTTGATTTAGAAATCAAGATTACCAAATAAGTAAGGGGGTTAGGCCTTGTTAACTTGATTGTTGAATCAAATTTCCTTGATGTTGAAGTTAACAATGTTGAAATTGAGAATGTCCTGGTCACAAGTATTGAGACACAACCTTGGTACTCAGAAGTAGTATGTTTTCTGAGGGATGCAACTTACCCAGAGGGAATGACTCCTAATCAAAGAAGGATATTGAAACTAAAGTCTCAAGAGTATGTCCTTATTCAAGGTGATCTATATTGGCAAAATAGAGAGGGGGCATTGTTGATGTGCCTAGATAAATCCCAAGCTTGAAGGATGCTAACTGAAATGCATAATGGAGTATATGGAGGCCATTACTCGACCAAGACCACAACTGGCAAAATAGTTTGGGCTAGATACTATTGGCCCACTTTGTTCAAAGATGCCCATGAGCATGGTCAAAGGTGTGACCCATGGCAAAAATTTTCTTCCAAGTTAAATATGAGGGAGCTTTGCCCCTTAACCCAGTTATAGTGGAAGCTCCTTTTGTCTAGTGAGGCATTGATTTTATTAGGGAGATAACTGAGAAGTTAGGAAGAGGTCATAGATAGGTCATAGTGGCCATTGATTAATTTACTAAGTGGATTGAGGCTATACCTACTAAAAGAGCTACTAGTAAAGTTGTCATTGAATTTCTGATGGGTAATGTCATAACACGATTTGGTGTTCCTGTGAAACTGATAATGGATAATGCCATGAGTTTTAGATATGAGGAATTCACTGAATTTTGTTCTAGCCATGGAATAATCATGTCTTATTCTTCACCATACCATCCACAAAACAATGGACAAGTAGAATCTAGTAATAAAAGCCTGTTAAATATTATTAAGAAAATTCTTAAGGAGAACAAAAGATCTTGGGATTAGAAACAAAATTGGCCTTATGGGCAGACATGATTACTATTAAGAAAGAAATCAGTGTATCATCGTTTGAATTGGTCTATGGTACACAAACTAGGGTGCCAGTCAATAACCTTATCCATATATATAATTTCCTACAAGCTGAGGAGTTGGAGTTGTTATAACCCATGGAAGATAGAATGGTTCAGATGGTGGAAGTGGAAGAAATCAGGACTCTGGCTCATAAAAGAAACTTGAAGATTTACTTGCAGTCCAAGTATCTTTTTGACAAAAGAAACACATCAAGGAAGTTTCAAATTGGTGACATGATTCTTCAATGGAATGCAAGAGGATATGATAATGATAAGCACAAAAAATTTGAGTCACTGTGGGTAGGCCCTTCTATTGTTTGTGATATTAATGGAAAAGACTCATACTTCTTGCAGAAAATAAATGGTGAGGTACAAGAATTTCCAGTACATGGACAATTCCTAAAGTATTACTTCTCTTAAGTTTATTACAAGTCCATGCACAGTAGGTTGTAGTCTATACATTTTTAGGTTTGCTTCTATTGGCTTTTGGGTTTCTTTTTGGGTCCGCTTTCTAGAGTTCTATGTGTTCTTGTGTTGGTCTCACGTCTAACCATCCTCAATTAGGGTTCTACACTTTGAAATTCTACGTATGTGAAAGTATACCCTTATGTTTCCTTGTTACTTTTTCCACTTAAGTGGAAGGATCAGTCTGTCATTAGAAAGGGGGCCCCCTTTTCAATCTGGGTTTAGGCGGGTTTAATATTTCTTTAATTTTTTGCCTTTTTCCTAAGTTTGGATTTCCTCGTCGGGTTATGTAATGATCGTGCAAGTTCCAAAAAGATCAACGATTGTCGCCACTCCATAAAGAAAAGGTGCCTGATGTTTATCCTTTGTGGAGTAATGACTAATGGTGGGGCCTACATTTTTTAAGGTTATAGGTGTTAAAGAGCCAACAAGTTCCAAAAAGATCAACGATTGTCGTTACTCCGTAAAGCGAAGGTGCCTGATGTTTACCCTTCGTGAAGTAGTGACTGATGGTGGGGCCTACATTTTTTGAGAATGTCTCTGTGAGGTTAAAGTAGTGACAAGTTGGATGATCATTGAGGGTTGTTGCTACTCCACAATGTGAAGGTGTTTGAAGTTTACCCTTTGCGGAGTAGCGATAGATGAGTTGGCAATCTGGGTGGCAATGAGTTGGCGAGACTCGCTAAGATATCAATGATAGAACAGGCTACGTGGCAGACCAAATGGCAAGGATAGGAGGTCTGCACAAGGAGAAAGAAGTGATCTAGTCATCAAAAGGTCCACATGGCGGTCATAAGATAGGAATCGCCAGACTCTTGAACCAATAAGTGAGTGACATGTGGATACATCTGGCAGAAGTTCGCAAGCGACTGGAGTAACATGAAGGGCCCACTTTGAAAGTTAAGGTGTTTAAAGGTTGGGAATGTTTGATGCAAATCAGCAGTTGTCGCTATACTACAGAGTGAAATAGCTCATCTATTAAGCCTATGAACCAGCAACAAACCATTGGCAGCCATGGTTAAGATAAAATTGTAATAGGGAACTGTCATGGTGAAAAGGTAGAGACCAAGCATGTTCAGGATCTATCAGCGGTTATCTCTATACTACAAGAGGAAGTTGCATGAATCTTAAAACATGAAAATTAGAGACAAACCATTAGTGGTAGTGGTTAAAGCTGGGTTTTAAAAGGCAAGTAGTTATAGTGATTATAAAAGTCGAGCAGTTAGTCTATGATCTGATGATGGTCGCTGATCTGCTATGCAGAGGTAACTGATGTTTACCCTTTGCAGATCAGCAACCAAGTGCTGGGACCCATTTTGAGAGCTGATGGCCCAGGAAAGGTAAAAGGGATGTAAGTTGTGCATGATCCAATGGTAGTCGCTGATCTGCTATGCAGAGGTGCCTGATGTTTACCCTTCACAGATCAGCGACAAAAGGGAAAATAGTTTAATAGAATTTTGTTGTTCGTTGCACCATTTTTTGAATTTATGAACAATTGATTGCTGAAGTGTGCCATTTTATTAGCTCTAGTCAAATCCTTAGAGACTACAATAAATCTTTCATGAGCCAAATATTTCTATGTGCATTCACAATTCTTGCAGAAGAACCAGAGCGTAGGGCTGAATTTCTCAAATAAACAAGTAAGTTTCTTTTAATTGTACTCTGTGATTATCAATTGCTTGGTGTTGCTAAATTTCTCAATTTCTGTAAAGTCTATTGAATTTTTATTTCAAAGAGTATAGTTATTGAAATGGCACCACAGAGAGAATTCATCGGAAAGGTGGATTACCAAGAAAGAGCCATTTGTGATTACTTCCTAGAGAAATTAACTCTATCAACTAACATTGCAGTAAAGGCAAGGGAGCTTGTGCCCAAATCTCCTCACCTGAGAGTTAGCGATGGTCTATATGACAAAGGATATTGGCTAAGGGACACCCAAATAGGCATGCTAGGTTTAGGACTCTCTAAGATTGCTTTCAATCAAAGAAATTCCCCTACTCCAAGCAACAGTATGTGGGAGCTGGATGTAGGAAAACTTATAATGCCTGAGGTTTTCATGGATGTTGACCTCCTGACTCAAATTACAAACAATTATGACCCTACTGCCAAGGTTATGAGGAGTGTAGGTGGAAGGAATCTGATTGAAATTAACAATGATGGATTCAGGAAGGTTCTTAGACTTAGTGAGGTCTCAAACTATTTGGAGCCCATAAATTTTGAAATGCTTTCCCAAGTCTATGAAACACAAAGGGATCATCTTAGAAGTGGTCCATTAGAAGAATTCTTTGTAAAGATAGGAGGATTGATAGTGGTAGGTCCAAGCACAATGTAGCCCTTCTCCTTAAACTTCTTTACCCTAAGAGCTAAGGGAATGTACTAGTCTTTATATCAGATTCTTGGAGAGGATGCAGGGATAACCATGCCTACCCATTATATGCTTATGATGGCACAAATTTTAAACCCTTCCCTGGCTATGACTTTTGATTTTGCTCCTTACCTTGCTGATGCCATTCATGAGGGCCTAATAGTGATAAAGAATTTAAAGGTAGACAGACCTTTTGCATGGTATTCTCTCCTTATGCATATGTTCTTGTTCAAGGGTGTTGATTATTTTGCCAAAGATGGAATTATTGAAAGTGAAGGATGGGGAGGAACTACTAGTACAATTATGGAGGAGCATTATGTCTTGGGATAGAGAGGATGCTAGTTACCTCAAATTTGATAGATGTTTTGCATCTAGGCTCAAAATCCTTTTATGCTTAGAAAACCCTAGGATTCCTAAGGCTCTCCTTGAATTCCTCAAGCCAAAAGAGTTTGTTGAAGACCTTAAAATTGTGCACAACCGGGGTGACATTTACATGTACCTAGTCTCAACTATTTTTAGAGTTTATGGTTTTAGAGGAGCTCCCTATCTGCTCCCTTATTGGGTCCCCTTAAAGATCAGAATTGTAGAAGTCTTGAGACAAATAGGATGTTTGCAAGAGACAGAATTGAAAAATATAGGAAGGGGAACTATCTTCCCAACTATCACCCTGGCACATCAGTTTGTAAATACCAAAGGTGGGTGGGTCCATTTTGATAAATTTCTTCAATAATACAAGTTGACTACTACAGTGATAAGGTTTGCTGACCCAGAGGGTTTCTTCAATAATATGTTCAATAAGAAAGTTAGATGTGCAGGTAAGGCCCACCAGTTCCATTTTCTTGAAGATTTGATCAGAAATGAGTTCAATCTAGATGAACAAGAATTGAGGAAAGAAAAGTGGATATATTTTAAGAAAGCTCTAGACTTCATCCACCAATTTGATAGTAGCTATGACCCCCTGGCCAGTTTTACTCCTTTTGAGGAAAAGGTCAAGTTTTTGATTCTTTACTTTGAAGATTTAATACAACCTTTAAAGGAGAAGATGGAGGCTATATTAAAGACTGACCCTAAAAAGGTTAAACTTGTCTTGGCTAAGCCTTCTTTTGCCAAGATAGTGCCCCTAGGTGATTATGTGATGCACAAAAGACATACTTATAATGTGGTAATGCCAACAAAGAGTGAATCTTCTTCCTCAGAGGGAAAAAGGCCATTAGTAGATATTGTGGAGATCCAAGACTCTCCTAAAAGGCAAAAGGTAGGAAAAGAGGGACAAACAAATGAGCCTTTATATTCTGCATCTCAATCCCCAATTCATGTGGGAGATGAGCATGCAATGGAAAAACAATTATTAAAACTAGGAAGTCTTGGGGAGATTGCTTACACATATGATGAAATGCAAGAAGGGATGTTGGAAGAACTAGCAAGTCCCAAAATGGACTTGACTATTGAGGAATTTGTGGGCAAAGAATTGGACCCTGTTATCAAATAGGCTAGTGAGGAATTCTTAGCTAATGATAATTTTTTTAAAATAGGACCTTTCATGCAATTCATTTAGAGAAAAAATATAGATCATTTTAAAGAAAGATGTAAAAAGAGGAAGATCAAACATCCTCATAAAGAGACATCTATAATTGAAGAATATGTAAAAAGGGAAATGATGACTAAATTTGAGGCCAGTACCCCTGAGCAGGGGAGAGAAATGATAGAAAAACCTGGGGTGTTAATTCTCCTTGAGTGGGACATAGTCAATGCATTAGTCCTTGATGCTGTCAGAAAAGAAACAAAGCCCCTAGAAGGAGTGACTTTTAGCAAGGATCATGCTACTTTGGTCATGTGGTCTTTGAGAAGGGAAGAAAGATAGAAGACAAGAGGCTCCTCAGAGTCCAGTTACTCAGAAGTCATGATTGTAAAGAGAGTAAAAGAAACAGGGCTGGTGGAAGTTGCTAGTACAACTTTGGAGTGTGAAAAGTTCAATGTGGTTGTAGTTGAAAGAGAGGCCAAGGAAAAGGCTGATCTCCTAGAAAAATTGGAGATGACCTTCAAGGCTTATAATGAAGCCAAAGTGGAATTAGCCCACAAGGATAATATAATTGCAAAGTTAAAGGGCTAGATTGAAGGGCAACAACAGAAAGGTGAGTCATCCACTTTGATGATTGCTTCTACTCCACCAACATCTCCACCCACTGTCCCAATCATTTAATTTCCCCCTTCCCCTGGGACATTTGGTTTTCAATCATCTAAGACTCTTCAGGATGAGATAGAAAAGTTGAAACAAGCTCATGTTGTTTTTGCAAGAAAGTATGAAGAGAAGGTCAGATGCACAATTTTGAAGTTTGCTGACATGATAGGGGCTTCTATTGTGTATATATACATGAAGAGAGTTTTGAGCATGTTGACATTTTTAAATGAAGATAAGGTTGTTTTGGAGCTAATTCTAAATAAATGGATGGCTAGGGAAGCGGATTTGGAACTTATGTGCTCATCCCATGAAGAGGCATATACTAATGCTACTATTAAATCCACTTGTGAGTTGGTAAAAGGTATGTCTAGGTTAGCAGAAGGAAGAGCTGGTCTAGAAAGAAAAGAAAACCTATATAGGAAAGAGGACACTAACCAGAAATTTGAATTATTTCTTGGAGGCTTTGTTAGCACAAGCAAGTTAAAGGATGAAGAGGTATGGCTTGGTGAGTTAGGCCATAGATTATCACAATGGATAAATAATGTTATCAATTCAGATGACACATCTTTATTCATTCGAACAATTGAAGAAATGTAAAAGATGAAGTCACATTATGGTTTTTTAGAGGCAGAAATCAAGCAGTTAAGAAACACTTGGAAAAGATTAAATAAGTTGAAGAAGAAAATTGTTAGTTATTCTTGGTGTAGTGATGATGAGTTTAAAGAATGGAAAGATAAATATATGATGCAAGAAGCAGAGGCTCAAGAATAGTTAATTGATGTTACAACATTGCAACAACCCTCAGGGAGTTAGGAGTGGAAATGGTTGTAACCTCTTTTGGAGGAAAATGTTTGTTGGAATCAAAAGATTGTTATCTTGGAAAGTTTGAAGCTTGTTGCATCCATATCATTATAAATGGATGTGAGGACTATTGAGGGGATCATCACAAGAGTTTGTAAAGAAACCGTGGAAAAATATATTTAGGGTTTTCTGATATTCTGGAAATCATCCCGAGTTATGTAAGATTTTGATGAAGGACATTAATATACAAATTTGAACATTTTGAACCCTGACTCATGTTTGCCTTCTTGTATGTTTCATTGATTTACTGGTTCGATTAAATAATTTAGGATTGTTTAATTGAATGAGTTGCAAGGCAATTTGCGAGAATGTTTTAGGTTATTCTCTCAAGGAGGGAAATTAAATATACTTAACTCTTCTCATTGGTAATCAATAAATTTACTTGAATTTGATGGCTAGGTCTAGTATAATTTGGAAGTTTATATATATAAGGCATGTATAGATTTTTTGAGGTCAATGTAATGATGGTTTGTGAGTTTCCTACTGAGAATTCTTATTTGGTTTTAGGTGACTCTGAAGCCCGGATAAGGCACTGATATAGCTTGTTCAGTTTTATGACCTTCTTGGAGATCAATTTAAAATGAATATGAATCTTTCCTTTATGTTTAGTAATGTATAAGGTGATGGGGTTTGCAAAAGTTGGCACTGGTTTCCTGTGAACTCTTTGTCACGACTATGAAAAGTATTCACAAAAGGTATACCCACCTAAGTTTGATATTGTTAGGTCCCGGAGACAACTAAGAGGGGGGGCATGAATCATTTGTCTAATAAATTCAAACCAAAAACCAATTAACCAACTTAATGCTTAATACTGATAAACTAGTTAAGTATGCCGGTAGAGAGTGTTAACAGTGAATTTCTATACCAGTAAAGATTAATGCATGAAATAGAAACATAAAGTCATCCACAACACATAACACCAATATTTGTACGTGGAAACCCTGTAAGGTGAAAAACCATGGTGGGAAACCTTACCCACAATCAGATGTTACTAGTGCAAATAGTAAGTGTACATAAATGGGGTCCACACATGCAGAAAGGCTAATATCCTAGAGCTCACTACTCAATCACAAAATAAGAGTCACACTGACTACAATTGGATGGTTAAATCCAAAAAGAATGTATTTTACAAAATAACATCTTCATATGCTGGATTCAATACCGGTGTAATGCTGATATGCTTCTACAAAAACCTAACTTCACCTTCAAATGATGTCTTTATGTATACCTCTGCTTAATCTCACATATACCTTCTTACAATTCTTCTTCGTATTCCACATTCAATCTTACAAATAAGATCTTACATTTATACTATACCCTAAGACCAATTCTAGTAGATCGGCTCTACAAGATATTACAATAAAAACATTTTACAAATAATATAATATTTGATGTAGTAACTAATTGAACACTTCGGCTTAATGCATTTACAACAATAATAAATCATCTCTATAGCGTGCCATGCTGATCTAAAAAAGATAAGCCTGCCGGTGTAACCCTAGATAACCCTGGACCTATTTGCCGGTAAAAGAAAATATGAAAATATGAATATACCAATGATTAAATCTTCAAACGAAAGTGTCCACATGATTTCTTCGACATTACCAAGTGTCTTCCATATCATTCCAAGTGTCAGTGAACCATATACCAGTATCTGTGCAATAGTTACTTGCTTGCCAGTGAATGTTGTTGGATCTCCAAAGTGCTAGTGTTTTAGTAGGTGTTGACATCAATGACAAAACCATACCAAAATACCAACAATCTCCCCCTTTGGCATTGATGGCAAAACAAGATGGAAAAACCATCAAAGTGCCAAAATAGAAATGCCAAATACCAAAAACCAACAATCTCCTCTAAAGAATTTCTCCCCCTAGGAGCAACATGTGTTTTCCAAAACTTTTTTTTTCAATACCAATCTCTCCTCAAAAGATAAAGTGTTTTTCCATAGATATCTCTCCCCCTTTGACATTAAATGCCAAAGTTATAATAAAACCAAGTTCATATACAAAATACCAATCAATTCAATATACCAACTACTCCCCCTGAGAAGTAGCTTCCTCATCAAAGACCCGAGTAAAAGATTTGTCTTTCAATTCTCCTGGTTGATGACAATCATCAACTATCTAAGTCTCTACCGGTGGTGGTATGACTCCAAGCTAATCTATGAGATATTCAAAAGTCTCCTTAGGCAAAGGTTTTGTGAAAATATCTGCAAGTTGTTCTTTAGTATTCACATAAACCAGTTTTATCTCCTTTTCTTCAACTTTTTCACTTAGAAAATTCAGTTTGATAGAAACATGTTTTGTTTTAGAATGTAATACCGGATTCTTAGATATATCAATTGTTGTAGTATTATCACAATATATAGTAATAGGTTCTTTGCATTTTACCTTTATGTCTTTCAACATTTGCTTAAGCCATAGTACCTGTGTATAGTTAGTTGTTGCTACAACATATTTTGATTCTGCTGTTGATAAAGATGTACAACTCTATTTCTTACTCAACCAAGAAACTAATCTCTTTCGAAGAAAGAATGCTCCTCCAGTGGTGCTTTTTCTATCATCCACATCTCCTGCCCAATTTGCATCTATGTTTGCACATAGATCAAAATTTTCATCTCTAGGATAGCATAATCCAAGATTTGCAGTGCCTTGTAAGTACCAAAAAATCCTTTTTACTACTGATTCATGATTTTCCTTAGGATTACTTTGAAATCTAGAAACAATACATACTGCATTCATAATATCAGGGATGGTTTGTGTCAAATATAGTAGACCTCCTATCATGGATTTGTATCTAGTTGGATTAACAGGGGTAGATTCATCCCTTTGAGATAATTTTTAATTTGTAGTCATAGGTGTGCTTACCGGTTTAGAGTTTTCCATCCCAAATTTCTTTAGTAATTCTTTCAAGTACTTGGATTGACTCAAAAATATACCTTTATGTGTTTGTGAAATCTGCAATCCTAAAAAGAATTTTATTTCTCCAATCACAGACATTTCAAATTCTTGCTGCATTTTAATAGAAAATTCCTTACATAATCCATCTTCTCCTCCAAAGATTATATCATCAACGAATACTTCTATAATCAAGATGTCATCATTAGTTATTTTGTAATATAAATTGTTGTCTGCATTTCCTTTAGTAAAACCAATCTTTAAAGGATACTTATCCAGCCTTGCATACCAAGCTCTTAGGGCTTGTTTCAATCCATATAGAGCTTTTCTTAACCTGCAAACCATATCATTGTCATCTATCAAAGAAAATCCATCAGGTTGTTCAATATATACTTCCTCTTCAAGATCTCCATTCAAAAATGTACATTTAATATCCATTTGATAAACTTTGTAGTCCTTGTGAGCTATAAAAGCCAAGAATAATCTAACTGCCTCAATTCTAGCTACCGGTGCAAAGGTTTCATTGTAATCAACTCCTTCTTTCTAAGAATATCCCTTACACACTAGTCTTGCTTTATTTCTGAGAACCTTACCATCTTCATTAAGTTTGTTTCTAAATACCCATTTGGTTCCCATTACATTTTTATCTTTAGGCCGGGGAACTAATGTCCAAGTATTATTTTTCTCAATTTGTCCTAATTCTTCTTCCATATCTTTAATCCAAAATTTATCTTCACATGCCTCATTGATAGATGATGGTTCAATTTGAGAAATAAGGCATACCTCTTCATTTGTCAATCTTCATCTTGTCATAACTCCTTTAAATTTGTTTCCAATTATCTGATCTTCAGAATGATTCAATCTTACATACTGTGGTGTCTTAATTTGCTATTGTTCTTCAATTTTTGTGGAATCCTCTGATGGTACCGGGGTAACTGGATCTTCATTTTGTACCAGTGTAGGTTCATTTGTCACAATTTTTGTTGCTGGTTCAGAGTCTATGTACCTTGAAGTTCCTCTGAATTGTTCATCAATCTTTACATTTGTACTTGTGTGTGTGAAAAAGTGAACCTGTAGCTACAAGCACAACACTTCAATTAAGTCAGTATATGCATGGTTAGTAATCAATAATCAATAAGAAATAAACCATAGCAAAGTGACTAATTGCCTTCTAAAAGATGCGAGTATAAGATTTCTCTTAGATTGTTATAAGCAATACCAGTGACTAGACTACACCAAGATGAAGGATTTAATCTATATGATATTAAGCTATATGGATGCAAGATGGATGAATAATTCAAGCAATAATAATCAATTCAAGCAAACAATGGATGTGAGCAATAATTAATGTAAAATGGATGCGAATAATATAAAAAAGCACAATAATTTTCAATGACTCCAGAGCAAAATTAGCATGATAATAATCTCCAAGCAGATTCTCAAAAATGCCCCTAGCGATTGATTTGATTCAGATTATTGAGAGATCTCAACTTGATGTGAAGTGATGAAATTGAGATGCCCCTTAGCAATAAGGATTTTTTTCTTTAAATGGAAAGATTTTGCTCGACTTTTGATGAAGATTTGAAAAATTTCTCGACTTGTGAGATGTGAAGTCATAAGGTCATGAGTATGCCCCCTCGGGAGCGAAATCGAAAGATAGTGAGGGATTGATTATAGGCAATTGTATGACAAAAATTACTTATTTGAGCACAAATTGATTCTGAGGATTTTTTTTTGAAAATTCTAGCAATGATTAAGAAATTGAGCATAGAGTTGATTGTAATGTTGATGTGTAGAACGAAATTGAATTAAGATTCAGCATTGAAATTGAGCGCAATTTGAAGAAAGAATAAGCATTTGATGAAAAAAGTGCTAAGTGGTCAAATTTTTTGAAATTGACTAGCAAAATGATCTCGAATTTTGATTTCGATCTCGAAAATGGAATCAGAGCAGGCACATTAGCTAAGGGTACAATTTTCATGACCATCAGAGCAAGTTGAAAAATTAGGTTTTAGGCTATATATAGGACAAAAGTGTCATTTTCAAATCATTTTAACCCTCCAAGTTTGAATATTCAAAAAGCCTTCTGTGAAGAAAAATGGTGGTCCCTACTCATCAGCATCGATTTGAGCACTAGAGATGTCACAATCAACCCCGAAACTATGAGCCAGCAGTAAGTGATCGATCTTTAGCCTCTTTTTGTTTCCAATTTTGAATTTTTTTGTTAATGTTTCATGTTTTTCATGGGTTTTGGGTCGGGTGTCACGGTTTATCGTGCGAGATAGGATCCTGTCTCGTATGAGAAACTAGCAAATTTTGTTTTATCATTTAAAGCCATTAGATTTGTCATATGGGATTAACCCTCATGTCGTATGACAGGTCTATTAAAAGACCATTTTGTTGTGCGATATGTAAAAGTTTGTTGGTCGAGGCTGTTTACTCGTATGAGAGCCATTCCTGACCCATACGAGATGTTGTTTGATTGTGTTTTGTCATTCGAAAAACAGTGATCATTTTTGAAAGTGTAAACATGAAATTTTTCTTTTGCATTTGACTTAGTTGGATTTGCGTGATGTTTAACTTATCTTGTAGGCTCATTTGGAATGTTTTCTGATGATCATTGTTGGTTTTTTTTTCTGCAAGTGTGCTTACCTCCTATGCTCTTCGGGTGTGTATATCCTCCCACTATGGCTTTGGTTCATGATTTGTCTGAAGTTGAGTAGGCTCATGTTGATATGTGTGGCTTGACTCACCTAATGAGGTTACCTAATATCTATGTGAACCATGGGATGCTCACAGCGTTGGTAGAGTGGTTTCATTCAGAGCATAATACCTTTCATTTTCCAGTTGGGGAGTTGACTATCACTCCCGAGGATGTGTACAGGATCCTTCGTATCCCTTTTGCTGGGGATAAGGTGGATTATGATACTATATTGTTACCTAGACTATAGGCTCTTAGGAACATATTCAGTGATCCCGATATCTTGACTCGTTCTATGAGTTGGGATATATTGATGGGCAGGTACAGTGAGGAGTATCTGCTAGCATGTGTCCTAGCAGGTTTCATTGGTTTCTTTTTGATGCTAGACAAAGGGCAATAGGGTTTTTCAGAGTGGATGAGGCCGTATGCTGGAGAGGTTGATAGAGACCCCTCAGAGACTTGGCTGGGGGTCTTGTTTGTTGGCCCACATGTATCGAGAGATGCATGAGATTGTCTACAGAGATGGGTGGAGCATGGCTGTAGTGGTGTACATTTTATAGGCGTGGGCTTGGGAGCACCTTCCTATTTGTTGGCTAATTGTTGATGATAGCAGAGAGCCAGGGAAGCTGATTATTTATAGGTATGGTAGAGATATTTTGCAGCCCCATGTGGGCAAGATAGACTTCTAGCGACGATAGCTTGATGATCTAATAGCTGTCATATGGAGACCGTACAGAGGATTGGAGTCATGGGATGACTGGCGGGCGGTTTAGAGAGATATTTTTGTTACATGCCCACTGATTGGGAGGTCACAGACTGTTGTGGAGTGATTTGTTGTTTCACGAGTGATGAGGTAGTACGAACGGCCTCAAGGGATCTCTCAGGAGTATACACTATATGCTCAATACGCTGATGAGGAGAGACAAGGATGGTCACCTAGGCTATCCTATGCTTTAGCAATGCAGGAGCTGATAGGTTTACACCATCTGAGGTGGGATTACCTGGATGATATAGCAGATGCGGGGGTATTGCCCTAGTACAGGGTTTACTTTCAACAACATCCATTCCCTTAGTTTACAGATCTAGGAGAGCATGCTCCTCATATTGAGGATGTGGAGGATGATGCCCCCACATCGACATAGGGATAGGCATAAAGACAAGGCCATAGGTAGGGACAATGCTAGAGACCAGATGTTCCATGATGGACTAGTGGTGATCTTGGTGCTAGTAGCACTGGAGTGCGAGTTGATGTTGGACAATAGAGGGGTGAGGGTGGATCCCTTGGGAGAGTAGGCATGAGTTTGGGTGGCAGAGAGGAGGAGCGAGCAGCTCTAAGGCAGGTCTGACAGTGGTGGGATGAGCAAGGTAGAGCCACAGGTGGAGATGGCGGTGGAGATAGCGGTGGAGAGCCTGTGAGGGAGCAGGGGGCTGACACAAGACAGTCAATGAGAGCACGCCTTACAGAGCTATAGTCACAATTGATAGTGGCTCAAACTCAGCTAGTGGAGTGAGACCGACAGCTGGTCAAGGTTAGGGCCGAGCATGATCGCTAGATCACAGCATTGAGAGCTGAGTCGAGAGTAGAGATAGAGTCTCTTCAATAGGAGGTGCTTCTTCAGAGCAGTAGGGCTGCATATTATGTGGTGACATATAGTGTCATAGTTCCTTTTACATAGCAGGTGCAACCCTATTCACAGTATATGGCTAGATCAGAGGGAGCACGAGCACCATGACAGGATCCCGGGCATCAGGCTCCTCCTCCTCCACCAAGCGATGAGGGAGAGGGTGCCAGCTAGATGATTCTTTTTGTAGCTGGGATATTTTTTGTAGACACACCCATTTTTTTGTAGCCGATATGATTCTTGCTCTGATGGGAGTTTGTATATGTCATTGGACATCATTTTGTACCCTTATACTTGATATGATATATATATATATATATATATATATATATATATATATACGAGATCTGATTTGACTTCATCATACTTGTGTTGATTGACTATGAGATGTTTCTATATGTTGTATTCTATATTTATGCATTTATTTCAGCATGAATGTATGTAATGCAAATGAATATGGATGTCTATGTTTTGGTTTCTTTTTTATATGCAAATAAATGAATGAATGAAAATGAGTAATGAGTAATGAGTAATGCAATTTTTTTGTTTTTCTATGCAATAAGATCAATGTAAATGAATAATAATGAAATGAATGAATCTATATGAAATGTTATGTATGTAGCTAAACATCTCAAAACACAAGTACTCGATCGAAGAAATAATGATAAAAATACCACTTAGCATAAGAAATTATGATGCTTTTAGCTCTCATTCAGAAGATAAAGAGATTATGACTGTATTGAAATCACTCTAGATTCACAAAAATGCAGAATGAAATGCAAGATGATATGCAAAATGCAGCCTAAACCTAGTCATTGGATTTAAAATACTTAAGATTCATCACTGAGCATAACGAACACAATAGGCAGGTTAGAGTTCCTTTCTTTTTCAATGTGCAATATTAATTATCTTGTCTGCAATGACCCTTTTTTCATTCATATCCTTGGATAGATTTTTTAGGGACCCGAATTGCATCATAAAGAAATTCCCTCAAAATAGACAAAGAAATGATATGGACCTCCTTGTAGCATACAAATAAGTGGAGTCAAGGTATGTGAGGCGATTTCACCTTAATGTGAAGGCTCTTATCAAAGACACCTAGCTAATTTATATGTTTCCAAATCATCGGGATCATTCCTACAAGAAGAAAACAAAGAAAATATTATGCCCCCAATCCTTGCTCCTCTTATTCAAGATAGACTTCCTCGAGTTACTCAGAGGGATAATAATTGAAAACGAATATAAAAGAGAGAACACAAAGAAAATTTGCATTCATAGCTCAAACTGTTTAGTAATTGTTTTTTGTTATGTTGTTTTGCTTGCGAACACAGTGATAAAAAATCTATAGTAGTCAGGAGAGAGGTAACTGACTTGGAGTGGACGACTAGGTTTCACTAATGGAATAATGACTTGGTTGACACTGCTTAGGATAATGTGCTCTGTCGAGTAACCTAAGACTAGGACGTTGATCAGTTTCAAGTCATGAGGGTTCCAATGAACCAGGATGTCACAAATGTGACTAAAAATATGTACAAGTGAAAGCAAAAGATGCTTGAAAGCAAGAAATGCCAACGTTGCATTGATAGATGGAGCGATTGAGTACAAGAGGCACCTGTTTGCTAGGTTTTCACTTGCTTGGTAGAGATTCATTTTTTTTTAACCAAGGTGCCTGTTTACTAGGTTTTCACCAGAGCAATTTCTCTCTTTTTTATTTTTTTGCTTTTCTTTTCTATTTTTTTTTTTTAAATTTCTTCAAGACTTTTTCCAACTGTACAAGTTTGCTAGAGCAGAGAGTGCTAAGTGAAGAATTTCTTCAAGTGGATGGTGTTAACTGGTTCATGGAGCTGTTCTCCTTCTGAGTTTGAGAGTTGATAGGCACCAAAGCTGAATACTATAGTAACAATGTAGGGACCCAGCCAGTTGGGTTCAAATTTCCCTTTAGTCACAAAATTGTTGATTTTTTGGATTTTCTCTCAGAACTAGGTCACCAACTTAAAATTCTCTTTGTCAAACTTTCTTTTTATACCCTTTGGACATTCTCTTCTGATACACTCTGAGATGATCAAATGCCACTTGTCGACATTCATCCAACAATTTGAGTTCTTGCAATCCAAATATTCTATGATCTTCATCAGTAACAAGACCTTGCAACAAAACTCTTAGAGATGGTATTTCTACTTCAATAGGTAATACTGCTTCGGACCCGTACACCAAAGAAAAAGGTGTAGCCCCAGTAGGTGTTCTGATACTGGTTCTAAGCCCATAGTGCAGGATTGAGCTGCAGATGTCAATCCTTCCCAAACTTGTTCACTGTTCTGTGCAAGATAGTTAGTAGGTATTTGTCAGACGCCTCAGCTTGTCCATTACCTTGAGGGTAATATACTAATGACCAGTGTTGCTTTATTTTGAATTTCTCACAAAGCTCATCTAGATCTTTATTCTTGAATTATCCTCCATTATTAGTCACGATGGACAAAGGTATCCCATACCTGCAAATTATATAGTTTAGGATGAATAAGGTGACTTGTTTACTAGTTGCCTCGGTGAGCGGAATTGCCTCTACCCACTTGGTGAAATACTCAGTGGTAGTTATGATGAATTTATGTCCGTTGGATGAAGTCAGATATATCTGACCAATGAGATCAAAGGCCCATTGCTGAAAAGGCCAGTGTGTTATAAATGGTATGAGGTCCCTTGTCGGGGCATGTATGAGATTTCCATGAATCTGACATTTCTCACAAGTCTTAGCAAATTTTATGGCATCTTTTTCCATATCTGGCTAGTAGTAGCTAGCTCATAATAGTTTCCAAGCTAAAATAAAACCATTCGAATGAGATCCACAAATACCTTCATGGACTTCCGATAATGCACATTTAGATTCTTTAGTTTCTAGACATCTAAGCAAAGTACCGTCCAAACATCGTCTAAATAAATCGTTAGCTATGATGACATACCATCAAGTGTTTCGAGTTAGGTTTCTTTTCTCATTATGAGTAAGGTTTTCAGGGATAATTTGATCACATAGATAGGAATAGATGTGGTTGTATTGGGATGAGTCATGTCCAATAATAGAACAGACTATTTGGGTCTCAGGAGAATCATAAGTAGGGTAGTATAACTCTTCCACTAGGAAATCAAAGCAAAAATTGGACTCCTGTAGCTCAGGTATAGATGCCAAGGTAGCCATAGCATCTGCTACTCTATTCACTGATCTAGGAATTTGTTGGAATGATACAAAAGCAAAATACTTCTTGAGATCGTCTACCATCCTCTTGTAAGGCATCAATTTCTCATCTCGAGTCTGAAATGTATCATTGATTTGATTGATGACCAGCTGAGAATCTCCATAGATATGTAATTCAGCAACCTTCCATTCAATGGCTAGTTTTATTCCATTCACCAAAGCTTCATATTCTGCAATGTTGTTTGTGCAAGGGAATAAAATCTTATAAGACTTTGGAATTGAATACTTCTGATGAGTAATGAATAGTATGCCAACACCTAAACCATTTTGAGTAAAGGAACCATCAAAGAACATCTTCCAGGGTTGTTGAGTAAGTTGCATTATTGATTCATCTGGGAACTCAATGTGTAGTGGTTGAGTATCCTCAAGTGGAGCTTCATTGAGTTGATCAGGAATTACCTATCCTTTTATGGCTTTGAGTTCCACGTATTCAATGTCAAACTCTATAAGGATCATTACCCACTTTGCCAATCTTCTGGTGAGTGTTGCTTTATTAAAAAGATACTTGAGTGGATTAATTTTGGCCACCAATTTGACTATATGTGCCAGCATATAGTGTCTTAGTTTCTGTGATGCAAAGACTAATGCAAAGCATGCTTTTCTATTATACTATAGCTCATTTCATAAGACACCAATGTCCTGCTAATGTAATAAATAGCTCATTCTTTTTTGTTGTCATCCTGTTGTGCTAGAAGTGCCCCCAGTGATGAATCAGTTGCTGATATATATAAGATTAGTGGCTCACCCTAAATAGGTGGCATCAATATCAGTGGATTAGAGAGGTACTCTTTTATCTACTGAAGATGTTGTTCACACTGCTGATCCCAGTTGTATATTATTCCTTTTCTCAATACTTTTGTAAAAGGTTGAGCCTTGTCTACTAGTTGAGAAATGAATCTTCTAATAGATTGGAGATGTCCCTATAGACTTCTCATTTGATTGATGTTCTTTGGAGGCAGCATTTCCATTATAGCTTAGACCTTCTCAGGATCAACCTCGATGGCTAAGTTGGCTCAATCAATATGGAAGACCACTCCTAAAAATGACTGGGCAGTATACCAAGTATCTCACCTTCAGGTGCCTCAAAGAGGTTTTCACCTTTAGGTATGTCCTTTATTTTCTCTTTTTTAGATTTTGACACTGCCACAATATGGTTTTCGCCATCAGATCTTTTATTTTTATTTTTCTTATTTTTGCGACTAAGATACTTGATATTCTCTTCAGTCATATTTTCACTCCATTCACTGGTGGAAGAGTTCATAGGTTCGACTGCATTGAGATAATAGCATAATGTATAGTCATTGGCAAAAGTAGGTATATCCATGGGTTGATTCTGTAAAGTACAGTCAATCAATTCAGGATGTACTAAGGACAAATTTTGGATAGGTTCAAGAGCGTTCATGATATTGTTATCATAACTGTAGATCGAAAAGTCAAGTTCCAGAATGATACCTTGCATAAGTGTCTCAAGACTAGGAAGAGTTAGATCATGATTATTAAAGTTCACGTTAATATTTAATCCATCTAATCCAATAGACATACTTGTAACATCGTTTACTACACCAGATTGGATGTCATATGGTGGTTTAACAACAATAAGACTAGTAGGCAACTTTTCATTGTTTGTATCAGATGATTCAGAATTTGAGGCTGAGTGGGTATCATCATGAACGGGACTATCATCAGATTCATTAGAATCATCAAAGTTATTAGATGAAGTTTCCAATTCTCTTTCAGGTGATTTAATAAGCATATGTATGTCATCAATACTAACATCTTTAATGCTACAAGTTCCTTCATATTGTGGTTCATTTGTCATTTGTATCTGACACACCTATTGACATGATCTCATTGTTTCTATGAGTTTTTGTCATCTACTCCATTCAGCTTCTTCTGGACTGATGACTGATTCTTGTTCTGTAGCTTCTAACTCTTTCTGCATAGTGCTATAACTGATTTGTTCTATTTTAGGATAAGGACACATAGATGAGAAGCTTTCTAGTATTGTTTCTTCTTTCAATGCTTGTTCATAATTTGCTTGCCTCTTTTGTCTAATTTCTTGTATTTCCCTCTCAAGTTTTATGCACATCAGCTCTTGAGTATCATCTATGACACCACTAGATTCTTCTGGAGTTTCTATAGTGGATGTGTCTGAAAGATAGTCAGGACCCCATTCATACTCATTTGAATCAATCTCCGAATCATCTACTTGTTGCCTGCCAGTATATGTGACTAGAAATTTTAATGGTGCAAACAATTCTCAGATTCTTACAACTTCATCTCTTATATCCTCAGGGACCTCAACTTCTTGTATTATCGTAGCTGATACTGTCGAAGCTTGAGCACTGACTATTTCTTCTTTCTTGACCGTTGATTCCTCTTTCTCTTTTCTACGCTCTACTTTTGTTTGTTTAGTGTCTGCTTCATGTAATGTTAAAGGCGATATCTTTTTCAAGCCTTTAGACTTAGAAAGATGTTTTTGTTCTGATGTCTTTTTAGGATTGTATCCTAGTCTAGCCTTATCATGTGTGGATTTGGTTTGTAGCTGAATTGGTTCAGTAATACCTTCTTTTTGTTTGCCCAAAGGACTAGTACCTGAGTACCCCATGTGCTGAATCATTTTGTAACCATGACCATATTGGTTTGAGGAAATCTCACAGTGTCATACCTGCTTATTTGGACTATCTTCCTTAAAGAGCCAGTTAAGCACAACATCCTCTTCTATTTCATCCGCCAAGGAGGTAGAAGATTGTATGAAGAGACCATCATATATAGTATTTGGAGTTGAAGTTTGTGTCCTCATAGCCTTTGATGGCTTGCCCAACTGTTTTGGTGATGGAGGGAGAGAAACTAATGATAGTACCAGTTCTATCTTGCAGCCATCCAGGCCAGTATCTGTAATCTTCAATCTCTTTTCTAAGTCTTTCATCAATGTTTCTGGATCTTCATTTGGAGAGGCTGACCTATTATGAGGCACAAAAGTATCTGCACCTTTTGTCAATGCATTACAGATGACATTTGTATCAGCAGGAATATTGACTTCAGCTCCATTATAAGGAAACTTTAAGCATTGGTAATATATTGACGATACTGCCTTCATTTCATGAATCCATGGCCTGCCCAGTAATATATTGTATGACAATGGAATATTGAGAACCTAGAAAAGGACATCTCTCTCTACTAGTCCCGCTCTAATTGGTAATGATACCAGACCTTTGGAGGTCCTGTCTTCTTCATCATAGGCTTTAATTGTTATTTTCTTGCCTGGATCAATGACATTTTCAGAGAATCCTAGTTGTGTAAGTAGATGATAAGTACAGATATTCAACCCCGCACCTCCATCTATCAAAACATGTTTAACTCTGTGTTTGTGGATCATGGCTTCAATATGCAATGGCTGGTTATGTGGATGATTTAATGAATTGTCATCTTCTTCAAAGAAGGTCAAATAGTGAGGTGAAGTCAGATGACCCACCATAGACTGAAACCGATCAATTTCTAAATCTTTTGGAACGTTGGTAGTGAGCAATGCTTTGTCTAGGATTTCCTTGTGAGTAGATGAGAGCTGTAGCAATTCAAAAATTGAAATTTGAGCATTTGTCTTTTTTAACTGTTCAACCACACTATATCCAGAGGATGATGATGAGGTTAATCTTTTAAATTTATCCAAGGTTGATTCCTTTTGGTTGTTTGGCAAGGTTGTTGGATTTGATGTTTCTTAAGCTGGGTTGGAAGAACTAGCTCCTTGAAGGGTAACTTTCTTTTGAGATCTAGTCAAAGCTTTTGCACATCATGATTCATTTGGTTTATCTTGAACTATAATCACATTGCAATATTTTGAGTGTGAAGGTTCAATCATGTTGATAACATTGTCCTGGCTGGCATAAGCATAATTTATCTTGGCACCTCCTTTGGTCTTTGAGGAATCACCTTGTTCGTAAGCAGGAAAAGGGTCTTTAAATGCTTTATGATCAACATTGGCTGGATGATTCCCAACAACAACTTTACTAGCATCTATGAGATCCTAAATCTCATGTTTTAGCTTCATGCAATTGTTTATGTTATGACCCTTATTCTGACGGAAGTCACAGTATTCATTTTCTCTCCACCATCTTGGTTTGACATCCAGATCATATGGTCTGGAGTTATCTGGTAGTGTCAACAAGTTGTTTGCCAACAGAGTTTTGAAAGTGGATTCATATGATTCTTCAAGAGGAGTAAAATCATGTTTAGGTTTGGAAAGCCAAGGCTTTTCTTTGAACCATTCCTTTGTTTTCTTTGGCGGATTCTCTATTGCAATCTCAGCAACTTCAAGTGCTTGTGTACCACTAGCCAAGTTGAATATTGTGGATTTTGAGTTGGTTTTGATAGTGTCTACTACCCCATCATTAACAACATTCTTGTTGTTATCTTTGGCAAATTTCCAATACTTGTTCTTCTCTTTGGAGCTAGATCCTATTTGTGTTTCTTTCCAAGGTGTGATATCTCCCTTCTTTATGAGAACATCTTCCATTCGAATGGCATTATCTACCATTTTGTTAAATGATGGGTGTACTTGCATTTGTACGCTATATTTCAGTTTGGGGACTAAGTTATTGACAAATATATCCATTTTCTCAGAGTCTGGAATAGGTCGTGGGTACTTAGAGAACATCCTTCTCTAGCGTTGGAGAAAAGTAAGAAGAGGTTCCCTTGTTTTCTGTTGAGTATTACAAAGATCGATCATAGTCACAGGATGTCAAATGTTGTATGAGTATTGTTGTAAAAATAGTTGGATTAGTTCTTTGAATATTTTTATTCCTTTGGGTAGACTTGAGAACCATTCCATTGCTTGACCCCCTAAACTCCTTGGGAAGAGATGCATGAGGTACGTTTGATCATGCATGAATTACATACAAGCAACACTAAATTCCCTAACATGATCTTGAGGATGTGAGGTGCCGTCATATTTGTCAAATTTTGGGATTTCCACTTGTGAAGGAAATGGAGGCATGTGAAGATTTTTGTCAAATGGAAAGGGACATATTGTTTCTAGAGAATATTGTTTCAAAGATTTGTCCTTATTCTTTAGCTCTGTGAGCTCCATCCGCAAAGCTAGTAATTGTTTGTGTACCATGATTTTTAGGCGAGTCTTCCCTTTTAGTAACAAGTGTCTGAACATCATATCCAATAGGAAGCTTGGTACCTTGTTTTACTGGTTCTAAAAAATAGTCTTCCTTTTCTCGGGTCATGATAGTTTTCATCATTTTTCTAAAGTCTGTCTTTCTGACAGTCAAGGATTTCTTTCTGTGGAGGTTCAACATCTTCGTCGATCTCACTTGATGATGAGGAGTCATTATGATTTTCAAGAATATTATAGTCATTTTTGTTTCCATCATTGTATTATGTCTCATGTATAGTGGGAGATTTCAGTTCATCAAAAATTGGTCCGCTTAATGATGATGACATGTCAGTGAGTGGATCCTTCATGTAGATGGATTATCTTGATAGGTGAAGGTTTTCTATTTGCCTTTGGCTTGTTTCTTATGAGAACTCCTAGTTTGAATAGGCATTTTTATGGATTAGTGTGACCGAAAGTCATTTTGTGATGCAGAGGTCAAGATCAATTTTAGAGCTAGTTGTTCTGTTTAGAGTATTGTTTGGGAGAAACAACTAAGATTTTGTCTAATTTCAAGAATGATCTATCCTATCTAAGACATTATCCAAGTTGATTCTAAGCGTAGTGTAAGATGCAGTCTGGTTTCAAGAATGATCTATCCTATATAAGATGTTATCTAAGTGATTCTAAGTGTAGTGGAAGATGCAGTCCAGTTTCAGGAATGATCTATCCTGTATAAGATGTTATCTAAGTGACTAAAATCTGATAGGTAGTTAATTGATTTAGCTGAAAGGTGATCGACCAAATCGTGCAACGCAAATGGTAGAGGTACACTGTCTTGATCTATTTATGCTCAAGAAAATGATAACCAGTATTATGTTTGCTGTAAGCTGTTTCTAGGCAAGTTTGACTGTTCTGTTCTGACAAAACCAGAGACTCGTACGATAGGATTTTCTGAACCGGACGATAATTTAGCAGCTACAGGATGACAATAGTTCTATTTTGTATGAGTTATTGCCTCGTACCGTACGACAAATGGGCATGTCCAGGATGACAAAAGACTCAGAGCAGTTCTGTTTCATATGCCATAGGATACAAAGTCAAATGACAGAATAAAATGACTCGTATGACACAGAATTGGGTGTAGGACAACAAACTAGAAAACTCGTATGACATAGGATGTGATATAGGATGATGAATTATCAGACTCGTAGGACTGTTCATAGGATAGAGCCTAGAAATTTTGATTTTTTTCGATTGCTGAGTATAACCAATTCTGAGATGGACTGATTTTTGACTAAGATAGACTAGTTTCTGACACGGACAAAGTTTTGACTTAGGATAGACTAGTTTCTGACATGGACAGAGTTTTGACTTAGGATGGACTAGTTTCTGACACGGATAGAGTTTTGACTCAGGATGGACTAGTTTTTGACACAGACAGAGTTTTGACTCAGGATGGACTAGTTTCTGACATGGACAGAGTTTTGACTCAGGATGGACTAGTTTCTGACACTGACAAAGTTTTGACTCAGGATGGACTAGTTTCTAACATGGACAGAGTTTTGATTTAGGATGGACTAGTTTCTAACATGGACAGAGTTTTGAATCACTGAGTTGTTTGTGGTCTTCACTAATTTTTGGTATTCCAATTTTTGTTTCTGGGATGAAAACACAGAAAACAAGTAGTATGTATAGTGACTCGAATCACAGCATGCAAACCCTAAGGAATTTGGTGAGGAAATAAAACCTTTGCTTGTAGACTCAGGTACACACCCAATAACTAATCAAAATATGGTCACTGAGTCTCATGCAATGGATTCTCAATGCTGTATTATCTGACTCCAAATGCTAATGGGGGCACGAAATGACAAGTATCTTGGAGTGTTACTATCTCTCTTGCACAAAGATTATCCCCCTTTTGGAGATGAACCGAGTAGCTTCTAATTTTAAATTGGATTTAGTCAAGGATCCGTTTAGCGCATCAAGGTATAAACTCAATTAAGAGGTCTCCCAACCTTGAAAACCAAGGTTTAATATACCCAAAGGTATGAAGGAGAGCTATTCCTAAGCACTATCGTTGACTTGATTTTCATCAAATCACATTTATTTTATAGTGGGTTGGAGTACTTGGCATCTAGCCATTCCCACCTAGGTCATTCCCCTCACACTAGTCGTAACGGCTTTAAGAGTTTTTCAACCCCTTAAGAGGGTAGGCTTGCTAAAGATGTACAAATCTCAAACAAAGAAAAAGCTTCAAGGGTCTGGATTTCTGATTGTCTAGAAAAAGACAAGCGCATACTCTCCTACCTCTCAGAATCTTCTAAAAGCACAAAAGATAGATTTGTTCTTTAACCAGATAGCAAGTTAGGTTCCTAAAAATGAATTTAAAGAATACATGATGTTTAGTCAATTCTCCTTCAAGAAACCTTCAAATACAATGAATCAGTAGTCATATTGTCTTTGTGTGACAAGCATATTCTTTGACAAGTGTTCTACAAAAACTAGTCAGGCTGTGAAAAACTCTAAGATAGACAGATAAATAGTTAGGGTCAGTCATCAGAATAATCAATTAGAAATGAAAAAAATATGAAATTTGCCTCTTTTACTAGAAAATACAGAATTGTACGACAGGAACTTGACTCATATGAGATAGGATGCAGTATCATATGAAAGAAGATTGCTAATGATGTCAGCTCGTACAACAGAGGATTTCTACTCGTACGATAGAGGATCTGATCGTATGATAATATATTTGCAATTCATGCGACACCTGCAGTTTATTGTTTTAGCTTGTAAGAATTGTCATACGAGATGTATGGACGAAAAACCGAAAAATCTGAAACCTGGAAAATAACAAAAAATAAACCAGTCAGTCTTGGAGGCCGAAAAAAATGTAGTCTTCGAGCCCCACAGTGGGCTCCAGAGATGTGTGTGTGAAAAAGTGAACCTATAGCTACAAGCACAACACTTCAATTAAGTCATTATATGCATGGTTAGTAATCAATAATCAATAAGAAATAAACCATAGCAAAGTGACTAATTGCCTTCTAAAAGATGCAAGTATAAGATTGCTCTCAGATTGTTATAAGCAATACCAGTGACTAGACTACACTAAGATGAAGGATTTAATCTATATGATATTAAGCTATATGGATGCAAGATGGATGAATAATTCAAGCAATAATAATCAATTCAAGCAAACAATGGATGCGGGCAATAATGAATGTAAAATGGATGCGAATAATCTAAAAAAGATCAATAATTTTCAATGACTCCAGAGCGAAAATAGCATGATAATAATCTCCAAGCGGGTTCTCAAAAATCTATGGGGTGAATTGGAATGAGAGCTGAAGACTGAATTTATAGAGAATCACAAGAGAAAAAGCTCAATTTAGGATTAATTGAAAATAATTGAGAAATTAGATTCAGTTAACCTTGAGATAGATTCCAATTATAGTTTAATTGAAATGCATTCAAATTAGAAGTCCAAGTTGCATTGGAAAATAATAATAAATTAATTCCATGCATATCTAATAAAAATAGATAATTCTTTAATTTATTCAAGAAAAAGGTCTTTTCAATGCAACTGAACTTCTTTTTCTATTTTTGAAAAGCTTTAAGTTCCAATTTTAGAGAATAATTCAATAATTCAATTCAATTGCTTTTCTGATTTCAAGTTCTAAATTTAGAAAAAGAAATAATATCTCAAGTTTGATTTCTTTCTTAATCAATTCATTTTGTCATTTTATTTTCAATTCAACTCTTTGTAATAAATTAATCCTTTTTGCATGATTGAATGGCAAATTTATTAATTAATTAAATATGCAAGGATATTTAATAAATTAAAATGGGATAATTGATCAGATATTCTTGAAAATGATTTGATTAATTAAATAAATATTTAATTAATGTTGAGTAGTTGATTTGCCATGTGATTTTTGATAATTAAAGAATAAATAATGTGCTCAAGATTAATTTAATTGCCTTTGGTTAGGACCTTGGTGATGTTGTCGAGAATAGGGGCCCATGGTTTAGATGACCAATTTTAGGGTATTACAGTACTCTCAACAATTTTCTGCAATCTCTTATTAAAACATCTATATGCCTTACTCTTAGATGAATAACCAAGAAATATTCCTTCATCACTTCTAGGATCAAATTTTCCAATATACTCATCTCTTCTAATATAAAATTTACTTCCAAAAATTCTGAAATACTTAAGAGTAGGAGTATTACCAAACCATAGTTCATGAGGGGTCTTACCAGTTTCACCTTTGATGTGAACTTTGTTGAATGTATAGACAACAGTTCTAACTACTTCTCTCCAATACACATGTGGTAGTTTTGCTTCAGATAACATACTTCTTATTGCATTCAAGATAGTGTTGTTTTTCCTTTCAACAACTCCATTCTTCTGTGGTGTCTGAGGTGCTGATAACTGTCTTCTGATTCCATTCACTTCACAAAATCTATTAAAGTCCTTAGATGTGAATTCTCCTCCTTGATCTGATCTTAAACATTTGATTTTCTTACCAGTTTCATTCTCAACCATTGCTTTGAACAGTTTGAACTTTCCAAGTGCTTCTGATTTTTCTTTGAGAAAAGTAACCCAACACATTCTAGAATAATCATCAATAATTAGCATGAAATATCTATCACCTTGTAAGCTTTTAGTTTTTGCTGGACCACATAAATGAGTGTGAATCAAATCAAGAGCATTATTGGATTTTTCTGGAATACTTTTGAAACTAGCTCTAACTTGTTTACCAAATTGACATTCCTTACAAATTATATTTTGAGGTTTCACAATTCTAGGTAGATCTCTAACTACCTTAGAAGTACTAATTTTTACCATGCAATCAAAGTTTACATGACATAGTCTCTTATGCCATAACCAACTTTCATCTATATGTGCAATCAAGCATGCCTTTTCACTATTATTCAAATGAAAGATATTACCTCTAGTCTGATTACCAGTTGCAATTTCCAAACCAGTTCTATTCATGATTTTGCATTTTCCATTTTTTAATTGTAACTGAAATCCCTTCTCAACTGATTGACCAACACTTAAAAGATTATGCTTTAATCCTTCAACATAGCAGACATTGTCAGTGTTATGCTTACCATCAAGAGATATTGAACCCTTACCTTTGATTGAACAGGCTTTGTCATCTCCAAATCTTACTAAACCTCCATTGTATTCTTGAAAGTTCAAGAATTTACCTTTGTCTCCTGTCATATGATGTGAGCATCCTGAGTCAATGATCCATTCATCCTTTACTTCAACTTTAGCTGCTAGGGCTTGTTCTACCAGTTGAGCAGTAGGTGCCGGTTGATCTTTTGTTATAGCAATAAAAACCCATCCATTGTCTACTGGATCCTCATCAGAATCATCAGTCACACCTTCATCAGCAATGTAACAAGATTTGTCTTTGTTCTTCTTAAATCTGTATCTCTGATATTCAGGATTAGGCTTGTATGTTCTTTTAGCTTCTTCTCTTAGTCTAGCATGTCTATCAGGGCATCTCGAAGCCATATGGCCAATTTTATTGCAGTTGAAACATTTAAAGGGTGCTTTACCTTCATACTTACTTCCAACTAAACCTTTTGGCATTTTCCTTGCAAATAGTGCTTCAAGTTCTTCAAGCTCTTCATTCTCCTTCCTAGTTTCTTCAAGTTCTCTTGCATAAAAGTTTTTCTAGTTTGATTTGTCAAATGATGGAACAGATGATGTTGATGATTTAAAGGCCAAATCTATCTTTATAGTAGCAACAGGACCAAATTCCTCAATTTCAAAGGCTGAAAGTTTTCCAATCAATGTATCCCTAGTCACTGATGTATTAAGCATTGTTCTCAACTCATTTATAGCAGTAACCTTCATTTTATATGCTGGTGGTAAACCTCTTAAGATTTTTGAAACAACTTCATCCTCACTCAGGGTTCCTCCACAACATTTAATACCCAAAACAATTTCATTTACTTTTTCCATAAAAGAAGAAATTCTTTCATCTTCTTCCATTTTCAGATGTTAATACCTGACTCAGAAGCTTTCCAATCTCCTTCATTTGGTGTTTCCAAATGATCCCAAATAGCTTTAGTAGTAGACCTATCCAATAATCCTATGATTTGTTCATCTGATAAAGTGCTCAAAAGTGCTTCTCTTGCTTTGCAATCATTCTCCTCATCTTTAGCTAAGGTAGTTGGAGTAGTCTGACCAGCTACAGCAATAGTATAACCATTCTTTGTAACTTCCCAGATGTCTTTACCAATGCAATTCAGATGTGTCTCCATCCTGATTTTCCATATCCCATAGTTGGTTCCATCAAGTTTAGGACTATCCTTCCTGAAATAATTAGTAGACATTGGATCTCCTCAAGTTATTAAACTTCTGCAAAAGAGGACTAAGCTCTGATACCAATTGTTAGGTCTCGGAGACAACTAAGAGGGGGGGTGAATCAGTTGTCTAATAAATTCAAACCAAAAACCAATTAACTAACTTAATGCTTAATACCGGTAAACCAGTTAAGTATGTCAGTAGATAGTGTTAACAGTGAATTTCTATACCAGTAAAGATTAATGCATGAAACATAAACATAAAGTCATCCACAACACATAACACCAATATTTGTACGTGGAAACCCTGTAAGGAAGAAAACCATGGTGGGAAACCTTACCCATAATCAGATGATACTACTATAGATAGTAAGTGTACATAAATGGGGTTTGCACATGTAGAAAGGCCAACAGCCTAGAGCTCATTGCTCAATCACAAAATAGGAGTCACACTGACTACAGTTGGATGGCTAAATCCAATAAGAATGTACTGTACAAAATTGCATCTTCATATGTTGGATTCAGTACCAGTGTAATGCTGATATGCTTCTACAAAAACCTAACTTCACCTTCAAATGATGTCTTCATGTATACCTCTGCTTAATCTCGCATATACCTTCTTACAATTCATCTTCGCATTCCACATTCGATCTTACAAATAAGATCTTACATTTATACCATACCCTAAGACTAATTTTAGTAGGTCGGCTCTACAAGATATTACAATAAAAAAATCTTACAAATAATATAATATCCAATGCAGTAATTGATTGAACGTGTTGGCTTAATACATTTACAACAATAATAAATCATCTCTATAGCGTGCCATGCTGATTTGAAAAAAGATAAGCCTGCTGGTGTAACCCTAGATAACCCTGGACCTATTTGTCTGTAAAAGAAAATATGAAAATATGAATATACCTGTAGACATCTAAAAATGGTTAACGCTTGTGGAGTCATACTTTAACATTTGTGCATTGCCTTATTTTAGGGTTCTTGCGTTGCATTAACATTTCTTCTATGTTGCACACTTGGTCTTTATCATTTGTGAGCATCGAGTCCTTCTTCTACATTCCTCATTTTTATCACTTTCGAATTAGGTCTTGTCGATAGCAATCTTCAGTCATGATTTTGGTCGATCTTATCCTGTCGTATCATGGTGCATGCTCATTTATCATCATTTTGGACATCATCAATCCTAATCAATGATAGAATTAGGGCTTTTGTCCTCTTGCCAATCTTTCAATCATCTTTAGCTTGTTAGTAATTATTTACGATTATCAATTTGTCAATCTTGTCATTTTCTGATCGATTCGTCATTGATCTTTGTCCTTTTCAATCATGTCAATTTGGATCGATTACTCATTGTTCCTCGTCAATTGGCGCCTATCAATTTGATCTCCTTGTCAATCTTGGTCAATTTGTCATTGATTTTTGTCAACCAATCTCAATCATTTATCAACATTGGTCCTTTGTCAATCAGAATCATGATCGAACCTACATTAATTTCTTGTTGTCTTGACCTAATTCCTTGTCCTCTTATTTCTATGGTTTTATGATTTGTTCATTTAATCCTTTTCTTCTTCTTTGTGGGTTAAATAAATCTATTTATTTAGTCCTTGGTCTCTTTCATGAATTAATTAATGAATGAAAACCTATTAATTAATTCACCTAATTTCTATTTCATCTTTTTCCTCAATTTTCTAATTTGCTAATTTCTCCTAATTCCTAATTTTTATTTCTCCTATTTTCTTTAATTTTTCTAATATTTCCCCTAATTTCATTCCCTCATTTTCTCCTAAGTTTATGCTTCCATTTGTTGCAATCATGGAGGCTATTTTCTCTCTTCCCTTTTGTCATGGGAATGGCATTTCAATCTTGTCATAATTTTTCATTATTTGGCATACACCTTGCATAGAAATTGTCATACATTTGTCATAATTTTGCCATTCTTGATTTGAATTTCCTTTCAAATCTCTTCATGCTAATCTTGTCCTCTCTCCAATTTGTCTATAAATTGGATGATTTTCTTCAATGAAGGAGATCAATCACATTTTTGAGTAACCTTATGCTACAAATTTCATCTCTCAACAACTTTCTTTCCACTTGTATTTTGCACTTGTAGGTGAGATCCACATCAAATTTGAAGGTGAAAGAAGAAAAATGGAGCCACATGAAGCAGATATTTGCATCGGTTTTTTTTTATTTCATTTGATTTGAATATCTTGTCTTTATGTCTTCATTGATTGGATTGGGATTGCTTTCATAGAAGCTTTAGTTTTTGTGGTTGTCCTAATTGCTATTGTTTTGATGATTTTCAATTTCTTGATCTACATTTTTTGGTGAACCCAACGTGAACTAACCCATTAACGATGTTTTGAGTGCTTTTGAGCTGTTTGCAGGTGAAAAACTCAAGAAATAGGGTGACTTGGAGCTCTCTGCACACTTTTGTGCCTGTGTTGATGTTTTTTGCACCTGTGTTTGAGTTTTATGCACCTGTGTTGAAGTTTTCTACGCCTGTGTTTGAGTTTTTTGCACCTGTATTGAAGTTTTATATGCCTGTGTTGATTGGTTATGTGCCTGTGTTGAGGCATTCTATGCCTGTGCAAGGCCAGAAACAAAGGTGAAATCAGTTGTTTTTACTTGCAAATTTATTTGTTTTCATTCTATTTCTTGTATCCTAGTTTTTCTTTGGTACTAATTCTCTATGCAGCATCTTGGCGTTATGTGTGATGAAGACTAAAAATGCAACTACTAATGAATCTTATGCAGGACGCGGTCAAAGGCTCTCATTAAAACATCTTGCTTGTGATTTTTAAAGTAGTTGCACATTTCATTTCTTAAAGGTTAATGAACACCATGCATGCTTTGTCTGTTTTTAATTTGATTGCATGTTTTAACCTTTAGAACTAGGCCGACCTCCTGATTTGCCTAGCACTTTGCACAGACATTGGTGAGAGGGAACAACTCAAAGTGGTGACGGGCTAAAGCCAAGCTCTTCCTAACCACTCTAAATAACTGTGGATGCAATGAAAGTTGTAGACAAGGGGTGTTGGAATGGTATTGCGATGATTTATTCACCGGATCAATACCCACCCAAACGGATGCCCTTACTAGAATCTCTTTTTTTTAGATGCCAAAATCCTTCTATCTATTGGCTCGGGCGTTGTGATACACGCATGCCAGAGACACCTCTCATGTACTCCTTAGTTAGGGATAACAAGTTCTTGGGAAGTGATGCCCCTTGAACTCGAAGCTTGGTATGCCCGAGAAGTGAGTGCACTATAAGGGGGAGCCAGTGCTACCAAGCGTCTAGCTATCCGGCTGAGTGTTGTATTTTATGGCTAGAGGATTCAATAGATATTGCCCTTGCCAGCCATAGGATTTGTTGTGAATGTACTTGATTTTCTTGAGTCAAAGTCAAACAAACATTTTGTCTTCCGTGATTGTCAAAAGTTAAATCACAAACAAACTTTCAAAAGTGCTCATAATCAACTTGGGTTTTCAAAATCAGCAACCTTCAATTCAAAACAAAACCCAAACAAAAGTCCAAATTTGTCCAAGTATTCATCCAACATTTGAACATGGCCTTTCAAGATATTGAATATCTTTTTTTCAAAATTCATGTCACTTTAGGCTAGGTTTTACATAGTCCAACTTAGTTCCTAGGGCATATTGTCATCTCCCTTCATTTTAGTCCTTTTCATTGCAAGCATCCTCATTTTGCATTTAGGTTCAAAATCATTTCCCTAAGTTTGCATTTCATTGTCATATCCAAGCTAGATTTCCATTTAGGTGACATTCATGCATTATCCTTGTCATGCTAAAATTAGGTCTTGCCTAGGTTGCATTTTGCATATTCCAAGCCATCGGTCTTCGCATATTCTTATCATTGTATTGTCATATTTTCTTGGCTTCATCTTGTCATATCATATCCTTAGATCATTTTCATGTCATATCCTAGGTCATTGTCATAATCATTGCCTTCTTGCATTTAGTCTCAAAAATTTGGTTTGTCAAACTTAAAAAATCAAAACTTTGGATGATACCCTAAGTTGTTGTTAAGGAGTCTTGACCTTGTCTAAAATTTGTCCTTTCATTAATATCATTTTTATCAAACCTAGCTTAATATCCAAGCATATAGGTGAGACATTTTCAATTTGTGCTATTATCATTTGGTCCTTTGTCCTTTATGGTCTTGGCTTCATTTCAACTTCCCAAGGATGAGTCTTTAGGTTTGCATTCTAGAAAGTTTGTCCAAACCTTGAAAAACAACAAAAATATAGGTTGCATTCTTGCCATAGATTACATTTTCATCTATTTAGGTTGCATTTAGTTGCATATCATACATCATCCTTTTAAAATAAAAAAAAAATCCCAAAAATATTGCATTTCCATAGTGACATTCCTAGTGAAACAAGGTCAAAATATAAGAAGATGGGCAAACCAACATATCAACCCATTGACAATGTATCAAACTCACAGTTTCAACCTAGTCAAATATTACAAATTGAAGGTTCGTCAAACACATCATTACCACAATATGGAATGGTTCAACTTGGACCACCTCCATTATATGAGCCAGTGTTTGTACCCATGAAACCAGGATATGGGAGTGTTCCACCAATGCCAAGGGAAAATGCACCTTTTGACTGGAATCAACTGAACCTGCAACATAAAAATCAAACTCAAACTTTTTATGACGAAACAAGTCTTCAAATACAAAAACTAGAGGAGAAACTAGCTCCATAAATAAAGATCATTGAACAAAAGGTGAAAAATATTGAGAAGATTAGATCCCAAATGTGAAAAACATTTAAAAAATTTCAAGGTCCAAACCCAAACTTTGATCCAATTGATGTAAGATCTCTTATTGAACAATCAAACATACCAGCTCTGCTCTCACAAATAGAGATGATGAAACAATTCCAAGAAAAGAGACAACAACATTATGTGCCCCCACAACAAGAACAAGAAGGTGTTTACTATCAATCACATTTTCAACCATCACAACCAATTGTTCAATAGATCCAACATTTCCAATAGACACAACCAATGGTCCAACATATACAACCAACACAACCAATGGTCCAATTTCAACAATATGTCCAACCAACTATTAATTATTGACAACAAACTTAGTATCAACAACTACAATCACAAATTCAAAACCAAAACTTGCAACATGCACCAAGCCAAATTTTGAACATGTCAAACCAATTTGATCAACATCTAGTTCAAAATCAAAAACATGACATCAGACCAAAACCAACTCCTTTCCAAACAAGTTCAAATTCCAGATACATCTATGTCAAAACATCGAAAGAAAGGTGGCCTTATTGCAAGGATCTTAAAGAAATTACCAAGTGAGTTCTTTGAGGAAGATCAAGATAATACATTTATGTCTAGCAATGCCTCATCCCCCCACAAAAAAATTGACTCTCCAATGGCATCTATCCCTACACCTTTAGAAGTTTCACAAGAACCTTCCATATTGTCCTCATCAAACAATACACCCAATGATGAAATTATCCAAGGGCTATCCATAATTGATTGCCAAGATAATCCAATTCATGATGCACATCCTTGTCATGTTTCAGAAATACAAGACCCAATGCCACCATGCACTTTATTGCCATTACTTGTTTTAGAGGAGCCCATTCAAAGTCCCTCTTCCTCATGTTCAAGCATTGATTCCTTGCCAGAATCCATCACAAATGTTGAAAGTGCATTTCATTCATGCCAAAACATTGATCCCTTGTCAGAATCCCCCATGCATATCCAAAGTCCAACCCCATGTCAAGAGGATAATTTAGAGCATGAAGAAACGTGCCTTAGAAAAAATCAAGATCAAGATCTTGAAACCTTATCATCCCATCCAATTGTTGACCAGGACCCCATGTTCCCAGACACTCATGATGATTCCGCTATTCTTGTCCATCCTATCCAAAGTCCTATTGACACTCCATTCCTTGAGCAAGATCAAGATATCCCAGTCCATTCAATCACAAATGATCCCCTTCCATTTCATGAAAAAAATGTCCTTTCAAATCCCATTGGCATTCCACTTCCTAAGAAAGATCAAGATATCCTTTCCATCCTTTCCGATGATCCCATTAAAAGTCAAGAGCAAAGCACCTTTAAAGAGGATTCTAATGATATTTCTCCTTGTCAAGATCAAATTATTCCTTTAGATCCTCCATAAGATCCTTTTGTTCCTCCGTCTCCTTGTCTTAATGCTCCATATACACTCCAAGATCGCATTTCTTTTGATGATCCCATTATTTATCCCATTCCATCTCTTGAATATCCTATCATTGAACCATGTCCACTACAAAATCCTAGTCCCCCTCATGATCCTAATCCCCCTCATGATTCAAATGTGTCAGTGCAAGATGTTCATGAACCCTCGACATGCATAATGGGTTCATCCACTTTACTCCATTCTGATCCACTTCATGATCTCATTATTTCTCTCATATCATATCCACCTCATAATGGACTTGCCTCTTCCTCTAAAAGAAAGAGTATCCTACAAGTCCAGATATTCATAAAGGCCAAGGGGTAGACATTCACAAGAAAGAACTCCTCAATATGAAAGAAAATGTTAAGGGTCATGTCTACACAACTCACTCTCAAGACATTGGTATCCCTCCATCAAAATCAAAACATACACTTTCCTCATCATACTTTCCATCCATCTTAGGTCCTTATATTCCTTCATCCTCTATGCAAGGTCAGCAAAGGCACAAATCCTTGAGTAAATTTCATCCATCCAAAAGAAATCCATTTCATTCATATCCATCCATGCATTCCTTTCCCCCTCCAAGCATTTTGGATGCCAAGTATAAAAGTCATAAGTCTAGAAATCCACATGCATTCAAGGATCAACATGTCCAATATAATCAACATGTCAAAATAAAGAAAAATTTGCTCTATAAAGAAATGGAAAAATCCAAAAGGTCACAAACGCCCATTGCTCAAATACAAAATTCAAAATATATATGGGTTCCTAAATCCCTTGTGCAAGCAATGCACTCCAAGGAACCACAAAAGCATGAAAAATCAAAAACCATGTGGATCCCTAAGCGGCTCCTTAAGCACAAAAGCCTAAAGAAACATCCAAATTGGCATCCAAAGTTGCTATTCCTCCATCCAACCCTCTCAAATTTGTTCCTCCATCACCTTCTTCATCCATTTTGAGCCCTTATGTCCCAAAATCCCAAGCTATTCCTCCATCCAAATCTCACAATCTGAGATCCATTTTTCCTCCATTAATCCACCACCCATCAAGGTGTGTTCCAATGTTGATCTTGCCTTCATTTCCATCCAGTGAAGCCCAATTCTTCCAATACCCTATCCATTATCCAATGCATATTTTCCATCCTTCGATCCCTTTGATCCCATCCTTTGCATAAATCCTTGCCTTAATTTCATCTCCTTTTCCATGTCCTTATCCTACCAACATCTTTGAGCATACTTTTAAAGGTCATGGTCCATTTTTTTCAAGGCTGCTATCCAAACAAAAATATGTTTGAGTCCTTCTTCCATCCCCTATCATGTGTCCATTTTCGACTAAAATGTCAAAATCCAAAAAAAAAAAGTTGAAAAAAAAAGAAAAAGAAAAAAAAAAGTAAAGCAAAAATAATTCATCCATTGGTGAAAACCTGGCAAATAGGCACCTTGGGCAAGTACCATGATAAAAACCTGGCAAACAAACATCATGCGTAATCTATGAACTTCTTGCATACCATACTTGGGGATAGGTTTTATCCTATCATATCCTTTTGTCCTTCATTGTTCCATTATCCTATCAAACCCCTGTCATTACCCTTCATATCCTATTGTCCGTCATGTCCAGTTTCCCTTTCCACCTTTGATCTTGACAAGGCTGAGGATCGTCATGAGCATCATGCATCTTGTTTGCATCTTTTAGTCTATCATAGCTTTTGGTCTTTATCCATTTGCTTATTATAACCTTTCATCCATATTCCCTAGCTTATTGCAACTTTCTACCACTATCCCTTAGCCTACCCTGACCTTCAGTCCATGTCCCTTATCCATTCTTGGTCTTGCTTATCCTATCCATATCAAATCACTATACATACACTCTTTTATTCATTCCTTGATCTTGATCTAACATAAGGACACAAAATTTAAACATGGTTTCAAAAACCTCTTGACATGTCCCTCATGCCATGTCACTGCTTGATATTGTCATATCTAGTCTCTTGTCCCATCACGCAATAGCCCTTGAAAATTGCATCCATATTGTCTCCATGATAAAAGGCCTTTGTCTTCCCTCTATCCACCAACACTTCAGAAAGCCTATTTATTCACCTGTCATATTCCTTGCCTTGCTAGACACTGGGGGTAAAATCATAAAAATTGAAAAATGTCCTGAAATAATCCTAAAAAATTTAAAAAAATGTCCTAAAAGAATCCTAAAAACATTCAAAAAATATCTTGAAATAATCCTAAAAACATTCAAAAAATGTCCTGAAATAATTAAAAAAAAACATTGAAAAAATGTGCTAAAATAATCCAAAAACATTCATATAATGTCCTGAAAAAATCCCTAAAAATCATATAATGTCCTGAAAAAATCCCTAAAAATCAAATAATGTCCTAAAAAAAAATCTGTCCTGAAAAAATCCCTAAAAATCAAATAATGTCCTGAAAAAATCCCTAAAAATCAAATAATGTCCTTAAAAAAATCCCTAAAAATCAAATAATGTCCTGAAAAAATCCTTAAAAATCAAATAATGTCCTTAAAAAATCCCTAAAAAGTCAAATAAAGTCCTGAAAAATGAACAAAAAAATTGTAAAAATCTCGAAATTCCTACAAAGTGAAAAACATCAAAATCCAAAAATAATTTCTTTGCCATTTTGCATTTTGTCAATAAATGGTCCCCTTTGTGCATAGATAGATCATTGAGCATACATCCAACGATAATCAATCAAACATTGTGCTTTAATGAAATCACGCATTAATAGATAAATTGTTCGACCTAGCAAGCATTCAATCTGATCACAGTTGTCACATCAATCCAAATAGCATCAACATTACCATTGGTCCTTGTCAACATTATCATGGGTCTTATACAGGGTGTGGTATACTCGGAACCAGACTGTGTCCTGTCTTCGATGGGGTACCGCATTCCCTGAAACCAGACAACATGATCATTCTTGTTTTCCACTTTTGACAATGATGATCAGACTGTTTGTTTGACTTGGTTGAATCTATGCGTCTTATCTTTTTACTGATTTATCTTAGGCTTCGATCATGTTCCTATGTTACTCGATGATGTCACTAAGTGATTTAGAGTGACCGAGATGGTTCATGGTCCCTTTCCTTTTTTTGTTGTGTTTGCTATTTGTGGAATGTTTGTCACAAATTGGGGCAACTATATCATTGGGTGTCTGTGATAAGTACGTTCGCTTTGTGAACGCTGCACAGACCTCGACCCTTGATGTATGCACCCTAGGATGCTTCACTCATTCTTTGTGTGTGATGTGTCTATCTTTTTCAAAAGGGGTTGTGTTCCAGCTCTGGCCTTCAATGCCATGATGCTGTGTATCCGCTTTGCTACAATAAATAAAGGTTCTCACCTACTTATGTGCATTTGTGAAAGAAAGTTTTCCTTCATCTCTAATTGTCCTCTGACTAATTTCTTCTTACTAACATTTCTTCCATTAGTGTTGGCAGTCCATTCATTCTAGTTCTCCGATCTCTAAAAAATAAAAAAATAAAAAAAAGCTACATCCTGCTTTCATTGGTTAGTAAATTTGCATTATATTAACCCGATACAAAGCATTTTATCCATTTCATCTTATAAATGCATCAAAAACATAAACAACATTCATACATGTTACAAAGATAGTACATAGACGGTGCATAAGACATCCATATATGGAAAGTAAACATAAGCCATAACACATTGCATCCCATCATATAGCTACATATCATATCATATATCAATATCGGAGTACAAAATTGGACTGTTTGTCCTATGTATGGCCTGCAGGCTGAGTACATAATGTAAAACTATATATGTCTCCGTCATAAGGAGCACATGCCTCTATCACTAGGTGCTCCCTCTGTCCTCCTCATCCTTGCCATGTCTCGACGATGAAGCCCCTCCTATCCCTGGTCTTGGCAGTGGTGGTCTCATAGGTCCACTCACCCCCATGCTGCTCACTAAGCTTCGAGAGCATGGCCTCCTCTCTGTCCTTGATTGTGACCGATATGATGCTGCTCTCTTCTCTAGTGGAACTGCACTCTCATATAGAGTCCTCAAATGGCACATCTCATCTACTGCCTCTAATAAAATCTGTGCCATCTCACGCACACTAGCATCCCTAATCGACCCAACATACTCGGTCACTTTCTGCTCTATTTGTTGTGCCTAGGCTATCATTGTATCTCGAGCCACTGTTAGCCTGGCTATCCTCAAGATAGCATTTTGTCTCTCCAATGTAGCAATGTAATCATGCTAACTCACTATGGCGGCCCTACATATATGCATCTCCTCTATGCTAGCTATCTCCTGCCCTATGGGTATATCCTACAATGACTCATGATCTGCTAGATCTGGCTCATCTCTCTATGTGCACCTAGGACTCTCCTTTCCCTCATCATCCTCATCCCTTTTGTCCTCATCCCCCTCATCCTTATCCCCCTCATCCTCATACCCCTCATCCTCATCATCTCGCTCCTCATCATCTTCCTCCTCATCATCTCCCTCCTCCTCTCCCTCGTCTTCATCCTCCTCCTCTCCAGCGAGTGGGAAGTCCTCCTATCTCCTAAGTACTGAAATATCAAGATCTGTCAATGGCACTAGCTGCTGTCATGCAAACCATCGCTCATACCTCTCTGTCATCCTGGCATCTACAACATCTGATCTCCAATCCCACTCTCTCTGCTATAGCTATATGAAGTTGGCATATGCTATGTGTGGCTGAATCATCCTCGCCCACTGACTCGTCTGTCTGTGGGATCGGATAAAGTGTGCAGTCCCTATCAGTATATCCTACCTATCTCCAAACTATCATCTGACTCTCTTTGGTAGATACATCTCAATCACTCTCTGATGATTCACTAGTCACCCAATTAGGTATCTCTCCTATTTGCAATATGGAAGCTCATCGCCATCATCTGACCATCCAGGGCAATCATGATATGGCCTCCATGTGAAATCTCTCAACCTGTCTAGCTCATGTCGCCAATACAATATATATCTGAATGGACCCTATCTTAGTGCTCCCCCATAACAGTACACATATGGTCGATGTGGTACTACTTGTCTCTCTGTAATCGGCCGACATATGGCTATGTGCTCAAATACCCATACCTATAAAAGTGTGACCCCACAGCTCAAAGTTTGTACCCTCTGATATGCTATCTAATGCAACTAAAAAGATAGCATGACAAGCACACATGGTCCCCATGCGTATATAGTCCCCTTTGTCACCATCCGCTCTAGCACTTTTCCCCATCCAATAGGGAATCCATGTCCTCATCTATCACCTACTAATAGGCATGCCATAACCACTACTATCACCACATATCACTGATCATACTTTGCTGCCATGGTCTCCTAGCGAATCTCCCTCTCTATGATATCGAGGTTATCAGCATTGTACTCAATTAATCTACACAAAGAGTCTCTCCCTGTTGCCGGGTTGTACACCACCATCTCCCCATGAATCAAAATGCGGAGGATATGCCACACATCCTCTAGTGTCATAGTTGCCTCTCCAGTCAGAAGATGGAAAGAGGAAGTCTCTGAATGCCATCGCTCAGCCAATGTGGTGAGAAGTCTTGTGTTTTCCCTAATCTCAGGCATGTATGTAATGTAGTATAATCCAAGTCTTGCTAATGTGTCTTTGTCAGTACTCCTAAGTCTATATCGCAACATGAAGCAGTCGGGTTTGTTCTCCTGCATGATCAATGGATACTGTGGACTCTGTATCACAATTGGGGCACAATTTGTCAGTTTTAGGGTTTTCTCCTAAGGGCTGCATTTCCTTGTTTCATGCACCAATCAAAGTTTTCTTATCTATTTTTGACCTATCCTACCCTTATCCCTCTTTTTAGGATCATCTATGCACTACTTTTCTTTCAAAATAGAGTCATAAGTGCACAATTGTGCTTGTACACACTGTCTTGCACTTGTGCAGCATCAAGCTGTGCCTGTGTACCTTACACAAGCGCATAAAATCTCTACACAGGTACAAAATGCACCCACATAGGCACAAATCTACATTTTTCCCTCCCCTGTAGGCCCCGCAATGTCCCGCAATCAAGAAAAATTCATGAAATTGAACATATGGGTTTTTGAGCTACATATCGCTACTCTCGCATCGTCTGATCGTCTATAGGTGTGTACACATTCTCCAAGGTGATCTACCATTAGAATTTTCACCATCTCTCTACAAGGCTGCTTTTTCCTGAGCAACAACTCCTCCACTTTGGCTAGTGCAAATGAACTCTTTTCCTTCTCCTCGTCTCCTATATAGATCTTCGTCAGTACCTAGATGGATATGCATTCTCTCCATCTTATGATGGTTGCGGTCTTTTGCGCCTTCCACTGCTTGTCCTTTGTGCATCCAACCTTTGATTTTTGATCCATTCGAACCTATCATCTTCTATCATTCTTATCGATCACTTGGCCTCTTTTCTGGATTTTTCTGGCCAATTCCTCGAGGGGGCATGCATATGTTATTGTTATTGTCTGTGGCATTTTCATTATTGTTCTTTGAAACAATGCTTAGAATTGCATTGTCTCAAAGAGGGGCAAAATGTAGACGTCTAAAAATGGTCGATGCTTGTGGAGTCATACTTTAACATTTGTGCATTGCCTTATTTTAGGGTACTTGCGTCACATTAACATTTCTTCTACGTTGCGCACTTGGTCTTTATCATTTGTGAGCATCAAGTCCTTCTTTTGCATTCCTCATTTTTATCTCTTTCGAATTAGGTCTTGTCGATAGCAATCTTCAATCATGATTTTGGTTGATCTTATCCTATCACATCATGGTGCATGCTCATTTATCATCATTTTGGACATCGTCAATCCTAATCAATGATAGAATTAGGGTTTTTGTCCGCTTGTCAATCTTTCAATCATCTTTAGCTTGTTAGTAATCATTTGCGATTATCAATTTGTCAATCTTGTCATTTTGCAATCGATTCGTCATCGATCCTTGTCCTTTTCAATCATGTCAATTTGGATCGATTAGTCATTGTTCCTCATCAATTGGCACCTATCAATTTGATCTCCTTATCAATCTTGGTCAATTTGTCATTGATTTTTGTCAACCAATCTCAATCATTTATCAACATTGGTCCTTTGTCAATTAGAATCATGATCGAACCTACATTAATTTCTTGTTGTCTTGACCTAATTCATTGTCCTCTTATTTCTAGGGTTTTATGATTTGTTCATTTAATCCTTTTCTTCTTCTTTGTGGGTTAAATAAATCTATTTATTTAGTCCTAGGTCTCTTTCATGAATTAATTAATGGATGAAAACCTATTAATTAATTCACCTAATTTCTATTTCATCTTTTTCCTCAATTTTCTAATTTGCTAATTTCTCCTAATTCCTAATTTCTATTTCTCCTATTTTCTTTAATTTTTCTAATATTTCCCCCAATTTCATTCCCTCATTTTCTCCTATGTTTATGCTTCCATTTGTTGCAATCATGGAGGCTATTTTCTCTCTTCCCTTTTGTCATGGGAATGGTATTTCAATCTTGTCATAATTTGTCATAATTTCTCATATAGCTTGCATAGAAATTGTCATACATTTGTCATAATTTTTCCATTCTTGATTTGAATTTCCTTTCAAATCTCTTCATGCTAATCTTGTCCTCTCTCCAATTTGTCTATAAATTGGATGATTTTCTTCAACGAAGGAGATCAATCACATTTTTGAGTAACCTTACGCTGCGAATTTCATCTCTCAACAACTTGCTTTCCAGTTGCATTTTGCACTTGTAGGTGAGATCCACATCAAATTTGAAGGTGAAAGAAGAAAAATGGAGCCACATGAAGGAGATATCTACGTTAGTTTGTTTTGATTTCATTTGATTTGAATATCTTGTCTTTATGTCTTCATTGATTGGATTGGGATTGCTTTCATAGAAGCTTTAGGTTTTGTGGTTGTCCTAATTGCTATTGTTTTGATGATTTTCAATTTCTTGATCTACATTTTTTGGTGAACCCGACATCAACTAACCCCTTAACCATGTTTTGAGTGCTTTTGAGCTATTTGCAGGTTAAAAACTCAAGAAACAGGGTGACTTAGAGCTCTCTAGACACTTTTGCGCCTATGTTGAAGTTTTTTGAACCTATGTTTGAGTTTTTTGCACTTGTGTTGAAGTTTTCTACACCTGTGTTTGAGTTTTCTGCACCTGTGTTGAATATGCACCTGTGTTGATTGGTTCTGCACCTGTGTTGAGGCATTCTACGCTTGTGCAAGGCCAGAAACAGAGGTGAAATCAGTTGTTTTTACTCACAATTTTTTTTGTTTTCATTCTATTTCTTGTATTCTGGTTTCTCTTTGGTACTAATTCTTTGTGCAGCATCTTGGCGTTACATGTGACGAAGACTAAAAATGCAACTACTAACGAATCTTATGCAGGACGCGGTCAAAGGCTCTCATTAAAACATCTTGCTTGTGATTTTTAAAGTAGTTGCACATTTCATTTCTTAAAGGTTAATGAACACCATGCATGCTTTGTCTATTTTTAATTTGATTGCATGTTTTAACCCTTAGAACTGGGCCTGCCTCCTGATTTGCTTGGCACTTCACATAGGCATTGGTGAGAGGGAACGACCCAAAGTGGTGACGGGCTAAAGCCAAGCTTTTCCAAACCACTCTAAATAACTGTGGATGCAATGAAAGTTGTAGATAATGGGTGTTGGAATGGTATTGAGATGATTTATTCGCAAGATCAATACCCACCCGAACGGATGCCCTTAAGTGATTTAGACTAACCGGGATGGTTCATGGTCCCTTTCCTTTTTTTTTTGTGTTTGCTATTTGTGGAATGTTTGTCACAAACTGGGGCAACTTTATCATTTGTTGTCTGTGATAAGTACATTCACTTTTTGAATGCCGCACAGACCTCAACCCTTGATGTATGCACCCTAGGATGCTTCACTCATTCTTTGTGTGTGATGTGTCTATCTTTTGCAAAAGGGGTTGTGTTCCAGCTCTGGCCTTCAATGCCATGATGCTCTATATCTGCTTTGCTATGATAAATAAAGGTTCTCACCTACTTATGTGCATTTGTGAAAGCAAGTTTTCCTTCATCTCTAATTGTCCTCTGACTAATTTCTTCTTACTAACATTTCTTCCATCTGTCTTGGCAGTCTGTTCGGTCTAGTTCTCCGATCTCTAAAAAATAAAAAAATAAAAAAAAGTTGCATCCTGCATTCATTGGTTAGTATATTTGCATTACATCAAGCCCATACAAAGCATTTTATCCATTTCATCTTATAAATGCATCAAAAACATAAACAACATTCATACATGTTACAAAGATAGTACATAGATGGTGCATAAGACATCCATACATGGAAAGTAAACATAAGCCATAACACATTGCATCCCATCATATAGTTGCATATCATATCATATATCAATATCGGAGTACAAAATTGGACTGTCTGTCCTACGTATGGCCCGCAGGCTGAGTACATAATGTAAAACTATATATGTCTCCATCATAAGAAGCATGTGCCTCTGTCACTGGGTGATCCCTTTGTCCTCCTCATCCCTACCATGTCTTAAGGATGAAGACGCTCCTATCCCTGGTCTTAGGTATGGTGGTCTCATAGGTCTACTCACCCCCTTGCTACTCAGTGACCTTCGAGAGCTTGGCCTGCTCTCTGTCCTTGATCGTGACCGATATGATGCTGCTCTCTTCTCTGGTGGAACTACACTGTCATATAGAGTCCTCAAATGGCACATCTCATCTCCTGCCTCTAATAACATCTGTGCCATCTCACACACACTAGCATCCCTAATCGACCCAACATACTCGGTCACTTTCTTCTCTACTTGCTGTGCCTAGGCTATCATTGTATCTCGAGCCACTGTCAGCCTGGCTATCTCTATTCTATACCTATCCCTCTTAGTTGACCACTGATCTTGCTCTATCCTCAAGATAGCATTCTGTCTCTCCAATGTAGCAATGTAATCATGCTAACTCACTATGGTGGCCCTACATATATGCATCTCCTCTATGCTAGCTATCTCCTGCCCTATGGGTATATCCTACAATGACTCATGATCTGCTGGATCTGGCTCATCTCTCTATGTGCACCTAGGACTCTCCTTTCCCTCATCATCCTCATCCCTTTTGTCCTCATCCCCCTCATCCTCATCCCCCTCATCCTCATACCCCTCGTCCTCATCATCTCCCTCCTCATCATCTTCCTCCTCATCATCTCCCTCCTCCTCTCCCTCATCTTCATCCTCCTCCTCTCCAGCCAGTGGGAAGTCCTCCTGTCTCCTGGGTACTGAAATATCAGGATCCATCAATGGCACTGGCCGCTGTCATGCAAACCATCGCTCATACCTCTCTGTCATCTTGGCATCTACAACATCTAATCTCCAATCCCACTGTCTCTGCTATAGCTATATGAAGTTGGCATATGCTATGTGTGGCTGAATCATCCTCCCCCACTGACTCGTCTCTCTGTGGGATCAGGCAAAGTGTGCAGTCCCTATTGATATATCCTGCCTATCTCCAAACTATCGTCTCACTCTCTTTGGTAGATACATCTCAATCACTCTTTGATGATTCACTGGTCACCCAACTAGGTATCTCTCCTTTCTGCAATACGGTAGCTCATCGCCATCATCTGACCATCCAGGGCAATCATGATATGGCCTCCATGTGAAATCTCTCAACCTGTCTAGCTCTTGTCGCCAATACAATATATATCTGAATGGACCCTATCTTAGTACATATGGTCGATGTGGTACTACTTGTCTCTCTGCAATCGGCTGACATATGGCTATGTGCTCAAATGCCCATACTTATAAAAGTGTGACCCCACAACTCAAAGTTTGTACCCTCTGATATGCTATCTGATGCAACTGAAAAGATAGCATGACAAGCACACATGGTCCCCATGCATATACAGGTCCCTCTGTTTCCATCCACTCTAGCACTCTTCCCCATCCAATAGGGAATCCTTGTCCTCATCTATCACCTACTAATAGGCATGCCATATAACCACTGCTATCACCACATATCACTGATCATACTTTGCTGCCATGGTCTCCAGCATCATACTTGAATAATCTACACAAAGAGTCTCTCCCTATTGTTGGGTTGTACACCACCATCTCCCCATGAATCAGAATGCAGAGGATACGCCACACGTCCTCTAGTGTCACAGTCACCTCTCCAGTCGGAAGATGGAAAGTGGAAGTCTCTGAATGCCATTGCTCAGCCAATGTGGTGAGAAGTCCTATGTTTGCCCTAATCTCAGGCATGTACATAATGTAGTATAATCCAAGTCCTGCTAATGTGTCTTTTTTAGTACTCCTGAGTCTATATCGCAACATGAAGTAGTCGGGTCTGTTCTCCCACATGATCAATGCATACTATCAACTCTGTATCACAATTGGGGCACAATTTGTCAATTTTAGGGTTTTCTCCTAAGGGCTGCATTTCCTTGTTTCATGCACCAATCAGAGTTTTGTTATCTATTTTTGACCTATCCTACCCTTATCCCTCCTTTTAGGATCATCTGCATGCTTCTTTCGGTCAAACTAGAGTCATAAGTGCACAATTGCACTTGTACACTCTATCTTGCGATTGTGTAGCATCAAGCTGCACCTGTGTACCTTACACAGGTGCAAAACATCTCTACACAGGCGCAGAATACACCCACACAAGTGCAGATCTGCATTTTTCCCTCCCTTCTAGGCCCCGCAATGTCCCGCAGTCAAGCAAAATTCATGAAATTGAACATATGGGTTTTTGAGCTACATACTGCTACTCCCACGTCATCCGGTTGTCTATAGGTGTATACACATTCTCCAAGGTGATCTACCATTAGAATGTTTTCCATCTCTCTGCAAGGGTCCTTTTTCCTGAGCAACAACTCCTCCACTTTGGCCAGTGCAAATGAACTCTTTTCCTTCTCCTTGTCTCCTATATAGATCTTTGTCAGTACCTAGATGGATGTGCATGCTCTCCATCTTATGATGGTCGCGGTCTTTTGCGCCTTCCACTACTTGTCCTTTGTGCATCCGACCTTCGATTTTTTATCCATTCGAACTTATCGTCTTCTATCATTCTTATCGATCACTTGGCCTCTTTTCTAGATTTTTCTGGCCAATTCCTCGAGGGGGCATACATATGTTATTGTTATTGTCAGGGGAATTTTCATTATTGTTCTTTGAAACAACACTTAGAATCACATTGTCTCAAAGAGGGGCAAAATGTAGATGGCTAAAAATGGTCGACGCTTGTGGAGTCATACTTTAACATTTGCACATTGCCTTATTTTAGGGTTCTTGTGTCGCATTAACATTTCTTCTATGTTGCACACTTGGTCTTTATCATTTGTGAGCATCGAGTCCTTCTTTTGCATTTCTCATTTTTATCACTTTCGAATCAGGTCTTGTTGATAGCAATTTTCAGTCATGATTTTGGTCGATCTTATCCTGTCGCATCATGGTGTATGCTCATTTATCATCAGTTTGGGCATCGTCAGTCCTAATTGATGATAGAATTAGGGTTTTTGTCCTCTTGTCAATCTTTCAATCATCTTTAGCTTGTTAGTAATAATTTGTGATTATCAATTTGTCAATCTTGTCATTTTGAGATCAATTCGTCGTCGATCCATGTCCTTTTCAGTCATGTCAATTTGGATCGATTAGTCATTGTTCCTCATCAATTGGCACCTATCCATTTGATTTCCTTGTCAATCTTGGTCAATTTGTCATTGATTTTTGTCAACCAATCTCAATCATTTATCAACATTGGTCCTTTGTCAATCAGAATCATGATTGAACCTACATTAATTTCTTGTTGTCTTGACCGAATTCCTTGTCCTCTTATTTCTAGGGTTTTATGATTTGTTCATTTAATCCTTTTCTTCTTCTTTGTGGGTTAAATAAATCTATTTATTTAGTCCTAGGTCTCTTTCATGAATTAATTAATGGATGAAAACCTATTGATTAATTCACCTAATTTGTATTTCATCTTTTTCCTCAATCTTCTAATTTGGTAATTTCTCCTAATTCCTAATTTCTATTTCTCCTATTTTCTTTAATTTTTCTAATATTTCCCCTAATTTCATTCCCTCATTTTCTCCTATGTTTATGCTTCCATTTGTTGCAATCATGGAGGCTATTTTCTCTCTTCCCTTTTGTCATGGGAATGGCATTTCAATCTTGTCTTAGTTTGTCATAACTTGTCATACACCTTGCATAGAAATTGTCATACATTTGTCATAATTTTTCCATTCTTGATTTGAATTTCCTTTCAAATCTCTTCATGCTAATCTTGTCCTCTCTCCAATTTGTCTATAAATTGGATGATTTTCTTCAATAAAGGAGATCAATCACATTTTTGAGTAACCTTACGCTGCGAATTTCATCTCTCAACAACTTGCTTTCCACTTGCATTTTGCACTTGTAGGTGAGATCCACATCAAATTTGAAGGTGAAAGAAGAACAATGGAGCCACATGAAGGAGATATCTACGTTGGTTTGTTTCAATTTCATTTGATTTGAATATCTTATCTTTATGTCTTCATTGATTGGATTGGGATTGCTTTCATAGCAGCTTTAGGTTTTGTGGTTGTCCTAATTGCTATTGTTTGGATGATTTTCAATTTCCCGATCTACATTTTTTGGTGAACCCGATGTGAACTAACCCCTTAACCATGTTTTGAGTGCTTTTGAGCTATTTGGAGGTGAAAAACTCAAGAAACAGGGCGACTCAGAGCTCTGTAGACACTTCTGCACCTGTGTTTGAGTTTTTTGCGCCTGTGTTTGAGTTTTTTGCACTTGTGTTGAAGTATTCTACACCTGTGTTTTAGTTTTCTGCACCTGGGTTGATGTTTTATGCACCGGTGTTGACTGGTTTTCCGCCTATGTTGAGGCATTCTATGCTTGTTCAAGGCCAAAAATAGAGGTGAAGTCAGTTGTTTTTACTCACAAATTTTTTTGTTTTCATTCTATTTCTTGTATTTTGGTTTTTCTTTAGTACTAATTCTCTGTGCAGCATCTTGGCATTACATGTGACGAAGACTAAAAGTGCAACTACTAACGAATCTTATGTAGGACATGGTCAAAGGCTCTCATTAAAACATCTTGCTTGTGATTTTTAAAGTAGTTGCACATTTCATTTCTTAAAGGTTAATGAACACCATGCATGCTTTGTCTATTTTTAATTTGATTGCATGTTTTAACCCTTAGAACTGGGCCTACCTCCTGATTTGCCTGGCACTTCCCATAAGAATTGGTGAGAGGGAACGACCCAAAGTGGTGATGGGCTAAAGCCAAGCTCTTCTGAAACACTCTAAATAACTATGGATGCAATGAAAGTTGTAGATAATGGGTGCTGGCATGGTATTGTGATGATTTATTCGCCAGATCAATACCCACCCGAACAGATGCCCTTACTAGAATCTCTTATTTTTAGATGCCAAATTCCTTCTATCTGTTTGCTCAGGCATTGTGATACACACATGCCAAAGACACCTCTCATGTACTCCTCAGTTAGAGATAGCAAGTTCTTGGGAAGTGATGCCCCTTTAACTCGAAGCTTGGTATGCCCGAGAAGTGAGTGCACTAGATGGGGGAGCCAGTGCTACCAAGCATCTAGCTATTCGGCTGAGTGTTGTATTTTATGGTTAGAGGATTCAAAATATATTGCCCTTGCTAGCCATAGGATTTGTTGTGAATTTGCTTGATTGTCTTGAGTCAAAGTCAAGCAAACATTTTGTCTTCCATGATTGTCAAAAGTTAAATCACAAAAAAACTTTCAAAAGTCCATATAATCATCTTGGGTTTTCAAAATCAACAACCTTCAATTCAAAACAAAATCCAAACAAAAGTCCAAATTTGTCCAAGTATTCATCCAACATTTGAACATGGCCTATCAAGACATTGAATATCTTTGTTTAAAAATTCATGTCACTTTAGGCTAGGTTTTGCATAGTCCAACTTAGGTCCTAGGGCATATTGTCATCTCCCTTCATTTTAGTCCTTTTCATTGCAAGCTTCCTCATTTTGCACTTAGGTTCAAAATCATTTCCCTAAGTTTGCATTTCATTGTCATATCCAAGCTAGATTTCCATTTAGGTGACATTCATGCATTATCCTTGTCATGCTAAAATTAGCTCTTTCCTAGCTTACATTTTGCATATTCCAAGCCATTGGTCCTCGCATATCCTTATCATTGTATTGTCATCTTGTCTTGGCTTCATCTTGTCATATCATATCCTTAGATCATTTTCATGTCATATCCTAAGTCATTCTCAGAATCATTTCCTTGTTGCATTTAGTCTCAAAAATTTGGTTTGTCAAACTTAAAAAATCGAAACTTTGGTTGATACCCTAAGTTGTTAAGGATTCTTGACCTTGTCTAAAATTTGTCCTTTCATTAATATCATTTTTGTCAAACCTAGCTTAGTATCCAAGCATATAGGTCAGACATTGTCAATTTATCCTATAGTCATTTGGTCCTTTGTCCTTTAAGGTCTTGGCTTCATTTCAACTTCCCAAGGATGAGTCTTTAGGTTTGCATTCCAAAAAGTTTGTCCAAACCTTGAAAAACAACAAAAATATAGGTTGCATTATTTCCAGAGATTAAATTTTCATCTATTTAGGTTGCATTTAGATGCATATCATACATCATCCTTTTAAAATAAAAAAAAAATCCCAAAAATATTGCAAATGCATAGTGACATGCCTGTTGAGACAAGGTCAAAATCTAAGAAGATGGGCGAACCAACATATCAACCCATTGACAACGTATCAAACTCAAAGTTTCAACCTAGTCAAACATTACAAATTGAAGGTTCGTCAAACACATCATTACCACAATATGGAATGGTTCAACTTGGACCACCTCCATTATATGAGCCAGTGTTTGTAGCCATGAAATTGGGATATGGGAGTGTTCCACCTACGCCAAGGGAAAATGCACCTTTTGACTGGAATCAACTAAACTTGCAACATGAAATTCAAACTCAAACTTTTTATGATGAAACAAGTCTCCAAATACAAAACTAGAGGATAAACTAGCTCGAGAAACAAATATCATTGAACAAAAGGTGAAAAACAGTGAGAAGATTAGATCCCAAATGTCAAAAAGATTTAAAAAATTTCAAGGTCCAAACCCAAACTTTGAGCCAATTGATGTAAGATCTCTTATTGAACAATCAAACATACCAACTCTCCTCTCAGAAATAGAGATGATGAAACAATTTCAAGAAAAGAGACAACAACATTATGTGCCTCCACAACAAGAACAAGAAGGTGTTTACTATCAATCACATTTTCAACCATCACAACCAATTGTTCAACAGTTCCAACATTTCCAATAGACACAACCAATGGTCCAACATATACAACCAACACAAACAATGGTCCAATTTCAACAATATGTCTAACCAACTGTTAATTATCGACAACAAACTTAGTATCAACAACTACAATCACAAATCCAAAAACAAAACTTGCAACATGCACCAGGCCAAATTTTGAACATGTCAAACCAATTTGATCCACATCTAGTTTGAAATCAAAACATGACATCAGACCAGAACCAACTCCTTTCCAAACAAGTTCAAATTCCAGATACAACTATGTCAAAACCTCAAAAGAAAGGTGGCCTTATTGCAAGGATCTTAAGGAAATTACCAAGTGAGTTCTTTGAGGAAGATCAAGATAATACACTATGTCTAGCAATGCCTCATGCGCCCACAAAAAAATTGACTCTCCAATGGCATCTATCCCTACACCTTTAGAAGTTTCACAAGAACCTTCCATATTTTCCTCATCAAACGATACACCCAAGGATGAAATTATCCAAGGGCTATCCATAATTGATTGCCAAGATAATCCAATTCATGATGCACATCCTTGTCATGTTTCAGAAATACAAGACCCAATGCCACCATGGACTTTATTGCCATTAACTTTTTTAGAGGACCCCATTCAAAATCCCTCTTCCTCATGTTCAAGCATTGATTCCTTGCCAGAATCCATCACATATGTTCAAAGTGCATTTCCTTCATGCCAAAACATTGATGCCTTGTCAGAATCCCCCATGCATATCCAAAGTCCAACCCCATGTCAAGAGGATAATTTAGAGCATGAAGAAACATGCCTTAAAAAAAATCAAGATCAAGATCCCGAAACCTTATCATCCCATACAATTGTTGACTAGGACCCCATGTTCCCAGACACTCAAGATGATTCCCCTATTCTTGTCCATCCTATCCAAAGTCCTATTGACACTCCATTCCTTGAGAAAGATCAAGATATCCTAGTCGATTCAATCCAAAACAATCCCCTTTCATTTCATGAAAAAAATGTCCTTTCAAATCCCATTGGCATTCCACTTCCTAAGAAAGATCAAGATATCCTTTCCATCCTTTCTGATGATCCCATTAAAATTCAAGAGCAAAGCACCTTTAAAGAGGATTCTAATGATCTTCCTCCTTGTCAAGATCAAATTATTCCTTTAAATCCTCCACAAGATCCTTTTGTTCCTCCATCTTCTTGTCTTAATGCTCCATGTACACTCCAATATCGCATTTCTTTTGATGATCCCATTATTTATCCCATTCTATATCTCGAATATCCTATCATTGAACCATGTCTACTACACAATCCTAGTCCCCCTCATGATCCTAATCCCCCTCATGATTCGAACGTGTTAGTGCAAGATGTTCATGAACCCTTGACATGCATAATGGGTTCTTTCACTTTGGTCCATTCTGATCCACTTCATGATCTCATTATTTCTCTCATATCATATCCACCTCATAATGGACTTGCCTCTTCCTCTAAAGGAAAAGAGTATCCTACAAGTCTAGATATTCATAAAGGCCAAGGGGTAGACCTTCACAAGAAAGAACTCCTCAATATGAAAGAAAATGTTAAGGGTCATGTCTACACAACTCACTCTGAAGATGTTGGCATCCCTCCATCAAAATCAAAACATACACTTTCCTCATCATACTTTCCATCCATCTTAGGTCCTTATATTCCTTCATCCTCTATGCAAGGTCAGCAAAGGCATAAATCCTTGAGTAAATTTCATCCATCCAAAAGAACTCCATTTCATTCATATCCGTCCATGCATTCCTTTCCCCCTCCAAGCAATTCTGATGCCAATAATAAAAGTCATAAGTCTAGAAATCCACATGTATTCAAGCATCAACATGTCCAATATAATCAACATGTCAAAACAAAGAAAAATTTGCTCTATAAAGAAAAGGAAAATTCCAAAAGGTCACAAAGGGCCATTGCTCAAAAAAAAAATTCAAAATATATATGGGTTCCTAAATCCCTTGTGCAAGCAATGGACTCCAAGGAACCACAAAAGCATGAAAAATCAAAAACCATGTGGATCCCTAAGTGGCTCCTTGAAGCACAAAAGCCTAAAGAAACATCCAAATTGGCATCCAAAGTTGCTATTCCTCCATCCAACCCTCTCAAATTTGTTCCTCCATCACCTTCTTCATCCATTTTGGGCCCTTATGTCCCAAAATCCCAAGCTATTCCTCCATCCAAATCTCACAATCTGAGATCCATTTTTCCTCCATAAATCCACCACCCATCAAGGTGTGTTCCAATGTTGATCTTGCCTTCATTTCCATCCAGTGAAGCCCAATTCTTCCAATACCCTATCCATTATCCAATGCATATTTTCCATCCTTCGATCCCTTTGATCCCATCCTTTGCATAAATCCTTGCCTTAATTTCATCTCTTTTTCCATGTCCTTATCCTACCAACGTCTTTGAGCATACTTTTAAAGGTCATGGTCCATTTTTTTCAAGGCTACTATCCAAACAAAAAGATTTTTAGTCCTTCTTCCATCCCCTATCATGTGTCCATTTTCGACTAAAATTTAAAAATCCAAAAAAAAAAAGTGAAAAAAAAAAGAAAAAAAAAAAAAGTAAAGCAAAAATAATTCATCCACTGGTGAAAACCTAGCAAACAGGCGCCTTGGGCAAGTACTGTGATGAAAACCTGGCAAATAGGCATCATGCGTAATCAATGAACTTCTTGCATACCGTACTTGGGGATAGGTTTTATCCTATCATATCCTTTTGTCCTTCATTGTTCCATTATCCTATCGAACCCCTGTCATTACCCTTCATATCCTATTGTCCCTCATGTCCAGTTTCCCTTTCCACCTTTGATCTTGACAAGGCTGAGGATCGCCATGAGCATCATGCATCTTGTTTGCAGCTTTTAGTCCATCATAGCTTTTGGTCTTTATCCATTTGCTTATTATAACCTTTCATCCATATTCCCTAGCTTATTGCAACTTTCTACCACTATCCCTTAGCCTACCCTGACCTTCAGTCCATGTCCCTTATCCATTCTTGGTTTTGCTTATCCTATTCATATCAAAGCACTATACATACACTCTTTTTTTCGTTCCTTGATCTTAATCTAACATAATGACGCAAAATTTAAACATGGTTTCAAAAACCTCTTGACATTGTCATATCCAGTTTCTTGTCCCAGCACACAATAGCCCTTGAAAATTGCATCCATATTGTCTCCATGATAAAAGTCCTTTGTCTTCCCTCTATCCACCAACATTTTAGAAAGCCTATTTATTCACCTATCATATTCCTTGCCTTGCTAGACATTGGTAATAAAAATTGAAAAATGTCCTGAAATAATCCTAAAAACTTTCAAAAAATGTCCTGAAATAATCCTAAAAACATTAAAAAAATGTCTTGAAATAATCCTAAAAACATTCAAAAAATGTCTTGAAATAATGAAAAAAAAACATTCAAAAAATGTCCTGAAATAATCCAAAAACATTCATATAATGTCCTGAAAAAATCCCTGAAAATCATATAATGTCCTGAAAAAATCCCTAAAAATCAAATAATGTCCTGAAAAAAATCCCTAAAAATCAAATAATGTCCTGAAAAAATCCCTAAAAATCAAATAATGTCTTGAAAAAATCCCTAAAAATCAAATAATGTCCTAAAAAGAATCCCTAAAAATCAAATAATGTCCTGAAAAAATCCCTAAAAATCAAATAATGTCCTGAAAAAATCCCTAAAAAGTCAAATAAAGTCCTGAAAAACGAACAAAAAAATTGTAAAAAACTCGAAATTCCTACAAAGTGAAAAACATCAAAACCCAAAAACAATTTCTTTGGCATTTTACATTTTGTCAATAAATGGTCCCCTTTGTGCATAGACAGATCGCTGAGCATACATCCAATGACAATCAATCAAACATTGTGCTTTAATGAAATCATGCATTAACAGATAAATTGTTCGACCTAGCAAGCATTCAATCTGATCATAGGTGTCACATCAATCCAAATAGCATCAACATTACACTTGGTCCTTGTCAACATTATCATGGGTCTTATACAAGGTGTGGTATACTCAGAACTAGACTGTGTCTTGTCTTCAATGGGGTACCGCATTCCCTGAAATCAGATAGCATGATCATTCTTGTTTTCCACTTTTGACAATGACGATCAAACTGTTTGTTTGACTTGGTTGAATTTGTGCGTCTTATCTTTTTACTGATTTATCTTTGGCTTCGATCATGTTCCTATGTTACTCGAAGATGTCACTAAGTGATTTAGAGTGACCGGGATGGTTCATGGTCCCTTTCCATTTTTTGTTGTGTTTGCTGTTTGTGGAATGTTTGTCACAAACTAGGGCAACTATATCATTGGGTGTCTGTGATAAGTATGTTCACTTTGTGAACACCGCACAGACCTTGACCATTTATGTATGCACCCTAGGATGCTTCACTCATTCTTTGTGTGTGATGTGTCTATCTTTTGCAAAAGGGGTTGTGTTCTAGCTTTGGCCTTCATTGCCATGATGCTCTGCATCTGCTTTGCTACAATAAATAAAGGTTCTCACCTACTTATGTGCATTTGTGAAAGCAAGTTTTCCTTCATCTCTAACTGTCCTCTGACTAATTTCTTCTTACTAACATTTCTTCCATCAGTCTTGGCAGTACGTTCGGTCTAGTTCTCCAATCTCTAAAAAATAAAAAAATAAAAAAAAGCTGCATCCTGCATTCATTGGTTAGTACATTTGCATTATATCAACCCCATACAAAGCATTTTATCCATTTCATCTTATAAATGCATCAAAAACATAAACAATATTCATACATGTTACAAAGATAGTACATAGATGGTGCATAAGACATCCATACATGGAAAGTAAACATAAGCCATAACACATTGCATCCCATCATATAGCTACATATCATATCATATTTCAATATCGGAGTACAAAATTGGATTGTCTGTCCTACGTATGGCCCACAGGCTGAGTACATAATGTCAAACTATATATGTCTCCATCATAAGGAGCATGTGCCTCTGTCACTGGGTGCTCTTCTATTCTCCTCGTCCCTGCCATGTCTCGAGGATGAAGCCCCTCCTGTCCCTAGTCCTAGCTGTGGTGGTCTCATAGGTCAACTCACCCCCATGTTGCTCACTGACCTTCGAGAGCATGGCCTACTCTCTGTCCTTGATAGTGACCGATATGACATTGCTCTCTACTCTGGTGGAACTGCACTCTCATATAGAGTCCTGAAATGGTGCATCTCATCTCCTTCCTCTAATAACATCTGTACCATCTCATGCGCACTAGCGTCCCTAATCGACCCAACATACTTGGTCACACTCTGCTCTACTTGCTGTGCCTAGGCTATCACTGTATCTCGAGCCACTATCAGCCTGGCTATCTCTACTTTGTACCTATCCCTCTTAGTTGTTCACTGATCCTGGTCTAGCCTCAAGATAGCATTCTGTCTCTCCAATGTAGCAATGTAATCATGCTGACTCACTATGGCGGCCCTACATATATGTATCTCCTCTATGCTAGCTATCTCCTGCCCTATGGGTATATCCTACAATGACTCATGATCTGCTGGATCTGGCTCATCTCTCTATGTGCACCTAGGACTCTTCTCTCCCTCATCATCCTCATCCCCTTTGTCCTCATCCCCCTTGTCCTTGTCCCCCTCATCCTCATCCCCCTCATCCTCATCATCTCCCTCCTCATCATCTTTCTCCTCATTATCTCCCTCGTCCTCTCCCTCATCTTCATCCTCCTCCTCTCCAGTGAGTGGGAAGTCCTCCTGTCTCCTAGGTATTGAAATATTAGGATTCGTCAATGGCACTGGCCACTATCATGCAAACCATCACTCATACCTCTTTGTCATCACAACATTTACAACATCTGATCTCCAATCCCACTATCTCCATTGTAGCTGTATGAAGTTGGCATATGCTATGTGTGGCTGAATCATCCTCCCCCACTGACTCATCTCTCTGTGGGATCGGGCAAAGTGTCCAGTCCCTATCAGTATATCCTGCCTATCTCCAAACTGTCATCTGACTCTCTTTTGTAGATACATCTCAATCACTCTCTAATGATTCACTGGTCGCCCAAATAGGTATCTCTCTTATCTGCAATACGGTAGCTCATCGCCATCATCTAACCATCCAGGACAATCATGATATGGCCTCAATGTGAGATCTCTCAACCTATCTAGCTTATGTCACCAATACATATATATCTGAATGGACCCTGTCTCAGTGCTCCCCCATAATAGTACACATATGTTTGATGTGGTACTACCTGTCTCTCTACAATCGGCTGACATATGGCTATGTGCTCAACTGCCAATACTTGTAAAACTGTGACCCCACAGCTCAAAGTCTATACCCTCTGATATGCTATCCGATGCAACTGAAAAGATAGCATGAAAAGCACACATGGTTTCCATGCATATACAGTGCCCTCTATCGCCATCCGCTCTAGCACTCTTCCCCATTTAATAGGGAATCCATGTCCTTGTCTATCACCTACTAATAGGCATGCCATAACCACTACTATCACCACATATCACTGATCATACTTTGCTGCCATGGTCTCCTAGCGGATCTCCCTCTCTATGATATCAAGGTTATCAGCGTTGTACTCAAATAATCTACACAAAGAGTCTCTCCCTATTGATGGGTTGTACACCACCATCTCCCCATGAATCAGAATGCGAAGGATATGCCACACATCCTCTAGTGTCATAGTCACCTCTCCAGTCAGAAGATGGAAAGAGGAAGTCTCTGAATGCCATCGCTCAGCCAATGTGGTGAGAAGTCATGTGTTTTCCCTAATATCGAGCATGTATGTAATGTAGTATAATCCAAGTCCTGCTAATGTGTCTTTGTTAGTACTCCTGAGTCTGTATCACCACATGAAGTAGTCGGGTCTATTCTCCTGCGTGATCAATGGATACTGTGGACTCTGTATCACAATTGGGGCACAATTTGTCAGTTTTAGGGTTTTCTCCCAAGGGCTGCATTTCCTTGTTTCATGCACCAATCAGAGTTTTCTTATATATTTTTGACCTATCCTACCCTTATCCCTCTTTTCAGGATCATCTGTGCACTTCTTTCAGTCAAAATAGAGTCATAAGTGCACAATTGCACTTGTACACACTGTCTTGCACTTGTGCAGCATCAAGCTGCACCTGTGTACCTTACACAGGCACATAACATCTCTACGCAGGTGCAGAATGCACCCACATAGGCACAGATCTGCATTTTTCCCTCCCCTGTAGGCCCCGCAATGTCCCGCAATCAAGCAAAATTCATGAAATTGAACATATGGGTTTTTGAGCTACATATGGCTGCTCTCGTATCGTTCGGTCATTTGTAGGTGTGTACACGTTCTCCAAGGTGATTTGCCATTGGAATGTTCACCATCTCTCTACAAGGGTCCTTTTTCCTGAGCAACAACTCCTCCACTTTGGCTAGTGCAAAAAAAACTCTTTTCCTTCTCCTTGTCTCCTATATAGATCTTTGTCAGTACCTAGATGGATGTGCATACTCTCCATCTTATGATGGTCGTGGTCTTTTGCGCCTTCCATTGCTTGTCCTTTGTGCATCTGACCTTCAATTTTTGATCCGTTCAAACCTATCATCTTCTGTCATTCTTATCGATCAGTTGGCCTCTTTTCTGGATTTTTCCGGCCAATTCCTTGAGGGGGCATGCATATGTTATTGTTATTGTCTGGGGAATTTTCATTATTGTTCTTTGAAACAATGCTAAGAATCACATTGTCTCAAAGAGGGGCAAAATGTAGATGTGTAAAAATGGTCAACGCTTCTGGAGTCATACTTTAACATTTGCGCATTGCCTTATTTTAGGGTTCTTGCATCGCATTAACATTTCTTCTATGTTGCACACTTGGTCTTTATTATTTGCGAGCATCGAGTCCTTCTTCTTCATTCCTCATTTTTATCTCTTTCGAATTAGGTCTTGTCGATAGCAATCTTCAGTCATGATTTTGGTCGATCTTATCCTGTCGCATCATGGCGCATGCTCATTTATCATCATTTTGGACATCGTCAAACCTAATCGATGATAGAATTCGGGTTTTTGTCCTCTTGTCAATATTTCAATCATATTTAGATTGTTAGTAATCATTTGTGATTATCAATTTGTCAATCTTGTCATTTTGTGATTGATTCATCATCGATCCTTGTCCTTTTCAATCATGTCAGTTTGGATCGATTAGTCATTGTTCCTCGTCAATTGGTGCCTATCAATTTGATCTCCTGGTCAATCTTGGTTAATTTTTCATTGATTTTTGTCAACCAATCTCAATCATTTATCAACATTGGTCCTTTGTCAATCAGAATCATGATTGAACCTACATTAATTTCTTGTTGTCTTAATCTTATTCCTTGTCCTCTTATTTCTAGGGTTTTATGATTTGTTCATTTAATCCTTTTTTTCTTCTTTGTGGGTTAAATAAATCTATTTATTTAGTCCTAGGTCTCTTTCATGAATTAATTAATGGATGAAAACCTATTAATTAATTCACCTAATTTCTATTTCATCTTTTTCCTCAATTTTCTAATTTGCTAATTTCTCCTAATTCCTAATTTCTATTTCTCCTATTTTCTTTAATTTTTCTAATATTTCCCCTACTTTCATTCTCTCATTTTCTCCTATGTTTATGCTTCCATTTGTTGCAATCATGGAGGCTATTTTCTCTCTTCCCTTTTGTCATGGGAATGGCATTTCAATCTTGTCATAATTTCTCATACACCTTGCATAGAAATTGTCATACATTTGTCATAATTTTTCTATTCTTGATTTGAATTTCCTTTCAAATCTCTTCATGCTAATCTTGTCCTCTCTCCAATTTGTCTATAAATTGGATGATTTTCTTCAACGAAGGAGATCAATCACATTTTTGAGTAACGTTACGCTGTGAATTTCATCTCTCAACAATTTGCTTTCCACTTGCATTTTGCACTTGTAGGTGAGATCCACATAAAATTTGAAGGTGAAAGAAGAACAATGGAGCCACATGAAGGAGATATCTACATTAGTTTGTTTTGATTTCATTTGATTTGAATATCTTGTTTTTATGTCTTCATTGATTGGATTGGGATTGCTTTCATAGCAGCTTTAGGTTTTGTGGTTGTCCTAATTGCTATTGTTTTGATGATTTTCAATTTCCTGATCTACATTTTTTGGTGAACCCGATGTGAACGAACCCCTTAACCATGTTTTGAGTACTTTTGAGCTGTTTGTAGGTGAAAAACTCAAGAAACAGGGTGACTCGAAGCTCTCTGGACACTTCTGTGCCTGTGTTGAAGTTTTCTGCGCTGTGTTTGAGTTTTCTATGCCTGTGTTGAAGTTTTTTGTGCATGAGTTTGAGTTTTCTGTGCCTGTGTTGAAGTTTTATGTGCCTGTGTTGAGGCATTTTGTGCCTGTGCAAGGCCAGAAACAGAGGTGAAATTAGTTGTTTTTACTCACAAATTTGTTTGTTTTCATTCTGTTTCTTGTATTCTGGTTTTTCTTTGGTACTAATTCTTTGTGTAGCATCTTGGTGTTACGTGTGACGAAGACTAAAAGTGCAACTACTAATGAATCGAATCTAGGACGCTGTCAAATGATCTCATTAAAACATCTTGCTTGTGATTTTTAAAGTAGTTGCACATTTCATTTCTTAAAGGTTAATGAACACCATGCATGCTTTATCTGTTTTTAATTTGATTTCATGTTTTAACCTTTAGAACTGGGCCTGCCTCCCGATTTTCCTGGCACTTCGTATAGGCATTGGTGAGAGGGAACGACCCAAAGTGGTGATGAGCTAAAGCCAAGCTCTTCCGAACCACTCTAAATAACTGCGGATGCAATGAAAGTTGTAGACAATGTGTGCTGGAATGGTATTGTGATGATTTATTCGCCAGATCAATACCCACCCAAATGGATGCCCTTACTAGAATCTCTTGTTTTTAGATGCCAAAATCCTTCTATCTGTTGGCTCAGGCATTGTGATACGGGCATGTTGAAGACACCTCTCATGTACTCCTCAGTTAGAGATAGCAAGTTCTTGGGAAGTGATGCCCCTTGAACTCGAAGCTTGGTATGCCTGAGAAGTGAGTGCACTGTAAGGAGGAGCCAGTGCTACTGAGCATCTAGCTATCCGGCTGAGTGTTGTATTTTATGGTTAGAGGATTCAACAGATATTGCCCTTGCCAGCCATAGGATTTGTTGTGAATGTGCTTGATTGTCTTGAGTCAAATTAAAACAAACATTTTGTCCTCCGTGATTGTCAAAAGTTAAATCACAAATAAACTTTCAAAAGTTCTCATAATCAACTTGGGTTTTCAAAATCAACAACGATCAATTCAAAACAAAATCCAAACAAAAGTCCAAATTTGTCCAAGTATTCATCCAACATTTGAACATGGCCTGTCAAGACATTGAATATCTTTGTTTCAAAATTCATGTCACTTTAGGCTAGGTTTTGCATAGTCCAACTTAGGTCCTAGGGCATATTGTCATCTCCCTTCATTTTAGTCCTTTTCATTGCAAGCGTCCTCATTTTCCATTTAGGTTCAAAATCATTTCCCTAAGTTTGCATTTCATTGTCATATCCAAGCTAGATTTCCATTTAGGTGACATTCATGCATTATCCTTGTCATGCTAAAATTAGGTCTTGCCTAGGTTACATTTTGCATATTCCAAGCCATTGGTCTCCGCATATCCTTATCATTGTATTGTCATCTTTTCCTGGCTTCATCTTGTCATATCATATCCTTAGATAATTTTCATGTCATATCCTAAGTCATTGTCATAATCATTTCCTTCTTGCATTTAGTCTCAAAAATTTGGTTTGTCAAACTTAAAAAATCAAAACTTTGGATGATACCCTAAGTTGTTGTTAAGGAGTCTTGACCTTGTCTAAAATTTGTCCTTTCATTAATATCATTTTTGTCGAACCTAGCTTAGTATCCAAGCATATAGGTGAGACATTGTCAATTTGTCCTATTGTCATTTGGTCCTTTGTCCTTTAAGGTCTTGGCTTCATTTCAACTTCCCAAGGATGAGTCTTTAGGTTTGCATTCCAAAAAGTTTGTCCAAACCTTGAAAAACAACAAAAATATAGGTTGTATTCTTGCCAGAGATTAAATTTTCATCTATTTAGGTTGCATTTAGTTGCATATCATACATCATCCTTTTAAAATAAAATAAAAATCCCAAAAATATTGCATTTGCATAGTGACATGCCTATTGAAACAAGGTCAAAATCTAAGAAGATGGGCGAACCAACATATCAACCCATTGACAATGTATAAAACTCACAGTTTCAACCTAGTCAAACATTACAAATTGAAGTTTCGTCAAACACATCATTGCCACAATATGGAATGGTTCAACTTGGACCACGTCCATTATATGAGCTAGTGTTTGTACCCATGAAACTGGGATATGGGAGTGTTCCACCAACGCCAAGGGAAAATGCACCTTTTGACTGGAATCAACTAAACCTACAACATGAAATTCAAACTCAAACTTTTTATGATGAAACAAGTCTCCAAATACAAAAACTAGAGGAGAAACTAGCTCGAGAAATAAAGATCATTGAACAAAAGGTGAAGAACAGTGAGAAGATTAGATCCCTAATGTCCAAAACATTTAAAAAATTTCAAGGTCCAAACCCAAACTTTGAGCCAATTGATGTAAGATCTCTTATTGAACAATCAAACATACCAACTCTCCTCTTAGAAATAGAGATGATGAAACAATTTCAAGAAAAGAGACAACAACATTATGTGCCTCCACAACAAGAACAAGAAGGTTTTTACTATCAATCACATTTTCAACCATCACAACCAATTGTTCAATAGTTCCAACATTTCCAACAGACACAACCAATGGTCCAACATATACAACCAACACAACCAATGGTCCAATTTCAACAATATGTCCAACCAACTGTTAATTATCGACAACAAACTCATTATCAACAACTACAATCACAAATTCAAAAACAAAACTTGCAACATGCACCAAGCCAAATTTTGAACAATCTCTCTGATAAAATCAATGGCCTCTTCCTGATCTTTCAAAAATCTCTCTGATAAAATCAATGCCCCATTAGACAAAAGGGGCTTCCACTGTGACTAGATTTAGGGGTAAAGCTCCTTCATACTTCAATTTGGATGAAAATTTTTGACATGGGTCACATTTCCGGACATGTTCATGAGCATCGTTGAATAAAGTATGCCAATAGTACCCAGCCCGGATTATCTTACCAGCAGTTGTCTTAGCAGAGTAATGGCCTCCACATACTCCATCATGCATTTCAATCAACACCCTTTTAGCCTAGAATTCATCCAAACACATTAGCAGTTCTCCATCTCTTTTTCTCCAAAATAGATCACCTTGAATGAGAACATATTTTTGTGACTTAAGTTTCAGAGTCCTTCTCTGATTATGTGTCATTCGTTCTGAAAATGTAGCATCTCTTAAAAATCGGACTATCTCTGAATACCAAGGTTGCCTTTCAATACTAGTGACTGAAGTACTTTTGATTTCAACATTGTTTATCTCAACATTCAAAAGATTAGATTCAGTCATGAGCTTGGCCAGACCTAAGCCTCTCACCAATTTGGTGATCTTTATTTCCAAGTCAAATTCTTGGATTCTATTGATCCATCTACAATTTTTTCCTGTAACCTCAAATTGGGACAAAATATCCTTAACTACAGCATGTGGGACATAAGCAGTGATTTTTGCATTCACAAGGTATGGCCTGAAAGCTTTGACAACTTTGACTAAGGCATAAGCCTGTTTTTCCATGGTTTCATACTTCAATTCTACTGGTTGCAAAGACTTTCTATAAAAGGCTATGGGATGTTCATATTCCGCATTATCTTTTTGTAACAACACTGCAGCTACTGTATGGTATGAAGCAAAAGAGAATAGAGAAAAGGGATTATTGTAATCAGGAGATTTCAGCACTGGTGCTTCTTGAATGGATTTTTTAATTTCAACAAAAGCCTTTGAGGCTTCTTGATCCCAGCAAAACTTGGTATCCTTCTTAAGTAACTTGATAATGGGTTTCACTATCTCTGCAAAGTTTGTAATGAATCTTCTGATAAAGTTAACCTTACCCAAAAAAGATTGAATACCTTTAACATTCTTCGGTTCAGGCACTTTGTTTATTGATTCAATTCTTTCAAGGTCTATTCTTATCCCTTCCTTGGAAACAATATGCCCCAATAATTTTCCTTCGGTGACCCCAAAATGACACTTCTTGGGATTTAGTGACACACCAAATTTCAAAGCTTTATTGAACACCTTTTCCAAATGTCCATAGTGGTCATCGACCTTTTTAGAGAAGCAAGTTAAATCATCTTGATAAACCACCATGATGATATTGATGAATTATTTGAAGGCTACATCCATAGCTCTCTGAAATGTAGCTCCAACATTTTTTAATCCAAATGGAATTCTTACATATACATATGTTCCCCATGGAGTAGTGAAAGTAGTTTTGAATTGTTCATATTCTCTCACTAACACTTGATTGTATCCTGAAAAACCATCCATCATGGACAAAAGATCACAACCTGTTACTCTTTGTAGCATAGCTTCCATATTGGGGGAAGAGTAGTTGTCTTTTAAAGAAGAAACATTCAAATTTATAAAATCCACACACAATCTAATGTCTCCATTTTTCTTTCTTACTGGGACCAAATTGGAGACCCATGAGGAATGTCTCATAGGTTTGATAATCCCCCCTTCTCTTAACTTAGTCAATTCTTGCTACATCTTAGTTTCCAACAGGGGATTAATAGGTCTCTGCTTCTGTCTGAAAGGCCTAGCATCTGGAAGTAATGGAACTTCATGCTGAAAAAGGTCTTGTCTATACGCCTTTAGGTCTTCATAAGACCAAGCAAAACCATGTTTATATCTTTTGAATAAATTAATAAGATTAGTTCTGACATGAGGGGGTAATTTCTTCCCAATGTATACTAATTTAGGGGATGATTTAGTCCCCAAGTTTACCTCCTCCAACTCTTCTAACTTAGTGGTAGATTACTGATGTAAGTGACTATCATTGTAACTAAACATGCTCTCTAGCTCTACCAACCCTTTAGGTATCTCATTTGTTTCCAATTGGACCAAGTCATTTCCAAACACTGTTTCCTTATTGTCAACCACCTCCACCAATGCATTGTAATCATTCTTCTGTTCGTCATAATCATCAACACATTGAATGGACCTAAGAATATCTTCATCATCAGCAAAAACTTGCCAATTATACACATTATCAGGGATGGCAGGCCTAGATTTTATTTCCACGATGGAGATGTTGGTTAGTGTTGCATCATTATTTTTCAATGCAACATTAGCTAGAAAGTCTACCATAATATTCTTTGATCTCTCTATCCAATTAATAGAAAATGCACTAAAATACTCAATGACATCCCAAACTGCATGTTTATACCTCTTTAATCTATCATTTTTGGATGCATATTTGGATCTTACCTAGGAGACAACCAATTCTGAGTCCCTAAAACTTTCAACAGCTGGATTCCATGCCTTTTTGCAACTTCAAGCCCCAATAATAGGGCTTCATACTCTATAGTATTATTTGTGCACTAGAAAGCCAGTAAGAAAGAATACTTAAAAGTTATACCTGATGGAGATACAAAAAGAACTCTTGCTCCAGATCCTTCTTTGGAAAAAGCTCCATCAAAATACATTTGCCATAAACCATGATATTGTGATTCTAGTTCGACTACAATGGGGTCAATATTCTTCAACTAAGGTGAAATTGGTTGTAGTCTCAAATTATCAAGATCCACATCAATCATACAATTGAGCATACTAGGATCTACATTTTCAATTACCCTAGGAGCATGTGGTTCTCTGTACAACTTGACCTGATTCCCATTGATTGGGATGGTAGCATAAGATAAATCCAGTTGGACATTTCCTCCTACTGGTGCTGCCCACTACCTGGACAACAACATGCCATAATGGGGTTTAGTGTTAGTAACAATAATGTCCATTTTGTAAGTTGCTTCAGGGAATGCTACTATTTTTACTTCAACATCTCTCATTGTACCTATCACAGGTACTTCCTTGTTATCCATAGCATAGAATTTTCCATATACAGTGGTTACTGATAGTCCTAATTCTTTCACAACACCATAGGGCATCACATTAGCAGCAGCTCCTGAATATATCATGCATTTTTTTATCAGCAGGTTATTCACTAACAAAGTAACATAAAAAGGATCTACCTGTGAAGGCTCTTGAATAATAGTGGTTCCAACATAAACCTCTATGGTTTGGAGTTCCTGATCCTTTCCATTTTTAGCTGAACCGGTGGGTAGGACTGTGTCACTATCAGATATACTAGAAAACAAAGACAAAGCTGCATCCCTATGTTCTTTTATTTTCAGTAATTCTATTAATGGGACAGTAACTTTCATTTGTGTAAGAGCTTGAGCCATGTCAAATGTGGAACTACTGCTTAATTTAGCATTAGCTCTAACTCTTTCTGCCTTAAGCTGACTTGCCTTTTTGCTATGGCAGCTCCTTGTATATCATTAGTATTTTTATCATCTGTACTCTTGGGTACATCTTTAACTTTCTCCTTCTTTTCTTTACCAATTTTAGGGAAAGTAGTAGCACTACCTGTTGCCCCCTTTTGAGTAACTTCTTTTATGAACATGGAGCCAAGTTCACCCTAATCAGTGTCCTTCTTGGTGCTCCTTAGGTTGTAATTATGTTTTGCTTTAGCAATAGCATCTTTGGTGAGATTTTTAACTTCTTCATCTTCAATTGTTACCACATTCAAGGTAGGATGCCAGTCCAGTGTTAGTTGTCCTTGAATAGACCTTTCATTATCCAACACATCACTATATTCACTTTGTACAGATTCCTCATCACTGTCTATAATAGTCTCAAACATGTTAATGTCAGGTTCAACTTCTTATCTCATGGACTCTTCAAGGGCTTGAGCTACTGCACACTAATGAGGAGAATGTGGCCCATCACAAGCAATACACCAAGGAGTATTTTCTATATTATGGACATTTTTCCCTTTTAAGGGATCTGGGTTATTCTGATTCTGAGCAATTTTAGGCTTCTCATTTTGGGGTTTGCCTTCTTTCCAGTTGGTATTATAAGGCATGTCATGCAGTCTAGGGGGTCTATCTTGCTAGTTATAATGAGGCTTATCATTTTTGTTTACCTTGGTAGTCAGATCCTTCATAGCAATGACCAACTTTTCTAGGTTGCTATTTTGTTTCTTGCCATAACCTACCATCTATTCTCCTTCCTAACTTCCCAGATGCTTTTCTATTGCTTTCCACATTAATGACAATCCTAAATGCATCCCTCAAGTTATGTGGATTTTAATCCCTTAAGATATAAGCCATTTTAGAATCAAATGCATTATAATAGGTGTTCAAACACATGTTATCATCTAACCTCATCACCTGATATAATCTTGAAATCTAGCATTGAAATCAGTGACCATTTCATTATTAGATTTTTTGATGTTACTAAATTCATTGAGCATGAAGCTCACATTTGTTTTGTCACCGTATTGTTCCTAAAAACAATTCTTACAGTCCTCCCATGACCCAATGCTATTAATTGGAAGACCTTTGTACCAATCTCTTGCATCATCAATCAGGGACTGAACAAACAATTTCATTATAACACCTTCATCCACTATCTCATAATCATTTATTAGGTCCCTAAAAGATTTTAAATGTTCCTCAGCACTAATTGCATTATTTCCAGAAAACTTATGGAGTCTGTCCCTTAACTCAATAGGAACATGGTTGGGATATCTTGGGATCCCATCAAAGAACAATTGTCTATACTACTCCAAATTGATAGGTCTCCTTTGAAAAGGGTTAGCAACATTATTGTTTCCCATGTTCATTCTGACTTTTGAAATTGGGGACTGAGATATTTGGCTATGCTAATTGTTCACAGGTATTTGACTAGCTGTTGCTGTATTAGTAGGCATAGTAGGCTAAATCTTAACTGTGGGGAGGGAAAATTGCTGAGGACAAGGCTTACTAAGATCTTCTGATGGAAAAATGATAGGGGGAGCTTTTAAGTAACTAATCTTTCTTTTGACTTCCTGATTAGCTACTTCCAACTCAACTTTTTCTAGCTCCATTTGTAGATCCTCCTTTTCCTTCCTCATTCTTTCCATCTCTCTCTCATGTGCTGATAGCCTATGAGAGATCTCCTCTGTATTTCTAGATCTAGTTCCATCATCCACCCATTTTTGCTTCCCTTTATCAACATTGTTCCTAGGAGGCTGTTAATCACCAAGTACTTCCCTGTTTGGTTGGACTACTGGCCTATATGCTAGCTTAGCCTTAGGGATTAGAACTTCTTTGATTATAGGGCCTTCCTCATCACTCTTTTCTTTTTCCTTAGCCAACACTTCAAGATTAGCTATCTATCTAAGAAGCCTATCTCTCTCCATTAGTTTTGCTTTGACTTCTTTTTCCTTATTTGGTTCCTTTTGGGCTCATAGGGAGATTAAGTAGTGAACCCTCCTATTTAAATATTTTATTTCTTGTGACACTTTATCTTCATCAGGGAAATTCTCCTCTGAGTCAAATATATTGACTTGATCTATATCAATCAAGCTAATATTTCCATCAATTGTTCTAGGAACATAATGTCTGATTGCATTTGAACTAGTCCTATCTCTCGCAGACACACTAACATGAGATATATCTTGATTTAAAGCATGAGCATTATCTATATTTCCAAACAATCTAGAATGAAAACCTAATATATCATGTTCAGATTCTCTAGAAGAAGAATTAGACTTTGCATAAATAGGTCGATTAGGTATCTTACCGGTATTATTATTCTTTTGCACCCAAGTAACAAATGATGGTTCGTGAAGCACTGACCTCTTCTGATCTCTTCGTGACTATTCTAGCAAACCTTCTTGCAAAGTTTCATGAGGATGCTTCTTCATGAATGATCTGGTATTTTTTCCTCCTTGCATTATGCTTGTCTTCCTTTTAGAATTTTATGTATTTCATAAGGACTGGTTCCAAGATAATAGAGTCACCACCCACAAGACTATGGGAATTATGAAAACAAGCTTAAAATAAAACATTGCAAAACTTCAGACCAAATAAAATATCAAAATAAAATAGAGGGAACTTCTAAAAAGGGACCTCTAGACACCACTGCTATATTCACTGAAGCACCAATATATTCCATGAACACACAATGATTCTTATTTATAAATCTAAGCACAAATCTGCATCTGGATCCTTATTGTGACTCTCCCCAATAGAGTCACCACTTTTGTTGTGGTGACTCGGATGGGATAATCTCAACCTTATATGAATTAAATCTTTCTTAACTAGAGACTCTTAATAGTTCATTTGTTCCCTAGCAGAGTCGCCACTTTTGTTGTTCTCAAAATCTAATTCACTTTAAAATCCTTATAGTGACATGATAGCTCTATATGCAGAAGAGAGATTAAAGAGAAGGAAACTTTCAGGACAACATATGACAAGATTTGATTAACCTTCTACACTTCAAACTTATCCAAAGTTCAGGCGGGTATACCTTTGTGAACTGAATTCACACTTTTAAAAGATAAATCCACAGTAAACCAGTCTGAAAACTAGTGGATCTTATCACCTTAAAACTAACTGAAACAAAGGAATGAAACTTATACTCATGTTCAATATTGATCTACAAGATGTATAGAATATAACCTTAATAGATATCAGTGCCTTATCCAAGGTCACAGAGTCATCTAAGTTCAAACAATACTTCCACAATCAAACATCTCTACATATTCCATTAGTTTGGCTTCTACAGATCCCTATATATGTCTGACACACATAAGAATTTATTCATACTAGACTAAACTGTGTTCATCAAAATTCAAAGTATCCCACAAAGAATTTACTGGTAAAAATGATTCCTGCATATTTAATTCCCCTCCTAAAGAGAAAAGCTAAGAAACATTTTTACATGAAAATTTCCTTGCAACCCATATTAAAAAAGAATAACCCTAGATTACTCAGAATGAAACAGTAAACATTTGCAAACATACTTGAAGACAACACAAAGTTTAAACTCAAAACCAATGGTCTGTGTATTAATATTTCTTCTGAAAGTATTACAAAAATATTTGAATATTCTCCATCAAAACTTGAAAAGAGCTTAGATAAATTTCTGAAGTGTTTTCTTACAATTCCTTGCGATCCTTTTTTCTACTAGTCCTGGTATCCATTTATAACAATATGGATGCACACATAGCTTCGGAATTTCCTAGGAGAGTTTGTTACAATCATTACTTCTTAAGAAGAAGTTACAAAACCTTTTACAAATGCAGTTACAAGTCTCTTTCAACATCCACGACTTCTTCCTCTTGTTGTTCTGTTGCAACATTTTCTAACTGCTCCACATCAAGCACTGCATACTTTCTTGTCCATTCCTGATACACCTCATCAGTAGGCCATGAGAAGTTAATTACTCTTGCTTTTGTCTTGGCTAATCTTTTCCAAGAATTCCTCATTTTAGTGACCTCTGAATTCAAGCAACCATAATGAGATTTGATTTTCTCAATCTCTTCAATTGATTTGACAAATGTGGAGGCATCCTCTGATTTAACAATTCCTTTTATTCTCAATGACAATTTGGCTTCCAATTCCTTAAGCCATATTTGTTTGTCCTTTAATTGGGTTGGGCTGACAAAACCTCCTGGGAGTAATTCAAAAACTTGATCAGTGTACTCTTTCTTGTACAAGTTGATCTTTCTATCTGCATTATCTACTCCTTCTGCCAACTTTACTAAATCCTTTGTCATATCATTTGTATATATAATAATAGGGTTAGCCCCTACCTCATCATAGGATACACAAATCATTTCTATATCCTGCTCTCTGGGTCTCCATTTATCAAAAATAGGCATTAATACAGCCTTGTCCCCATTTAACTCATTCCACATTTCCAAAATCTTACTCATGTTGTTATACATTAGTGAAGACCCTATAGTGTCAACAGAACTTAAAATTGTAGCCTTTACCCTCTCTTCATATTTATTTGCATATAAGGCTTGAGCCTATTTTAAATTATCCAATTCATGAGGAGTGATCTCAATCAACTAAGAACTAGAAGGTGCTAGAGATGGTGGGAACTCAATAATGGGGCTGGTAGGTGGAGGTCTTGCACGAGAAGAGGAGATCATCAATGTTGAGGACTCACCTTGATGGTATTGTCCTGCCAACTGGCTTTGTAGCTTGGCGATGATGTTATCTTTATCCCTTACCTCTTCCTTGGCACTGTTGTAAGCTTTCAAAATTGTCTCCAACTTAACTTGAAGATCTGCCTTTTCCTTAGCCTCTCTTTCTGCTATTGCAACACTAAACTTTGTAGTCTCTAGCATAGTGCTAGTAGCTTCCACTACCCCAGTGCTCTGCACTCTTTTCACTATCATTCCTCCGAGGTAACTTGACCCTGGGGTGTCCTTATTCCTCTTATTTTCATCTCTTTTAAGAGACCACATGACCAGTACAGCATTATCTTTGCTGAAAGTGACTCCCTCCATAGGTTTGGTCTCTTTTCTTACTGCCTCTAAAACCAAGGCATCTGCTATGTCCCATTCGAGGAGAATGAGTACCCCAGCCTGTGATACCACATCTCTTCCCTACTTAGGAGTGATTTTCTTAAACTCATCAACCATTTCTTGCATCTCTTCCTCCACCACAGCTGGATCCTTGTAGGGTTGCTCAACTTTCCTCTTTTCACACCTAGCATTAAATTTATCAATGTTCTACTTCCATACAAATTGCATGAAAGCTCCTGATGTGATAAAATTATTGTAAGCCAAGAAATCATCACTGGCTTGCTTGATCTTAGGATCCCACTCCTGGCCTTTGAACTCATTAGTAGTAATGTTCATCTTAGCAGTAAGGGGCTCTTCTGGCATTCCCTCTTCTACTTCATCATATGTGTATGCTATCTCTCCAAGACTACCTAACTGTAACAGTTGCTCAGTTGCTGCTTGTTCATCTCCTATATGAATAGGGGATTGAGATGGGGAGTATAAAGGTTCATCAGATTGTACTTCCTTCCCCACTCTTTGTTTCTTTGGGCTATCTTGAATGTCAATGACATCTTGTATCTTCCTCTTCCCTTTTGAGGTAGAGGGCTCCCCTATTGTAGGCATCAACACACTATAGTTGGACTTCTTATGCAAGATGTAATCACTAGGAGGGATTACTCTGGTAGATGCAGACCTATTTAGAACTAGTCTTTCTTTCTCAGGGTTGTTCTTAATTACAACCTCCCTCTTTTCTTTCAATGTTTGCATCACATCCTCAAAACAAAGAATTAAGAACTTTATCTTCTCTTCAAAGGGATGAAAGCTAGACAAAGGGTCATAGATAGTGTCAAATTGGTGCACAAAGTCTAAAGCCTTCTTGTAGGCCACCCACTTTTCCTTCCTTAGCTCTTGCTCATCTAAATCAAACTCATTCCTAATGAGGTCTTCGGGAAATTGGAATTGGTGGGGTCTACCTCTGCATATTGCCCTCTTTTTGAACATGTCATTGAAGAAATCTTCAGGGTCAGCACATCAAGATACTATAGTTGACAAATGATATGGTTGAAGGAAATCTTCAAAACACTTCCAACCTCCTTTAATTATCACAAATTGATGTGCTATAGTAACTGTAGGGAAAATGGTCCCTTTACCTCTACCTATTAACTCTGTCTCTTGCACACTACCAATTTGTTTGAGGATCTCTGTAATTCCCACTTTAAGAGGGACCTAATTGGGCAACAAAAATGGAGTACCTTTGAAACCATATACTCTAAAAACTCTGGATATAGGGTATAAGTAAATATCACCCCAATTGTGGAAAATTTTAACATTCTCAGCAAACTCTTTTGGCCTAATGAATTCCAAAAGAACCTTAGGGACTCTTGGATTCTCTGAACAGATAAGAGTCCTAATATTAGATGCAAAACATTTATCAAACTTCAAGAATATTGTAGCTTCTCTATCCCATGATAGCATTGTATTCCATAACTACACTGGCATCTTCTCTCCATCTTTCTCTTTCACAATATCCATTCCACTTGCAAAATAGTCACCACCCTTGAAAAAAAAAAAATGCATAAGGAGGGAGTACCATCCAAAAGGCCTATCCACTTTCCCATTCTTTATTCCTATCAATCCTTCATGGATGGCATCAGTGATATAGGAAGCATAGTCAAAAGTCACTGCCAAAGAAGGGTTAAAAATTTGAGCAATCATTAACATATAATGAGTTGGCATATTTGCCTCAGCATCTTCTCCTAAAATTTGGCAGAGTGACCAGTACAATCCTTTGGCCCTAAGGGTAAACAGATTTAAAGAAAAAGGCTCCTCAATGTTAGGTCCTACAACTCTTAACCTGCCTACCTTCACAAAGAATTCTTTGAGAGGCCCATTTCTAAGGTGATTCCTCTGCACACTGTAAACCTGAGCTAGTGATTTAAAGTTAATAGGCTCTAAAAAATTGGTAAACTCACTAAGCCCAAAAGAATTTTTGAACTCCTCATTATTTATTTCAATGAGGGTTTTCCCACTTATATCCTTAACACTTCTTGTGACTGGGTCATACTTATGTGCAACCTGAGTTAGGAGATCCACATCCATGAATACTCCAGGGACCACCAATTTTCCTACATCCAGCTCCCAGATACTATTCATTGGGGCTGGGGAGTTTCTCATACCAAATCCAACTTTCAATAATCCCAACCCAGACAATCCAATTTGAGGATCTCTTAGCCAGTTGCCTTTGTCATACAATCCCTCTCCTATTTTTAGGCGAGGAGCTCTTGGCACTAGTTCTTTTACCTTTGCTACCACATTAGTTGACATTATCAACTGTTCTAGGAAATCATCATAGATAGCCCTCTCCTGCTAATTAACCTTTCTTGAGAATTCTCTCTTAGGTGCCATCTTAAAAATCTATGCAAGCAATTTAATTACTAGCCCCAGCCATTCCTGTAATAAATCAAAACCTCAACTAAAACACACTATCAAGTAATTGCCAAACAGGAGTACAAGAGAACCTATTTTTTGCTTGAAGAAATCTGCTCTGCAACTAAAGAAATTTGCTCTGCAAGTGAAGAAATTTGCTTTGCAACAACTTTTCAAAATGATGCCTTCATTCAATTGATCCGAGATTATATACGGTAGTCGGGCTCTTAACTATGACATTGATACCTCATGCTTCGGCCATCCTTTCAGAATTGAAGTTATAGAATAAATCAAAAATTTCACTCCAATGGGTCACAACATGCCTATATATTTTCTTTTTGCTCTTTCACGATTTCGCAGAGCATAACATCCTAGCAATTTCGCCAAATTAAATCATGCCAATCTTCCGATCAAATGAGACTTGATCGATCTTTACACTATTTTAACCTCTTTGCCTTTGCACTAGGCCCTACCTCCTTTTCGCCATTTTGCAAGCTTTATCCCATGAGCACTTTCCTTTTGCGAAGCTACGCCATGCGTTAGATAGAATTCTAACTACCTAGCCTTTAACCCGTACTGCAACCGTCAACTTTTTCACTAACCGAGCCTCATCCTGATGGCTAACGGTTTTTTTCTATTTCACAGAGGTTAATCCACTTGCATCTTCAGGCCATGAAACAACAAGAAGCATTGGATCAATCTTGAGATGACCATCTTTTAAGTGAGACCTTTATCCAGACATTGCTTACCCTGCTTATTCACTGGTTAACAAATGCCACTTGGCACTCAGCCATTAGCCCTGGAAAACTCTTCAGGTTTAGTTCAAAGTCAACCACGTGTCTCACTTCTTGCATAGCTACCGGCTACACCTTGGCGGGCCCTTAATCACCTTTTGAATTACGTGTCAATTGACACATCACCATCAAGCTTTACAAGAAGTAATCGCTGTCACTCCACATCATGCTGAGAAGAACTTCTTTTTCTCTTTCGCCATTTCATGGGCCTTAATCCTCAGTTGATTTGCAGCCATGAAACAACGAGAACCATTGGATCAAAACAGAGTTGATCCTCTTTTACCTTTATGCTTTACCTATTCTTTGGGCCCACTAGCTCTTGGGTTAGATTATCAAAATTGTTTGATGCTTAACAACCTACTTGAATTTGGCAGACGTGGGTCGTCTGACTCAACTTTATCCACTTGGTGTCTAGTCATTCCCAAACTAACATGTCAACTATTTATTCACTGAGAGAAAACATCAAGATCCACCTCATCCTTGCCACCTGTATCTACCAGGTCACTTCTTATCCCGTAGCATGACTCATCTTCTTGGATCCACCCATTAGACCTTAAATCCAATTCGCTGACCACTTTGATTTTTGGCCACATGTCATTATCTTACTTTCTATCTCAACCAGCTAGACTACTTGCTTGGAACGCCATGTCATTTTTCTATTTCACAAAAGCTATCTTTCGAGCACCTTTCTCCTGCGAAACTGCACTATCCGTTAGATCTTTGAGAACCTGTGCATCTGTTATGCTTCTTATAAACCTCTTTTACCCAAGCCAAAAAACCTTTCGCTATTTCACAGAGCATAACATGTGAGCATCTATCAGCCATGAAACAATGCAAGCCATTGGATCTTTGAGAACCTGTGCATCTTTTAGCCATGGAAAAGTCTTCATAGCTGGGTCCCGCCAAACCCTTTCACCATTTCATGAAAGATAACTTACTCGCTCATTTTGGCTAGGAATCAATGCCAGTCGTTAGATCCTGAGTGAGATGGAGTCTCATTAAACTAGATCTAATGCACACAGTCAAATATTCTTTTTCCTTTCACTATTTCGCATAGCTTAACACACCCGCAACTTTGCCTAATGAAATAGAGAAAGTCGTAGATTCATTGGGAAGTTGTGCGACAGTTACTGGACCCAACAACATTAGAAGGAAAAAGGCATCAAGCATAAATTTTGTACAACTATTTAATGACTGCCTAGGCAAATAACAAAGGGGGGACACTTCACATGACCCCAAGACCCATTACTTAAGTGAATAAAGTAATGCGGGAATAGAAACCAGAGGGTTTTGATCAAACATTTGAGTGATTTAAAACTAAAACCCTTAACCCTTAAAGACCTAAAATAGATTTGAAGCAGTTAATAGCATAGTTAATAGCATACCCTTGAGAGGTCACCAAAATGAATCCTTGCATTCGGTCATTCTGAAAAGATAAAATCATGAACGAAGAAGAAATGTGCTATTTTTTCTAACTTGTTTGCTTCATGTGTAGATACAAGAAAGTAAGATAGCATGTGGGTTAAAATGTGGCTCCCATGAGGGTTGAGCTCAGCATGTTGTAGATCACAGAGATATTATGCTCCATTGCAAATCAAATAGCGTGGCTATTAAAACCTCAAGGCCAAAAGAAACTCAGCAAAATGCAATCGGCCTATGTACATGCTACACTAAGAGAAGAAGCTAGAAGAACATACAAGCCTAATCCTAAATATCAAAGATACATATTTAAGAAGAATAAAGACAAATCTTGTTACATTGTTGATGAAGGTGTGACTGATGATTCTGATGAGGATCTGACAGACAATGGATGGGTTTTTGTTGCTATAATAGAAGATCAACTGACACCTACTACTTAATCGATAGAACAGGCCTTGGCAGCTAAAGTTGAAGTAAAAGATGAATGGATCATTGATTCAGGATGCTCACATCATATGGCAGGAGACAAAGGTAAATTATTGAACTTTCAAGAATACAATGGAGGCTTAGTGAGATTTGGAGATGACAAAGCTTGTTTAATCAAAGGTAAGGGTATAATATCTCTTGATGGTAAGAAAAACACTAACAATGTTTACTATGTTGAAGGATTAAAGCATAATCTTTTGAGTGTTGGTCAATTAGTTGAGAAAGGATTTCAGTTACAATTCAAAAATGGAAAATGCAAAATCATGAATAGAACTGGTTTAGAAATTGCAACTGATAATCAAACTAGAGGTAACATCTTTCATCTGAATAACAATGAAAAGACATGCTTGATTTCTCATATTGATGAAAGTTGGCTATGGCATAAGAGACTCTGTCATGTAAACTTTGATTGTATGGTAAAGATAAGTACTATTAAGGCAGTTAGAGATTTACCTAAAATTGTCAAACCTCATAATACAGTATGTAAGGAATGTCAATTTGGAAAACAAGTTAGAGCTAGTTTCAAAAGTATTCCAAAAAAATCCAATAATGCTCTTGATTTAATTCACACTGATTTATGTGGTCCAGCTAGAACTAAAAGATTACAAGGTGATAGATATTTCATGCTAATCATTGATGACTATTCTAGAATGTGTTGGGTTACTTTTCTCAGAGAAAAATCAGAAGCACTTGGAAAGTTCAAACTGTTCAAAGCAATGGTAGAAAATGAAACCGGTAATAAAATTCAAATATCTAAGATCAGATCAAGGAGGAGAATTTACATCTAAGGAGTTTAATACATTCTATGAAGTAAATGGAATCAGAAGACAACTATCAGCACCCCGGACACCACAACAGAATGGAGTTGTTGAAAGGAAAAATAGAACTTTCTTGGATGCAGCAAGAAGTATGTTATCAGAAGCAAACCTACCACATGTATATTGGAGAGAGGCAGTCAGTACATCGGTCTATACATTCAACAAATTTCACATCAAAAGTGAAACCGGTAAGACCCCTCATGAACTATGGTTTGGTATTACTCCTACTCTTAAATATTTCAGAATTTTTGGAAGTAAATGTTATATCAGAAGAGATGAGTATATTGGCAAATTTGATCCTAGAAGTGATGAAGGAATATTTCTTGGTTATTCATCTAAGAGCAAGGCATATAGATGTTTTAATAAGAGATTGCAGAAAATTGTTGAAAGTGCAAATGTAAAGATTGATGAACAATTCAGAGGAACTTCAAGGTATATAGACTTTGAACCGGCAATAGAAATTTTGACAAATGAACCTACACCAAATCCACCAGTATAGAATGAAGATCCAGTTACCACGATATCATTTGAGGATTCCATAGTAACTGAGGAACAACAACAAACAAAGACACCTTGGTATGTAAGATTGAAACATTCTAAAGATTAGATAATTTGAAACATGTTTAAAGGAGTTATGACAAGAGGAAGATTGGAAAATGAAGAGGTATGTCTTATCTCTCAAATTGAACCATCATCTGTTAATGAGGCATGTGAAGATAAACATTGGATTAAAGCTATGGAAGAAGAATTAGAACAAATTGAGAAGAATAACACTTGGACATTAGTTCCCTGGCCTAAAGATAAAAATGTAATTGGAACCAAATGGGTATTTAGAAACAAACTTAATGAAGATGGTAAGGTTATCAAAAATAAAGCAAGACTAGTGTGTAAGGGATATTCTCAGAAAGAAGAAATTGATTACAATGAAACCTTTGCACTGGTAGCTAGATTTGAGGCAGTCAGATTATTTTTGGCTTTTGCAACACATAAGAACTATAGAGTATATCAAATGGATATTAAATGTACATTTTTGAATGGAGATATTGAAGAAGAAGTTTACATTGAACAACCTAATGGATTTTCTTTGATGGATAAAGATATGGTTTGCAGGTTAAGAAAAGCTTTGTATGGATTGAAGCAAGCTCCAAGAGCTTGGTATGCAAGATTGGATAAGTATCTTTTAAAGATTGGTTTCTCTAAAGGAAATGCAGACATCAATCTATACTATAAAGTGACTAATGATGACATCTTGGTTATAGAAGTATTTGTTGATGATATAATCTTTGGAGGAGAAGATGGATTATGTAAAGAATTTTCTATTAAAATGCAGCAAGAATTTGAAATGTCTATGATTGGAGAAATAAATTTTTTTTTAGGATTGCAGATTTCACAGATTGATAAAGGTATATTCTTGAGTCTATCCAAGTACTTAAAAGAGTTACTAAAGAAATTTGGGATGGAGAACTCTAAACCAGTAAGCACACCAATGACTACAAATGACAAACTGTCACTAAGGGATGAATCTACACCTATTAATCCAACTAGATACAAATCCATGATAGGATGTTTACTGTATTTAACACAAACCAGACCTGATATTATGAATGCAGTATGTATTGTTTCAAGATTTCAAAGTAATATTAGAGAAAATCATGAATCAACAGTAAAAAGGATTTTCTGGTACTTACAAGGCACTATAAATCTTGGATTATGGTATCCTAGAGATGAAAACTTTGAATTATGTGCATACATAGATACAAATTGGGCAAGAGATGTGGGTGATAGAAAAAGCACCACCGGTGGAGCATTCTTTCTTGGAAATAGACTAGTTTCTTGGTTGAGTAAGAAACAAAGTTGTACATCTTTATCAATAGCAGAATCAGAATATGTTGCAGCAGCAACTAACTGTACACAGGTACTATGGCTTAAGCAAATGTTAAAAGACATAAAGGTAAAATGCAAGGAAACTATTACTATCTATTGTGATAACACTGCAACAATTGATATATCTAAGAATCTGGTATTACATTCTAAAACAAAACATGTTTCCATCAAACTGAATTTTCTAAGGGAAAATGTTGAAGCAAAGGAAATAAAACTGGTTTATGTGAATACTAAAGAGCAGATTGTAGATATCTTTACTAAACCTCTACCTAAGGAGACTTTTGAATATCTCAGAGATCAGCTTGGGGTCATACCCCCACTGGTAGAGACTTAGGAAGTTGATGATTATCATCAACCAATAGAATTAACTGAAAAATCTTTTTTTTTGGCTTTGATTGGAAGCTAATTCTCATGGGGAGTGGTTGGTATACTAAATTGATTGGTATTTTGTATATGAACTTGGCTTGGTAAGAAATTTGGCATTTGATGTCAAAGGGGGAGAGATTGGTATGGAAAAACACAAGGAAAACACATGTTGCTCCCAGGGGGAGAGATTGTTTATTACTCTCCGTATCTGTATTTTGATTTCTAGTTATGATCTCTTTTTGGAGATTGTTAGTTCGTGGTATTTGGCACTTCTATTTTTGGCACTTTGATGGTTTTTCCATCTTGTGTTGCCATGAATGCCAAAGGGGGAGATTGTTGCTATTTTGGTATGGTTTTGTCATTGATGTCAAAACCTACTAAAACTCTAGCACTTTGGAGATCCAGCAACATTCACCGGCAAACAAGTGACTTTTGCACAGTCACCAGTATATGGTACACCGATAGGATATAATGATCACCGACACTTGGAATGGCTTGGAAAACACTTGGTTATGTTGAAAACATCATTTTGACATCTTGTTTTGGAGAATTGGTTATTGGTATATTCACATTTGCATATTTTCTATTACCGACAAATAGGTCCAGGGTTACAATGGTAGGTTTATCTTTTTCAGATAAGCACAACACGCTATGGAGATGATTAATTATTGTTGTAAATGCATTAAGCTGACATGTTGAATCGGTTATTGCATCGGATATTGTATTGTTTGTAAAATGTTTTTATTGTAATATCTTGTAGAGCCGACCTACTAAAATTGGTCTTAGGGTATGGTATAAATGTAAGATCTTATTTGTAAGATCAAGTGTGGAATGCGAAAAAGGATTGTGTGAAGATATATGTGAGAATAAGAAGAGCTATACATGCAAACATCATTTGAATATTGAAAGAGGGTTTTTGTGAAGACAATCAGAACTACACTGGTATTGAATCCAGTATATGAAGATGTTATTTTGTGTAGTACATTCTTATTGGATTTAACCATCCAATTGTTGTCAGTGTGGCTCCCATTTTGTGATTGAGTAGTGAGCTCTAGGTGCTTGGCCTTTCTACATGTGCAGACCCCTTTTATGTACACTTACTATCTACAGTAGTATCATCTAATTATGGGTAAGGTTTCCCACCATGGTTTTTCCCCTTACAAGGTTTTCATGTACAAATATTGGTGTTATGTGTTGTGGATGACTTTGTCTTTATGTTTCATGCACTAATCCTTACCGGTATAGCAATTAACTATTAAATCTGTCTACCGACATATTAAACTAGTTTACTGGTATTAAGCATTAAGTTGGTTAAGTTGATTTTGGTTTGAATTTATTAGACAACTGATTCACCCCCCCCCTCTCAGTTGTCACCAGAACCTAACATCCAAGTCATTTCAGTCGCCAGGCAGGAGGACCTTTTTATCCCACATTGACCGCATGGAGGGAGTTTATGACATTTAAATATAAGGTCACATATAACTATAGTGTCAAAGCTTATGGGAATTTGGCAAGAAGAGGTAGCTCATGGCCTGGTGCACCCCATGCATGCGCATCTCAAGGCATCCTAATTTTGTGACCGACCGGGGGGAAGAGACTAAAGATCAAGCAAGTTGAAGAAAGATCAATAGTGATGCAAGTGATCTAACGGCTATCACTATGTAGCGATGGTTAAATGCACACCAGGTTATCATCGTGACTTGGCGATTGATGACATGGCACACCAGAGAGTATACGAACAAGGACAAGTGGCAGATAGGTGGTGGTCCAGTGGCTAGGTGACATGGCATAGATGGGTGACATTGAGCATATCTTGGCTGCAATGAGCCTCAAAAATGTTTCATCAAAAGCTCAGTTCCATCGACATCGAGCAGACCTTGGCCGTGATGAGTTCCAAAAAAGTTTCACCGAAGGCTCAGTTTCATTGACATAATAATATCGATGAAACTGTATGTTTGATGAGACTGGTAAATGGCTCACTGAGGGAATACTTTGGCTGAAAGAAGGATATCTGATAGAGCAAGATGCATGGCAAGCTCAGTAGACAAGTGGTTCCTAGGTGGATCTCATGAGCCAATTAGAGGGAGACACATGTTGACATGCGACACAAGAGAGAAGATAAGCTGGGGTTAAAGGTGGAGCAAATTAAGAGAAGATCAAATGTAGTTCGAAATATCTAAGGGCTATCACTATACCACTATAGAAAGAAGCTCGCTAGTTATCATAGCAACTTGGCAACAAATCATGTGTGGAAAAGGCAAAGGGGAGGTGAGTGGATAAGGTGCTAAAGATCGAGCAGTTTGAGGGCAGATCAACGATCATCGCTATACCACTTGATGATTATCCCCTATGACTTGGTGACTAATGACGTGGAAGTAGAGGTGGCCATCCAAGTGGTCATCCAGGTGGGCTCTGAATGAATGAGGATGCACCACATGGTAGAGAGAAGATGAAGAACCAAGGCAGACCAAGAGTAAAAATCAAGCAGATTTATCACATCCAACGGTGAGGCAAAATATCAGACAGTGATCGCTAAGGTGCAAATGAAAGTTGCACACCAGGTTATCACCGTGACTTGGCGACAAGGTGAGCACAGGTCCATTGGACATCAGGAAGACCCATGTTGATGTTATCCCGAAGGCCCAATGAAAAGTGTGAAAGAGTTCAAGGAAGTCATCAAATATCGGTAGTTCCCTGTTGAAGTTGTCCCGATGACCCGATGGAAGGAGTGATGGAAAGTACAAAGAAGTAAGGAAGTCATCAGAGATCAGAATAGCAGGTTCCAAGTTACCCCGAAGGCCTGATGAAAAGTGTAGGGAAAGTGTAGGAATCATCCAGCCCTTGTACCAGCATCAATAAAGTATCCATTGGTTCCTTCGACATTACTCTTTCGGCCAAACTTCCATCCTCGGAGAGCAGTTTTCATGTTTCATCGATACTTTATTTTCACCGATGCCCTTATCTTCTCAGTGGGACCACTCTTTCTTTCCTCAATATATCTTCTTGTCAATGAAACTAGTGTTTTTGGTTTTTGGGGGTTTATCGTAGCCAAGGTTTGCTCGATAAGTCATTTTTTCAAAGTGGACCCGCAAGAAAATCAAAGGCTGACACATGGCAAAAGTCTAGAGATGAGCGGATGCCTATATTTTTTAAGTCAACTATTAACTTGAACTTTGAACTAGTTCAAAGTGGTTCAACACTCCAAAGTGGTTCAAGGGTTCAAATTTCATTAGCGTCGCTCATTCTTGTGGGCCCAGGATGAAGAAAGTAAACAAGTAGAGATAAAAGAAAACTGTGGGGCCTACTAGGAAGTAAACAAAATAGTTAATGCAAGTGGCCATGGTTAATGCAAGTGATCCAGTGGCTAGCAATAATAAAAAATTGCACAGTGGACTTATAACTAGTCATTTGAAAGGTGAAAAGCCCACCAAGCAAGGAGATGAATTTTTGCATGAAAAATTAATGCAGATGCTTATTGATTGTCTGAACATGCAAGTGTTACATACCATTGGAAAGCTCGCGAAACAAAGAGACTTTTTTTTCAACAATTTTTAAGAGAAGTTTCAACATGCAGAGAAGTTACCAGGGAATGCATAAGATTTTTTTCAGTGAGATTTATTTTTCATACAGTTACAACTTAGTTCATCATGTAACTTTCACATGGGGATAGCTATTTTTCGCATTTAGACGTGTAGATTTTTAAGCAAGAGGTTTGATTTTTCAATGGAGCTATGTAGGTTGAGACGAACAATTCCATATTCAGTAATGAGGGTTTCTCTTCATGCAGGATCAGTGGCAATCCTTTTGAGCACTAAAGATTATTATTTTACAATATTGTGCATGAGTTTTTATGCCATTTTGGGGTAGATTCACCCAAGGCTTTTCTCATGCAGTCATTCTATGGTTTTGAATGGGATTCATCATGAGTTCTATATATTCCTTCTCTCCTTCTTTTTTCCCTCTGGTTCTTCCTTTTTTGCATACACATTTTTGTAAAAAAACATTGTAGCTCAACAGTATTTGAGTTTTGTAATAGCAACACTCCTTTATTTTTTAGCAATATAGCATCAGATTTTCCTTCTTGGTACTTCTTGTATTATCTATTAAATGAATGATTTGATGATTTCCTATGATTTTTATCCTCTAATTTATCTCATTCAATCAATTTGTGGTGCAAGGAGATATGTGTTAGTTGCAGGTTCTAGTTTGTGTTAGTTGATTTTAATTGCTTGAAGTTGTGAAAACTTGTTGTTTTCCTTCGTGCATGCATTAAATTCATCCCTTTCTAGGAAATATTTATGCATCTACATGTTCAGTTGAGTTGTGAAGCAATCAAGGTTATTTGTTGAAGGTTTTGCAAGTTAAGCAAGTTGCAGATCTCAGATAAGATATTTGGTGCATCACCTTCATTAGAATAGATTTTCATCACATGCAAGCTTTCTATCCCTTTTCTTATCAATAGTATTTACAAGAGATTCACCAAATAGGAAGCCAACCTGATCTTTGAAGATTCACCTTCAATTTGAGCAACCCACAGGCTCGAAGGTATTTCCATGTTTCATAGGATTGCTTGTTTTTGAACTTGGCATCACAGGTGAAATCCTCAGTGACAACAATAACATAAGAAATTCACATAAATAGATCATAATAAAGCCTTAGAACTTCTAGAAAACATCATATTGTTACAAGATAGGGTTGTTGTTGCACCAAAAGATTGACCTGTCAATGCCCGATACAATCACTAGACTTATAAAATCCATAGGAGGCTGTTAAATAATGTCATGAATCCCCATGAGGGACGTTGGCCCACTGCCAACAATCCCCCTCCTAGTGTCACTCATTGTGGCTTGCATGATTTGAACCTATGACCAAGCTCTGATACCACTTGTTACAAGATAGGGTTGTCGTTGCACCAAAAGATTAAGGTCTGTCAATGCCCGATACAACCATTAGACTTATAGAATACATAAGAGGCTATTAAACCATGTCACAAATCCCTGTGAGGGATGCTCACCCACTGCCAATACATATTATCATTAAAGAAAATAAAAAAAGATCCAAGATGGATCCACACACCAAGAGTTGCACCGTAAATATAGGAAAACCAACTGGTAAGCACAAGAACTATCTTGGAACCTAGAAACAGTCAACCAAAAGAAATAACTAACTGGAAAAGAACCCAAATGAAATGTGGAATCAAGCACATGAAACCATTTGGAAACCAAAAATAAGATCTTCCATGAAGAACAAGCAACTACCGGTACATACCGGTAAGAACATAGAAAACTACACAGTAACAAAACTTAAAGGAAATACTATTGGTTGATGCAAGATTGCTCATCGATCGGGGATGTTCTTGCATTACTCATCATTACCTGATATAAACATGAACTATAGTTAGAACATAACAAGATACATCATATCATCACTGCTAAGTCCCTCATTATAGTAGTTGTGTATGCTGAAAAGTGGATAATGGAAACAACAATATTGAAAGACTAGATGAATTCAACTACAAAACTCTAGCCTAACAAGAACAAAGATCCACCAGAACATATGAAGATTACCTAAGACAATGAAAATCAATAAAATTAAAAAAATTATACCATCACATATCCACTAGGGTTTGAATCTCCATTGATCTTGCTTGATATGTTTGCTCTCAGATTTTATGTGTGCAAAAGAGCTCAACAAAGATCGGAAATGTGGTTGATAGCTTGATCACAAAAAGGCTTGATTGCATAAGACTTATAGCAAATTAGATTGCTTAGGGTTTCATAAGGAAGGAAGCATCCTCTTATATAGAAGGCACTTTATAAAATGAAGGGATAAGATTAAGAGGTGTACAAGATAGATGGTTGGCTAGGATTAGAGGGTAGGTAGAAGAAATAAGATAATAATGAGAGGGTAGGTAGTGTAGGAATTAAGAGATGAATGACATGTGTCATAGGTAGAAAAGGCTAATGAATAAATTAAATAAATAAAGATTTATTCAATTAATAGAAGAACTGGAATCAATTAAATAAATTAAATATTTATTTAATTTAGGGGAAGGATAATTTAAATAAATAAAAGTATTTATTTAAATGAGGAAAGGGTTAGAAGATGATTAATGAATTAATTATTTAATTAATAGAAGAATTAGTCTTAAATAATTAAATAAATTAAAATATTTATTTAATTAGATAGGACAATTTCAGGTGTCTACATTTTGCCCCTCTTTCAAACAATGCAACTTGTTGCGTTGTTTCAAAGAAGATAAGATGAACTGATATAAAGTTGCCCCATGATGGGAATGATATGACCCCTCAAGAGATTGGATGAATTTTGTTTCAAAATATCGTTGGCAATCTCTTGATAAGAAAGAAAGGATAAAAAGGACTAACAAGATAGGATAGAGTGACAGGGTCATGGGATAAAGAAGACTAACTTGAGAGACTAGGGCTAGGGTAGTCTATAAGATAGACTACGAGGGGAAACATCCTCATTGTCATCCACACACATAAGAGATCAAAGTGTAGAGAGAGCAGAGAATAGTCAGCAGTCAGCAATGATGGCATTGGTACATAGATTTGATCACGTTCATCAATATCAGAGGCTAGCAGATGTAGGAGAGCCAGTGAGTACCACAAAACCTCCCTGTACCTTGTTGTATTAATTGTTTTCATAAATGCATGTTAGGTAGGTCAATAAATGCATATTAGGTATGTCTTAGAAATTTTTCAAGCAGGGGAAAAGATGTTAAGGTGCATCTAAGTAGGATAGGTGTGTCTGTACCTAATCTAAACATGTCTATAATTTGAAAAGTGTCTATGTATAATGTGAGTGCGTCTATGTGGTTTAAGCATGTTTGTGCAAGGTATAGTCATGTCTGTGTGTTCTAGGTACATCTGTGTAGGGAAGGCACATTTATGCATGTTTAGAATGTGTTTATGTTGGAAAAGTGTGTTTGCATCTTCAAGGTCAAATTGGAAGTTTTGTGATAAACATACATTGTCGATTGGATAAGCTGCTAAGAGGATATACTAAAATAGGTCCTCTAGGGAAGACTAGGATAATAGATAGGGTTGGAATTGACAATTCTCCATAGAAAATACGTCACCAATTAGGAAACTAATCAAGAAGATACACTCAAGTGGAGGCCCTAGGATAGGATAGAGTGAGGCACATTGTGATGAACATGGAGTACCAAAGAAATTGACAGTTTTGTGATAAAACATACATTGTCAATTCGATTATGCTAAAATTGACAATTCTATTATAGAACATATGTTTTCAATTAGATAAGATACTCAAGAAGATACACTCAAATAGGCACCCTAAAAGATAAGATAAAAGCAACACTTTGTGATGAACAGGGAGTACTACTAGGATAGAGTGCCATATGATAAATATAAGCACTAGGATAATAAAAAAGTAGTACTTTGTGATGAACACATAGTACTACTAGGATTGACATGATTGATTTGCTTGGTTGCAAGAGGACCTACTGATGCTAGAGTCATGGGAGAGATACCCTTCAACTCAACGATTATGACCAAAGTTGACATTGGAGGATAGAGCAGGAGTTGAAGCCATGGGATTATGATATATTATGTATAATCCTGAGTTCTGGGTGAACATGGGGTTGTTGACTGCATTAGCCAAGAGAGGGCACTCAGAGACATGCACGTTTCACTTACCGATGGGTGAGATGACACTTTAGAGGATGTTTATAGGATACTGTGGATATCAATCGATGGGGAGTTGGTTCCTTACGATCGAGAGGGATATAGGGAGGCATTGAGATGAGTGTTCTAAGATCTAGAACTAGAGATGAGGGTAGGACATGTGGCCTAGGATACCATGACAACTATAGGATTGGCTCTACCCATGATGCTGGCAGGAATTATCAATGGGTTCCTTTGTCTAGATAGGGTGACATGAGGGTTGGTTGTGGGATGGGGGAGGACTCTGGAGACATTTGTGACTAAGCATACCAGGTTTGCATGGGGGTCGTGTCTACTAGCACACTTGTATTATGAGCTGCATTAGTTTGTGTATCATAGATCAACAGGATTGGGGTGTGGAGTGACATTACTATAGGTATGGGCATATGAGCATCTTTGGTGATATGAATGAAACACTTTAGAGATAGGGGACATGGGCACAATTATGTGCATTTGTATAATATGATTACTTTCCATTCACAGATTGGGAGGCTAGAGTATTGGTATCAAGTGATTGATGAGATAGACAGTGTACTATGGAGGCCTTACTGAGATTGTGAGGAGTGGCAGGATGATGCAGTCGATCTACCATATTTGTTTAGGAGTAGGTATCTGATTGGGTAGACACCATATGCCATTGAGAAGCAGTTGATTGACCGAGTATGCAGGCAGTTTGGTAGGATACAACGGATACCACATGGCTCAAGGATATATGCGCTGACAATGAGAGATCAACCACATTTAGGTATGTTATTGTCTTATGATTAGGTAGTGGCACAGATGCAAGAGATGGTTCCCATGCCTTGGGATATTTTGGCAGATGTGGAGGACGTGGGGATGGATGTCGAGTATAGTGCATATTGGGTAGATCATTTGTTTCCATGACTAAAATATCTAAGAGAGCTGATAGACAGGGTTGGTAGGGATGGTGGAGATGATAGTGGGGATGGTGGAGGTAGAGGCAGATGACAGAGGTGAGGTGCAGTAGCAGAGAGGAGAGTATTTCAGAGGAGAGATGGAGGAGAGGAGAGATAGGCACATGTAGTTAGAGGTAGAGGTGGACTACCTTTACAAGTGACAAGAACGCAAGTTCTAGGATAGGGATAGGGATAGGGATAGCCACAGGGACAGGGTGAGGAGGGAGGAGAGGAGTATGAGCTACTATCCTTGAGAGAGATCTACTAGGGACAGGCAAATGAGATTCAATATCTAGAGAGGGATAGAGTGAGACTCTGGAGACAGCTGAGGGACACTGAGCGAGAGAGAAATCAGGCTATTCAGCACTACTTGGAGGCTGAGGAGGCACTAAGGAAAGGTGAGCGAGCAGTAGAGTGTTGGCAATTGACACTCAATTGGTTGGTTTCACTATGTTGTCATTGATGGCAACATGGTATTTTGTTTTGGCTTCATGTTTTGGTTCAGTATTGTATCGGCAGGCACTTCACTAACACTACACCAACACCAGCACCAACAGGATAGATGAATTTGTTTGGTTATTGACAATGTAGGCAAACATGGTTAAGAATATGGTTATCGGTATTGGAGGCCGACATCTCTTGGATCCGACATCAGAAATTGTTTTTAATATTTATGCATTCATATTATCTAGCCGATATGTAATTTGATATTGTAATTATCTTTGTAAGCCGACATAAGGCATGACAAGTTGTATAGGATATATAGGTTAGTTGGATTAAATAATTTTAGGTATAAATTAATAAAGATGGTGTTGGATATGTGAATGTGATACAATACCAAATATATGAGAGAGATTATGTGTGTGAGGATATTTATATAAGGGTTATTCCGGTAAAGGGTTTAGGGTTTTAGACGGGAACAAACAGAGCTTAAACTAGAACTATATTCTAGCATAGAAGATGCTATCTTAGTAGTTCAACACTTCTCCAGATTGTAGTCTAGATTTATATGTAGTCAGTGAGGCTCCTTTTGTGATTGAGTAGTATGCTCTAGGCTATAAGCCTTTCTTGCAAGTGCAGGCCCCTTATATTTTATAATATCTCTTCATATGGCTAGTGGATTGATATTGTGGGTCACGAATCCCACTATGGTTTTTCCTCTTTGAGGTTTTCCATGTATAATTATGTTTGTTATGGTTTTAATCTAAGTGATTCGCTTATTGGTTACTTTACTTATTTCAATTTTGTATGTACCGATATACTGGTTGGTGTATGCATGTTTTAATAAGGCTAAAATTGATCATTCTAGTATAACACTGATTCACCCCCCTCTTAGTATTATTGGATTCCAACAATTGGTAGGAGAGCCTTGTGCCTTAGAGGAAGTTTAACAGCTTGTGGAATATTTTGAATCTGAAATCCATGGATATGGGTTTAGAGAAGCAAATTGAGATGGCACTTGAATATTATGATGATGAAAGGTTGAAGAACTTAAAGCTACAAGATGAATTGAATTCTGCTAAGGAATTCATTCTTGTCCTCCAAGAGAGGCTATCATCTATTTAGGATAGGAGGAAGAAACTCATGCAAAGTCAGGATGATGAAGAGAAAGATGCACTTAAAGAACAATGTCAGAAATTGAGTCAGGAGAACATAGCTATGAAAAATGAAATGCAAGTTATAACTATGAGAATGTCTAAAGAGATTGAGGACCAAAAGAAAAAGGAACAAAATCTTGTTGTATCCCTAGAGAAAAAATTTGAATGTGCTAGGTTGGTTCATGAGAATGATATGTTGAGAATAGATTTAGTACAATCCTAAAGTAATGAACAAGAGCTTGAGAGACAAATGATAATTCTAAGAGAAGATCTAACTACTGCAAGTGAGTATAAAGAAAAATTAAAGATTCACTCAACTCAGTTAGATGAATTATTGAAGAGACAAAGACAGATTGGAGATTCCAATGGACTTGGATTTGAGCAAGGACAAAGTTCTGGTACTTCTAATGAAGATCAAAATCATAAGGCACTGGTAAGGCAATTTAATGCTTATAAATTTAATGGTATGTTTTGTTTGCAATAGATTTGGTCACATGGCTAGACAATGTAGAAACAGAGAAAATCACAATCCTGATTCTGATCCCGGTAAATGTTCTAAATGCAATAAGTATGGTCATAAGATAAAATATTGTAGAATGAATGTTAAATTCTATGCATGTGGAAATTTTGGATATATGGCTAATCAGTGCAGGTCAAGCAATTCAAAGGAATAATGTTACATGTTATGCATGTAATGAGGCTGGACATATTGCTAAATTTTGTAGAAGCATAAATCCACTGATTAGCAATGGAGGATCAAATGAGAAAGGGAAAGAGAAGGTTAGTGAAATCTGGCAAGATCATACTCAGAGATGGGTTAGGAAGACTGAAGAACAATCATCAGATGGAAATGCATCGACTAATTATCTGGCAGAGGATATTGCTCTTGTACCAACAAGTAGCTCATCTGGTAACTGAGGCAGATGAGTTAGGGGTAGGAAAAATTCATGAAGATTTTGCATGTGCCCTGAGAAGAGGTTCTGGAAGATATTCTAGACATTGGAGATGCTTATTCGGCATGAATATGTTCTGTTTGAGATCCGGTATCTTTCACCAGCAGTCATTAATGTCAATGGAAGATTAGGTTTTTTCTTGGAGGTTAAAGGTAAAATAAATTTCATTATTGATCACCTTGCATTTAGAGAAATTTCAGAGTGATAAAGAGTGACCAAGAGCGATCAAAGGAATTTTAGAGCAATCAAATTTATTCTTGAGCGATTTCACCGATGATTGGAAGAATTTGTTAAGGATTTTCATCGAAAGCGATCAATAGGTATTTATCTTTAAACATAGAAGCAAGATCATCATCTATTCATATCTTTGTTCCATATCCAACTGTAGTAGAGGTCAAGGACCACCCCAAACCAATTTTCAAGTGGTATCCACATGTGGCTACCTTGGAAGATTTGGTTGGAGAATTTTCCCATGTTCTAGAGGGAGTTGTCTATGTTGAAGATGTTAGGGCATACATACACTGCCACATTGAGGACTTGGGAACATTTGAATAAAGAGAATGTACATGAGCAAGATGATGAGAGAATCTAGAAAGATCAAACTAGCATACAAGCACATTGAAGACACCAGCATTTTGGACATCTCAAAATTTGAAGATGAGATAATTAGGTATGTTTTGAGTAGAGTACATGGGGAGTTTATCTAGTTGGATAGACCTTACAAGATCACCAAGGAAGTCATCTGGGCAATCACTACTTTACCATTGACTGGGCAACATCCAGATAAGAAGGTTTTGAATGATTATGTCAAAAAAATCACTGACATGACATCTGACATGAGATCTATGAGAATAAGCATTATTACTGACACAGACATCAATTTTGGTAGCATGATCATCACATATAAGGTAACTCAGTCAAACTGATAAAACTCTATTTCCAGTTCCTATATTTTTCGTTACATACAAAATGATGAGAGAGAATGTAAAATTGGATCTATGCGGTTGGATGTTAGATGAGTTATTAATAAAACTAGGAAAGATTAAGGGTGAAAAGAAAGGAACCTTCTAGTATGGTAACTTAATTGTCTGCAAAATGTTATTTTTCATTAATGACACACCCAGTTTTGGGAAGAGGCAATGGGCATTTGATATCCTGGTAGGGAGACAATTGAAATAGTCAATTTCTACCTTAGGCAATTTGAGAGATGATAAAGTATGGGGATACTTCAAGGGGTTTCAAAAATCTATGAAGTCTAGGGAAAGGTTTCCTAAGCATATTGTAGAAAAATATTCAACTAACATATGCTTCATGGTGAAGAAGGATGAAACACTTATGGAAGTCGTTAAGCCCTAGAAGATTTGGATTGAGGAAATGGGATATGAAGTGGATGAACAAATTTTGGAGGCTTATGCAAAAATGTTGATTGATGCACCTATTGATGAGGCAGGGAAGCCCTGTGGTACTGCAAAACAAAAATCATAGGAGGTCGAAACATAGTTCAACCAAAAGAAGAGAGAGAAGTAGGAAGGAAAGGCTAGCAAATTTGTTGAGAAGGTCTCACAAGACATTAAAGCATTAATTGATGTTGTCCTAGAGAAAGGAAGGAAGAGGAAGAATCCAGAAGTACACATTGAGCCTGTTACATCAGAGTCTGAATCTGAGGATGACACACCCTTGGCATTCAAGAGGGTTGTAAGGAATAAAATAGAGGAAACAAAGGTAGAAGCTAAAAAGAAACCGGTTAGGAAGGTTACATTCAATATACTATCACAAAAGCAAGAACCAAAGGCAACACCTTCAACTGGATCCGGTACTGCAAAGAGGAAGAAGAAGAGTGACATCGATCTGGCAATTCAGTCTAGTAATGTGACTATCACTCCACCTAAAACTTGTGCAGAGTTGGTAGATGAAATCACTAAGGATGGCATGTTAAAGAATGTACAATTTTATTTTGAACATTTAGAAGATGATGAACAAAGAGAGGTAGAGGAAGCAATATTATTATATTTGGATATTTATAAGAAAGCCTTAATAGAAATTGAAAATCAAATATCGGAAAAATTATATATGTTAGATGGTAGAAGACTGTCAGCAATGCAAGAAGACAAGCATATTAAAATTCAAGAGCTATTATTTGTTTGTGTTATTGTTGCTCTAGAGGAAATGGAAAGGACACTTGAGGTGGTAGAAAGAAAAGTCTATAATAGAAAACATAGAATAACTAGTTTGATGCTAGGAAGGGTAAATGAGATAATAAAAGAGACTCAAAAGACATGGGTTAAGTTCTTTGGAGAGAACAGAGGTTTCTTTACTTTAGGAGAATAAAAGATAGACACTATAGGAACCCCAGTTGAAGGAAAAGGAAAGGGTATTATGGGTACTTCACATTCAATTTTGAAGAACATTAAGATAGTGGAAATCAAGCCCCTCGTAAATACAAATGTACAGACAAATATTGAGATATCGGCTAATACAAAGAGTTAAAAAGTTAATGATGTACAGGATACTAATTTTGAGGATAATAGTCCTCCAGATACAAATTTATAGGTTGAGGTTACACTTCCTATAGAGGAACTGACAGTTATAGAGACTGCACTAAGTGGAAAAGCCACCGATTCAAGTGAGGAAGACATAAATGATAAATCATCAAAGGAGAAGAAAGGGGAAACTGATAGAGAACTAGTAGTTGGTCCAATGAATGTTGTCAATTGACACCTCGCAGGTTGTAAAGAAAAACATAATAGAGACGATTCCTACTGAACTCATGATGATGACAACACAAAAACTAATGAAGGAGGGATCTATAGATAAAGGGATTATTGATCAATCAATCACTGTTTTACACAGACTAGTCCCGGAGCACAAGATTGATAATGAAGATAGCCCATCTAGCAAGCTTAAGATAATTAGTGAGAACATTTCAAAGGATTTCCAATTTTTACAACATATTTCAAACTAGCAAGCACTGGAGAGGTTTGCTCAGGCTAAGAGAGCTGCATTTGATCAGGTGATTGAATATGAGAACAAGAAGATTGATGAAAAGATAAAACTGATAGATAATTTTTTTAAGAAGTGTACAAATATTTATAGGCTATGTTGTAACACAAATATACTTACAGTTAATGTATATAAGAAGATAAAAGAATTTCAGTAGAAAGTTGCAAATATAGCTAATTCTTTTGATGGATTGACTTCATTGACTACTTCCATTGATGGCCAAATTTTGATTTTCAAAGCTCAAATTTATGTTCTTGAGAAGGAAAGAGAAAAAATTATAAGAAGAGCTAAAAGTTTGAGAGGCTTGGTGAGTCCCCGGTTGGATTCACTCAGTGTACATAAGAAATAATGTATGGATATGGTTGGAAAGCCCACATCGACAGAGTTAAATGAGAAAGAGTCATTTGCACATATATTAAGTGGACTTGTATCTATTTTCAACACTTTCAAAACTAGTTGGGATACTTATCTTGAGCTATTGGAGAAGGCTTATCAAGAAATTTTGAAATTTGTTAAGCTCTGGTAGGATATTTTTGGGATATTCATTATATAGTTTTTTTGGGATCTTTGACATTCTTTTTAGAATTTTTGATAGCATTGATGTCGAAGGGGGGGTGATATAGATGTGAAAAAGAATATAAGGGGGAGATATGGAGATGTGGAGTATTTTGCATCAATGAATATTCAGCTCAGGGGGAGCAGGCAGGATGGAACCCACAAATGAAATCTTGACCATTTTTCACATGAGTGTTGCCATCAATGACAAAGGGGGAGATTGTTGTTAATTGAAACTCAATTGGTTGGTTTCACTATGTTGTCATTGATGGAAACATGGTATTTTTTTTTGGCTTCATGTTTGAGTTTAGTTTGTACTGGCAGGCACTTCACAGACACTACACCGACACCAACACCGGCAGGACATAAGGATTTCTTTGGATACCAATAATGCAGGCCGACATGGTTAAGAATATGGTTATCGGTATTGGAGGCCGACATCTCTTGGATTTGGAATCGGCAATTATTTTTAATATTTATGCATTCATGTTATCTAGCTGACATGTAATTTGACATTGTAATTATCTTTGTAAGCCGACATAAGGCATGATAAGTTGTATAGGATATATAGGTTAGTTGGATTAAATCATTTTAGATATAGATTAATAAAGATGGTGATGGATATGTGAATGTGATACAATGTGAAATATATCAGAGAGATTATGTATGTGAGGTTATTTATGTAAGGGTTATTCTGGTAAAGGGTTTAGGGTTTTAGACCAGAATAGATAGAGCTTAAACTAGAATTGTTTTCCGGCATAGAAGATGCTATCTTAGCAGTTCAACACTTCTTCAGATTTTAGTCTGGATTTATATGAGTTAGTGAGGCTCATTTTTTGATTGAGTAGTGTGCTCTAGGTTGTAAGCCTTCCTGGAAGTGCAAGCCCCTTATATATTATAATATCTCTTTATATGACCAGTGGATTGATATTGTGGGTCACAAATCCCACTGTAGTTTTTCCTCTTTGAGGTTTTCCATATATGTGATTGGCTTGCTGGTTGCTTTACTTCTTTTAGTTATGTATGTATCGATATACCAGTTGGTGTATACATGTTTTAATAAGGCTAAAATTGATTATTTTGTTATAACACTGATTCACCCCCCTCTCATTGTTATTGGATTCCAACACAGAGGACATTGGGGCCAAATATGCCTATTTTCTATGAGAAGGGGATGAGATATCCTACTGGAGAGACCTATATTATGGATTTGTGCCACCTGATCAATGGGCTAGGAGCTTCCGAAGACCATCGCGGACTATGACAACCACTGGAGGGAAAGACAAGAGACATGTGTCTAGTGGTGGGGTCATGGGTCCTCCACCACCACTATATAGAGGAGGTAGGAGAGATGATTCTGGGGTGGGGACTTCCAAGGCTCAGACTCCATTGAGGCTAACTGGTTTCAAGGGAGGGAGTTCATCATAGCCTTAGATGGCTCCCCAAGTATCAATTTTTTGTACCATTTTTGTATGATGATGTAGACACTTTCAAGTGATTGTAGCCATATGATCTTGACATCATTGTGTCATGACACTTATGATTTTTGAGATATATATATGAGATGATTCATCCTTCCGATAGCTATATGCATGTGTACCTAAGTGATGTTGCTTCTATGCGATGCATGTTTCTATGTGATGCTTATGATATGGATGCAAATATGTACATGATGGAATTTGTCATGCCTGTAAAGTGTACTTGTTCCTGCAACACAAAACACTTAATAGATCATTACAAGCATGGTTAATGAATTTAAAGCAAATAAAGATAAACCATAGCTAATCGATCTATCATCTCCTAGTAAATGCGAGTATGAATTTTGCTCTCAGATCTGGTTAGGCAAATTCCAGTGACTTGACTACACTTAAATAGAGGATTTAAATGATAAATGATGCATTTAAGCTAGAAATGATGAGATTAAGCTACATGATTCTATGATTATGCTAGAAAATAAGCTAGATTTAAGCTAAAATTGAACATGACAACAATGCTAAAATGATATTGCTAAGACTGCATATGCCTATAGTAACAATGCTTGAATGCAAATGAGTTCGGATCCAGGATCAATATTTCTCCAAAATAGGGTCTATTTATAGGATTTCCAAGGCCAGGGGTGAGGTGGCATGAATCAATGGTCAATATTAAGTCTAAAGATATCAATGCTTAAATTGGAGGAGGTTGGAAAAGAGGTTGGATTAAAGGGAACATTTGGAGGTTGGAAAAGAGGTTGGATTAAAGGGAACATTTGGAGGTTGGTAGGAGAAGGGGTTGGATGAATGGGGACAATGTCATCTCCATGGTGACAAGCATCAAGAAGCTTCTAGAAGAGGTTTGATGAAAGGGAACACTTAGTGACAAGTGTCACAAAGCTTTGCTCATGAGAGGGAAAAGTGTTCAAGGAAAGGGGACATGGTAGTTAGGATGTGCAAGCTAGGATGGGGCTAGATGGAATGAGTTGGGTTTAGAAGGGGTTAGGTTAGGTGGTTAGAATTTAGGAGAATTTGAATTTTAAAATTCAAATAATAGGAAAATTACTAATTAATCTTAACAACTCAAATTGATTTATTTTAATTAATTGGGGATTTAGAAGAAATGAATTTGATGGGGGGAATTAATTAATTAAAGGAGATTATGAAAATGAACCTATTAAATAAATCTCTAGATTTATTAATAAGTAGATGAAAGGGGGGAATTTAATCAAATTGCTTGGTGAATTCAATTAAATTGGGGAGGGAGATTAATTAAATAATTTATTATTTAATTAATTATCTTCAGACCATTTTTAGGTGTATACAAAATCCAATATATTTTTGTTCTTTTATGTTTTTATATGTCATGCATGATGCAAATGTGAATCAGTGATAGATGGATGTATGATAGTGATATGATATGATTATGTACAGGATGAGATGTATGATGTGTATATGATATACTAATCAGTGGTGTGTACAGAATGTGATGCAATTGCGATATCTATATTTATGTATCAAATGAGATATGCTAACATGTAATGATGCAGTCACAAACTACATGAAATGCAAATATTTTTGGCATGTCATTATACTCCGTCATGTGATAGTGGGCTACACAAACTCAAGAAGGATGATGGAGGTCAATCAAGAAAGGGGGATGGAAGGTAGAAGATATGGAAGTGAAAGAGCGTCATGTGCTTTATCATCATTGAACTTTATTATGGTAAATAGGTTATGACAATCCAGATATAGGTTCGACCTAGAAAGTCATTGTACTTGTTTGCATGGAGATGAGATAGTTGAAAACAAGGAATGCCCCAGTTCATACTAGACTCACAATATCCTCATATCCTTGGACAAGTCATAGCATTACTAAGAGACAATCCACAGATAGCAAAACAAAAGGTGAACATATCCCATCCTCTCCTTTCTTGTCAAAGACATGCTGGAGATAGAATTTCTAGTAAGAGACATCCCGAAAAACCTAAAAGACATGTCACCAAAAGATAAAATCAGAATAAAACAAAAATTTGACACCAACATCCAATGTAGTCCTCAAATTTAGTGTCTCTTGTCACTTGTATAAGCTGATTTGATATTAGTCACAATGTTTAATTTAAAAAAAAGATAGATAGCACTGATCGAATCTAATGAAACTTATACTTTATTATAGAGAAGAATGAAACTTTATTGTGGATCCATGATGTATGTGTTTCTTTATTGCAAATTGTGCATGGATAGACTGAAGAAAACTGGAAGAAACTATACTCAGAATGTGTGTGTTGGCATTCTACACTCAGATGAGAATAGTTGATGTTGTCATTGATGGCAACCAACTGGTAATATGTTTCACAACTTACACCAGCAACAAACATCATCTATCGGCACCGACAGACACAACAAGATTATTCACACAAGCACCTAGTCTACACCAACAGAAGATCTTACTAGCACCCCAACCGACATGGAAATTATATTGTTTTGTATTGTAATTATATTATATAGCCGACATGATGGATTGTAAATACTCATATATGTATGAGATCTTATATGTCATTTTGTAAGTGACATAGGTATGTGAAAAGTGTGATAGGTATGTGAAATATGTATAGGTAATTAATGCAAGTGGATTATGAGAGTGAATATCTATATATGCATTTTGATGTAATAATTTTGATGAGTGAATAAGAGTAGAGCAGAGAGAAGAAAGGTTTATGGTAGAGGTATTTGAAAGAGCTTAAACCGGTACTAAATCAAGCATTGTAGATGCTATTTTGAGTAGTACATTGGTATTGGATTTAATCATCCAATTTTGTAGTCAATGTGACTCCTTTTTGTGATTGAGCAGTGAGCTCTAGGCTGTTGGCCTTCCTACATTTGCAAGCCCCTATTGTATCAGTAATATTTATTCATATTGGCCAGTGAGTAAATATTGTGGGTCACAAATCCCACTGAGGTTTTTCCCCTACCGCGTTTCCTCACCAAAATATCTTGTGTTTGTTACCAAATTTTGCAGATGCCAAATTTAGTGCCCTAATGAAGCCTTGCATTCATTCATTTTGAAAAGATCAAATCATGAACCAGGGAGAAATGCACTATTTTGTCTAACTTGTTTTCTTCATGTGTAGATATAGGAAAAGTAAGACAGCATGTGGGTTAAAATGTTGCTCCCATGAGGGTTGAGCTCAGCATGTTGTAGATCACAGAGATATTATACTCCATTGCAGATGAAATGGCATGGCTATTAAAACCTTCAGACAAATTTATTTGGCAAGTGTATCACCAAATCCCCTGCGTGGCTGATGTAAGGCTAAAACAAACTCAGAGCAAATGCAATCGGCCTATGTAAAGTTTATACTTGGTCACCAAAGAGGGTTTTAAAAGGATAGAGAACTTCCAAGTGTTTTCAGTCGCTAGGCATGAAGAACATTTATTCCACATTGGTCACGGGAAGGAACATTGTTGTATTTAAAACTAAAGTCACATATAACTATAGTGTCAAAGCTTAAGGAATTTTGGTAAGAAGAGGCTCGTCGCCCAATGGACCCCGCATGCGTGCACATCTCAAGGCATCCTAATTTTTGTTTGCATTCTACACTCTTATGAGAATAGTTGATGTTGTCATTGGTGGCAACCAACTGGCAACCAACTGGCAATCATCTGTCAACCCACCGATAGTTACTAGCACCAGCAATAGACTTCTACATTCACCAGCAGGTACTTCACCAACATCGGCAATAATGGATACTGGCACTCAAGCTGACCTGGAATAAACTTTTGTTTATTATTTTATCTTTTGTAAAAGCCAACATGGCATATTTTAAAAGACTCATATATATCTATGAGATCTTATAGGTCATTTTTAATATGTATGTATGTAGTATAGGAGAAAGGATGATACATGATAGTTGATATTTTTGTATAAGATATTATAGTTGATAGCGAAGGTTTTGGTAATGGACTGAGCTTAAACTAGTACTGAACCTGGCATAGTTGATGCTGATTTAAAGTAGTACATTGAATTGGATTTTGATAATCCATTTTTTAAGTCAGTGAGACTTATGTTTTGTGATTGAGCAATGAGCTCTAGGCTGCTAGCCTTCCTGCATGTGGAGGCCCCTCATTGTAAGTAATATTTATTCTTTGGCCAATGAATGAATATTGTGGGTCACAAATCCCACCAAGGTTTTTCCCACAGCATCTTTCCTCATTAAATATCTTGTGTTATTGTGTGTTTTCTATGCTGTCTCTATTGTTCCTGTTTGCTATATTAATTCTTATTTACCCATACACTATTTTGGGATGCAAAGTTGTTAATAAGGTTAAATCTTCTGCTAACCAGTCAAACATTGATTCCCCCCCTCTCAGTGTCTTTGGGACTGCCATTGATTCTAACAATTGGTATCAGATCTTGGTCCTCTATTTTCAAAAGCCTAACAACTTGAGGAAGATTTTGACACTGGTACAGATGGAGAACTTAAGGAAACAATTGGAAGGAGCTCTTGTAGACTATGATGTAGAAAGAAATTGAAGACATAGCTGATAACATAATTGGCTCATCTAGCCACATATCAGTTTTTGAGCAAGAAATGGCAGGCTTTGAAGAAAAAATAGAGAAACTTGAGAAAGAAAAGGCAAGGATTAAGTCTAATGCCAAATAAATTAAATACAAACTTGGTCCTAAGTTGGACAATCTTATCTCTCTGAGAATGGAAATATCCAAGGCATTACTTCAAGGAGAATGATCACAGGAAGAGCACATGCATCATCTCACCGGCACAATCCAATAGACTGAGGCAACCTTAAATGATAGCAAAAGGTTTATGCAGAGTCTTAATTTGGTTTTAGCAGATATCTTTCAGATTGTGACCAAACGGTTACAGACCTTGAGATGAAAGTTTTGCACTCATTTGACAAATTTTGACCACCTTTGTCATTGATGTCAAAGGGGGAGTAGTTGAGAGAAAAATGATTATTCAGAGGAGATCATTTGCTCATGGGGAGCACATCTTTTTGGAAACTTTTTGGACTTCAATTTTTGGAACAGTTTTTGGATTTTTTCTCATGAGTGTTTCCATCAATGCCAAAGGGGGAGATTGTTGGCATTCTACACTCTTATGAGAATAGTTGATGTTGTCATTGATGACAACCAATTGGAAATCATCTATCAACCCACCAGCAGTTACTGGTACCGGCAATAGACTTCTACATTCACTGGTAGGTAGTTCACCAACAACAATAATAATGGATACCACTAGTCAAGCTGACATGGAATATTGTAAAAGACTCATATATATTTGTGAGATCTTATAGGTCACTTTTAATATGTATGTATATAGTATAGGAGAAAGGATGATACATGATAATTGATATTTTGTATAAGGTGATATAGTTGACAGTGAAGGTTTTGGTAATAGACTGAGCTTAAATCGATACTGAACCTAGAATAGTTGATGCTGATTTAAAGCAGTACATTGTATTGGATTTTCATAATCCATTTTGTAAGTCAGTGAGACTTATGTTTTGTGATTGAGTAGTGAGTACTAGGCTCCTAGCCTTCCTGCATGTGCAGGCCCCTCATTGTAAGTAATATTTATTCATTGGCCAGTGAGTGAATATTGTGGGTCACAAATCCCACTGAGGTTTTTCCCACACCGGGTTTCCTTGTTAAATACCTTGTGTTATAGTGTGTTTTCTATGTTGTCTCTATAGTTCCTATTTACTATATTAATTCTTATTTACTAGTACACTGTTTTGGGATGCAAAGTTCTTAATAAGGTTAAATCTTCTGCTAACCAGTCAGACATTGATCCCCCCCCTCTCAATGTCTTTGGGATTGTCATTGATTCTAACAATTTTGTGACTGGCTAGCGGGAAGATACTAAAGAGTAAGCAAGTAAGGAAGATTAGACACAGATTGCGGTGATCCAATGGGTGTTGCTATGTCACGATGGTTAGATGCTTGCCAGATATCATCGCAACTTGGTGACTGATGACATGGCAGATAGGTGGCGGTCTAGTGGCCGGTGATATAGCATGGATGGTTGACTTATCGAGAAGACCTTGCTCACGATGAGTGTCAAAAATTTTCACTGAAAGCTCAGTTCCATCGACATAGGGTATATCAAAGAAATTAGAATTGGTCCCACCGATAAGATAAAGGCATCGATGAAACTGCAGGTTCAATGAGACTTGTAAACAACTAGCCAAGGGAGTAGTTTGGCCAGAAGAATGATATCCAATAGAACCAAATGCGACGTTGAAGTATAGGTGGATCCACAAGCGGGCCGTAGGTTGATGCGTGGTAGGCTCGTGGTGCCTAGGAGGATCTCATGAGCCTATCAGGGGGTGACACATGTTGACATGTGGCACAAGAGAGAAAAATCAGCCAAGGTTAAAGGTCAAGCAAGTTGAGGGAAGATCAATAGTGATGTGAGAGATCTAATAGCTATCGCTATGTCATGATGGCTAGAAGCTCACCAGTTATCCCCATGACTTGGCGACAAAGAACATGTGAAAAAGGTGCACGGCTAAGGTGCTAAAGATCGAGCAGTTTGAGGATAGATCAATGGTCGTCGCTATATCGTATGAGGAAGATGCTCACTAGTTATTTCATGTGACATGGTGATTGATGATGTGGTAGTTGAGGTGGCCATCCAGGTGGGCTAAGAATGAATGAGGATGCACCACGAGATAGAGAGTAGATGAAGAACCAAGGCAGACCAAGTCCAATGGCAAGTCCAAGTGGTGAGATGCGGATCTCATGAGCGAAAAAGAAGCTGACACGTGGTGACACCATGGCATAAGAAAAAGCTGCTCAGAGAGGCTAAAGGGCAAGCATATCAAACAAGATCAACAATGATCAAGAAGGATCCAACAATCGTCGCTATGTCGCAATGAAAAGATGCTCGCTAGATATCATCGCGACTTGGCGACTGATGACGTGGAGGTTAAGGTGGCACCCAGTTGGATCAAAAGGCAGACATGAAGTGACACATGGTAGGTCCACCAGTAGGGTGAGTTCCCAAGTGAGATAAGGATCGTGCAAGTCTGAAAGATCTGACGGGTGTCACTAAGGTGCAAGGAAAAGTTGCATGCCCAATTATCATTTCAAATTAGCGACAAGGAGGGTCTAGGTCGAGTGGCAGTTAAGATGGCAGTCCAGATGGTAGACAAGGTGGAATTGTGAGTGAACCAAAGGTTGACACATGGCACAGATGAAGAGATAAAATTAGAAGAGATAAATACCAAACAAGTTCTTAAATATCTTGTGGTGGTCGCTATACCATGATCGGAAGATGTGCGGTGTTTATTCACCATGACTGGGTGACCAAGTAGTGGGACCCACTAAGAAAGCATTTAGTTGGGAGAGCATCATCGGTCATCGGAATAAGTGTTTCAATGCTAAATTGATGACCCGATGAAGAAAGCAATGCTAGTTACAGTCAAAAGCCGAAAGTGGTGGCTGGCAAGGTAGCATCCAGGGATCCATGCAAAATAAGAAGTCATTAGGTAGTTTGCAATTCATGCAAATTAAGAAGTCATCAGGTAGTATGCAATCCATGCCAAATAAGAAGAAGTCATCAGGTGGTTTGAAGGTCCGATTTAAGCTTGAGAGCAAGTTTGCATGATTTTTTCTCATGATTTTTAGGTGATAAGGCTTGATTTTGAGCATCGCATGGGTCAACCTTAGGTTGATTAAGAGTTTGAACTAAATTACCCACCTTTTTGCATATTCTGAAGCCTTTTTTTGGTGGCTTTTTTATTTCTACTCATTCACTTTTTTCAGAAAAGATATTTTCACTGGGAGTTCATCTTCAGTCATTCTGGAGTCATATTTCCTCTGAGTTTTGGAGGATTTTTGTATAAAGTGAAATTTTTTCTTTCTTTAGGAGTTCTTTTTCTTTCCTTAACATGGTTGTGGATTGATTTTAGGCCCTTTCAATCTAAAGGATGGCATTGTAGCTCAACAGTATATGAGTTTTTTGTAACAATAGATTCCTTATTTTTTCAATAATATAGCAGCAGATTTCCTTCTTGGTACTTCTTATATTATCTAGCGAATGAATAATTTGATGATTTCCTATGATTTTATCCTCTAATTTATCTCATTCAGTCAATTTGTGGTACAAGGAGATACATATTAGTTGTAGGTTCTAGTTTGTGTTAGTTGATTTTAATTGCTTGAAGTTGTGAAAACTTGTTGTTTTCCTTCATGCATGCAATAAATTCATCCCTTTCTAGGAAATGTTTATGCATCTACATGTTCAATTGAGTTGTCAGATTCAGGGCTATCCATTGGAAGGTTTTTTGTGAATTTTGTGTTTACAGATTTTAGATTAAAATTATTTGGTGCATCACCCCATTAAGATAGATTTTTAGTTACATGTAAGCTTTCTATCCCTTTTCATATCAAAAGTATTTGTAAGAGATTCATCAAAATAGAAAGTCGACTTGATCTCCAGAGATTCACCTTCAACTTGAGCAACCCATAGGCTCAAAGGTGTTTCCATGTTTCATAGAATTTCTTGGTTTCACACTTGGAATCATGGGTGCAATCCTCCATGACAACATTTTTTGGCACACTTGGTGGGAAACGTTTGAGTTGTTACAACTCAAGGAAGCTCCATTTTTGCTGTTGTTTTTTAATTGAAAACAGTACTTGAGCCTATTGAGGTTATTTTTCTAAGTACCCAGTGACTCTATTTTTTTGGTTGTATGTGTAGAACGGGTCTTAATAGCATATGAAAAAGTATCAAACTAGACAGAGTGAGGATTTGGTTGAGCATATTGAGCTACCACCATCACAAAGAAGGTCAAGTACAACAAAAAGATAGAGAAAGCAACAAATTTAGCAGTTGAGTTTCTAGAAAGTGTGTCAATTGAAGTTTTTTAGGAAAATCCAGATTCTAATATCCTATCTAATTCTTCTCCTCTGCCTAATTCTCAGCCTAATTTTGCCACCCACATAAGTCCTCCTTTTACAACTACTCCAATTCATCCATTTATTACCTAGAATCCACCAGTAAATCCTCTAGTATTTTCAATGGTCATACCAAGAGTAGATGTTTTGTACCCTTCAATGGAGGTAGCTCTTTGAATTTGACCCAACATGATCCTATACCAAGAGTAGCTCTAAAAAGTTTTCCTAGTCTCACTAGTGAAGATCACGTCACACCCATTCAGCACATAAGAGATGTAGCATCTCTATGTGCAGTTCATCATATAACCCAAGAGAATGTGGTACTCAGGCTACTGGTAGCATCATTCAAAGGAAAAGCACTACAATGGTTCAGGGGCTTGCAAATTAATTTTGTTACTGATTGGGATGATTTGGGTGATAAGCTAACAAAGCAGTTTGCAGATAAATTAGATCACCTATCATTGGTTGAGTAGATGACCACTATCAAAAGGGCACCACAAGAACAAATGACTAATTTTAATTACCATTTTGAGCGAAACTAGAATAGAATTCCTACAATAGTTAAACCCTCTCCTGAACATGCATTTTTGTATTATTTAAGAGCTTTAAATAATGATATTTTTGTTATGATTTAGTCTATGGGTGGGGTTACATTACCAGTAGCTTATGATATATCTATTAGAGTAGAAAATAGCCTTATACAAGCTATTGAAATAGCCCCTAGGCCTCCTATGCCTATTTTTAATGATATACAACCATTAATGCCTTTATAAGTACCCCCTTTAGCTGTAATACCTATTGTTCTAGCACTAGGTTTTCAAAATCATGCTCAAAATAGTGTTGTAGCAAACCTGTCAAAGCAATTATAGGAGTTAAAGGATATGTTTATGTTGGTATTTTGATGATGATTAGTTGTGATTGTCATTGATAGACACACACTTATTTGATGTATGAGTTATTTTCAACTGGTAGTTGTTCCAATCAGTATTGTATGCAATTAAATGTATAGTTTTTGTTTGTTGAAGACTATCGGTGTTTCACAGAAGATGCTTACCGGTCATGTCATGATCAAAGACCCCAAGCAGTATGAAGATCTCAAGTGGAATGAAGACCCCGAGTGGTAGTTAATCTTTTGATCAGAACACTATGTTCCAATTCTCTAGTCTTCATTTGTCAACCAGTAATTGGTATATTGTATTAAACTGGTATAATTGTAATGTGTGATGAGTTATCATCCACTGAAACTTTGGTGGTGTTTCTATGTCATGCTATTAAATGTGTCTAGATGCACTGTACCTAGGAAATTGTAGTCTAATCTTATTGGACCGACATGAAATCAGGTTCCTATATGAGGACATCATGTCTAGGGTTTTAAGGTAGTTGTTATGTGCGAGTGTTGGAGAAAAGATTAGGTCTATGCGAGAAAAGGTCTCTCACAATAGAGATAGAGAGTGCAAAATATAGAAGAGTGAAGTAATACTGGAATGCATTAACAGGGAGTTGTCAAGGATCTAATTAAGCATTTTGTGCTACTACCTAGATCATTCCCTTATTGATTACTAGTATCTTCAACAAGTGTGAAACCCTTAATTGAGTAGGCCTAGCTAAGCCTATTGTAAATCCTCTAACAAGGTTGTTCATAGTTGTGGACCTGAAATCCTCTAACAGGGTAGTCTTTAGCAAGACTTATCTCCTCACAGAGATCTGGATTCCTAACAGGATCTGTTCTAGTGAAGAACATTGTAAAGCCTTAACCGATCTGACCTTAACCAATCTGGTTACTATTCTGTAGATAGTTTACTTGTGAGTTTTACTCACCATGGTTTTTCCCATTTGGGTTTCCATGTCAAAATATCTTGTGTTATGGTGATTGTGCTTCTGTGGGTGAATGCTTTATTTGTTATTTGGCTTGTTTATGTTTTAACCAGTTTATTGTTTAATCTGCTACACCGGTCTACAGTTAAACTACTTAAGAGTTTGTTTAAGATTTTTGGTATACCAATTCATCCCCTCCTCTTAGTATTAATCAATTGGTATCAGATCCTACCTTTCTATAAGTCTAACCACTTGGAAGGAGATATGGGGGAATACAGCATGAGGGAACTCACTCATTGTCTTACTGAGTCTGAGAGAGCCTATGATGAACTCAAAATCAAGTGTAAATCCTCTTTAGCCAAGAGAAGAGAACTTGTTGAGCAATTGATGGAATTTACTATAAACAACCCTTCTGATGAAGGAGAGATGGAGGCCCTAGTTGGAGAAGTGGAAAAACTAAATGAATCCAAAACTAACCTAAGGAGGGACTTGGAAGGACTAACTATTAGGATGAGTTAGGAGCTAGAAAATAGAAGAAAAGCTAAAGATTTGGTAAAGGACAAGGAGCATGAGATCTCTAAGTTGAAACAAGAAATCAGTACCATTACCGCCTATCTATAGGAGGGTAAAGGAGAGAAAGATGAAATACAAGTTGAACTAAGTGCAACTATTTCTCAGAATGAAACCTTGATGGAGACCCATGTTTCTCTTTCCAAGGAACTTGCTAAGACAAAGGAGATACTTGCTAAATTCAACCGGAGTGTTGCTAAGTTGGGAACAAAAGCTGGAATTGGTGAAGCCATCAAAGGATACCACTGGACTTGGTTTCTCTGGATATGAGGAAGGTGAGACCTCTAGAACCAAGAGTGATGCACTGAAGAAGCAATCGACACCTAAGAACAATAGCAGGAATAAAGGTAAGAAAAAGTTTAAAATTGTTTGCTTTAATTGTCTTAAAGAAGGACATATTGCCAATGTATGTAGGAGCAAGGCTTACAATAACTTTCCTTACTTTCAAAACAATGTGGCTAGATATGGTAGATTTAATGGTCACTATTATGCATGCAACAAGTTTGGGCATAGAGATTTTGAGTGCAGGTTGGTTATGCACAACTCTAGAAGTTATTCACCAAGATCTAAAGGAGTTGTCCTAGAACTTCCTATGAACCGAAAACCAATCTTATACATAACCTATGGCCACCAATCAAATGGTAATGAAGCAACAACTAGTTGGAGAGAAACCTATTTTATTTGTCATGGTAGTGGTCACACTACTACAACATGCAAAAGGAAGAATGGAAATGTGAACACCGGACCATGGAGAACACCTAGAATGGTATGCTATCATTGTAACAAACCAGGACACATTGCCAGAACATGCAAACTAAGAAAGAATCCACTGGGAGACATACTGATCAACCCAGGAGGGAAGATTGATGTTGAAATGATTTAGGTGGATATGGATAAAACTTGGAAAAATAAATTAGAAGAGAAGCCACAAGATGTACTAGTTTCTGAATCCAGTGTGGAAATCCCTAAACTGACAAACTAAGCTTTGAAAAGCTTAGGGGGAACATATCGGTAAAATGTTTTGAGCCCTTGGAGTATATTGATAAAGTACCTTTATCGGTATTTGTTACCTGTCAACTGATAGAAGAAATGAAGCAGTAAAAGGTAAAATTAGGGTTTGAGCCCTAATGGTGATGCATTTATTATGGTAGGTGGGAGCTTGTTTAAAAGTGACTTTTTTCATCATTTTTACTTAACTATTTTTAGAGAAGAATTTTTTCTAAGCTTGAGGAGTGAAACCAGAGTGATTTATCTTACATTCAAAAGAATTTAGAAAGGAATCTTGCACAAGATCTTGTAGCCACTTCAAGCTATTAGTGTCAAAGTCAAAGTGGTAAACAAGCTTCTGAAGAAGTGTGTTGTGCTTGACACCGACAGAACCCTAAGTTCAAAGTGTGAAGGTATTTCTCATTGAAACAACTTATCATTTGGAATCTTCTAGATATGGCTTCTGCATCTAAAATCCCTTTTAGTTCTACTGAACCTGAGGATGCACCTGAGTTTCATAAAAAGAAGATGAAATATAATGCCCTATCTCAAATTCCCATCAGAGTCATTGCCGAAGGCGATGCTTCAGGATATATTGAGTGAAAATAGGAAGACCTAGGGTATATAGTGATTCACTCCCAACTGAGTCTATTTTGTGGAGATAATAAGAAGATTAAACCTGAATACAACATAATAGAGAAGAAGAAATTACATAATACAATATACTTTATTGAAGAATTTATAGAAGAGCACATCAGGTTTATCCTTAGTAGGGTTCATGGTGATAAGTGTAGCATAGGAAATCGGAAATCATCACAAGCAATTCAATATTAGTCTAGCTCAATCACGAAAGCTCAAATGCAATGATCAATTCTAATTACATCCAATAGAGATATGAAAACAAGATATTCAAGATCAAAAACTTAAGCAAACCAAATGCAGACTTGAATGTCTCCTTCATGTGGCTCCATTGTCCTTCTTTCTTCTTCAAATAGCTTTGTTGTGGATCTCACCTACTAGTGCATACACATGAGATGAAAGCAAGTAGACAAGATAGTAGTGCAAGAATACTCAAAGCATGATTGATTCGACAAAGTGATTCGAAAAAGTAATTAGTTGGGATTGAAGAAAATCATCCAATTTATAGACAAATTGGAGAGAAGATCAAATTAGCATGAAGAGATTCAAATGGAAATTGCAAATCAAAAATGTCAATTATGACAAATTATGACAAATTTGCACTTTCTATGCAAAATTGATTGATTGATAATTCATGACAAAAATATGACAACTTTCTATGTCAAAATTGATTGATTGTCAATTATGACAAATTATGACAAATTGAAATGTCATTCCCATGAAATTAGGAGAATAATAGGAGGAAATTGAATTAGAAATTAGGAAAATTAGAAAATTGGAAAATAGGAATTAGGAGAAATTAGGTAAATCAATTAATAATTTGTCATTTATTAATTAATTCACAAAAAGAGGAATAATTAGTTAGCCAATTAAATTAAACATTTAATTGTGACTCGAAGACTTAGGATAAATAAATAATTTATTAATCCTAGAGGGGGAAATATCAAACAGGGTTAAATGAATAAAATCATGAAACCCTAAAAGATGAATTAGAAAATGCAAGGATGACAATTAGGTCTTGACAAAGGATAATTGATATCGATTCAATTTGATCATGATTCTGACTTGATAAAAGACCAATGCTTACAAACGATTTTATTAATAAATGTGCCAATTGATTCGAAAAAGACTAATTGATCCAAATTGACATGATTGAGAAAGACAACGATCGATGACAAATCGATTGCCAAATGACAAAATTGACAAGAGGACAAGGATCGATGACAAAATAGATTGCAAAATGACAAGATTGAAAATGTCAACGATTGATGAGAAATCAATCACAAGACGACAAGATTGATGACAAATTGATCAAAAGACAAGGATCGATGACAAATCGATTGCAAGATAAAAAGATTGAAAATGACAATGATCAAAAACAAATTGATCACATGATGACAAGATTGATAAGAGGACAAAACCCTAATTAGGATTGACGATGTCCAAAATGATGACAAATGAATACGCACATTGATGCGATAGGATAAGATTGACCAAAATTATGACTGAAGATTGTTATCGACAAGACCAAATTTGAAAGTGAGACAATTGAAGAATGCAGAAGAAGGACTTGATACTCGCAAATGATAAAGACCAAGTGTGTAACATAGGAGAAATGTTAATGCGCAAATGTTAAAGTACGATTCCACAAGCATTGACCATTTTTAGGTGTCTACATTTTGCCCCTCTTTGAGACAATGCGATTTTAAGCATTGTTTCAAAGAACAATAATGAAAATGCCCCAGACGCTAACAATGACATACGCATGCCCCCTCGAGGAATTGGCCGGAAACATGCAGAAAAGAGGCCAATTGATCGATAAAAATGATAGGATCGAACGGACCGAGAATCGGAGATCAGATGCATGAAGGACAAACAAAAGAAGACACAAAAGACTATGACCAACATAAGATGGATAGGGTGCACGTCCATCTATGCACTAACAAAGATCTATAAATGAGGCAAAGAGAGTGAAAATTACTCATTTGCACTAGCCAAAGAGGAGAATTTGTTGCTCTGGAAAAGGACACTTGCAAAGAGATGGTGAACATTCCAATGGTAGATCACCTTGGAGAATGTGTACGCACATTCAGACGATCGAACAACGTGGGAGCAGTGGTATGCATCTCAAAAACCCATATTTTCAATTTTATGTAGTTGACTTGCTTGCGGGACATTGCAGGGCCCACAGAAAATGCAGAAAGGGACTTCTGCGCTTGTGTAGGGCAAATCCTATGCTTGTGTAGGGTCTTCTGCACTTATGTAGGGGACACAGGCGTGGGTTATGTGACACAGGTGCAGGACTCATCACACAAGCGTAATTATGCATTGTAAACCCTAATGTGGTCAAAAATGGCATGCGAATGATCCAGAAAAGGGGGGAAAAGAATAGGATAGGTCAAAATAGATGAAAAACACCCTGAGTTGTGGATGAAATGAGGAAATGCAACTCGTAGGAGAAAACCCTAAAATTTACAAAATGTGCCCCAATTGTGATGCAGAGTCGACAGTATCCATTGATCATGCGGGAGAACCAACCGGACTGCTTCATGTTACGACATAGACTCAGAAGCATGGACAGAGATACACTAGCAGGACTTGGAATATACTATATCACATTCATGCCTGAGATTAGGGCAAACACAGGACTTCTTACCGCATTGGTAGAGCGATGGCATTTGGAGACCTCCTCATTCCATCTAGCGATTGGAGAGGCGACTGTGACACTAGAGGATGTATGGGGTATCCTCCGCATTCTGATTCATGGAGAGATGGTAGACTATGACCCAGTGACAGGGAGAGACACGTTGTGTAGATATTTGAGTGTGATGCAGATGATTTGGATATTGTAGAGAGGGAGATCGGCTAGGAGACCATGGCATCAGAGTATGATCGATGATATGTGGTGATAGCATGCCTACTAGCAGGGGACAGATGAGGACATGGATTCCCTATTGGATGGGGAAGAGTGCTAGAGTGGATGGTGACAAAGGGGATGGTGTACGCATGGGGACCATGTGTACTTTCTATGCTATATTTTTAGCTGCATCAGATAGCATATCAGGGAGTGTAGACTTTGAGCTGTGGAGTCACATTGCTATAGGTATGGGCATTTGAGCACATAGCCATATGTCGACCGATTGCAGAGAGACAGGTATTACCACATCGACCATATGTGTACTACTATGGAGGAGCACTGAGATAGGGTCTGTTTGGATACATATTGTATTGGCGACATGAGCTAGACAGATTGAGAGAGTTCACATGGAGGCCATATCGTGATTGCCTTGGATGGTCAGATGATAGTGATGAGCTACCGTATTATAGATAGGAGAGGTACCTTATTGGGCGACTAGTGAATCGCCAAAGATTGATTGAGATGTACCTGCCAGAGAGAGTCAGACGATAGTTTGGAGAGAGGCAGGATGTACCCAGGAGGACTACACACTTTGCCCGATCTCAAAGAGAGATGAGTCAGTGGGGGAGTATGATTCAGCCACATATAGCATATGCTAACTTCACATAGCTATAGCAGAGACAGTGGGATTAGAGATCAGATGTGGTGGATGCCAGAATGATAGAGGAGTATGAGCGATGATTTGCACAATGACGGCCAGTGCCATTGACAGATCCTGATATCCCAGTACCGAGGAGACATGAGGACTTCCCACTCACATGAGAGGAGGAGGGAGATGATGAGGGTGAGGAGGATGAGGATGGTGATGAGGATGAGGGGAATGATGAGGATGGAGATGAGGATGGGAATGATGAGGATGAGCCAAAGTCAGGCGAGCATGAGGCATTGCAGGATATACCCATAGAGCCGAAGACAGCTAGCATAGAGGAGATGGAGATGTGCAGGGTGACCATAGCGAGTCAGCATGAGCATATTGTGACATTAGAGAGATAGAATGCCATCTTGAGGACAGAGCAGGATTAGTTTAGAGCGGAGATAGTCAAACTTATAGCAGCTCGAGATACAGCAATAGCTCAGGCACAGCGAGAAGAACAAAGAGTCACTGAGTATATTGGGTCGATTAGGGATGCCAGTGCATGGGAGATGGCACAGATGTTGGTAGAGATCAGAGAGGAGATACACCATTGGAGGACACTATATGAGAGTGCAGTTCCACTAGAGCAGAGAGCAGCTTCATATCAGGCACGATCGAGGACAGAGAGCAGGGCACGCTCTTGGAGGTCAGTGAGTAGCATGGGGGTGAGTGGACCTATGAGACCACCACAGCCAGGACCAGGAGGGACATCATCCTTGAGACATGGTAGGGATGAGGAGGATAGAGGGAGCACCCAGTGATAGAGGCACGTGCTCCTTATGATAGACAGATGACTTTATGTAGTTTGACATTTTGTAGTCAGCCTGCGAGCCATACTTAGGACAGACAGTCTAATTTTGTACTCCAATATTATTTTGATATATGATATGATATGCATCGATATGATGGGATGCAATGTGTTATGACTGATAGTTATTTTCCATGTATGGATGACTTATGCACTGGTTATTGTGGAACATGTATGGATTTTTTTTTTTATGTGTTTTTGATGCATTTATAATATGAAATGGATAAAATGCTTGATGTGATGCTTGATGTAATGGAAATGTACTAACCAATGAATGCAAGATACAACATATGTGTTTGGGGAAATCAAAGCACTAGACCAAACTGGGTATCCGGACTGATGAAAGAAATGTTAGTAAGAAGAAATGAGACAGAGGACAGTTAGAGACGACAAAAAAAACTTGCTTTCAGTAATGCACTTTGTAGGTGAGAACCTTTATTTTAAATGTAGCAAAATGGATGCGTAGCATCATGGCATTGAAGGCCAGAGTTGAAATGCAACCCTTTTTACAAAAGATAGACACATCGCAGACAAACAGCAATCACAACAAAAAAGAAAGGGACCATGAACCATCCCGGTCACTCTAAATCACTCAGTGACATCATCAAGCAACATAAGAACATGATTGAAGCCAAAGATAAATCAGTAAAAAGATAAGATGCACAAATTCCAACAAATCAAACAAACATCTTGATCTTCATTGTCAAAAGTTGAAAGTGCTGATAGGACGATCATGTTGTCTGGTTTCAGGACATGTGGTACCCCGTCTAAGACAGGACACAGTCTGGTTTCGAGTATACCACACCCTGTATAAGACCCATGATATTAGTGACAAGGACAAATAAATTTGTGGTTGATTGATATGACAAGTACGATCAGTTTGAATGTCTGGTTTGATTGAAAAGTTCATCTATTTAAGCATGATTTCTTTAAAGCACAGTGTATGATTGCATGTCATTGGATGTATACTTAGTGATCTGTCTTATGCACAGAGGGGTTATTTATTGCAAAATGCTTTTCGAGTTTTTGCAATATTTTTTTTTTTGTGTTCATTTTTTCAGGACTTTATATGATTTGTTTGGGGATTTTTTCAGGATAGTATTTGATTTTTCGAGATTTTTTCAGGACATTATTTGATTTTTTTGGATTATTTCAGGACATTTTTCAATTTTTTTTAGAGATTTTTTAAGGACATTTTTCAATTTTTTTTTGAATTATTTCAGGACATTTTCAAATTTTTTTTTTGAATTATTTCATGACATTTTCATTTTTTTTTGAATTATTTCAGTGATTGATCATGCCAAGGGGAATGCACCCAATGCACATTTGAAAGACATATATAGAGGCTAGGACCGAAATGTATGTACAAGAAATGGAGGATGCAAGACAATGATGCTAACCAATCACAAGCCTGGAACTAAACATTGGGTCAGGGCAAAGATAGACATGATAAACCGGCCGAGAGAAAGAATAGCTAGAGGTCATGACAGATGATGGAGCAGTGATCTCATTACACATGGCGCCTGATTGCCAGGTTTTCACCATGGTACTTGCCCAAAGCGCCTGTTTGCCAGGCTTTCACTAGAGGGTGAATCATTTTTCTTTACTTTTTTGCTCTTTTTCTCTTTTGCTTTTTCACTTTTTTTTTTTTTAATGTTTTTTTTTGCTTTTTGATTTTTTTGTATTTTTTTTACTTTTTTTTTTTTTTTGTATTTTTTTATGCTTTTTGATTTTTTTTGTATTTTTTTTTTCAGGATCATACTTGAAGACGTGTTGATAGAAAATTATGCCCAGTACTTGCGAAGGTGCATGCTGTTTATAGGATTAGACAAAGGTTCACCTTCTGGAGTGGCAAGCTGATATGCCCCCGAGCCATAGGCGGTAGTCACTATGAAAGGCCCAACCCAATTAGGTTCAAACTTGCCTTTGATGATGTTAGTAGACTATGCATTCTTAGGGTTTGCCTTTAAAACCAGATCTCCCACTTCGAAGTGTCACCCTTTGACCTTCTTATTATAAGAGTGATGGAGACGGTTTTGATATGCTTGCAAATGTGTCAGGGCTGTCTAATGTTTCTCATCTAACATCTCAAGCTGGTGCAACCAAGAGACTCTATGCATCTCATCATCAGTCAGATGTTGCAAGGAAACATGCAAGGAAGGAATCTCCAATTCCAAGGGTAAAATGGCTTCCGCACCATACACCAAGGAATAAGGTGTTGTGCTAGTAGGTGTGCGGATAGAAGTGCAATAAGCCCATAGTGCTGGATTCAACTGTACATGCCAATCTCGACCAATGTCATTGACAACCTTTTTTAGGATTTTGATAATGGTTTTATTTGATGCTTCGGCTTGACCATTACCCTGTGGATAGTATGGACTGGAGAAACGATGTTGGATATGAAACTTTTCACAGAGTTCCTTGACATCTTTATTCTTGAAAGGATGCCCATTATCTGTGACTATGGAAAGGGGAACCCCATACCGGCATATGATATAATTCAATAGGAATTTTGAAATTTGCACACTAGTGATATAGGTCATGGAGATAGCCTCGATCCATTTTATAAAATACTCTATGGCTGTAATGATAAATTTGTGTCCATTTGCAGATGTCGGGTGAATCTTGCCAATAAGATCCAATCCCCATTGAGAAAAGGGCCATGGAGATATGACAGAATGAAGCTCTTGGGCTAGTGCATGAATGTAGTTTCCATGGATCTGGCATTTGTAACACTTCTTAACAAAATCATGAACATCCTTTTCCAGAGTGGACCAATAATACCCAAGATGAATCAACTTTTTGGCTAAGCTCAAACCATTGAAATGGCCCCCACATATACCATCGTGAACCTCGTGTAAAGCCATTTGTGCTTCATCAGAATCCAAACACCTGAGGAGGGTATGGTCAAAGGAACGACAGTAAAGGGTGTCGGCGATGATGACATATTTAGCTATCTATCAGAAGAAGGCTTGGCGTTGGTTAGCAGAAAGGTTAGGTGGTAAGGTTTGGGATTTCAAATATTGATACAGATCATTGTACCATGGAGAGTTGGGACCAAAAAGAATGCACATCACATCTGTTGTCGAAATGTCAAAAGAAGGAACCAGCAACTATTCGACTAAAAATTCACATTTGTCCATATTGTGGGGCATATTCAACATGGAAGCAATCGTAGCCATCGCATCTGCTAACTTGTTTTGCATTCTTGGAACTTGACTAAAATGGATAGCCGTGAATTTTGTCTTGAAGAAATCTACCATATGCTTATAGGGAATAAGCTTTTCATCTTTTGTTTCATAGTCATCATTCACTTGTTGGCTGACTAATTGAGAATCTCCATAGACTTACAAATGTGTGATATTCCAGTGGACCACTACTCGGAGTCCTGTGACTAGTGCTTCATACTCTGCAATGTTATTGGTACAATGAAAAGTTATTCTGTAGGACTTGGGAATAGCATCACCTTGAGGGGTGACAAACAAGATGCCTACTCTGGACCCTAACTTGGTATGGGATCCATCAAAGTATAACTTCCATTCATTAGAAGATGTGAGAGCAAAGACTGATTCATCTGGAAAATCGGTCAACATGGGATGATCATCATAAATAAGAGCCTCTGCAAGTTGATCTGCTATGACTTGTCCTTTTATTGCCTTTCGCTCCATATACTCAATATCAAATTCACTGAGGATCATAACCCACTTTGCTAGGCGACCCATCAAAGCTGCTCTGCTAAGAAAGTATTTTAGGGGATCAATTTTTGCAACCAGCAATGTTTGGTGATTTAACATATAGTGTCAGAGCTTCTATGTTGCAAATAGCACTGCTAAGCATGCCCATTCAATAGTTGAATAATTCAGCTCATAGCCTACTAGTGTCCGACTGATATAATAAATAGCTCGCTCTTTGTCATTCTCATCCTGCTAGGCCAAGAGAACTCCTAGTGCCATTTCAGTTGCAGAAATATACAATATAAATGGCTTTCCTTCTATAGGAGGCATTAGAATAGGTGGCGACATCAAATAGTCCTTGAGAGCTTGAAAGGCTGATTGACATTGCTCAGTCCATTTAAAAGCGACACCTTTATGCAATAGATGCTGGAATGGATGACATTTGTCGGCCAACTGAGCTATAAACCGATAGATTGACTGGAGCTTTCCTTGCAGACTGCGTAGTTGACGTAGATTAGCAGGAGGAGGCATATCCATTATTTCTTTAACCTTGGCCGGGTCGACTTCAATGCCTCTATGAGAAACAATGTACCCTAGTAATTTACTAGCTGTGACATGAAAGACACACTTCTTTGGATTGAATTTGACCTTGTAGGTCTCCATTCGGTCAAAGATTGGGCCCAGGATGGCTAAATGACTATCTCTTGTGACAGATTTGCATAATAAGTCATCAACATAGTCCTCCATCAAAGTATGCATGAAATCATGGAAAAATGTCATCATCACTCTTTGATATGTTGTGCCTGCATTTTTAAGACCAAAGGGCATCACATTCCAATAGTAGGTACCCCAAGCACATGTGAATGTAGTCTTATGTTGGTCTTCAGGAGCAATGCGAATTTGGTTATAGCCGGAGAAACCATCCATCAATAAGAGCATCTCATATCCAACAGTCATGTCAACTATGATGTCGATATTTGGCAGTGGAAAATCATCTTTAGGGCATGCTTTATTGAGATCCCTAAAATCTGTACAGATTCTGATGCCCCCAGTTACTTTGCTAACTAGAACTAAATTTGAAATCCAGTCTGCATAATAGATGGGTCTGATAAAGCCCACATCTAGTAATTTTTTTAGTTCTACCTTGACCAAAAGAGCCACCTGGGGATGCATCTATCTAAGTTTCTATTTGATAGGCTTGGCATCTGCTTTTAATGGAAAATGATGAAGGACTAATTCTAGATCGAGGCCAGGCATATCTGCATAGGACCATGCAAAGCTGATCTTCTTCTCAAGAAAGAAATTGACAAAATCTATCTTTTCCTATTTTGATAGAGAAGTAGCAAAATGAATGACCTTAGGGTTGTCAAGTGTACCCAAATTGATTTCTTTGGTCATTTCCACAAGCAATGTTGATTTATCCTGACTTGATAGGGGTATGTCCACTCTTCCACCTTTGGGCACCTCAGATAGGTTTTCACCCACAGGTATGTCTATTATTATTACTTTTGCATGATCAGAGAGTGCCTTATAGTTTTCACTCAAAGATCTATTCTTTTGATTTTTTAATTTTTCTTTTCTTTTTTTATTTTGATGACTAGAAGATGGAGTTGACTCCCAAAAATATGCTATGGAATCTAGGTCAATAGCAAATCCTACCTTATGATCACCTTGTGGTATTCCTTCCCATAGTCCAAGGAATTCTACAATTGCTTCATCATTTTGAAAATAGTCCACTGTGAGTGGTTCTTGTTGGTCATGTTGGATAAGCTGGGGATAGACGAGGGGCATGTCATCATCAGTTTTAAGGAGAGAGAGGGCTGATATGGTAAAGATGTAAACATTTGTGGTATCACTATCTGAACTGCTTGTATCTGATTCAGAGCTTGGGTCCCAGAATGACTCTATGCAAGCATTAGGACATGTTTTAGGAAGAGGAGTTATTTCATGTTTGTCTTCCATAGGCAAATTATCAGGGTCAAGGAAAATATTGTCAAGGGCATAGGAGCTAGAAGAAAAAGAACTCCACTCCCATTCATTGGAATCAGTTTCAGGTTGGGTATCCTCAAGTGTTATTTCATCATCAAAGTCATGCCCTTTTCCACACGTGGTCACTTTGGTAGATGAGGATCCAATTCGCAATGGTACAAAACCTAACCCTAAAGTTGGAGGTCGCATCTTGGGTATAACAGGTTCTAGCCTTCCATTATTGTTCAGGCCTAAGCCACTGTAGTCGTCATATCCTTTCTTTTGCAGCATAGTAGATCCTTTGTCGTACTGTTCCACTGGCAACCTGACAAGTGGGGTCTTAGTTGGATCCTTATAAAGCCAATCTATGACATCATCATCTAAAGTTTCTTTGTCAAGTTCACCCCATCTTGTAAATGTAGTGGGAGGCTGATATTGAATAACCACCTTAGGTTCCTTTTGCAACAAATGTGGTTTGCCATATGATTTTGGAGATATTGGTAAATTCCCAATGAGGAATGTTTGATCCATTGAATATTCTCCGCATCCTTGGTCCTGTATCTTCAATTTTCCTTTGACAGCATCTAACAATTCATTAGGATCCACATAACTATGTGTTTTGGCCTCTCTATTGACTGGGACTTGCTGTTGCGGAGAATCCTTTAGGGTAGCACAAAATTGAAATGGATTAGGATCTCCTGGAATTGTTATCTCAGTTCCATTGTAAGGATATTTTAAACATTGATGATAGGTCGATGGAACTGATTTCATTGCATGGATCCATGGACGACCAAGAATCATATTGCAAGGGAGATCAAGGTCTAAGACCTGCAAGAAAGTGTTTTCTATCACTGGACCGACTCTGATAGGCAATGTAATTATCCCTTTGGATGGGTGCTCAGCATCATCATATGCTTTGATTGTTATTCTTCTAGAAGCATCAATGTCATTTTCTGTATAACCAAGGCCAATGACCACTCTCAAGGTACAAATATTAAGACCCGCTCCGCCATCTATCAAGACTCGTCAGACTTTGCAATTGTGGACAAACACTTCAAGATGTAAAGGATCATTATGAGGGAGCTTATCAGGTGAGATATCATTATCAGAAAATGTGACATTTTGGGAAACAGCTAGATGTCCAATTCAGTCTTGAAACTGGTCAACATCAATGTCTATCGGGATAGTGGACTCAATTAAAGCTTTATCCAGCACTATGCGATGCATGGGGGAGATTTTCAATAGCTCAAGGATTGATATTTGTGCAGGTGTCTTTCCTAGATGATCCAAGATATTATACTGACTTGCAGGAGTTGGTTTGGGAGGAGCTGCAGGAGCTCCTTTTAGGACTATTTTGGATCGACGAGTGGTGACCATGCAAGAAGGATCTTGTTCCTTTATTCTTATGGTGGAAACATACTCATTTGACACTCAGAAACAATTGATGGCATTGTTGAAACCAGTATTTGCATAATTTGTTGTTTGGGTAGAGTTTGAAGAAGATTCCTTACCCTTGTCATGATCAAACAAAGGAGTTTTGAAAATGGTATGATCAGTGTTAGAGGTTGCACTGGGCAGATCTACCTCAATTACTCCTTGCTCTAACAACTCTTGAATCATATGTTTCAATTGAAAACATGATGCGGTTTTATGTCCTTTTGACCAATGGTACTCACAGTATGCATTATCATTCCACCAATGTGGTTTTACCACTGGTTCTACCTTGATATCTGGTAACTTGATAAATTTTTCTTGTATTAATTGTTTCATTACTGACTCAATAGGCTCTCCCAATGGCATAAATTGTCGAGGAGGCCCATCCCTTGATCGAAAAGGTCTTCGTTGTTGGTTTTGTTGCTGGCCTTGTTGTTGATTATATTGTTGAGTGTATTGTTGAGTATGCTATTGGTATTGTGGCTATTGAGTAACATTGCTCACTGGTGTTTGATTTTGTTCCATAGTTGACATATTAGGAGCACTCATTTTTTTTATTGTGAACAGGGGTTGATTTGCATTCACCGCTCTTGCGTCAACAACTCCATCATTAGTGACATTTTTGTTTTTGTACCAAAATCTATTTCGGTCCCTGGAATTGTTTGTGTTATCACTATCTTTGTTGAGCTTAATGATTCCTTTAGCTACAAGAGCAGTTTCAATGTTCATCCCTTTCTTAATGAGTTTCTCAATAGTACTGGGACTTTTCAATTTGAGTTCATACATCATTTATGGGACCAAACTTTGGATAAATAAATTCACTTGTTGTTCTTCAGGTATATCTAGGGAAGAACAACTATACAAGCTTCGCCATCATTGCAAGAAAGTCACTAATGGTTCACCTTGCTTTTGCTTGGTGTTGCATAGATCTGACATGGTCACGTCACTATCGATGTTGAATGCAAAGTGAGATATAAACTTTTGAGCCAATTCAGACCAAGTCTTTATATTTCCTAGCAGATGCGAATACCAATCCATGGCTTGTCCCATAAGACTTTGTGCAAACAAGCGCATTAAATATGTTTCCTCATCACTTACTTCAGTACATGTCGCAAAAAATGCTTGAATGTGATCTTTTGGATTGCCATTCCCTTTATATTTCTCAAAATTAGGTGCCTCAAAATGTTTAGGGAATGGAGGCATCTATAAGCTCTTGTCAAATGAATTAGGACATAAATCCTGATCTATATACAACTTCTTTGTTCCTTTAGTTTCTAATGCGTCAACTTGTCATTGCAATTTCTCAAGCTGTTGCACAATTGTATCAGATTTTGGAGGTCCATCATTAATCCCGGTGGGTACTCTTTGTCGATACATCGTGTTTCCAATTGGTTGTTGATGCTCTGAAATGGCCATTTTTGGTGTCTCTGGCATATAATGTTCTTGGTACATTTCTTGTTGTTGTGGTTGTGCCATGCCTTGATATTGACTTTGTTGCTGTGCTTCTTGTATCCTAGGTTGGTATTGCAATTGAGTGTGTTGTTGATATTGCACAGGCGATAATTGCAGTTGTGAAGTATGATAGATTGTTTGCCTTGGCATATATTGAGGCACATGTTGTTGTTGATGTTGACGAGTTGGAATTTGCTGACTTTGTGCCAATTGTTGTCGTGGTGTATATCCCATTATTTGTAAAAAGATTTGTTTGGGTGGTTTTTCTTGTTTCTCCTTAAGATGGGGTATGGCACTTGCATTAACTTGCTGTGTTGTTTGTCCAATCCATTGTGATGATTGCAAGTTTGCATTAACTTGTAATGGGGCAGAAGGCGCTGCAATTTGTTGTCAAATGCGATATTGTTGTTGTTGTACATTGCTTGTTTGCACATTCGATTGTACCTTTTGTGTATTACTCAATTGTTGCAACAATTGTTGTTGGTGCAAAACACTATCCGTAGCTCTTTGTGTCACCATTATCGAAGGATCTGTCGTAATAGTGTTTGGCAAATATATTGAGCTTAATGGGATATAAGAACTTTGTTGCATTGTGGAATTGTTTTGGACATTGGTGATATCAGGCATTCTAGTCGTGAAGCTTTCCTGTATCTTAGATTTTGATCCAATTTTATGCATGTAAGGAACCACTTCTTGTTGAGGGATAGTTGTCAATATTTGCATGGTCTTCATTTGATCTTGTGTTATAGGTGTTGTGTTGAATAATGGATTATTTATTGTCTCAAATGGTGACTTTTGAGGAATAGTCACTGTCAATGCCTTTGAAGCACGTTTACTCATCAAGGTAGGTTGAGTTTCTTGTTGCATATTTTCTTCATTTAGATGCGGAGAGAAACTTAACAGCTCACTGCCTTATTGTTTTTGCACTTTGATTTGCTCACTTGAGGAGGTCACATTACTCATCATGTTAAGATATTTTTGTGGGAACATCTTAAAGACCTTGTTCAAGAATTTATCCATCTTTTTTGTCAACTTTGGATCTTGAAGGAACATGTCAACATCATCAGTAGCATCGGAATCTAATGAAGAATCTGGTTGGACATTTGGATTTGTTTCTTGTTGAATGCCTTGATCTGAACCAAATCCTTGTGAAAGAGTTTGTTCCTCATGTAATGTTTGAATTTCATATTGTAGGTTTGGTTGATTCCAATCGAAAGGTGCATTTCCTCTTGGTGTTGGTGGAACACTCCCATGTCCTGGTTTCATAGGTACAAACACTGGTTCATATAATGGAGGTGGTCCAAGTTGAACCATTCCATATGGTGGTAATGATGTGTTTGATGAACCTTCAATTTGTACTATTTGACTAGTTTGAAATTGTGAATTTGATATGTTGTCAATGGGTTGATACGTTGGTTCACCCATCTTCTTAGATTTTGACCTTGTTTCAATAGGCATGTCACTATGCAAATGCAATATTTTTGGATTTTTTCAAAAATAATGTATGATATGCAACTAAATGCAAACTAAATAAATGAGAATGCAACCTATGTTTTTGGTTGTTTTTCAAGATTTTGAAAAAATTTTGAAATGCAAATCTAAAAAGAGACCCTTAGGAAACTAAAATGATGACTAGACCTCAAAAGGACAAAATGACAAAGTCTCCCCTATATGCTTGGATACTAAGCTAGGTTTGACCAAATGACATTGATGACAAAAAGAGAAAAGGTTTGATAAGGTCCAGACCTCCTAACAATGACTTAGGGTTTATCAAAGATTTGGATTACTCAAGTATGACAAAACTTAGTTTTGACACTATATGCAAAGGAACAATTACTATGCAAATGACCCTAATATGATATGATAATGATCTAATCTTAATGAAGAAACCTAGGGTATGCAAATGCAAATGTATGACAATGCCAACCTAAGTTTGAATTATGAAATGGTATTACTCTAATGCAAGAGGACACATGCAAAATGGATGACTCTTATTGATATGCAAAGGAGTATGACCTAGGTGAAACTTAACCTTGGTAATTGACAATGAATTTGCAAAATGCAAACATAGGATGAACCTAAATCTAAGTGACATGAATGTTGAGACAAGATTTTGAAAAATGTTTGACAACCATGTTTGAAGGTGTTTTGAACTTTGTTCAATGAAATGTTCTTGTGTTTAACCTTGTTTGGAATCAATTTGTCTTGTTTTTGAAATGAGATGCAATTCAACTTTTGACAAGCAAAGAAGACAAAATATTTCAACTTAGACTCAAGACAATCATGCTCATTCACACATTTCTTATGGTAGGCAAGGACATTAGGTACTTGAGAGGTAAACTTGTTATGGGATTCAAGGAGAATACATAGATGCTTGACCCCACGGGATCCCCTCCATGGCACTCACTTCTCAGGGCAGCCAAGCATCAGTCCCCATGGAAATCTCCCCATGGTGAACTTAGTATCTCTTCCAAGTATCCAAACTTGTCCTTCTCAAGCAACTAGAAGGATTTTTGGCCTCTAAATACAAGGTGTTTAGTAAGGATTTCTGTTAAGCATTACTCCTTGGTGACACACAAGCATGATTGAGACATTAAGCCCACCAAGATACCAAACAAATGTAGTCATGCAAGCACGATTTAGACTGCGAGGTCCTACTTAGATGTTGATATGAGAAAGAGTTCAAGGGTCATCACTTCCCAAGTAACTAAAATTCCCACGTAACCCTTCCTTCAAAGCTTTCACCCATCAGGTATTTGTTTATAGTGAGTTAGAATGCCAAGGTATTCTAGCCATACTCACTTTGGGTCGTTCCTTCTCACGATTATCACTTGCTTGCAAAAGCAAAATGGTCGGGAAGGCAGGCCCTCTAAAGGTGACACACAATCAAAAACATGAGCATGGTATCGAAGATCTGGATTTCTGATCACCCTAAGAAGGATGAGAGCATACTCTCCTACTCCAATATCAAACTCAACAATCAAAGCAAACATATATTCATTCCATCCTATTTAGAAATCATACTAGGTGCCTAAATATTAATTACAAACACAAAGTTTAGTTGTAGTCCAAGGCAACCTGCAAAACCCAAGTCAGAAGTTTGATATGTTTTAGTCTTTGACTATCGAACCTGCATAAAACATGTTAGTAGTTTCATTTGTTGTCTTTGCCATGTGTATGCCAAGGTGCTGCATAGAGAATCAATACCAAAAAAACCAAAAAAGCAGAAATAGAATGCAAAAGAAAACAATTTTGCAAGTGAAAAACACTGTCTTTTACCTCTGTTTCTGGCCCTACACAGGTGCAGAATGTCTAACACAGGCGCAGAATGCTTGACACAGGTGTAGATTGTCCTTGACATAGGTGCAAAATTCTTGACACAGGCACAAATTGTCTCACACAGGTCCAGAAGTCCCCAGAAAACCCTGCATTACCCTATTTCTTGGGTTTTTGACCTGCAAATCATCTCAAAAGCACTCAAAAGCATGGTTAGGGGGTTAGTTCACGTCGGGTTCACCAATTAATGTAGCATAGGAAATCAGAAATCATCACAAGCAATTCAATATTAGTCTAGCTCAATCATGAAAGCTCAAATGCAATGATAATTCCTAATTACATCTAGTAGAGATATGAAAACAAGATATTCAAGATCGAAAACTTAAGCAAACCAAATGCAGACTTGAATGTCTCCTTCATGTGGCTCCATTGTCCTTCTTTCTTCTTCAAATAGCTTTGTTGTGGATCTCACCTACTAGTGCATACACATGAGATGAAAGCAAGTAGACAAGATAGTAGCGCAAGAATACTCGAAGTGTGATTGATTCAACAAAGTGATTCGAAAAAGTGATTCAAAAAAGTGATTAGTTGGGATTGAAGAAAATCATCCAATTTATAGACAAATTGGAGAGAAGATCAAATTAGCATGAAGAGATTCAAATGGAAATTGCAAATCAAAAATGTCAATTATGACAAATTATGACAAATTTGCACTTTCTATGCAAAATTGATTGATTGATAATTCATGACAAAAATATGACAACTTTCTATGTCAAAATTGATTGATTGTCAATTATGACAAATTATGACAAATTGAAATGTCATTCCCATGAAATTAGGAGAAAAATAGGAGGAAATTGAATTAGAAATTAGGAAAATTAGAAAATTGGAAAATAGGAATTAGGAGAAATTAGGTAAATCAATTAATAATTTGTCATTTATTAATTAATTCACAAAAAGAGGAATAATTAGTTAGCCAGTTAAATTAAACATTTAATTGTGACTCAAAGACTTAGGATAAATAAATAATTTATTAATCCTAGAGGGGGAAATATCAAACAGGGTTAAATGAATAAAATCATGAAACCCTAAAAGATGAATTAGAAAATGCAAGGATGACAATTAGGTCTTGACAAAGGATAATTGATATCGATTCGATTTGACCATGATTCTGACTTGATAAAAGACCAATGCTGACAAACGATTTGATTAATAAATGCGCCAATTGATTCGAAAAAGACTAATTGATCCAAATTGACATGATTGAGAAAGACGACAATCGATGACAAATCGATCGCCAAATGACAAAATTGACAAGAGGACAAGGATCGATGATAAAATAGATTGCAAAGAGACAAGATTGAAAATGTCAATGGTTGATGACAAATCGATCACAAGACGACAAGATTGATGACAAATTGATCAAAAGACAAGGATCGATGACAAATCGATTGCAAGATAAAAAGATTGAAAATGACAACGATCGATGACAAATCGATCGCATGATGACAAGATTGATAAGAGGACAAAACCCTAATTAGGATTGACGATGTCCAAAATGATGACAAATGAATACGCACATTGATGCAATAGGATAAGATTGACCAAAATCATGACTGAAGATTGTTATCGACAAGACCAAATTTGAAAGTGAGACAACTGAAGAATGCAGAAGAAGGACTCGATGCTTGCAAATGATAAAGACCAAGTGCATAACATAGGAGAAATGTTAATGCGATGCAAAAACCCTAAAATAAGGCAATGCGCAAATGTTAAAGTATGATTCTGCAAGTGTTGACCATTTTTAGGTGTCTACAATAAGATGTAGCTTGAGCAAACCCATGATATTACACCGGAGGCAATTCATGCCATGACCAGTTTCTGCAATGTTGGGGAAGTCCCCATTCTTTGAAAGATCACCAAAACCAAAGTGACAGAGCTCACCGGTTTTGTGAGCGACCAACGGGCAATGACTGTTAACACCATTAAAGATGATATGCTGAAATATGCATGCATGGTAATCAAGTATAGAATATTCTATGCTAGTAGAATGAATTCTGTTCCTACAATTACGATGCATGCTGCTTATAGGATGATCAAGGAGAATGCAGAATGTGACTTATGTACCTGCATGTAGAAACAACTCATAGATAACCTGAAGTTGATCAAATTGGACAAACCTTGAGGTTTAAGTTTGGTCAACTGCTTGTCGGTTTATTTTTGTACTTTCAAGGATATTTTCCTGGAGTTGATGATGTTCAATGGTCAACTGACCTACCAATTTCTAGACAAATAAAGGAGAGTCTGCAAGTAGTGGGAACTGCATATCTGGAGACTTTGAATGGGTATTTTGATGAGTTTAGACTAAAGATGAAATAGAGAATGAGAATATCTGGTGTTCTAGTTAAGAAATATGAAGATGACATATGTTTTACAATCAAAATAGATCACTACATAATGGAAGCAGTCGAACCCAAAGAATATGTAGTTGAGCCTATAGGGTATGAAGTGGTAAATGATATACTGACAGGGTATGCCTCTACCCTACTTGCTTCACCACTAGATCCCAAGAAGAAGAGGACCTATACTTACTTAGAGAGGATCAAATCTATTGAGGTATCGAAGCATAAAAATAATAAAGCAGTACCATCAGCATCGATACTGGTTACATTTGCTGCCAGTGCTAAAGTGACCAAGAGGTCACTAGCTAAAAAGAAACCAAAGGCTATTCTAGAAAAGGTATTCAAAAGGAAGAGAAAAACCAGGAATAACTCATCGGATTCAGAAGGCACAGAACCAAAGGTAGAAATGAAAAAGACAAGGCAATCAAGAAAGAAGATGAAGTCAACTAGTAATGTACCAATAACCTCTGCACTAGTAACTTTAGATATTTCCTCTTACAAACCTATGACACATTATCAAAGGACCATAAAGAATATTAGAAGAAAATTTCTTGATGATTTAAAAGAATATTTTGATGATTTCAATGATAGTGAAAAGGAGGATGTTGAACAAGAACTTATTAAATATTTATGTATTAATGATCGGTCACCTTCTGAAATTAAATTAGTTACTTCTAAATCTTTGTATGATTCTTTAGACAACAAATGGTGCATTGTCATTGGAAAGGAGCAAGACATCAGGGAGAAAGTTTTTCTCAATATTTTCCAGATGCCTCTAATTCATAATTGTTTGAAATTATTGATAAGTACAAAGGCATTTTCTTCATGCAAAGAAGAAGACTTCAGCTACTCAGAGGAAAAACATTTGAAGTGAAAAAAAACACCCAACTGCAGGTTAAGGCAGCTGCCAACATGCAAAAAGCATCTAAGCTAATCGATTGGCTAAGCAATAGCCTGACCTATCCATAGCCAAACTGGATGAAGTCTTTGATAGTCTGGGTGAAAGGTTAGCAAAACAAAATGATCCCATTGATGTTGATGCATAGGATATTGAGGATATCACCCCAGATATAGAAAAAGAAGTAAAGGAGAGAATGGAGAAAGAAAAGGAGGGAAAAGCAGAGAAAGAGAAACAAGAAAAAGAGAAAGTGGAAAAAGAGACATAGGAAAAAGAGAAAGCGGAAAAAGAAAAGAAGGAGAAAGAGCAAGTGGATAAATCAAGACAAGAAGAGAAGAGGAAGGAAGAAGAGAAGATGAAGGAAGAAGAAAAGAGGAAGGAAGAGAGAAGAAGAAGGAAGAAGAGAAGAAGAAGGAAGGAGATAAGAAGAAGGAGGAAGAAGAAAAGAAAAAGGAAGAGGAGAAAAAGAGGGAAGAAGAGAGGAAGAAAGAAGATGAGAAAGTGAAGGCCACCAAGGTAGCCCAAGAAAAAGAAGAAGAGGAAGAGAAAAGACAAGTGGAGATCAAGGCAAAGGAAGGAGGAAAAAATCCTAAGGCAACTGGAGATCAAGCCATGAAGGTTGATTCCACGAGTCCCACCGATCTGACTCTTACTTGTCTAACTCAATCGGTTGATGAGACTGAGCTACTGCGGAGCATTCAGCTATCGCATGAGAGATTGAAAGAACTAAGGAAAAAGAAAGAATAGGATGTCATTCAGTTTTCTATTGACACCCTTTCTAATCTAATCCCTTGTACTAACCTCCCCAGTACCAATTCCTCGTTGGCTAAGCTCAAACTTCTTTAGACAGTAGTAGATGATCAGGTACAATGTTTGGAAGATGTTGCCTAGGCCACTGCAAAGAAAAACCATGAAAAGGCACTCAAAGTTGCCTTAGTAAAGCAAATGGATGAAGATAGGGCACAACTGCTTAAGCAAAAAGATGATATAAGTTTAGCTATGGGTGAAGGTAACCTACCCTTGAGTAAAATCTACCAACCTCACCTATTTTGTGAAGATGTTCTAAAATAGAAGACTCAACTCCAATCAGAGTTACATAAATATATCAGCAACTTCAAACTACCCTATGATCTATTCATAGTATATGGACAAACTGTTCATACTCACCAACATCAAATTGCAAAGCTTGACTCAAAGATCTGCAATCAGACTCGAGATCTATAGGAGCTCCAATTACTCCTATTGCCAAAATTGCAGGTTCTTCAGTAGTGCTTCATGAACTTGGAGGCTATTACTGTGGCACAGAAGATGAGCACCATCGATGCAATGGAAGAATTATCCTTCCAGATGAAGACTGAGAGTGAAATTGTTGCCTCACTTCTTGAGTCATGGTCTTCAAACATGAAGAATTTTATGCAAAACTTTAAATCTCTTTTTGAGAAGTTTTAATCTTTATTGTCATGAATGTACACTCTATTTTTATTATGCAAAAAAGGGAATATTTTTCATTACTTTGTCATTATTGGCAAAGGGGGAGTAGCGTATATTAAAATTTTGGCGAGTATTAAAATTTCATGCACATACTTCTAATTTTTGCAAGGGGAGTGGTATATATGCTTAGGGGGAATAATTTTGATTATGGCATTTTTTTTTGTCTTATAAGCACTTAGATGTCAAAATTTTCCTAAGTGTTGCCATCAATGCCAAAGGGCGAGATTGTTGGTATTTTGATGATGATTAGTTGTGATTGTCATTGATGGACACACACTTATTTGATGTATGATTTATTCTCAACTAGTAGTTGTTCCAACCGGTATTGTATGTCATTAAACGTATTGTCTTTGTTTGTTGAAGACTATCAGTGTTTTGTAGAAGATGCTTACCAATCACATCATGATTGAAGACCCCAAGAAGTATGAAGATCTCAAGCAGAATGAAGACCCCGAGTGGTAGTTAATCCTTTGATCAGAACACTATGTTCCAATTTTCCTGTCTTCATTTGTCAACTGGTAATCGATATATTGTATTAAACCGCTATAATTGTAATATGTGATGAGTTATCATCCACCAATAGTTTGGTGGTGTTTCTATGTCATCTTACCAAATGTGTCTATATGCACTATACCTATGAAATTATAGTCTAATCTTATTGGACCGACATGAAATCAGGTTCCTATATGAGGACATAATGTCTAGGGTTTTAAGGTAGTTGTTATGTGCGAGTGTTGGAGAAAATATTATGTCTATGTGAGAAAAGGTCTCTCACAAAAGAGATAGAGAGTGCAAAATATAGAAGACTAAAGTAATGTTTGAATGCATTAACAGGGAGTTGTCAAGGATCTAATCAAGCAATTTGTGCTACTGCCTAGATCATTCACTTGTTGATTACTAATATCATCGACAAGTCCGAAACCCTTAACCGAGTAGGCCCATCCAAGCCTATTGTAAATCCTCTAACAAGGTGGTTCACATTTGTGGATCTGAAATCCTCTAATAGGGTAGTCTTTAGCAGGACTTATCACCTAACAGAGATCTAGATTCCTAACAAGATCTGTTTTGGTGAAGAACGTTGTAAAGCCTTAACCGGTCTGGTTACTATTCTGTAGATAGTTGACTTATGAGTTTTACTCACCGTGGTTTTTCCCATTTGGGTTTCCATGTCAAAACATCTTGTGTTATGGTGATTGTGCTTCTGTGGGTGAATTCTTTATTTTCTATTTGGCTTGTTTATGTTTTAATCGGTTTATTGTTTAATCTGCTACACTAGTCTATAGTTAAACTACTTAAGAGTTTGTTTAAGATTTTAGGTATACTAATTCAGCACCTTCCCCCCCTCTTAGTATTCATCAATTTTTAAAGAATGTTGAAGAAACTCACCAAATCAAGCAGACTATACAAAAATTTTGCAATAAATTGGTGAACCTCATAACCTTTGGAGAACCAAAATCAAAGGTATCAAGCCCCATATCAAGCTCTTTATACCAAGTTGATGCTTAGAATCAAAGGAGGAACTACAATATTAGGGAAAACCAGCAGTATAATCAGAATACTACTAGCAATTCTAAAGAAATTGTTCTTACTCAGAATAATATGGCACAAGAGTGGTGTTTTCCATGCCAACAACCTCATAATCAAGCATCATGTCAAAATGTAATGAATGTTCAATCACAAGCTTTGATGGTTTAGAATAACATGTCTTATTAGGATGTAGGTACAAATGAAGAACCAAAAGGTCTTGAGGTGGCTATAATGAATTGGCAAGGTGAGGAATTTTGTGGGGTTAATCATCCACAAGCACAAAATAGACCTTTTTCACCTGTTGCAGCTAATACAAGGTCAAAGAAACGTGCTATTGACATTGGACAACAAGTTGAAAATCAACAACAACAAGATGTAAATAATGGACAGCAACAAAATTTATCTGGACAACGGCCAGTTAAAGGAAAACAACAAGCTTCTACAAGTCAGCAAGTTGTTAGTACACCTCCACCTATCCAGGATGTGCAGATTTTACAAAGAGGACAACTTGTAGCACCTAAAGAACAATAGAAAAATCAATCTCAGTCAAAACTAGCTTAGCCAGAGCCTATTGTTCCAAAAGTACAACAGAAGGTTAGTGGTGTTCCATTTAATATTGTTAAATCTATGGCAAAAACCACTATTTCTATGACAGTGATAGATGCATTGCAAATTCCTGGACAAAAGGAATTGTTGAGAGACAAATTAGATAATCTTTCCTTGACTAATGAGCCTCAGAAAGATCAGCCCAGAGTTGCATTCGCTAATGATATCCCAGTTAAGAATAATCAGCCAATCCAAATACCAAAGCCTCCTCCATTTTTTGTAACATTAATAAGTGGCAACTATCTAGTCCACAATTTCTTGATAGACTCAAGAGATAGTAGTTCAATTATGCTCAAAGACCTTGCAAATAAACTTGGTCTAATTTATGAGCCTGTTTCTAGAGGAGTTGTACAATTAGATGGAACGATAGTTAAGTCAGTTGGATTGGTCACATATCTTGGTTTGACTGTGCATGCTTGTCCTAGTTTTGTAATACCTTAGGACATGTATATAGTTGACTTACCTCCACACTTTTCAATTTGCCTATCTAGAGATTTGACAACGAAATTAGGAGGATATCTTTCTGTTGATTGGTCACACTTGTTTTTTAGAACTCGGTATGGTACTAAGGTTACCATTAAGTTAGAACCCCAAGCCACTTGTCCCTTAGAACCATATACCCCAAGTCCTATAAATGTAGATCTTTCCATCAGAGACCATGAGGAGTTACCACCTATCCAGGATCTAGATACATCTATTCAATGCATACCTAATGTGAATTTGGATGAGTGGCCAACCCAGAATACTATAGAAGATCCTTTCATCAGCATGGATGAAATAGGTCTTGGTGTTTATATGATTCATGAGGAGGATGTTGTTATTCCTAATCTTTAAAAAGAGGATATTTTGCTCAACTAGCAGTCAGAACAACAGAAAAATCAGGTTTGGCAGCTCTATTTTGATGGTTCAAGAGGTAAAAATGGTTCTGGAGATGGTGCTATGTTTGTTTCACCCGAAGGTATGAAATACTACACTACTTTCATATTTTCTTTTAGCTATACAAACAATACAACAGAGTATGAATCATTAGCACATGGCTTAGAATGGGCTAGGCAGAAAAAAGTTAAATGCTTACAAGTTTTCGGTGATAGTGAACTAGTTGTGAACCAAGTAAGGAATACCCATGTCACCAAAAATGATGTTTTGAAGATGTACAAGCATAGAATTTGGGATTTAATTGAAGATTTTGATGCATTTAATTTGTTGTCCATACCTAGAAGTCAAAATAAAGAAGTAGATAAGCTTGTTGTCTTAGGAGCTCAGTTCAATATTCCAAAAGAACTAGAAAATATTGATAGACAATAGTATGTTAAAGTTTCTGTAAGGGCCTCAGTTCTAGATAACACTATTAATTGGCAAGTTTTTTATTTAGATGAGTAGATTAATAATTTTCTAATTGAAGAAGCTAAGTTTTCTGCCAAAAATCAGTGTAAGTTCAATGGGCAATATGAAAATCAGTTTCTCCAATTGAAAACCAACAAGCTGCCCAAGGGTTTGGTAACCCTTGAATCCATTTTTAATATAGATGATCAGGTCAGGAAAGATAAAGGTAGCATGTTTTTGAAGGAAGAATATTATGAACCTATTGAAATATTCAAGGATAAACTATTGAAAGTTTGCAACGTATGTACCCCTGAAGAAAAACATGCCTTTATAAAACTTTGTCAATAATTCAATGACATATTTGCTTGGAGGTATGAGGATTTGAAAGGATTTGATCCTCATTTAGCTTAGCATACCATAGAGTTGGTAGATAATTCAAAACTAGTAAGGCAAAAATAAAGGCCTCTTAATCCAAAATTAGAACATCTTATAAAGACAGAGTTAAATAAGTTGATTGAAGGAAATATTATATTTCCAATCAAACATACATCCTGAGTGTCCAGTCTAGTTCTTGTTAGGAAGAAGAATGGTGAACTCAGATTGTGTGTTGATTTTAGAGACCTAAATAGAGCATCCCTAAAAGACCATTACCTACTTCCCTCAATGGAGCAAATTTTGCAGGTTGTATCAGGTTCAGAGAGATTCTCATTGCTTAATGGTTATTCAGGATATAACCAAATTATGGTCAAAGAAGAAGATTAGTACAAAACAACATTTACCACCAAGTGGGGTGCAATAGCTTATAATAAAATGTCATTTGGACTGACAAATGTTGGGGCAACATTTCAGCATGCAATGGATATGGCATTTCAAGGCCCGATTAACAAGTTTGTTTTAGTTTACCTAGATGATGTAACTATTTTCTCTAAAAAGGCTAATGAACATCTTGACCATCTCAGATAGGTATTTGAGAGATGTAGGGAGTATGGAGTTTCATTAAATCCCAAGAAGAGCATATTTGTTGTTCATGAAGGCAATTTGTTGGGGTATATTGTTTCAAATTATGGGATTTCAATTGATCATGAGAGGATCATAGCCATACTTGCATTGCCCTTACCAGCACATAAAAAGGGACTCCAAAGTTTCATAGGTAGGATTAACTTTATCAAAAGGTTGATTCCTAATATTGCAACATTGATGTAGTCACTTACAACCATGCTTAAGAAAAATATGCCTTTTGAATGGACTAAGGAAGGTAAGAACAATTTTGAAGAAATTAAAGAGGCAATTGTAGCAGCTCCTACCCCCATTAATCCCAATTTTAAGATAAAATTTATTCTATATGCTTTTGGGAGTGAGGATACTATTTATGTAATGTTGTGTCAGCAAAATGATGAAGGCTTAGAATAGCCAATTGCTTTCTTTAGTCAGATTTTACATGATTATGAGACTAGGTACTAATTTGTAGAAAAACATGTATTAGAAGTAATAAGAAGCCTTAAGAAATTTAGGCACATGCTCTCTAACAATAAGATTCAACTTATGGTTTCTCATCCTACAGTGAAAGAGTTTTTTCTTAGCAAAGACATAAATGACCAAAGGGTAGGTTGGATTACTAAGGCAATGGAATATGACATCTCTATCAAGGTAACCAAGCTAGTTAGAAGCAAGGGTTTATGCGAACAACTTGCTGGAAGTACAAAATAGTAAAGAAGAGGAGCAACAAGTTGAACTAGTGCTTAATAATGAAGAACGACCTGGTGTCATAACTTTACCAATCACTTGGAATCAGAAAATTGTCCATTATTTACAAACTGGTGATTGTCTGAAAGGCTTAGATAGGTCAAAATGAAGGTATTTTAGGCTACAAGCTATTCCTTATGCTTTAATAGATGGTATTTTGTTCAAAAGATACTATAATAATGTTCCATTAAGATGCATTGAGCCAGATCAGATGGAAATAGTTCTAAAAGAATTTCATGAAGGACCCATAGGAGGTCACTTTGCGGCAAGAACAACAGCTCTGAAAATTATGAGAGCTAGTTATTATTGGCCTGAATTGTTTAAAGATGCTCACTCATGGGTAAGGAAATATGAAAAATGTTCATTGTTTGCAGGCAAACAGAGGCTGGCATCCTTGCCTTTGCAACCAATTAAAGTTGAGAAACCCTTTGCAATGTGGGGGCTTGATTTTATAGGACCTATTAATCCACCTTCTAGTGCAGGTCACAAGTGGATTCTTACAGCAACTGATTATTTCACAAAGTGGACAGAAGCAATTCCATTGAAAGAAGCTAATGAAACTTCTATCCTGAATTTCTATCAAGACTTAGTGTCCAGGTTTGGTACCCCAGAATCAATTATTTCTAATAATCCTTTATCTTTTATTGGTCTTAGAGTTTCAGATTGTTGAGAATCAAATAACTTGGCATGAAAAGCTCAAGTTAGCCCTTTGGGCTAATAGAATTACACCAAAGAGATCAACAGATAACTCTCCTTATGTTTTAACTTATGGCAAAGAAGCCAAGTTACATATTTTAGTTGAATTGCCAACTTTAAATTATGTAAAAGAGTATGAATTACTTGAAGAGAAGCCAATGCATATTAGGCTTGCTTAACTTATGGAGTTAGAAGAAACTTGCAAGGAAGCATACAAAAAAATAGAAATTCACCATGCTCAGATGAAGAAAAATTTTAATAGAAAAGTTGTACCACACATATTTAATCAAGGTGATCTTGTTTTCAAGTGGGATGAGTTAAAAAATAGACCTGGTCGACATACCAAGTTTGATGCCATGTGGGATGGCCCATATGTTATCATAGAATGCAAACAAAATAATGCATTCCAGCTTGCTAAATTGAATGGAGAAATGTTGTCAATCCTTGTCAATGGGATTCACCTCAAACTATGCTATTGTGTACTAACATTTTGCATATGTACATAGTAGGATAATTGCAGCTTGGTTTTTAGTAATTTTTAGCTTAATAAGTACTTCTAGCATATTGTTGTTTTCAGTTCAATTCAGTTTTATTTTTGGTTGCCATAAGTGTAGATTGCACAGTGTGCAGGCTCAGCTGTATGTAGAACATTTGTAGTTTCATTTTCAAGTTTTGTTTAGAGAGCTGAGATGCATTTCCAAATTTTGAGGAAGATAAAATTGACTCAATGCCCAATGGATATGCTAGGCTACTGTATTCTACTATTTAGCAAGAAAACACCCCTTAGAGGTCACCAAAAATGTTACCAAATTTTGCACATGCTAAATTTAGTGCCCTAATGAAGCCTTGCATTCATTCATTTTGAAAAGATCAAATCATGAACCAGGGAGAAATGCACTATTTTTGTCTAGCTTGTTTGCTTCATGTGCAGATATAGGAAAAGTAAGACAAGATGTGGGTTAAAATGTAGCTCGCACGAGGGTTGAGCTCAGCATGCTGTAGATCACAGAGATATTATACTCCATTGCAGATGAAATGGCATGGCTATTAAAACCTTCAGACAAATTCATTTGGCAAGTGTATCACCAAATCCCCTGTGTGGCTGATATAAGGCCAAAAGAAACTCAGAGAAAATGCAATTAGCTTGTGTAAAGTTTTTACTTGGTTGCCAAAGAGGGTTTTAAAAGGCCAAATAACTTCCAAGCATTTTCAGTCACCAGGCATGAAGAACATTAATCCCACATTGGTCGCAGGGAGGAAAATTTTTGTATTTAAAACTAAAGTCACATATAAATATACTGTCAAAGCTTATGGGCTTTTGGCAAGAAGAAGCTCATTGCCAAGTGGACCCCACATGCACACGCATCTCAAGGCATCCTAATTTTGTGACTGGCTGGTGAGAAGAGACTAAAGAGAAAGCAAGTAAGGAAGATCAGATGCAGATCATGGTGATCCAATGGCTTTTGCTATATCATGATGGTTAGATGCTTACCAAGATATCATTGCAACTTGGTGACTTATGACATGGTAGATAGGTGTTGGTCTAGTGGCTGGTGACATAGCATAGATGGTTGACTTATCAAGCAGACCTTGGCCATGATGAGTCTCAAAAAGGTATCACTAAAAGCTTAGTTCCATTGACATAGGCTATATCAAAGAAATCAAAACTGGTCTCGCCGAAAAACTAAAGGCATTAATGAAATTGCAGGTTCGATGAGACTTGCAAATGGCTCACCAAGGGAGTAGTTTGGCTGAAAGAATGATATCTAACAAAACCAAAGGCAATGTGGAAGTCTAGGTGGATTCGCGAGTGGGCCGTAGGCTGATGCATGGAAGGCCCGATAGACAGGTGGTGCCCAGGTGGATCTCATGAGCCAATTAGGGGGTGACACATGTTGACACGTGACACAAAAGAGAAAAATCGGCTGGGGTTAAAGGTCAAGCAATTTGTGGGTAGATCAATGGTGATGCAAGAGATCTAACAGTTGTCACTATGTCATAATGGTTAGAGCTTGCCAGTTATCCCCGTGACTTGGTGAAAAAGAATGTGTGGAAAATGTGAGCAGCTAAGGTGCTAAAGATCGAGCAGTTTGAGGACAAATCAACGATCATTGCTATACCGCATGATGAAGATTCTCACTAGTTATCTCACATGACATGGAAACTGATGATGTGGTAGTTGTGCTGGCTGTCTAGGTGGGCTAAGAATGAATGAGGATGTGCCAGGAGATAGAGAGTAGATGAAGAACCAAGGCGGGCCAAGTCCAGTGGTAGGTCCAAGTGGCGAGATGTGGATCTCATGAGTGAAATGGTGGCTCACACATGGTGACACCATGGCATAAGAGAAATCCTCTTAGAGAGGCTAAAGGTCGACCATATGAAGGAAGACCAATGGTGATCAAGAAGGATCTGATGGTCGTCGCTATGTCGCAATGAAAAGATGCTCGCCAGATATCATTATGACTTGGTGACTGATGATGTGGTGGTTAAGATGGCACCCAGTTGGATCCAAAGGTGAATAGGAAGTCACATGTGGCAGGCCCACCAGTAGGGTGAGTGTCCAAGTGAGATAAGGATCGCGCAAGTCTGAAAGATCCGATGGCTATCACTAAGGCGCAAGGAAAAGTTGCATGCCCAGTTATCGCTGCAACTTAGTGACAAGCTGGGTCCAGGTCCAGTGGTGGTTAAGAAGGTAGTCCAAATGGAGGACAAGGTGGACCCATGAGAGAACCAAAGGTTGACATATGGTAGAGATTAAGAGAGAAAATCAAAAGAGATAAATACTGAACAGGTTCCTAAAGATCTAGTGGTGGTCGCTATACTGCGATTGGAAGATGTGTAGTGTTTATTTGCTGTGACTAGGTGACCAAGTAGTGGGACTCGCTAAGAAAGCATTCAGTTCAGAGTGCATCATCGGCCATTGAAATAAGTGTTTCAGTGCTAACCCGATGACCCGATGAAGAAAGCTGAAACTAGTGGCTGGCAAGGTAGCATCTAGGGATCCATTCGAAATAAGAAGAAGTCATCAGGTAGTTTGCAATTCATGCAAAATAAGAAGTCATCAGGTAGTTTGCAATCCATGCAAAATAAGAAGAAGTCATCAGGTGGTTTGAAGGTCTGATTTATGCTTGAGAGCAAGTTTGCATGAGTTTTTCTCATGATTTTGAGGTGATAAGGCTTGATTTTGAGCGTCGCAGGGGTCAACCTTAGGTTGATTAAGAGTTTGAACTAAATTACCCACCTTTTTGCAGATTATGAAGCCTTTTTTGGTGGCTTTTTTATTTCTACTCATTAAGTTTTTTCAGAAAAGATATTTTCAGTGGGAGTTCATCTTCAGTCATTCTAGAGTCATCTTTCCTCTAATTTTTGGAGGATTTTCGCATAAAGTGAAATTTTGTATCTTTCTTTAGGAGTTCTTTTCCTTTCCTCAGCATGGTTGTGGACTGATTTTAGGTCCTTTCACGCTAAAGGATGGTATTGTAGCTCATCAATAGTTGAATTTTTTTTAACAACAGATTCCTTATTTTTTCAGTAATATAGCAACAAATTTCCTTCTTGGTACTTCTTGTATTATCTAGCAAATGAATGATTTGATGATTTCCTATGATTTTATCCTCTAATTTATCTCATTCAGTCAATTTGAGGTACAAGGAGATACATATTAGCTGCAGGTTCTAGTTTGTGTTAGTTGATTCTAATTGCTTGAAGTTGTGAAAACTTGTTGTTTTCCTTCATGCATGCTTTAAATTCATCCCTTTCTAGGAAATGTTTTTGCATCTACATGTTCAATTGAGTTGTGAGATTCAGGGCTATTTGTTGGAAGGTTTTTTGTGAATTCCATGTTTATAGATTTTATATTAAAATTATTTGGTTCATCACCCCATTAAGATAGATTTTCAATTACATGCAAGCTTTCTATCCCTTTTCATATCAAAATTATTTGTAAGACATTCATCAAAAAGGAAGTCGGCCTGATCTCCAGAGATTCACCTTCAACTTGAGAAACCCACTGGATCAAAGGCGTTTCCATGTTTCATAGGATTCCTTGGTTTCACACTTAGCGTCACGGGTGCAATCCTCCATGACAACAATGTTATAGTGTGCATTGATGTTGTCTCTCTTATTTCTCTTTATTGCTTTATTGCTTGTTTACTGGTACATTAACTTGGGTTTTAAAGTTGCAAACAAGTTTAAATATTTCATTCATTGGTTAGACATTGATTCACCCCTCCCCCTCTTAGTGTCTTCAGGACTGATCAAGTATCTAACAATTGGTATCAGAGCCTAGTCGTCTATTTGCAGAAGCCTAATAGCTTGAGGAAGATTATGAAACTGGTATTAATGGAGAGCTCGAGACAATAGTTGGAAGGAGCTCTTGAAGATTTTGATGCAGAGAAATTGAAGAATATCATATTGGAAGATGAACTCAGAACTGCTCAAGAATTTATCAAAGCACTTGAAGATAACTTGGTTATAGCAAAGAACACGAGAAAAGAATTACATGTGCAATTGCAAAATCAAGATGATGAAGAAAAAGAAACTCTTAGAGATATTGAAGACAAATTGAGACAAGAGAATAGTAACATGAAGAATGAGATGCAAGATTTAACCATGAGACTATGCAAAGATATTGAAGATAGAAAGAGGAATGAGGAAGATCTGGCCAGAAGACTAAATGAAAGATCAGATGAATCTCAAAGGTTTAGTTATGAAAATGATATGCTCAAAATGATTTGATTCACATTGAAGATGATAAAGATGAACTTTTGAGACAAGTTAGCACTTTGGAAAGTGAGTTGATCATTGCAAATTAATACAAAGACAAATTCAAGAAAAGTTCAGATAATCTTGATGACATGCTGAAAAGTTAGAAACCTGATGGAGAAATAATTGGACTTGGATTTGAACATGGAGAAAGCTCAGGGACTGCAAACAATCATGATCACAACAAACTGTTAAGGCAACCTAATGCTTATAAATTTAATGGGAAATGATTTAATTGCAACAAATTCGGTTATAGAGAAAATCAGTGCAGATTTAGGAATAATCAAAATACAAACTTACCCACTCATCAATATTCCAAATGTAATAAAAATGGTCATAACTTAGATAATTGCAGAATGAATGTCAAATGTTATGTTTGTGCTAGATTTGGACATTTATCTAATCAATGCATAACTCAAACCGGACAAGGTTATGGAAAGGCTATTTAGGGAAACAATGTAACTTGTTATGCATGGAAGAAGATTGGGCATATTGCAAAATTTTGTAGAAGCAAGAATTCACCAGTGAATAATAAAGGATCTAATAACAAAGGCAAAGAGAAGGTGACTGAAATCAAGCAAGAAATTTTGAAACAATGGATTAGGAAGAGAGATTAGAAAGGTGATGAATCTATCACTGTACCGACAGAATAGAGTAATCCTGCACCGGCAGGAGATTCTTCATCTAGCTAACGAATAATCCTTAGGGATAGGGCAACAAATTGAAAAACATGCATTTACCCTTGATTCATGGTAAGAAGTTATATTTCTTCTTTACCAACAGATATGTGGAGTTTTTCACTTCACCGACGAGCATTTATTGTGGTTGTAAGTCAAAATTTTGGTTATAAAGGCATTGTAACCCTTCATTTCAACTCACCAAGAATCCAAACATTCTAAGAGAGTGAAATTGAGAAAAGGAATTCTAAAGGTGAAGTAGCAAAGATCTTTTTCAGGGCATCCAAGGATTTCATAGTTAAGAGGTATTTATCTTTCGCAATGGCATCTTCATCTTCTATTCCTAAATTTGTAGCAAAACCTACCATTGTGGAAAACATTAAGCAACCTAGACCCATTTTCAAGATCATTCCCAAGATAGAAAAAAAGGATGATTCTATTGGTGCATTTTCCAAAATCTCGAAGGGAGTCGCATTCACTGAAGACCCTAGGGCATACATACATTGCAACATAGAAAGTTTAGGATCTAAAGATTTGATGAACATGTACATGAATGTAATTACTGACAAGGATGGGATAGTAAAACCAGAACATAAGGTAGTTGAGGATTTAGGTTTCATAGACATCCTCCATATGCCAGAATTCTTAGATGAAGCCATTCGCTATGTCCTTAGCAGAGTTCACGGAGAATTTATGTGGTTGGACTCAGTATTCAAGAGTATCGAGGAAGCTATCAAAGTTGTTACTTGTTTACTGTCCACCGGTTCTTGACCTGACAAGAAGAAGAAAATACCTAACAAGGAAGTAATGAGCTTAACTAGAGCTACATATGACAACTAGCCACTTAGGGTTAATGACATAAAGGATAAAAATGTTAAATTTTCTAGCATGATAATTGGATATAAAGTTGGTCACACAAATAGATTGAATTTTGTGTCAAGTTCATGCATTCACAGTGCACATGAGATGATTGTAACCAATGCAAAGATTGATATTTTTGAATGGCTGAAGGATGAATTTCTAGAAAATTTGGATAAGATAAAAGGTGACAAGAAAGGAAAATTCAAATTTGAAAATCTATTGGTATGTTTAATACTTTACTTTTCTAAGGAGATCCCCGACATAGGTCATAAGGATTTTGCCTATGATATTTCTATTGGAAAATAGATAAAGGAGGCAATCACTGGTATGGGAGTTAACAGTGATGAGTTGGTCAAAGATTACTTTAAAAATTTCCAAACCATAATGAAATAGAGAGAAAGGATTTACCAAAGCATCATAGACAAATATGATAAACAAATGTGCTTTGTAGTAAAGAGAGATGAAATTTGGATGGAAGCAGTCAGACCCAGAACAATATGGATTACTGAAATGGGATATGAGGTGGACTCTCACATCTTGGAATCATATGCAAAAATACTCCTAGATGCTCCATTGGAACCATCAGAGAAAATATTTGGTAGTGCTGAAACAATTGAAAGTGATGTAGCCATGATAAAGGAAAGAAAGAAAAGAGACAAATTCATGAAAGATGCTTCTAAATGGTAAAAGAAGTTATAGAAGGGTTAATGAGTCTTGGCAGTATTATTGCTAGTATAAAAGAAGGTCAGTCAGAGTAGACACCAGTAGCTCATGTTTCCTCAGTTGTTACTTCTTCTGAGACAGAAAGTGATAAAGCGGGTGAATTTAAATGAGTTGAAAGGAAGAAAATAAAACCTTCACCGACACTTGCCCCATCTCCAAAGAAGTCAAGGACACAAAGAAAGAAGCAACAAGTTGTAAGAGAGCCTAGTGGTCCCAAGAAGAAATCAGAACCTAAGGCCTTAGACACTCTTACACCGGAGGAACTGATAAATGAAATCACACAAGAAGGTAACCTTAGCAATGTAAATAAACTTTATCATTCTTTCAAGGATGTAGATAAAAACACTATAGAGGAAAGCATTATTTTACATCCTAATATCTACAAGAAAGTTCTCATTGAGGTTGTAGATGATCTACCTAATGATTTATATTTGAGGTTAGAAGCTAAAAGAATGTCAGTTATGGAATTGGATAAAAAATTAAAAGTTGAAGCATTGTGGGTAGGTCACCCTATCAATTCCAGACAAGAAATTAATGAATTGATTGCAAAAGCCAATCGGTCAAATTTTGTAAGTGGTCACCGACATGTTAGCCTTATGGTAGGATGAGTTAAGGAAATTGCAGATGAAACAATAGACAAGTGAGGCATATTCTTTGTGGAAAGAGAAAAGAAAGAAGAAAAGGATAGTCAGAAAATGGATGTGTCTTTTGAAAAGGTATATCAAAAGGATAAAGGTAAAGGTAAAATTGGTAGTGCACCTAATATAACGGTCAAGGATAACCTTCCTCCACCAACACAAGACACCCCACCAATAACTGTAGAGGCATCAATACAAACTGATAGTCAACAGGAAGAGAAGGAAGAGGAAATAACAAGAGATGACACCAATTTGGAATCTAAAGTTCTTTTAACCATGAATGTGGACACACAAGACTTCAACATTGTCATGGACAAAGAGACTGTAGAGGGAAACAAACTGATGCTACAAATATTGAAATCTCCGAGTCACCGGTTAACACTGTTGACTCTCAGAACATTGAGATACTAGCACAAGTTGAGAAACCTGATACCATCCTAGATGCTACTCGGCCTAACATTGAGAAACCGATAGAAGCACAAGCAGAAGAAGAGGTAAAAGCACAAAATGAAACTATAAATGTTGACAATCAGTAAAAGGTAGAGAAATTGGTAGAGAATGAACCTAAATAGAGTATAGCTGAACTGACAGTCAGAAAGATAGAGAATAAGGATAACAGTAAGATTGAAAGAAAAATTGAAACACAGAATGAGCAAAAGGCAGAAATAGTGAATAAAGAAGAGGTCAATGATGGAAACAAGGAAGAAGTGGTTAAGGCAATTGGACAAGTATCTGAAGAAAAGAAAGTTATTGCTGAGCCTAGAACTTCTACCATGAATTTTAGGCCTACAAATGTGAATGATGTACTTTTGGATTCAATCAAGAGGATTAGAGATTGCAACGACTTAGCATTTAAGGCCATTGATGATACATTGCCTATATTGAAGATGATTGCACAGGCTTGTAAGATAGATCATATTGATGGATCTTTAAGTAAATTAGACACATTGTCCAAATTTATTAATTCAAATATACTAACTATAGATAAGATTAATGAGGAGATTGTTAAGGAAAGGGTGAATAAGGAGAAAAATGAATCCTTTAATAAAACTATCAAGGATTATACTGAGAACATTGATTCCTTATTACTGGTACTTAATTCCACCATTCTGGAATATAAAGAATTGTATAAGGAAGCATGCAAGCCTCACAACTTGACAAAAGACATTGAGGAAGAGATAAAGAAAACACAAAAAGAGATTGATAATATAGTAGATAAGATGACAAGTTCTTCGGAACTTACATCAGTTTTTGATCAAGAAATGACAATTTTTTTAGGAAAAGATTGAGAAACTAGAAAAAGAAAAAGCAAGGATAAGTATGAAGGCACATGAGCTGAAAAATAAACTTGGTCCTAGATTGGACAAACTTATAACTCAGTGGATTGAGTTGTCTAAAGCAACAATTCAAGGAGAAAGATCACCAGAGAAATAGATGCATTATTTGACCTATATGATCTAGCAGACTAAAACCATTATCTCTAACATCACCAAATTCATGCAGAGTCTTAATCTGATTTTGGCGAAGATCTTTCAAATTTTACATAACCGGATACAGTCTATGAGGTAGAATTTTGAATTCTTTGATTCTTTTTGACATCCTTTGTCATTGATGTCAAAGGGGGAGTAGTAGTATGGAGAAAAATGGATAGATGAGATCATTTGCTCAAGGGGAGCACTCCTATTTTTGGATTAGTTTTGGGCTTCATTTTTGGATATCAGTTTTTGGATTTTTCTCATGAGTGTTGCCATCAATGCCAAAGGGGGAGCTTGTTGGCATTCTATACTCAGATGAGAATAGTTGTTGTTGTCATTGATGGCAACCAGCTGGTAATATAGTTCACAACTTACACCAGCAACAAACATCATCTACCAGCACTGACAGGCACAAAAAGATTATTCACACCAACACCTAGTCTACACCAACAAAAGATCTTACTGACACCCCAGCCGACATGGAAATTATATTGTTTTGTATTGTAATTATATTATATAACCAGCATGATGTATTGTAGAGACTCATATATGTAAGAAATCTTATAGGTCATTTTGTAAGTGACTTAGGTATGTGAAAAGTGTGATAGGTATGCAAAATATGTATAGGTAATTAATGCAACTGGATTATGAGAGTGAATATCTGTATATGCATTTTGATGTAATAATTTTGATGAACGAATAAAAGAAGAGAAGATTGAAGAAAGGTTTATAGTAGAGGTATTTGACAGAGCTTAAACTGGTATTGAATCAAGTATTGTAGATTCTATTTTGAGCAGTACATAGTCATTGGATTTAATCATCCAATTTTGTAGTTAGTGTGACTCCTTTTTGTGATTGAGCAGTGAGCTCTAGGATGTTGGCCTTCCTGCATGTGCAGACCCCTATTTTATCAGTAATATTTATTCATATTGGCCAGTGAGTAAATATTGTGGGTCACAAATCCCACCAAAGTTTTTCCCCTACTGGGTTTCCTCGCCAAAATGTCTTTTGTTACGGTGTGCATTGATGTTGTCTCTCTTATTTTACTTATTTATTTATTTATTTATTGCTTGTTTATCGATACATTAATTTGGGTTGTAAAGTTGCAAAAAGGTTTAAATATTTCATTCACCAGTTAGACACTAATTCACCCCCCACCTCTCAGTTTCTTTGGGATTGATCAAGTATCTAATAGTGTGATTCTCTTAGTTCCAAACCCATCACTAAACTTAGAATTTGCCTTAGCCACAAATAGGAGTTGATTCATTATGGATGGAAAGGGGTGAAAAGGAGGGATTATTATGAATGGCTAACCAATCTTAGGTAGATCAATAACAAGCCTTGATGGGAATGGGTAAGTTTATTATGGATGGATAGGCTATGAATGTGTGCAAAGTGAAAGGATGAGATTGAATCCTAAAGGATGGAGGAGAAAAGTCTCAACACATGACGCCAGTAACCTGGTTTTCACCATTGTACTTGCCCAGGGCGCCACCGAAATGGTTTTCATCATTGGACGGATTTATTTCTTTATTTTTAAAATATTTTTCCATATTTTTTGTGTCACAAGGCACCTGTTTACTAGGTTTTCACCAAGTAATGATTTTTTATTTTTATGGATTTTTTTTGTATTTTTTGTTTTTTTTAACTTTTTATATTTTTTAATTAGGATATTCTGAAGATCTATGTGTAAAACCTACAAAGGTAAATTCTATTGATAGGATCTTCCAAAGGTTCTCCATCTGGGGTTGAAAGTTGATATGCACCTGATCCATAGACTATTGTGATGACATAGGGACCAGGCCAATTTGGTTTGAATTTTCCCTTCTTCTCTCTATCTTGCTGATTTTTACGATTTTTCTTTAGAACTAATTCACCCACCTCAAATGTATGAGGCTTTACCTTATTATTGTAGCTATGATTTTCCTTGACTGAATGATGTGTTGTTCCATTGATTATCTTCCTTAATGAAGGAACTAAGGTATAATTACTAGTTTGTGGACTACACAGGCCAATATGCATGTCACCTAAAGAAGTTTGGGCATCCCTGACAGAAAAGTCCTTTGAGGAAGCTCCATTAAAGGTCCATGATGTATCACCAAAAGGGAAAGGATGTGTGGAACAAGTGGATGAGGAATGTAGGCTTATAATTGTGAAAAGAAGTGAAAGTATCATGACATGATGGAGACTTAGGATCAACAAGTATGCTTTTTGACTTAAAATTGTAGAACTTTTGCCCCCAGTTATTTTTATATTAGGGGAGATCAACGCTTTCTCTTTTTCTTTCATAGGATTTTTATCCTTGACTTTGATTTTTTGTAGAGTCCAATAGCTTTTCATTTTGATTTGGACTTAAGGACTTCTCTTTATTTTTTACTTTTAGATTTTTCTTTTCAAAGCTTGATTTTTGATCCCCAATTAGTAAGGGCTTTTGTGATTCTTATTGATCCAAGTCTAGGAGTGGACTGGAAACGGAATGAACAGATGAAATGGTAAAGCTATGTGATTTCTCAAGAGGGTTGGTGATATATTCAACATATTTTTTGTTGGAACCACTCTTAGGACTATTGATATCAAGAGCTGCTTGCACCACTAGAGCAGATTTGCATTCAGACTTAGTAGCTACAACACTAGGTGGTTCATACCCAGTTCCTTGGCATCGCAAATTGTTTGTAGATTGTTCCTATCGACTAAATGTCCTAGGAGATTGTGGGAGTTGATCAACATGATAGATATACTCACCACACCCCATGTCTTTAACCTTGAATTTTTCTTAGATCTCTATTTGCTTTGATGAAGATGTTGGCAATAGACACTCATTGGATTCATATGTTGTCATTGATCGCAACATAGCAACATGGTAACTTGGCAACAAGATTCATAAGGAAGCATACACTGACATACACTAAAATTAGGAGGCATTCATTGGAAGACACCGACATTGGAGTATCCAGGGTTACACTAGCACCGACACCGACATCGACATCCAACACTTCAGTGAAGCCGACATTAGTCTTGGACCCGAAAGAAGTTTTATTTGTAAAATAATTTTGTAAATATTGTATAAGGATGATATTGTATATCTTTTGTAATTCATTGTAAGCTGACATAAGGCATATTGTTTGTGAAGGGTATATAAGTCAGTTTGTTAAGGTCATTATAAAAAAAGTGATGTGACAGATTATAATAAGGATATAGGAGACTGTGTAATGAAAAATTATATGTATGTACATCATTTGTATGCATATTTTATATCATGCAATGATCTCTAGATAGTTTGGAAAGCATTCTTGGAGGAGAGGAGATACTAGTAGAAGTGTTTAGGGTTTATGAACTGGTACAAAGCTGAACTATAACCAGAATTCTTTTTGGCATAGCAGATGCATTTTGTGAGTTCATTATTATTGTTTTATTTCAAAAGAATCTTGTAGTCAGTGAGACTCTTTTGTGTTGAGCAGTGTGCTCTAGGTAGTGTGCCTTCCTGCATGTGCAGGCCCCCATTTTATGTAATATGTTTCATATGGCTAGTGAACTGATATTGTGGGTCACAAATCTCACCATGGTTTTTCCTGTTTGAAATTTTCCACATATAAATTGTGTGTTATGGTGTTCATTTATGTGGATGGTTTATTTGCTTCAAGTTATATGTTTCTTTATTTATTGGTTTATATTTGTATGCTATAAAAGGTTAAAACCATTTCTTACTGGTAGAACACTGATTCATTCCCCCCCTCTCAATTTTCTTGGATCCCAACAATTGGTATTAGATCTTGGTTCCTTGAAAGAAGTTTAACAACTTGAGGAAGATCCTGAAACCAGAATCATTGAACATGGCTATCGAGAAGCAAATTGAGATGGCTCTTGAGGATTATGATGAAAAAGGATGAAGAATTTAAAATTGCAAGTTGAATTGAATTCTACTAATGAATTCATTCTTGTCCTGCAAGAAAGGTTATCATCAGCTCAAGCTAAGAGAAAGGAACTTTTGCAAAACTAGGATGATGAAGAAAAAAATTCACTTAAGGAACAATGTCAGAAAATAAGTCAAGAAAACATGCTCATGAAGAATGAAATGCAAGACTTGACTATGAGGTTATCAAAAAATATTGAGGACAGAAAGAAGAAGGAAGAAAATATTATTATATCTTTGCAGAACAAATTTGATGAATGTGGCAGATTGAATCATGAGAATAATCTGTTGAGAACTAATTTGGTGCACTCCCAAAATAATGAACAAGAGCTTGAAAGACAAATAACTACTCTGAGAGATGATCTGACTACAACAAGTAAGTATAAAGAAAAATTCAGGATTAGTGCTGCATAGTTGGATGACTTATTGAAAAGACAAAGGCAAAATGATGATTGTAGAGGACTTGGATTTTCACAAGGTGAAAGCTCCAGTACTACAAATGAAGATCACAGAACCGGTATGCAAAACTCATTAGACCTGAGGAAATCGATAAGGCAATCTAATGCTTATAAATTCAATAGAAGATGAATTTTTTGTAATAAATTTGGGCATATGGCTAAATAATGCAGAAATAGAGCAAATCAAAACTAAAATTCAGTTCCTAGTCAATGCACAAATTGCAAGAAATATGGTCATAAATAAGAAGATTGGAGAATGAATGTCAAATTTCATGCATGTGGAAAGTTTGGTCATTTGGCTAATCAACGTAGGTCCAAGAATGACACCAGATATTGATGAATCAATGATGAACAGTTAGTACCAAACTGGTACCCGAGAGGGGGGGGGTGAATCAATAGTGAGAAAAACACTTTTCCTTAAGCTGGTTTGACTAAGAACACTGCACTTGACTGGCAAGCAATAACACCGGTCTAAACCAGAATACTACTGGTTAAACACAGTGAAAGACATAAACTGGTAACTCAACTTTCCACACAATCTAACATCTTATATCCACTTCACCCATATGCATACACTAGTAATACTTCAAAAGAAATGTAAAGAATTACTAGTTCAACATGCTTTACCGCTTAGCAGAGAATAACAAAGCATCACATGAAAAGCTTCACACATAACACACATATTTTTCACATGGAAACCCAACTGGGAAAAACCATGGTGGGGATGAATACCCACAAGCTATTCTTTGAACCCTTTTGAAGTCTGCTCTGTTAGGAGCCTAGTCTGGTTAAAGACATTACAATAGGTTTTGTTAGGAACTGATCTTGCTAGGGATCACCTGGTCAAGGGATAGCTAAAAACCCTAGTTAAGGGTTAAACCCTATTAAAGGTTACCTTGTTAGAGGATTTTAAGAACTCAATGATTTTGAGTCACCCTGTTAAAGGATTTACAACAAGTCGGTTAAAGCTACCCTGTTAAGGGATTTTCCAACTGTTGAAGTGGTTAGAGGTCAACAGGTATTACAATGATCTAGTAATAGCACTTCAATGCCAATACAGATCCACTTTAGTTCCTTCCCTCTGCAATCACACTCTGTAGGTATCTATTCTCTTATCTGGTCTAGCAAGAATCACATATCTTTTCACTTAGATACACACACAACATTTACCAACAACCTCAACATGAAAAACAACATCGATCTTATAGGAAACAGATAGGTCGATAGCATAAACCCTAAACCCTAAACATTTAGGTTAAGTAATTCAGTCGGTTCAATCCTAACCATTGAACATATTCCATTGATTAGAATAGTCTTGAATAGATCTCAAGATGTTCTCCATCATTCATTCTTCATTGCTTCTTGGAGGGTGATAACCCATCATGCATTCTCCACCATTTACAAAGACTTTGCACATTCCCAAGGTAGATAGGATCAATTTCCTTCATGTAAGATACTTCACACACACTAGGCTAATGTGGCAACACAATCTGTTCTTCATTACAATGCTAATTCATCACACAATGTCATCGGTTGAATCACATAGGCATAGAACACTTCAACTGGAAACCCTGAAGCTAAGACTACCAACTGGTAGTCATACCATATGAAACCTTGATACAAAACATTCCATATACCGATTCACATTCCAACATACTGGTTCACTTGGACAAACATACTGCTTCACTTCTTCACATATACTGGTTCACAACATCATACCGGTTCTATTGCATCACATATATTGGTTCTCTTGCAAGTTGCTTACTTAAATATACTGGTTCACTCTTCAACATATTGACATTAATGACAACATACAATATCATCATGTCATCATACTCTGTACATATGCCAACAATCTCCCCCTTTGGCATTGATGGCAATATACAAAGATATCTCTAAGATTCACATCTTCTCCCCCAATACTGCAGATATCTTCTCCACTTCACATCTTCTCCCCCTTTGACAACAATGCCAAAGTGAAGGCATAAACATCTATGTTCTACTTTTCTACTCCCCTTAAGGAGTAGCATCCTTCAACACACCAATCTTGAGAAAAATATATCAATGTAAGTCCTGATTGATGTGGAGCACACACCTTTAGTTCATCTCTTGAAGGGGCAACACCCCTAATTCACCTCTCAAATAGGTAAAGGTAGCCTTCGGTAGAGGCTTGGTGAATATGTCTGCTAACTGTTCCTTATTGGAAACATGTTCTAGTACAACTTCTTTCTTCTGAACCTTTTCCCTTAAGAAATGATACTTAAGCTCAAAGTGCTTGGTTCTAGAATGTAAAACCGGATTCTTGGAGATGTTAATCACACTTGTGTTGTCACAAAATATACTTACCGGTTTAGATACAAGAACTTTGAAGCCATTTAATACATGTTTCATCCAAATTGTTTGGGTTTAGTTCATAAAATTTGCAACATACTCTGCTTCTGCTGTAGACTGAGAGATACAACTCTATTTCTTACTCATCCATGAAACTAGTCTTCCACCAAGAAAGAATGCACCACTAGTTGTGCTCTTTTAGTCGTCCACATTACCAACCCAGTCAGCATCTGCAAACACTTTTCGGTTGAAATCATTACTGTATGGATACCATAATCCATAGTCAATAGTTCCCTTTAGATATCTTAGAATCTGCTTGACTACTACTAAGTGGGATTCTCTTGGGCTTTTCTGGAACCGTGCAGCAATACCCACTACATGTGCAATGTTTGGTCTACTATGTACTACATAGTGCAATTTACCAATCATTGATTGGTATTCCTTCTCATTTACCAACCTTGGGTCATCCTCTTTGGATAATTTACAATCGATCACCATCGGTGTACAAACCGGTTTGTTGTCTTCCATGCCAAAGGTCTTCAACACCTGTTTGACATATTTGGACTGAGTGATAAAGATTCCATCTTTCATTTGTTGAATCCGTATTCCAATGAAGAACTTAATCTCCCCTATAAGTCACATCTCAAACTCCTTTTTCATCTTATCTGCAAAATCATGACTCATCTTGTCATCTCCAAATATTATGTCATCAACAAATACCTCACAGATCATAATCTGATCTCCTTCTGACTTTAGGTAGATATTACTATCCTCACTTGTTCTCTCAAATCCAATCCTCACAAGATGGGAGTGAAAGAGTTCATGCCATGCTCTAGGTGCCTGCTTTAGTCCATACAAGGCCTTATGTAGCCTACACACCATGTCATTGTCTTCTAATAGGGAAAACCCATCTGGTTGCTCTATATACACCTCCTCTTCTAGTATTCCATTCAGGAATGTAGACTTTACATCCATTTGATATACTTTGAACCCCTTGAATGCTACATATGCAAGAAGCATATGGACTCCTTCCAATCTGGCTAATGGAGAAAAGGTTTCTCCATAGTCTTCTCCTTCTTCTTGGGAATATCCTTTACACACCAATCTGGCTTTGTTTCTAACCACTGAGCCATCTTCATTCATCTTATTTCTAAAAACCCATTTGGTGCCAATGACATTTTTATGCTCTGGTCTGGGTACCAAAGACCATGTACCATTCTTTTCTATCTGGTCAAGTTCCTTTTCCATTGCCTTGATCTAGTCTTCATCGTTATGTGCCTCTCTGAATGTTTTAGGCTCAAATTCAGAGATCATGCAAGATTTTTCTCTAATCTTTCTTCTTGTAAGAATTCTTGCATCCTTGTCTCCTATGATCTGCTTTGGATCATGACTTGGCTTTACATACCTATGAATGATCTTAGTTGTTTCCTCTTTCTTTTCTTCTTCATCCTCATCTTCATCAGCATCAGTATCTACCGGTGTAGGAGCACTGTTACTGGTGCTTGGTTGTTTTGCAACCAGTTCCCAGAAGGTTACTACTGGTTCATCTCCTACTTGCTCACTATCGGTTTCCTTAGATTTCTCTGAGGTTTCATCAACTCTAACATTGATGCTTTCAACAATTTTTTGAGTCCTATTGTTGAAACATTTGAGAGCTTTTCTTTTTGTGGAATACCCTAGGAATATTCCTTCATCACATTTAGCATCAAACTTGCTCTAATGTTCACTCCTCTTGATATAACATTTGTTACCAAACACTCTAAAGTAGCTTACCACTGGTGTCTTACCAGTCCAATACTCATAAGGTGTTTTGTCCTTACCCTTTTTGATGAGTACCTGGTTCATTATGTAGACTGCAGTGCTCACTGCTTCTCTCCAAAAGGTGTGAGCAACCTTCCCTTGGATCAACATAGTTCTAGTTGCTTCAACCAGAGTCTGGTTGTTTCTCTCTGCTAGGCCATTCTGCGATGGAGTCCGAGGGGCAAACAGTTGCCTCTTGATGCCATTCTCTTCACAGTATTTGTTGAATTCACCAGAAGTGAATTCTCCTCCTTGATCAGTTCTTAAGAACTTAATCTTCTTACCGCTTTCTTTTTCTACAAGTGCTCTGAAGGATTTGAACTTTCCAAAGGCTTCAGATTTGTCCTTCAAGAATGTAGACCACATCATTCTTGAGCAATCATCAGTAAGAATCATTAAATACTTATCTCCCTACACACTCCTAGTTTTCATAGGACCACACAAATCAATATGCACAAGATCAAGTAAATTATCTGCAGTGAAAGGTTTACCTTTGAAGGTTGAGGAAGACATTTTCCCCAGTTGAGACTCTCTGCACAAAGGATTCTCCAGTTTTCTCAGCATAGGCAATCCTCTAACTGCCTTGATCTTACTAACCTTCATAATATTATCAAAGTTTACATGGCAGAGTCTCCTATGCCATATCTAGCTATCCTCAAACTTAGCCATTAGACATGTACTAACATTATCATTTAGCTGAAATAGGTTACCTTTGGTCTGCATACTGGTAGCCATCAGTTCACCATTCTTTCCTTTGATTTTGCACACTCCATTTCTGAATTCTAGAGTGAGTCCATTATCATTCAGTTGAGCAACACTCAAAAGGTTGTGCCTAAGACCTTCTACCCAATACACATTGTCATCACTACTTATTCCATTCAGAGAGATGGATCCTCTACCTTTTACCATACATTGTGTATCATTACCAAAATGAACCACACCACCATCATATTCTTCCAGAATAGAAACTTACTCCGGTCACGAGTCATATGGTGAGAATAGCCATTGTCAATAATCCACTCATTGGAATTATCGAAGTGGGAGACAAGAGCCTTCTTGTCTGACACATCTTCCTTGACTACTACAAACACAATTTCTTCATTTTCTTCATCTTCTGATTCCTCGTCAGTGACACCTTCATCAACTGCTAAAAAATAGTTTCTCCAGTTTCCTCCTTTGAACTTCTTGAACCTCTCTGGTTTGTCCTCGTTGTCACCATTAGGGAAGTTTACAACAATGTGTCCTATCCGGTTACAAGAAAATCATTTCAAATGAAGCTTACCTCTATATTTACCGGTTCCCTTGGGAAGTCTTTTGGCAAGAAGAGCTTCAAATTCCATCAGGATCTCCACATCATCTATTTCTCTACTTTGTCTTGGTTCACCACTAGTACTAGCTTCTTTGCCTTTTCTAGATGGTGCAGCATATGCTCTGAAGGCTAATTCAATCTTCTGAATACTACCATCATAATCATTTAGCTCATAAGTTGTTAACTTTGCAATGATGGAGTCCAGGGATACCTTTGTCTTGTCTACAAACCTCAACTCCTGAATAGCAGCAACCCTTATTGCATAGACCGGTAATAAGGATCTCAAAACTTTGCTAACAATAGTGGAATTGTCCATTTTACCAGCTGCACTCTTGATATCTCCAACAATAGTTTTGATTCTTATTCCATATTGTTGAATGGTCTCTCCTTCAATCATCCGCATGTCTTCAAAATTTCCCCTGAGGCTTTCTTCCTTAGCTTGTTTCACATGCTCATCACCATCATAGATATTCTCAAGGGCATCTCATACTTCTTTGGGATTCTCTTTGTCCTGAACATCAATAAACTCAATGTCAGATAAACTGCTAATTAGGGCTTCCATGACTTGCCCATTCTCCTGAATCTCTCTCTTTTGATCATCAGTGAGGGTACCGGTAGGAATAACATAAGCATTCTCAACATAGCTCCAATGTTGAGCACCCATGCTTCTGATGTATATCTTCATTCTATCCTTCCATATTTTAATGTTGTCTTTGTTGACCTTTGGACCTTCCCTCTTCATCATTAGAGTAGGGTCTTTACCTCAAGCGGTTAAGCTTACAACACAGAGGACTTGGAGGATGCTCTGATACCAATTGATGAATCAATGATGAATAGTTAGTACCAAACCAGTACAGAGGGGGGGGTGAATCAGTATTGAGAAAAACACTTTTCCTTGAACTAGTTTGATTGAGAACACTACACTTGACTGGCAAGCAATAACACTGATCTAAACCAGATTACTACCGGTTAAACACAATGAAAGACATAAACTAGTAACTCAACTTTCCACACAATCTAACATCTTATTTCCACTTCACCCATATGCATACACTAGTAATACTTCAACAAAAATGTATAGACTTACTGGTTCAACATGCTTTACCACTTAACAAAGAATAACAAAGCATCACATGAAAAGCTTCACACATAACACACATATTTTTCACGTGGAAACCCAACTAGGAAAAACTACGATGGGGATGAATACCCACAAGCTGTTCTTTGAACCCTTTTGAAGTCCACTCTGTTAGGAGCCTAGTCCAGTCAAAGACGTTACAATAGGTTCTGTTAGGAATCGATCCTGCTAGGGATCACCCGGTTAAGGGATGGCTAAAATACTCGGTTAAGGGTTAAACCCTGTTAAAGGTTACCTTGTTAGAGGATTTTAAGAACTCAATGATTTTGAGTCACCGTGTTAAAGGATTTATAGCAAGCCAGTTAAAGCTACCCTATTAAGGGATTTTCCAACTGTTGAAGTGGTTAGAGGTCAATAGGTATTACAATGAAATGGTAACAACACTTCAATGCCAATGCAGATCCGCTTTAGTTCCTTCCCTCTATAATCACACTCTATAGGTATCTATTATCTTATCTGGTCTGGCAAGAATCACGTATCTCTACACTTAGATACACACAACATTTTCCAACAGCCTCAACATGAAAAACAACATCGACCTTATAGGAAATAGATAGGTCGGTAGCATAAACCCTAAAACCTAAACATTTAGGTTAAGCAATTTAGTTGGTTCAATCCTAACCATTGAGCATATTGCATTGATTACAACAGTCTTGAACAGATCTCAAGATGTTCTCCATCGTTCATTCTTCACCGCTTCTTGGAGGTTGATAACCCATCATGCATTCTCCACCATTTACAGAGACTTTGCACATTCCCAAGGTAGATAGGATCAATTTCCTTCATGCAAGATCCTTCATGCACACAAGGCTAATGTGGCAACACAATCTGTTCTTCATTACAATGTTAACTCATCACATGATGTCATCAGTTGAATAACACAGGCATAAAACACTTCAACTGGAAACCTTGAAGCTAAGACTACCAACCAGTAGTCATACCATATGAAAGCTTGATACAAAACATTCCATATATCGGTTCACATTTCAACATACCAATTCACTTGGACAAACATACTACTTCACTTTTTCACATATACCGGTTCACAACATCATACCGGTTCTCTTGCATCACATATACCGGTTCTGTTACAAGTTGCTTATTTCAATATACCAGTTCACTCTTCAGCATATCGACATCAATGACAACATACAATATCATCACGTCATCATACTCTGCACATATGCCAACAGATATGTTAAAAAAATTCAAAACAACAATGTTACATGTTATGCATGTAACAAAATTGGTCATATTGCTAAGTACTGCATAAGAAAGACTCAAAAGGATAGAAATGATAAAGAAAATGAGAAAGGAAAGAAGAAGGTAGATAAAATACAACAAGATCACACCAAGAGATAGGTTAGAAAGTTTGAAGAATTAAGTGGAGATAGATCTACATCAGTAACTTCACCAGTAGAATAAAACATTCTTGCACTGACGAGAAATTCCACCAGTAACTAAGGCATATGCCTTAGGGGTTGGCAAATTTATTGTAAATCTTGCATATTCCCCAGAGGAGATCGGAAAGAGATCTAGAGAGTTGTCTTAATCATTGATAAAGGTCTACTCGACATAAGACTATGAAACCGACATCTAGTAGGGTACATCGTGAAGCATTTATGATAGTGAAGGATTAGAGTTTACTCACTGATAAAAAGGGAAAGTGAACTCATTTTAACTCACCTAGCATTAAAGAAACCCAGAGAAAAGCATAGCTGAATCTCAGATGATTAAGAGTGAGCAAAGGTATTCTGAAAGGATTTCAAGTAATCATCTAAGAAGAAATTAAATCTTCACATCGGCGATCATTTTTAGGTATTTCTTCTAAATGGCATCCGGATCATCTGCTCTTATTTTCATTGTAAATCCCACCATTGTTGAAGTTAAGGATAGGCTGGGACTTGTTTTCAAGGAAGTTCCCCAGATAGCTAAGAAAGAAAACTCTGCAGGTGCATTTTCTAGGGTTCCCGACAACATGATGTATGTTGAATATGTAAGGGCATATATTCACTACACCTTCAAGGATTTAGGTATAGAAGAGATAAAGGGCATGTATCAATATGTGATACTGGGAAGCTCCAAAACAATGAAGCTGGAATATAAGATCATCGAGGATCTAGGGTTAATCGGTATCCTATACATACTAGAATTCAAAGATGAGGTGATCAGATATGTTATGAGCAAGGTTCACAATGAGTTCATCTAGTTGGATCAGCCCTATATGATCACAAAGGAAGTAATTCAAGCAGTCACCGGCTTACCCTAAGTCAGACAAGAACCTGGAAAGAAAATTTCTCACACAGGGGTTGAGAAGCTCACCGACGCAACCCATGACAGAAGATCAATGAGGATCAACATTGTTCTCAAATTCTGATTCCCCTATCCCCTCTATAAGAAAATTTAAAGCCTCTATTGCATGTGGAGATAATGATAAGAAAATCAAAATCCAGAATAAGATATAACATGGTTTCTATGAAACCTTCTACACTTTAAGCCTATCGTAGGCTTAGCTGGGTATACCTCTTGTGAATACTTTCACAACTATAATATAAGATCCATAGTAAACTAGTGTTAGAAACCTATGAACCTCGTCACCTCAATAATACTAAAAACTAAAGAGAAAACATGTATTCATTTTCAGTCTTGACCCCAAGGAAGATAGAAGAACTCCATAAATGATATTAGTCCCTACTCCGGGCTACAGAGTCACCCAAACTAAACAATAATTCCATATCTGAACATTCACATACATTTCATTGCTTTGACCTTATCAACCTAATATATGCCTGACATATATATATATATATATACATATATATATATATATATATATATACACACACACACATATATATATATATATATGTCTTTTCTTTATGCTAAACCCAGTTATCAAATTCAAGCATAAAACAATTGATTTACTAAAAGAAAGGGTTCACGTATATTTAATTCCTCTCCTTGAGACAAAAACCTAAAACATGTCTGTAAGATTGCCTTGCAAACCTCATTCAATCAAATAACCCTAGATTATTTAAAGGAAACCAATAAATCAATGAATGCACACAAGAAGACGACAAAGATTTAGGCTCAGAATACTTTGATCTGTGTGTTAATATTCATTTCAAAAATCTTACATAACTCAAGGTGATTTCTGAAAGAACCAGAAAACCTTAGATATATTTCGATAGAGTTTCTTTTACAAATTCTTGTGATGATTCCTTTTTACAGTCCTGGTATCCATTTATAATGATATGGATGCAAACAACCTTCAGACATTCCTAGGAATAGTCTATTAAAACAGTAATTCCCTCTTGAAAGAGGTTACAAATCACTTTCATCCCTAACTTCCTGAAGGTTGTTGCAAAGCTGCCACATCAATTAGCTATTTTGGAGCCTCCACCTCTTGCATCATGTATTTGTCTTTCCATTCTTGAAACTCATCATCATTAGGCCAAGAATAACTAGTAATTTTCTTCTTTAGCTTATTTAACCTTTTCCAAGTGCTTCTTAACTACTTAACTTGTGCCTCCAAAAAACCATAGTGGGACTTCATTTTTTCAATTTCTTCAATTGTCTGATTAAATAAAGATGTGACATCTGAATTTATAACTTCATTTATCCATTGTGACAATTCTTGTCCTAACTCACTGAGCCATACCTCTTTGTCTTTCATTTGGCTAGTATTAACAAAACCTCCCGGAAATAATTCAAATTTTTGGTTAGCATACTCCTTCCTATATAGGTTTTCTTTCCTCTCTAGACTAGCTCTTCCTTCTGCTAACCTAGTCATACCTTTAACCAACTCACATGCGGATTTAAAGGTGGCATCAGCTTCTGCCTCTTCACAAGATGAACTCATAAGTTCCAAATGTACTTTCCTAGCCATCCATTTATTTAGAATTGGCTCCAAAATAGCCTTATCCTCATTTAAAGAGGTCAACATATTCAAAATTCTCTTCATGTATATATATACAATAGGAGCCCCTACTATGTCAGCAAACTTCAAAATTGTACCTCTAACCTTCTCTTCATATTTTCTTGCAAAGACAACTTGAGCTTGCTTCAATTTCTCTATTTCATCCTAAAGAGTCTTAGATGATTGGAAATGAGATGTCTCGAGAGAAGGGGGAAACTCAATGATTGGGATAGTGGGTGGAGATGTTGCTGGAGTGGCATCAATCATTAAAGTGGATGACTCACCTTTCTACTGCGGCCCTTCAATCTGACCTTTTAACTTTGCAATTATTTTATCCTTGTGGGATAATTCCACCTTAGCCTCATTGTATGCTTTCAAAAAAACTTCCATCTTCACAAGGATGTCAACCTTCTCTTTTTCTTCTCTCTCAGCTACTGCCATGTTGAATTTTGCGGACTCCAAAGTTGTACTCGCTGCTTCCACTAGCTTTGTGTCATTTACTCTTTTTACATTCATTCCTCCTGAGTAGCTAGACTTTGAGGGGCCTTTTCTTTTCCTATTTTCTTCCCTTTTTAATGACCACATGACCAATGCAGCATGATCCTTGCTGAAGGTCACCCCTTCTAAGGGCTTTTCTCCTTTCTGATAGCATCAAGGATTAATGTGTCAGCTATATCCCACTTAAGGAGAATTAACACTCCAGCCTTTGCTATAATTTCTCTCCCCTGTGTTGGCATTTTGATATTTTTTTTACTATCATTGATGGACACACATGTTCTTGCTGATGGACACACACTTTCTTCATGTATGAGTTATGCTCAACCAGTAATTGTTCCAACCGGTATTGTGTATTACTGAATGTATTGTCTTTAGACTATCGGTATTTTGTAGAAGATGTTTACCAGTCACAGATTGACTGAAGAGCTCAAGCGGTATGGAGACCTCAAGCGATTCAAGGATCACAAGCGGTATGAAGGAACCAAGTGGTAGTTAACTTTTGATTGAAATACTATGTTCTACCAGTCTTCATTTTTGACAATCGATAATCGGTATATTGTATTAACCAGTATTACTCTGTGATGAGTTATCATCCATCGACACTTTGGTGGTGATTTTGTGCTGTGTTACTAAATGTGTCTAGATGCACTGAACCTAGGAACTTATAGTCTAATCCTATTGGACCGACATGAAATCATTTTCCTTTATAAGGACATCATGTCTAGGGTTTGCATGTGAGATATATGATGTATGAGAGATAGAATAGAAAAGGTTATGTGCGATCATTCAAGAGAAGATTAGGTTTGTGTGAAGAGATAGAGTGTGGAGATATTGAAGACTGAAGTAATGCTGAAATGCATTAACAATGAGCTATCAAGGATCTAACCAAGCATACTGTGCTAGTATCTAGATTACTCACTTGTTGATTACTAATATCTTTGACAAGTTTGAAACCCTTAACTGGGTAGGCCCAGCAAAGCCTTTGTAAATCCTCTAACAAGGTGGTTCACAACTGTGGATCTAAAATCCTTTAATAAGGTAGTCTTTAATAGGACTTATCTCCTAACAGAGATCTAGATTCATAATAGGATCTATTCTGGTGAAGAACATTGTATGACCTTAACTGGTCTGACCTTGACCGATCTGGTTTCTATTCTGCAAATAGTTACTAGTGAGTTTCTTCTCACTGTGGTTTTTCCCATTTGGGTTTCCACATCAAATATCTTGTGTTATGGTGATTGTGCTCTTGTGGGTGAATGCTTTGTTTTCTATTTGGTTTGCATTTATCTTAACTGGTTTTTCAGTGAATCTTTTGTACCGGTTATCTGCTAAATTGTTTAGAAGTTTGTTTACAGTAATTTTTGGTATACTAATTCACCCCCCTCTCTTAGTATTCATCAATTGGTATTAGAGCCAACCTTTCTATAAGTCTAACCACTTGGAAGGAGATATGCGGGAATACAGTGTGAGGGAGCTTACTCATCGTCTCACTCGGACTGAGAGAGCCTATGATGAACTCAAAGTCAAGTATAAATCCTCTTTGGCCAAAAGAAGAGAGCATGCTGAGAAACTGATGGAACCTATTGAAAATAGCTCTTTTGATAAAGCAAACATGGATGCCCTAGTTGAAGAAGCTGAAAAACTGAATGAATCTAAAGCCAATCTAAGAAAAGAGTTGGAAGGACTAACTATCAGAATGTGTCAAGAGCTTGAGAGCAGAAGGAAAGCTGAAGATCTAGTAAAAGACAAAGATCATGAGATCTCCAAGACGAAGCAAGAAATTAGTACCCTTACCGCTCATCTCCAAGAGAGTAAAGTGGAAAAAGAAGAAATGAAAGGTGAACTAAACATGGCTATTTCTAAGAATGCAACCTTGATGGAATCTAATGCAGCTATCTCCAAGGAACTTACTGAGTTAAAGGAGATACTTTCCAAATTCAATAAGAGTGTTGTTAAGTTAGAGCAAAAGCTGGAATCGACAAAGCCAATAAAGAATACCACTGGACTTGGTTTCTTTGGGTATGAGGAAGGTGAGACCTCTGGAACAAAAGCTAAAGCATCAAATAAGCAATCGACATCCAAGGATAAAGGTAAGCAAAAATTTAAACCTGTTTTCTTTAATTGTCTCAAAGAAAGACATACTGCTAATGTGTGTAGAAGCAAGGCCTACAACAATTTTGCTCATTTGCTAAAAAATAAGCCTAGATCCAATAGATTCAATGGAAACTATTATGCATGCAACAAGTTTGGGCATAGAGCATTTGAATGTAGGTCTATTTTGCACAACACTGGGAGACATCCTCCAAGGACTCAAGGAGTTATCCCAGAACCTTCTATGAACTGGAATCCCAACTGGTACAATACCTATGACCATCAGTCAGGTGGTTATCAAGCGGCAACTAGTTGGAGAGAAACTTGTTTGATCTGTCATGGTAGTGGTCACATTGCTGCAACATGTAGAAGGAAGAATGAAAGTATGAATAATGGACCATGGAGGACACCTGGAATGGTATGCTATCATTGCAACAAACCGGGACATACAACCAAAACTTGCAAACTGAGAAAGAACCTATCACATGATATACCGATCACTCCAGAAGGGAAGATTGATGCTGAAACCATTCAAGTGGAAATGAATAAAACTTGGAAAAATAAATTAGAGGAAGGATCACAAGATGAACCAGTTTCTACACCTAGTGTGGAAGTCCCTGAACTGGCAAACTAAGCTTAGAAAAGCTTAGGGGGAACATATCAGTGAAATATTTTGAACCCCTGGTTTATATCAATAAAGACCTTAACCAGTACATGTTACCTGTCAATCAGCAAAAGATTTGAAGTGGTAAAAGGCAAAATTAGGGTTTGTGCCCTAATGGTGATGCATTTATTAAGGTAGGTGAAAAGTTGTTTAAAAGGGATTTTTGTCATCATTATCACTTATCAGTTTTCAAGAGAAGAATTTTCAAGAGTAGAGCGATAAAGAGCAATTCGTCTAGCGATTCAAAAATCTTGCAGAGGAATCCAGAGATCTTTTTCAATCTATCAGTGAAGAACACTAAGTGGTAATCAAGCAATAGAAGTGGTGTATTGTGGGCGACATTGCCAAACCCTAAATTTTGGATTGTGGAGGTATTTCTCAAATTTCTTTCTTATCATGGCTTTTGCATCGCACTCTAGTTCTAGTGCACATGTAGATTCAGCTGAATTTCTTCAAAAGAAGAAAAATACAACGCCCTATCCCAAATACCCGTCGGAGTTATTGTAGAGGAAGACATTTCAGGGTATATTGATTGTAAATTGGAAGACCTAAGATCCCTAGTAATCCATTCCCAGCTAAGTCTGTTCTATGGGAATGATAGGAAAATCAAACCTGGGTATATCATCCTTGAAAACATGAAACTGCACAATGCGGTATATTTTTTGGAAGAGTTCACAGAAGAACATATCCGCATCATCCTCAAAAGAGTACATGGTGATAAGATGTATCTCAAGTGGGTGCATGACATCACACAAGAAGCAATTCATGTCGTCACCGGTTTTGCAATATTGGAGAGGTGCCAGCTCTACAAAAGGTCACCAAAACTGAAATGACAAAGCTCACCGATTTTGTGAGTGACCAATGGGTGATGACTGTCAACACCACTAGTGATGATCTGGTGAAATATTCTTGCATGGTGATTGGTTACTGTAGACACCTAAAAATGTCTCATTGATCATGTACTAATTATTCCTCTAATTGATTAAATAATTCTTTAATTATTTAAATAAGTTAATTAGTCTTATTCTTCTATTTTGTATTTCCTCATAATCTTACTAATTATTCTATTTTCCTATTCTATCATCATTTAATCATTTTAATCATTTCCTAAATGTTAATTAAATATTTATTATTTAATTAATTATGGTTAATTCCCCAATTTAAATAATCTTTATTATTTAAATGAATTACTAATTATTCAATTTCTATCTCTAATCATCTAACCATTCAACCATTTTCTAAATATTAATTAAATATTTACTATTTAATTAATTATAATTTAATCCTTTAAATTAGATAATCTTTATTATTTAATTAAATTCCATTTCTAAAAAATTAAATAGTTTCTTTAAATTATTTAATTAACTAATTAATTCTTCCATTTCCAAATCCCCAAATTCTAATTTCATTTAATTTCATATTTTTCTAATTTCTTCCAAATTCAATTACATGTGCATGATTTCAAAAACCAAATTGACAATCAAAGTTGAGTTCTAAATATATTCAAATGCTAAATTGAATTAATAAATTCAACTATTTGAATTAAAATCTCATGCAAAGATTAAATTAAAAATCTAAATCTAAATGCAAGCACATGCTAAATTAACTAATTCAATCAATTAATTAATTCAATCATTTATCTCTTCAACTTATATTTCCATCTTTCAGTTAGCTTTTTCTAAATTAATCTCTCTGTGTCATCTTCTTTATTTCCACCAATTATTCTTTTTCTTCCCTCAATCAGCTTTTTCTCAACCAGTTAACTCAATTAATCTATTCCATCTATTGAGTTTCACTCCTACAATCAACAGTTCAACTATCAATTTTCATGTGAGCTCACCTGAGTTCCACCTCTTGATCAATCTGTTCCACCTTTCAATCAATCTTCTCCAAGTTTCTATAAATTGAGCATCCAATCTCCAGTTTCAATAATCACGAACTTTGAATCTTTGTGTCACTTGCAAGTTACCAACGCAATATCTGAGAGCCATCATACCACAGAAAGGAGAAGAGAAATGGAAACAATATGCGATCTTGGGATAGGGAGTTTTGATTTGATTTGATTATTTTAATTCTTATTAGTTTGATTGTGTTATTTCATTGTCTTATTTGTTAGATTCTTTCGTTAGAAGGGATTCATGATTTCCCTTTTGCTTCTAATTAATTACTTATTTTTAAGATGAATTTTACATGTACACATTTTGGTGAACTCGATGTGAAACACAACTAACTTAACTTCTCTATTCTCTGTGTAATTTTTGTAGGTCATACGGATTTTTGCATTTTTTTACAGATTTTGCATGGATTTTGAGAATAGATATTCCATCACACAATCATGAGTACATCATCCCACAATTGCATAGACAACATCACACATTCGACCCCTCGGGTCATGCATTCACTCTGACAGGGTTACACAATCACCTTGTTCATATCACACAATCGCCCTCTCTGGATCACGCATATGTAGGGTTAATTGTTCTTTAATTTTTTCTTCCATCTGTTATTTGTTCTATTTAATTTTGTCTTAAATTGGGTTATGGATCAAATTGATTTTATTTCATGATTTCATTATAATATTTTGTGGCAAGAAAAGTTCAGTACAGGATTTCAGGTGCAAGAAGGACGAAACAACAAAGAAGAGAAGCCAAACGCTATCCAAAGGTTCTCCAAGCAGAAAAATTGATACACGATTCAGAAGAACAACTAGCCTTTGATATATATAATAGCTTAGTTCTTTCTTATCAAGTTAAATATGATCTAATCAATATTGAATGGATGATGAGAGATTTGGCTAGGGCTTCACAATTGGTTTTGCAGGTTCCTAATCGGGTTTAGTTTTTTTTTTTTTTTTAGTTTTTAACTTTTGTTGTTGTCTTCTTGTCTATCACACAATAGACCTACTAGTGCTATGCAATCAATCAAATATCATCATGCATTTGGTTTGTCAGAATTATGCATTCACTCTATAAAGCTCATGCATTCGGTCTATAAGTATCACACAATCGCACAGGTAGAATTACACATTCGTTTTTGTCAAGTTTTGAGTTTTTGTTTTCTGTTAGTTTGGTTTTACTACTAATCTTCTGTTTACAACTTGTGGCAGATTTGCAGAAAGGATTAGATTATTATTTTTTGCATGCACACTTCACACTTCATTTTTAGTGCTTAAAATCAACAATAGTTAAAATGGACATGCATGGATAATCTCACACTTCATTGTTGGTGCTTAAAATGAACATGGGTCAAAACGGACATGCATGGATAATCTCACACTTCATTGTTGGTGCTTAAAATGAACATGGGCTAAAATTGACATGCATGTATCTCACACTTGGTTTTTGATGCTTAAAATCAACAAATGGTTAAAATTGACATGTATGCCTTCATGATTGGATTTGGTGTTTAAAATAGACATGCACATGTGTATCTAACACCTAAATTTGGGCTATAAAATGAACGTAAATCAGGTTGCATTACATTAAATCATTTTTTATTTTCTTAAGGTAAAGAACTTTTTATTGTGCCTAGGCTGGACCTCCTGTTGCACTAACTGACTTTCCACCCACCTTCGGGGTCTTGGGAGAAAGAAGGAAGGTGACAACGACATCCAAATTTTATTTTATTCTACATAGTGAGGGGTATCTTTGACTGGGGATTTCATCACCCCACAGAGGTACTTCAAATTGGGATACGCTGGGGATATCATCTCTCCCAGTGTACTCTCAAGCGAGTTTTTTGGGACGCTATATAAATATACTGGTCAAGTGGCTAGAGTGTTGAGTGAATTCAACGTATGTGGGGGCCTTCCCAACACCAATAAGCTCAACTAAACCCCTAAGTGGCTTGCTCTGAGAATCCATCATTGGATCGGGGGCCCTCGAAACCTAATACTAAGAACCAATTTAGTTGCCAAAAATCTACATTTAGTGGTTCTAGGAGTACGGATCATACCCCATAGATACCACTCATGTACCTTACACTATGATATAGGAATTCCTCAGCTATAAGATCCTCAAATCTTTGGGGTAAGAGAGACTAGCATGCCTGAGAAGTGTGTGCCGTGGAGTGGAGCCAATGCTACCAGACTCTCTATCTGTTCATTTTGTCTCGGTATTTCATAAGGGCCTCACTGAATGGTGTCCACTATCCAGCCTAAGATTGTACTCTATGCTTTTTTATGTATCGATGTGCTAGACCATTATTGAGTTAGTCCCTTGGGCTATTTCAGGCCCTATCCTACATATTTCCAAATTTTTGGAGATTATATAAAAATTGAGCCAGTCAGCTATACATACCTACCAACAATTGTTCTCAGATTTGGAAAACTACAAAACATTGTCCTACACATGAAGTTATAGAAAATAAAGTCCATTTTGAAACCAAAACTCAAAATTCCTTACATACTTGTGACCCTAGGTAGTCTTTTACATAGTCTTTTACATAGTTTATTTCTAAATATTAAATAAATAGTTATTATTTAATTAATTATGATTTAACCCTTTAAATTAGATAATCTTTATAATTTAATTAAATTCCATTTCTAAATAATTAAATAGTTTCTTTGAATTATTTAATTAACTAATTAATTCTTCCATTTCCAAATCCCCAAATTCTAATTTCATTTAATTTCATATTCTTCTAATTTCTTCCAAATTCAATTACATGTGCATGATTTCAAAAACCAAATTGAAAATCAAAGTCAATTTCTAAATATATTCAAATGCTAAATTGAATTAATAAATTCAATTATTTGAATTAAAATCTCATGCAAAGATTAAATTAAAAATCTAAATCTAAATGCAAGCAAATGCTAAATTAATTAATTCAATCATTTATCTCTTCAACTTCTATTTCCATCTTTTAGTTAGCTTTTTCTAAATTAAGCTCTCTGTGTCATCTTCTTTATTTCCACCAATTATTCTTTTTCTTCCCTCAATTAGCTTTTTCTCAATCAGTTAACTCATTTAATCTATTCCATCTATTGAGTTTCACTCCTACAATCAACAGTTCAACTATCAATTTTTAAGTGAGCTCACCTGAGTTCCACCTCTTGATCAATCTATTCCACCTTTCAATCAATGTTCTCCAATTTTCTATAAATTGAGCATCCAATCTCCATTTTCAATAATCATGAACTTTGAATCTTTGTGTCACTTGCAGGGTACCATCGTAATATCTGAGAGCTATCATACCACAGAGAGGAGAAGAGCAATGGAAGCAATATATGATCTTGGGATAGGGAGTTTTGATTTGATTTGATTATTTTAATTCCTATTACCTTGATTGTGTTATTTCATTGTCTTAGTTGTTAGATTCTTTGGTTAGAAAGAATTCATGATTTCCATTTTTCTTCTAATTGATTACTTGTTTTTAAGATGAATTTTACATGTACACATTTTGGTTAACCGGACGTGAAACACAACTTACTTACCTTCTTTGTTCTCTGTGTAATTTTTGCATTTATTTTATAGATTTTGCACGGATTTTGAGAACAAATATTCTACCATGCAATCGTGAGTACATCATTCTGCAATCGCATAGACAACATCATGCATTCGACCCCTTTGGGTCACGCATTAAATCTATCAAGGTTATGCAATCGCTCTGTACAGATCATGCAATCACCCTTTCTGGATCACGCATCCACAGGGTTAATTGTTGTTTAATTTTTTCTTCTGTTTGTTATTTGTTCTGTTTAATTCTATCTTAAATTGGGTTAACCTGAGATTAAATTTCTTTTATTTCATGATTTGATTATAACAATTTATGGCAAGAAAAGTTCAGTTCAGGATTTCAGGTGCAAGAAAGATGAAACAACAAAGAAGAGAAGCCAAATGTTATCAAAAGGTTCTCCAGGCAGAAAAATTGATATAGGATTTGGAATAACAACTGGCCTTTGATAGATATAATAGCTTAGTTCTTTCTTATTAAGTTAAATATGATCTAATCAATATTGAATAGATGATGAGAGATTTGGCTAGGGCTTGACAATTGGTTTTGTAGGTTTTTGATCAGGTTTAGTTTTCTTATTTTTTTTAGTTTTTAACTTTTGTTGTTGTCTTCTTGTCTATCACACAATCGACCTATTAGTGCTACACAATTGATCAGATATCATCATGTATTCAGTCTATCAAAATTATGCATTCACTCTGTCAGGTTCACGCATTCGGTCTATAAGTATCATGCAATCACACAGGTAGAATTACGTATTTGTTTCTGTCAAGTTTTGAGTTTTTGATTTCTGTTAGTTTGGTTTTACTACTAATCTTCTATTTACAGCTTGTGGCAGATTTGCAGAAAGGATTAGATTAGTATTTTTTGCATGCACACTTCACACTTCATTTTTAATGCTTAAAATCAACAATAGTTAAAATGGACATGCATGGATAATCTCACACTTCCTTGTTGGTGCTTAAAATGAACATGGGTTAAAATGGACATGCATGGATAATCTCACACTTTGTTGTTGGTTCTTAAAATGAACATGGGCTAAAATTGACATGTATGTATCTCACACTTGGTTTTTGGTGCTTAAAATCAACAAATGGTTAAAATTGACATGTATGCCTTCATACTTGGATTTGGTGTTTAAAATAGACATGCACATGCGTATCTAACACCTAAATTTGGGCTATGAAATGAACATGAATCAGGCTGCATTATATTAAATTATTTTTCATTTTTTTAAGGTAAAGAACTTTTTATTGTCTCTGGGGTGGACCTACTATTGCAATAACTAACTTTCCACCCACCTTTGGGGTCTTGGGAGAAAGAAGGAAGGTGACAACAACATCAAAATTTTATTTTAATCGACGTAGTGAGGGGTATCTTTGACTAGGGATTTCATCTCCCCAAAGAGGTACTTCAAATTGGGATGTGTTGGGGATATCATCTCTCCCAATGTACTCTTGAACGGGTTTTTCAAGCCACTATATAAATATACTGGTCAGGTAGCTAGAGTGTTGAGTGAGTTCGATGTATGTGGGGGCCTTCCCTACACCGATAAGCTCAACTAAAGCCTTAACTGGCTTGCTCTGAAAATCCATCATTGGATCAGGACCCCTCAAAACCTAATACTAAGAACCAATTTAGTTGCCAAAAATCCTACATTCAGTGGTTCCGGGAGTGTGGATCATACCCCATAGATACCTTTCATGTACCTTACACTATGATACAGGAATCCCTAGGCTATAAGATCCTTGAATCTATGGGGTAAGAGAGACTGTTATGTTCAAGAAGTGTGTGCCGTTGAGTGGAGCCAATGCTGCCAGACTCTCTATCTGTTCATTTTGTCTCAATATTTCATAAGGGCCTCACTAAATGGTGTCCACTATCTAGCCTAAGATTGTATTCACTACTTTTTTATGTATCGATGTGCTAGACTAGTATTGAGTTAGTCCCTTGGGCTATTTCACGCCCTATCCCATGTATCTTCGAATTTTTTGAGATTGTTTGAAAATTGAGTCAGTCAGCTATACATACCTACTAGCAATTGTTCTCTGATTTAGAAAACTAAAAAAAATTGTCCTACACATGAAGTTATAAAAAACAAAGTCCATTTTGAAACCAAAACTCAAAAGTCCTTACATACTTGTGACACTAGGTAGTCTTTTATATAGTCATTTGCATAGTCCCACTTACATCCTCATTATCGTCTGACACCTTTTGCATTATCCCACTTTGGTCTATCTTAGTCCATCATCATTTGCATAATCATCCTATAAAGTCATACCCCAAATGTCCAAAACATAATCAGAGGATCAATCAAACTCAACCTCAACTCAAACAAGTTGGTCAAGTTCAATCAAACATTGTCACAATCAGAGAAATGGAGATAATATCTTACATTTTGTGATCCTAGGTCCAAACCAAACAAGAAAACATCATGGATTCTAATTATACATTTCGTAGGGAAGTGGAGGATTCATCCCTTCCATTCCTATTCCATCTCCATCCATAGAAATATTACCTCAACAAATCAAAACTTTGCAACAACAAGTGACAGACATGGCTAGTCCTGACAACCATAGGGGCTAGTTAGAAAACATGATGAGAGAAGTGATGGCTATGAGGGGATTAGTATCAGGCCAACATTATTATTCTTGTGAGACCATTCTAACATGCCAACGTTCATTCTTCAACAAAATCATTCCTACCTCAGTTCAACCAACATTAGAGTCATGTAAACCTTCTTTTTCTTTCAACCCACTACATCAATCATACCAATCACATCAACCCAACATTAAAATTACCTCTTTCAACAAAAATCAAACCCCATTCATCCATATTCCAAATCAAAATTCATATCAACCCAACATTCAAACCTCGTTTAACCAAAATCAAACCCCATTCAACCAAATTCCAAATCAAAATTCATATCAACCCAACATTCAAACCTTGTTCAACCAAAATCAAACCCATTTAAACCAAAGTCCAAATCAAAATTCACACCAACCCAACATTCAAGCCTCTTTCAAGAAAAATGAAACTCCTTTCAACCAAAGTCCAAATCAAAATTCATTTAACTAAAATCAAACAAATTTCACTTAAAATCAAACATCTTTCACCCAAAATCAAATCCCTTTCAACCAAAGCCCAAATCAACCATATCTATCCACCATTTCATTATCCCTTCAAGTCACAAAAAACCAATCCATGCCATCTCTATCTAATAACATAACCTCCCAAGGGGTATCCATAGCACAAATCCAATCTAATTGATGTCATGATTTAAAGGATCTCATTAAAAATACTTCTTCATCACGCCAAAATGTTTAAACATTCCAACAATCTCCCATGCATTTCCAAACTCCTTCCCCGTGTCAAGAGGATGATATAAAATCAAAAGAAATGAGTCCTTAATAAAGATCAAGAACAACCACTTCCATCCTACCCAATTTTTGATCAAGATATCACCAACCAAGAATCTTATGATGATCCCCTCGCTCTTTTATATTCCATTCATAATGGCACCCTTCCATCTCAAGTCCCATCCAACATCCACCCACTAAGCGAGATCAAGACATCCCTTCTATCCTTCATAATAATTCCCTTACAAACCAAGACCAAATCATACCTTTAGCTTCATGTCCTAAACAAGATCCCATTATTTCTCCAAATCCTGATCAAGGTCCCTCCATCCCTTATCTCCATGTCATAGTCCTCCATGTTCCTCACAAGATTCCCTCTCAAAAGAACTTGCCATTTCTCCTAGTGATCCCAATACCTCTACACAAGTTGTTCATGAACCCCTTATTAATGAAATCACCAATCCAAATCATACTACACATAACAACTTGTCAACAATTATTTCATCATCTTGTTCAAGCATAAGCATAACACTAGCTAATGAGATCAACATCTAGTTGACTTCATCATCCTCTTCAAGTGCATCAATAAAAACAAGCATAACACCCACTCATGTCACAACTTCAGAACTAGAATCAATTTGCCTCATACACCCGCACTTGATAGACTGGGGACAAGAGAATCTACCACAATTGGATTTCTTTGAAAATTTTAAGGCTATAGCTGAATTCATGGGTTCCAGAGATGGATTTCCCTTTGATGATCCACAAAATCTAAAAACTAATAAAATCAAGGAGATGCTGAACATGGAGGGAATAGCGCAAGCAGGTGGAAATTTGAAAACTGGAAATGGAGGGAATAGTGAGGCTGGATCCTTTGGTTCAGATTCCACTGCAGCTCAAGGACAAGTGATGGATGATGAGGATGGGAGACTAGATGGGGACCCACGGCTATGGGACCCTCCTCTTCACCGCAAAAGATGATAGATTCCCAAGAATCGAGCCCCAAGGTCATGAAAGTTGACTCAAAAAAGATCAAGGAGGTGCAAGCTTCCAATTCCTGGACCAATCTTTTTGCAAGGAAAGCAACTAGAAAACCAACTGGTAAATCATCTTTCCCCTTTGTGAAAAATATATCTGATAATAAAATAGGTAAACTTGCTATTGAGGTTCCTAATTTGGTTATTGATCATAGTATCTCTTTAATGGCTTTCTCTCTGGTGGGGAAGTTTGTTGGACCATGACCTAATATTGAGGATGTTAGGTCTTTTGAAAAGAGAAAATGGAGAATGAAAGATTAGGTTGATGTCTCAGCCCTGTCCAAAGGTATTTTTGTTTTCTCATTCTCTTGTGGGGAAGATATGGAAGCAACATTAAGCGGTGGCCCCTGGATGTTTGGTAAATATTCTTTATCTATCAGAAAATGGTCTCCTAGCATGGAACTCAATGACTCTTTCTTTGAATCTGCTCCGGTTTGGGTAAGGTTGCCAGGATTGCTGATGGAATTTTGGGTGGAGGATGTTTTCTCAAGAATTGCAAACTTCTTTGGGGAGCTTGTTGCGATAGATCCAATGACTGCAACTCGCAAAAGATTGGTTTATGTGCTCATTTGTATCAATATTTCACAGAAGATGGACCTTCCTAGAACTATTGATATAAATTCCAAACTTGGATTACGGGAATAGATAATAGAGTTTGAATCACTCCCCTTTGTGTTCTTTTCTTGCAAAAAAGATGGTCACTGGGCTAAGGCTTTCCCCAGCAACCCTAAAAAACCTGTGATGGTAAACCACCACAAATAGGTTTGGAAAGAAAAGAATAATAATAAAGAAGGTAACAAATTGGAAGGAAAAAGTGGAAGCTCTGTTAATATACTGGAACCATCAGAAGGAGAGAGAAATGACCCTCCTAAGAATCCCCCTTTGTAGGAGAATAAAAATAATGAAATCAGGGAGTTTGAGATCAAAACAGTCAATACTTTTGAGGCTCTACAAATATAGGAGAAGGAGAATGATATCAGTGAAGAGACACTTGAAGATGGTGAGATTGAGAATATCACTAATTCTCATCAAGATGCCCTCCAAGCTTCTATATAAAAAAAAGATGAATAGTTCCTAGATGAATTTGAAGGACATGAAATTAAACTAGGAAGGAGCAACAAGTTTGGATTGCCCCAGGTTAATTTAAATGTGCAATTCCAGAATATTGGAGTTGATACACCCACATCATCCCAGAAAAGAGGAGAAGTATGGAGTAATATGCAAGACGAGCCTAGAGAGGAATGAGAAGAAAACATAATAGGGAATGAGAAAAAAAAATAAAATAAGAAGGCAGGAGGCCTTAATGGGGAACAGGTCCAAGGCTGATTTTGGTGTTTCAAAATCCCCACCAGGATGTAAAACTATGAAATGTCATAGGGACTAGGAGAGCAAGCAAAACATAGCTGATGGAAGGTAGCGAACTATAAAGGAATCCTGCCCTTAGATTTCCAAATGAAGGTAATATCATGAAATATCAGAGGGCTAAATGGTCTCAATAAATAGGATATATTACAGAATCTTATTCGAGATCAAAATCCAGATATTATCCTGGTTCAGGAAACCAAAATGAGTATAGAGAAAGTGGAGAACTTAAAATTCTTTAAAAATGGAGGGGTCTATGGCAACAACTCAAATGGGGCATCTACGGGGGTTGCAATTTTCTGGAACAAGAAAACCATCTCTAGAGAAATGATTGATGAAGATGGCAACATAATATCCCTGAAAGTTAAAAGCATCTATGAAGGAAAGGAATGTGTGATTATCAATATCTATGCCCCTAACTCCAAATCTGCTAGAAGAAAATTTTGGGATAAAATCCAGCAAAAATGAAGATCCTTCCCTTTGAGCAGCTGGGTTATGATGGGAGATTTCAATACTCCCCTACAAGGCATTGATAAATCTGGGGGAACTCAAGCACAACTGGATAGAAGATCTGACTTGATGGACTTTATCAATTTCAATGCTCTCATTGATATGGATCTCAATGGGGCATCATACACTTCATCTAACCGAAGGGATGGTGAAGACCTCATTCAGGAATTCTGGCATATTGTGGGAGAAGACACGGTTAATACGGTTAAAGAATTTTTTGGCTCTAGAAGAATCCTTAAGGAACTCAATTCCATGTTTATTGCCTTAATTCCTAAAGTTGTTGGGGTGGATTCAATGGGAAAATTTAGACCAATAAGTCTATGTAACTCTTTCTATAAGATCATTTCAAAAGTTTTAACTACTAGAATTTTGGCGGTTCTCCCCTTCATCATCTTTGAGGAGCAGAAAGGATTTGTTCCTGGTAGGCATATTTTAGACTCTATCATTCTTGTGCATGAGAATATTCATTCCCTTAATGCTTCTAAAAGAAAAGGATTTTTGATAAAGTTGGATCTGGCAAAGGCTTATGATAGAGTGGATTGGCATGTTCTTTTCAGAATCATGGAGGCTTTTGGATTTGATGAGAAGATAACCAAAATTATCAAATAGTTGATCACCACTCCTATGTTTTCAATTCTTATTAATGGATCTCCTACAAAATTCTTTAAATTGTCTAGGGGGCTCAGACAAGGAGATCCCATATCTCCTATACTTTTCACCATTTTGGTGGAGAGCATGAGCAGATTGATACATAATTTGAAAGTGAATAAAATCATCAAAGGCCTTCAACCTTCCTCTACAAATGTTTTTTGTTCTCATCAATAGTTTGTTGATGATACTATCCTAATGGGATATTCTTCTATTGGGGAGGCTGAGGCCTTCAAAACTTCTCTTAATTCTTATGCTTCGGCTACTGGCCAGCAAGTCAATTGGGACAAATCGGCTATATACTTCATGAACACTCCAGTCATAAGACAATAGAGAATTGCTAAAATTATTGGTTGCAAGGTGGACATGCTCCCTTCCACCTACTTGGGTCTTCCCTTGGGTTTAGTTCCCCCAAACTCCTTATGGAATATTCTTATTGACAAACTCAACAAAAAACTTGCTGGGTGGAAAGGTTCCATTTTATCTCAAGTTGGGAAATTGCAGCTCCTTCAAGATACACTCCAGAACCTCCCTGTTTATGCTCTCAGCTTATTTGGTATCCCAGCTAAATTTGCTGAAGCATTGGAAAGAATCCAGAAGAGATTTCTATGGTCAGGAGTTGAAGAAAAAAAGAGGATATCCTTGGTTTCTTGGACAAAGTTTGTAATCCAATGAACAAAGGAGGGTTGGGGATTAAAGCTCTTAAAACCTTTAATAAAGCTCTCCTAGCAAAACAATAATGGAGAGCTTATGATACCAAGAAAGATTGGAATCAAATCTGGCTTGACAAATATATTCAGAATTAGCCTATCCAGGGGGTCCTTAATTCTAAAGACATCCCTGTTGTATCCTTCATTTGGAATAGTATCATAAAATCCATAAAAGTGGCCAAAGATGGAGCTAGATGGGTCCTTGGAAAAGATGACAAAATAAGGTTTTGGGAGGATCCTTGGATGAAGAGTGAAGCTCTTTTTGATCAAGGCAACAGTCAATTTATTGAGGAATGTAAAAGGAGGTTTGGTCTTATGGTGTGTGACTACTGGAAGGAAAAGAAATGGGTGAGGCTTGATGTTATACATGCTGGATTTTCTATACCCCAAAAGGAGTTGCTATCTTTTTCTCTTAACAAAGACCATGATGATGTTTTTCTTTCGAAAAGTAATCCTAGAGGTGAATTTACAGTTGCTTCTGCCTACAAAAACACTCTTTCTCAGACCAGTGATCCCATATGGAGTAAATTTTGGAACAACATTCTGATCCCTAAAGTCAATATGTTCTTTTGGCTTGCTACTCACAATAGGACCCTTACTATTGACAATTTGGTCTGAAGAGGCTTTAAACTCCCCAATAGGTGCGAGCTTTCCTAGAAAGAGGAAGAATCAGTTGATCATCTTTTTTTTCACTGCTCATTTACATGGGAAATTTGGAGTAAGCTATGGGAGAAATGTAAAGTTGATTGGGTTATGAACAAGAGTCTCAAGGATATTATTTGGCAATGGAATTTCCCCACCAAATGCCATTTTATCAAAAACATTTGGTCCTTGACCCTCCCCATGACCTGTTGGGGTATTTGGAAAGAGAGAAATAATAGAATAGTTAGGGAAGCTAAGTGCACCTCTCAGGTGATCTTTGAAAAAATTTGCAGGGCTATAAAAGAGAACATCAATATTCCTCATAGGAATAATAAGCAATGGTTTGTTATTGATATGAATGAAATGGGAAAAAGTATCCTCACTGAATGGAACCTAATACACAAAGTCTATAGATCTGACAATAAGAATAGGAGAGATAATATTGTTTGGTGTTTTCTCGATCATGATTAGATAAAGGTGAATTTCGATGGGGCGCCTAAAGGCAACCCTAGGAAGTCTAGTGGTGGAGGAGTTATCAGAAATGCTCAAGGAGTTTGCATTGTGGCTATTGCTTCTCCTTTGGGGATCCAAAATAATCATGTGGCTGAAGCTCTGGCCATACTAAAAAGCCTCCAGCTTTCTCAGGGATTCAAATTTTAAAAAATTTGGCTGGAAGGGGATTCCCTAAATATCATCCAGGCCCTCAAAGGTACAAGCTTTGTCTCTTGGAATATTAGTAACTTAGTGGAAAGTGCTAAAAAAATGTTAAATAACTATGTTAGTATTATCATATCTCATACCCTAAGAGAAGGCAATAAGGTAGCAGATATCTTAGCTAATGAAGGGGTCAATTTAGAGGATGACGATAAGTATATTGGAGAAACTAATTGTAAAAGGGATGTTAGAGAGCAATTTTTTTTTATCACATCAATGGGTCAAGTTAATATCATGATTATCTTTTGGGGACCGGATTCCAAAGATAGACTTTGCGGGCAGATTAACTTTCAGTTAATGATTGCCTTTTGGCATCATTTCTATGATCATATGTGTGAGGAGGACTATAATATTAAATGTTGGTTTTGTGTGGCCGTTAACATAAGCTTCAAAACCATGAAAGAGACTTTTTTCTGTAACTTCAGAATTTTATACAAGAATTTGGGGCTACACCTATGGACTGTGAATTACATCTTTGGGTACTTCTACTTGCTATTCTAAATGGGTGGTAATTTAAACAAGAATCAGCCCAAAGGATGCAAAAACTGGAAGAGTGAACGAAAAGTCTAGAGAAGGCTTCATAGATATGGCTTTACTGACTATATGGAAAAACTTCACAGAAGCAGAAATTTGGTGTCATATGGTTTTTCTAGAGGCTGGAATGACAATAGAGTCACCTTGTTCAGGGAGATATGGCAAATTGATGAGGAGCTGGTTGTAGAGGTCACGGGTCTTCAGAAGGAGGGTACTAAATTCTATAGAGACTAGAAGTATGCAGCCAAAGCATTCAAAAACTTCCCAAAATCAGAGGATGAGAAGGGAAAGCTTGTTAAGAAAGACAACATCTCCTACTACATTCCCCAGTAGGTAAAGCCCTTTTGGCAAAAAAATTTAAGGGTTTTAATGGAGTTTCTCACTGTTGACGATAGATTTACTAAAATATATAACTAGCACTTTGCAATTCTTAACCACTTTCGTCATGGGGCTAAAATTTCCCTTCCTTATTACTTAGCATCCTCTTTGAATGAGAGTCTAGCTAATCACACTAAAAATCCTAATTCTTACCCTATAGCCCATCAGGGGCTCATATTGCTCATTTATGAATATATGAAGGATAAGGCTAGGGCTACCAAAGATGATCCCCTGATCAGCAATGCACATATTTCTGAGAGTTGCAAAGACTTTGATTCAGATGAGGATCAACCTAATGCCCCTACCCACAAAAAAAGGAGAGTTGATATAGATAATGTGGAAACAGAGGTGCACAGTGATGTGGAGGAGGAAAGGGGGAAGGATATTGAGAAAAAAATGGAAAGTGAGAAGGATGAGAATGTCGATGAAAAGGAAGAATGGGGAAACTTCGAAAACCCTCACTCTAACTCTGTGGGCTTGGATAGTAGGAATGTTGCTTTGTCTAAGGAGGAAGAAAACCCTAACTCTGTGGGCACTGAGCAGGGTAGGGTTCTGTAAATACAATTCTGAATACTGCTCGTAACTATACTCTAGAATCCTTCAATTTCTAGAAATGGGTTGTTGACAACATTACTAGTATGTAAAGTAAACAAAGGGATCTAGAAAATAAGATAAATAATTTGATTAAGGATACAAATTCTGGGAAAAAGAATGAGGAGACAGAAACCAGTGAAGCCGAGGAGGAAGTTGAGATGGAGGATTGGTTGGAAAAAGACCTGATCAAAGGGGATCTGAAACATCTGGAGGATGTTATCACAATTTTGAAAGAACAGACTGAGGAGGATAAAGACAATATCAATACCCGGGTTGCCCGCATTGAGAAGGCTTTGAAAAGTTTCATGAACCACAGTCTTCAGGTCCTAAAAGTTTCATCATAGAATATTAATGCACTAGTGGATCACTTGGAGAGGAAAAATTAGCATAAGAATTTTGTAATCATTGAAGATGTACCAACTTCTAGCTCCACTCATCAGATTTCTAGGTGAAGGACAAGGCGGAACACTACTGAGATGGAGACCAAATCGAACGATATCCAGCTGAGCTAGGAGAGCAATGATCCAAGGGAAGTGGCCAAGGCGATGATGCTTCTGGTTTAGAATGTTGAGGAGTCTATAAAAGTATTCATTTGTTATGTAATGCTAGGTTTGGGAGGCCAATTTCTTGTTGGCTCCTTGCTGTCTTTTTGTCCTAGCTGCTAGTTTTTGTGCTAGTCTTTTGCAACTGTTTTCTCTTGTTTCTTTATTGCCTATCTTTCATAATCTAAGTAGATTTCAGGTCCCTTAAAACCTATTTTTTCTTAATCAAAAACATTGGAGATGTTGAACATGTACACTTAGTTGAGTCCTTATATCATATTGAAAAATACATCTTTATCCAACTCTTCAAACAAAGACCAATGAACTACCTATACAAATATTATACCTAAAGGTTTGGTTAGTTTAGGTTTTACTTTTTGCATTGCATATAGTTTATTTCTAAGCACATCATATTCAGAAGTTGCACTCGCAAAATTTCTGCATTTTCATATAGCAACATCAATAAAACAAGGTAACTATCCAATTTTATCATTCATTTGCATATAAGGGAAACAAGGTTCATTTCCTTTCTTAGATATTCGGACATGAAGTCTTTGAGGTCCTAAGGTCATTCAGTTTCAACATTACCCTGTGACAACGCTTTACGTATGGTTGGGTAGTGATTCACTATTTGAGACTTGTTAACCCAAAATCTATCGATTGCTATATCTCAAACACAATAAATCTCTAATTTACTCGAGACACCTAGTTGATCATAGGACTAGTGAGAAATCTAAAATTCTACTTCAGCGCCGCTGGGTGAACTCACAAAGTTGGTTCCCACTTTTTGGTACATCTTGATTTTTGCTAAAATCATACATTTTTTAGAAAATATAATGATTTAAGCTTTAAGAGGTCCCATTTGAAGTAATTAATTGAAGAGAGTTAAATCAAAGTCTCTTAGATCAAAATTTCTTGGATAGAACCTCTCTACTTCTGAATCATACTTGCAATGGAGTCTCCTTTGCATCTATCAAATGCTGATAAAAAAACCAATTTTACATTAGCTTTTGGGGGTTCAAATTAATTCATTTAAAACCTTTTTTTAAAATTATTTAGTCCTTATTATAAGCTTTCCAAATAGTATATCTTTTAATATATTTAATTTCATTAATATATTTTTATTTTATTTCTTATGAATGTAGGTTTTTCACCGAGCATGAACTTCTTTGTTCAATGCATTGGGAAAAATAATAAACTAACTCAAAAAAGTTTTGAAAAATATCTATGCACTAGGTATTGATGTTTTCTTTCTAACAAAAAAAATAAAATTGAATTTTGATATGTATAGAACAAGTTATGTGTTCAAACGTACACCTATATCTAAATTATAATTAGTCAAATTTCAAAACTTAATAAAATGAAAAATATTCAACATATCACTATCAAACCAACTGCATGCCCTGGGTATTGATGTTACAAACCAAAATTAAAAAGAATTAAGTTTTTATCATATATAGAAAAAAAATTATGCGTTTCGGGATACAGATCACTCTTAAAAAATGTTGTTTGTTATTAAAAACTACTTTTTGAGGGAGATGGAAAAATCAATAAAATTTTATCGAAATGTAAATTAAAAATATATATATTTAGAATCTAAAATCAAGATGCTAAAAATCACTAGTTTATATCATCTTCAAATTCTTAATGGGTTAAAAGTTATAGGTGTTAGAAAGTGAAGGTTTTTTTCAAAATATTCATCTAAGTGTCAAAGTTGGTCAAAAAGTGGGAACCAGTATTATGAGTTCACCCCGCTATAATTGTCACACCCAAGTAGGTTTCATTACTTACAAGTCAAGGCAAGAAAAAAAAAGAAAAAAAGAGAAAGGAAAATAGCTATGCCAAATATCCATCTAAAGGCAAAAGAGAAATGATATATAATTGAAATATCACGCATGCAATTGCGACAAAAAAAGATTGACTATGGGAACATACAAGTAACTCCATTAAGGCTATGAACACCTACTGGTAATGGAGAAATATTTGAGAAATTATAGGTTATAACCTCATTGGAGCTCTCAAGGCTTGCTGGCAGTGAGGCTCTATTTGGGATGCTTTTGAAGTTAGAATAATCCATGTAGCTAGTCATATAGGATGCTAAGGATCTTTAGTGAACACAAGAGTAGGAATTAACTTATCAGCACACACATGGGCAAAAGAAGATCAAAGTTTCAAGAACCAATGGGGAAGTTTTCTGCATCTCCATTTGTAAATTCTAGTCACTAAGTGTGTTGATTTGAATGTTCCAAAGGGCCTTAGGGATCGATTGATTGCTTATCTATGAAAGGTTTTGCACCTCCATTTCAATTGGTGTATTACAAATGCAAAAACAAACATAGTCAACCTTGTTCGAATAGGAAATGCAACTTCATCCTGCATATTGCATTCACATAGGTCATGTCAAAAATTCATTTGTTTCCACATACATTCTATAGATCATCATGTCATACAGGTCTGCACATTGAAGGCATAACTGAAAAAATCCTAAAAAATCAAATAATTTCCTGAAAAAATCCTAAAAATCATACAAAGTCCTAAAAATCATCCAAAAAAATTCAAATATGATCTTGAAAAAATCATCCAAAAACATTCCAAAAAAAAAACATTGAAAAACTCAAAATCCAAAAACATCTACAAAACAATCCTTCAAAAATCAAAAACATCTGCGAAACAATCCTTCAAAAATAAAAAACATCTAGAAAATGTCCTGAAAAAATCATTCAAAAACATTCAAATAGCAATCTACATAATCCAAAACATTGAAAAAGCTCTTGGAAAAGAACTAAAAATCAGAAAAATGAATCAATCAAAAAACTTCAAATAAAATGTCTTGTGAGAAATAAATACCCTAGCAGATATCTAGCAAACACTTCACAGGAAGTTAACAAAGAATACGAGGATCCAGTCAAACATTTGCAATCAACTGATCAAACTGTCTTATCAATCGTATATTATCCATATCAAGTGATCATTATCTTGTCTTAAATAGAAGAGGATACACTCGAAATCAGATAGGTCAGTCTTAAACGAGGTCTGCAACTTTATGAGATCAGACATTATCAACCATCGCACCAAGCAACTAAGAACGAAGGCACAAGGTTTAGTATAGCTGCTGAATTTTTTCTGGTTCAGTCTTTATCTTTTATCATTTGGTGATAGATATTTTTACTATGCTACTCAGGGATGTCCACAAGTGACTAGAGGAGCCATGATGAGCATTATCTTTTTCTTTGTTTGTTGCTTGTATGCTACGTGTTTGTTTCTTCAATAAGATATCTTTGCATCTTGGTTCCTTATACCCTGATGTGCTAAGCTTCATTGTTCATAATAAGGCTCAATCATGAATATATATTGCGCAATAAAATAAATGACACAGGTTTGTGATTTTCAATTTCATTTTCATTTTCATCTCATTTGTTTATTGCTAGTTTGTTGATTCTTCTCTCATCGTCTCTTTCTTAATCATTTTCTATCATCTAACATTGTTCTATTTCATTCACTCATATTCTATCTCAATATCATATTCACATCACCTATCTCTATCTCTAATCAACTAACTATCCCTTCATCTCACATTCTTCTTTTTTTGAGAGATCATTCATGTCTTTAATGCACAAACAATCTCTCAAGGAGGTATTACACCCTAAGTATCACCGGGGCATACTGGGGCAGAATTTTTTCTTTTCTTTCAAACAATATTATTTCGACATTGTCTCAAAGAGGGGCAAATGTAGACACCTAAAAATATCTCATTGATCATGTACTAACTATTCCTCTAATTGATTAAATAATTATTTAATTATTTAATTATTTAATTATTTAATTAAGTTAATTAATCTTATTCTTCTATATCGCATTTCCTCATAATCTTACTAATTATTCTATTTTCCTATTCTATCATCATTTAATCATTTTAATCATTTCCTAAATGTTAATTAAATATTTATTATTTAATTAATTATGGTTAATTCTCCAATTTAAATAATCTTTATTATTTATATAAATTACTAATTTTTTAATTTGTATCTCTAATCATCTAATCATTCAACCCTTTTATAAATATTAATTAAATATTTATTATTTAATTAATTATGATTTAATCCTTTAAATTAGATAATCTTTATCATTTAATTAAATTCCATTTCTAAATAATTAAATAGTTTCTTTAAATTATTTAATTAACTAATTAATTCTTCCATTTTCAAATCCCCAAATTCTAATTTCATTTAATTTCATATTCTTCTTATTTCTTCCAAATTCAATTACATGTGCATGATTTCAAAAACCAAATTGAAAATCAAAGTCAAGTTCTAAATATATTCAAATGCTAAATTGAATTAATAAATTCAATTATTTGAATTAAAATCTCATGCAAAGATTAAATTAAAAATCTAAATCTAAAAGCAAGCAAATGCTGAATTAATTAATTCAATCATTTATCTCTTCAACTTCTATTTCCATCTTCCAGTCTGCTTTTTCTAAATTAAGCTCTCTATGTCATCTTCTTTATTTCCACCAACTATTCTTTTTCTTCCCTCAATCAGCTTTTTCTACATCAGTTAACTCAATTAATCTATTCCATCTATTGAGTTTCACTCCTTCAATCAATAGTTCAACTATCAATTTTCATGTGAGCTCATTTGAGTTCCACCTCTTGATCATTCTATTCCACCTTTCAATCAATCTTCTCTAATTTTTTATAAATTGAGCATCCAATCTCCATTATCAATAATAACGAACTTTGAATCTTTGTGTCACTTCCAGGTTACCAGCACAATATCTGAGAGCCATTATACCACAGAGAGGAGAAGAGAAATGGAAGCAATATGCGATCTTGGGATAGGGAGTTTTGATTATTTTAATTCCTATTAGCTTGATTGCGTTATTTCATTGTCTTATGTGTTAGACTCTTTGGTTAGAAGGGATTCATGATTTCCATTTTGCTTTTAATTGATTACTTGTTTGTAAGATGAATTTTACATGTACACATTTTGGTAAACCTGACGTGAAACACAACTAACTTACCTTCTCTATTCTTTGTGTAATTTTTGCATTTTTTTTAACAGATTTCGCATGGATTTCGAGAACAGATATTCTGTCACACAATCATGAGTACATCATCCCACAATTTTATAGACAACATCATGTATTTGACCCCTCAGTTTCGTGCATTCACTCTGATAGGGTTAAGCAATTGCCCTGTCCAGATCACGCAATCACCCTTTCTGGATCACGCATCCGTAGGGTTAATTGTGGTTTAATTTTTTCTTTGGTCTGTTATTTGTTCTATTCAATTCTACCTCAAATTGGGTTGACTTGGGATCAAATGGCTTTTATTTCATGATTTGATTATAACAGTTTATGGTAAGAAAAGTTCAATTCAGGATTTCAAGTGCAAGGATGAAACAACAAAGAAGAGAAGCCAAATGCTATCAAAAGGTTATCTAGGCAGAAAAATTGATACAGGATTCAAAAGTACAACTGGCCTTTAATAGATATAATAGCTTAGTTATTTCTTATCAAGTTAAATATGATTTAATCAATATTGAATGGATGATGAGAGATTTGGCTAGGGCTTCACAATTGGTTTTGCAGGTTCCTGATTGGGTTTAGTTTTATTATTTTTTTAAGCTTTTAACTTTTGTTGTTGTCTTCTTGTCTATCACACAATCGACCTACTAGTGCTATGCAATTGATCAAATATCATCATGCATTTGGTCTGTCAGAATTACGCATTCACTCTATAAAGCTCATGCATTCAGTCTATAAGTATCACACAATCGCATAGGTAGAATTACGCATTTGTTTCTATCAAGTTTTGAGTTTTTTTTTTTTCTGTTAGTTTGGTTTTACTACTAATCTTCTATTTACAACTTGTGGCAGATTTGCAGAAAGGATTAGATTAGTATTTTTTGCATGCACACTTCACACTTCATTTTTAGTGCTTAAAATCAACAATAGTTAAAATGGACATGCATGGATAATCTCACACTTCGTTGTTGGTGCTTAAAATGAACATGGGTCAAAATGGACATTCATGGATAATCTCACACTTCGTTGTTGGTGCTTAAAATGAACATGGGCTAAAATTGACATGCATGTATCTCACACTTGGTTTTTGGTGCTTAAAATCAACAAATGGTTAAAATTGACATGTATGCCTTCATACTTGGATTTGGTGTTTAAAATAGACATGCACATGTGTATCTAACACCTAAATTTGGGCTATAAAACAAACATGAATCACGCTGCATTAGATTAAATCATTTTTCATTTTCTTAAGGTAAAGAACTTTTTATTGTGTCTCGGGTGGACCTACTATTGCTCTAATTCACTTTCCGCTTGCCTTCAGGGTCTTGGGAGAAAGAAGGAAGGCGACAACAATGTCCAAATTTTATTTTATTCTACATAGTGAGGGGCATCTTTGAATGGGGATTTCATCACCCCATAAAGGTACTTCAAATTGGGATGCATTGGGGATATTATCTCTCCCAGCGTACTCTCAAGCAAGTTTTTCGATCCGATATATAAATATACTAGTCAGGTGGCTAGAGTGTTGATTGAATTTGATATATGTTGGGGCATTCCCTACACTAATAAGCTCAACTAAAGCCTTAAGTGGCTTTCTCTGAGAATCCATCATTGGATCAGGATCCCTCAAAACCTAATTCTAAGAACCAATTTAGCTGCCAAAAATCCTACATTCAGTGGTTCAGGGAGAGCAAATCGTACCCCATAGATACCCTTCATGTACCTTATAGTATGATATAGGAATCCCTCAGCTATAAGATCCTAGAATCTTTGGGGTAAGAGAGATTGGCATTCCCAAGAAGTGTGTGTCGTGGAGTGGAGCCAGTGCTGCTAGACTCTCTATCTGTTCATTTTGTCTCAGTATTTCATAAAGGCCTCACTGAATGGTGTCCACTATCAAGCCTAAGATTGTATTCCATTCTTTTTTATGTATCAATGTGCTAGACTATTATTGAGTTAGTCCCTTGGGCTATTTCAAGCCCTATCCCACGTGTCTCCGAATTTTCCAAGATTGTATGAAAATTGAGTCAGTTAGCTATACATACCTACCAACAATTGTTCTCAGATTTGGAAAACTACAAAACATTGTCCTACACATGAAGTTATGGAAAAAAAAGTTTATTTTGAAACCAAAACTCAAAAGTCCTTACATATGTGTGACACTCAGTAGTCTTTTACATAGTCTTTTGCATAGTCCCACTTACATCCTCATTATCATCCTACACCTTTTGCAAAGTCCCACTTTGGTTGTATTAGTCTGTCATCATTTGCATAATCATCCTAGAAATTCATACCCCAAACATCCAAAATACAATTAGAGGATCAATAAAACTCAACCTCAACTCAAACAAGTTGGTCAAGTTCAATCAAACATTGTCACAATCAAAGAAATGGAAAAAATATCTTACATTTTGGGATCCTAGGTCCAAACCAAACAAGAAAACATCATGGATTCTAATTATACATTTCATAGGGAAGGTGGAGGATTCATCCCTTCCATTCCTATTCCATCGCCATCCATAAAAATATTAGCTCAACAAATCAAAACTTTGCAACAACAAGTGATAGACATGGCTAGTCCTGACAACCATAGGGGCTGGTTAGAAAACATGATGAGAGAAGTGACGACCATGAGGGGATCAGTATCAGTCCAACATTCTTATTCTTGTGAGACCATTCTAACATGCCAACCTTCATTCTTCAACAAAATCATTCCTACCTCAATTCAACCAACATTAGAGTCATGCAAACCTTCTTTTTCTTTAAACCCACTACATGAATCATACCAATCACATCAACCCAACATTCAAAGTACCTCTTTCAACCAAAATCAAACACCATTCACCCAAATTCCAAATTAAAATTCATATCAACCCAACATTCAAACCTTGTTCAACCAAAATCAAACCCCATTCAACCAAATTCCAAATCAAAATTTATATCAACCCAACATTCAAACCTCGTTCAACCAAAATCAAACCTATTTCAACCAAAGTCCAAATCAAAATTCACACCAACCCAACATTCAAACCTTTTTTGAGAAAAATCAAACCCCTTTCAACCAAAGTCCAAATCAAAATTCATTTAACCAAAATCAAACAACATTCACCCAAAATCAAACATCTTTCACCCAAAATCATATCCCAAATCAAACATATCTATCCACCATTTCATTATCCCTTGAAGTCACACAAAACCAATCCATGCCATTTCTATCTAATAACAAAACCTCCCAAGGGGTATCAAGAGCACAAATCCAATCTAATTCATGTCATGATTCAGAGGATCTCATTCAAAATCCTTCTTCATCACGCCAAAATGTTGAAACATTCCAACAATCTCCCATGCATTTCCAAACTCCTTCCCTGTGTCAAGAGGATGATACAAAATCAGAAGAAATGAGTTTTGAAACAAACAAAGATCAAGAAGAACCACTTCCATCCTACCCAATTTTTGATCAAGATCCCACCGACGAAGAATCTTATCATAATCCACTCACTCTTTTCTATTCCAATCATAATGACACCCTTCCATCTCAAGAACATAGTGTCCTTTAGGCAAGATCAAGACATCCCTTCTATCTTTCATAATAGTCCAGTTACAAACCAAGATCAAATCATACCTTTACCTTCATGTCCTAAAATAGATCCCATTATTTCTCCAAATCTTGATCAAGGTCCCTTCATCTTGATGTCATAGTCCTCCATGTTCCTTAAAAGATTCCCTCTCAAATGAACTTTCCATTTCTCCTAGTGATCCCAACACCTCTACACAAGTTGTTCATGAACCCCTTATTAATGAAATCACCAATCCAAATCATACTACACAGAACAACTTGTGAACAATTATTTCATCATTTTGTTGAAGTACAAGCATAACACTGACTAATGAGATCAAGGTCTAGTTGACTTCATCATCCTCTTCAAGTGCATCAATAAAAAAAGGCATAACACCCGCTCATGTCACAACTTCACAACTAGAATCAATTTGCCTCATACACCCACACTTGATAGACTGGGGGCAAGAGAATCTACCACAATTGGATTTCTTTGAAAATTTTAAGGCTATAGCTAAATTAATGGGTTCCAAAGATAGATTTCCCTCTGATGATCCATAAAATCCAAAAACTAATAAAATCAACATTGGAGATTTTGAACATGTACACTTAGTTGAGTCCTTATATCGTATTGAAAAATACATCTTTATCCGACTCTTCAAACAAAGACCAATGAACTACCTACACAAATATTATACCTAAATGTTGGGTTAGTTTAGGTTTTACTTTCCTCATTGCATATCATTTTATTCAAAGCATTGCACTGCATATAGTTTATTTCTAAGTACATCATATTCAGAAGTCACATTCACAAAATTTCCGCATTTTCATATAGCAACATCAATAAAACAAGGCAATTGTCCAAGTTTATAATTCCTTTGCATCTAAGGGAAACAAGAGTAATTTCATTTCTTAGATATTCAGACATGAAGTCTTTGAGGTCCTAAGGTCATTCATTTTCAACATTACCCTATGACGACGCTTTACATATGGTTGGGTAGTGATTCACTATTTGAGACTTGTTAACCCAAAATCTATCGATTGCTATATCTCAAATAGAATAAATCTCCAATTTACTCGAGACAACTAGTTGATCATAGGACTAGTGAGAAATCTAAAATTCTACTTCAACGCCACTGTAATTGTCACACCCAAGTAGGGTTCATTACTTACAAGTCAAGGCAAGAAAATTAAAAAAGAAAGAAAAAGGAAAAATGCTATGCCAAATATCCATCTAAAGGCAAAAAAGCAATGATATATAACAGAAATATCATGCATGCAATTTTGAAAAAAAAAGATTGACTATGGGAACAAACAAGTAACTCCATTAGGGCTATGAACACCTACTGGCAATGGAGCAATATTTGAGAAATTATAGTCTATAACCTCGTCGGAGCTCTCAAGGCTTGCTGGCAACGAGGCTCTATTCGGGATGCTTTTGAAGTTAGAATAATCCATGTAGCTAGTCATATAGGATGCTAAGGATCTTTAGTGAACATAAGAGAAGGAATTAACTCATCTGCACACACATGGGCAAAAGAAGATCAAAGTTTCAAGAACCAATGGGGAAGTTTTCCGCATCTCCATTTGTAAATCCTGGTCACTAAGTGTGTTGATTTGAATGTTCCAAAGGGCCTTAGGGATCGATTGACTGCTTATCTATGAAAGGTTTTCCACCTCCATTTTAATTGGTGTATTACTAATTCAAAAACAAACACAGTCAACCTTGTTTGAATAGGAAATGCATCTTCATCCTACATATTGCATTCACATAGGTCATGTCAAAAATTCATTTGTCTCCACATACATTCTGCAGATCATCATGTCATACAGGTCTGCACATTGGGGGCATAACTGAAAAAATCCTAAAAAATCAAACAATGTGCTGAAAAAATCCTAAAAATCATACGAAGTCTTGAAAATCATCCAAAAAACATTCAAATACGATCCTAAAAAAATCGTCCAAAAACATTCAAAAAAAAACATTGAAAAATTCAAAATCCAAAAACATCCATATAATGTCCTGAAAAAATACCAAAAACATCTCCAAAACAATCCTTCAAAAATCAAAAACATCTACAAAATGTCCAGAAAAAATCATTCAAAAACATTCAAATAGTGATCTACATAATCCAAAACATCAAAAAATCTCTTGGAAAAGAACTAAAAATCGGAAAAGTCAATGAATCAAAAAACTTGCAATTAAATGTATTGTGAGAAACAAATACCCTAGCAGATATCCAGCAAACACTTCGCACGAAGTTAACAAAGGATACCATGATCCAGTCAAACATTTGCAATCAACTGATCAAACTGTCTTATCAATCATATTTTATCTATATCAAGTGATCATTATCTTGTCTTAAATAGAAGAGGACACACTCAAAATCAGATAGGTCAGTGTTAAATGGGGTCCGCAACTTTATGAGGTCAGACATTATCAACCATCACATCAAGCAACTAAGAACAAAGGCACAAGGTCAGTATAGTTGGTGAATTTTCTTTGGTTCAGTCTTTATCTTTTATCATTTGGCGATAGATATTTTTCATATGGTACTCAGGGATGTCCACAACTAACTAGAGGAGCCATGATGGGCATTATCTTTTTCTTTGTTTGTTGCTTGTCTGCTACATGTTTGTTTCTTCAATGAGATATCTTTACATCTTAGTTCCTTATATCCTGATGTTCTAAGCTTCATTGTTCATAATAAGGCTCAGTGATGAATATATATTGTGCAATAAAATAAATGACATAGGGTCGTGATTCATTCAATTTTATTTTCATTTTCATCTTATCTATTTCTTGCTAGTTTGTTGATTCTTCTCTCATCATCTATTTCTTAATCATTTTCTTTCATCTACCATTGTTCTATTTCATTCTAAGGTTCATTCTCTCATATTCTATCTCAATATCATATTCACATCACCTATCTCTATCTCTAATCAACTAACTATCCATTCATCTCACATTCTTCTTTTTTCGAGAGATCATTCATGTCTTTAATGTAGAAACAATCTCTTGAGCGGGCATTACACCCTAAGTATCACTGGGGCATACTGGGGGAGAATTTTTTTATTTTCTTTGAAACAACATCATTTCGACATTGTCTCAAAGAGGGACAAATGTAGACACCTAAAAATGTCTCATTGATCATGTACTAATTATTCCTCTAATTGATTAGATAATTTTTAATTGTTTAATTAAGTTAATTAATCTTGTTCTTCTATTTTGTATTTCCTCATAATCTTACTAATTATTCTATTTTGCTATTCTATCATCATTTAATCATTTTAATCATTTCTTAAATGTTAATTAAATATTTATTATTTAATTAATTATTATCAATTCCCCAATTTAAATAATCTTTATTATTTAAATAAATTACTAATTTTTCAATTTCTATCTCTAATCATCTAATCATTCAACCCTTTTCTAAATATTAATTAAATATTAATTATTTAATTAATTATGATTTAATCCTTTAAATTAGATAATCTTTATCAGTTAATTAAATTCCATTTCTAAATAATTAAATAGTTTCTTTAAATTATTTAATTAACAAATTAACTCTTGCATTTCCAAATCCCCAAATTCTAATTTAATTTAATTTCATATTCTTCTAATTTCTTCCAAATTCAATTACATGTGCATGATTTCAAAAACCAAATTGAAAATCAAAGTCAAGTTCTAAATATATTCAAATGCTAAATTGAATTAATAAATTCAATAATTTGAATTAAAAATCTAAATCTAAATGCAAGCACATGCTAAATTAATTAATTCAATCAATTAATTAATTCAATCATTTATCTCTTCAACTTCTATTTCCATCTTTTAGTTAGCTTTTTCTAAATTAAGCTCTCTATGTCATCTTCTTTATTTCCACGAATTATTCTTTTTCTTCCCTCAATCAGCTTTTTCTCAATCAGTTAACTCAATTAATCTATTCCATCTATTGAGTTTCACTCCTACAATCAATAGTTCATGTATCAATTTTCATGTGAGCTCACCTGAGTTCCATCTCTTGATCAATTTGTTCCAACTTTCAATCAATCTTCTCCAATTTTCTATTAATTGAGCATCCAATCTCCATTTTCAATAATCATGAACTTTGAATCTTTGTGTCACTTGTAGGTTACCAGCGCAATATCTGAGAGCCATCATACCACAAAGAGGAGAAGAGAAATGGAAGCAATATACAATCTTGGGATAGGGAGTTTTTATTTGATTTGATTATTTTAGTTCCTATTAGCTTGATTGTGTTATTTCATTGTCATATTTGTTAGATTCTTTGTTTAGAAGGGATTTGTGATTTCCCTTTTGCTTCTAATTGATTACTTGTTTTTAAGATGAATTTTACATGTACACATTTTGGTGAACCCGACATGAAACACAACTAACTTACCTTATCTGTTCTCTGTGTAATTTTTGCAGGTCGTACTGATTTTTGCATTTTTTTTATAGATTTTGCACAGATTTCAAGAGCAGATATTCCATCACGTAATGGTGAGTACATCATCCTGCAATCGCATAGACAACATAGTGCATTCGACCCCTCAAGGTCATGCATTCACTCTGATAGGTTTATGCAATCACCTTGTCCAGATCACACAATCGCCCTTTCTGGATCACGCATCCTCAGGGTTAATTGTTGTTTAATTTTTTCTTCCATTTGTTATTTGTTCTATTTAATTCTATCTCAAATTGGGTTAACCTGGGATCAAATTTTTTTTATTACATGATTTGATTATAATAGTTTATGGCAAGAAAAGTTCAGTTCAGGATTTTAGGTGCAAGAAGGATGAAACAACAAAGAAGAGAAGCCAAACGCTATCAAAAGGTTCTCGAGGCAGAAAAATTCATATAGGATTCGAAAGAACAACTGGCCTTTGATAGATATAATACCTTAGTTCTTTCTTATCAAGTTAAATATGATCTAATCAATATTGAATGGATGATGAGAGATTTGGCAAGGGCTTCACAATTGGTTTTGCAGGTTTGTAATCGGGTTTAGTTTTCTTATTTTTTTTTGTTTTTAACTTTTGTTGTTGCTTGCTTGTCTGTCATGTAATCGACCTATTAGTGCTACGCAATCGATCAGATATCATCATGCATTCTGTCTGTCAGAATTATGCATTCACTCATATTCTATCTCAATATAATATTCACATCACTTATCTCTATCTCTAATCAACTAACTATCCCTTCATCTCACATTCTTCTTTTTTTGAGAGATCATTCATGTCTTTAATGCACAAACAATCTCTCGAGGGGGCATTACACCCTAAGTATCACTAGGGCATACTAGGGAAGAATTTTTTATTTTCTTTGGAACAACATTGTTTCGACATTGTCTCAAAGAGGGACAAATGTAGACACCTAAAAATGTCTCATAGATCATGTACTAATTATTCTTCTAATTGATTAAATAATTCTTTAATTATTTAATTAGGTTAATTAATCTTATTCTTCTATTTCATATTTCCTCATAATCTTACTAATTATTCTATTTTCCTATTCTATCATCATTTAATCATTTTAATCATTTCCTAAATGTCAATTAAATATTTATTATTTAATTAATTCTAGTTAATTCCCCAATTTAAATAATCTTTATTATTTAAATAAATTACTAATTTTTCAATTTCTATCTCTAATCATCTAATCATTCAACCCTTTTCTAAATATTAATTAAATATTTATTATTTAATTAATTATGATTTAATCCTTTAAATTAGATAATCTTTATCATTTAATTAAACTCCATTTCTAAATAATTAAATAGTTTCTTTAAATTATTTAATTAACTAAGTAATTTTTCCATTTCTGAATCCCCAAATTCTAATTTCATTTAATTTCATAGTCTTCTAATTTCTTCCAAATTCAATTACATGTGCATCATTTCAAAAACCAAATTGAAAATCAAAGTCAAGTTCTAAATATATTCAAATGCTAAATTGAATTAATAAATTCAATTATTTGAATTAAAATCTCATGCAAAGATTAAATTAAAAATCTAAATCTAAATGCAAGCACATGCTAAATTAATTAATTCAATCACTTAATTAATTCAATCATTTATCTCTTCAACTTCCATTTCCATCTTTCAATTAGCTTTTTCTAAATTAAGCTCTCTATGTCATCTTCTTTATTTCCACCAATTATTCTTTTTCTTCCCTCAATCATCTTTTTTCCAATCAATTAAATCAATTAATTTATTCCATCTATTGAGTTTCACTCCTACAATCAACTATTTAACTATCAATTTTCATGTGAGCTCACCTGAGTTCCACCTCTTGATCAATTTGTTCCACCTTTCAATCAATCTTCTCCAATTTACTATAAATTGAGCATCCAAACTCCATTTTCAATAATCACAAACTTTGAATCTTTGTGTCACTTGCAGGTTACCAGCACAATATCTAAGAGTCATCATACTGTAGAGAGGAGAAGAGCAATGGAAGCAATATGCGATCTTGGGATAGGGAGTTTTGATTTGATTTGAATATTTTAATTCCTATTAGCTTGATTGTGTTATTTCATTGTCTTATTTGTTAGATTCTTTGGTTAGAAGGGATTCACGATTTCCATTGTGCTTCTAATTGATTACTTATTTTTAAGATAAATTTTACATGTACACATTTTGGTGAACCCGACGTGAAACAGAGCTAACTTACCTTCTTTGTTCTCTATGTAATTTTTGTCTTTTTTTTAATAGATTTCGCATGGATTTCGACAACAGATATTCCATCATGCAATCATGAGTACATCATTTCACAATCGTATAGACAACATCATGCATTCGACCCCTCAGGGTTACACATTCACTCTGATAGGGTTACACAATCGCCCTGTTCAGATCACCCAATTGTCCTTTCTGGGTCATGCATCTGTAGGGTTAATTGTTGTTTAATTTTTTCTTTCATCAATTATTTGTTCTGTTTAATTCTATCTCAAATTGGGTTAACCTAGGATCAAATTGCTTTTATTTAATGATTTGATCATAACAGTTTATGGAAAGAAAAGTTTAGTTCAGGATTTTAGGTGCAAGAAGGATGAAACAACAAAGAAGAGAAGCCAAACACTATCAAAAGGTTCTCGAGGCAGAAAAATTCATATAGGATTCGAAAGAACAACTGCCCTTTGATAGATATAATACCTTAGTTCTTTCTTATTTTTTTTAGTTTTTAACTTTTGTTGTTGTCTACTTGTCTATCACGCAATCGACATGTTAGTGCTACGCAATCGATCAGATATCATCATGCATTCAGTCTATCAGAATTACGCATTCGGTCTATAAGTATCACCCAATCGCACAGGTAGAATTACGCATTCGTTTCTGTCAAGTTTTGAGTTTCTATTTTTTGTTAGTTTGGTTTTACTACTAATCTTTTGTTTACAGCTTGTGGTGGATTTATAGAAAGGATTAGATTAGTATTTTTTGCATGCACACTTCACACTTCATTTTTATTGCTTAAAATCAACAACAGTTAAAATGGGCATGCATGGATAATCTCACACTTCGTTGTTGGTGCTTAAAATGAACATGGGTTAAAATGGACATGCATAGATAATCTCACAATTCGTTGTTGGTGCTTAAAATGAACATGGGCTAAAATTAACATGCATGTATCTCACACTTGGCTTTTAGTGCTTAAAATCAACAAATGGTTAAAATTGACATGTATGCCTTCATACTTGGATTTGGTCTTTAAAATAGACATGCACATGCATATCTAACACCTAAATTTGGGCTATAAAATGAACATAAATCAGGCTGCATTAGATTAAATCATTTTTCATTTTCTTAATGTAAAGAACTTTTTATGGTGTCTGGGGTGGAGCTACTGTTGCACTAACCGACTTTCCACCCGCCTTTGGGGTCTTGGGAGAAAGAAGGAAGTTGACAAGGATGTCCAAATTTTATTTTATTCTACATAGTGAGGGGTATCTTTGATTGGGGAGTTCATCGCCTAACAAAGGTACTTCAAATTGGGATGCATTGTGGATATCATCTCTCCCAGTATACTCTCGAGTAGATTTTTCAAGCCGCTATATAAATATATTGGTCAAACGGCTAGAGTGTTGACTGAATTCAACGTATGTGGGGGCCTTCCTTGCACTGATAAGCTCAACTAAAGCCTTAAGTGCCTTTCTCTGAGAATCCATTGTTGGATCAGGACCCCTCAAAACCTAATACTAAGAACCAATTTAGTTGCCAAAAATTGTACATTTAGTGGTTCCGGGAGTGCGGATCGTACCGCATAGATACCCTTCATGTACCTTACACTATGATACAGGAATCCCTTGGCTATAAGATCCTTGAATCTTTGGGGTAAGAGAGACTGGCATGCCTGAGAAGTGTGTGCCATGGAGTGGAGCGAGTGCTTCCAGACTCTCTGTCTGTTCATCTTGTCTCAGTATTTCGTAAGGGCCTCACCGAATGGTGTCCACTATTCAGCTTAAGATGTTATAACATTCTTTTTTATGTATCGATGTGCTAGACCAGTATTGAGTTAGTTCCTTGAGCTATTTCAGGCCCTATCCCACGTATCTCTGAATTTTCTGAGATTTTATGAAAATTGAGTCAGTAGGCTATACATACCTACCAGAAATTGTTCTTAGATTTAGAAAACTACAAAACATTGTCCTACACATGAAGTTACAGAAAACAAAGTCCATTTTGAAACCAAAACTCAAAAGTCCTTACATACTTGTGAGACTAGGTAGTCTTTTACATAGTCTTTTGCATAGTCCCACTTACATCCTCATTATCGTCCTACACCTTTTGCAAAGTCCCACTTTGGTTTGTATTAGTATGTCATCATTTGCATAATCATCCTAGAAATTCATACCCCAAACATCCAAAATACAATCAGAGGATCAATAAAACTCAACCTCAACTCAAACAAGTTGGTCAAGTTCAATCAAACATTGTCACAATCAAAGAAATGGAAAAAATATCTTACATTTTGGGATCCTAGGTCCAAACCAAAACAAGAAAACATCATGGATTGTAATTATACATTTCATAGGGAAGGTGGAGGATTCATCCCTTCCATTCCTATTCCATCACCATCCATAAAAATATTAGCTCAACAAATCAAAACTTTGCAACAACAAGTGACAGACATGGCTAGTCCTGACAACCATAGGGGCTGGTTAGAAAACATGATGAGAGAAGTGATGGCCATGAGGGGATCAATATTAGGCCAACATTCTTATTCTTGTGTGAAGATTCTAACATGCCAAACTTCATTCTTCAACAAAATCGTTCCTACCTCAGTTCAACCAACATTAGAATCATGTAAACCTTCTTTTTCTTTCAATCCACTACATCAATCATACCAATCACATCAACCCAACATTCAAAGTACCTCTTTCAACCAAAATAAAACCCCATTCAAGAAAATTACAGATCAAAATTCATATCAACCCAACATTCAAACCTCGTTCAACCAAAATCAAACCCCATTCAACTAAATTCCAAATAAAAATTCATATCAACCCAACATTCAAACCTTGTTCAGCCAAAATCAAACCCATTTCAACCAAAGTTCAAATCAAAATTCACACCAAACCAACATTCAAACCTCTTTCAAGAAAAATCAAACCCCATTCAACCAAAGTCCAAATCAAAATTCATTTAACCAAAATCAAACAACTTTCACCTAAAATCAAACATCTTTCACCCAAAATCAAATACCTTTCAACCAAAGCTCAAATCAACCATATCTATCCACCATTTCATTATCCCTTGAAGTCACACAAAACCAATCCATTCCATCTCTATCTAATAACACAACCTTCCTAGGGGTATCCATAGCACAAATCCAATCAAATTCATGTCATGATTCAGAGGATCTCATTCAAAATCCTTCTTCATCACACCAAATTGTTGAAACATTCCAACAATCTCCCATGCATTTCCAAATTCCTTCCCATGTCAAGAGGATGATACAAAATTAGAAGAAATGAGTCTTGAAACAAATAAAGATCAAGAACAACCACTTCCATCCTACCCAATTTTTGATCAATATCCCACCGACCAAGAATCTTATGATGATCCCCTCACTCTTTTCTATTCCATTCATAATGACACCCTTCCATCTCAAGCAAATAGTTTCCTTTCAAGTCCCATCCAACATCCACCTCCTAAGAAAGATCAAGACATCCCTTCTATCCTTCATAATAATCCACTTACAAACCAAGATCTAATCATACCTTTACCTTCATGTCCTCAACAAGATCCCATTATTTCTCCAAATCCTGATCAAGGTCCCTCCATCCCTTCATCTCCATGTCATAGTCCTCCATGTTCCTCACAAGATTCCCTCTCAAATGAACTTTCAATTTCTCCTAGTGATCCCAATACCTTTACACAAGTTGGTCATGAACCCCTTATTAATGAAATCACCAATCCAAAATAAACTACACAGAACAACTTGTCAACAATTATTTCATCATCTTGGTCAAGTACAAGCATAACACCAACTAATGAGATCAACGTCCGGTTGACTTCATCATCCTATTCAAAATTATCAACTTCAGAACTAGAATCAATTTGCCTCATACACCCACACTTGATAGACTGGGGGCAAGAGAATCTACCACAATTGGATTTCTTTGAAAATTTTAAGGCTATAGCTGAATTCATGGGTTCCAGAGAGGGATTTCCCTCTGATGATCCAAAAAATCCAAAAACTAATAAAATCAACATTGGAGATGCTGAACATGTACACTTAGTTGAGTCCTTATATCGTATTGAAAAATACATCTTTATCCGACTCTTCAAATAAAGACCAATGAACTACCTACACAAATATTATACCTCAAGGTTTGGTTAGTTTAGGTTTTACTTTCTGTATTGCGTATCATTTTATTCAAAGCACTGCACTACATATAATTTATTTCTAAGTACATCATATTCAGAAGTCGCATTCGCAAAATTTTTGCATTTTTATATAGCAACATCAATAAAACAAGGCAACTATCCAAGTTTATCATTCATTTGCATCTAAGGGAAACAAGGGTCACTTCCTTTCTTAGATATTTGGACATGAAGTCTTTGAGGTCCTAAGGTCATTCATTTTCAACATTACCCTATGACGATGCTTTACATATGGTTGGGTAGTGATTCACTATTTGAGACTTGTTAACCCATAATCTATCGATTTCTATATCTCAAGCACAATAAATCTATAATTTACTTGAGACACCTAGTTGATCATAGGACTAGTGAGAAATCTAAAATTCTACTTCACCATCGTTGTAATTGTCACACCCAAGTAGGTTTCATTACTTACAAGTCAAGGCAAGAAAATAAAAAAAATAAAAAGGAAAAGAGCTATGCCAAATATCCATCTAAAGGAAAAAGAACAATGATATATAACTAAAATATCATGCATGCAATTGGGACAAAAAAAGATTGACTATGGGAACATACAAGTAACTCCATTAGGGCTATGAATGCCTTTTGGCAATGGAGCAATATTTGATAAATTACAGTCTATAACCTTGTTTGAGCTCTCATGGCTTGCTGTCAGCGAGGCTCTATTTGGGATGCTTTTGAAGTTGGAATAACCCATGTAGCTAGTCGTATAGGATGCTAAGGATCTTTAGTGAACACAAGAGCAGGAATTAACTCATCTGCACACACATGGGCAAAAGAAGATCAAAGTTTCAAGAACCAATGGGGAAGTTTTCCGCATCTCCATTTGTAATTCCCAGTCACTAAGTGTGGTGATTTGAATGTTCCAAAGGGCCTTAGGGATCGATTGATCACTTATCTATGAAAGGTTTTGCACCTCCATTTCAATTGGTGGATTACAAAATTAAAAACAAACAAAGTCAACCTTGTTCGAATAGGAAATGCATCTTCATCCTACATATTGCATTCACATAGGTGATGTCAAAAATTCATTTGTCTCCACATACATTCTGCAGATCATCATGTCATACAGGTCTGCACATTGGGGGTATAAATGAAGAAATCCTAAAAAATCAAACAATGTCCTGAAAAAATCCTAAAAATCATACAAAGTCCTGAAAATCATCCAAAAAACATTCAAATACGATCTTGAAAAAATCATCCAAAAACATTGAAAAACTCAAAATCCAAAAACATCCATCTAATGTCCTAATAAAATACCAAAAGCATCTGCAAAACAATCCTTCAAAAAAAAATAACATTTGCAAAATGTGCAGAAAAAATCATTCAAAAACATTCAAATAGCGATCTACATAATCCAAAACATCGAAAAAGCTCTTGGAAAATAACTAAAAATCAGAAAAATCAATCAATCAAAAAACTTGCAATAAAATGTCTTGTGAGAAACAAATACCCTACTTGATATCTAGCAAACACTTCGCATGAAGTTAACAAAGGATATGACGATCCAGTCAAACATTTGCAACGAACTGATCAAACTTTCTTATCAATCATATTTTATCCATATCAAGTGATCATTATCTTGTCTTAAATGGAAGAGGATACACTCAAAATCAGATAGGTCAGTCTTAAACGAGGTCCGAAACTTTATGAGATCAAACATTATTAACCATCACATTAAGCAACTAAGAACAAAGGCACAAGGTCAGTATAGCTGCTGAATTTTGTCTGGTTCAATATTTATCTTTTATCATTTGGCGATAGATATTTTTCCTATGCTACTCAACAATGTCCACAAGTGACTAGAGGAGCCTTGATGGGCATTATCTTTTTCTTTGTTTGTTGCTTGTCTGCTACGTGTTTGTTTCTTCAATGAGATATCTTTACATCTTGGTTCCTTATACCCTAATGTGCTAAGATTCATTGTTCATAATAAGGCTTAGTGATAAATGTATATTGTGCAATAAAATAAATGACACAGGTTTGTGATTCATTTAATTTCTTTTTCATTTCCATCTCATTTGTTTATTGCTAGTTTGTTGATTCTTCTCTCATTGTCTCTTTCTTAATCATTTTCTATCATCTAACATTGTTCTATTTCATTCTAAGCTTCATTCTCTCATATTCTATCTCAATATAATATTCACATCACCTATCTCTATCTCTAATCAACTAACTATCCCTTCATCTCACATTCTTCTTTTTTTGAGAGATCATTCATGTCTTTAATGCACAAACAATCTCTCGAGGGGGCATTACACCCTAAGTATCACCAGGGCATACTAGGGCAGAATTTTTTATTTTCTTTGAAACAACATCATTTCTACATTGTCTCAAAGAGGGGTAAATGTAGACACCTAAAAATGTCTCATTAATCATGTACTAATTATTCCTCTAATTGATTAAATAATTATTTAATTAAGTTAATTAATCTTATCCTTCTATTTTGTATTTCCTCATAATCTTACTAATTATTCTATTTTGCTATTCTATCATCATTTAATCATTTTAATCATTTTCTAAATGTCTATTAAATATTTATTATTTAATTAATTCTGGTTAATTCCCCAGGTTAAATAATCTTTATTATTTAAATAAATTACTAATTATTCAATTTCTATCTCTAATTATCTAATCATTCAACCCTTTTCTAAATATTAATTAAATATTTATTATTTAATTAATTTTGATTTAATCCTTTAAATTAGATAATCTTTATTGTTTAATTAAATTCCATTTCTAAATAATTAAATAGTTTCTTTAAATTATTTAATTAACTGATTAATTCTTCCTTTTCCGAATCCCCAAATTCTAATTTCATTTAATTTCATATTCTTCTAATTTCTTCCAAATTCAATTACATGTACATCATTTCAAAAACCAAATTCAAAATCAAAGTCAAGTTCTAAATATATTCAAATGCTAAATTGAATTAATAAATTTAATTATTTGAATTAAAATCTCATGCAAAGATTAATTAAAATCTAAATCTAAATGCAAGCACATGCTAAATTAATTAATTCAATCATTTATCTCTTCAACTTCTATTTCCATTTTTCAGTTAGCTTTTTCTAAATTAAGCTCTATGTGTCATCTTCTTTATTTCCACCAATTATTCTTTTTCTTCCTTCAATCATCTTTTTCTCAATCAGTTAACTCAATTAATCTATTCCATCTATTGAGTTTCACTCCTACAATCAATAGTTCAACTATCAATTTTCATGTGAGCTCACCTGAGCTCCACCTCTTGATCAATTTGTTCCACCTTTCAATCAATCTTCTCCAATTTTCTATAAATTGAGCATCCAATCACCATTCTTAATAATCACGAACTTTGAATCTTTGTGTCTCTTGCAAGTTACCAACACAATATCTAAGAGCCATCATACCACAAAGAGGAGAAGAGCAATGGACGCAATATGTGATCTTGGGATAGGGAGTTTTGATTTGATTTGATTATTTTATTTCCTATTAGCTTGATTGTGTTATTTCATTGTCTTATTTGTTAGATTCTTTTGTTAGAATGGATTCATGATTTCCCTTTTACTTCTAATTGATTACTTGTTTTTAAGATGAATTTTACATGTACACAGTTACCAGATGTTTTATGGCACCAGAATGAACTTTGTCCCTACTACTGCGGTGAATGCTTCTTATAGAATGATCAAGGAAGACACTTCATTTGACCTTTGTACCTATCTACAGAAGCAATTGTTGTTAAATCTAAAATCCATCAAACAGGACAATTCTCTTTGGTTGAGATTTGGCCAACTTCTGGTCGGTTTAATCTTCTACTTTCAAGGTTATTTCCCTGGAGTAGGTGATGTGCAGTGGTATTCTAACCTACTGGTTTCCAGGATAATCAAGGAAAGTCTTCAAGTAGTAGGAACTAGATATCTTGAGGTGGTTAACAAGTATTTTGATGAATTCAAGCGGAAAATGAGCTAGAGAATAAGGATATCTGGTGATATTGTGAAGAAGTATGAAGATGACATCTGCTTCACATTAAGGATTTATGACTGCATAATGGAAGCAGTGGAACCAAGAAAGGAAGTAGTTGAACCAATGGGGTATGAAGTGATATATGACATGTTGATCGGGTATGCCTCTACCCTACTCACCTCACCATTGGATGCCAAGAAAAAGAGAACCAGTACCTACTTAGAGAGGGTCACACCAGTTGAAGAACCAAAATAGAAAAAGGACAAAGCAGTACAATTGGTATTTTCACCAGTTACCTCTGCCAGTCTAAAAGTGACCAAGCAGTCACCATCTAAGAAGAAACCTGAGGTTATTGCTACAAAAGTCTTTAAGAGGAAGCAGAAAACCAAAACCAGCTCACTGGAGTCAGAGGACACTGAACCAAAAATACAAACCAAGAAGACAAGGGAATCAAGCAAGAAGATGAAGTCTACCAGTAATGTTCCTACAAGTTTAGTACCGGTAAATATAGATATTTCCTCTTATAAGCCAATGACATATTGTTAGAGGACAATTAAGAATATTAGGAGAAAAGATCTTGATGATTTAAAGGAATATTTTGATGATTTTATTGATAATGAGAAAGAAGAAGTAGAATAGGAAATCATTAAATATTTGTGTGTTAATGACTAGTCGCCATCTGAAATTAGATTGGTTACAACAGATTCTTTGTATAATTCTTTAGATAACAAATGGCGCATTGCCATTGAGAAAGAATAGGAGATCAGGGAGAAAATTTTTGCACAACTTTTCTGATGCTTCTAATTCAAAATTATTTGAGATAATGGATAAGAACAAAGGCCTCTTCTTCATGAGAAGGAGAAGACTCATACTAATAGAAGATAGAGCTTTTGAAGTGGAAAAGGACACACATTTACATGCTAAAGTTGTTGTTAGGTTAAACTGAGTATTTGAAGCCAATAAGAAAGGTGAATAAGAACCTAACCTATCATCAGGCCAACCGGATGAAGTGTTTGATAGTGAAGGTGAAAGAGTGATAGAACAACATATTGATGTGGATGCATTAGATAATGAGGATGTCACTCTAGATAAAGAGAAAGAGAAATAGGATAAAGAAAAAGGAGAGAAAGAGAAACAAGACAAGGAAAAAGATGAAAAAGAGAAATAGGACAAAGAGCAAGAAGAAAAAGCAAGGCAGGAAGAAAACAAGAAAAAAGAGGAAGAGAAAAAGAAAGAGTAAGATAAGAGAAAAGAAGAGGAGAAGAGAAAAGAAAAGGAGAAAAGGAAAGAAGAGGAGAAGAAGAAAGAAGAAGACAAGAGGAAGGAAGAAGCGAAGAAGAAGGAGGAAGAAAAGAAAAAGTAGGAAGATGACAAGAGGAAGGAAGAAGAAAGGAAGAAGGAGGAAGAGAAGAAAAAGCAGGAAGAGGACAAGAAGAAAGAAGAAATGGAGAAGAAGAAAGATGAGAAAAAGAAGAAAGAAGAGTATAAGAAAAAAGTAGAAGAGGAGAAGAAAGAAGAGAAGAACAAACAAGTGGAGACTCCTAAGGCAATCGGTGATCAAACCAAATAGGTTGATATCACTAGTCCTATTGATCTTCAATCAGCAGATGAGTCTGAGCTACTTCAAAGCATCAAACTTGCACAAGAGAGACTGGAAGCATTACGGAGGAAGAAGGAACTGGATGTCATACAAACTGTGGTTGACACCCTTACCAGTCTGATTCCTGGTACCAACCTCCCCAGTACCGATTTCTCTCTGTCCAAGCTTAAACTTCTTTGTACCATAGTGGAAGACCAAGTACAATTCTTGGAAGATGTTGCTGAAGCCACTACTAAGAAGAATCATGAAAAGGCACTCAACAGTGCCTTAGTCAAGAAACTGAATGAGCGTCGATCACAACTACTAAAATAGTAGAAGGGTATCAATGTTGCTATAGATGAGGGCAAATTACTTTTGAGTAAAATCTACCAACCCCATCTATTTTGTGATGATGTGCTGAAACAAAACGATAAACTCCAATCCGAGTTCCAGGCATACATCAACACCTTCAAGATGCCATATGATTCATTCACTACATATGGGCAAATGATTCATCATTATCATCTTTAGATTGCTAGGATGGACTCAGAGATCAGCAACCGGACCGGAGATTTGTAGGAGCTTCAACTGGTCTTATTTCCAAGACTGCAGATTCTTTAGAAATATTTTCTAAACCTGGAGGCTATCACAGTAACTCAAGAGATGAGTACCATTGATGCAATGGAAGAACTGGTATTTCAGATGTAGACTAAAAGTGAGGTTGCTACCTCATTACTTGAGTCATGGACATTGGCCATGAAAACTTTTATGTAGGACTTTAAATCTATTTTTGATAAGTTTCATTCCTTATTGTCATGAACATCTACTCTATTTTATTATATATGCAAAAAGGGGTTATTTTGCATTACTTTGTCATTGTTGGCAAAGGGGGAGTAGTGACAGTAAAATTTTGGTGAATGTTACCATTTCATGTATACTTTCATGTTACCATTTTGGGAAGTAGTGTACATTGTAATTTTTGCAAAAGGGATAGTGTATATGCTTAGGGGGGGTAATTTTGATTATGGCATTTTTATTGTAAAAACACTTAGATGTCAAAATATTCCTAAGTGTTGCCATCAATGCCAAAGGAGGATATTGTTGGCATTTTGATGATGTTTTGATTGTCATTGATGGACACACACGTTCTTAATGATGGACACACACTTTCTTCATGTCTGAGTTATGCTCAACCGGTAATTGTTCCAACCAGTATTGTGTATTATTGAATGTATAGTCTTTAGACTATTGGTATTTTGTAGAAGATGTTTACCAGTCACAGATTGATTGAAGAGCTCAAGCGATATGGAGACCTCAAGTGGTTTGAGGATCACAAGTGGTATGAAGGAACCAAGCGGCAGTTAACTTTTGATCAAAATACTATGTTCTACCAGTCTTCATTTTTGACAACCGGTAATCGGTATATTGTATTAACTGGTATTACTCTGTGATGAGTTACCAACCGGTATTCCTGTAATGTGTGATGAGTTATCATCCATTGACACTTTGGCGATGATTTTGTGTCATGTTATCAAATGTGTCTAGATGCACTGAACCTAGGAACTTGTAGTCTAATCATATTGGACTGACATGAAATTAGTTTCCTTTATAAGGACATCATGTCTAGGGTTTGCATGTGAGATATATGATGTATGAGAGATAGAATAGAAAAGGTTATGTGTGATCATTGAAGAGAAGATTAGGTCTATGTGAAGAGATTGAGTGTGGAAATATTGAAGACTGAAGTAATCTGAAATGGATTAAAAATGAGCTATCAAGGATCTAACCAAGCATATTGTGCTAGTATCTAGATCACTCACTTGTTGATTACTAATATCTTTGATAAGTCTGAAACCCTTAATCGGGTAGGCCCAACAAAGCCTTTGTAAATCCTCTAACAAGGTGGTTTACAACTGTGGATCTAAAATCCTTTAACAAGGTAGTCTTTAATAGGACTTATCTCCTAGCAAAGATCTAGATTCCTAACAGGCTCTGTTCTGGAGAAGAACATTGTATGACCTTAACCGGTCTGACCTTAACCAATCTGGTTTCTATTATGCAGATAGTTACTTGTGAGTTTCTACTCATCCTGTTTTTTCCCATTTGGGTTTCCACATAAAATATCTTGTGTTATGGTGACTATGCTCTTGTCGGTGAATGATTTGTTTTCTATTTGGTTTGCATTTATCTTAATCGATTTTTTAGTGAGTCTTCTATACCGGTTATATGCTAAATTGTTTAGAAGTTTGTTTATAGTAATTTTTGGTATACTAATTCAGCCCCCCCTCTTAGTATTCATCACCCTGCTCAGGGGTAATGGCTTCAAATTCAGTCATCATTTCTTTCTTGACCTCTTCTTCAACTGCAGATGTATCCTTATCTGGATACTCCATTTTCCTCTTCTCACATCTTTTCTTAAAGTTTTCCATGTTTATTCTCCAAAGAAACTGCATGAAAGATCCTATTTTGATAAAACCATTATCGACCAAAAACTCCTCACTAGCCTACTTGATGATAGGGTCCAACTCTTTGCCTATAAACTCCCCTATAGTTAAGTCCATTTGGGCACTTGTCAGCTCCTCAGGCATTCCTTCTTGCAACTCCTCATAACTGAGGGCAATTTCCCCAAGACTTCCTAATTGTAACAGTTGCTCTGCTACTACATGTTCATCTTGCACATGAATTGGGTATTGGGATGGAGAATATAAAGCTTCACCTATTTGTATCTCCTTTCCTACCTTTTGCCTCTTGGGCGAATCTTGGATTTCCACCACATTTATTAGAGGCCTTTTTCCTCTTGATGAGGAGGTCTCATCTCTTGTCAGCATCAACACATTGTATGTTGATCTCTTGTGTATTACATACTCTCTCGGGGGCACTTCCTTTGCAAACGTAGGCTTAGATAAAACTAATTTAACCTTCTCAAGGTCATTTTTCAAAATAATTTCCATTTTTTCCTTCAAAACCTGCATTAAATCCTCAAAATGGATTATCAAAAATTTGACCTTCTCCTCAAAAGGGGTAAAATTGGCCAAGGGATCATAACTATTGTGAAACTGGTGGATGAAGTCAATGGCCTTCTTGAATGTAATCCACTTTTCTTTTCTCAGTTTCTATTCATCTAAGTTGAATTCATTCTTGATCAAATCTTCAGGAAAGTGGAATTGGTGGGCCCTCCCTCTACATTTGACTCTTTTTCTGAACATATCGTTGAAAAACCCTTTTGGGTCAGAAAATCTTACTACTATAGTAGAAAACCTAAATGACTAAAGGAACTTATCAAAATGCACCCATTCTCCCTTGGTAATCACAAATTGATGAGTTAGGGTTACAGTTGCGAAAATAGATCCCCTGCCTTTATTTGTCAACTCTACTTCCTACAGACTTCCTAACTATCTTAACACCTCTGCAATTCCAATCTTCAAGGGGACCTAGTAAGGGAGAAAATATGGAGCTCCCTTGAACCCATAAACTCTGAAAACAATAGAAATAGGGTACAAATAAATATCACCCCAGTTATGCATAATTTTGATGTCCTCAGCAAATTCTTTTGGCCTAAGGAACTCAAGAAGTGCTTTGGGAATCCTAGGGTTTTCAGAACATATCGGGATCCTAACCTTGGATGAAAAACATCTATCAGATTTCAAGTAGCTAGCATCCTCTCTGTCCCAAGATATGATAGTGCTCCACAATTGAATTGACATCTCTTCTCTATCCTTCTCTTTTAATAAATCCATCTCCTTAGCAAAGAAGTCTGCACCCTTGAATAAGAACACGTGCATAAGGAGGGAATACCATCCAAAAGGCCTGAATACTTTGGCATTTTTAATTCCTATCAAACCCTCATGAATAGCATCGGTGAGATAAGGAGCAAAGTCAAAAGTTATGGCCAAGGATGGGTTAAGGATTTGTGCCAACATAAGCATGTAATGTGTGGGCGTGGTGGTTTCTGCATCTTCTCCAAAAATTTGGTAAAGAGACTAGTACATTCCCTTAGCCCTTAAAGTGAAAAGGTTTAGGGTGAAGGGATCCATGGTTCTTGGGCCTACCACTGTTAAACCTCCTATCTTTACAAATATCTCCTTCAACAGACCACTTTGGAGATGATCACTTTGAGTCTCATAAACCTTAGCCAATGTTTCAAAATTTATAGGCTCTAAATAATTGGAAACTTCACTGAGTCTGAAGACCTTTCTTAACTCATCATAATTTATTTTAATTAGAACCCCTCCATTCACATTCCTAATTACTTTGGCCATAGGATCATAATTAGCTACAATCTTGGTCAAAAGGTCTACATCCATAAAAACCCCAGGCACTATCAATTTTCCTACATCTAGCTCCCACAAATTTTTGTTTGGTGCGAGAGAATGCCTTTGACCAAAAGAAACCTTGAAGATTCCTAACCCTATGATTCCTATTTGTGCATCCCTTAACCAATTTTCTTTGTCATATAGACCATCACTAACCCTCAGGCAGGGAGATTGGGGAACAAGTTCTTTGATCTTAGCTGCACTATTGGTTGACTAAGTCAATTGCTCTAGGAAGTCATCATAGATGGCTCTTTCCTTGTAATTAACTTTCCCTCTGAATTCTCTTTTTGGAGCCATTTAAATGAATATATATTTCTTTAAGTAATCAACCCTTTTGCCCCTTTGGAAACTCAAAAATCTTATTACGCCAAGCAATTGACAATTTTAGAGCAGGACTTTCAAGAAACTTACCCGCGATTTGAGAAAATTTGCCTTGTGCTCTAGTTCCTATTCGAGAATTTTGAATGCAGATAAGAATAAATTGGCCTTACAAAAGACTTATTGCAGTAACTAAGAACTTGACTAGGGCTAATTAAGAGGCACGCTTTAGCAATCAACTTCGTAGATTCAAATTTTGGCATCAACAGATAATTAGCTGCCTTTTAAAAATCTATTTTTTCTTTTGTTGCTGGGTCGCAAACCTTAAACTTCACACAACTTTACCTTGCGACTCAGTGATCACCATAGATCTCTTCCAAACTTTTCTCACCTTTACCTTCCCTGAGAAACTTTACCTTAACTGCCGAGCACTAACCATCATCTCCTAATTACTTTTCGGGCTGGCCACTCGTAGTTTGTCGCTGGGTCACTGGCTTTAAACATTGCACAGCTTCAACGAGCGGGTTAGCAACATCTGTAGATCTTCCCTTAACCACATGATCTTTATCATTCATTGTAACCACCTGCCCTTGAACTTTTATCTCACCGTGACTACAAATGGTTTGTCATTGGGTCATAGACGTTAAACATTGCACACTTTCAACCAACAAGTCAGCGACAATCACAGATCCCTTCTGAACTTGTCTAGCCTTTAATTCCTTTTACCATCAAAGTGGACCCTTTACCTGTGATAAATTAGCCGATGAGCTCCTACCAGGTGTATCCACCTGCCATCCATTGATTTGTTCACAAGTACACCAGTTTCCACGTGAATTTTGGGTAACTGGATCATTTTCCCTTTCAGCAAAACTACCCTGCAAGCACTTCCACCTATTATGCCACGTGCTCACCACCTCACCGGTATCCACTTGCTGGACCACCACCTAGACTTTCCACATCATCAGTTGCTGGGTCATGATGCTTAACTGATGCACAACTTCAAGAAGCGGGTCAGGGACCACCGTAGATCTCCTCTGAACTTGTGGTCACTTTAACACCCATAGAAACATCCTCAAAAGGTAGGTCTCACCATCAGCCGCTAGGTCATGGGCTTTAAACATTGCACAACTTCACCCAGTAGGACAACGAGAACCATAGATCAACGAGAACTTGCACAGTGATTAAGAGACCCGATAAGGAATATAAAGGACTTAGGAGAAAGTGGAAAATTAAGAAAAATCATAACCCGCCTAGGATAAAACCTAAAAAGGGTCCCTCTTCGCACGATGGACAAACCCTTCCACTTAAGTGGAAAAAGGTAACAAGAAAATAGAACACAAGGTTTTCAAGATGGAAAAGGTGAATTTGTAAAAACCCTAAACCCTTAGACAAATAACCCTTAGAGGCAGAAAGAAGACATGAAAACCCAAAATTCAAAGGATTGAAAAGAGAAAACACCCAAAAATTTAAACAATGATAACAAACACAATCAAGGACATAGATGTGAAGTTTGTCATCATGATCATTGGTTATAAGGTAACTCAATCTAGTCAACTGAACTTGGTTGCTAGTTCCTGCATTCGTGCTACACATAAAATGCTAAGGAATAATGGAAAATATGACTTATGTGAATGGTTGAGAAGTGAACTAATGTTGAATCTTGGAAATATTAAGAGTGTTAAGAAAGGAACTTTTAGGTTTGGAAATCTCATTGTTTGTTTAATGCTTTACTTCATAAATGAGCTACCCAATCTAGGGAAGATGTGTTGGGCTCATGACATACAGGTAGGTATGAAAAGCAAGGAAGTAATCACTGGTCTTGGTACCGGCATAGATGAAAAGCTTTGGGGATATTTCAAAATATTCTAGGAAAATATGAGACAGAGGGAAAGAATATCAAAGAACATTATGGAGAAGTACTCCACTAATATCTATTTTATGGTGAAGACTAATGAAACTCTTATGCAGGCAGTAGAACCTAGGACCATATGGGTCACTAAGCTTGGATATGAAGTGGATGATAGCATTTTTGAACTTTATGCAAAAATGTTGCTTGAAGATCCATTGGATGATAAGACACAACACTTTAAGTCAAGATTGGCTTCGACAAGAAAAGAGGAGAGAAGAAAATTGATAAGATGTCTGCATTTGTACATAATGTAATCCATAAGATAGACACTGAACTGGGTTCCAGATCCAAACCGGCAATGGTTTGTGCTCTTGAGGCAAAGAGGCCTGAAACTTTCATTTCTTCTATCACTTCTAACTCTGATCTAGAGGATATTGAACCTCTAGCATTCATAAGGGTACAAAGAGAAAAAGTTGACCAACCTCCAGTAGAGGAGAATAAGGTGGAGCCAAGGAGGAAGCTTGTGAGAAAAGTAATAAAACCTACTACACCCCCACCTCCAGTAAGGAAACCTATTCAGAAGAGGAAACTAGTCACATCCACTCCGACAACCCCCAGCAAGAAGAAGAAGAGTGATGATTCTATTGAATTTGGTAAGGCTATAATGACCTATGCTGAATTGATTGATGAAATAACCAAGGATGGAATTTTGAAGAATGTATCTATTTATTATGAATATTTAAGGGATAATGAGCAAAATGAGATCGAAGAGGCAATTTTGTTACACATAGATATATATAAGAAAGCCTTAGTAGAAATTTTGAAGGAAATTCCTCTATCACTATACAATAAATTAGATGCTAGAAGACTTGATGCAACCAAGAGGGATAGAGAAATTAAGGAAGTAGAACTTTTGGGTATGTGTGGTTCAATAAACAATGAGGAAATGAAATGATGCATTGATGTTGCAAACAAAACATTTTTTAGTAGCAAGCCCCAACAAACAAGCCTAATGATGGGCAAAGTAAATGAGGTAGTAAATGAGACCAGAGATGGTTGGACCAAATTCTTCCAAAAGAATCCTGATTTTCTCACCTTTGAAGAAGAATTTGTAAAAGAAACAACTTCCACCATCCCAGACAGATCTAAAGGGAAAGGTATTTTGGATAGTTCACCTCCAATTTTGAATAAACTGGCAGTAACCATAAGTATACATACACCATCAATAGTAAAGGATAGTGTACAGTCAATACCGGTAGAGAAAATTTTTGAACAAGCCAATGTATAGGGTAATGACAATATTATGGATAATACTCCACTGATAGTAATTGATACTGCACCAAGTGGCGAAGCCACCGGTGCTAAGGAGGATAAGGTAAAGGGAATTGAGACTATATCGACAGTTAATATTGATTCTCCAAAAAAAGTTTTGGCAATTGACACTTCTCAAGTTGAGAAGAAATCAATCACTAAGATGAGTCCCACTTAGCTAATGATGATGGCTACTCAAAAACTAATAAAAGAGGGATCAATAGATAAAGGAATAATAGATCACTCAATCATAGTTTTACATAGACTAATTCTTGATTGTAAGATTGAAAATGAAGCAAGCCCTTTTGGAAAGCTTAAGGCATTAACTGAGCATATATCTAACAACTTTCAATCTTTGCAGCAAATTTTAGACCAACAGGCACTTGAGAGATTTGCTATGGCTAAGAGAGCTTCTTTTGATTAGATTATTGAAACAGAGAAGAAGAAAATTGAAGGAAAATTGATTCTTATTGAGAATTGTTTGAAACATTGTACAAATATCTATAGGGTCTATTGGAACATAGAAACTCTTACAAAAAATGTAGATAGCAGATTAAAGGAGCTACATGATAATTTGCTAATATTGCAAATTCTTTTGATGGATTAACCTCACTAACATCATGTGATGGACAAATTTTGTCTTTGAAGAACCAAATTTTTTCTTTTGAAAAGGAAAGAGAGAAGATCATTTAGAGAGCAAGGAGTCTTAGAGGATTGGTGAGTCCAAGATTGGATTCACTTGGTGTACATAAGAGGGAATGTATGGATATGATTGCTAAGCCCACACCGACAAAAGTCAAAGAGAAGGAAATACTTGCACACTTATTGAGTGGACTTGTATCCATATTTGAAACCTTCAAAACTAGTTGGGATACATATTTATAGTTGCTAGACAAGACTTACCCAAAAATTTTGAAATTGGTCAAGCTACAGTAAAGTAATTTGTATTTATTCATTCTTTTTCTGCACCAAATTATTTCAATTATTTCACCCATCTTTTCCATTGATGCCAAAGGGGGACTATATATAATGTGAAAAATATCAGACAAAAAAATATGGGAAGGATATCAGAAAGATGTGTATTCCTCAAGGGGAGCATACTTCAGGTTGAACCAACAGGGAATACATTTTTCACATGAGTGTTGCCATCAATGCCAAAGGGGGAGATTGTTGGCAATTGACACTCATTGGATTCATATGTTGTCATTTATGGCAATATGGCAACATGGAAAAATGGTAACTTGGCAACGAGATTCATAAGGAAGCATACATCGACATACACCGACATTAGGAGGCATTCATTGACAGACATTGGCACTGACACCAACACTAACATCTAGCACTTTAGTGAAGTCGACATCAGTCTTGGACCTAAAGGAATTTTTATTTGTAAAATCATTTTGTCATTATTGTATAAGGCCGACATTGTATATCTTTTGTAATGCATTGTAAGCCGACATAAGGCATATTGTTTGTGAAGGGTATGCTGGTATTTTGGATATGCTGATATGGTTTTGTCATTTATGTCAACACTTGTCAACACTTATCACCACTTGGAGATCTTTGGTTATGTTTATCGGCAAGTTAGTGACACATGCACAGTCACTAGTATTTGGTTCATCGGTAGGTTATATTGTTCATCGACACTTGGAATGACTTGAAGATCTATTTGGGTTTGCATATTTGCTATTATCGGCAAATAGGTCCAGGTTATGCACCGACAAGAATATCTATTCCAAATCAGCATGACACATTATGGAGATGATTTATTATTATTATAATGCATTGAGCCGACATGGTGCATCACTTATTGATTTTATTATATTCTTAGTGAGATGACCTACTCAATTGGTTTTAGGTTATGGTATAGAAGTATGATCTCATTTGTGAGATTGATAGGCGATTGGAAAAAGGATTGTAATAGGGTATATGCAAAAATAAGCAGAGCTATACACGCAGACATCATTTGAAGGTTGAAGGAAGGTTTTGAGAAAGATAATCAGAACTTAACTGGTACTGAATCCAGCATATGAAGATGTTATTTTATGAATTACATTATCATTGGATTTAACCATCCAATTGTAGTCATTGTGACTCCCATTTTGTGATTGAGCAGTGAGCTCTAGGCAGCTGCTGGCCTTTCTGCATGTGCTGACTCCATATTATACACACATACTATCTGCAATAGTATCATTTGATTGTGGGTAAGGCTTCCCACTGTGGTTTTTACCCTTATAGGTTTTCCACGTACAAATATTTGTGTTATGTGTTGTGGATGTTATTGTCTTTCTATTTCGTGCATTAATCTTTACCGGTACTGCAATTAACTGATAAAACTATCTGCCAGCATAAAGTTTTGTTTACCAGCATTAAGCATTAAGTTTTGGTTAAGTTAATTTTGGTTGAATTTATTAGACAAATGATTCATCCCCCCCCTCTCAGTTGTCTCTGGGACCTAACAATTGGCATCCGAGCTTAGTTCTCTTTTTGTAGAAGTTTAACAGCTTGAGGAGATCCAATGTCTTCTAACTATTTTAGGAAGGACAGTCTGGAACTTGATGGAACTAACTATTGAATATGGAAGATCAAGAAGGAGACACATTTGAATTTCATTGGAAAGGACATATGGGATGTTACAAAGAATTTTTATATTGCTCCTACTCAAGGTCAACCTAATCCACTAAACTTGGCTAAAGATGAGGAAAATGATTGCAAAGCAAGAGAAGCACTTTTGAGCACATTGTCAAATCAACAAGTCATGGGATTATCAGATAGATATACTGCTAAAGCTATTTGGGACAAATTGGAAACATTAAATGAAGGAGATTCCACAGTCAAAATTGCAAAACTTGAATGCTTCTGGGTCAGGTATGAAAATCTAAAAATGGAATAGGATGAAAGAATTTCTTCTTTTATGGAAAGAGTAAATGAAATGTTTTGGGTATACAATGTTGTGGAGGAGCCTTAAGTGAAGATGAGATTGTTTCTAAAGTTTTAAGAGCTTTGCCACTAGTATATAAAATGAAAGTTACTTCTATAAATGAATTGAGAATAATGCCTGATGCATCAGTATCTAGAGACACTTTGGTTGGAAAACTTTTAGCTTTTGAACTTGAAGAATTTGGTCATGTTGCTACTACTAAGATAGATCTAGCTTTCAAAGCATCATCATCATCTACAAAATCATCATCATCATTTGAGAAATATGATTGGAAAGCCTTTTATGCAAAAGAAGATGAAGATATCATAAAGGAGAATGAAGATTTGGAAGAACTTGAAGCACTATTTGCAAGGAAAATGCCTAAAGGTCCAGTTGGAAGTAAGTATGAAGGTAAAGCACCTTTTAAATGTTTTAACTGTAATAAGATTGGTCATATGGCTTCTAGATGTCCTGATAGACATGCAAGATTAAGAGAAGAATCTAAAAGAACATATAAGCCTACCCCTGATTATCAGAGATACAAGTTTAAGAAGAATAGAGACAAATCTTGTTATTATGTTGATGAAGGAGTTACTGATGATTCTGATGAGCATCTGACAGACAATGGATGGGCTTTTGTTGCTATAACAGAAGATCAACCAGAACCTACAGTTTAACTGGTAGATCAGGCCTTGGTAGATAAAATTGAAGATAAGGATGAATGGATTATTGATTCAAGATGTTCACATCACATGACTTGTGATAAGAGTAAATTCTTAACCTTTCAGGATTATAATGGAGGTCTAGTAAGATTTGGAGATGATAAAGCTTGTATGATCAAAGGAAAAGGAACTATATCTTTTGATGGTAAGCACAATACTGATAATATTTACTATGTTGAAGGTTTGAAGCATAATCTTTTGAGTGTTGGTCAATTAGTTGAAAAGGATTTCAGTTACAATTCAAGAATGGTAAATGCAAAATCTTAAACAGAACTGGTTTAGAAATTGCAACTGGTAATCAGACTAGAGGTAATATCTTTCATGTGAATAACAATGAGAAAGCATGTTTGATTACACATATTGATGAAAGTTGGTTACGGCATAAGAGACTTTGTCATGTAAATTTTGATTAAATTGTGAAAATTAGTACAAATAAGGTAGTAAGAGATTTACCTAAGATTGTTAAACCTCACAATCTAGTATGTAAGGAATGTCAATTTGGAAAGCAAGTTAGAGAAAATTTCAAGAGTATTCTAGAGAAATCTAACAATGTTCTTGATTTAATTCATACTGATTTATGTGGTCCAGCAAGAACTAGAAGTATACAAGCAGATAGGTATTTTATGCTAATTATTGATGACTATTCTAGAATGTGTTGGGTTACTTTTCTCAGGGAGAAATCTGAAGCATTTGGGAAATTCAAACTATTCAAGGTGATGGTAGAGAATGAAACCGACAAGAAAATCAAATGTTTCAGATTAGATCAAGGAGGTGAATTCACATCTAAGGAATTTAATACATTCTGTGAAGTGAATGGGATCAGAAAACAGTTATCAACACCCTGGACACCCCAGCAGAATGGAGTTGTGGAAAGGAAAAACAAAACTATCTTGGATGTAGCGAGAAGTATGATATCAGAAGAAAATCTACCTCATATATATTGGAGAGAAGCGATCAATACAACAATTTATACATTCAACAGAGTTCACATCAAAGGTGAAACTAGTAAGACCCCTCATGAAATATGGTTTGGTAATACTCCTACTCTTAAATATTTCAGAATATTTGGAAGTAAATTCTATATTAGAAGAGATGATTTTATTGGAAAATTTGATCCTAGAAGTGATGAAGGAATATTTCTTGGTTATCCATCAAAGAGCAAGGCATATAGATGTTTTAACAAGAGATTGCAGAAAATTGTTGAGAGTGCAAATGTGAAGATTGATGAACAATTTAGTGGAAATTCAAGGTACATGGACTCTGAACCAGCAATAGAGATAATCACAAATGAACCTACTGTAAGTACACTAATACAAAATGTTGATCCAGTTACACTAGAATCATCTAAGGATTCAACAGTCACTAAAGAACAACAGCAAGTAAAAACACTCTGGTATGTAAGATTGAACCACTCTGAAGATCAGATAATTGGAAACAAATTTCAAGGAGTTATAACTAGAGGAAGATTGGAAAACGAAGAGGTATGTCTTATTTATAAAATTGAACCTACAACTATTAAAGAGACATGTGAAGATAAATATTGGATTAAAGCTATGGAAGATGAATTGGAACAAATTGAAAGGAATATCACTTGGTCATTAGTTCCCCGACTTAAAGACAAAAATGTCATTGGAACTAAATGGGTTTTCAGAAATAAACTTAATGAAGATGGCAAGGTAATCAGAAACAAAGCAAGATTAGTGTGTAAGGGATATTTGCAGAAAGAAGGAATTGATTACAATGAAACCTTTGCACTGGTAGCTAGAATTGAGGTAGTCAGACTTTTATTGGCTTTTGCAGCACACAAGAACTATAAAGTATATCAAATAGATGTTAAATGTGCATTTCTAAATGGAGATCTTGAAGAAGAAGTTTATGTTGAACAACTTGATGGATTTTCTTTGACAAATGACAAAGATATGGTTTGCAAGTTAAGGAAAGCTTTATATGGACTAAAACAAGCTCCTAGAGCTTTGTATGCTAGATTGGACAAATATCTTTTGAAGCTTGGATACACTAAAGGTAATGCTGACATCAATCTATACTACAAAGTGACTAATGATGAAATCTTGGTTATTGAAGTTTTTGTTGATGATATAATCTTTGGAGGAGAAGATGGATTGTGTAAATACTTTTCTCATAAAATGTAGCAACAATTTGAAATGTCTATGATTGGGGAGATAAAATTCTTTTTAGGATTGCACATTTCATAGACTGATAAAGGTATATGTTATCACTATTTTGACTATTGGGTGATTTTGTTCTCTAATCTGCTAAAATTTGCAAAATTGTGCTTAGTACTTCATTTTTCCTCTGAGGGTTATTGGTCTAAGGGTTTAATGTTTTTCCAATTTACCCTTTTCTATCTTGAAATCCCTACGTTGTATTTCTTTGTTACTTTTTCCACTTATGTGGAAGGGTCGGTCCATCATGAGGAGAGGTTCCCCCTTTTAGTTTTGCCTTAGGCGGGTCTTTAATAATGTTTTAATTTTTTGCCTTCTCCTAAGTTTTTATTCCTTTGTCGGGCTTTGTAAAGATTGTGCAAGTTCTAATTGATCCAATGGTGTGCGTGATCTCGCAAAGGGAAGTTGCATGAGATTTACCTTTCACGAAGTGGCAAAAAGGTGGCGGGCCTGGGTAAAGTGGTTGCAAGGAAGGCTAAAGGACAAATACCTTCCAGTAGTTCTAACGGTCTGCGTTGTTTCACGATGAAAAGATGGGTGAGGTTTATCCTTTGTGAAGTAGCGAAAGATTGGTGGGCCTGATAGGTAAGCTAAAGAATGAGTTAAAAATCATGCATCTTGTTCATGATCTAGCGGTTAGTGTTGTTTTGCATGGGAAAGATGTGTGAAGTTTACCTCTCATGAAGTAGTGAAAGGGCGGCTTGTAGGATAAAAGGAGTGCATCTCCGAGAAGATCCAATGGTGCGTGTTGTTTCGCAGCCCGAAGCAACACAAACTTTAATCTTCACAAAATAGCAAAAAGGAGCTGGCAGCTACGTGGTGGATGAGGTGGCAATATAGCTAGATGACTGGCTAAGGCAAAAGGTGATCTGTCAGTAGGACATGCGGCTCCGAATGGATCATGAGGGCCCCATTTGATTAAGCGGTGATATTGATGAAATCCACGACTAGATAAGACACATGGCGGTTCAGATGTGGAGATTGACATAGTTCTTGAGTGAATGAATGACCAACACATGGGGGCTATTTGTTGAAAATCGTAGGACGATTGGATTTTGTGTAGAGGGCCCACTTTGAAGGTTAAAGGAGTTAAAAGTTGTGCATCTCAAAATTGATCCAATGATGTGCGTTGTTTTGCATGGTGAAGATGCGAGGTGATTAACCTTTGTGAAATAGTGAAAACCATTAGCGGTGACGATTTCATGTGGTTAGTTAAATAGACTAGTGGTCACCATGGAGAATAATAGTCGAGAAAATGGTATAAGATTCAACGATCAACACTTTTTTGCATGAAAAAGATGCATGAGATTTATGCTTCGAGAAATAGCGAAAGGAAGGCGAGGCCCATTTCTAAGCAGGATGACCCAGGTAAGGTAAAGAACGTGCATATTTTTCAAGATCTGATGGATGGCGTTGTTTTTCAATGAGAAGATGCGAGGTTTTTATCTTTCACGAAACAGCGAAAAGGCAAGACACTTAGAAAATTCTTTGTGGTCCATTGGAGCCATTTTTTGAATTCAATTATGAATTGATTGCCAAAGCATGTGATTTAATTGCTTCTAATCAATGCTTAGTTGTCATCATACTTCACATCAGTTGAGACTTCGGCATCATTTCGAAGGGTCTTGCAGAGCAACCAGTGCACAAAGCAAATTTCTTCAAGCAACAAGTAAGTTTCTTCATATTGCTTGATAGTTGCAGTTTAAATTGGTATCACCAGGTGTTTGATTTCTTGAGGAACTCTGTCTAAGATTTAGCTCAAATAATTGTAATTCTAAGATGGAACCAAGAAGATATTTCAAAGGGAAACTTAATTACCAAGAGAAAGAAATTTGTGATGACTTTTTAGAACAATTAACTATGTCTACTAATACTGCAGCTAAAATGAAAGAATTAGTGCCCAAGGCTCCCCGTCTGAGAATTGGTGACATTTTGTATGATAAAGGGAACTGGTTAAGGGATTTATAGATAAGGATATCGGGTATGGGACTCTTCAAAGTGGGATTTGGAAAGAGAAATTTCTCTGCTCCAATGAATAGTGTATGGGATTTAGATGTTGGAAAGCTCATAGTCCCTGGGGTTTTCATGGATGTGGACCTGTTGACATAGATTGCAAATAACTATGATCCTGTTGCCAGGTGTGTTAGAAATGTAAATGTGGGATCTTTAATTGAGATAAATGATGATGAGTTTAGGAAAGTGTTTAGACTCAGTGAGGTGTCAAATTATTTAGAGCCCATCATTTTTGACACACTTGCACAAGTATATAATGTGCAAAGAGATCACCTCAGGAGTGGCCCTTTAAAAGATTTTTTTGTCAAAATAGGAGGACTGACTGTTGTAGGCCCTAGCACCATGGAACCCTTCTCTCTAAATCTATTTACTTTGATGGATAAAGGGATGTATTGGTCCCTATGTCATATTTTTGGGGAAGATGCTGAAACAACCATGCCAACCCACTATATGCTCATGTTAGCACAGATTTTGAACCCATCTCTGGCAGTAACTTTTGACTTTGCACCTTATCTCACTATTGCCATTCATGAAGGGTTTATGGGGATAAAAAATGCTAAGGTAGATAGACCTTTTGGATGGTATTCTCTTCTATGCACATGTTTTATTGAAAGGTGCTAATTATTTTGCTAGTGAAATGGACCTGATTAAGGAAAACGATGACAGGGAGATGCATGTTCAATTGTGGAGCATAATTTTGTCTTAGGATAGAGAGGATGTAAGATATTTGAGGTTTGATAAATGTTTTTCATCTAGGCATAGGATCCTCTTGTGCCCACAAAACCCTAGAATTCCTAAAGCTCTCCTTGAATTCCTTAGGCGTAAGGAATTTAATCAAGATACTAAGATTGTTCACAACTGGGGTAATATATACTTATACCCTATCTCTACCATGTTCAAATTCTATGGGTTTAGAGGAGCTCCATATTTTCTCCACTATCAAGTTCCATTGAATATAGGAATTAGAGAGGTCCTGAGGCAAATCGGAGGTTTGCAAGAAGAAGAATTAACAAATAGGGGGAAAGGGACAATTTTCCCAACTGTCACCATTGCACATCAATTTGTAATCACCAAGGGTGGCTGGAAATATTTTGATGACTTCTTTCAGCCATATAGGTTGTCTACTACAGTATCAAGGTTTGCTGACCCTGAAGACTTTTTTAATGGTATGTTCAAGAAGAGAGCCGTATGTAAAGACAGACCACACCAGTTCCATTTTCTTGAGGATTTGATTAGAAATGAATTCAACCTTGATGAACATGAATTGAGAAAGGAAAAATGGATAGCATATAAAAGGGCTCTTGATTTTATCCACCAATTTGATATTGGTTATGACCCTTTGTCTAGTTTTACTCCATTTGAGGAAAAGGCTAAATTCTTGATACTTTATTTTGAAGATTTAATGCAGGCCTTAAAGGAGAAAAGGGAAGTTATATTGAAAAATGGTCCTGAAAGGCTAAGTTGGTTCTAGCCAAGCCTGCCTTTGCTAAGGCCATCCCTCCAAGTGAATATGAAATGCAGAAGAGGCCAAAATACAGTGTTCTAGTGCCAGTCAAGGGTGAGCCTTCTACTTCAAAGGGGAAAAGAGAAATAGAAGATGTAGTTGAAATCCAAGATTACCCTAAAAGGCAAAGGGTGGGAAAAGAGGTGTAAATAGGTGAGCCTTTATACTCTCCATCCCAATCCCCAATCCATGTGGGAGATGAACATGCAGTGGCTGAGCAATTATTGTAGTTAGGAAGTCTTGGGGAGATAGCTTGTACTTATGAAGAAGTACAAGAAGGGATGCCTGAAGAGCCACCAAGTGCTGAAATGGATTTGACTGTAGAGGAGTTTAAGGGAAAAGAGTTAGACCCTATCATCAAATAGGCCAATGAATAATTCTTGACTGATAATTATTTTGTTACAACATGATCTTTCATGTAATTTGTTTGGAAGAAAAATATAGAAAAATGCAAAGCCAAATGTGAGAAGAGGCAAAATGAACAACCCCACAAAGATGCATCTACAATGGAGGAAGAAGTAAAACAAGAAATGATGATATAATTCAAAACCATTACTCTTGAGTAGGGGAGAGAAATGGTAGCAAAATCTAGTGTACTAATTCTCCCTGAGTGGGATATAGCAGATGCACTAGTGCTTGAAGCAATAAGGAAAGAAACAAAGACCTTAGAAGGAGTGACATTTAGCAAGGATCAAGCTACTTTGGTCATGTGGTCTCTGAGGAGGGATGAGAGCAGAAAGAGGAAGGACACTTTAGGGTCTAGCTACCTTGGAGGTATGATTGTGAAAAGAGTGCAAGACACAGGGGTAGTAGAAGTTGCCAGCATAGTTTTGGAATCAGCAAAATTTAGTGTGGCAGTAGTCGCGAAGGAAGCCAAGGAAAAAGTTGACCTCCATGTAAAACTAGAGATGATTCTAAAGGCTTATAATGAAGCCAAAGGAGAGATAGCCCACAGGGATAGCATCATTGCCAAGTTGAAGAATCAATTAGCAGGGCAATACCAGAAAGGTGAATCTTCTACTTTATTGATTGCCTCTTCTCCAGTAAACCTCCACCCACCAGTCCAATCATTGAATTTTGTCCTTCTCCTATGACTTCTAGGTTTCAATCAATTGAGACCATACAAGATGAAATGGAAAATTTGAAGCAAGCTCAGGCACTGTTTACAAATAAGTATGAGGAAAACCTGAGAGGTACAATCTTGAAGTTTGCTAACACAGTAGGAGCTTCTATTGTGTATATTTATATGAAAAGAATTTTGAGTATGTTGATTGATCTAAAAGAAGACAAGGCTACTCTGGAGCCAATTTTGAATAAGTGGATGCCTAGAGAGGTGGATTTGGAACTTATGTGTTCATCTTATGAAGAGGCTAAGGCTGATGTAAATATTAAATCCACTTGTGAGTTAGTGAAAAGCATGACCAGGTTAGCAAAAGGAAGAGACAGTGTAGAGAGAAAGGCCAACTTGTATATAAAAGAATATGCTAACCATAAGTTTGGATTATTTCTCGGGGGTTTTGTTAGTTCAAGTAAATTGAAAGATGAAAAGGTGTGGCTTGATGAGCTAGGATATAACTTGTCTCAATGGGTAAATGAAGTCATCAATGCATATGACACATCTTTATTTATTCAGATAATTGAAGAAATTGAGAAACAGAAGTCACATTATGGTTTTTTGGAGATAGAGGTTAAGCAATTAAGAAACACGTGGAAAAGGTTAAATAAAATGAAAAAGAAAATTGTTAACTTCTCCTGGTCTGGTTATGACATGTTCCAAGAGTGGAAAAACAAGTATGCAGTACAAGAAGAGGAGGTTCAAGAATAGTTAGAAGATGTTGCAGCAGAATAACAAACTTCAAAGCCGTTAGGAATGAAATGATTGTAATTTCTTCTTAGCAGGAATCATGGTTGTAACAAACTTTTCCTAGGGAAGTCTGAAGCTTGTTTGCATCCATATCATTATAAATGGATACCAGGACTTTGAAAAAAATCATCACAAGAATTTGTAAAGAAACTCTGCTGAAATATATCTAAGGTGTGGGAAAAAAACTTATATATATGTCAGGCATATATTAGGTTAATAAAATCCAAAGTGATGAGATGTATGTGAATGTCCAGATTTGGAACTCTTGTTTAAATTGGGTGACTCTGTAGCCTGGATAAGGCACTGATATCTTCTATGGAATCTTTTCTACCTTTCTTGGGGTCAAGACTAAAAGATGAATACATGTTTTCTCTTTAGTTTTCATTATTGTTAAGGTGATGAGTTTCACAGGCTTTCTAACACTAGTTTACTGTGGATCCTATATTAGAATTGTGAAAGTATTCACAAGAGGTATACCCACATGAGCTTTGGATAAGCTTAAAGTGTAGAAGGTTTTGTAGAAACCTTGCTATATGTTTTTTCTAGAATTCTATTTTCTTGTTGTCCTCTCCATATGCAATAGAGGTTTCAATTTTTCTTACAGATGGGATTGGGGAAATCAGAATTTGAGAACAACAAAAGTGGCGACTCTATTGGGGATAGTTATAGTGTGAATCTATGCTACAGATTAGTGCTTATATTGCCTGAAAGTTTGTTCAAATTTGTGTGAGTTTATTTCTTGTAGCAAGTCGTTTTATCCTTGATCTTTGTAATTTCTCTCTTTGAAGACTGTCTTGTTCTACTATTTTCTATGATTGTTTTGCCAAGCTTATTTCCTTATTTTCCCATAGTTTTGGGTGGTGACTCTGACAAGAAATAACCAGTGCTTTTGAATAAGCATAATCTATCTTAAGGAAAATGAGTATAATGCAGAGAGGAAAGAACACCAAATCATACATAAGGAGAAATCCTCAAGAGACGTTGCAAGGGGGATTACCTGAGCAGGCATAGAGAGGCCAGAAAAGATCAATTGCACATGAGCCATCTACTATTGCCTAGATACAGAAAAGCATTCATACAGGTAAGTCATCTAAAAAACCCATATATGTAAATTCACATTCTTCTTCACGTGAATTTGAGCAAGACATTTTGGGTTTTCATTTTGGTTTGTTTGGTAATAATGAGGATGTCCAAGTTTTGATTCAGAAGATTTCTCATGATAGCTTGTCTAGGAAGGATAGAAATATCTCTAATGTTAAGATGGATTTTGTACCAAGAACTGTAGATGGGAATATTAGTTTGATTAATATTGATCAAGTTAATATGTCATATTTTGAAGAGGTTTTCCTTGATGAAGATGAAGTATCCCAAGAAATTGAGGCTCTCAATAGAAGACTTCATCAATTGATTTCCCTAAGGACACAAAAAGAAACAAATAAGGAGAAAGAAATTAAGGTAAAATTGATTGAGAGAGACAGGATTTTAAGGAAAATAGCTGATCTTGAATTGTTCACTCAAGAGAAAACCAAGAGTGAGGAAGAGGGTCCAGTTATCAGAGAAAATTTGACTGTCAAGACTAACCCTACACACAAGTTTGTTGTGCAACCTAGTAGGAAGGTTCTTAGTGATCCACAAACTATTAGAACCAATATTGACAAAGGAAAATAGAAGTGCATGAAAACTGGGTCTAGATCTAAGAGTACAACAGAAATATCTTATCAATTGTCTGCACATGAGAGAGAGATAGACATGATGAGGAAAGAGAAGGCAGATTTGCAAAGGGAATTAGAGAAATCTAAATTAGAAGTAGACAATAAAGAGGTTAAAAGAAAAATTAACTATCTAAAGGCTCCTCCCATAATATTTCCTTCAATAGACCCAAATAAGCTTTTACCTCAGCATGCCTCATTCCCTCCAGTTAAAATTCAGTCAACCCTACCTATGAGTACTATTCTAGTTAGTCAAGTCCCTATTACCAATCAAAGTAACCAAGTTCCTCCAACTCATGGTCTTAATACTAGAATGAATATGGGTAATAACCCTATTGGTAACCAGTTTTAGAGAAGACCCATTAATTTGGAGTTATACAGACAACTTTTCTTTGATGGAATCCCAAGGTATCCTAACCATGTTCCTACCAAATTAAGGGATAGGCTTCACAAATTTGCTGGTAATAATGCTATAAGTGTAGAAGAGAACCTAAAATCTTTTGGTGACTTGATAAATGACTACGATATTGTGGATGAAGATGTCATCATGAAATTATTTGTACAGTCCTTGGTGGATGATGCAAGGGATTGGTACAGAGGTCTACCTGTAAATAACATTAGCTCTTGGGAGGACTTTAAGAATTGCTTCCGAGCAATAGGGTGATAAAAAAAATGTGAGCTTTATGCTCAATGAGTTCAATAACATTAGGAAGTCTGATAATGAAATTGTCATAGATTTCAATGCAAGATTTTAGAAAGCAATGCATAGGCTTTACCAAGTGATGAGACTAGATGATAATATGTGTCTGAACACTTATTATAATACTTTTGTTTCTAAAATGGCTTACATTCTAAGGGATAAAAAACCCACACAGTTTGAGAGATTCTTTTAGAATTGCCATCAATGTGGAAAGTAATAGGAAAACATCTGGAAAGGTGGGAAGGAGGACCGATGGAAGGCTGTGGCAAGAATCAAAATAGCAACCTAATAAAGTTGCTAAGGAGGAAGACAAAATAGAAAATTTAATGACTACTATGAAAGATCTTACTACTAAGGTAAGTAAGAATGATAAACCTCATTATAATTGGCAAGAAAGGCCTCCTAGATTACATGATATTCCATACAACACTACTTGGAAGGATGGAAAACCTCATAATGATAAGTTAAAGAAAACTCAGAACCAAGACACCCTAGATCCTTTGAAAGGAGGAAATGTACACAATATGGAAAATACACTTTGGTGCATGGCCTATGATGGGCCACATTCTCCTCATCAGTGTGTTGTAGCTCAAGCTCTTGAAGAATCCATGAGAAAAGAGGGTGAGCCTGATATCAACATGTTTGATACTATTATTGAAAGTGATAATGAGTATTCACAAAGTGAATTTAGTGAGTGTGATGTGCTAAATTATAATAAATGTTATCAAGGGCAGCTGAAACTTGATTTGCATCCCACTTTAAATGTGGTAACCATTGAAGATGAAGAAGTTCATCTCATAAGACCCAGTGATGAAGAGGTAAAAAATCTTACCAAGGCTTCCATAGCCAAAGCCAAGCACAACTACAATCTGAGAAATAGTAAAAGGGATGGAGATCAGGGTGAACTTGGCTCCTTGTTTATGAAAGAAGTATCTCAGAAAAAGACAACAAGTAATAGCACCCTACCTCAAGATGGTCATGCAAAAAGTGACCAATCCAAAGATGTAGCCAAGAGTGTAGATAATAATACTACTAGTGATTTATAAGGGACTGCTACAGCTAAAAGGACAAGTTAGCCTAAAGCAAAAAAGGCCAAATTTAATACTGAGCCAATTAACGGTTCTACTATTGATATGACTCAGGCTTTGACCCAAATGAAGGTTACAGTCCCATTGGTAGAACTATTGAAAATAAGGGAACATAGAGAAGCCGCTCTCTCTTTATTTTTTAATATATTAGATAATAGTGCATCTTTGCCTACAGGTACGATGAAGGATGAAAAGGATCATGAGTTGCAAACCCCAAAAGTATATGTCAGAATAACAATTACACAAGAACCTTCACAGGTTGATCCTTTCTATGTAACTTTTGTTAGTGAATAATAGATTAATTAAGAACTGTATGATAGACTCCGGTACTGCTGCAAATGTGATGCCATATGGTGTCATGAAGGAGTTGGGATTATCAGTAAGTACTATTTATGGGAAGTGCTATGCTATGGATAATAGAGAAGTACCTATGATAGGTACAATGAAGGATGTGGAAGTAAAGATAGTAGCATTTCCTGAAGCAACATATAAGATGAATGTCATAGTAACTGATACAAAGCCTCATTATGGCATTCTATTATCTAGATAATGGGCTGCAATGGTGGGGGGAAATGTTTAGTTAGATCTTTCACATGCTACAATCCTAATAAATGAAAGCCATGTTAAGTTGTATAGAGAACCACGTGCTCCTAGGGTAATTGAGTAGATAGATCCTAATATGCTGAATTGTATGATTGATGTGGATCTTGATAACTTTAAAGTACAACCAATTCTACCTCAGTTGAAAAATACCGATCCTATTATTGGTGAATTGGAATCTCAGCAACAAGGTTTATGTTATATGTATTTTGATGGAGCTTTCTCTAAGGAATGATCCAGAGAAGGAGTTCTTTTTGTGTCCCCATCAGGTATGACTTTCAAATACTCTTTTCTATTAGCTTTCCAGTGTTAAAATAACACTGTTGAATATGAAGCCTTGTTATTGGGGCTTGACGTTGCTAAAAGGCATGGAATTCAGTTGTTAAGAGTACTGGGGATTTGGAGTTGGTTGTTTCTCAAGTAAGGTCTAAGTATGCATCCAAAAATGATCATTTGAAAAGATATAAACATGCTGTTTGGGATGTGATTGAGCATTTTTGTGTATTTTCTATTAACTGGATAGAAAGATCAAAGAACATCATGGTTGATTTCTTAGCTAATGTTGCATTAAAAAATGATGATGTAACATTAACTGGTGTATCTACAGTTGAGATAAAATCTAGGCCTGCTATTCTTGATAATATATATAATTGGCAATTGTTTGCAGATGATGAAGATATTCCCATATTCATACAATACATTGGTGACTACGATGGACAGAAAATTGATTGCAATGCATTAGTAGAAGTGGTGGAAGATAGAGAAATAGTGTTTGGAAATAACATGGTCCAGTTGGAAACCAACAAAATCCCCAAAGGATTAGTAGAATTGGAAGGTATGTTTAGTCATAGTGACAGTCATTTGCATCAACAGTCAACTACCAAGTTAGACAAATTAGAGGAAGTGAACATAGGGATAGAATCATCCCCTAAGTTGGTATATATTGGGAGGAACTTGTCTCCTAACATTAAAGCTAACCCTATTAATTTTTTAAGGAAGTATAAACATGTTTTTGCTTGGTCTTATGAAGACCTGAAGGTGTATAGACAAGATCTATTTTAGCATGAAGTCCCTTTACTTCCAGATGCTAAGACTTTTTGACAGAAGAAAAGACCTATCAACCCCCTTTTGGAAATCAAAATGCAACAAGAGTTAACCAAGTTGAGGGAAGGGGGGATCATTAAGCCTATAAGACATTCATCATGGGTGTCTAATTTAGTCCCAGTTAGAAAGAAGAATGGGGACATAAGGCTCTATGTTGATTTTAGGAATTTGAATGTTGCTTCTTTGAAAGACAACTATTCTTCCCCCAATATGGAGGAAATGTTGCAAAGAGTAACTAGTTGTGACCTATTGTCCATGATGGATGGGTTCTTAGGATATAATCAGGTGTTAGTGAAAGAGTCTGAATAGTTCAAGACTTCTTTTACCACCCCTTGGGGGATGTATGTATATGTAAGGATGCCTTTTGGTTTAAAAAATGTTGGAGCTACTTTTCAGAGAGCAATGGATATAGCTTTCAAATAATCTATCAACATTATCATGGTTGTATACTAGGATGATTTAACATGTTTCTCCAGAAGGGCAAATGACCATTGCGGGCACCTGGAAAAAGTATTCAATAAAGCTCTAGAGTTTGGTGTTTCTTTAAATCCAAAAAAGTGTCATTTTGTAGTCACTAAAGGGATATTGCTTGGACATATTGTCTCCAAGGAAGGGGTTAGAATAGACCCTGAAAGGATTGAAGACATAAAAAATGTACCTGAGCCAAGTAATGTCAAAGGCATTGAATCTTTCTTGGGAAAGGTGAATTTTGTTAGAAGGTTCATTGCCAACTTTACTGAAATAGTCAAGCCTATTGTTAGGTTGCTTAAGAAAGGTACAAAGTTTTATTAGGATGAAGAAGTTGTAAAGGCTTTTGGTGAAATTAAAAAGGCTATTTAGGAGGCACCAATGTTGAAGTCCCCTGATTAAAGTAAGCTTGTTTTATGTTGCTTCTTATCATACAGTGGTTGTAGTCCTTCAAAAGGATGCTGAAGGATATGAACACCCTATTTCTTTTTATAGTAAATCTCCACAGGCTGCAAAGCTGAAATATGAAATCATGGAGAAGCAAGCATATGCTTTGGTTAAAGTTGTAAAAGCATTTAGGCCATATTTTGTAAATTCACAAGTAGTTGCTTACGTCCCACATGCGGCTATCAAGGACATCTTATCTCAATCCAAGGTCAATAGCAAAAGGTGTAGATGGATAACCAGAATTCAAGAGTTTGATCTAGAGATTAAGATCACTAAATTGGTAAGAGGGTTAGGTCTTGCTAAGTTAATGACTGAATCAAATCTCCTTGATGTTGAAGTTAACAATGTTGAAATTGAGAATATACTAGTCACAAGTATTGAGACACAACCCTAGTACTCAGAGATAGTACATTTTTTAAGGGATGCAACATACTCAAAGGGAATGACTCCAAACCAGAGAAGGACATTGAAACTGAAGTCTCAAAAGTATGTCCTTATTCAGGGTTATCTATCTTGGTAAAATAAAGATGGGGCATTGTTGATGTTCTTAGATAAATCCCAAGCTAGAAGGATGCTAACTGAAATGCATAATGGAGTATGTGAAGGCCATTACTCTGCCAAGACCACAACTGGCAAGATAGTCTAGGCTGGATACTATTGGTCTACTTTGTTCAAAGATGTCCATGAGCATGTCTGGAGGTGTGACCCATGCCAAAAAATTTCTTCCAAGTTAAAGTATGAAGGAGCTTTTCCCCTTAACCCGGTTACAGTAGAAGCACCTTTTGTCTGGTAGGGTATTGATTTTATTGGGGAAACATTTGAGAAGTCAGGAAGAGGTCACAAATGGATCATAGTGGCCACTGATTACTTCACTAAGTGGATTGAGGCTATACCTACTAAAAGAGCCACTAGTAAAGTTGTCATTGATTTCCTGATGGACAATGTTATAACAAGATTTGGTGTTCCTGTGAAACTGATAATGGATAATGCCATGAGCTTTAGATCAGATGAATTCACTAAATTTTGTACCAACCATGGTATAATTATGTCTTATTCTTCACCATACCATCCTCAAGGTAATGGATAAGTAGAATCCAGCAATAAGAGCCTTTTGAATATTATTAAGAAAATTCTTGAGGAGAACAAAAGGTCTTGGGATCAGAAACTAAAATTGGCCTTATGGGCAGACATGATTACTATTAAGAAAACAATTGGTGTATCACCATTTGAATTGGTTTATGGCACACAATCTAGGGTGCCAGTCAATAACCTTCTTCCTGTATATAAGTTCCTACAAGCTAAGGAGATGGAGTTGTCAGAACCCATGGAAGACATAATGATTCAAATGGTGGAAGTGGAAGAAATCAAGACTTTGGCTCATAAAAGAAATTGGAAGATTCAGTTGCAATCCAAGTATCTTTTTGACAAAAGAACCACATTGAGGAAGTTTCAAATTGGTGACATGGTTCTTCAATGGAATGCAAGAGGGCAAGATAAAAGGAAACCACAGAATATTTGAGTCATTATGGATGGGCCCTTCTATTGTTTGTGATCTTAATGGAAAATACTCATACTTTTTATAGACAATGAATGGTGAGGTACAGGGATTTCCAGTGCATGGACAATTCCTGAAGCATTACTTCTCTTAAGTCCATGCACAGTAGGTTGTAGTCTATATATATTTAGGTTTGTTTATGTTGGTTTTCATTTGGGCTTTTTTCTTTTGGTCTATTTTCCAGAGTTTTCTGTATTCTTGTGTTGATCTTGCAATCAACCATCCCCAATTAGAGCCGTTGTTATCACTATTTTGACTATTGGGTGATTTTTTTCTCTAATCCACTCAAATCTACAAAATTGTGCTTAGTACTTCATTTTGCCTCTGAGGGTTATTGGTCTAAGGGTTTAAGGTTTTTGCAATTTACCCTTTTCTATCTTCAAATCCCTGCATTCTATTTCCTTGTTACTTTTTCCACTTATGTGGAAGGGTCGGTCCATCGTGAGGAGAGGTTCCCCCTTTTAGTTTTTCCTTAGGCGAGTCTTTAATAATGTTTTAATTTTTCCCCTTCTCCTAAGTTTTTATTCCTTTGTCAGGCTTCGTAAAGATTGTGCAAGTTCTAATTGATCCAATGGTGCCCGCGATCTCACAAAGGGAAGTTGCGCGACATTTACCTTCTACAAAGTGGCAAAAAGGTGGTAGGCCTAGGTAAAGCAGTCGCAAGGAAGCCTAAAGGACAAACATCTTCTAGTAGATCTAACAGTTCATGTTGTTTTGTGATGAATTCAATTATGAATTGATTGCCAAAGCATCCAGTTTATTTGTTTCTAATCAATGCTCAGTTGCCATAATACTTCACATCAGTTAATACTTCGGCATCATTTTGAAGAGTCTTGTAGAGAAACTAGTGCATAGAGCAAATTTCTTCAAGAAACAAGTAAGTTTATGCATATTGCTTGACAGTTGCAGTTTAAATTGGTATCACCGGGTGTTTGATTTCTTGAGGAATTCTGTCTAAGATTTAGCTCAAATAATTGTAATTCTGAGATGGAACCAAGAAGAGATTTCATAGGAAACTTAATTACCAGGAAAGAGCCATTTGTGATGACTTTTTAGGATAATTAATTATGTCTACTAATGTTGTAGCTAAAATGAATGAATTAGTACCCAAGGCTCCCCGTCTAAGAATTGGTGACAGTTTGTATGACAAAGGGAAATGGTTAAGGGATTTATAGATAGGGATATCAGGTCTAGGACTCTTCAAAGTGGGATTTGGCAAGAGAAATTCCTCTACTCCAATGAATAGTATATGTGATTTAGATGTTGGAAAGCTCATAGTCCCTAGGGTTTTCATGGATATGGACCTACTGACTAAGATTGCAAATAACTATGATCCTGTTGCCAGGTGTGTTAGAAATGTAAATGCGGGATCTTTAATTGAGATAAATGATGATGAGTTTAGGAAAGTGTTTAGACTTAGTGAGGTGTCAAATTATTTAGAGCCCATCATTTTTGAAACACTTGCACAGGTATATAATGTGCAGAGAGATCACCTCAGGAGTGGCCCTTTGAAAGATTATTTTGTCAAAATAGGAGGACTGACTGTTGTAGACCCTAGCACCATGGAACCCTTCTCTCTAAATATATTTACTTTGAGGGCTAAAGGGATGTATTGGTCCCTATGTCAGATGTTTGGGGAAGATATTGAAACAACCATGCCAACCCACTATATGCTCATGTTAGCACAAATGTTGAACCCATCTTTGGCAGTAACTTTTGACTTTGCACCTTATCTCACTGATGCCATTCATGAAGGGTTGATGGGGATAAAAAATGCTAATGTAGACAGACCTTTTGGATGGTATTCTCTTCTTATGTACATGGTTTTATTCAAAGGTGCTGATTATTTTGCTAGTGAAATGGACCTGATTACGGAAAAGGATGATGAGGAGATGCCTGTTCAATTATGGAGCACAATTTTATCTTGGGATAGAGAGGATGAGAGTTATTTGAGGTTTGATAGATGTTTTTCATCTAGGCTTAGGATCCTCTTGTGCCCACAAAACCCTAGAACTCCTAAAGCTCTCCTTGAATTCCTTAGGCCTAAGGAATTTGCTCAAGATATTAAGATTTTTCACAACTGGGATGATATATACTTATACCCTGTCTCTACTGTGTTTAGAGTCTATGGTTTCATAGGAACTCCATATTTTATCCCCTATCAAGTCCCATTGAAGATAGGAATTGCAGAGATCCTAAGGAAAATCAGAGGTTTACAAGAAGCAATATTAACAAATAGGGGGAAAGGGACAATTTTCCCAACTAGCACCATTGCACATCAATTTGTAATCACCAAGAGTGGCTAGAAACATTTTGATGACTTCTTTCAACCCTAAAGGTTTTCTACTATAGTATCAAGGTTTGTTGACCCTGAAGACTTTTTTAATGGTATGTTCAAGAAGAGAGCCATATGTAAAGGGAGACCACACCAGCTCCATTTTCCTAAGGATTTGATTAGAAATGAATTCAAACCTTGATGAATAGGAATTGAGAAAGTAAAAATGGATAGCATATAAAAGGACTCTTGATTTTATTCACCAATTTGATATTGGTTATGACCGTTTGTCTAGTTTTACTCCCTTTGAGGAAAAGGCTAAATTCTTGATACTTTATTTTGAAGATTTAATGCAGACCTTAAAGGAGAAAAGGGAAGTTATATTGAAAAATGATCCTAAAAAGGCTAAGTTGGTTCTAGCCAAGCCTTCCTTTGCTAAGTCCATCCCTCCATGTGAATATGTGATGCACAAGAGGCCAAAATACAGTGTGCTAGTGCCTATCAGGGGTGAGCCTTCTAGTTCGAAGGGGAAAAGAGCAATAGAAGTTGTAGTTGAAATCCAAGATTCCCCGAAAAGGCAAAGGGTGGGAAAAGAGGTGCCAACAGGTGAGCCTTTATATTCTCCATCCCAATCCCTAATCCATGTGGGAGATGAACATGCACTGGCTGAGAAATTATTGTAGTTAGGAAGTCTTGGGGACACTGGTACATTTGGGTCAAAATTTTGATGGCAAATCATCAGGATTTCGACACAATTTCATCGCACTACCAACAAAAAAATTCGTTGAAAACTTTGTGTCAGAAGTTTTGACTATCCTTGTGGTCATCACAATTCTGATATCACCTCCAACATTTCTAATGACTACCATGGATGCTCATACCCCAAAAGAATACCGTCGTGATCTCGGCCTATCATCGGAATTCTGACTCCAAAGGGTAAAATTCTGACAGAGGAGTGTCATTGGATACATAGCATCTGACGATGGCCTCCAGGAGAGTTCTGAGGAGGATGTTGTGCATCTAACGACACTCCTCTATCGGAATTTTACCCTTTGGAGTCAGAATTTTGATGGTAGGCCAATTTTTCAAAAAAAAAATTTTATAGAAAAAGATTGACATTGGTATCTCTCTTCTCTATCCCTCTCTACTATCTCTCTTCTCTCTCCTCTCTCTAGGTCTCTTTCTCCATCCCTCTCTTCTTCTCTCCCTCTCTACTTCTCTTTCTCTACCCTCTCTAGGTCAGTATCTCTTCCTCTCACCCTCTCTCTCTCTCTCTCACCTCTATAGGTCTCACCTTCCATTCCTCCATCATTACCCATGTTGTCAAGTTGCAAGATATTTCCCAAAGTACTTGGTTGCTAGGGTTGATTTGCTTAAGTGTTGGAGTCGGAGTTAGATGAGACCTACATGATTAAGCTGTATTAAGTGATCAAGTCACCAAGATCTCAATTGTAAACATGACTATGTTCTAGGGTTTTAGGGTAGCATAGGTCAAGATTGAGGTATGGTAGTCAAGAATTACCTTCCAATGACAAAAGACATCCAAATAATGAATAATGAAGGCGATGAACTCATAGAAGTTTTGAGGAGATAATTTGACTAAGTTAAAATTTTGTTTAAGTCATAGTCATGATACTAGATTTCTCATCAAGAGCAATTTGTGTGAATGAACCCTAGAAATGTGCCCATGCTAGAGAAGCAAGAATTCCAATAAAACCTAAGGCAATGCTAGTAAGGGGTCAAAATTAAAGAATTAGGGTACAAAAAACAAAATTTGGCTAAGTCGAGATGTTGCTCAAGGATGACCTAAATCATGGAGTGTAAATCAATCATGAAACATGAGAATGGATAGGTCTTGACCCAAGCAACGTAAGTTCCCCTTGTGATTCCTGTAGATATCACATCACAATCATTGAGTCTATCTACAATATAAAGTCAAGACCTGACTATTGGAATCTTGGAGTCATCCCATTTGATCATGTAGTTTAGCACTTGGGAGGATTTTGTTCAAGAGAGGATAGAATACTTAGTATTTTATTTTGTGTTGCATAGTGCATAAAAAACACATCAACATAAACCATTGAAAGGTTTGGTTAAAGCCTTCGAATCACAACCTCTACGAGAAGCTATCAAGCGTGCCCAGAATCTGGAAACTTTAGTATCCAAGAACATAATTCATAAGGCACCACTTTTAGAGCAACCAAAGAAGCCTATCAATGTAATATTTTATTTACCTTGGATATGTTTTATCCTAAGTGTGATATTCCACTATTAAAAAGCTTAATTAGGTAATATTTTTACTTAGGTAGAATAAGATAATGAGTTGTACATTCTCCTTCTTTGATTGAGATTCTACTTTTTCCTTGTCACAAATTTGGAAACTTGGATAAGCAATTTCTTTTTTGGTTTTCCACCTCTTCATGATCCTCATGGATTTGGAATCTTGGAAGCTATATATTGTAGGTTTTTCCTCAATTAACATATCAAATGAAACTATTGTGAGCTTTCATATCTTAACATACCAAGGACTTAAGCTTGGGGACGATAGGGGGATGACGAAGGGGGCAGGGTGGGATGCAAATATATATAAAACTTAAAAAATTAATTATAAAAGGATGTGTATAGAATAAGTATAACAATTGTAAATAAAACTTTTCCACACTATGTAAATTTTACAATAAAAATTAAAAATATGTCAATGCTTGCATTGAAATTTGAACATTAACAATGGTGGTAGAGTTTTGGAACTTTGGGAACAAACTAAGAACAAGTATAAGAATTGCAGATGAAACTTTGGCATACTAAGTGTTTAAACTAGTCAACATAAAAAAATGGAAATGATTGCATTAACAATAAGAATGGTGGGTAGAGGTTTAGGGTCAATGGGTAGTGCCCCTTGTGGGGGGTTTGGGGTAGAAATCCCATCAAGGTTAGGGGGAATTGCCAAACCTTTAATATAGATGACATTTTCACAATAATTTCACCATTTTTGTTTAGAATTGGAGTTTCTAATTGGGGGCCATGGGAGACTCATAGGAATCCTCAAGATGGTCAAAAGACTCCTTGGAGTCCCTAGGACATCCCTAAGTGGTGCGGCAAGGGGATGTTTCCCCTAAGTATTGCATCCTAAAAAAAATAGGGATTTTGGAGGGGGGGAAGGGGTCCCCATGTTTCAATGGTTTCAAAAGATTCTAAGTTTTTTTTTTATCTTGTCATAACAAAATATACTCCTCTTGCATCCTTGGATGATTTGAAAATTGAAAACAGTTTGACAAGAAAAAACTAACTTCTAAAGTTTAGACTTAGTTTTCCTTTTCTATCCAAGTCACTACAACATTTCAATGATCAAAGTATCTTTTTTTTGGTGGTTTCAAAGCATCCAAAAGGCTTGAGAAATTCAATATTATCATTCATTCCACCAAAATTGGAGATCAAGAAGCATGCTCACAAACAAGGATTTGTTTGTAACTTAAGGCAATCGACTAGTTTTTGGGGCATTTTTCAGGTCTAAAGAACCTACCATTGTGTCAAAAAGGCCCATAAGACCCCCTTTTCATCTAAAACTTGTCTCTTTTGGTCATAGAAGCATTTAAGGAAAAAAAAAATCACACAACCAATGATATGCCTATACCATACATATCTGAGTTAAAATAAAAATAAAAAATTGACAAGGTTTGGAGACCATTACACAATTTGGGAGATTGCTAATACATACACTCAATTTATAAAGTCTCAATTTGATGTAATTAATCTTCGAGAGGCCTATACAAAAGCATTTTTTAATTGTGAACTAAGATAAATTTCCATTTTTGGCAGTTTTTATCATGGATTATGGTATTAAATTCCAACATTCTATTGTCAAGATAAATTCAGAGAACCATTTGTACTTGAAACAAGGGATAGTGAAATATTACATTATGTAGGATCTCCTACACTATCTCATTGAATTCATTCCTACACCAAGTGACTATGAACAAAAGCATAGGTATTTAACAACAATGACATGGTCCATGGACTAGTGATCCTCCTCTTGATACTCCATCTTCAAATGAGAACATCTCTTATACACATTGCTACTTCAGAATTAAAAGTTGCTTCTTCTAGAACTTTCCATGATTCTTTGCAATAGGATTATATTTCTTCTAGATTCACCCCACTAGGACACATTCCTATCAAGCATCTTTACTTTCTTGAAAAGTAGACCACATTTTAGATCTAGATGACACCATAATGACTTTGATTTCCTCTTGCAAGATATTCCTCCATCATGTATTGCTTCATCGAAGTTAAAATTTGCTTCTTCAAGGGCTCTCAATGATTCTCTATATAGGATTCTTCATGTCTATGAGATCCACTTCATTGGGAGGCCTACTTAAACATTTCACATCTGTTTGTGGACTCTCACCTTTCAAATATTGATGAAACAATTGAGAATATTTGTCTTCTCATTGATGACAATGCCCATCGAGTTACATCATCTCCCATTGTAAATTCACTTGTTCTATCCCCACCATATCATGCAACATGACACATTCTATTTCACATTAATTAAGGTCTCACACTTCAATGATTATAGTCCATGAATCTTGTATGGAACAATCATAGCTTAACATCAAGATCAAGACACATGAGTTGCTTCAAAAACCATACATCCAAATTCCTTTCTACATTCCACTTGAATGGGAATTCAACAATTTGACAACTCAAGATTTCCATATTGTGAAAGGAAGGTGCATCATTTGTTGCAAATGAACCTACTACAACAATCACCATTCAACATTTTGCATTGCTTTTCTCTCTTCTTTATGGAGGCACCAACTTTAGGGGATGGGGTGGGTCTATATTATCCTTCACATATGTCACTTGGGATGGAGTTTTGTCCTATGGATTTTCTAGTCTCTACTTCAAGAGGGTACACTCTCTTTATAATTTGGGGTTATTTCATGTTTTACATGGATACCTAACCTTGTGACCCATTTCTTCTTACCTCAATTGCACTTAAGGGGGTGTGCCAATGTACCATTTTATTCACCAAGTGGATATGTTTTATCGTAAGTATGATATTGCATTTGTTTGTTTAGTTTACTTAAGTAATTTCTTTTAACTTGAGATAATGACTTGCACATTCTCCTTCTTTCATAGGATTATGTTTTTTTCCTTATCCTCAAAAATTTGGAAACTTGGATAAACAATTCCTTGTCTTTTGGTTTTCTATCTCATCCTCATCTTCATCCTCATGGATTAAAAATCTTGGATATTGAGTGAAGATATTGTGAACTTTTTCATTTTCTCTCTTATGAAATCAACTATGTTATTCTATTATGATTTTATTATCATTTATATTTAACAATTTTAAAAATGTTATCACTTACATTAATTTCTAGGTTAATATTTATTTTGTAGATTCTAATAGAATTGAATACCATACCCAAACAATATCTAGTATGAACTAGTTAGTTACAGGCTAGGTTCCAAGCGTACTTGGTAACACAATTTTTGAGCTTGTGTTTGTTTATGATTTAATGATTGATGCATCTAGCTTTGCTACGCATCTACTTTGAATACAATGAGAGGGTGATTTTGTCTAAGCCAAGAGACCCTGCTATCTAATATCACCCAAGAAAGATACTGATATTTTACCTTGGAAATATAAGCCTTTTGTAAGTATAATTCAATGAATTGTGATAATAACTTAAAATGAAGTGAATTAAAATTTGATCGAGTTCCCCATTGTATTTTAACAAATTACCTAGGAAGATGTTCATTCCTAACAATTTCCAATTCTCTTTCCAAAAGGATGAAAAAGAAGAGAAAGGAACTAATTAATGTTGGGACAAAATTTAGAAGACCTATGTTTTGTGTCTGAAAGCTACTAGCCTAGAGAGCATGGAAACAATTTGAAGTCATGGGAGAGAGTTTCAGTTATATCTCTAGAAATTATGTCCAGTACTCTTGTATTGAATTTTTAAATCCTTCTAAGTTTAAATGTTCACAAGGAAACTCTAAAATTTTAATAAAATACATAAATGAAAACCAATTTTGTTTTCATCGGAATACTTTTGAAAAATCATATCACCTCAGTAATTGAACTGTAACAATAAGATTGCATACAAAGTGCAGGTTTGCTATGAAACATGTTAAAAGGGTTAAACTGTTTCAATTAATACAAACACTGGAACTATTAAACAACAATAGCTTGTTGGTAATCAAGATTTTGGACTATACCCACATTTTACACCTTTTCATACACTTACAAAGAACATAGAAAACATGTACATGGAACTACAGATTCCAACATATGTAAAAATACAACAATCTAAATAAGAATGGGAAGCATGTGGAGAATGGTTAAGACATGCATAAATAAAAGGAAAACAAAAATCTCTCAATGTGTATCACAAACAAATCAAGGAAAAAAGCTTTTAGGTAGGGGACCGATATGATCATAAAAATTTCAAAACTTCCAAAGTATAGAGCATTTGAGATTTTACAGAGAATGCACTAATTTAGCTTTATTCATGATGAGGCATATTCACAACTTTTGTAGTCACACCATGGTGTTGTTTGTGTTGGCTCTGTTGGACCCTGCAATTAAGATTCAATATATGTACATTATTCAATAAGATTAACTGTGCAACATAATGAAATATTAAAAAGTGTGTTATCTTATTGAGCTTCACTTTGTTTCGATAATAGTTTAATATTCTCTACTTAACAGGGCCAACCACATGAAGGTGGAAGCTCATTTGGCCCCTCCCCCCCAACCCTAACATCACTCTAAATTCCTTGTTAACATCTAACATTCATTCATTCTTTCATTCATTCTTTCATCCATTATTAAAATATAACATTCATTCATTATCACATAACATTCATTAACACATAAAATTCATTAAATTTCATTAACACGCAACATTCATCAATAATCATCAACACATATCATTCATGAACATTCATTAGCACATAATTACATTCATTAACACCTAAAAATTAGTCATTATCAAATAAGGTAGATTACAATCATTTCTTTCTTTTTTTTTTTTTTTGAAGCTATGTAAAGTCTAAGTGGAGCATCATCTTCTTCATCATTTCCCCCATCTTTGGATGTTCTACCCTATTCTCATGCTCTTGATGTATGGCTAGTCCTATACAAAGGACGAGGATTCTGAACCAAAGGGGGGTCCTCTGCAATAACAAAGAATTGGGTTAAATTCAAAACATTTTTTTATTATTGTTACAAGTATTTCATTAATTTAAAGAACACAACCATTACACTCTTTACCTAATGGGGCCACATCAACTTCCACATCATTTTGTCTAGCCTCAACCTTAACATGCTGAACACCCTCTAGATCCTCTGGAGTTGAAATACAAAACATTACATTAATCAATACACCAATTGCAATTAAATTTGTTTTAAGGAATAACAAAGGTCCTCTTTACCTAATTGAGGAACATCACATTCCTGATGTTGTCTACCCGGATCATGCTCCACTTGGTCACCACCGACTACATGCTCTAAAATATTAACAATAAAGGTTACATTAACTACTACACTAATTTTCAATTTAAGATGTTTAATTGTATTAATAATTACATTAAAAAATTTGAATAGCAAATGAATACCTCCACTACTAGGATGCACATCCAGACCTTCATGTACAGGTTTTGTTCCATGATTATCATGTTGCATTCCAATGTCACGCGCAGTGTTATCATTGCTTGCTTATTTAAAAAAAATATGGTCACTTTATGTTGAAACTTAACATCAAATAGATTATTGGTTAAGTATTCAATTTGAAATAATTTTCATTTAGCTTATTTACCATTGTGACAAATGCATCAGAATCTCGTGTTTGCCCACTCAATTCTCATAGCCATTCAGCCACGGCTATATAGCCTTGCTGGTAGCCAATTCTCTTATCATCTTCTATGGGCGCTCTATTGAATTCAGAGCCTACATTTTTGCTTGGTATTGTGAATTTTGCTTGTATTGTTTGATCAAAAAAAAATTGTTTACAATTTATAAATATTTTGATGTGATACTTAATTTACTGATTCTTACAATTTGTGCGGCAAGTTTCATATAACCACCAGAGTCGAGTTTGTGTTGCCCATGCTTTTCTTGTCTTGCCTTGGTTGCCTTTGATGTGTCACTCAATCTATGAAAAGTTTGAAATATGTTAGATTATATAATTATAATGAATAATTAGTACATATTCACATTCTTAATAGTATCACATACCTTCTTCTGGCGTCTAGTGGTGTATTTCCTTTTTTCCTTTCAATTCTCTCCTTTGCATCCAAAATCAGGTCCTTCCACTCCCTCTCTGGAGTCATGGGGGGATGCTCATACTTTACGTTCTTCTCTAAACATGTCCTGTATTGGTCCCTCACATACTTTAGATATGTGCCAACTTTTTCCAAACAACCCTACCATACGGTTTGTGAGTTCATCGCTTAACTTTTTTTCTTGGTCATTCCACCTTTAGAGCAAAAACAAACCTATTAGATTTAGAAAGAAACTGAAGCTACCTTTGATATAGTTCAAGAAATGGATAAAAGGAAAACTATTCTAGCAATGATATGGAGTCAAAATAGTGGATAAGGGTTAGTTCACATATGATGTTCCACCTTTTACGTATGGTGGGCCCAAATATCTGCAATGTAATGTCATTAAGATTTTTATAAAAAATATCATTTCCTGCAAAAAAAACATGGGATTATTAGTCCAAAATGAGTGATCAGCAAGTAAATTACAATTAGACTATATATAATAATAATTTTAAAGTACCTAGAACTTTCTGTACCTTCAAGGGAATCAATTCTTTGTTGCTCACCACCAATGTGGCCTGCAACGTTCCTGTACTAGCAATACGGTAAGATCTAGGAAATGATGGTATGTTATCACCAGTAGTCACCTCTGGCGCATCCTCATGTGCATCTTCTACCATAGTAAATGAATCCACTATGAAATGCCTCCAAGAAAGAACACTTCAAGGGTAATAAACACATAACGAAAGAGAGAGAAAAAGAGGGATCTACCACTAGTGGGCAGGTCAACACGAGCCGGTGCAACAGACGATGTCTGCATACTACATGTTGTCGACATTGCAGTCGGCAATATAGTTGGGGTCAACCTCAGACCCATGTGAGCACCTAAAGAGTAATACATTAAATATATAAAACATTAAAAAAGCAAGTTCACAAGTCCAAAGGAGTGGTTTTAATATATAGAACATGGTCATCACTTGAACTACCCGCAATACCATGATCATCACCACCAGGATGATGAGCCCTTATAAATTTCTGTAAAAACAACACATACATATTTTAGTTAATGACATAAAAGAGAAAAAAATATAAACCATTATTGAACTTTTGTTATGATTAAAGCTTTCATTACTGCTTACTTGCAAGTTTTCCATTGTCCACAACAATAGTTTCATCCTCTTTATTATCTCATCAGTCTGAGGTCTTATGGTTGCCAAATCAACAATCTCTTGGCTAATTTTTCTAATATTCATTTGTACCAATTGTATAGGGTTTGCGCTAAGTGCGATGTCATCAACGCATAACACTGTCAAGCGCCCCACATCCCTATGGAGGTACTATCTAATTACTTCAAAACACTATCAAATTACTTCAAATTACTTCAAAACACTCAAGAAAAGATCATAATGTAACAATTTGCTTCTATCTAATTTGTACAATTACAATGAGGTTTACTTGCTTCGTAGAAGTGTCGGGACCTACACCCCTATTTGTGCTATGTGGTGGATCCATCTGGCCCTGTGACAAAGAAAAAATATAAAAAATGTTAGCAAAATGAAACCAATAGACTTAGCAAAAAAACTTAATAATACAATGGTTTATTGGATTCATTAATTGGAAGTTGGCTCAAATGGTATATATATAGTACATACCACCCCCATGATAGTAACTTTGTTTGTATCTATAGGATTCAAATTGTAATCGATTAGCAGCTCTTCCCTTGCACTTATTGATTTTATCGCACATACAAACACATTATTTCCTTCATATGCCTCAAATATGCAATTGGGTTGCTTATTAGTTGACCTAGGTCGTGTACTATTTATAAAACCTGCAATATTCCCTATTGCTTTTGGCCTTCCATCAATGTATATAGCCACTTGTTTACTTTGATCATTATCTTTTTGTTGTATATAATTGGCTGACAGTGCATACCTATGCATACTTTTTTTATATCGATCAATCTGCATCCAATCATTATAATTGTAACAAGGTCCAACAAACTTCATCAATTCAGCAACTTTGTTGTAATAGACTTTTATGCTATCCATGTAAAATAGGCCCAAACCATGTAACGACAAAGGTGCTATGTGATATATCCTCTCATTAACACAAAAATCAGTGTTTAGTGGAGGAAGTTCCTTGGGTACACATTGTTTCAGTAGATGTTTGTACCTCAAGAGCACCTCAATGTTGCCTTTGGTCTCATCATCATAAGAACATGACCCCCCTTGAGCAAGAAAAAATTCCATGCGTTTATTGAATTTTCTTCTAATCTTTTGACCTCTAGTTGATCTCCCTATTTGAGATCTACTACATGTCTCACTTTCCTCTTCTATTCCTGCATTTCCCTCACTTGACGAAGACACATCTGACAAACACCTATTTGGTGACACCTGTGCACCATCATATGAGAGAGTTAGTTGGTAATGAGAGAAATATTTTTCAAACGAGGGTAATATTGATGAAGAAGTCAGCCATAGAGTTGATGTTGAGATTAAAATTTGAGTAAGTCCAACTAGGGCCTCAAGTGTTGATAACTGTATTAGATTTGCTTCTAATGTTGAGGTTTGAAAAACTGAGGAAGTTTGTTTTTCTTGTAATTTTTTAAAAATATATTATTTCTATAAGGTGTATTGACTTATACCTGTCGATCCATGAGACTATGTAGGATCTTAGTCAAAGGGGTTCAGGTTCCTGCACCAACAATTGAGCATCATAAGCATTACATTTGTAATTTGATAAACAATAAATACTACAGTATCATAAGCATCATAAGCATCACATATGTATCATCATATATGTAATTGAGCATCATAAGAATCACATATGTATCATCATAAACATGTAATCCATCACATACGTATCATAAATCACCATCCATCACATAGCTAATAAGTAGTCCACATTCCATAAATAAACACAAAGTTCAAGAAATGTCACATGTATCATCATAAGCATGTAATCCATCACATATGTATTTTAAATCACCATCTATCACATAGCTAGAGGTGCATCATGAATTAATTAAGCAATGGCATTAGAATTCAAAACATATGAATTATTTATGTAACCATATAAGTTAAATCAATTTCTATCAAGATATCAATATTAAATAGATAATATAATAATCGCATCTCACACATTTCATTCATGTCATTGATCTTCTTCTTCATCAAACTCATCATCATGACCATCATCATCATCATCATCATCATCATCATCATCATCATCATCATCATCATCATCGTCATCATCATCGTCGTCGTCGTCATTGTGTTCATCATCATCACCGTCACCATCACCGTCACCATCACCGTCACCATCACCATCACCATCACCATCACCATCACCATCACCATCACCATCACCATCACCATCAGCAACAACATCATCATCATCATCAGCTTCTTCTTCATGTACATTTCCGTCAGGAGCATCATCGACTAACTATGGATCGTGATCATCATCTATATCATCTTCTACTTCTTCGGCATCTTCTTCTTCCATCACATTATACATTATCAGCCTTCCTCTTGGATCATGTCTAACAACAAATGACCAACCTGGTTTATGTGGAACCTCTGAGTAAAATGCCTGCTCACATTGACTTGGAAGAACATAGGGCTCATCCCCAACTCATTCAAATGACCTTGTATTAACCATTGTAAATCCATTATCATGTTGGATAACAGTTCTATCAGGATCATTTTTATTCAGTCGTAGCCTATACCATTTGATGACAAATAGAACTAATTTGAAGGAATTAAAGTCACACTCAAGTATATCATCCAAAATTCCATAGTATCAATTTTGAGACTCTTGAGGATGTATGTTGTTTCTAGATGAAATATTGGTCACCTCAAAGACTACAGTTATCCCAGAATCACAAGTTTTCTTCGTGTCATCCAACTATTTGATGTGAAATTTATGACCATTGCAGCACATAGCCTTGTGGTGTTTGACCTGTAATATGTCTAACATATTAAAAGTACTGTATCATGAGCTAATAAACATACGGGTGATTAATAAAATTATACATACCTGTTGATCTCTTAAACCATATGCTAAATCAATTTCCCTTTGTGTAACATTGGAATCTCCATTATGATGAGCTTCTTTAACCAATGAAGCGACACCATCCCATGTTAATGTGCGACCAGAATGTTGACATCATTCAATCCACACCGTTATCTAATCAAGATTGTTTTCAATATACAAATGTAGCGCATCCACTCCCAACCAACTGTACAAATAATTAGTAGACCACTTACAACTAATTTATTTAGAAGATGAAGAATTAATTTACTACAATAACATCTTATAATTACCTCTCACTTTCTTCAATCTACCTTTCCCCATCAAGTGCTCCCCTTCGAATTTATTAATGGGGTTGGGATCTCAAATGCGATCTATGTGGATTTTTGCTGCAAACTTAGGAAGATATTCAGTAATGTACACCATAGTTTGGTATACCATATATCCCTCCACCATAGAACCCTTAGGATGTGCTCTTTGTCAAACCAAAGCCTTCAAAAATTTCAAGTGCCTCTCAACCATCCACATTGACCTAGTGTGTATAGGTCCACACAATTCGATCTCCTCAACTTGGTGTATGAGGTAGTGTTCTTGTGCATTGAAAAAAGTTGAAGCTAGACACTTTTTCTTTTCACACATTAGATGAGGGATTTTTCTCTTCCAATATTTTATATCTTCCTTATGGATTTCTTTAGATGACAACCACCTAAAAGAGATTGAAGATGCAAAAATATATAAATGAGACTTTACAAAATAATATACAATATATTCCATAACAAGTAAAACAAATGGAAAATATTATATCTATACAACAAATTGAACAAACATCACTACTTACCTCATGTATTTTCCAAGATCATATATGACTTGCTTGATATTATTGTCAAAGTGGTCTAGGAGAGATAGACGTAGAACATACTGCAACAATTATAAAATGATCTTTTCATTATTTTATAACATAATACAATGAAAAGTACATGCACAGTATACAAATATATAGTAAATACACAAGAATGCAAATTACCTTAATGAAGGTATGCCAATCATGTGTTTTCATCCCTGGCCCAAATTCACTCTTCTTTGATATGAGATTGTTTATGTTCACAGCAAATCCTGTGGGAAATCGAATTTTTTGTATGACTTCTTTTATAGAATTACTTTGCTGCTCCGTTAATAACCAAGGAAGGGCACTTATATTAATCTGATCTCCATTGCTATTTGATTGAATGACATTTTTCATTGCATGATTGGATTCCACAATGTCACTACAAATTTTAACAATTTTTTCTTTGTCATGCCTTCCATCCAATATTTTCCATAATGTCTCTGTTATATTCTTTCCAATATGCAATGTATCAAACAAATGCACAATTTGTAGCTACTCGTAGTAAGGCAACCTACTGAATTGTCTAGGATAACGTTTTTAGTCCATTTCGGAGGTGGTCATCCATGCCTCGACGACCTTCAGTATCATCAATTACATCATCAGTAAACAAAACACGATAGAAAAACTCAAATTTCAAACATAAACCATTAGATGGAATGACATTACCTTGACGATTAATTCTATTATATTCCAACTTCCATAAGTGAAGAGTCATTCTTCATGGCTTTGATGTAGTCTCATCTTTCCCATTGAAAAGATGTTTTTCAGTATTCTGGTACTTATGATTTTTGTGAAGGAAGTTCCTATACTCATCAAACACCTGCTTTCCTAAACTTTTTGAATGATGGGATTTCATTGTTGGACCACAAACTGGACATGCAAATTTTCCCTTTGTTTGAAGACCTACAAGATAATGTATAATTCTATTAAATCTATTAATTTTTATAATTATAATTATCATGCGCAACTTGAAGACTATAGCGTACCACAAAAATATGTTAGCCCTAGGGCATCACGTATTGTCCATACAAGCATTGCATGGAATTGAAATTGTCTTTGTCCTATTGGTCTAGAGGTGTCATACATGGTCACACCATTCCATAACTTCAGCAACTTGTCGATAAGAGGCTCAATATATACATTCATATCTTTAACTTGGTACTTGCCTAGTGAAATGAACAAAAACATTACATAATTATTATGACCATTTTACTGCAATATTTATAAATAAATGTAGATGACTATTAAATGATAAAATACCTAGAACAATCATTGCCAACATTATGTGCTCCCTCTTTATTGACATCCATGGAGGAATATTATTTTTGATAACAAAAATAGGCCACACCGAGTAAACAGATCTCAACTCTCCAAATGGATTGACACCATCCACTGCCAATGAAAGCTTGAGATTACGAGGTTCTTGTTTAAAGTGTGGCCACCTTTCCTCTATGTCCATAAATGCTTAACCATCCATAGGCATTTGAATAATGTCATCTCAACTTCTATTGTGTGCATGGTAATCCATAAATTGTGCCAAGCTAGTGCACCTGAATAATCATTGTATATGTGGAATAATGGGAATATAACGAAGAACCTTGCAAGGCACCTTTTTTGTTATTTGATCTGTTTGATATCTATTGGTATGACATTCAGGGCATTCTACTCCAAATTCATGTTGTTTATGATATATAATATGATCATTGGGACAAGCATCTATTGTTTGATACTCCATTCCAATATCTTTCATAATGGTAGATAATTCTCGGTATGAGCGAGGTAGAATATTTGATGGTGGTAAGAAAAACTCACCTATCAATCTACAACAAAAAAAAAGAAGTTTGAGGTGCTAATATAAAGAATATTAATTGTACATGATTCACCATTTATTAACTGTAATGACATGTATGACACACCTTAACATATGTGAGATTGTTATGTTGGATAAACCATTCATAACCTTCAAGTTCACCAACAACAATACAGCAGAGAGAAGAGTTGTCTGGGAGCCTTTGTAAAGGGGCTCATATGCCTTCTCAAGAAGAGGTAAATCATGAACATCAAGGTCATCCTAATCATCATGATCAGTTGTGCTAGTACTAAATGTGTCATGGATCAATGTATTTGTACCATCATCTTCAATTGTGTTTTCTGGTGCATGATCATCATCTTCCATGGGATCATTATCTTCAACTTCAATATTCACACCTCCATGTTCCTCCACTTCAAAAACCATATTCTTCAGGTTGTGTTGGTCCATATCATGTGCCTTGGGGTGCTCGACCTATATAAAAATGATCAACATAAATAAACCATGATCATGATCTCATTATCAAGTGATTTCTTATGTATATAAATTGTTAAAATGATATAATGAACAACTTACCAGTGGATGATAATCATGTCCCCCTTCAATGTGACCATGCTGCCTACAATGTTTCTTAGTTGTTTTTATTAGAAGTCTTCTAGTCTTTAAGCCCTTACAAATTTTGCAGGGACAATAACATTTCCCATCACCTTTTCTTTTCAAGTTAGACCATAATCTAGCAATTGTCTCCTTATTTTGTTCTTCGCTGATATTATCTGACATGGTCTTTCTTCACAGACAAAAAAATCAGGCTATGGAAACTTTAGTGCAAAAGCTTCACAAAAATTGCAAATCGAACCAAAACCATTTAACTCTTCTTTTTCATATTAAAACATTAAACTTAATAGAGAACGTATTTAATGTAGCTGATTGTGTGAATTTCTGAGCATTGTGTCTGCAAATTCTTACTAAAAGTTTGCGTGTTGCAGACTTTTTGAGAGACATTTTTGAGTATTCTAAGCCTTGGTTCTTGTATTTTCCCTGGTGATAAGTTGGAAACTTTATGACAGACCTATAGCCAATCGATCTAATTTTGACAAGTTATACACTAAGCAAACAGGCATCTAGAACTAGCATTGTTTGCAGGTCACCCCTACCCTATGCCATGGGTATATGACTACCCAGAACTCTAGTTTAAGAATCAATCCTGGAAATGATCAGTATATGACTACCCAGAACTCCAGTTTAAGCATTAAGTTAGATCATTATTGACCTTACTTTGGGATTCTATGTATGAGATTGGAACCTTTTGTAAGGTGTGATCAATGTGCTATCATAAATGTAAAGCCAAAACCATTTTGATGAGATCATGATCCCACTAATACTATTTTTCCTTTTTAATTTTGCACCCACAAAAATGATAGAACCAGATATAATATGCCATCAATGCCCATATACCGACAATGCTCAAGATGAGCCACTTAGAGGTAGAGTTTAATCACTTTCTATATAGTTAGATTATCTCTAACCTCATTTTCCCTATAGGTAACTAATTAGGTTCATTTTAGAGTCTTATTTCCAAATATGTACCTCTATGTTAGCTTTTTGCTTTATTATTTGCCTGTTTATGCTTAATCTTGTCAATTTTGCATAATTTTACTTAGTTCTTGCATCTTCAATGAAATTATATCTAATCATATCCAATCACATCAAAATGGAACAATTAATCATATTGATGGTCTCTCCTAGAGGAACTAAATTGAACCAAATTGACTATTCCCCAATAAAATGTTTTGAAATGGTGAATGTATAAGTTTGTAGTTTACTTTCCTAGACTAGGACCCCATTTCATCAACATTTCACTATGAAAGCATAAATATTTTTTCTTAAAGAGAAAATCTTACAGATTATGCTTCAATGTATAACACATTTTCATAATCAATCATTCGACATCACATGGATAAAAGAATTCACATATTCTAAATCATGATCTGATGATGTGAACAACTCATATGCAACTATATGTCATGCAAAGCATTTATTTTAACATACACTTATTCATCCACATTGCAGGGATAACAATACAAGGCTCACATATTGGTCTAAGATGATGCCATGGTCTCACAAAGTAACCAAGAACCATATGAAATGATGGTCTTGAATCCACACACAACTAGGGAGGATCCATATGATTATGTATGACTTCCCCCTTGTTTGTTTAATGGAATTAGCTTCCAAGACATAGCCATCAATAATCACTAAGAATGTACAAGTGGATCATAGCTACCCATACAACAAACACTTACCCTATCCTCAAATTTTCCCAATGTTTGATTCCTTATATACACTCATCCAAGGTTATCTATGTCGATCTTGGTGAGGAATCACATCACAACAAATAAGGCAACATTTAAAAATAGCAAGAGTTTCACTAAACTACCAAAGATCATAAATATTGAAAGAAAGAAAAAATAGTACCAATAATAAGTCAAATAAATGTGTTCAATTCCAATAGCAAATCAAACATAGCCACAATAACTACACAATAGAGAAAATTCACAATAGTGATTAAACTAATTCAATCAAGATAAAATAAAATTGTTGGCCCATGCAACAAAGATGAGAGATCATCAATAATTGAAGGAAACTTCACAATCCTTAAAAGTGCACATTACATAACTATATGACTAGAAATTGTGGCTAAATAGAGTGAAGATTCATCATGACTCCAATAATAGTCCCTCATGTGTGCATTTGTGGCATGAACACAAAAACTCCCACATGGCATGGCCATGTACCTAATGGAGAAGACATGCCTAGGCTACATGCCCAAAAAACATGACTATAATAATAGTCCCTCATGCATGCATTTGTGTCCTGCACACTACAAATCCTAACATATCATGGCAATACACCTCATAGAGAAGACACACCTAGGGCCACATTGCACATAGTAACATGCCTCACAAAGAAGACATGCATAGGGCACATTCCACATAGCAATGTGTCCTATGGAAAAATGTGCATGCATGTCACACACCAAAGCTATATGTATACATCATGAGGCACAATCATATGTTATCAAACACAACCTATTGTATCTAACATGAGTTCCTCTCTACATGTGTGCAAATCTTCCAACACTAATCACCACTAAGAAGGAATAATATAAAATGCATCTTCAAATATTTGTGTGTGTGTGGAATTGTGTCTTTGAACCCAAATTGCTACCATCAACAATATGTAACCATCACCTACACTATATCAAAACATAAGTATGGTGTGACATCATATCTATTTGCATAATGTCAAAACACATGCAAACATGAAAATCATTATAGCATGACAAAAATAAATCTCCACATGTTGGAAAAAAGAAATAAATAAGATAATAGGGTAAGAGGAAACCTATACCAAGAACCACATACCAACTATCAACAATGCCATCAAGATAAATGTTGGATAGGATACCACTATGAGCCATCCAATGGTCCATTCTATGAGGAGAAATAGGGGGTACTATCTTTGAAAGGTGTGGTCAATAGAGATAATCCCTACTAATGCCACAATATGTCACCATAGCTTCTTGAGTTTTCCATTCTTCTACTTAACACCACATTTATTGAGTTCCTCAATAGTGAGGTTGGTTCTCAATAGGATGCACAAACATGTAAACACACAAGCATGGTTTCATCATACTTGTACAACAATACAAATTCATTTTTCTAGTTAATTACTTAGTGTAAAAATAACTCCATTACATAACATAGGGCAATAATCAGCATAAGTTTTCAAATAAACTGCCCAAACATCAATTGGAGTTACCCTTTGATGCAGAGTGCACACAACAGAAAGTGTCAAATAGGCTCACAGTCTTTTAGACTCAAAAGATGACTATTCCAAACTAGTATACCTTACCCACACTTGGAAAGGAAGTGTAAGACCACCCTCACACAACCCTAAGACCTATCCAAAGCCAAACCCAATCCCTTATGGGTTACTCAACTTAGACTCAAAAGTTGCTTCAGAGACTCAATCCCCTAATGAGGCTCAAACAAGGAAAATGCCTCAAATCCACTCTCCAATGATAAACAATAGTATGGACACCTTCTATGACCCTAAACAACCAAAATCCAACAACTGGTTTGACTCCCCAAACCCTACAATGCCAACTTCACTTTTTAGGCCTACTAGGCTACTAGGTCTCACAACTAGAAATCGGGTAACAAAAGATTAATTTCTCAAACAACTTGCTTCTATTTTGATTGATTTGGGACCTCTTCAAGGTGACAACACAACTCCCAAAAGGGCAGAGCCTCAATCCACTCCTGCACCACCAAACCCTACACGGTTCACAAGCCTAATTGGCCAGACTAGGCATGGAACACAAGCATAAAGTCTAATGATGGGTACATAAGACAAGGGAAATGATTTGGGAAGGTGTATTCACCCTTCTAAGAAAAGTTCCAATGGTTTTTAGGACATTTCTTACTGCTGTCCTAAACCATTTCTTCCATACAAACCGATTTGCTTGGTTGAATACATGAGGATATTCAACCTAGGGCTTGCAAGTACACCATGAAAACGCCTTCACCATATCCTAAGAATTTGGGGTATTAAAATACATCATCAGACCTTGCAAATTCCAAAGGGGTTTGAATTAATACCTCTAGAATTGCAAGATATTGTCCATTTAGTCACAAAACCCTTAAAACCCTAAGTTTCTACAATAGTTTTAGAAAAAATTCAATAAATTTCACAATAAAACTCCAAATTCACTCAAATCAGACCCAAATGAAAGGTATCTCACATTTCTATGCAACCATGGACCTTTTTTTGGATTTTTCAGTCTGTACAAATCCATACAATCACATTTGTGCTCTGAAAACTGGTTTTCAATCAAAAATTTCAAGTGTCTTCTCCATACAAATTGCTCCAACTTCATCCAACCCCTTGGGCATCAATGTGAGGGCCTAAATAGGCATCCTACATCAATTTAAACTGAACTGAGGGGGTTGGGGCAGTTACAACCATCATTTAACAACTTTTCAAAAAGTTGTTAAAGTTGCTAAATGTTGTCAAAGCAACTTTTTGCAACTTTTACATTTTATTTTTTTTGCATTTTAAGACTCCAAAATGATTTCAGACTTCTAAATGGTTCCAACATGTCTAAAATGACTACTAAACATTAGAAATCTACCTCCTAATGCCAAAACTCATTAATATGAGAAAATGCCCTATTGGACCTAGAAGGATCCTAGTGGACTAAGGCTAACTCCAGGTTTATAGAATGACCTTAGAGTTCCTTGACCACACAAAAAGGATCAATTACACCTATGGATGATTGACATTCATCCTTATTACATCATGCAAATTGAAAACAAAAAAATTGAAAGGAAAAATCATGTTCATGTCTAGGTGCCCTGCACCATGCTCCACAGGTTCAAAAGAACTCAAGTCCCTTGAGTTGGAATGCTCTCAAACTGAAACCCCACCTTTTCAATGGCCTCCTTAGTCATCCATGTGGCTTCCTCCATAGGTTTGTGTTTCCATTTAACCAAGTATTCATAATACACTTTCCTCCTTGCATGTTTGATCACCCGCTTGTCAAGAATGCTCTCAATCTCTAACATGGATGGCTGGGATATCTTTTTGAATGACTCATCTTGCTAGAAATGTGATCCACCTACAACAAAAACATCATCTACAAATCCTTTATAAGGATACAAGTCAGAAACATTAAAAATAGGTGACAAACCAATACAAGAAGGTAAGTCCACTTTGTAGGCATTGTTGCCACACTTCTTGAGGATCTTGCAAGGACCAAGCTTCTTCATCAGTAACTTAGTATATTTTTCCTTAGGTAACCTCTCCTTTTTCAAATGTACCATCACTAGATCACCCACTTTGAATTGTAAATCTTTTCTTTTCTTATCTGTTGCTGCCTTATACTTTTCTATGGTATGGTGCAGCTGGTTCCTTACTTGATCATGCACATCCTTCATTACCTCTGCAAAATCTTCAGCCAAAGCACTCTTCTTCTCCAAATGACTAACATCTTTGAGTTCCATTATCCCTCTAGGATGTAGAACATAAACAACTTGAAAAGGTGTCATACCTATACTCTTGTTAATGGAATCATTGTAAGAAAATTTAGCTTGTGCCAAGATAGAATCCCAACTTGAATCATATTCTTGTGTTAGGCATCTCAAGAGGTTTCCAAGTGACCTATTGATAACCTTAGTCTATCCATCTGATTGAGGGTGATATGCTGAAGATAAGGCAACATTGGTGCCAAGCTTTTTCCATAAAGTCTTCCAAAAGTGACCTATAAACTTAGGATCCCTATCTGATATGATTGACATAGGTAATCCATGAAGTCTAACTACCTCTTTAAAGAATAAACCTACAACATGTGAAGCATCATGAGTGGTTTTGCAAGGAATAAAGTAAGCCATCTTAGAAAATTTGTCCACAACCACATACACACTTTCATAACCAGATTTGGTTCTTGGAAGACCAAGCACAAAGTCCATACTTACTGAATCCCATTGCTTTGAAGGGATAGGCAATGGTGTATATATTCCTGCATTAGATGTTTGGCCCTTGGCCCTTTAACAAATAGAACAAGTCTCAACAAAATTTCTTACAACAGTCTGAAGTTTAGGCCAATAATAAAATCTTTTTACCAACTCCAACATTTTATCTATCCCAAAGTGACCTGCTAGACTCCCATAATGCTTTTCCTTGATTATATTCTCCCTTACTAACCCCTTAGGCACACAAAGAAAACTACCTTTTAATAAAAATCCATCTTGTAGCAGAAACTCAGAAAAATCAGTATGATACCTTGCTGTCCTATCCATGCATACCTTGTAGATTTCATTGAAATCATCATCCATAGCATACATGTCCTTTATTGTGTATACCTGCACTTTCCAATTGAACTTCTTGGATGGTTAAACTCCTCCTGCTTAAAGCATCGGCAACCTTATTAGCAACACCTTTCTTATGTTTTATGGTAAAAGTATAAGATTGCAAGAATTCCATCCATTTAACATGTCTATGATGAAGTTTCTCCTGCCTATTTAGAAAACTCAAAGCATGATTATCTATGAACACAATAAATTCCTTAGGGAGTAGGTAGTGCCTCCATTTTTTCAAGGCTTGGACCATAGCATAGAGTTCAAGGTCATAGGTAGAGTACTTTTCTTTAGCATCATTCAACTTTTCACTAAAGAAGGCTACTGGCCTCCCTTCTTGGCTTAGGACTCCTCCAATAGCCCTATTGCTAGCATCACATTCTACCACAAAAACTTTATGAAAATTTGGAAGTACAAGGGTGGGAAGTGCTGCAATCTTCCTTTCAACATCTCAAATGACCTACTGGCTTTATTGGTCCATACAAACACACATTTCCTTCCACCTTTTATGGTATCTATGAGTGGAGCACAAATTCCACTAAAGTTTCTAATGAACTTTCTATAGAAACTACACAAGCCATGAAATTTTTTTACCTCAGTTGCATTGGTAGGTGCTGGCCAACTAAGGATGGCTTAAACTTTGGATGGATGCATTTTCAAATTTCCTTTTGAGATGACAAATCCTAGGAAAACCAACTCTTCTTGCCTGAATGAACACTTCTCAAGGTTGATTTTCAGTTTCTCTTCATGGAGTTTCTTAAGGACCATGTCCAGGTGTTTGAGGTGCTCTTCCTTGCTACTACTAAACACCAAAATATCATCCATATAGACTACAACAAACTTGTTAATGAAAGGTGCTAGGACTTCATTCATCAAGTGCATAAAAGTGCTAGGAGCATTAGATAAACCAAAAGGCATTACAACCCACTCAAACAAACCTTCATTGGTCTTGAAAGCTATTTTCCATTCATCTCCTTGTTTGATCCTTATCTGATGGTATCCACTTTTGAGGTCAATCTTTGAGTAGTACTTAGCTCCTCCTAAACAATCCATGAGATCTTCCAATCTAGGCATAGGAAACCGATATCTGATGGTTATCTTGTTGATTGCTCTAGAGTCAACACATAATCTCCACGTTCCTTCTTTCTTAGGTGCAAGGATTGCTGGTATAACATAGGGACTAACACTCTTCCTTATGAAACCCTTCTCCAACAATTCTTGAATTTGCCTTGCTATTTCTGCATTTTGTTCAGGGGTGAGTTTGTAAGCAGCCTTATTAGGCAAAGTGGCTCTTGGGATCAGATCTATACAATGACTGATCATCCTTTTAGGGGGTAAGACATCATTAATACCACTTGCAACAATTCCTTTATACTGATCCAACAGATCAATGACCTCCTTGGGGTCTACATTCTTTAACAAGTTCTGATTTTTCTCTTGCTTGGGTATGCTGTCCTTAGGCTTCACCACAACAACAAAACACATGGTCTGGTCCTACTTTAGGCCTTTCATGAACTCCTTTTGTCCAACCAGCATCATACTGCCAATCGAGTTCTTTTCCTGTCCATCAGCCGGTAAGGAAGTCATTGTGAAATTTTCACCATTCTTCTTAATGTGATGCACATTCTTCTTTCCATCATGTTGTGCACTCGTGTCATACTACCAAGGTCTCCCTAGAAGAAGATGGCACACATCCATATTCACTACTTCACACAAAACTTTGTCTTCATAACCACCGATTGAAAAACTGACCCAACATTGCTCATCAACTAATGTTTGTTGCTCATTCAACCATGATACTTTATAAGGGTTAGGATGAGGTATTTTCTTCAATCCTAACTTCTTAATCATCTCAGTAGAAGCCAAGTTCTCAGTAGAACTAGAATCAACTATTACCTTGCATACTTTACCATTCACCAAACATTTGGTTCAGAACAAAGACTTTCTTTGTGGTGGCTCCTTATTGATTGTTGTCAAAAGTGTTCTATTGAACATAATACATTCTCCATTTACTGGATCAGCAGGTCTTGACGAGGAGGTGTGATATGAAGTGGTACTTTGCTGGTCATCATCTTGGGCTAGTTGCACCCTTCTTTCTCCTTGCTGGCCTGAACTGTTGCTTGCTTTCTTAGGACACCTAAATGACTAGTGACCTACTTTTTTACATGGAAAACATCTCCTTGTGAATACATTAGGGCCTCTACCTCCAAATCTGCCCCTTCCATTGCCTCTTCCACCTCTAGGATTGCTTCTATAACTAGAATCTTTCTCAACATCCTACTAGCTACTCTCACCTTGAGGTCTTGATGATGAACTTCTGCCTTGAAATCTGCCTCTGCCCCTAAAGTTCTAATTACCTCTGCCACCCCTGTTGCTTTGCTCACCTCTCTTTCTTTGTTTTTCTTCTATTTTCAATGCCATTTGATGACACCTATGGACTGATTCAGGGTTAAATAGGCTTAATTAATCTTGAATACTATATTTCAGTCCATTCAAGTACCTAGCCAACTTCTGATTTTTAGTTTAAGATATTTTAGTTTTTAAGGTAAGTTTGTGAAATTCCTTTGTATAGGTATTGACATCCATATCTTTTTGTTTTAGGTTATGTAGCTTCTTGTGGAGGGCAACTTCATAGTCTTCTGGTACAAATTGCTTCTTTATCTCAGCCAAAATCCTCTTCCACGTGGTGATAGGTGCCTTGTTGTTCTCAACCCTCTCATTCTACAGGAAGTTCCACCAACTCAATGCTGGACCCTTCATCTTTGATTTGGCTATCTTCACCTTTGAACTCTCAAGTGTATCATCACACTCAAAGTAGTTTTCAAGGGCTTCCACCCAATCCATGCATTCTTCTACATTCATCTTTCCCATGAACATTGGGACATCTGGTTTGCTATCCTTTCTTCCTACTCTTTCAAGAGCCTCCAAGAAATGTCTTTGGTCTGCTAGTATGTTCAACCTCTCCAACCGAGATACAGGTATCTGTTCTTCTTCTTCCTCATACTCCTCTTCTTCCCTACTTCCTTCTTGTCTCTGCTTGAGTCTCTCCAACTCCATCTCCATCTTCTTGCTCTTTGCAAAGTGCTCCTTGAGAACTTTGGCTAACTCGTTATTGGTAACATTTTGAGGGAATTCATCCCCAGCATTTCCTTCATTTTCTGACATCTTCCACCACCTGGGATCTTAGTAGTGCTCTGATACCACTTGATGCAGAGTGCACACAACAGGAAGTGTCAAATAGGCTCACAATCTTTCAGACTCAAAAGGTGACTATTCCAACCTAGTCTACCTTACCCACACTTGGAAAGGAAGTGTAAGACCACCCTCACACAACCCTAAGACCTATCCAAAGCCAAACCCAATCCCTTATGGGTTACTCAACTTAGACTCAAAAGTTGCTTCAGAGACTCAATCCCCTAATGAGGCTCAAACAAGGAAAATGCCTCAAATCCACTCTTTGATGATAAATAGTAGTAGTGACACCTTCTATGACCCTAAACAACCAAAATCCAACAATTGGTTTGACTCCCCAAACCCTACAATGCCAACTTCACTTTTTAGGCCTACTAGGCTACTAGGTCTCACAACTGGAAATCGGGTAGCAAAAGATTAATTTCTCAAACAACTCTCTGCTGTTTTGACTGATTTGGGACCTCTTCAAGGTGACAACACAACTCCCAAAAGGGCAGAGCCTCAATCCACTCCTGCACCACCAAACCCTACACGGTTCACAAGCCTAATTGGCCAGACTAGGCATGGAACACAAGCATAAAGTCTAATGATGGGTACATAAGACTAGGGAAGTGATTTGGGAAGGTGTATTCACTCTTCTAAGACAAGTTCCAATGGTTTTTAGGACCTTTCTTACTGCTGTCCTAAACCATTTCTTCCATACAAACCGATTTGCTTGGTTGAATACATGAGGATATTCAACCTAGGGCTTGCAAGTACACCATGAAAATGCCTTCACCATATCCTAATAATTTGGGGTATTAAAATAAATCATCAGACCTTGCAAATTCCAAAGGGGTTTGAATTAATACCTCTATAATTGCAAGATATTGTCCATTTAGTCACAAAACGCTTAAAACCCTAAGTTTCTACAGCAGTTTTAGAAAAAATTCAATAACTTTCACAATACAACTCCAAATTCACTCAAATTAGACCCAAATGAAAGGTATCTCAGATGTCTATGCAACCATGGACCTTTTTTTAGATTTTTTAGTCTGTACAAATCCGTACAATCACATTTTTTCTCAGTAAACTGGTTTTTATTCAAAAATTTCAAGTGTCTTCTCCATACAAATTGCTCCAACTTCATCCAACCCCTTGGGCATTGATGTGAGGGCATAAATAGGTGTCCTAAATCAGTTTAAACTGAATTGAGGGGGTTGGGGCAGTTAGAACCATCATTTAACAACTTTTCAAAAAGTTGTCAAAGTTGCTAAATGTTGTCAAAGCAACTTTTTGCAACTTTTACATTTTACTTTTTTTGCATTTTAAGACTCCAAAATGATTTCAGACTTCTAAATGGTTCCAACATGTCTAAAATGACTACTAAAGATTAGAAATATATCTCCTAATGCCAAAACTCATTAATATGAGAAAATGCCCTATTGGACATAGAAGGATCCTAGTGGACTAAGGCTAACTCTAGGTTTATAGAATGACCTTAGAGTTCCTTGACCACATAAAAAGGATCAATTAAACCTATGGATGATTGAAATTCATCCTTATTACATCATGCAAACTGAAAACAAAAAACTTGAAAGGAAAAATCATGTTCATGTCTAGGTGCCCTGCACCACCCTTTCTAAGGTACAAACATAATTTATTTATAACTTCAAAATTAAAATAATCACAATACATCCAAATAAGTTCAATAGTACATGGAAATAGACAACATGATCCATAATTAAACCCAGAAATTACCCTAATTGGTATGCTAATAAAATGGTGTCTCAAATAATAGAGATTATGTTGGACCTATAATAGAGATCTAGACTTTGTTTCATCATACACAAGCATGGTTTCATCATACTTGTATCCAAATACACCATCCATTGATAGGTACTCAGTACCACAATCTCATGGGTACCCTTTTAGCTGAATTTACCCTATATTTGGGTGAATCTACCCTTGTATCATTCCTTGATCTTGTATGTCATTCCACCAATCAATAATTTTTCCATATTCTTGGGATAATACACTATCCCTTAGGTGAATATGCCATATCCTTAAATGAATCCTCCTTGTCATCATCCTAAGTCCTCTTTTTGTTAAGTCTTATCCCTTCATCTTTAGGAAAATCCACCTATCCTTATGTGAATCTACTTTCTCTTAGGTGAATCTATTTCACATAAATCATTTATCTTATCCATCTTTCTTATGCAAATGGTGAATTTTTCCTATCCTTAAATGACTACACTCCCATTTAGGTGAATCTATCTAGTTTTAGTCTCCTTCCATTATTTTGTCCAAATTTGTATCCTCTAGTTTACATGAATCTACTTGTTCTTAGGAAAATCAACCCTATCATTCTAAGGAAAATTCACCTTGTCATCGTCCTTAATCATCTACCTTTCAAGTGTATAGTCCATCCATCCTTGGGAGAATCTAACATATTATTGGGAAAATCCACTCCCTCTTAGATGAATCCACCTTTTCCACCTTCTCATTAATCTATTATTTGTTCTAAGAAGGACACAAAAGTGGATAGAAAACAATAGAGGAGATAGTACTCAAACAAGTACTAAGGAATTGCATTAGTGACATGTCACAAATGTGAGTTATACATGTTCCAAATTGATTGATTCTCATGAAGGAACTAATTTATCTACAATAAATAGCCACCCAAGAAACCCATTTGCTTTAGGCAAACTATCTTCTTAGTAGTAGCTTAATTCTTGAGACATTTGATTTAGATATGATCTTGTAAATGGTGTTAAAAAGAGTAATTAGTCACCAACCAACCGCACTCTTCATTTGTATATTTAAAAATTAGTTTGGTCAAACCTTGATTGTAACAAGCATAACCAAATCCTCCATGATAAAGTTAACAACAAATATATTATTGCATAACCAAATCTTTGTGGTGGGTGTGTTCAACAAATATATTATTGTGTGAATTTCTTTTGTCCAAAATGTAGGAACTTGATCTACATATCCATGAAGGCATGATTAGGTCTCTATACAACAATGTTTTGTTGATGCATATATGTAGTGGTTAGTTGTTTTCTTTTAGTTGTGGATAAACCATTTTGAGTGAATTTCTCATTTACTTGAGCATTTTGTATTTAGAGAACAACTGGATGACCATTCAACAAGGGGTTTAAACTCTTTGAACTTCACAAATGCTTGAGCTTTTCTTGTCAAGCAATGTACCCACATCTTAAAGACATCAAATTATGAAAGATGATAGTCCCAAATCCGCAAATGACTGTCACAACATAGTGAATAAGGGAAATCCATAGATACATTAATGAGTAGCCTTAGATCAATACAAAGAGAGCACATGCATGCTAACGGAGCATTGAACAAGCCTTTTTCAGGATAATATAATGGTAGTAAAAGAAATCAATAAAGAGCATAAGTTCATCAAGAACAATGCTTAGCCACAAAGATATAAGGTAATCATAGAGGAGCTGATAATAAGTGAGTTCAAGAAGACACACTCAAGCCTTCATCACAATCCATAAAAAGAAAATCATTATTCCATATAATTGGAAGGAAATGATATATTGCAAAGATTACTATGAAGGTCGAAAATAGTAAAAGAGATGAGACTAACGTTTTATTTCTACTTACAATAGTGAATTGGTCGAGATATACTCATAGACAAATTGAATGACATGTATGAGAACCACCTCATTAAAGGTAAAAAGGACAATAAATAGTAGTGATAGATGATAATGCATTGAATGTGCCAAGAAAAAGACATTGGAAGCCATGGAGAAATCACTATCAAAACAAAGCCATTAAATAAAACTATGTTGGTCCAGCTTGAGAAGCACAATAGAACAATGAAAAAAGAACACTACTTGGTCCTTTAAAAGAATGTAGTCGCAATGATTGAAAACCACAATGACAACATAGAGGGCATGAATGTTTGGAGTATTTCCATTCTCAAGAATCTCATGATAGTCCATTATTAGGACAGGTGAAGTGCACTATGAAAGTGTCTTAAAAAGCTAATATAGCCATAAGTGATAGTGCCAATGCTTTGAGTTCAAATCCTCATGAAATACAGACATGTTTATCTCAATGCAACATTTGCCAGCATCCTCCCTGCGTGTGCCAAAATAGGAGCTTTGGAACAAGGTATGGACATCCATCAAAGCATAATCAAAGGGGGTTTTTTGTCAGAAATTAGTTGCAAATGCTCCAATAACAAAAATCACAAAATGGGGTAGCATACACATAGCATGTGAGTTGTATGATGGAATACCTCAAAGAGATGTCATTTCATGGAATTTTAAGATCACAGGATATGCACAAAATGAATTAATTCGCAAAAAAAAAACCAGTTGCCCTTGATTGTGAAAAAAAATTAGTTGCCCTTCATTGAAAAACAAAGAGATCCTTTGATTGCAAAAAAAACCTTACCTTGCTTGTGCAGAGATTGCTTCGGTGGGGGGTGCAGGGAGGCAAGATGGTCACCACTTGCTTCAGTTTGCTTTCAAAATGAAAATGTGTTGTGTTTTTTTTTTTTAATAAAATGCCCGAGGTCGTCGAAATTCTAACAAACACGGGCATTTTTAAAAAAAAAAATCAAATTTTCACACAATTCTCCTTGTCCGTTAGAAACCTCCATCAGAATTTGACCCCAAATGTATTAGTGGGAGATTTCATATACTTATGAAGAAGTGAAAGAAGGGATGCCTGAAGAGCCACCAAGTGCTGAAATGGATTTGACTGTAGAGGAGTTTAAGGGAAAAGAGTTAGACCCTATCATCAAATAGGCCAGTGAAGAATTCCTGACTGATAATAATTTTCTTACAATAGTATCTTTCATGCAATTTATTTGGAAGAAAAATATAGAAAAATTCAAAGCCAAATGTGAGAAGAGGCAAAATGAACACCCCCACAAAGATGAATCTACAGTGGAGGAAGAAGTAAAACAAGTAATGATGACAAAATTCAAAACCATTACTCCTGAGCAGGGGAGAGAAATGGTAGCAAAAGCTGGTGTACTAATTCTCCCTGAGTGGGATACAATAGATGCACTAGTGCTTGGAGCAGTAAGGAAAGAAACAAAGCCCTTGGAAGGAGTGACATTTAGCAAGGACCATGCTGCTTTGGTCATGTGGTCTCTAAGGAGGGATGAGAGCAAAAAGAGGAAGGATACTTCAGGGTCCAGCTACCTTGGAGGTATGATTGTGAAAAGACTGCAAGACACAGGGGTAGTAGAAGCTGCCAGCATAGTTTTGGAATCAGCAAAATTCAGTGTGGTAGTAGCCAAGAAGGAAGCCAAGGAAAAAGTTGACCTCCAGGTAAAACTAGAGATGATTCTAATTGCTTATAATGAATCCAAAGGACAGATAGCCCATAGGGATAGCATCATTGCCAAGTTGAAGAATCAATTAGCAGGGCAATACTAGAAAGGTGAATCTTCTACTTTATTGATTGCCTGTTCTCCAGCAAAACCTCCACCCACCAGTCCAATCATTGAATTTTGTCCTTCTCCTATGACTTCTAGTTTTCAATCAACTGAGACCATAAAAGATGAAATGAAAAAGTTGAAGTAGGCACAGGCCCTGTTTGTAAATAAGTATGATGAAAAATTCAGAGGCACAATCTTGAAGTTTGTTGACACAGTAGGAGCTTCTATTGTGTACATTTATATGAAAAGAATTTTGAATATGTTGATTGATCTGAAAGAAGATAAGGCTACTCTGGAGCCAATTTTGAATAAGTGGATGCCTAGAGAGGCGGACTTGGAACTTATGTGTTCATCTTATGAAGAGGCAAAGGCTCATGTAAATATTAAATCCACTGTGAGTTAGTGAAAAGCATGACCAGGTTAGCAGAAGGAAGAGCAAGTGTAGAGAGAAAGGCCAACTTGTATAGAAAATAATATGCTAACCATAAGTTTGAATTGTTTCCCGGGGGTTTTGTTAGTTCAAGTCAATTGAAAGATCAAAATGTGTGGCTTGATGAGCTAGGATATAACTTGTTTCAATGAATAAATGAATTCATCAATGCAGATGACACATCTTTATTTATTCGGACAATCGAAGAAATTGAGAAAATGAAGTCACATTATGGTTTCTGGAGACAAAGGTTAAGCAATTAAGAAACACATGGAAAAGGTTAAATAAATTGAAGAAGAAAATTGTTAACTTCTCCTAGCCTGGTGATGACATGTTCCAAGAGTGGAAAAACAAGTATGTAGTGCAAGAAGAGGAGGTTCAAGAACAGTTAGAAGATGTTGTAGCGGAATAACAAACTTCAAAGCCATTAGGAATGAAATGAGTGTAATTTCTTTTCAGCAGGAATCATGGTTGTAACAAACTTTTCCTAGGGAAGTTCGAAGCTTGTTTGCATCCATATCATTATAAATGGATACCAGGACTTTGAAAAAAATCATCACAAGAATTTGTAAAGAAACTCTACTGAAATATATCTAAGGTTTTCTGGTTCTTTCAGAAATCACCTTGAGTTATGTAAGATTTCCAAAATGAATATTAATATATAGATCAAAGCTTTTTAAGCCTAAATTTTCGTTGTCTTCTTGTGTGCATTCATTGATTTGTTGGTTTCTTTTGGATAATTTAGGCTTATTTGATTGAATAGGGATTGTAAGGCAGTCTTATAGACATGTTTCAGGCTTTTCTCTCTAGGAGAGGAAATAAATATACGTGAAATATCTCTGTTAGTAAATCAATTGTTTTCTGCTTGAATGTGATAAACAGTTTTAGCATAAAGGGAAAAAAACTTATATATATGTTAGGCATATATTAGGTTAATAAAAACCAAAGTGATGAGATGTATGTTAATGTCTAGATTCAGAACTCTTGTTTAAATTGGGTGACTCTGTAGCTTGGATAAGGCATTGATATCTTCTATGGAATCTTTTCTATCTTTCTTGGGGTCAAGACTAAAAGATGAATACATCTTTTCTCTTTAGTTTTTAGTATTGTTAAGGTAATGAGGTTCATAGGTTTTCTAGCACTGGTTTACTATGAATCCTATATTAGAATTGTGAAAGTATTCACAATGTTAGGGTTCCCAAAGATACTGAGAGGGGGGAGTGAATCAGTATTTGATCGGTAATGAAATTTTCTTAAAACTGAATATGCAGGGCATAAAGTAATAGTATACTGGTATACAAGAATTAATGCACATAATAGAATGAAAAACGTCCACATGAAAAGAACACCATAACACAAGATGTTTAACGAGGAAACCCGATGTGGGAAAAACCTCAATGGGATTTGTGACCCACAATATTCACTTACGGGCCAATAAGAGAATATTACTTACAATATGGGCCTGCCCATGCAGGAAGGCCAACTGCCTAGAGCTCACTGCTCAATAAGAAGTCACACTAACTAACAATGAGGATTTACACAAATCCAATATTCTGTACTGCTTTACAATAGCATCTTCTATGCTAGATTCAGTACCGGTTCTTGCTCTATTCTTTACATATACCCTTGTCCTACAATTCGCACATTAGGTCTGCCTTATAATTTATTTATACTTCCTATCCATATCCTACAAATGCCTACAATGATCTCTTTTATATACAAGAGTCATTTTACAATTTGCCAAGTCGGCTTACAATGATAAACAGAATATTACATATCAAAAATCCTGTCGGCCTCTATGCCGGTATACATATTTCCTTTTGTGCTAGTGTACATCTTCTATGCCGGTGCTGGTGTAGATTGATTTTGTTGATGCCGATGCACTATTTTGTTTGAGTAGTGCTTTGCTGGTATAATGTCTTTCCAATGCCATAGGATTGCAAGGTTTCCTGAGTAATGCTTTGCCAGTGCCATAGGATTGCAAGGTTGCCTGAGTAATGCTTTGTCGGTGCCATAGGATTGCAAGGTTGCCTGAGTAATGCTTTGTCGGTGCCATAGGATTGTAAGGTTGCCATCAATGACAAAACCTTCAATCACACACAATGTCTCATTGGAGTGTCCATATGCCAACACACAAGAGGTATACCCACCTGAGCTTTGGATAAGCTTAAAGTGTAGAAGGTTTTGTAGAAACCTTGTTATATGTTTTTTCTAGAAATCTATTTTCTTGTTGTCCTCTTCATATGCAACAGAGGTTTCAATTTTTATTACAGAGGAGATTGGGGAAATTAGAATTTGAGAACAACAATATATTCCTGTGTCAATCTATGTACTTGAAGGAATTACTAAAGAAATTTTGCATGGAAAACTCTAAACCGGTAAGCACACCTATGACTACAACTGGTAAATTATCTTTGAATGATGAATCAACACCTATTAACCCAATTACATACAAGTCTATGATAGCAGGTTTACTGTATTTGACACAAACAAGACCTGATATTATGAATGCAGTATGTATTGTCTCAAGATTTCAAAGTAATCCTAAAGAAAATAATGAATCAGCAGTAAAAAGGATTTTTTGGTACCTACAAGGCACTACAAATCTTGGTTTATGGTATCCTAGAGATGAAAATTTTGATTTATGTAAATGACATAGATACTAATTTGGCAAGAGATGTAGATGACAGAAAAAGCACCACCGATGAAGCATTTTTTCTTGGTACCAGACTAATTTCATAGTTGAGCAAGAAACAGAGTTGTACATCACTATCAACAACTGAATTAGAATATGTTGTAGTAGCTACAAATTGTACATAGGTATTATGGATCAAACAAATGTGGAAAGACATAAAAGTAAAATGCAAGGAACCTATAACTATTTACTCTAATAATATGGCAGCAATTGATATATCAAAGAACCTAGTATTTCACTCAAAGACTAAACATGTTTCTATCAAATTCAATTTTTTGAAAGAGAATGTTGAAGCAAAAGAAGTGAAATTGGTTTATGTGAATACTAAAGAGAAGATTGCAGATATTTTTACAAAGCCTTTGCCTAAGGAGACTTTTGAATATCTCAGAGAGCATATTGGAGTCCTACCCCCACTAGTAGAGACTTACATAGTTGATGTTTGTCATCAATTGGTTGAATTAATAAAAAAATCTTTTTTTTCAACTTCGATGAGGAGAGCTACTTCTCAGGGGGAGTAGTTGGAATTTTGTAATGAGTTCATATTTTGTGTTTGGTTTTGTATTGCTTTGGCATTTTATGTCAAGGGGGGAGAGATATTATGGAAAAACACATTATCCTTTGAGAGAGACTATTCCTAGGGAAGAGACATTATGTATTTTGATATCTGGTTAATGATCTCTTTGGGAGATTGTTAGTTTTTGGTTTTTGGCATTTCTATTTTGGCACTTTGATGGTTTTTCTATCTTATGTTGCCATCAATGCCAAAGGGGGAGATTGTTGGTATTTTGGATATGTTGATATGGTTTTATCATTTATGTCAACACTTGGAGATCTTTGGTTATGTTCACTGACAAGTCAGTGACTTATGCATAGTCACCGGTATTTGGTTCACTAGTAGGTTATATTGTTCACCGACACTTGAAATGACTTGAAGACTACCTGGTTATGTCAAAGACATTATTTGATCACTTGGTTTTGGCAATTTGGTTATTGATCTATTCGGGTTTTCATATTTGTTTTTATCGGCAAATAGGTCTAGGTTATACACCGACAAGAATATCTATTCCAGATCAGCACGACATGTTATGGAAATGATTTATTATTATTGTAAATGCATTGAGCTGACATGATGCATCACTTATTGATTGATTTGTAATTGATTTTATTGTAATATTCTTAGTGAGCCGACCTACTCAATTGGTCTTAGGTTATGGTATAAATGTAAGATCACATTTGTGAGATTGATAGGCGATTGGAAAAAGGATTGTAATAGGGTAAATGGAAAAATAAGGAGAGCTATACACATAGATATCATTTGAAGGTTTAAGGAAGGCTTTGAGGAAGATAATCAAAACTTAACCGATAATGAATCTAGCATATGAAGATGCTATTTTATGCAATACATTATCATTGGATTTAACCATCCAATTGTAGTAAGTGTGACTCCCATTTTGTGATTGAGCAGTGAGCTCTAGGCAGCTAGCCTTTCTACATTTGCAGACTCCATATTGTACACACATACTATCTTCAGTTGTATCATTTGATTGTGGGTAAGGCTTCCCACCATGGTTTTTCCCCTTACAGGGTTTCCACGTACAAATATTTGTGTTATGTGCATTAATCTTTACCGGTACTACAATTAACTGATAAAACTATCTACCGGTATAAAGCATTAAGTTTTGGTTAAGTTAATTTTGGTTGAATTTATTGGACAACTGGTTCACCCCGACCCTCTTAGTTGTCTCTAGGACCTAAAAGGGTATATAGGTCAATTTGTTAAGGTCATTATAAAAAAATTGATGTGATAGATTATAATAAGGATATAGGAGACTATGTAATGCAAAAGTATATGTATGTAGATCATTTGTATGCAAATTTTATATCATGCAATGATTTGTAGATAGTTTGGAAAGCATTCTTGGAGGAGAGGAGATACAAGTAGAAGTGTTCAAGGTTTATGAACCGATACAGAGCAAAACTATAACCGGAACTCTTTTCAGCATAGTAGATGCATTTTGTGAGTTCATTATTACTATTTTATTTTAGCAGAAGCTTGTAGTCAATGAGACTTCTTTGTGATGAGCAATGTGCTCTAGGTAGTGTTCCTACCTAAATGTGCAGGCCCCCATTTATGTAATATCTTTAATATGGCTAGTGAATTGATATTGTGGGTCACAAACCCCACCGTGGTTTTTCCTCTTTGAAGTTTTCCAAATATAAATTATGTGTTTAATGGTGTTCATTTATGTGGATGGTTTATTTTCTTCAAGTTATATGTTTCTTTGTTTACCGATTTATATGTGTATGTTATAAAAGGGTAAAATCATATCTTACTAGTAGAACACTGATTCTTCCCCCCCCTCTCAGTGTTCTTGGATCCCAACAAAAGAAGCTTTTAAGGATTCTAGATCAACATATTTTGATGAAGGAATAGCCTCTTGATTGAATAGGATTGTTATTTCTGATCTAGGTCATAGATTGTTGCAATATATAAATGGGTTTGGATTGCCTTTGATGGTCACTTCAATTCCAATGTGTGGAAACTTGATATATTGATTATATGTTGAAGGGACAGCTCTCATTTCATGAATTGATGAGCATCCCAATATTATATTGTATGTGAGATCTAGATCAAGGACTTGACAAACCACATCCTTAGTTACTGGCCCAACTCTAAGAGGTAAGGTGATTGTTCCCTTGGATAAATGCTCTTTGTCATCATATGCCTTGATGGTAATTTTGTTTGTAACATTCACAACTTTTTCCTAGTATCCCAATCGTATTATTGTGTTCAAAGTACATATATTGAGATCAACTCCTCCATCTATCAAGACTCATTTTATTTGAAGTTTGTGTAGGAAGGCTTCAATGTGTAAAGGTGTATTATGTGGTTGGCTTACAGAGGTATCATCATATTTGGTGAATGTAAGGGAATGTGGAATGAAAATGTATCCCATCATGGCTTGAAACTAGTCCACATTCAGATCAGTGGGTATAGAGGTTTCTCTTAGGACTTTATCAAGTATGGCTTTATGCGAAGGAGAGATACACAACAGTTCTAGGATTGAGATAAGCACGAGTGTTCTCCCTAACTATTTTACTAGGTCATACTCAAGTTTGGTTGATGAGGAAGTGGTGATTTTAGTTGGAACACCTTGCAAGGTGACCTTATCATGATGAGTTGTGACATTACATTCGGAGGTAGATTCAGAAGAAGGTCCAATGCTTTTTAGGACAACTTTGGTTCTTTGGGTAGGACTTTTAGGCATTTTGTCCTTTATGATAATAGTAGAAACATAGTTTTCCATTGAAATATGGTTAACAGTTGAATCATAGTCATACGACACTTTGGTATAGTTGGCTTGATCATCTATGGCTTTGGCTTTCCCCTTGTCATGTTTAGGGAATGGTTCCTTAAAAATCTCATGTTCTTGATTGGATGTATGTCCATTGATCTCAATGTCACCTCTATCAATAAGATTCTATATAATGTTCTTCAAGCAATGGGAATTTCTTGTTTTATGTCCCTTTCTCTTGTGATATTCATAGTAATCATCACCATTCCACCAATTTGGTTTGACTTTTGGTTCATATGGAGGTCTGTCTAGAATTTTTATTAGCTTGTTTGCCACTAGCTTCCTGAAAGCTGACTCAAGTGGTTCTCCCAATGGGGTGTATTTCCTTTGTGGTTTTGAAGTTCCTTGAGTATTTAATTGGTCCTAAAAGAGTGATTTTTGGTCTTACTGTGTTAGCATCAACAACACCATCATTAATTGTGTTCTTTTTCTTGTTCCAAAATTGTGGCTTGTCCTTTCCTTTAAAATTCTCTTTACTTTCTTTGAATATCTTTATGATTCCTTGATAAATTAAGACCTTCTATGTTGATAAGCCTTTCTCAGTGACTTCCTTGAAAGTGGACAAACAAGCTTTCCTTAAGTCATAACCAATTTCTTTGTTGACATTCTATGTAAACATCTCTAACATTTGTTTTTGTGGAATCTCGCAAGAGCATCTACTGGCTAAATTCCTCCATCTATGTAGGAATGATGAAAATGACTCCCCATATTTCTATTTGGTATTGTACAAAGTGACAACTGGTATATCTATCTCTATTTTATATGAGAAATGTTGGATAAATGCCTCTGCTAAGTCACCCCATGACTTAATTCTAGGTGGAAGTTGGGAGAACCATTCTACAGCTTGTTCACCTAAGCTTTGTGGAAACAATCTCATCAAGTATGTTTCTTCTGTGCTACCTCAATACAAGCTGTGAAAAATTGTCTTATATGTGCCTTAGGGTCCCCTTTTTCTATGTACTTTTCAAACTTTTGTGTTATGAAGTGTGTAGGAAATGTAGGCATTAGAATGCTTCTATCAAATGGATAGGGACATATATATGTCATTGTATAAGATGGTTTTGGTGTATTGATGTCCTCCATCTTCTTTTGTAAGTCCTTTATCTATTGTTCCAAATTGTTTTTGGGTGGAGACCGACTTCTTGGACCATATCCCATGCCTAAGTCACTAGGTGGAGGAGGAGGATAATGCATGTATGGATGGTATTGATTGTAAACATGTTCATATGGAGGAGGTATATAATGATAATGCATGTAGGGACCACTTGATATAGGGTCATAAGGCATATCACAAGTTTTCTCTTGTGTATTGCCCCCAAATTTGACACGAGGTTTTCTTGTGTCCAAATTTTGAGCATGCCTCTGGGTATCCAATTTCATTTGTGTTGGGTCCTTAGTATTGGTATGTTATTGAGTGTATTTATCGGCATAATATTTCCATAAGGGTCTACATAGATGGAGTTGTTCATGAGATGTTGTTTCATGAGTATCACAAGATTTACCATGTGTATTTGGGATCTCAGGTTTTTGAAACAAGGATGATGGTGACTTAGGCACGAAACATGGTCCTCTATTACCTCCACTATTAGGTCTCCTTTGATCCATGTTGACTTGACTTTCTTGAGTAGGTCAATTGTATACTATTTGGGACATGTAAAAATCATGAGGCATCTTAGCTCCACTTTGTGCCATCACTTGTAGGAAATATTGTCTCTCTCTTCTCATGATTTCTTGTATCATCTTATTGAAATGAGGATCCATGATTTCATCTTCCACCTCTATTGAGTGTACTAAAAATGTTGTCGATATTGTAATTTTGTGTATCATTGTTGTTTGTGTCATCCATGTTCTCAACATTCTATATGTTTATATAGATGTCCATGTTAGGTAATGTGGTATGATCATAATTAAAAAAGATATCATTGTCATACTCATAGCCACTCATTTTTGTAGACTCTTGAGCCTCTTTATCTTCCCTCCTAGAATTTTGGGAACAAGTTTCAACCATGAACTAGGTCTTGACCAAGATGTGTGAGACTAGATGAAAATAGAAAGAGTATGAAAGACCAAGAGTTGGATGGAATGTAAATGAATCTGAAGTGTACTTGCAATGTCCCAAGTGTAAGACCAAGTATGTATGTACTAGAGTAGGTGTGACTTCCAAAGAGATGCTAGATCTCTTGATGAGGTATGTTGACCTTGACTCCAAGTAAGACCAAATGAGACCCAAAGGTGATAAACCTTGATGAGGGACCACTTAGAAAAATGTTGTATGTATTGTGTTGACAAAGTAAGATGGGGACAAGCAAGTGACCTTTTGACTCAAGTTTAGACAAATGTAAATGTAATGCAAGGTGTAAAGAAAGGATGAACTTTGTGAGACCCAAAGATAGGTTTAATGCTACATGAGAACCTCAAGAAATAACCTAGTAAGCTCAAGAATTCCAAAACTAATTGGTCTTGCTTACTGGATTGTAAGTTTTTCCAATACTGAACACAGGCATGCATGTATCCTTCACAGACATGGTTAAATTACATAGATGTTTTTCTATCAGACACAAACACAGTTGAAGTACACACACATATTTCTATTAGACACATACACGATTGAAAATTTGAGTGCAATTTTTTCCAATTTGTGAAGTTGTTGTTGTGACCAAATCTGAATTTTTGACCATTTTTCGTGACAAGAGGACACAATATTGATGAGGACTCAATATTTGCAAGTGTTTAGACTCAAAATGACAAAAGAAAGTGTGCTGTTTGATGTAAAAATGTTTTGCATACACTTGAAGAGACAAAAAACACAATGTTTTGATGTTTAGTCTTGAATGTTTGAATGTTTAAAAGAAGATAGGCATAATTCATATGGTTGGATAGAACAATAGTTGTTGATCCCACATGGGGTTTCCCCTGAGGATACACTATTCAAAATGGATACTTAGGTTCTTGACCCCACTAGCTCCACCCTCAACACTCACTTCTCTATAACAAACAAGCACCAATCACCATGAAAACTCCCCATGGCAAACTTTGTACCTCTACTAAGAACCATATGTGTGTGGGCCTCTCCAAAGGTGCAACCTCCTGCCCCAACAACTAGAAGGATTTTTCCTTTCTAAAACAAAAAGGTGCTAGTAAGGGCATCTGCTTGTGTGGCCATACATGCAGAACTTTCAGCTCTATAATTACAGAAGGCTCCTAGCTGGTAGGGGTTACGCCCTACTATTGATCAAATAAATTTGATCAAACCAGTTTATGGGGAGACATAGTGTCGATATGGAGTAATCAACACATGTTACCCATGGTTTTCACCATGGATATAATTATTTATAGTGGTTCAGAAGAGGGGGGTATTTCTTCACTACCACTTGGGTCATTCCCTCCTTAGTAGTAGTCCTAGTGACCACATGGGAAGGAAAGCCCTCTAAAGATTAAACACAAAGAGCCTATTGCTCAAGACACCAAAAAAACTGGTTCAATTTTAGTGCTCCAATTGAAGTGTTTTCTAATCTATGAAAACAAAGCACATAATAAAAAGAAAAATCAAACCCTTGCCAAGGTCCTGCAACAGAGATTTGTTAGTAGTTTGGGTTGTTTCAAATGATTACCCCTTCCTACAAGCAAACAAGTTAGGTTTATTTTAACAAAATCCCAAAACACTTTGTGAAAAAAAGGGGCCTTTGATGCATGATTTGCTTCCAAAGAGAAGCTGCACCACTTCATTAGTTGGATCATAAGATATTAGCTCAAATAAATTAGATCTAAAACCCTAAATTCAAGACAAACTAACAAAATAGAAATCCTAAATGAGGAATTAAAGAATGCAGAGCACAAAAACAAATGTTGAGAACACAAACATGATTGAAGACTGCACAGACGCTCCTAAGTACTACACATACGTGATTAAATATTGCACAGACATGACTTAAGGTAGCATAGATGCCCCTAAATGCTGCATAGATGCCTCTAAATGCTGCATAGACGCGACAAAAATGAAAACCTACAATCTGGGAACAAAATGATGTCAGGAAACACAAACACGATTTTGGAAGGCGCAGATGTGGCAAAAAAACAAAAAACGTGATTTCAGAGGGCGCAGATGTGAAAATTCGAAATGTCGTCAGAAAATATCATATCTGCAACTTCAAAAACACAAAATTTGCAACAAAAAATGTTAAATGCAAAAGGGACAAGAGTCCCACCGGGCATGCCAGAATGTGTATGGTAAAAAGTGGATAATGGAAACAACAATATTGAAAGACTAAATGAATTCAACCACAAAACCCTAGCCTAACAACAACAAATATCCACCATAGTATATGAATATTACCTAAGACAATGCAAATCAACAAAATAAAAAAGATTATACCATCACATGTCCACTAGGGTTTGAATCTCCATTCTTCCTATCTCCATTGATCTTTCTTGATATGTTTGCTCTCATATTTTATGTGTCTACAATAGCTCAACAAAGAATGGAAATGGGGTTGATAGATTGATTGCAAAAAGGCTTGATTGCATAAGACTATTAGACAATTAAAATACTTAAGGGTTTGATAATGAAGGAAGCATCATCTTATATAGAAGACACTTTAAAAAATGAAGGGATAAGATTAAGAGGTGTAAAAGGTAGATGGTCGTAAAATAATGAGAGGGTAGGTAGTGTAGGGATTAAGAGATGAATGACATGTGTCATAGGTAGAAAACGTTAATGAATTAATTAAATAAATAAAGATTTATTCAATTAATAGAAGAAGTGGGATCAATTAAATAAATGAAATATTTATTTAATTTAGGGGAAGGACAATTTAAATAAATAAAAGTATTTATTTAAATGAGGAAAGACTTAGAAGAGGATTAATGAATTAATTAAATAAATAAAGATTTATTTAATTAATAGAAGAATTAGGCTTAAATAATTAAATAAAAATATTTATTTAATTACATAGGTGAATTTTAGGTGTCTACAGTAGTCTTGAATATATTGTCAACAACATAACACCATAGTGTCTCATCTATCAATATGAAATGTCTAGCACAAGATAAATAACCATAAGAAATCATCATGAACCATATGGCCTAATTAGTGCAATAATCATGAAGCTCATCATAGTCCTAACTTTAATAATTAGATTAGAGAGTCAACATAGTAGTCATAATGAATCCACTATTGTCAAAGAGAATAACAATATTAAGAATGAAATATGAGGTATCAAGGACATGAACAATTTTAAGTATCTATCACATCCTCTCATAAAGGATGAATTAGGGAGGGGCAATACATCACTACTCTCCTTATCTCTTCCTTCTTATCACTTTTCTTATCTTTCCTTAATACACCACTCCTTATCACTCCTCTACACCTTCACTCTATTCACCACCTTATCATTCCATCCTCTATCATGTTTTATCCACCACTACCACTCTGACCTATCTTGACTACCTCCACAGGCACTCCAAGAATAACCAGTCTACATAGTATGCCTATGTGCCCTCTAAAATGACACTTCTCTATCTTTCTAGGTACGTTGTGGGCCCTATGAAAGCATGTTCATCCATGTGGACCAATCACACTAGTCTGCCACAATCTTTGAACACTAACTTGTGTTAAGTCCTCCAGCCTACACAAGAATCACTTGATCCATCCTTTCCTACATCACAAATTTTGACTAGGGAGACATTCAAACATGAGCCACAATATTAATGTTGCTTGCAACACACTATTGCACTATGGGGTCAACCCTGATTAACCTATCCCTATTATTTGAGGCTTTGGTAAACAATATTAGAGGAGAGTTCAAGATCTACATCCTCCTATCCTCCAATAAATAATGGTTCTTTTGGAACCCCTATAATAGTTGTATCAAGTGAGAAGAAGGGCCAAAGAACAAATCAAAAGGCCACAAGAGATAAACCTAGTTGGAGACAATTATTCAGGAATTAAGTAGCAATAGCACTAACAAAGAGGAATAAAATGAGTAGTTTGTGATAAGGATGAGGTCCAAAAGGATAGGAGATGAAGAGGAGGATGATGAGGATAATGTCCCTCTCATTTGGAGAAGGAGAACAATGGTATCCATGACAAATACCCCTACTAAGAAGAGAAAGGAGATGGAAGTATAAAAGAAGAAATTAAAGAAAATAGAAAAGTAAAAGGGAAAGAAGAAGAAGTCAGATCCCCCTCTTGTTGATAGTCATTATCAACCTCTTGATCTTGAAAGTTTGTTTAATATCATCAATTATCATGATTCTTTGAAGGTACTTGCAAGACTATACAAAATGTGCCTCTAATAGATAAGGTAACAATAGAGGAATCTATAATTTGGCACTTGATCACTTATAACATGCATATCAATGATCTTCCTGGTAAAATTCTTGAGGAGTTGGAAGAGGCCCTAATTGAAAGTAGAGAGGGAGAAATAAAAGAACCAAACATAAAAACATATTCTTTAGGCAAAGTATGTGGTTCCTTATCTAGGCATGATAGAGCTAAGATTGTTTCATCTCTTGGTACAAGGTTTAGAATAAAAGAGAGAGTTAATACATTCATGGGAGAAGATCATAATGATTAAGATTGATAAAATCGATAGAGGATGCACCAATATAAGTTGTAGAAGAATTGAAGAATATTGTGTCTTCCCCTATAAAGAAAGTGAATAATGATACTGGTCTAGTGAAGATTGGAATGGGTGTTCCCTTTGCTAGTAATATCAAACATGATTTGGAGAAGAAGATAGATGAGTAGAGAGATGGTGATATAGGTCAAACAATAAAATGGAAATAGACAAGGGTGTGGAAACATTTGTAGAGAAGACTTTAGAAAAGGAGAAAATTTCAGAGAAGGAGAAGAGACTAGAGAAGGAATAGGTAAAGGACAAGGTGATAGAACCAAAGAAGAATGTTGAGCCTTCTGGAGAACCTTTTGGACCTTCAAGATAATTTGTACCAAACTTGTTAAATCTAGAGTTGCAGTTTGAACTAGTGATTAGCTCTGAGGTACTTTGGGTACCTATGTCTCAAGGTCAGATGGACCTTAACCAATTGTCTCCTTTGCATATGCTTCATATGGGTGATATAGTTAATGATTTTTCTTGCATGATGTTCATTAAGTCACAAATAAAGGGTACACAACTAATTGATAATGTGGTGAAAGTCCTTCATGAAGGACTTACAAAAGTGCTTCAAAATTGAAAGTCCTTCATAAGATATAATTAATATATGTGCAACAACACATATCTAGCTAAAAGAAAGCATAATAGTTTTTGAGAAGAGTGTAAAGGATGTAATGACAACATATCAATTTAGTCAGTAATGCTCTAGATCTAATAAAGATATTAAGGGTCAGATAGATATTATAGAATCATAGAATGTATTTCTATCCAATTCAATAAAGAAATATGTGAATGGAAATGGGATGATTCAAATAGAGAACTTTTACTTGTAGTTGAATATATTGGTTGATCAAAAGGAAAAAATCAAGAAGCAATTTGATCATCTAAGTGATGTTGTAGACTTGTAACTCACTAACATGGTGAGACTCCTTGAAGACTCTCAAAAGGTATATTAGGTAGTGAAGGTTTTGGATAATTTTGAGGCAAAGGATCTTCTTTTGAAAATTAAAAGTCAATTCAAATTTTTGGCCTCTATAGGAGATTATTGGAGGACATCTTGGAATCAACTCAAATTTATTTACAAGGGCATCATGCCTCTAGCTATGCAAAGTGCTTAATTTTTTATGGTAATACAATTTGAATTCTAGTATAGACATATGTAGATAAGTAGAAGATTGTTGGAGTGCAGTTTTGATTATTTCAGTTTTGTTCATACCCTAAGGGGGAGTTGATGTGCATAGGGAAGAAAATTTATAGAGATGGATAAGTGTTGTAGATTGATTTTGTATAGTGATGCAAAGACATCCATTGTCTTTGATATCAAAGGAGGAGAGATATACTCACATTTTGGAGGTATCACAAGTATTGCCATCAATGACAAAGAGGGAGATTGTTGCAAATATGATTTTGTGTTATCATTGATGTAAAAATTGTTGTCACTTATTTAAACCAAGGTACAGAAGTATGTGATTACTAGGGATATATTAGGATTCTTCTCATGTGTTCATATTGAAATATGGAAATTGACGATAATGACTATAGATCATATATCTAGTTGACTCGTGTCTATTTCAAAGCATTGAAGATGTATTCAGATGCCTACAATAGATTTTGGCTAAGTGCAACTATTTTGATGCATAGTCTATCAAATAGGGTTTAGTATTCTAGTTTGCAATTTCTTTCATTGATTCATCTTTAATTATGGTTATAATATGATGTTGGTGAATACAAAAGAATATTGCATCTAAGTTTTTACATTCCTATTTGATCCACAATTTATCTGGTGATGGTCTGAGTATCGGTCGTGTAGTGACAATGTATCTATTTATAGGAATGATTTGTATTCCTTTGTCTATATGATATTTCTGGTGTTCCATTTTTTTGATATAGTATTATTAGTTTTATGATTCTTAGTTGTTTATCGAAAGGTTTTGTGGAGGTCTGCATCATATTTTGAGTATGTTTGATTGGGTTGCATTATTGGTTCTATCATTTGGAGATGACTTGAGTGATTTTGGTCCATGTGGTAGCATGTACAGTTAAATGTGATGATTTGGGAGTGTTTCGAAGGCATAAAAAATGGGTTGATGCTTCACATATCTTGTTTCCATTCCACATTTCTTTGGGGAAATTATTTGGGGTTGATTGTTTATACTCTACACATTACATCTAATCAAGCTTACCTAATTGATATATCTCCTTTGTGTAGATGATATATAATGGATGAGATATTTTGGAGGATTGTAAGAGTGGAATGAGAATTTTTGAATGGTGTGTGGTGTAAGTGTTAAGATATGCAATTACATGGTAGTAGTGACGAAGTTAATTTTAGATGTTTAGAATAGTGAACTATGATCAACATTTCAAAGGATGTGCTTCTTCTCTATTCAACAACAATTATTCTTTGAAATTAAATAAATTGTATCTTTCCTTGAAGAACTGACCTTAAAGTTTTTTCAATTCCATTGTATCTTTCCCTAAGGTTGTGTGCCTTATCCTATAAGTCCAAATCAAGAGCAGTGAGCTCCTTTTCTTAGAGCCTAAAAATTTCTAATCTATTTTCATATAGTGAGATGGCTCTCACCATGGTTTTTCCCACATTGGTTTTTCCATTTAAAATCTTGGTTTCCTTATGTGATTTATCTTTCAGTTTTAGTTCTTTACTTTTGCACATATGATAATTAGAATAAATGATGAATGAATGGTTAAGTTTTAATATATGCTGATTCATCCCCCCCTCTCAACATTCAAAAGTGTTCAACAATATTTTGTAGTGTCCTAAAAAAACCATAGGCTTTTGCAATGTTCTCCATGAGAATTGGGTGGAGATGGATTTGGTGGGGTTTGATTATTTTATGGTCTAGTGGCTTCCAACTCCCATTGTGATGCCTCCTACATTTGCATTTTATCATTTGTTATTTTGATCCATGATTGACTCTATATATGTTATATTTTTACTGTGCATATCTCATTCTTTTGTATTGACATCCATGTCATGCATCCTACTTAAAAGTATATTCTTTTGTTTATGTGATATCACTACTGATGTGGATAGAAGGTTATATTTTCTATTTTAGTGATGATAATATATGCATGATGCCTCTACGATGATGTGACATGTTGTTATATGATGATATATGGATTATATTATGAAAATATTTTAATGACATTGATTATGATGTGGTTACCTGATAATTGTTTGATGATGATATATTATTTTGATGAGATGTGATGTTATAAATCATGATTATTATGTGACCCCAGTTGGGGAATGATTATATATGTTTTCAATAATGGAGATTGACCCTCAAGGGTTGATACATAGAGTAGGTAAGGGTTCAATAGGACCCAACTGATGAGACTTCATCCATTTAGGAGAAGGATATGCGATTGAGAAAGTTGTACCCCTATCTTTTTGTAGGATTCCAAAAGTAAGCCTAGTCATAGGGTACAAGATGTGATGCCTTTTGCATTTATGTATTCTATCATTTTCTTATTTTGATTTGAGATTAACTCTATATATGTTATATTCTACTTATATGTATATCATTCTTTTATGTTGACAACCACATGGTGCATTCTACTTATAGTTATATTCTTTTATTCATGTTATATCATTGTCGATGTGGATAGTAGGTTATATTTGTAGTTCTAGTAATAATCATATATGCATGATGACTCTATGATGATGTGACATGATTTTATATCTGATGATATATATATTATATTAAGAGGATATTCTGATGACATTTATTATGATGTGGTACCATGATGATGCTTTGGTGATCATATATTATTTTGAGCATGGCTTTAAGGATATAGGGTAGAGGCAAATGTTAGTGTGTTGGGGCTCAAGATAGTTTAGGTGGAATTCCTTTCCTCTAGAACCTACACAAATTTGTTCCACTTTAGTAGGTTCTCTATCAAACCTTATATTTCTATGGTTGCTTTATTTTTGGAATGAGGTGAAATTTTTCTCCTTACCATTTTTTATGCTCTAAGTGATCTTCCAAGGAAATCCTTTCCTTTTTTTGATGTGATGGAGGAGCATCCCTGGTTCACAATAATCTTGCATCAACCAAAAACATTATCTTTTCTGCTTGTAGTTTTTGTTTTCCTTTCTGTGTGTCTTGGTTTTGGCTCACCAGATCCTATGGAGTTGGATTCTACTTGAAGACTTGGTCATCTTTCTTTCTTTCAAACCACATCTCTTTTGGATCACTTTCTGGCAAGATATCACTACCAGCTTCCATGATAGTTTCTTGTTACCGATTGTTTGAGGCCTATTCTAGTGATCTATCAGAACCCAATTTGAAGCTTGTGAAGCCTTGGACATTGATCTCAATGTTTCTTAGCATGTGGCTGACCTTCTATGTTTCATCCTTTGGATTTTTTAGAGGAATCTCTTGCTAGAGGCCGACCTTGTTCATTTTGCACGTTAGGTCTTGTTCTTTGGGTTTTGATCCTTTTTGGGCTAAACGAATCATTTGGAATAATATATATTTGTAATCATGCTTTAGAATGGAATCAATCAAAGAATTAAGAAGTATCAGATAGATAGACTATTCCTAGAAGATAGATCTTTCGATACAAGGTCTCAGTGTGACCTATTCTACCAGGCTTGTGTGCTGGTATGTTGTAACCTGGTTGTTATTGGTTGGATGTAATCAAATTTCATGCAATAAAACTATATGTTTTGCATTGCCTCCATCATATCTATGTGTTTTCTACTAGAGGAGAGAACTAGATGGTTACCGGAATGAGAACTTTGGAAGACAAGAGAACATTTAGAGGAGCCTGTTTTAAGGGTAGAGGAGAAGGACACTGTGTATTTGAATATAAGAAGACATAGGCTACCAGAAGAGAAGTAGTGGTGGAAGAAAACCCCATTGGATTAGGCAATAAACCAGAAGATGGAGAACTATTGATGATGAGGAGAACTTTGTGTTATACCGAAGGAGATGAAGAATCCTTGCAGAGGAAGAACCTATTCAAGACTAGATGTAAGGTATCCGGTAAGTGTTGTAAAGTGGTTATTGATAGTGGTAGTGCAGATAATCTTGATTTAGAAGAGATGGTGGATAAGTTGAAATTGGAGACATTGAAGCACCCTAAGCCTTATTAGATAGCATGGATTTAAGATGAACATAAGTTGTTAGTAAGTGAACAATGTTTAGTAAAATTGAGAATTGGGAATTATCATGATGAAGTTTTGTGTGATATTATGCCTATGGATATTTGTCATCTTTTGTTGGGAAGACCTTGGTAGTTTGATAGACGGGCAATATATAATGGGAGGAAGAATACATACACTATTGTGGCCAATGGGATGGAGCAAACCTTGTTACCTTTGGAGGAACCTTTGAAGAGTGAAGTCTGTACAAATGCTAGAATTTGTTTAGTAGATGGAAGGAAATTCATGGATGGACTGAGATGTGAGAATGTGTGTTTTACCTTAATTCATAAGAATATTAAGAGACCAGAACCAGAAGGAGAACACCCGGCATAGATAAGATATTTACTAACAAAATATGAGGACATCATTTAAGATAATGTAGCTGATGGATTGCCACCTATTAGAAGTATTAGCCATTGCATGGACTTGGTTTCTAGAGCTAGTTTGCCTAATAAAGTTGCACACCGATTGACACCAGCAGAGAATGAAGAACTGAATAGACAAGTGCAAGAGCTATTGAAGAAAGGTTTGATCAGGGAAAGTTTGAGCCCTTGTGTAGTACCAACAGTATTAGCACCTAAGAAAAATGGATAATGGAGGATGTGTACTAATTCAAGAGCAATAAACAAGATCATAGTGAAATACCAGTTTCCTTTGCCTAGGATGGATGACATAATGGATTGTTTGAGTGGAGAAAAACACTTTACAAAGATAGATTTGAAGAGTGGATACCATCAGATCAGGATCAAAGAAGGTGATGAGTGGAAGACAACATTTAAGACAAATGAAGGACTATATGAATGGTTGGTGATGCCTTTTTGGTTGACTAATGCACCGAGTACTTTCATGAGGCTGATGAATGAGGTATTGAAGAAATGATTGGGTAAGTTTGTTATTGTGTATTTGGATGACATTTTCATTTTTAGTAGAACAAAAGAGGAACATTTGTTGTAGTTAAGACAAGTTTTGCAAAGGTTGAGAGAATAGAAGTTGTTGATCAATATCAAGAAGTGCACTTTCATGAAGAACGAGTCAGTCTATTTGGGCTTTGTGATATCTAAGGATGGTTTGAAGATGGACCTTGAGAAAGTGAAAGCCATTGTTGAGTGGCCTACATCAAAAAGCATTGGAGAGGTAAGATCATTTCATGGATTGGCTAGTTTTTACCAGAAGTTTATCAGAGATTTCAGTTCAGTTTGTAAACCTATGACTGAGACCATGAGAGGAGATCAGAAGGAATTCAAGTGGACCACTAGAGCAAACAATTTTTTTGAATTATTGAAGCAGAAAGTGACTAAGTAGCCTGTGTTGGATTTACCTAATTTCAATAAGGTATTTCAAGTGGATTGCGATGCAAGTGGAACAACAATAGGAGTAGTTTTGAGTCAAGAAGGGAGAGCAGTAGCATATTTCAGTGAGAAATTGAATGATGCCTAGAAGAGATATTCAGTGTATGATCAAGAATTTTATGCCATAGTTCAAGCCTTGAAGAAATGGAGACATTACTTGTTGACTAAGGAGTTTTTATTGTATACAAATCATTAAGCCTTGCAATATTTGAATAGTCAAAGTAAGTTGAATTAGAGACATATGAGATGGGTAGAATTCTTATAGATTTACAACTTTGTGTTGAAGCATAGAAGTGGGAAATCTAACAAAGTTGTTGATGCATTGAGTGGGAGAAGGAATTTGCTGATAGAGATGAGAGTGATAGTATTAGGCTTTGAAGATTTGAAGACCTTGTATGATGAAGACCCAAATTTTGTAGAACCTTAGAAAGCTTTTAGAGAACTGGTTATGGTTAATGGAAGCAAATGGTTGGATTATTTCATTCAGGATGGGATGTTATTCAGGAGAGTTCAGTTATGCACACCTAAGAGTTCCATGAGAGAGAACCTAATCAAAGAGAAACATAGTGGAGGTTTAGTTGGACATTTTGGCATTAATAAAATAGTTGCATTGGTTAGTGAGAATTACTTTTAGCCCTAGATTCATAAGGATGTTAAGAGATATGTGCAAACCTATAGATTTTGTCAAGTTGCAAAAGGTAGTAGTCATAATGTGGGATTGTATAAACCTTTGACAGTACTGATAAGACCTTGGGAGGATATTAGCATGCATTTTGTACTTGTATTGCTTAAGACACTGAGAGGGAATGATTCTATATTTGTGGTAGTGGATAGATTTTCAAAGATGGCTCATTTCATGCCTTGTAGGAAGATATTAGATGTATTGCATGTAGTAGACCTATTTTTCAAGGAAGTAGTGAGATTATATGGATTACCTAAGAGCATAGTTTCAGACAGAGATAATAAGTTTGTTGGCTATTTTTGGAGAACACTTTGGAAGAAGATGAAGACATATTTGAAGTTCAGTTCTAGTTTTCATCCACAAACTGATGGAAAGACCGAAGTAGTTAACCAGAGTTTGGGAAACTTGTTGAGATGTTTAGTGGGAGATAAAACTAGAAGTTGGGATTTGATCCTTAAACAAGAAAAGTTTTCCTATAACTATTCAGTGAATAGAAGTACTAGAAAAAAACCTTTTGAGATTGTTACCGAAGTACATCCTAGAGGAATATCAAAATTGAGAAAAATTAACAGTGAAGACCAGAAGAGTTCAGAAGCAGAAGATTTTGCAGATCACATGGTAGCATTGCATATTATTGTTAAACAACCTTTGGAGGACATGAACAACAAATATAAGGAGAAGTCGGATGAGAAGAGGAGACATAAGGAATTTGAAGTTGGCGATGAAGTGATGGTATACTTGAGAAAAGAGAGATTCCTGGTTGGAACTTATAGTAAGTTGCAGATGAAGAAGTTTGGACCCTGTAAGATTTTGAGGAAGTTGAGTTCTGGAAATGCATATGAAGTGGAGTTACCAGATAATCTAAGTATTTCACCTATATTCAACATTGCAGATCTTCATGAGTACCATGAACTAGAATTCTATAAGGATAGTATTGTAGACTTGGAGAAACAATTTCCCTAGAAGTAACTAGATCAGATTAAAGAGATTTTGGATAGTAGGATTGGGCGTAGTACCCAGAAAAGTTAGTACAAAGAATATCATGTGAAGTGGAAGAGAAAACCAGTTGAAGATTTATCTTGGATTTCTTAGGCAGAGGTAGAGCACCTTGGTTTCCCTCTAGCCCCAGTAAAGTGAGAGGCTCACTTTTTCATTAACCCTAGATGTTTGATGCAGGAGCATCCCCAGTTCACAACAATCTTGTATAAACCAAAAACATTTTCTTTTCTGTTTTGTTTTTTGTTTGTAGTTTTAGTTTTCCTTTCTGTATGTCCCAATTTTGGCTCACCAAATCCTGTGGAGTTGGATTCTACTTGAAGACTTGATCATCTTTCTTTCTTTCAAATCGCATCTCTTTTGGATCACTTTTTGGTAAGATATTGCTACCAGCTTCCATGATAGTTTCTTGTTACGGTTTGTTCCTTTGTTACCGGTTTCTTGAGACCTATTCTGGTGATCTACCAGAACCCATTTCGAAGCTTACGGAGCCTTGGATGTTGATCTCAATGTTTCTTGGCATGTGGCCGACCTTCTACCTTTAATCCTTTGGATTTTTTGGAGGAATCTATTGGCGGAGGCTGACCTTGTTCATTTTGCATGTTAAGTCTTGTTCTTTGGGTTTTGATCCTTTTTAGGCCAACCAGATCCTTTGGAGCGATATATATTTGTAATCATGCTTTAGAATATAATCAATCAGAGAATTAAGAAGTATGAGATAGATAGAATTTTCCTAGAAGATAGATCTTTCGATTCAAGATCCCAGTGTGACCTATTCTACCAGGCCTGTGTGCCGGTATGTTGTAACTCAGTTGTTACAGGTTAGATGTCATCAAATTTCATGAAATAAAACTATCTGTTTTGCATTCCCTCTATCATATCTGTGTGTTTCCATTGTGTTTACTCTTACTGACCAGTTTGGACTGATCTCCTTGAGGTCCCTCCTCACTGGTGAGTGCTTTATTATGTCATGTTTGTTAAGTCTCTTGCCCCTTAGGTTCCTCAGATCCTTGTATGAGACTTTAATTTTTTATCTAGTTTGGAGAAGAATAAGGGGGGTTCTATTAGGATCAATATTTCATCCATAATCCTAAGGGAAAATATAGATCACTTGAATTTGGTGAACATAAATCTATCCAATGGCATATTTACTTGGAATAATACGAGATGGAGGAAATATGTTCTTTAAAAGGGGTTCTAAGATAGGTTCATTGTGTCTAGCTATTCGGTTAGTGATAGTTAGACTACCAATTTATATATTTTAGACTAGAGAGGTTTTAATCATTGGCTAATAAAATTCTCTGCTACTTTTTTAGAACCTCAAAAATTTCCTCTTTCAAATTTTAATTGATGTGGCGTCAATATTTTTCTATTTAGGAGATTATGTCAAAGTGGTGGTATAAAGGGAAGCCTTTATATGGCATAAAAATTTATTAATTTGATAAGGGACTTCAATTTTTCAAGTATATATTGAAAATATGGATTATGTAGTGTTTTGATAATGTCTTTATAGCTAAAATAGCTACCCAATCCCATTTAGATGCCATACTCATCATATTTAAGATCATGGTTAACTAAGAAAAAATATAGACTAGAATATATAGATATGAAGGAGTTGGAATAATGGGAGTTGCATGAAGAAATATTTTGGAAGTAGAAGTCATAAATTGATTAGGTATAGGAAGATGATAGAAACACTACTTTCTTCCATAAATTTGTTAAGGATTGATGGCAAAATAATATAACTACCTATCTCAAATCCTATAAGGGGAATCAAATTTCATCTTTGAATGATATCACAAGATATATTGCTCAATTATATTCCTTTCTATTTGTTGAGGGCTCTCCTGTTTCAAGGAAGGAAGAGAACCTTATTTTGGAGTGTATTTCATCTTTGGTCTCTAACAAGATGAATGATTCATTGATGAAACCTATTAGTATCAATAAATACGAGATTGTGTTTTAGAAAAATAAGGGGAAACACCCTACCCTTCATAGTTCCCTAATGCAATTTAACTAGGGGTTATAGGAAATTATCAAATTGGATCTTCTAGAGGTTGTGCAAGAATATCAAATGATAAAATAAAAAATTAAGATCCATGAATTCAAAATTCTTTGTTCTTATCCAAAAAAGAGAAAGAGATAATTCATTAGATATTTTTAAACCTAAAACCCTATGAAATGCAGCCTACAAGATTATTACTAAGTTGATCCTCAAAAGACTCAATATTTGGATTAGTTATTTAATTTTTTAGGAGAAAGGTGAGTTTGTTACTAGTAGAATTTTTTTGATTGGACTATTGTTGCAACTGAGGCTATTAATTTCATGGAGACCTCCAAAGAGAAGGTTATGTTTATGTACTTTGACATGGCTAGCACCTATGACCATGTAAAATAGGCTTTTATGCATAAGGTTTATGGCTACTTTTGGGTTTCAGAATGATTGGATTAAGTGGATCATGAGCTATACCACTTATTATTCTTTCTCAATTCTTATCAATAGTGACCCCTCTAATATTTTTGGAGCTTCTAGAGACCTATTCCAAGGTGATCCCCTTTCAACTTATCTATTTAATTTAATGATTCAAGGGTTGTGGATATTTATCAAGTCTTGTGCAAGGAAAGGTTTGATCCAAGGTTAAAAAAGGGGTAAGATTTTTCCTCCTCACTCTCATTTATATTTTATGGATGACATAACTTTGATGGGCTTAGATAGAGTTAATGAGGTTGTAAACCTAAGATGGACTTTAGATATTTTTATTTAGTGGCCTCATGGTAAAGGATTGATGAGGTCAATTACTTCATCTTTTTAAGACCAAGATTGCTCAAATTCTTAGATTCCATATTGTCTCCCTTCTTTTTTTACCTTGGTATTTCCCTTTCTATGGGCTCTCTACCTAGAATATTGTGGGAGGATGTTCTAGATAAGTTTGACATAATAGTTAGTCATAGGACTTGTAGGTAGCTTTCAACTACTAGGAAAGTGACTTTTCTGAAGTTGGTGGTTTAGGTTGTTCCTATATGTATATGTGTGTTTTGTGTGGGAATCACCTTCAAGCTAAATTAAAGAGTTTGATACTCTCTCTCATGAATTCTTCTGGTCTAGTAATTTTCTTTCAAATAAGTGGAGTTTATCTAAGTAGGATTGTGTTTGTAGGACAAAATAGGAAGGTGGTCTTGGTCTTTGGTAGGCAAGTCTAGTGGTTAGGTAGGCAAGTCTAGTGGCAAGTCTAGTGGAGTTTAGTTAAGTAGGATTGTGTTTGTAGGACAACCTAATGGATTTTCATTGAAAAATGATAAAGATATGGTTTGTAGATTAAGGAAAGCTTTGTATGTATTGAAGCAAGCTCCTAGAGCTTGGTATGCTATATTGGACAAATATCTTTTGAAGCTTGGTTACACTAAAGGTAATGCTGACAACAACTTATATTTTAAAGTGACTAATTATGACATCTTGGTTATTGAATTTTTTGTTGATGATATCATTTTTGGAGGAGAAGATGGATTGTGTAAAGACTTTGCTAATAAGATGCAGGAAGAATTTGAAATGTCTATGACTGGGGAGATAAAATTCTTTTTAGGATTGCAGATTTCACAAACTGATAAAGGTATATTCATATGTCAAACAACATACTTGAAGGAACTATTGAAGAAATTTGGTATGGAAAACTCCAAACCGGTAAGTGCTCCTATGACTACAACTGATAAATTGACATTGAAGGATGACTTAGCTCCTATTAATCTAACAAGATATAAATCTACACAAACAAGACCTGATATAATGAATGCAGTATGTATTGTTTCAAAATTTCAAAGTAATCCTAAAGAAAATCATGAATCAACAGTGAAAAGGATTTTTTGATATCTACAAGGCACAACAAATCTTGGCTTATGGTATCATAAAGATGAAAATTTTGATTTATGTGCATACACTGATGCAAATTGGGTAGGAGATGTAGATGATAGAAAAAGAACCACTAGCGGAGCATTCTTTCTTGGTAGCATATTGATTTCATGGTAGCATATTGATTTCATGGTTGAGCAAGAAGCAGAGTTGTACATCATTATCAACAACAGAATCAGAATATGTTGCAACAACAACTAACTATACTTAGGTATTATGGATTAAGAAAATATTAAAGGACATCAAGGTAAAATGCAAATAACCTATAATCATTTATTGTGATAATTCAACAACAATTGATATATCAAAGACTCGGGTATTTCACTCTAAGACTAAACATGTTTCTATCAAATATAATTTTGTAAAAGAGAATGTTGAAGAAAAAGAAGTAAGATTGGTTTATGTGAATACCAAAGAGCAGATTGTAGATATCTTTACTAAGCCTTTGCCTAAGGAAACTTTTGAATATCTCAGAGAGCAGCTTGGGGTAGTACCCTCACCAATAGAGACCTAGACAGTTTAAGATTGGCATCAAACTGATAGAAAATAACAAAGAAACCTTTTTCTAGCTTTGATGGAGGAGAGCTACTTCTCAGGGTGAGTAGTTGGTTAGAACAATTGGTTATTATAATTGGCTATATGAGTTAGTTGTATGTTCTGGTATTTGTATTACTTTGGCATTTGATGTCAAAGGGGGAGAGATATCTATGGAAAAACTTTGTATGTAGGAAACATTATCCTAGGGGGAAAGATTATTCATTGAGGGAGAGATATATACTCTCTGCATTTTGATTTTGATTTTTGGTATTGATCTATTCTAGAGATTTTTGGTTTTTGGTTTTTGGCATTCTCTTTTGGCACTTAGATGTTTTTCCATCTTGTGTTTCCATCAATGCCAAAGGGGGAGATTGTTGGTATTATGGATGTGTTGCATTAGTTTTGTCATTGGTGTCAACACTTATCCTTCTAGAGATCTTTGGTTATGCTAAATTGGCACATTGAGTTCACTGGCATGTTCAGTGACCTATGCACAGTCACCAGTATATTGTTCACCGACAGGTTATATTGTTCACTGATACTAAGGATGACTTGTTATCATCTTGAGATCACTTGGTTATGTCAAAGACATGGTTTGGATACTTGGTTTTGGCATTTTGGTTATTGGTCGAATCAGGTTGACATATTTGTTGTTACTAGCAAATTGATCTAGGTTATGAACCAGTATGCATTATCTATTCTAGATCACCATGAAACATTATGGAGATGATTTATTGATTGGATATTATTGTAAATAGATTGAGCTGACATGATTCATCTCATCTTGACTTATTTGTAATTTATTTTACTGTAATATTCTTAGTGATCCGACCTACACATTTGGTCTTAGTTTTTGGTACATATGTGTTGGTAAACAGATTTGTCTTTCGCACTTTAGTTAATTTGGATACCCTTAAGACCAAGAAATGAAAGACAAATTTCACCAAACAGTTGGAAAATCATTATATTGATTAACCTCTGAATTTAGGTACAGCTCCCTCTAGCAAATATTCCATCAACTTCAAATTACACACAACCAATATTATACTTTTCACCAGAAAGCATAGAAAAGGCTATTGCATTCAGAAGTCAACACCGAATGAACACAAGCATTTATTTGTATATAACTCTTTGTATAAAGCCAACAAACATCACATTTACACTAAAACAAAACGAAAAGCTTATAAGGTGAATCCCACTAGTAATTTTTTGCGCACATAGAAAGCTATAACAGATCTTTACTTGAAACAAATTCTCACATAAATCAAATTTTAGACATCAAACACACAGATTCGAAGTCAAAGATAATTGTTATTCAATTTTCATTCATAGATGACTATCAAATTTCCATACACAGAGTCTTTCAGCAAAATTCAAGAGATAGTTTTTCAAAAACTTAGTGAACCCCAATAAAGTCATTACAAAACATATAAATGGGTCCCCAGACCAATAGTTTGAACCCAAGATAAAATTAACTCAAAAGAGTTAATGAGAAACTACCCTAACTACATAATTGAAACTAAAAACAAATGACTAGATTGGCTGGCTGACAACTGCTAGCAGTGCTAGTCATGTCGTCGATTCCGTCTTTGTTGGATTGCCCAGGTTATTAGTTTGAATGGACACCATAACCACCTTTTTCACACTCCACTCTTGATGCACCTTTGAAAACTCCTGAATTACTATAACATGCGACAGGTTGATGTGTATTACTCTCTGCTTCCAGAGTTCTTTCTTCCTCTTTACCATCTGTACTTTGTCCCTGTGTGAATCTAAGTGATCCAGACAAACCATGAGCATCGATTCCACTTTGGAAATCCTCATAAAATCTTCCACAGCCAAGGATTTCTCCACTTTAATTTGATTAATGTGGCTACTGAACTAATCGATCATCTTTGTAGTACCTTCTAAAGTCTAGTTATCTTCCTTGAGCAATTGAACATCCATGCAGTGCAAATCCTTTTGCATAGTTGTTCTTAAGGCTGTTAGTTCACCTCACATATTGGCAGATTCACTATGACCTTGTTCAATAATTTGGTTGTGCCACTCTATGGTTTCCCTACATATAAACATTATGTCCTCATTCAGCCCTTGCACTTGTCTTTCAGCAAGAAAGTTCATCAAGCCATAGTGCTGGATATCTCGCATTTGCTTTAAAATCACTGCCCATTTTGTCTTTTCTTTTTTCCATGAGATTAAATCGGCATCCAGTTCCTTTGTACTCTCATTAGCATCCTTGAAAATCTGAACTAAATCTGATATGTAATTGGTTCCTTGATGCACGATCGAGGTGAGCCATTCAGAGGAAATCTCTATGATCATTTTGTTTCGTTGAACCTCATCAAAGAACTTCTAATTCCCTAGGGATTTTGAACTAAAGGTGACTGAGCTCTAAGACAATGATAATGGACTATTCTATGGGGCATGAATGTATTGGGCCATTTGCATTAAATTATGCTTCAACTCATGCTTGTTCTTCTCATCCTTCCAGATGTGGGAGATAATCCATTTAGTCAAAGTCTCCTAATGTTTTACATCAACTGCTCTAGTTCCAACCCCCAAATCAACCCATTCAATGGTATAATCTACCTTTGAAGTAGTGATGACATCCTTATCAGGCATAGGTTTGGCAATGTCTGTAGTCCAATGCTTTGTGTCTTCTTCAAAACCAATCATTGACTCCATTTTTAACCGCTTTGGCTTCATGGATCTTCCCAATAATTTACTTACAACATCTTCCATCAACACTGAAATAGGAACCACATTTCTTTTCCTGGTAATTGAGTCATTTAACCATTTAGGAGCTAGTGTCAGTTCCTTAGATTGCATAACTCCTGAAGGTGGCTGTGTAGCATTGTCTGCATTAGATTGGATATCAAGTGTCTGTGAATCTTGAATAGTAGCATCAGAGTTAGTTAAGACCATATCAGTATATGAAATAGGGGCTGCCATATTACACTGTACTTCCTCGGCATCCAAATCAAGAATGAGATGAGCGGTAGGTGGCTGGAAGTTATTCTTGTGCCTTGACCTGGTAACCCAACCACCAATAGAAAGTGCAGCTTCAGTGTCAAGTTTCTCTTCTTTAATTTGTCTGCCTTTTTCCTGCAACAAAAATAGGGATGTTAGTTAAAACAGAGGTTTTGCTTGTGGCCTTCCTCTTTCCATTTTTGTTTCTTGAATTGGTTGCTCTCGTCGGATGAAATCGGCAACTCTTGAGCCAATTATTTTTTCTATGGATTATGCTGAAAGTGAGTGTCTGAATGCTATCTTCCATCTTTTTACTCCAGTCAACTTCTGGGAAAGGTTCATTATATACTTGTTTCATGAACTTTGAATCTAGCACATCTTCATTATCAGTAGTGACCCCTGAAGTATCCATTAGCAATTTCATGTCATGAATCTATTTCAAAGTTAACCTAGACCAACTCCTCTTTCTCACTTCAAACTCATCTAGGAAATCTTCCCAATAATCCTCCAACTGGGGTACATGTTGATTAGGCACTATCTTCTTCACATATTGGGCGATAAAACCTTTACTATCAAAATTATCCCTTTTTACAAAGGTTTTCAAATGAAATCTCTAAAACTCTAGTTCAAGATTTAGTGCATCAAAGATAGACCTACAACTGTAATGGCCTAAATTGATGGGAAAAATTCCACTTGTGCCAAAATCTTCACCATAATCCTTTGCAACATAGGCTAGCTGCTTGGAAACTTCAATCAGGATACAAGAGTCTGAAACAAACTTGGGTAGCCTAAAGGGTTCACCTTTAAAACCTCCAACCCTTATGTAAGTGAAGTGATTGAACTATGTAAAGAAACTGCCGTATATTTTAACTAGTTCAACTACTTCTGCAGACATTCTCCTATGCAAGTTATCTTGTAATTCAAAGGTCAACCTCTCAACAAAGATGTCATTCCAGCGAAGATAATCATCAACATGTCCTTTTAAAATCAAATGGGGGTGATACTCATAAATTTTAATACCTTGAACCCATTTAGCATGGAATAATCCAGACCATTCCTTCACACAGTCTAGCATATATAGCAGGTATGAAGACATATAGAAATTTGACATTCCAAGATAATTGCTCAAACCCTCATGCAATCTTTCTGCAATAACAGTTCCCTAGTCAATGAACTGATTTTTATCTAGAGTTACCTAAATAAAGAAATACATCCAGTCTTCCTAATAGAAGGAGTGTGAGTTCCCTTTGACCCTGCTCAACAATATTACCAAATCTCTAATCATAGGAATCAAATGTTCATGGGTTAAGGGTTTTGGCAGCCTTGAACCCCCTTTTTGAAACTTTAAAAGCCAATTTCACGCAATGACAGTTCTGTAATACCATTTTTTCTCAGAATAAATTCCATAAGATTTTCCAATTGTCCAATCTTCATAGGGTTCCCAATATGGGATACCCATGGCAGCCATTACTATTTGTCTATCAATGGACAACAAAACCTCACCATTATTTTTCCTTATGCATCTGCTAGCTTTATCATAATGGTTCATACATTCCAAAACTAATTTAGGGAAAGGAGCAACTATGGGAAATGTGGCTGCTTCTAATAAACCGCTTTGTGCAATATCTCTCATCATAGGATCAATGACTAGATTTCGTACTCTTTCTAGGAAATCATCTAAATCTAGTTGAACTAAGGCTGTATCACCCAGCTCAGGTAACGAACTTACAAGGGAAGAAGAATTCACTAATTTAGGTAGAGTGGGCCTCATGTTTAACTCATGATTTTCTCCAATTAACCCAAACAAAGAAGAAAATGGAAACGGAAACAAATAGCTAAGAAAATATCCAGATATTTTCTAAAACAAACTACAACAATTGGGAAAGTTGTTGAACATACCTTCCTCTATCATCTGCAAACCCCTATCACAGTCTATTTCTTCCCACTCCACAAACTCTTCTTAACACTTAACCAAAAAAATGATAATCTTGACATGACAGCTACTCAATTTAAAAGTCGAGAAAATCTTACCCATGATTACCATGAACTGTCCTCATTACTCTTCACTCGTACGACCTTACTTTGAAATGATCACATTTGAGCATGCATTAAATGCTAAGTTACTTCATATCTGACAATACGGATCCCCACACCACACTTGCTATAAATGATAGATTTCAAATCATTAAAGAAAGAATATTCCTCTTCTCTGTCGCCATTTATCATATCTTAAAATCTGTGCCGCCACCTCATGCCAAGTCACATGATCTCCAAGAAGCCTAAACATCAAACTCTGAACCTTGAGGAACAAACGCGACACAAAACATAAACATGACAAATCTTGAACTTTGAACCTTGAACCAAAAATGTTCAAGTTCAAGGTTCAAACAATGCTAAATGCCAACAAAAACTAAAGAAGACTCAAAGCCGCATGGGAGGAAAATTTTTTAACATGACGCTCGTTGAACTTTGAACCTTGAACCAAAAAAGGTTCAAGTTCAAGGTTCAAGTTCAACACAGTGCAACTTAAGGAAAACAATAAAGACTGAACTACGTGGGGAATTCTAAGCAAATGACTCGACCAACAGACTAGATGGGGACATAACTCAAACAAGGAGACATATAGGATGGAAATTTTATATGTGTCACCAACAATATGTAGGATCTCATTTGTGAGATGGTATGAAGTGATGGTATATTGTATGTAAGGTTATGGTATTGTAACATGGTATGTGTAAATATTGAAGATCATATGAGCGGACCATAGAGAAGGTTCAAGGAAGGTTTTAAGGTGATTATCAAACCTTAACCGGTACTAAATCCACAATTGGAGATGCTACTTTGAGTAGTACACTATCATTGGATTTAACCATCCAATTGTAGTTAGTGTAACTCCTATTTTGTTATTGAGCAGTGAGCTCTAGGCAGTTGGCCTTTCTGCATGTGCAGACCCCATTTGTATACACATACTATCTATAGTAGTATCATCTAATTGTGGGTAAGGTTTCCCACCATGGTTTTTTCCCTTACATGGTTTCCAAGTACAAATATTTTTGTTATGTGTTGTGGATGTTGTTTCTCTTTCTATTTTATGCATTGAGTTTCATCAGTATTAATGTTAATTGGTAATATGTCAACCGACATTAAGTTTGGTTTACCGGTATTAAGTATCAAGTTTGATTATGTTGTATTTGGGTTGAAATTCATAGTCAACTAATTCACCCCCCCTCTCAATTACCTCCTGGGTCTTAACAATGGAGAGTAATGATATTCTTCGGTCAATCTTTTTAGCAAAATATTCTATGATCTAGGGCATTCTCAAAAGTGGTGCTAAGTTAGTCACATAAGTATTACTTCATATTTGTAATAGATTCTTTGATTCTCTATATTCTAGTTTGATTCTTGGGATAGGATCCCACCTATCATATCAATTTACTCACACTTGCAATCTATATGTAATACTTATCTTGAGAAAGGTTATAGTAAGGTGGAAGACTTCAAAATATCTCAAGATCTAGGTTAAATGAAGGTTTTTAAATGGAAATAACCTCATGAGTGGTCACCGGGGATTTTCGAGGAAGCTCATCAGGAGCTTGTTGGGATTTTGATAGGAAATAATTTGCAATTCATTATTTTTTGCAACAATTCAACAAAGTGAGAGGGGGGGTGATCAGTTTGCTCTCAAATTCTACACAACTCAAACTTAAATTCTGATTTGATAATAATATAAAAAACATAAAATCAACACCACATGAATAACACACATAATACAAAAAAATTTGATGTGGAAAACCTAGTTAAAGGAATAACCATGGTGGGAACCTACCCACAATGAGACAATACCCTGCTAGGAGTAAGTATAAATATTAAAATGGGGAGGGGAATGCACATGCATTCAAGCACACTACCTAGAGCTCATTGCTCAAATCACATAAAAAGAAGGGCTACAACCCTTAGGAAGGCTCACTTCCTTACAAAAAAAGTTAGAGTACATCCAGAGGATCATGAACTAATGAAATAACATCTTCTTATGCTTGGTTATAGTTTCTCTTAAGCCCATATACTCAAACTCTTCTTGATCACACATCTTCACACTCTTTCACACTTCTCCTCTACTACTAAAAGATTAAATCAATGTTCACATATGTAGATACTAAGTAGATACATCCACAATATCAAAATTACATATATTTATAAAAATCATCAACCTATATTTCAAGGTCGGCTAAACCCTCAACACAAATTACAAAACAATAACCTCACATGCTACAATAATACATCCAAACCAAAACAATGTCAGTTGAGACATAGTCTGGACCTAAACCAATATTGCAAACATGCAACACCTCCAAGAAATATGCCTCAGACATCCACAACACACTACAATCAACATGAATGTCGCATAATACGAAGAATACCACTAGATCAAGAAAATTATCAATAAAACACACAATAATCAATGCAGACCATCAAAATGGATATAAAACAATCTAGAAACATCCACAAGAAATGTGAATCATGACAAAAACAACCACGCACCATCACCACTTAGTAGAATCATCATTATCAATATACCAAACCTCAAGAACACCAACTAAACTAACAGCCAAACTGAAAGATTCACTTGCAGACCTCCAAATCATGAACCATCTAAATTGAGGACACATATGAATGTCTCAAGCACTTTTCCAAATCCACAAACCAGGATATAGAAATTCATGTGTTTATGTAAATGGCTATAAAAAGTTATATATATGTGTTTCTATATATGTATATATGTACATGCATGTGTTTATGTGTGTGTATGCATGCATGTGTGTATGAGTACATCTGTGTATGTGTATGTGTATACATGTATGTGTGCATGTGTGTATGTGTGAGTATATGTGAATGAGTACATATATGTCTATGTGTCTGTGTACATGTGTGTATGTATGTATGTGTATGTCCACGTACATGTGTGTGAATGTGTGAGTATGTACATGTATGTATGTGTATGTGTGTGAGTATGTGTGTATGTGTATGTATGTCTACATTTGTGAGTATGTGTGTATGTCTGTGTGTATGTGTGTATGTATGTAAGTATGTATGCATGTGTATGTGTGTGAGTATGTGTGTATGTGTATGTGTGTGTATGTATGTGTATGTGTGTGTCTATGTGTATGTGAGTCTATGTGTGGGTATGTATGTGTATGTGAGTGTATGAGTGTATGAGTATGTATGAGTATGTGTGTATGAGTGTATGTGTGAATGTGTGCATGCATGGGTGTGTATGTGTGTATGTGTGTGTATGTGCATCTATGTATATGTGTATGTGTATGTTTGTGTATATACTATGTATGTTTGTGTATGTATGTATGTGTGTGTGTCTGCATGTATATTTTTGTGTCTGCATGTATGTATGTGTGTCTGCATGTGTGTATCTTCATGTATGTGTGTACATACTATGTATATGTTAATATTTATATTTAAAGTTGGGTCCAATTGACTTGACATATATGTCCATGTGGGCATGTGTATGAATGCACGTGGATGTGTATGTTTTTGTATATACTATGTATATGTGTATGTATGTATGTGTGTGTGTCTACATGTATGTTTCTGTGTCTACATGTATGTGTGTGTGTTTGCGGGTGAACTCACAAAGCTAGTTCCCACTTTTTGGTACATCCTGATTTTTGCTGAAATCATACATGTTTTAGAAAATATAATTATTTAATGTTTAAGAGGTCCCATTTGAAGTAATTAATTGAAGAGAGTTAGATCAAAGGCTCTTAGATCAAAATTTCTTGGATAGAACCTCTCTACTTCTAAATCATACTTGCAATGGAGTCTCCTTTGTATCTATCAAATGCTGATAAAAAACCAATTTTACATTAGCTTTTGAGGGGTCAAATGAATTCATTTAGAAGTTTTGTTTTCTTAAGGATTTAGTCCTAATTATAAGCTTTCCAAATAGTATAATTTTAATATATTTAATTTCATTAATATATTTTTATTTTATTTTTTATGAATGTAGGTTTTTCACCGAACATGAACTTCTTTGTTCAATGCATTGGGAAAAATAGTAAACTAATTCAAAAAAATTATGAAAAATATCTATGCACTAGGTATTGATGTCTTCTTTCTAACAAAAAAAATAAAACTGAATTTTGATATATATAGAACAAGTTATGTGTTCAAACGTACACCTATATCTAAATTATGATTAGTTGGACTTCAAAAATTAATAAAATAAAAAATATTCAACATATCACTATCAAACCAACTGCATGCCCTGGGTATTGATGTTACAAACCAAAATTTAAAAGAGATAAGTTTTTATCATTTATAGAAAAAAATTTATACGTTTCGGGATGCACATCACTTTTAAAAAATATTGTTTGCTGTAAAAAACTACTTTTGAGGGAGATGGAAAAATCAATAAAACTTTATTCAAAAAAATTTGAAAAAACTATATTTAGAATCTGCAAAAAAGATGGTACAAATCACTAGTTTACATCATCTTCAAATTCTTAACGGTTTAAAAGTTATAGGTGTCGGAAAGTGAAGGTTTTTTGCAAAATGTTCATCTAAGTGTCAAAGTTGGTCAAAAAGTGGGAACTAGTATTGTGAGTTCACCCTTGCATGTATGCGTGTGTATACTATGTATATGTGTATATTTATATTTAAAGCTGGGTCCAATTGACTTGACATATATGTGCATGTGGGAATGTGTATCTAGTGGTTTGTAGATCCAGATTGCTTCTCAATAGAAGTTTGTCCAATGGGCAATAAAAGGGCTGGATTATGGAAGTATGATCAAATAAAAGAGACAAGAAAAAGGGATACAACACCTTCTCAAGAACAAGTTCCCATTGACGATAAAGTGTTCTCAATTTAGGAAAGAGAAGTAATCGGTCCTATTCAATCTAGAAATCCACAAACCAAGATATAGAAATTCAACAATTCCTTCACATACTTAGATTGAGATATGAAAATACCTTTATCCAACTAAGTAATTTGTAATCCCTATAAGAATTTCATCTCACCAATCATAGATATTTTAAACGTATTCTACATATCATTAGCGAAATTCTTGCACAAACCATCATTTCCACCAAAAATAATTTCGTCAACAAAAACTTCAACAATCAAGATGTTAACATTATCAATCTTGAAGTACAGATTACTAATAGCAGTATCTTTATTAAATTCAAGCTTCATCAAATACTTATCTTATATGGCATACCAAGCTCTTGGAGCTTTCTTTAATCCATACAATGTTTTCTTCAACCTGCAAACCATATCTTTCTAATCCGTCAACTAAAATCCATCTAGTTACTCAATGTAAACTTCTTCTTCTAGCTCGACATTAAGAAAGACTAACTTGACATACATTTGATACACTTTGAAATATTTGTAAGTAGTGTAAGCAAGAAATAATCTAACAGCTTCAATTCTAGCTACCAGAGCAAAAGTCTCCTCAAAATCAATACCTTCCATCTAAGAATAACCCTTACAAACAAGTCTTACTTTATTCCTAACAACTTCACCTTGCTCATTCAATTTATTCTGAAACACCCATTTAGTTCCAATTACATTTTTATCCTTATGTATAGGAACAAGAATCTATGTATTATTCTTTTCAATCTGATTCAACTCTTCTTCCATAGCTTTAACCCAATTTTCATCTTTACAAACTTCTTCAACATCTTTAGGTTCAATCTTAAAAATCAAGCAATATCCTTCAGTAATTCTTCTCCTAGTCATCACACCTCTATTCTTATCTCCAATGATTTGATTCTCTAAATGATTTAACTTTACATACCTAGGAGTCTTAGGATTTTTAATGATTTTCAAACTCTTGACCTCTTTCTTCTGCACTAACATTTGTACCATCTTCATTCTTAGGCTTTTCTGGAGCACTCTACAATTCGGGGTCTGCACTTGGTTTCCTTTATCTGAACTAACATCCTTATCATCTGAATCATATCCACAAGATTTGATTTGTCTCTCATTTCCTTTATCAACATTCACATTATCACTTTCAACTATCTTCCTCAATCTCTCATTATAACACCGATAAGCCTTACTTTTAGTAGAATAACCAAGAAAGATTCCTTCATCACTTCTATCATCAAACTTCCCTAGATCTTCATCTATTCTGATATAGCATTTACTACCAAAAATTCTAAAATATCTAATTGTAGGAACATGACCAAACCATAACTCATAAGGGGTCTTATTGGTATCACCTTTGATATGCACCCTGTAATGCCCCGACGGGAAACCCCGACGAGTTAAAGCTAAAACACACTCAAGGAGTGCAATATTTTTTTTAATTTTTTTTTAAACTTTAAGACACAACATTAAGATACATTGGACTTATCTAAAGCTTCGATAACACAATGGAAGATCTAAACAAACCTAAAGGGTTTCCCAACATGATTACGTAACTTAACACCTAACTCAATTCGCGACATTAGATCCAATTAAGCAAGCTATCTTAATTACATGTTATTATTTAAAACATGGATATAATTTGTTCAGTAAATTAACATTATATATAGAAGGATGTGCTCATCCATTATGGTTGAAGATCAGTATAACATGAGGATATCTACCCATAGAGGTTAAAACATAGGTAACATATGAATTCATCCCTTAAGGTTAAAATATAGTTAACTTGATGAGTCCATCCATTTTAGATACCAAAATAGCTAATATGATGAATTTCATTTATTAAGGTTAAAATGTAAATAACCCATTGAGTTCATCCATTATAGTTAGAATATAGCTAATAAGATGGAATTCATTTATTAAGGTTGAAATGTAGATAACCAATTGAATTCATCCACTATAGTTAAAATGTAGCTAATAAGATGGAGTTCATTTATTAAGGTTGAAATGTAGACAACTAGTTGAGTTCATCCATTATAGGTAAAATATAGCTAATAAGATGGAGTTCATTTATTAAGGTTGAAATGTAGATAACCAATTGAGTTCATCCATTATAGTTAAAATGTAGCTATTAAGATGAAGTTCACATATTAAGGTTGAAATGTAATTAACATAATGAAGTTCATCCATTAGGGTTAAACTATAGGTAGCTTGATGAGTACATCCATTATAGTTAGAATGAAGCTAATATGATGAAGTTCATTTATTAAGATTAAAATGTAAATAAGTAAATGAGTTCATCCTTTTTAGTTAAAATATAGCTATACGATGGAGTTCATTTATCAAGGTTAAAATGTAGTTAGCCAAATGAAGTTCATCCATTAGAATTACAATTTAGGTAATATGACGAGTCCATCCAATAATTTTTAACCATTCATTACGTACAAACTTACATTTAACACATGCCAAGCACCTTATTCCAAAGTGTACTATAATTACATCATACTAATGAGTTCTTTTCATCCTTACTTATTTTCATTAACATTAATAGAATACAATTCCTCCATGATCCAATTTATTGCATTTAAGAGATGACTGCATACATGCATTATGATAAATCTCATCTAATCCACTTATACATTCTATCAAAATACCATCCATACATGCTAGCACTATCCATGAAACTTGAGAGACAAAAGCATCACATAACACAGAAATGATATTAGAGTTCACCGCTAGAGGGATACATCTCTGGGTCTGCTCAACTACAAGACCCCTCTGATAATTAAATAAGTTAAGGATACATAAGGTTCACATTATTTACAATTGTGCCATCAAGGCGAACCTAACCAATATACGAATGACCACTTCGGTCAATAAATACCTAAATGATCCCTACATAGAAATGGATCCAACTGTACATATTAAAAGAAAGTACAAAGGTACGTTGCTCGATAGTACTCTAACTAGAGACCTAACCCGCTATGCCCAACCACAAGTCAACTAGATGACAGGGTCCAGACGAGCATATCAAGGTCTTGCCATTAATTTTAACAAAAGAGAATACATAAATTAAACTTGCATAGGCATTAACCGAGAAAGGACAATATTCTTTCCTATTGGTTTAAACAATAAAGGTCGATCAAGTTTTCTAAAAGATCTAAGTTTTCAAAATACATTAATAGAAAAATCACCATTACAAGGTGAATTACAATACCACAATTGCGATAATGTCATTTGTCTAATTTTCATTATGGAGGAAAATGATAAGTAACCCATTTATTTTGCTAAATGAAAATATCATCAACTTAACAATTTTCTAATCGATACATTATTATATTTTCTGATAATTCCAATAGCATATCATTTAAGTTTTCAAAATATCCAATGATAAAAATTTCTCTTTTTTTTTATTTACTCATATAAATTTCCAGATAACCTATTATCATTTAATTTCTCAAATAATATATTCCTGAATATTATATTATTTAAAATTTCCAAATAATAAACATATTTTATTTAAAAATTTTCCAATAAAAGTAATTATTCTATCTATACCCAAAAGGGTACTTCATACTACACAGATTCCAAAATTAATTATTAATTAATATATATTTATTAATATTCATTAATAAAAATATATATTAATAATAATATAAAGAAAAACTATTAAAAACAAACTTTACATAAAATAAATTTAATTATTTAATTATTTAATTTATTTATTTTTTTAAAGAAAAACAAACAAAACTTAAAATTTAATATTTATATTTTTTTGCTTTATTTTTATTTTTTAAATTTAACTTGCCACATGGTGGCCCTCACACCATGGTTACCACAGTCGTGGATCCCACGGGTTGGGGTTATCACAACCGTGGTTTCAACGAACTGTGGTCTCCATAGCCTTGGAGAACCATGAACTGTGGTTTCCACAATGTGGAACCACAGCCGTGGCCTCCACGTTGTGGAGCCACAGAATGTGGACTCCATGGTCTATGGTTTCCATAGCGTGGAACCACAGCCGTGGGTTTCCACAGGATCATGGGTAAAGCAAAAGCTCCCCACGCCCAAAATTAATTTTAAATAATTTTATTTCTTTTTATAATAGCTTCCAAAATAAAATAAAAATAAACCCCACTTTTGCAGACACAGACTTAGAATTCTGTGAGAATAAATTCTGATTTACAGTTTATCTTGAGATTTTATATCAAATCAAAACCCCATAAAAGTAAAACAATAATAAACTAAAACCCCCAAATTTCTTTGTTTGCAGTCTCTGTAAAATTTTCCAGATTGACCAAGAATACCAAGATTGATTTTAAAATTAAATCAACAAACCCATAAAATAAAAATAACTAAAACCCCCCAATTTATTTCATTTACAGACTTTGTAATATTTTCCAAAATTTCTAAAAAACACCATTTTGAAGATTTTTCTAGAATAATATTGTTTTCCCAAAACACATACTTGCTGAAAAAACTAAACCCAACAAGCAAATCTTGAGCATAATGGAGATCATTCCCCAAACAATGAATCCACCCAATTCCCACACTTGAAACTAAAATACATAGATTCAAAACCCAAACCCCATTTCAATCTAGAAATTTCTTCAAAGGAAAACAACCAGAAATTTTATTTCATTCATTTTATTTATTTATTTTTCTTTCAACAAAGGAAACAAAACAAAGAATCCTAGCTCTCTTCGCATTCCTGGCCAAAAAAATCAACAACCCTAAAAATATTTTCCAACCTAGGTTAAATGGAATAAAAATTTGACCTAATCCCTTAATTTCGAATTTAAACACTTTTTAAATTAAAAAAGAAAGAAAATCATTCTTTTCAACTACTCAAATAATTTAACTTGTTTTTCTAATTAAAATTAAAATGCCTCTTTCTCATTAATTTTAGTTCTCTCAATATTAACAAAGCTAACATTTATATTTTACAATATTGATGAGAGTAAAATATTTTAATTAAATAAAACTCTTAAAATCAATCTTTCACACTATATCAAATATATATATAAATTAAACTTGCTTTCTAATAAAAATTGATTTTCTTAAATAATTAAAATTAACCTTTTTATTCCAAAAAGCAAAAAGGGATTGAATTATTTCTATTTTGAATAACTTTAAATCTTCCCTTTTCAAAATGCATAAACTAAATAAATTCTCGATTTTAAATTAACCATTAAATTAAACTTGCTAAAACATAAATAGAGCGATCTTTTTAATTAATGATAAATCACATAAAAGAAACCTATTTATTTTAAATTCCTCAATTACTAATGTGTAAATGAACACATTAAATCAAATTAAATACTTAGGATAAAATACTCAATTTTTACCACATGCAAGGCACGCAACCCAAGAAAGCCAACCAAATACATGACCCGCAAACCCAAACGAAAAGAGAAACTGGTGGACCACAGATGACGCTCACTTGAGTATAACTAGGGTAAAATGAGGGTTTTATGACCACCTAACCCAAATTCTAAAGATGAAAGAGGTATACTCAACCCTACAAATCCCGATGAAGACGAACCTTGCACCTAGGCGATACTGTTCCCGCAATCTCTTGCAACCATGAGTCACACAAGAATATATATATATATATAATGAAAGTGTTAGCTCGAGATTAATAACAAGAATCAGGAGAACAATTAAACTTACATAAGAATCGATGCGAAAGCACATTAACAGGTACACACAGTAATCACAATATCTGACTACACATCACATCACGGTAAATCAACCATTCAAGAATGCCACATAAAAAGTCAACCAAGGTCAAACCAATTTTTTTTTTACAAGCTCACTAGGGTAGGGGCACTACATTCTCCTCCCCTAGGCTCCGACTTACTCCTGAAAGTCATAAGGCTAGATGGAAATCATGCAACACTATTAGCCCTGAAACTCATTTAACAATTATAAATTTGCACGTATGAATCCTTCCATAAATAAATGAAATATTATTTCTAAAACCTTTATGAATGTCATTATCCATTGGCAAGATACAACTAAAACCATACACTTCTTAAAATATTCTAGAAATTATTCACAATCATAGCAAAGAAACAAGAATTTTCTTCCTTTCATTACACCAAATTAAAGCATTAAAAGAGGGAAGCAACAATTACTATACTCATCTATCAGACATGATAAGAAAACATGCCATCATGATCAATTTCTTTTACCAATTCATCTTTCTTTCACAAAACTTTATTGCATAGAACTAGCTTCAAATATCAATTTCTACAACCAAGTTATCTTTCAATAAATAAGAGCAACGTAAATAACTCAATTGTTTACACTTTCCAGGCATAAAAGAACCTTTCCAATGACTATGTCCCATAACATAGTGACAAGTTAACACCATTTAATCTATAATTACACATAATAGCCATCCAAAGAACTGGAATGTACAACACAAAAGGCCACATGTGAGCATGTCCAATGCTCGATCAAGGATAAAATGCACGATCAACATCTCTATGCCTGATCTCAGAACAAATAACATGATCATAAATATCCAACATTTCACTCAAGGGCTTGATGGTGCTAGGGCACACCATAGTGCTGCTACCTTCCATGCATGACTCTCGTCAACATCCCTTATTGCATAAGGTGTTTAGCCTCCAAGAGATAGTCACCACTTATAGGTAGGTAGTGGATCCTAGCTATCTCACAGGCTCACATACCCCCATCCTTAAGGTTCCCTACGTCTACTTCCTCGTATACACTCAACCAAGACCATCTCCTACATTCTTGGAGAGGAATTCACATTTCAACACAAAACTAGCATATGAAAACAACAAGGATAAACCAATTTAGCCACCAAAGTACAAAAGAATAAAGATAATAACTGTCAATTCCAACAGTAAGGCAAGAAAATAATTCTGGAATTGCAACATCAAATCAAGTAAGAAAAAGATCGCAATATCGTGGCTAAACCTTTAAGGTCAAAAATAAAATAAACTGTTGGCCTACAAAGAAATAAATAAATAAAAATAAAAAAAATATCATAAGTGCACATAACATCACTATGTGACTAGCATCTAGCCACCAATGAGGAAGGAAGGAACAATCGTCTAGCTATCGCAGTAGCTCATCATGTGGTGTGGCCTAGTCACACATCCGCATGGCATGGCAGTGTGCACCTTGACATCACCCCGCATCACATCATCACATGGCATGGCTCTACCCTAAACTTGTTGGTAGGCTGCATGGCCATGTCTACTACATCCCGCATCATGTCTTAGCATGACATGGCAATACTCCAAGTGGAAAGGGCATGCAATGGACGTATCCTGCATGGCAGTGTACCTCATGGAAAAGGGCATGCACAGGTCACACCTCGCATACCAACATACCTCTCAGGATACTCGTCGTAAGCCAGAGGTATACATGGCTAAGTTCCACCCACATGTCTACCAACGCTAGACAATTGGTAGCTCATGTGAAAATAAACATACCTTTCATGAAGACAAGGCAAAATATCCTCCAATAAAACCATCATTCTGCTCAAGAACTGACATCAATATGCTCAAATAAAGGATAGAAATAGGCTGGCACACATGAACCTTATAAATTGGTTCTTCACAAGGGAAAGTATTGAGTACACCTATAATAAAGTTTCATTAAATAACTATATTTTCCTCTAAATAGAGAAGCTAAAGTCACTTCGTGTTGACATTACTTGTACATTGTTCCATACTATTCAAGGAATGGTGACTTCTAATACTACCCCTTCACATACTGACTTATCAACAACCTGTGGGCTGGCACTCAGTAAGGAAACTAATAAGCAACATCACATAAACAATATGGTTTCCCATACTCATAAGAAAACATATCCTCCATGGTTGATTACTTCACCATCCCATGGGCACACATAGAAAGCATGGGTTTCTTACAATACACAAGGAATAGCACCATTACTAGTCTAGTCACATTTACAGGGAGTACTTTTCAATACACTTTCATCTACTCAAGAAAGGTTTTACCTATGATTTCCACATGAATCACTAAATAAAGTTTAATCTAGATACAAGTACTGAAATTCTTAACAATTTACCATTACATAAGGAAATAACATCATTCCGATATCTTTTCTAAATCCATTAAGCATTCACAACCATAGTACTAACTATGCAAATTTCATTATGAAGCTCAAGACTTTCATGTTTCCATAAGAAGCCCAAGAGAAAACATACAATTTCATATGCGTTATGAAAATTCTTTTTAAATCAATGCATTCTTAGTAGCATTTCTATAAATCTTATGATTTAGGCAAAGAGAAGGGAAAGAGAGTTTGATAATCAAACTATTTCCTACAAAGACACAAGATCAACAAGATAACACTACAAGCTAAAATTTCTCACTATAAGTCTATCATTTTAATTTCACAGTTTTCATCTCGCTACCATTTTAGGAGGATGCCAAATAGCCTAACATGACATTTCCAATTATTATGGTTGCAACAGAATGTTCTAGTTTTCCAAACAACAGAGATCAAAATAGGTAATCTTATCGATAATGCAAGACCTTTTGACAACACTCACTACTTTAATACAATACAAAAACATATCATACTCTGCAACCTATCATTGAAAATCAAACTATGATAAGAAGGTAAAGGAGGAACTATCAACTAAATAATACACATTAATGCATACACATCAAACAAGTCTTTCATTCGCACTTTATAAACACAATAAGGCAATTAGATATATCCAAAGGAAAGTTCAATGAAGCATTGCTAAAATAGTTCCTCAATCAAACAAGTTTAAAGAAGCACATAAAACAATCTTTCATGGAAAACATTAATACCCTCTCGAAGCTACTATAACATGTTCCCTTTTGATACTTCTTTTACAAACAAGGTAATTTTACATAACAACAATTTGCATATTAATGCACATTACTTAAGATAGAATTTAATTATGTTACTCCTATGAAACCCATGGAGAATTCTTTAATGTAAACATACATTTTTTCTCAATAACCAATATGAAATTTCATCCAAAGCCCTTTTATAATCTTGTAGCGTCCTAAAATTGTGACACTTGCAATTTCGACTGCATTTGGGTCTTCACGATGGCGGCGCAATGTTGAACCTGAATGGAGACCTCGAAACCTGCTTGTGACACCAAAAACTGCATTTTTCTACACCTTGGCATGATCCCTCCTTGCACCCTGCTACCCCGGGAGGTGGGACCATGGCGCCCAGTGCCCTGGTACTTTAGGACCATGGCACCCAGCGCCCTGGTCCTTGGCCCTATTTTGGGCCTGGTCTCTTTTGGGCATCGGGTCTTTAAGTTTGCAAATTGGGAAATAATGTTTCCTGGTCGGCCCAAGGTCAAAAAAATCAGTCTATCAACCCTAATTGACAAGTATATAAACTACATTTCCCCTCTCAAAAAAGGAGGAGGACATATGTGTGCAAAGACACGGAAGCAATATTCAAACATTCAAACATTCAAGCATTCAAGCATTCCTTCAAGCAATTGAGAATTCTAAGTCTCCATTCAAGGCTAAGTGTTGCATTCAAGACAAGGATTCAACCATTGAAGAGGAGATCACATACAACATACAACATACTACATACATTACACCTTCGCATGTAAGAATACAAACATTCTTACAACAAGGTATCAGTACTTGTTTACATTACAAACATTTACATTTACAGCATTCTCATTTCTTGGTTAATTCCAAAACCAGGGTTTGATCTAAAGGAAAACCCCTAATCCCTAACCCCCCAATTGTCCTCTCTTTTTTGTGTGTAGGTTGCAGGTACGCGGCTGTAATTGAAGATCTGGAATCCTTGTGCAGAGACGAACAGATCCCCCTTCATTTCGCGGATTTTTCGGAGGACCGTGTGCACTCCGGGTGCCATCGTCCCGTCAACTTTCACTCAAATTTGCAGAGTAGCACCGTCTCGACATTTTACTGCTAATTCCAGGTTCGCAACTTCATCCCGTATCCCTATCTCTATTTATAAGCAAATCTTTCCTACTTTACATGCATTCCTAGTTCAATCATTCTATCTATATTCTTTACAAAAGAGGGTATCCTTGATGTCTTAACCCTTGAAACTCATTTAGAATCCAATCTTGCATTGTGTGGGATTGGATCTTATGGGTTTCAACCCCTCCTTTGAATGTAAAGTCTCTCCTAAGTGAAAACCATCAACCCTAGCGACTCTCCCTTCTCTCTCCTTCGAGTTGGGGAGGGGAGAACAACTAGGGTTCGATTTTTCCGCTTTACATTTTGGTGAACCCGACATGAACATCCTCATTCTGATTATTCATGGTTAGATCTGAAAATTTTGTTTCCTTAATTACATTTCCATGTTTGATCTTTTGCAAATTTTAGAGGCTAATTGCATAAAAACCCTAAAATTTTCTTTTTAGTAATTAAACTTGTGAAATGTTTAATTGTTAATGCTTGTTTTAGATCTACCCTTCTATTGCAAATTGTTAATTCATATTTGTGCTTTAATTCTGAAAATTAAGTGGTTAAGTGTCAAAACCCTAATTTTTAAAACCCTCTTGATTCAACCTTTGACTGATAATTTCACTGATCAAAACACCTCCAAATCGGCTATAACTTTGGATTCCGCAATAAAATCACAATATCTTTCATCCCTGAAAATTTGGAAAAAAGTTGCGAGGACCGTGTGCACCCCGAGCGCCATTGTCCCTGACACTTTTTCTGAAATTTCGGGAGCTAGATCTTACTGTATTTTTCTGCTAAAATCCAGAATTTTGGCTGATTTTATCAATTTTAACACTTTCAAAATTAAAGTCAAAATTGGTCTAGTGATTGCTTGGATTGAGGCTTCTAATCATTCAAAAAATTGTTGAAATTAAAACTCCTATCAAAATTGTGTTTCTTACAGTCCTAAATCTAAAAAGTGTGTTGGCATTCATTTGAAATTTCAGTGCTTTATTCAAATTTTTGCAGTTTGTGACTTTTGAAATTAAGTGTTTAATTGCAGCAACCTTGATTTCCACTTTCAAATTTGAATTTTGCATGAAATTGAGTTAAATTTTAAATTTCAAAGCCTGCATTGCTTTTAGCATTCCCTCTAAAATCATAAAATTTAAAATTTCAGTTTGCCCCTCTTTTTCAAAATTCAAATTTTACATTTTTCAACAATCTTGATAGGGTTCAATTTTGAGATTGCAACTTTAATTTGGTCTATCTAGAGATCATAAAATCACTCAATTTTTTCAAATTAGCTTTAAAATCATCATAACTTTCATCCCTGAAAATTTTGAAAAAAGTTGCCAGGACTGTGTGCACTCCGTTCGCCACGGTCCCTGACATTTTTTCTGAAATTTCAGGAGATTGTCCTGATTGTATTTAACAGCTTAAATCTAGAAGATTGGCTGATTTTATTGAAATTTTCTACCTATAAAATTCAAAATCTTCTCTCTCTCTTTAGTGCATGAGTTTTACAACAATAAGCCCTACTTACACTATTCCCGTTAGACGAAGCCTTAGAATTAAGTCCTTCCAAGGTTTAATTACTGAGGAGATGGAACCTAATTTGAATGGACTTTTTAACGAGGACATGGGTAACTCCTCTAATCCTCTTAATGATGAAGAAGCTCTCCATGAGGTTTCTGTAGAACAACTTTCAAAATTGGATAACCAATTTGATGATTTTCGACAATGGATGTCTCAAGAATACCCTGATAGTGAAGCTCTTTCATTAATTAAGGGTCTAAAACATATGGTTCAAAGTGATAAGAATGGAATTGATATTTTGCATGGTATTGCACACATTGTGGATTCGAATGTGATGCCTATGAAGAGTTGTGCCGAAACTTTGGGTTATACACAACCTCCTACTCAAGTTAATCATTCTATTCCTTTGACAACTCCTATTGCTAGTATACCTACTTTTACATCAAACATAATGACTACTTCAATACAAGACATTCCACCTATGATCACCAGTCATGGGGGCAATCCCTCTTCTTCAATCAACCCTCTTCCTTCATTCAATCCAACTTCTTCATTCATTCCTTCAATGAGTGTTCCTATTATATCACCACAAATGAACATGACGCAAGGGGGCAATTCATTTAACCATTCCATTCCTCCTTGTAGTGTTCCTCCTTTCCAATCATCTCCTATGACTAACTATCATAGTGTCCCACCACCTTACTCTCAATCAATACCTTCTTTCAATAACATAATACCTCCATCACAATCTAACATCTCTAATATGAACTCTTCGACTAAAGCGACCATTAACAATCTTGCACAAACTGTCTCTTCTTTACAGCAACAAATTGCCTCTATGAATCAATCTAAGTTTAGTGTGCCCACATTTGATGTTGCGAGCCCACTTTCTCTTGACATTGTTCGAGCTATCCCCCCTAAACATGTTGAAATCCCGCATTTGGAGCTTTATAATGGTAAGGGTGATCCTCTAACACATGTTAAGACCTTTCAAACAATATGTACCGATTTTGCTTATGACCAAAGGTTGCTTGCAAAACTGTTTACTAGAACATTAAGAGATAAAGCCCTACAATGGTATTGCTCGTTGCCTTCCTATTCTATTACTTCTTTCGAACAACTTGCAAATGCTTTTATTCAACAATTTCAAAACAATATAAGTCCTAAAGTTACTTTGATTGATTTAATGCATTGTAAACAAGGTGTTAAAGAAAAAGTGACTGATTTCATTGGTAGATATAAGCATTTGTATGCTCAAATTTCTTTTCCAGTACCTGACAATGATATTCAAAGAATCTTTATTTCTAATTTACAAAAAGATATTAGAGAAAAACTTCTATTTTTTGAGTTTACTTCTTTCCAACAGTTGTGCGCAACTCTTCACAATTATCAACTGACTATGAGTCAAATGGAACAAGAAAATCCTATGGCTCCAAGTGATAAGGGTGATAGTAGTCAACAACCATTTGGGAAGTTTAAACCGAACAGAGAGTCAATTAAATTCAATGAAAACATCATCAACAACAATGTGAATGCAGCATCAGGTGTGCCTCCTATTTCTAAGTTTTTCAAGAAAGAAAGAAAGTTTACTCCTTTGAATGAATCATTGCATAGTATTATGAATAAGTTATTGGAACAAAATGTGCTTACTCTTCCTCCTATAAGGCAAATAGATCCTGCAAAGATTAATTCACCCTATTTTGATAACAAATCTTTTTGTCAATTTCATCGTCAACCTGGGCATGATACTGAAAAATGTTTTGCTTTAAAGGGTAAAATTCAAGATTTGATTGATAATAATACTATCTATGTTTCTGGTGTGAATGATAAAGGCAACACATCTGTAGCTCCTCCTAACCAAAATCTTAAGATTTTTACTAATCCATTACCTTCTCATACCTCTAATGTGATTGAGACTAATGATTCCTCTTTCTCACCTGATAGTCTTGTGTCTATGACTCCAAATGTAATTAACTTTGTAGAGCAGCAGAAAATCCCTAAAGAACCTTCCATTACATTTGATTCCAGTGAAACTATCAGGGCACCTGATGGTCCTCTATATATAGTTGCAAAAGTCAAGAATACACCTTGCCGTGGAGTGCTTATTGATCCTTCTTGTATGGTTAATGTCATTACTGAAGAATTTCTTTTTACTTTGCAATTGAATCAAGTGATCTATGACAAAACAAATGTGGTTGTGAAATTATTTGATGCATTTTCTTCTCCTGTAATTGGTTCTATTACATTACCTATTGAGGTCCATAACAAATCCCTTAATGTGAGCTTTTCTATTATTCCATCATCCGAACAATTTCGTGTGAAGCTAGGCTACCCTTGGCTATCTTCCATGAAAGCTATTGCTTCTCCCATTCACAAGTGTCTGAAATTTCCCCATAATGGTGAAATTGTTACTGTCAATCATAGTCTCTTTAAACCAGCTGAAAGAACTTCTAGCGTTCCTATTGATTATTTTTGGCCTAAACAATTCCAATCTCTCCCACCGCGAAGTGATCATCTTTTCAAATCTTAACAAAAGTGGAAAAAAGATATGATCCTATCTCTAAGTGAACCTAGAACACCCAAACTTGACATTCCTATCGTTCTTGAGAAGGAAGTTCTTCCTTTGAAAGATAAAACTAATGTCTTTCCTCAAGAAAATTCCCAACCCATCCCTATGAATGTGACTATGCCTATATCTAATAAACTTCCTAAAAGTAGACCTATACCTCCTCATCATGATGGACTTGGTCTCCTTCCTAAACCAAATATTCCTCCTTTATATGGAGTAGTTCCTCCTCCTTCCTCTTATGGAGAGAAGAGAGCTTCCTCTTCTCTTATTATTCAACCTAAGAGACCACAACCTAAACACCCAAGTGATAAGGATGAGAACATTCCTCCTCCTCACTCTTCTCAACTTCCTACTAAGACTAGACGAAATTGTTCTGCACGTGAACGCCGATGAAAGCGTCATCTCAGAGCTCAAGCAGCTGCTTTTCAAACTTTGCAATCCCCAAAAACACCTTCAGCCAGTATTATTCCATTTCCTCCTCAGCCGACGATTGAGCCAAAATCTCCTAAACATAAGATGCATGATGGTCTTGATCCTGTGCGAGTTAAAGATCCTATTTTTATAAATCTTGATGATGATATAGATGAAAATGTTATTCATGATGAAAATGTTACTCCTGTTCATTCTGATAGTGAATATGAATATGTTGATGTTGATAACCATTTATCTAACGAATTTTCTAAAGCACTTATCCTAGCTCCTAGACAAGAACAACGTGGTTTGGAACATGAACATAGCCCTTTTTTGGATCTTGTGATAGCTCCATCTGCTGTGTTGGATGTTCCTCCTCTAGCGTGTTTCCTACCTTCCCAAAATATTGATCAGCAAGATCGGGGGGTAGATGACATGCTAGACTAGTTTCATTAGCATAGAAGACTCTCTCCTCCTCTCTTGATCTCTTTTGTTACTTCTTCTAGGTGTTATTCTCATTCTTCTATTTGTTGTCCTTAGTGTTTTCTACTTGAGGATGATGCAAAGCATTGAGATCTCTTTTGGTCTCTCTCATGTTGACTCAAAAGACACATGTGTTCCCTTCTTCTAGGTGACCTTCCTTGATTGGGGAATGAAGAACAATTATGCATACATACATATGATATACATGAATTATCATACAACATACTGACCCTGAGGAAAGCGAAGTCACCTTGTGCTTTGTGTTTTGTGTCTATTATCCTTGGGCTTATCTCACACTTGGGGGCTAAATCCTTGTGGTAACGTGCTCCTTTCTCATTTCTTATATGTATCACTACCTTAAAGCAATCACCCCTGGTGAGGCGTGTACAATCGTTTTAACGTAGGGGGGCATACACCTCGTTCATATCTCTTCAAGATACTTGAAAGTTTCTTGGCAAATTTAGCTTTTCCTTGAAAATTTTTGATATCTTTCTTGCATGACTCATAGTGAGGGAGCCTTACTACTGATAGTCATGGTTCTCCCTCGTGATCTTCTCTTTTACTTTGTCAATCGAAGTCGTAAGATCCTTAGTCCACTGGGGGCTTGGTGTATCTTTCCTCCTTGACATGGTGAAATTTTTTCAATTTTGTTTCCTTGTACTTTACCGGAAGTATGAGCGTACGCTTATACTCCCGCTAAAGTGGGGGCTAAATGTAGAGTCCTAAAATTGTGACACTTGCAATTCTGACTGCATTTGTGTCTTCACGATGGTGGTGCAACGTTGAACCTGAATGGAGACCCCGAAACCTGCTTGTGACACCAAAAACTGCATTTTTCTGCACCTTGGCATGATCCCTCCTTGCACCCTGCTGCCCCGGGAGGTGGGACCATGGTGCCTAGTGCCCTGGTCCTTGGCCCTATTTTGGGCCCGGTCTCTTTTGGGCATCAGGTCTTTAAGTTTGCAAATTGGGAAATAATGTTTCCTGGTCAGCCCAAGGTCGGAAAAATCAGTCTATCAACCCTAATTGACAAGTATGTAAACTACATGTCCCCTCTCAAAAAAGGAGGAGGACATATGTGTGCAAAGACACGGAAGCAATATTCAAACATTCAAACATTCAAGCATTCAAGCATTCCTTCAAGCAATTGAGCATTCTAAGTCTCCATTCAAGGCTAAGTGTTGCATTCAAGACAAGGATTCAACCATTGAAGAGGAGATCACATACAACATACAACATACTACATACATTACACCTTCGCATGTAAGAATACAAACATTCTTACAACAAGGTATCAGTACTTGTTTACATTACAAACATTTACATTTACAGCATTCTCATTTCTTGGTTAATTCCAAAACCGGGGTTTGACCTAAAGGCAAACCCCTAATCCCTAATCCCCCAATCGTCCTTTCTTTTCTGTGTGTAGGTTGTAGGTACGCAGCTGTAATTGAAGATCTGGAATCCTTGTGCAGAGACGAATAGATCCCCCTTCTTTTCGTGGATTTTTTGGAGGACCGTGTGCACTCCGGGCGCCATTGTCCCATCAACTTTCGCTCAAATTTGCAGAGCAGCACCATCTCGACATTTTACTGCTAATTCTAGGTCCGCAGCTTCATCCCATATCCCTATCTCTGTTTATAAGTGAATCTTTCCTACTTTACATGCATTCCTAGTTCAATCATTCTATCTATATTCTTTACAAAAGAGGGTATCCTTGATGGCTTAACCCTTGAAACTCATTTAGAATCCAATCTTGCGTTGTGTGGGATTGGATCTTATGGGTTTCAACCCCTCCTTTGAATGTAAAGTCTCTCCTAAGTGAAAACCATCAACCCTAGTGACTCTCCCTTCTCTCTCCTTGCAGTTGGGGAGGGGAGAACAACTAGGGTTCGATTTTTCTGCTTTACAAATCTAAAAACACATAAGCATTATAAGGCTCACACAAGGGGCTCAAAAAAAAATCGTAACCTTTCTCTTGCAATAAGAAAACTCAAATAAGAGGTAATTACACATATCAAAATCATTTAATTTCTAGAGAGAGAGAGAGGAAGGGTCATAATCATTCAGTTTACTACATAATAAGCATTAAATATCTACTACACTAGTCCTTCAAGCGAACAACAATAAGCTAGATCACAACCTTGAACAAGCACATTTCGTACTTTTAGATCCAAGACAATACTAACCAACCCAAATGGTTTAGTCAAAAGAGTACAACAAACAATAAGGAAGGTACATGTGACTATCTTTTAGAATAAGAGGAATCATAGACCAAGACATTAATAGGCAAACAAAGCTCATATAATCACCCCAAAGCACCCACATCAAGAAGGTGAAAAGAGGGTGTGAACACACATGTTACACACAAGTTAGGGTCTGCTCAATCATACTCATACAACAAGGTGGACAAGCATACAACATAAGGTAGATACACCTCACACCAACTAAGGGCACAAGCGAAACCAGAGATCCTAGAGTTCCAACATGGGCTCTGATACCAAGTACAATGCCCTGACGGGAAACCCCGAAGGGTTAAAGCTAAAACACACTTAAGGAGTGCAATATTTTTTTTATTTTCTATTTTTAAAACTTTAAGACACAACATTAAGATAAATTGGAGTTATCTAAAGCTTCGATAACACAACAGAAGACCTAAACAAACCTAAAGGGTTTCCCAACTTGATTACGTAACTTAACATCTAACTCAATTCGCGACATTAGATCCAATTCAGTAGGTTATCTTAATTACATGTTATTATTTAAAGCATGGATATAATTTATTCAGTAAATTAACATTATATATAGAAGGATGTGCTCATCCATTATGGTTGAAGATGAGTCTAACCTGAGGATATCTACCCATAGAGGTTAAAACATAGGTAACATATGAATTCATTCCTTAAGGTTAAAATATAGTTAACTTGATAAGTCCATCCATTTTAGATACCAAAATAGCTAATATGATGAAGTTCATTTATTAAGGTTAAAATGTAAATAACCCATTGAGTTCATCCATTATAGTTAAAATATAGCTAATAAGATGGAGTTCATTTATTAAGGTTGAAATGTAGATAACCAATTGAGTTCATCCATCATAGTTAAAATGTAGCTAATAAGATGGAGTTCATTTATTAAGGTTGAAATGTAGATAACCAATTGAGTTCATCCATTATAGTTAAAATATAGCTAATAAGATGGAGTTAATTTATCAAGGTTGAAATGTAGATAACCAATTGAGTTCATCCATTATAGTTAAAATGTAGCTATTAAGATGAAGTTCACATATTAAGGTTGAAATGTAATTAACATAATGAAGTTCATCCATTAGGGTTAAAACATAGATAACTTGATGAGTACATCCATTATAGTTAGAAGGAAGCTAATATGATGAAGTTCATTTATTAAGATTAAAATGTAAATAACTAAATGAGTTCATCCATTTTAGTTAAAATATAGCTATACGATGGAGTTCATTTATCAAGGTTAAAATGTAGGCAGCCAAATGAAGTTCATCCATTAGAATTACAATTTAGGTAATATGATGAGTCCATCTAATAATTTTTAACCATTCATTACATACAAACATACATTTAACACATGCCAAGCACCTTATTCCAAAGCATACTATAATTACATCATACTAATGAGTTCTTTTCATGCTTACTTATTTTCATTAACATTAATAGAATACAATTCCTCCATGATCCAATTTATTGCATTTAAGAGATGACTACATACATGCATTATGATAAATCTCATCTAATCCACTTATACATTCTATCAAAATACCATCCATATATGCTAGCACTATCCATGAAACATGAGAGACAAAAGCATCACATAACACAAAAATGATCTCGGAGTTTACCCATAGACGGCTACACCTCCGGGTCTGCTCAACTGCAAGACCCCTCTGATAATTAAATAAGTTAAGGATACATAAGGTTCACATTATTTACAATCGTGCCATCAAGGCAAACCTAACCAATATACAAATGACCACTTCGGTCAATAAATACCTAAATGATCCCTACATAGAAATGGATCCAACTGTACATATTAAAAGAAAGTACAAAGGTACATTTCCTAATAGTACTCTAAATAGAGACCTAACCCGCTATGGCCAACCACAAGTCAACTAGATGACAGGGTCTAGACGAGCATATCAAGGTCTTGCCATTACTTTGAACAAAAGCGAATACAAAAATTAAACTTGCATAGGCATTAACCAAGAAAGGACAATCTTCTTTCCTATTGGTTTAAACAATAAAGGTCGATCAAGTTTTCTAAATGATCTAAGTTTTCAAAATACATTAATAGAAAAATCACCATTATAAGGTGAATTACAATACCACAATTGCGATAATGTCATTTGTCTAATTCTCATTACAGAGGAAAATGATAAGTAACCCATTTATTTTGCTAAATGAAAATATCATCAACTTAACAATTTTCCAATCAATACATTATTAAATTTTCTGATAATTCCAATAGCATATTATTTAAGTTTTCAAAATATCCAATGATAAACATTTCTCTTTTTTAATTTTTATTTACTCATATAAATTTCCAGATAACCTATTACCATTTAATTTCTCAAATAATATATTCTTGAATATTATATTATTTAAAATTTCTAAATAATAAACATTTTTTATTTCCAAATTTTCCAATAAAAGTAATTATTCTATTTATACCCAAAAGGGTACTTCATATGACACAGATTCCAAAATTAATTATTAATTAATATATATTTATTAATCTTCATTAATAAAAAATAATATTAATAATAATTAATAATAATATAAAAAAAAACTATAAAAAACAAACTTTACATAAAATAAATTTTATTATTTTATTATTTTATTTATTTAAAGAAAAAACAAACAAAACTTAAAATTTAATATATATATATATATTTATTTATTTTTAAATTTAACTTGCCACATGGTGGCCACCACACCATGGTTACCACAGCCATGGATCCCAAAGGTTGGGGTTACCACAGTCGTGGAGAACCACGAACTGTGGTTTCCATAGTGTGGAACCACAACTGTGGCCTCCATGTTGTGGAGCCATAGAACATGGACTCCACGGTCTATGGTTTCCACAGCGTGGAACCACAACCCTAGGTTTCCATAGGGCCGTGGGTAGAGTGAAAGCTCCCCACGCCCAAAATTAATTTTAAATAGATTTTTATTTTTTTTATAATAGCTTCCAAAATAAAATAAAAACAAACCCCACTTTTGTAGACACAGACTCAGAATTCTTTGAGAATAAATTCCAATTTACAGTTTATCTTGAAATTTTATATCAAATCAAAACCCCATAAAAGTAAAACAATAATAAACTAAAATCCCCAAATTTCTTTGTTCACAGTCTCTGTAAAATTTTCCAGGTTGACCAAGAATACCAAGATTGATTTTAAAACTAAATCAACAAACCCATAAAATAAAAATAATTAAAAACCCCCATTTTCTTTCATTCATAGACTCTGTAATATTTTCCAAAATTTCTAAAAAAACACCATTTTGAAGATTTTTCTAGAATAATATTGTTTTTCCAAAACACATACTTGCTGAAAAAACTAAACCCAACAAGCAAATCTTGAGCGTAATGGAGATCATTCCCCAAATAATGAATCCACCCAGTTCCCACACTTGAAACTAAAATACATAGATTCAAAACCCAAACCTCATTTCAATCCAGAAATTTATTCAAAGGAATACAACAAGAAAGTTTATTTCATTCTTTTTTTAATTTTTTTTTTCTTTCAACAAAGGAAACAAAATAAAGAATCCTACCTCTCTTTGCATTCCTAGCAAGATCCGATGGAGAGCCCAACCTGCAGCTGTAGAAATTCTTCCTTCCCCAAAATCTCCAAATTTTCTCCCTCCAAAAATATTTTTCCCCAAAAAAAATCAACAACCCTAAAAATATTTTCCAACCTAGGTTAAATGGAATAAAAATTTGACCTAATCCCTTAATTTCAAATTTAAACACTTTTTAAATTAATAAAGAAAGAAAATCATTCTTTTCAACTATTCAAATAATTTAACTTGTTTTTCTAATTAAAATTAAAATTCCTCTTTCTCATTTATTTTTAATTCTCTCAATATTAACAAAGCTAACATTTATATTTCACAATATTGATGAGGGTAAAATATTTTAATTAAATTAAACTCCCAAAATCAATCTTTCACACAATATATATATATATATATATATATATATATATTAAACTTGCTTTCTAATAAAAATTGATTTTCTTAAATAATTTAAAATAGCCTTTTTATTCCAAAAAGCAAAAAGGGATTAAAATATTTCTATTTCGAATAACTTTAAATCTTCCCTTTTCAAAATGCATAAACTAAATAAATTCATGATTTTAAATTAACCATTAAATTAAACTTGCTTGAACATAAATAGAGCGATCTTTTTAATTAATAATAAATCACATAAAATAAACCTATTTATTTTAAATTCCTCAATTATTAATGCATAAATGAACACATTAAATCAAATTAAATACTTAGGATAAAATACTCAATTTTTACCACACGCAAGGCACACAACCCAAGAAAGCCAACCAAATACATGACCCACAAACCCAAATGAAAAAGGAAACTGACAGACCATAGGTGATGCTCACTTGAGCATGACTAGGGTAAAATGAGGGTTTTACGACCACCTAACCCAAATTCTAAGGATGAAAGAGGTATACTCAACCTTGCAAATCCTAATGAAGACGAACCTCGCACCTAGGCGGTACTATTCCTGTAATCTCCTACAACCATGAGTCACACAAGCATACATATATATATATTTAATGAAAGTGTTAGCTCGAGATTAATAACAAGAATCAGGAGAACAATTAAACTTACATAAGAATCGATGTGAAAGCACATTAACAGGTATGCACAGTAATCACAATATCTGACTACAACATCACATCACGGTAAATCAACCATTCAAGAATGCCACATAAAAAGTCAGCCAAGGTCAAACCAATTTTTTTTACAAGCTCACTAGGGTAGGGGCACTACACACCCTATTAAAGGTATACATTGTAGTACTCAAAACTTCTCTCAAATAGATATGTGAAACACTTCCTTCAATCATCATGGTTCTAATAGGTTCTTGAATTGTCATGTTCTTTCTCTCCACAACACCATTTTGTTGAGTGTTCCACAGAGAAGATAATTGTCTCTTCGCCCCATGATCTTCACAAAAAGAATTGAACTCACTTGAATTAAATTCACCACCTCTATCAGATCTCAGACACTTCAGCTTTAGACCAGTCTTTGTCTTAACCATAGCTTTGAAAATCTTGAACTTCTCCAAGGCTTCAGGGTAAAAGCACAAACCTATGTCAAACTTCTATAAAGGGACTAACCAACAGAGCTAAAACTATTTAACTTCGACTGCATAAAAGTGACATTTCTAAATTGAATTTTGAAATTATGTAAACTCATCAAATGTATAATTATTAATGAAATTTATGTCTATTATTTTTTAAATTTTTTAGGGAAAAAATAATTTTTTTTATAAATTCAAAGACAAATTTTTCATTGCTGAAAAATGTTGAAAGCAGGGGTTCTAGTCGGTGCCACAAAAAAAAATTAAAATGGACTTATTTTTTTCAAATGTTTTTTTCCCAAATAGAGAACATATATATGCAGCGTTAAAAAAAAATTAAAAAATTTTGATGTATATTTTTCTCGTTATAATATTTTGAAGTCCAACATAGCTAAATTTGATAGTTTTCATTTGGCGTCATCTTTTGACTACTAAATTTATCATTATCCAAAGAAAAAAACCCTTTTCGAGAAGATTCTCTCATCTAGTGTAAGATAAATTTTTAATTTCATTTAATATTTATTTTTTATTTTCTAATCAACCTCTTTTTGACATTAAAAATCTACTCACAATATTTAATTAATAAAAAATATTGACAATTATCAAAATAGTAAAAACATTGTATGACCGGATTCGTGGCTTCGAGCTCTACAAAAGGGTATTTTTCATTTTTTTGTAAAAAAATTTAAAATTGTGTGACGAAAAATTGGCCAGAAGTTCAATTTGGTAAAAATGCAGAGAAAAGGGCCATTTTGGTGCCACATGGCAGGCCACATCGGCTAGTCTGATTGGACTCCTCCCCGCCAAAATTGGTCCCCCATTCGACCATGGGGCAAAATTAGATTTTTTTTTGGTTTAATTTGTGAAGTTAACTAGCCGGGTTATCATGGTCAATTTGACGACCATTTGGACATATTGTTGATGACTTTTACAAGGTAATTTTTTATTCAATTTAATATTTTTTATGTTAATTTTAATTTACTAATATTTAAATTATAGGTATAGTTTGAGTTTTTACTTGTTTTTCATTTAAATATTATTAGAAAGTTTGTCTACATGTTTGTTTGTTTTTTCTTTCTAGTTTAATTAGGCTCACATCTTTATTCCATTTTGGGGTTAATTATCTTGTTTGAGGTGTTTTATGCCTTTGGCATGCTTTGTGTTTAGATAGAACCCTAAAGATAATAACAAAAGTATCTAAACTCCCCTCATCTTCCATTGGGCGTTGGGTGTAAGAGAAATTTTCATCATCTTCTTTTTAGGTAGAAGGGCCTTCCCTCCCGAGAAGCCCATATGGCTGGTGAGAGGGGAAGTACTTTCTTCTGTCCGCTATATAAATTAATATGTTAGGTGAAAGTCGCGATGCCTTGGTGACATGTATCTACATCGATGGTACTCCCTAGTATCTGCACTATGTGTATGCACTTGTGTGGACAATGAGGAGTAGGTTCTTGAATGAGTTTCTCTTGCATGGGTAGACACCAAGTTCCGCAAAAGTTCCCCCACTAAACACCTTAGAGTAGTGGCCCACCCTTTTTTTGTCTGAACATCGTGATAGCTTCAGTGCAAGGGGATATATGGTTTTCCCCCCAAGACACTCACCATAAGGCTCCCATGGGATGAGACATAAATCATTAGCTTAGCATAAGCTACTTGTAGCTTTTTGGGGAGAGGGTGGTAGGGTCATCCTTCCACTCCTGGAGACCCCTAGTTATTTGCTCACGAAAGAGGAAATATTAGTGAATACACCCCTCAAGGTGTCCCTACACTTGAGCTGATGGAGATTGTAGGTCGTGGGCTGAAGTTACTGCCATGAGAACATTGACCTTAGGATAAGAAAGTATTTGATGTGTTTTTGATTGTGTTTAAACCCATGAAAATTGGGCTAAATTTGGCCTTTGAACATACACATTGGTCACGTTAATTTTTATAGTATCACTAGTTGTAACAATGATTGTGTCTTCTTGTTTGTGATGTTTTATCTAAATGGCTACAAAAAATTTATGTATATGTGTTTCTATATATGTATATATGCGCATGCATGTGTTTATGTGTGTGTATGCATGCATGTGTGTATGAGTACATGTGTGTATGTGTATGTCTATGTATGTGTATACATGTATGTTTGTATATGCATGTGCATGCATGTGTGTGCATATGTGTGTGTTTGTATATATGTGTATGTGTGTGTATGCATGTGTGTATGTGTGTATGTGTGTATGTATGTATGTGTGCATGTGTGAGTATATATGTGCATGAGTACATATATCTATATGTGTATGTATGTACATGTGTGTATGTATGTATGTGTATGTGTGTTAGTATGTGTGTATGTGTATGTATGTCTACATGTGTGAGTATGTGTATGCATGTATGCATGTATGTATGTGTATGTGTATGTGTATGTGTATGTGTATGTGTGTGAGTATGTGTGTATGTTTATGTATGTGTATGTGTGAGTATGTATGTGTATATGTCTATGTGCATGTGTGTATGAGTGTATGTGTGTGTATGTATCAGTATGTGAGTGTATGAGTGTATGTGTATGTATCAGTATGTGCATATGAGTGTATGTGTGTACATATGCATGTGTGAATGTGTGCATGTATGGGTGTGTATGTGTGTATGTGTGTATGTGCATCTATGTATATGTGTATGTGTATGTTTGTGTATATACATATGTAGATTTGTGTGTGTGTCTACATGTATGTGTGTGTGTCTACATGTATGTGTGTTCATATTGTGTATATATTTATATTTATATTTAAAGCTGGGTCCAATTGATTTGACATATATGTTCATGTGGGCATGTGTATGAATGTATGTGTATGTGTATGTTTGTGTATATACTATGTATATGTGTATGTATGTATGTGTGTTTGTGTCTGCATGTATGTATATGCATGTATGTGTGTGTATCTGTATGTATGTTTTTGTGTCTACATATATATGTGTGTGTGTTTGCATTTATGTGTGTATATACTATGTATATGTGTATATTTATATTTAAAGTTGGGCCCAATTGACTTGACATATATGTGCATGTGGGAATGTGTATTTAGTGGTTTGCAGGTCTAGATTACTTCTCAATAGAAGTTTGTCCAATGGGCAATAAAAGGGCTAGATTATGGAAGTATGATCGAATAAAAGAGACAAAAAAAAGGGATATAACACCTGCTCAAGAACAAGTTCCCATTGATAATGAAGTGGTCCCAATTCTGGAAAGAGAAGTAACTGGTCCTAGTCAATCCAGAAAGCACATTAAAATTACACCAAAAAAATTTGGGAGGAATATTTTCAAGATAAATCTCTAATTGGAAGAGCACAATTGTTTGCAAATTTTTTTAGGAGAAAAGAAATGACCCCTGTTTTGGAGTTGCTAGGTGTTGATAACAAGAAGAAATCATTAGAGGGATCAGTAAATTAGACAGTGGTTGAAAATTTGCAAGAAGCTCTGAAATGTATCAAGACCACAAGTTGAACTGTTGATTTAAGTGTTGCCCAAAGAGCATTAATGACTATGATTTCTCATAAGAAATTATCATAGAGAAGACAAACTCAAGCAATTGCTTAGTTATTGAATGTGTCTAGAAGAATTGTCTAGAGATATATTAGGAAACTAAATAGGTTGGATGAGTGTATTGAAAAGAATTGGGTCAATATTTGTAGGGTTCCTCAAAAAGTTAGAATTGCTGAAGATGTAAGAAAACTTGTTATTGAATACTAAACCAGTCAATCTCATGTTTCTTCCAATAGAAGAGACACTATACAAATTAGAGATGAAGATGGTACAAAAATTGTACATCCAAAACAATTTGTAGACACAACATAGAGAAAATTGTTTGAAGCATTCAAACAAGAATTTATGGATGTTAAGATATGTCAAAAAATGTTTGAGGGATTATGACCATGCTTTGTGTATATCAATAAGGTACGTGAAACTTCTTGTTGTCGAAATTAGTTGCATCTCCAATCATATAAAAAGATAATGGCAGAAAGTAATCCAAATGTACTCATCCCTGCAAGTACAACACAGTTTGTGAAGTCTATTTTATGTGACAAATTAGAAGGTTCAAATGAATACAATGTACAATGTATACAAAATACATGTGCCGATTGGATTTGAATAAATTTGTACAAATTGATAATGTTGATCTTTCAGTGCAAGTTCTATGGAAAAGATTTGAATATGAAAAATACTAGACAAAGTCAGGAGCTGAATAAAAAATAACTGTGTTAAAAGAGAGTGAATTGCCTTACAAAGAGTTCATGTGTAGATTTTAGAACATGATATATCCACATATCCTACACTATCATGGTGCAAGATGGCAAGCAAAACAGTTTCGTATCTCAAAAAAGTGCTTTCCTCCAGGTTGTGTTCTTTCCATAGTAGACTTCTCCAAGAACTATGCATTCAGTCCTCACATAGAGATTCAAAGTCAATAATATCATTCTGAGCAGGTTGCAATTTTTGTACAAGTTTTGTATAGACAAGCAGAGTTTTATGTGGATGGTCCAGAATCTAATGTAGATGAACGCATTATCATTAAGGAAGTTCATTTTTATATCAGTGATGATACTTGTCATGACAGGAGCTATGTAGCACATTGTTTTGAGTTTTTTTTTGAAAATATCATACATCGTCGGATAAGTGCTTCACAACATTGGATTTGGTCTGATGGATGTGCTTGTAAGAATAATAAAGTTTTACTTAAGTCTTTTAATTATCTAGTCTAATTAAGTTTTCAAAACTAATAAATATTATATTTGATTGTAACTTCACAAGACAATTTAAATCTACAAAAGCATTCAATTGGTTTTCACAACAACATGGTAAACATGGTCTAAAGTTTTTGTAGAACATTTGTGAGTGTGGACATGGAAAATGAGAGCATGATGGAGCAAGAGCCTGTGTGAAGCATGCACTTCACCAACATGAACTTGGAGGTACATGTTCAATGTTTATAAGAGAGAATTTGTCTTATGGGTTAGAGTTAGATTGCTAAAATAAGTTAATGTGCAAGTAACATCATAAGAAATTCAAGTGAGATAGTAGAATGGTGCAAAAGTCATTTTGGTTCTCGTGACATGACATACAACAAATGCTATTTTTGGGAAGTTAAAGATATTGATCCATCCAATCCTTATAATTGCCAAACAATTAATGGCATTACAAAATTGCATCAAGTGATGACTACATGACATAGCAAACCTCTTGTGATTCAGGTAAGAGAATGTAGAACTTGTTTTTCTATGAAATTGAATTGAAAATAAGTCATGTCTACAAAACTTAACAAACCTCTTGTGATTCAGGTAAGAGAAAAATCATGTTTTTGTGTTGACTGCATTGAAAACAATGCAAATATTCAACAATGTCAAAACATTAGAGATGGATTTGTCTCACAATGGGAGATGAAAAATTTATTCATAATTCTCCTTATGAAGATAATGGCATTGTCGATATTCATGATCCTCTATATTCAGCAGATTATGAACGTGTTTCTGATTTAGTTGTGTCAGGTACAGTTTAAATTTTAATTTAATTTGAGTTTATTTTATATTCGACCATACTGTGAGTCCCTACCTCGAGCCATCATAGCATTGCAGTTATTCTCATGTTTTAGGACTTATTATTGATACTTTATTTTGATGCATTATGGACATAGCTTTTATATGATCTAGTGATTGGATAATCTTGATATGGTGTATGTCACTTATCTCTGATTTACAGTACTTTATTTTGATGATAGAAATTATGGATGCATGCTTTATTAATGATTAAATTTCATGATGATTATGATGATGCCATTTAGTAGATTATTTTATGTGGATTTTATTGGATAATTGGAAACTTGATTATTATAATTGAAATTGTATGCAAATGTCTGAATTGTATTCTTTTCCTATGATAATATTATATGTGATTATTGGAATTACTAAATGTGCAAAGTGAGATGTGTAGGAAAACTGATCCATGTGACCATGGAAACTATTCAGAGAATCAAGCCCAAACCTATGTGCATTTTTTGCCCAAATGTTTGGGCATGACATTTTGGTATCAGAGCAATGTTTCCGGCACTAGGATCCTTTCTCCATTACGTTTCGCTTTAAATATTATTTAAAAAAAATAAAAAAATAATTATTTATTTAGTTTATTTAATTTTATTGATCATTAAGGATGTCACCGATTACATGACAAGCTCATAGGCATGGTAGGGGTCGTAGATGTGCTCGCATGGTACGTGAAGATGTTGTGCGAGATGAGTCGGTCCTAGACGGGGATCAGGAAGCTCCTCCCAAACAACCAAATGACCCTAATAGAGACATTTTGGTTGCACTTCAGAACCTGATAGGAATAGTTCAGGATAGACTCCCAGTAGTAGATCGTCAGGAAGAGCATCAGATTTCTGAGAGCCATAGATCAACAGCTAGGGAGTGGAGTAGGAGTCCACCTCCTAACCATATAGAGGCCCAAGTTGAGCATGAGCTTGAGTCAGTCCATCTACTTGAACCACCTCTAGTTGTGGCACCAATAATTTTTGAGAGAGCACCCCATGATCCTGGGGATTAGATCAGAGAGATTTTACATCTTCAACCACCATCATTTGTAGGATCTACCGATGGGGTAGAGGTTGAGGCTTGGCTATTGATTTTAGAGAGGTGCTTTGGATTGCATCCCTATGAGACAAATTTGAAGTCATAGATTTCTATTCACCTTTTGACACAGACAGCCTCCACATGGTGGAGGCAGGAGGAGTACAAGAATGACATAGTTGTAGACACCGTCACTTGGGACATCTTTACAGAGAGATTCAGGGACATATACCTATTAGAGAACTTTAGGTAGCATAGGATTGATGAGTTTCATGACCTTCAATAGAAGGGTCTCTCAATGTCCCAGTATGAGACCAAGTTCTTCAAGCTCTTACCCTATGTTGACTACCTGAAGGATGAGAAGCTACTTGTCAATCGGTTTATCAAAGGATTGAATGCTAGTATAACAAGACCAGTTAGGATGGCAGCTCTAGGAAGCCTTTGGGTTTCCATGGAGAAGGCCTTGATGTCAAAGGATATTTAGGGTAGACCACAGGACATGTGGAATCGACAGCAGAACCAAAACCCTATACCTCAATCCTTTGGGTTTCAGAAACCCCACTGGAAGGGTAATCACAGGCATTCATTGGGGTCATTCAAACCCCCTCCTCCTTAGTAGCCATAGTAGAATCAGAGGCAAAGGCCTCCATAGGGTCAGTAGAGCTTTAAGCCCAAGCAGTGGCATACACAGGGTCCTTAGTGCGATCAGTGACCATAGGTTCCATACACACCTCTGACACAGACTCAACAGTCCTCTAGGGGTGATTTCAATGGATCGAGCAGGACACGAGGACAGGGATACTCTAGGCCGTAGGGTTTTCACATGGCAAGAGAGTGTCCACAAGGTTAGATGGTAGGTAGCCAACGGATGGTAGGTTCAGAGCCTATAGTTGGGGACATGGGTAAGTCCCATAGAGTCTTCGAAGTGATTGACAACCGCCAGGCAGAACATCAGGCCACAATCATAGAGGCTGCATGTATGATAAAAGGTAGCAGTGTTTCTATCTTGTTTGAGTCAGGAGCTACAAATTCTTTTATATCTCCATTGGTTGTGGAGCATTGTGGGCTAGTGGCATCTAGGCAAGGTGTTAGCTAGGATGTGGAGTTGGCTTCAAGAGAAAGAGTGTCTATTGAGCTAGTCATTAGGGATTGTCAGCTTCAGATTGGGAGTACAACCACCTTAGTAGACCTTCAAGTCACACCTCTATGATCTTATGGCATTTTTGTTAGCATGGATTAGCTATACACTCATAGAGCCAAGATGGATTATCACTAGAAAAAGATCGAGTGTGTGGACGATTAGGGTACCTCCATAGTAATTTTAGGGATTCAAAGACCCGTATCACTTTGTATGATTTTCGCTATGCAACTTAAGTGGAGCATGCGAAAGGGATGCCATTTATTTTCCATCACCATCAATGATAGAGAGGAAGAGAATGAGAAGGAGCCTTCTTGAGATGATCATCCTATCCTTGAGGAATTTGCAGATGTGTTTCCTTTTGAGCTACCTAGTATGCCACCTAGCAGAAAGAATGATTTTCACATAGATTTTGTACTAGGAGCTAAGCTAGTTTTGAGAGCACTATATAGAATGACCACTATATAGAATGACCACTAATGAGCTTAATGAGCTCAAGATGCAGCTTGAGTAACTCTAAGAGGAAGGTCACATTTATCCTAGTGTCTCCCCTTGGGGCACACCAGTCATCTTTGTGAAGAAAGATGGATCCCTTCGGTTATGTATAGATTACAGATAGTTGAACAAAGTGACCATCAAGAACCGATACCCTTTTCCTAGGATCAACAACTTATTTGATCAGCTTCAAGGTGCCAAAGTATTTTCTAAGATAGATTTGAAGTCAAGGTACCATCAATTGAAGATAGTATAGAGCGATATCCACAAGACTGTTTTTTGTACTAGGTATGGCCACTATGACTTCACTGTAGTTCCATTCAGTCTTACGAATGCTCTAGCTATATTTATGAGTCTCATGAATGGGGTATTCCATACCTTCCTTGACTGATTTGTGATTGTGTTCCTCCATGACATATTGATATATTCTCAAAATAAGGAGCACGAGGAGCACTTGAGGAAGGTATTGTAGTGCTTGAGAGACAAGCTGTTGTATGGCAGTCTGTCAAAGTGTGCATTCTTTAGATCAAAGGTCATATATCTATGGCATGTTATATCTAGTGATGGGATCTCAGTTGACCCATCGAAGATTAGAGCTATTATGGATTGGTCAGCGCCAACTAGTGTGATAGAAGTACGGAGTTTCATGGGTCTAGAAGGGTACTATAGAGACTTCATTGAGGGGTTCTCTAGGGTTACACATCCTATTGCATCCCTTCAGTGAAAGGGAAAGAAATTTGAGTGGATAGAAAAGTATGAGAGGGCCTTTCAGGAACTCGAAAGGGCCCTCACTACTGCACCTATTCTTGTTGTACCAAATCCCTTAGCTAAATTCTTTGTATGCATAGATGCTTCTGTTGGGACTCATAAAATTTGAGTCAATTTGAGAGGCCCATTTCAAAGGCAGGTAAAATGAAGCCAATAATCCTCCCCTATGTGAGTTAAAAGGCAGGCAATAAAAAAATCCAAGCAAATGCGATTGTCAGGTGTAAAATGAAATCTCGGCGGCCCTTGCTAGCATTCTCCCCTACATGCAGTGAAGAGGGTTTTAAAAGGCCAGAGAAACTTCCAAGTAAATGTCGCCAGGCATAAACATTTATCCCATATTGGTTATGGGAAGGAAATATTTTGTATTTAAATACAAAGCCACATATGACAATAGTGTCAAAAGCTTAAGGGCTTTTGGCAAGTGGAAGCTCAGCACCAGTAGGTGCCCCATGTGCACATGCATCTCAAGGCATCCAAATTTTGCAATAGGTTAGCAAGAAGAGGCTAAGGGTCATGCAAATCGAGAAGATCCAACAAAAGATCTGAGGAAGATCAATGATGGAGTAAAATTCTGAGACTCTCAACAACTGTCACTGTATCGCGGTTGTGAAGTACCTGAATGAATACCTTGGCAACATGGTGACCAAGTGGTGGGACCTAGTACAAGAGTGGCTAAGGCAAGTTAAAGGCCAAGCAGATCACAGATTATTGGATGGAGATCAAGATGATCCAACGGTGGTCACTAGGTCATGATGGGAAGCTACTCGTTAGAGTATCCCTTGCCACTTGGTGACAAGGCAGGCCCAAGTTGTGGAAGGTCCAACCTAAGGTGATGTGGTAGTTAAGGTGACGTCCAGATGGATCCAAAGGTGAATCTGAAGCTGACACATGGTGGGCTTGACACAAGGGGTGAGCAAAAAAAACCAATTCAAGATCTCGCGACTTAAATCCAGTCTCTAGCTCGCTAGCATAAAATGCTAAAACCTGAAAAATTAAAGACCTCACGAGCGAGTAGATCCGAAGATGATCCAATGATGGTTGCTAGGTCATGATGAGAAACCGCTCATTAGCATATCCATCATGACCCAATAATAAAGAAGAGCTTCATTTCGGTGGTGATTCCAGGCCATGCTAAGGTGGTAAGACAGGGACCCCAGAGAAAATCAAGGGGTGCCACATGGCAGAGCGCAGAAGGAGGATCAAGGCAAAAGTCAAAGTTAAAAATATAGTTTCGGACTATAGTATAGAAATGCCAAAATTATTATGACTGACCTGCAAAGAGATTGATGGTTGAGTTTAATTCACTGGCGGGTTATTTTTTGCCCAAATATACAAGTATTATATATGATTGGAAAGCTCTCGATCCAAGGAGTTTGTTTCTGCATTCAGTTGTTGCACACGTCAAGTATCTTAAGAGAAGTTCCCTCAAGATTTCAAAAAAAAATCGAGTTTGTCAGAGAAGATTTTCTGCAGGCCAAGTGTGTGAGTAGTTAATTTTGAAAGATTTGGGATAGTGGTCATTGTCAGAGATGAATTCCAAAATTCTTCTCTCTTCCTTCTTATTCTGAGGTCTTCTCATTTTGTAAGGGTTCCAGAATTTTTGTGAGCAGAGCTTCATTTTTGGTGTTTCCAGCTCTGAGTTTTTCTTCCAAAGTTTGTATAGTCTAATGTCTTCTTTCAAGTAATGGAGTATATCTTCTTGCTATAGGTGTTTCTAGTTGCAGGTTTATATGTATATAAGGCATGCATAAATTCACACAAACTTGTCTCTAGATATATATTTCTTTGTTATAAATTAAATCCTCAAGGAGGATGGAATTTGTCATCTCAAGGAGATTGTTGTGATTGTTTGTGGGTATTCTTCAAGGAAGAATTTGAACCCTCTAATCAATCATAAATAATAGAATATGTATTCAAAATCTGATGATTTTGTGAATGAGCTGAGTAATGCATTTATGAAAGGCATGAATGCAGGAATATTTAATGATGAAGATGAATATGCAGTAGAGGTTTTTCATTTGCAGTTTGATGTATAACTCCATGCCCTTGGATAAGGCACTGGTCTTGCAGATTTTGGGGATTCTTAAAGATTTCTTAAAAATCAAATATCCATTTACTTTTATGCTTGTAGTTTTAGTTTGTTCTACCTATCCCATGCTTCAACTTAGTTGAGATGTCAATGTAGATCTAGCCCATCTACAATAACCTCCTAGTTGTTAAGCCTTATGAGATCTATTTGCCTTTGTTGATGCCATATATCTATAACTGGTTATATTTTATGCATCAAAGGGTGTCCCCCCTAGGTCTAGCAAAACCTGAAGTGTAGGAGGATCATTAGGATCCTATGTTATGTTGTCCAAGCCCTAAAGCATTTCATTGATTGAGATTGGCTATTTTATACATAGTTTGCAGGTGAACTTGGTTTGCTCATTTTTTAGAACAACAACTTCCTTGGATGGTTTAGGAGTAGTCCTTATGCAAGAGGGTCAAGTTATAGCATATGAGTCTAGGAAACTTAAGACTCGGGAGCTTAACTACCCTACTCATGACCTTGAGCTTGCAGCAATAGTCCACACACTTGTGAGGTGGAGACATTTTCTTTTGGGTCATTGTTTTGAGGTTCATTCAGATGATTAGAGCTTGCAGTACATATTCACTCAGCCTAATCTTAATGCTCATCAGAGAAGATGGATGGAGTTTTTATGTGAGTATGATTTTGATGTTCACTACATCAAGGGGAAAGAGAACGTAGTTGCAGATGCCTTGAGGAGGAGACGTCATGAGATATGCTCCATGTCTATAGACAAAGATTTGAGAGATCATATATTGTAGTAGTTGCCAGAGGATGAGTGGTATTTAGAGGTATGTCAGGTAGTGCGATCTCAAGAGACCCTGGAAGGGAAGTATGCAAACTATTCATTAGAGTCTAATGGACTACTACACCATAGAGGGCGCATCTATGTACCTTCTTCCAGAGGATTGTATGATTTCATTGTAATGGAGGCTCATAGAGCTCCTTATGTAGCACATCTCAGAGTTAAGAAGATGCATGCAGATTTAAGATAGTTATATCTATTGGCATTTTGGTGATGTTTTGATTGTCATTGATGGACACACACTTTCTTGTTGTATGAGTTATGCTCAACCGGTAATTGTTCCAATTGGTATTATGTAGTATAGTCTTTAGACTATCAGTGTTTTGTAGATGATGTTTACCAGTCACAAATTGACTAAAGACCCAAGTGGTATGGTGAACTCAAGTGGTATGGAGACCTCAAGCAATTCGAGGATCACAATCAGTACGAAGGACCCAAGCGGTAGTTAACACTATGATCTACCAGTCTTTATTTTGACAAACCGGTAATTGATATATTGTATTAACTAGTATTACTCTGTGATGAGTTACCAACTAGTATTTTTGTGATGAGTTATCATCCACCGACACTTTGGTGGTGATTTTGTGTCATGTTACCAAATGTGTCTAGATGCACTCAACCTAGGAACTTCTAGTTTAATCCTATTGGAACGACATGAAATCAGTTTCTTTTATAAGGACATCATGTCTAGGGTTTGCATATGTGAGAGATGTATGATGTATGAGAAGGTTATGTGCGATCTTTGTAGAGAAGATTAGGTCTGTGTGAAGAGTTAGAGTGTGGAGACATTGAAGACTGAAGTAATGCTGAAATTCATTAACAATGAGCTATCAAGGATCTAACCAAGAATACTGTGCCAATATCTAGACCACTCACTTGTTGATTACTCACATCTTCAACAAGTCTGAAACAATTAACCAGGTAGGCCTAGCAAAGCCTTTGTAAATCCTCTAACAAGGTGGTTCACAACTATGGATCTGAAATCCTCTCACAAGGTAGTGTTTAACAAGACTAATCTCCTAACAGAGATCTAGATTCCTAAGAAGATCTATTATGATGAAGAACATTGTATGACCTTAACTAGTCTAACCTTAACTGGTCTAGTTCTTATTCTACAGATAGTTACTTGTGAGTTTCTGCTCACCAAGGTTTTTCCCATTTGGGTTTCCACATCAAATATCTTGTGTTATGGTGATTGTGCTCTTGTGGGTGAATGCTTTGTTTGCTATTTGGTTTGCATTTATCTTAATCAGTTTATTAGTGAAATTGTTGTACTGGCTATCTGCTAAACTGTTTAAGAGTTTGCGTACAGTATTTTTTGGTATACTTATTCACCCCCCTCTTAGTATTCATCAATTGGTATTAGAGCCAACCTTTCTGTAAGTCTAACCACTTGGAAGGAGATATGGGGGAATACACTGTGAGGGAACTTACTCATCATCTCACTCAGACTGAGAGAGCCTATGATGAACTCAAAGTCAAGTATAAAGCCTCTTTGGCCAAAAGAAGAGAGCATGCTGAGAAACTGATGGAACTTACTAAAAAATAGCTCTTCTGATGAAGCTGACATGGAGGACCTAGTTGAAGAAGTTGAAAAATTGAATGAATCTAAAGCCAACCTAAGAAAGGAGTTGGAAGGACTGACTATCAGAATGTGTCAAGAGCTTGAGAATCGAAGGAAAGATGAAGATCTGGTAAAAGAAAAAGATCATGAGATCTCCAAGCTAAAGCAAGAAATCAGTGCCCTTACCACTCATCTCCAAGAGAGTAAACTGGAAAAAGAAGAAATACAAGGTGAACTAAACATGGCTATTTCTAAGAATTCAACCTTGATGGAATCCAATGCTGCTATTTCCAAGGAACTTATTGAGTCAAAGGAGATACTTGCCAAATTTAATAAGAGTATTGTTAAGCTAGAGAAAAAGTTAGAATCAGCAATACTAGTAAAGAATACCGCTGGACTTGGTTTCTCTGGGTATGAGGAAGGTGAAACCTCTAGAACAAAAGATGAAGCATCAAAGAAGCAACCAACACCCAATGATAAAGTTAAGAAAAAGTTTAAACCTATTTGCTTCAATTGTCTCAAGGAAGGACATACTGCTAATGTGTGTAGAAGAAAGGCCTACAATAATTTTCCTTATTTTCTAAACAATAAGCCTAGATCCAATAGATTCAATGGAAACTGCTATGCATGCAACAAGTTTGGGCATAGAGAATTTGAATGCAGGTCTATTTTGCACAACACTGGGAGATACCCTCCAAGGACTCAAGGAGGTATCCTGGAACCCTCTGTGAACCAGAATCCCAACTGGTATAATACCTATGACCATCGGTCAAGTGGCTATCAAGCGGCAACTAGTTGGAGAGCAACCTGTTTGATTTGTCATGGTAGGGGTCACAATGCTACAACATGTAGAAGGAAGAATGGTAGTATGAATAATGGACCATGGAGAACACCTGGAATGGTATGCTATCATTGCAACAAACTAGGACACACTGCGAGAACCTGTAGAATGAGAAAGAACCTATCGGATGATATACTGATCACTCTAGAAGGGAAGATTGATGTTGAAACCATTCATGCAGGAATGAATAAATCTTGGAAAAAGAAACTTGAAGAAGTATCACAGGATGAACCAGTTTTTGCACTTAGTGTGGACGTCTCTGAACTAGCAAATTGAGCTTCAGAAAAGATTAGGGGGAGCATATCAGTGAAATATTTGAACCCCCAGTTTATATCAATAAAGACCTTAACCGGTATACATTACCTGCCAATTGGCAGAAGACTTGAAATGGTAAAAGACAAAATTAGGGTTTATACCCTAGCGGTGATGTATTTATTATGGTAGGTGAAATATTGTTTAAAAAGGATTTTTGTTATCATTTTCACTTATCAGTTCATGAAAGAAGAATTTTCAGAGAGAAAAGTGACAAAGAGTGATTCATCTAGCAATTCAAAGTGAATCCAAAAATCTTGTAAAGGAATCCAAGAACCTTTTAGTGAAGAACACTAAGCGGTGTTCTAGGAACCAGAGTGGTGTATTGTGGGAGACATTGGCAAACCCTAAATTTTTAATTGTGAAGGTATTTCTCAAAATTCTTGTTTATCATTTAAATCATGGCATCTGCATCACACTCTAGTTCTAGTGCACCTATAGATTCAACTGAATTTATTCAAAAGAAGATGAAATACAATGCCCTATTCCAGATACGCATCAGAGTTATAGTTGAGGAAGATATTTTGGGATATATTGATTGTAAATTGGAAGACCTAGGATCCCTAGTGATTCATTCCAAACTAGGTCTTTTTTGTGGGGATGACAAGAAAATCAAACTTGAATATAGCATCCTAGAGAAGATGAAACTGCATAATGTAGTGTATTTTCTGGAAGAGTTCACTGAAGATCACATCCACATCATCCTAAGCAGAGTGTATGGTGATAAGATGTACCTCAAGCGCATGCATGACATCACACTAGAGGCAATTCATGCCATCACCAGTTTCTATAACATTGGAGAGGTGTCAGCTCTAAGGGAGGTCACCAAGACTAAAATGACTAAGCTCACCAGTTCTCTGAGCGACCAACGAGCGATGACCATCAACACCATCAAATATGGTTTGGTTAAGTATGCTTGCATGGTGAGTGGATACTGGATATTCTATGCCAGCAGAATGAATTTTGTCCCAACTACTACAGTGAATGTCGCTTACAAAATGATTAAAGAAAATACTACATTTGACCTATGTACCTATTTGCAGAAGCAATTTCTATTGAACCTAAAGTCCATTGAATAGGACAATGCTTTAAGGTTCAGGTTTGGACAACTTCTAGTTGGCCTATTCTTTTACTTTCAAGGTTATTTCCCAGGAATAGGTGATGTACAATGGTTTGTTGTCCTACCCGTCTCTAGAAAAATCAAGGAAAGTCTTCAAGTAGTGGGAACTTCACATCCTGAGGCTCTGAATAAGTATTATGATGAATTCAAGTGGAAAATGAGTTAAAGAATGAGGATATCTGGTGATATTGTGAGGAAATATGAAGATGACATTTGCTTACAATAAAGGTAGATGAATGCATAATGGAAGTGGTGGAACCGAGAAAGGAAGCACTTGAACCAATGGGGTATGAAATGATGTATGATATGTTGATCGGGTGTGCCTCTACTCTGCTTGCCTCACCATTAGATGTGAAGGAAAAGTGAACCGGTACCTACTTAGAGAGGGTCACACCGGTTGAAGAACCAAAATAGAAAAAAGGATAAAGTAGTGCCATCAGTATCTGCATTGGTTACCTTTGCCAGTCCCAAAGTGACCAAGTGGTCACCTACCAAAAAGAAACTAGAGGTTGCTCCTACTAAAGTCTTTGAGAGGAAGTGGAAAACCAAAAACAACTCACTAGAGTCAGATGATACTGAACCAGAAGTACAACCAAAGAAGACTAGGCAATCAAGTAAGGAGGCAAAATCTACCAAAAATGTACTTGCAATGTCAACACCAGTAAATATAGACATCTCTTCTTATAAACCAATGACACATTGTCAGAGGACTATTAAGAATATCTAGAGAAAAGTACTTTATGATTTAAAAGAGTATTTTGATGATTTTACTGATATTGAGAAAGAAGAAGTAGAGCAAGAAATAATTAAATATCCATGTGTTAATGACCAGTCACCATAAGAAATTAGATTGGTTACACCTAATTCTTTGTACAATTCTTTGGATAATAAATGGCGCATTGCCATTGAGAAAGAACAGGAGATCCGGGAGAAAAATTTTGCACAATATTTTCCTGATGCCTCAAATTCAGAATTATTTGAGATAATGGATAAGAACAAAGGTCTCTTATTCATGAGAATAAGAAGACTCAGGCTACTAGAAGGTAAAGCTTCTGAAGTGGAGGACACACATTTACATGCCAAAGTTGTTGTCTGGTTACACCAAGTGTCTGATGTCAATCTGAAGGCTAAACAAGCACCTAATCTAACATAAGGCAAACTGGATGAAGCATTTGATAGTGAAGGGGAAAGAGTGATAGAGAAAAATGATCCCATTGATGTGGATGAATTAGATGTTGAGGATGTCACTCTAGACATAGAGAAGGAGAAACATGACAAAGAAAAAGTAGAGAAAGAGAAACAGAACAAGGAAAAAGATAAAAAAGAGAAGCAAGACAAAGAACAAATGAAGAAAGAGCAAGCAGAAAAAGAAAAGAAAGAGGAAGACAAGAGGAAAGAGGAAGAGAAAAAGAAAGAGGAAGAGAAAAAGAAAGAGGAGGAGAAGAGGAAACAAGAAGAAGAGAAGAGAAAAGAAGAGGAGAAGAGAAAAGAAGAGGAGAAGAGGAAAGAAGAGGAGAAAAAGAAGGAGAAAGAAAAGAAAAAGAAGGAAGAAGACAAGAAGATGGAAGATTTGAAGAAGAAACAAGAAGAGGAGAAAGAGAAGAAAGAAAAGGAAAAGAAAAGAGTAGTAGAGGAGAAGGAAGTAGAGAAAAATAAACAAGTAGAGACTCCCAAGGCAACCGGTGGTCAAGCCAAATTAGTCAACACCACCAGTCCGATTGACCTTCAATCAACAGATGAGTCTGAGCTGCTGCGAGGCATCAAACTAGCACAAGAAAGACTGGAAGATTTTTGGAGGAAGAAGGAAAGGGATGTCATACAAATTGTGGTTGACACCCTTACCAGTCTGATTCTTGGTACTAACCTTCTCAGTACTGATTCCTCTATGTCCAAGCTAAAACTTCTTTGTACCATAGTGGAGAACTAGGTACAATGCTTGGAAGATGTTGATGCAACCACTACCGAGAAGAACCATGAAAAGGCACTCAACATTGCCTTAGTCAAGAAATAGAATGAGATCCGATCACAACTTTTGAAGCAGTAGAAGGATATCAGGGGTGCTATGGATGAGGGCAAATTAGTGTTGAGTAAAATCTGCCAACCCCATCTATTTTGTGATGATGTGCTTGAGAAGAAAGATAAACTCCAATCGGAGTTCCAAACATACATCAGCACCTTCAAGATGCCATATGATTCATTTACTACATATGGGCAAATGGTTTATCATTATCAATTGTAGACTGCCAGGGTGGAATCAGAAATCTGCAACCAGACAAAAGATTTGCAAGAGCTTCAACTAGTCTTATTACCAAGACTGCAGATTCTTTAGAAATGTTTTCTCAATCTAGAAGCCATCACGGTAACTCAAGAGATGAGTACCATTGATGCTACGGAAGAAATGGTACTCCAAATCTAGATAGAAAGTGAGGTTGCTACCTCATTACTTGAGTCATGGACATTGGCCATGAAAACTTTTATGCAGGATTTTATATCTGTTTTTGATAAGTTTTATTCCTTATTATCATAAACATTTCCTCTATTTTTATATATAATGAAATAGGGGTTCTTCTACATTACTTTGTCATTGTTGGCAAAGGGGGAGTAGTATTTAAAATTTTGGTGAATGTTACCATTTCATGTATACTTTCATGTTACCACTTTGGGGGAGTACTATACATTGTAATTTCTGCAAAAGGGATAGTGTATATGCTTAGGGGCAGTAATTTTGATTATGGCATATTTTTGTTGTAATAACACTTAGATGTCAAAATTTTCTTAAGTGTTGCCATCAATACCAAAGGGGGAGATTGTTGGCATTTTGATGATGTTTTGATTGTCATTGATGGACACACACTTTCTTGTTGTATGAGTTATTCTCAATTGGTATTATGTATTATAGTTTTTAGACTATTGGTGTTTTGCAGAAGATGTTTACCGGTCACAAATTTACTAAAGACCCAAGTAGTATGGTGAACTCAAGTAGTATGGAGACCCCAAGCGGGTTGAGGATCACAAGCAGTAGTTAACACTATGGTCTACCAGTCTTCATTTTGACAAACCAGTAATCGGTATATTGTATTAAATGATTTTACTCTATGATGAGTTACCAACTAGTATTTCTGTGATGAGTTATCATCCACCAACACTTTGGCAATGATTTTTTGTCATGTTACCAAATGTGTCTAGATGCACTGAACCTAGGAACTTGTAGTTTAATCCTATTGGACTGACATGAAATCAGTTTCATTTATAAGGACATCATGTCTAGGGTTTGCATATGTGAGAGATGTATGATGTATGAGAAGGTTATGTGCAATCTTTGTAGAGAAGATTAGGTTTGTGTGAAGAGTTAGAGTGTGGAGATATTGAAGACTGAAGTAATACTGAAATGCATTAACAAAGAGCTATCAAGGATCTAACCAAGCATATTGTGCTAGTATCTAGATCACCCACTTGTTGATTACTCACATCTTCAACAAGTCTGAAACCCTTAACCAGGTAGGCCTAGCAAAGCCTTTGTAAATCCTCTAGCAAGGTGGTTCACAACTATGGATCTGAAATCCTCTCACAAGGTAGTCTTTAACAGGACTTATCTCCTAACAAAGTCTAGATTCCTAACAAGATTTGTTCTAATGAAGAACATTGTATGACCTTAACCAGTCTGATCTTAACCGGTCTGGTTCCTATTCTGCAGATAGTTACTTATGAGTTTCTGCTCATCGTGGTTTTTCCCATTTGGGTTTCCATGTCAAATATCTTGTGTTATGGTGATTGTAGTCTTGTGGGTGAATGCTTTTTTTTCTATTTTGTTTGCATTTGTCTTAACCGATTTATTAGTGAAACTATTGTACTAGTTATGTGCTAAACTGTTTAAGAGTTTGTGTACAGTATTTTTTTCTATAATAATTCACCCCCCTCTTAGTATTCATCAATATCATTGGCCAAGTATGTGGTAATTCATTATGGTACTAGTAGCCTGATGTCTTGAGTTCCAAAGAGTCAAGGCAGAGCATTGCCATCCAGGTGGGTTGCTCCAGTCTCATGCAATATGAGAGTGGAAGTGGGATACTATATTGATGGTGTAAATAATTATTCATCTTGAATATTATTACACCTTACTTAAGTTTACTTAGGTACATGCATTTCATAGTAGTTTGGGTATGAGACACTTGGGTGTTTATGTCACATTGGGATAGTGTGTGTAGGAGAATTTCCACCTTTTATGGTGTGATCTTATTGCTACACTCCACATTCAGTTGGTGATCCACCTCATGTGGAATATTATATTGTTTGTCCTACCTACCCACACCTATTTCCTACCTACCCTTGTTTCTTATTGAGCCACATGTCATGTGTGGGTGCTCACATATCCATATAGCCTTGCCTATATAAGTAGACTCATATTCATTGTATAAACAATGAACGATTGATGATCCAATTGATCAGTATTTTCTCTCGATAGAATACAGTTTATTCCTATCATCTATTTTGTCCTCTCTTATTTGTGCTTTCCATTGCCTCTTGATCTTGGAAAAATATCACATGGTATCAGAGCTAGTCCATGTCTCACATAGTATCAGAGCTGGTCCATGTCTCACATGGTATCAGAGCCATTAGAGTGTCATTGGTTTGCTAATTGAGAGAAATTTGATGCTATTTGGGGTTGTGTATTTTGGAGTTTTCTATTTCAAGTTATTATTGAAGCTTGACGGGTCAAATATGAGGTTACCATTAGATTGAGGACGTCCAAGAAAGTTAGTTTTGCCTTTTGTTTCATCCAAATCGGACTTCAGAGGCCAAATCTAGAGGCATTTGAAGTTTGATGCTGCGGCGGAAATTTTTTAGAAATTATAATTTTGCAGGCAATTTTCAAATAGTGATATCTCACTCATCCGAACTCATTTTTTCAAGCAATTTTTTTGTGTTTTGGGGTAGAATTGTGTGATATGTACAGTGGTGTAAGAGGTTTTGGATTTTTGGATATAAGTTTTTCAGAAATTATGAAATCCCAATTTTTACAACTTTGGAGGCTTCATTTGGGCTCATATGGACTCCTTTTCAGGTGCCATTTTTTTTTAAAGTGCATATTTTTTCATCTACTTTCATAATCTGCCATTTGTTTGTAGTGATTTTAAGTAGAAATTGTACTTTCAGTATTTGGCCATTTTTGGCATATTTGGTACTTGCATTTTGCTTGGATCTCAGTTTAGATCACTAGCAATATTTGTTGAAGTCTCATAGATCTCATTTTGAGAAGTTGTAAATTGAAATCAGAAGTCTTCTTTGCCTTGTTTTGCAAGTGGCCTATTTTATATGCACTAAGTATAAAGTACCAAAATCACCATTTTGGGGGGATTTCTTGATTGAGTATTTTAGGGGGGTGTCTTATGTGATTGTGCCTCTCTCTATCTTGTGTTTTTTCATTTTGGTGCTATGGGTTCTAAATTTTCACTTTTAACTCCTCATAATTATGGATCATGGAAAATTAAGGCATGGAGTAAACTAATGGAAAAAGGACTCATTCATTATGTAAATGAAACTATTACAGCACCACCTGATCCTAAGGCCGATCCTAATGCTCAAATTGAATGGCTTACTAAGAATGCTATGGCACTTGGAACTCTTAGAAAATATGTATCAGATGACCTCATTTTTCACATTGATAAGTGTACAACAATTAAAGAGGCTTGGGATATTTTTAAGAAATTGTATGGTCAAGTTGATGAGATTAAGGGCTACAAGCTTGATAGTGAACTCACAACTTTGGACCCCAAGGATTTTGATACAATCCAAGATTATGTCACAAAAGCAACTAAGCTAAGAGCAAAGCTAAAGGATTGTGGAATTGACAAAAAGGATGCTCAATTGGTTTATAACTTGTTGGACAAGATTCCTTCAGAGTATGTAGACTTTGTATCTAGCTTTCACACCCATAGGTTAGCTCAAGGTTCCTCATACACTTCTCCCTCATTTGATTTATTCATAGAGATGTTGATACTTGAGCAATCTAAGTTGACCATGATGGGGATTCTCAAATCTTCAAAGTCACAAGCTTTGGTGGCTAACAAAGGGAATCAAAGTAATTAAGGAAAATACAAGAATTAAAAGCAACCTAAGTCTAAACCACAACAAGATGGAGCACAATCTTCCTCTCCACAACAAGGTGATTCACTATTTTCACCTCAGAGGAAATCATATAAAGACAATCTTTCTTGTGGATATTGCAAGAAGTTGGGACATGATGAACATCATTATTATAAGAAGGATATTGATGAGTTGAAGAATCTTCTTGAGAAGAATAGAATCAACCTAACTTCTAGAATGTCTACATCAGCTTCTTCTTCCAAGGATAAAGGAAAGGATTACTCTTTTGGGATAGATAAAGGAAAGAGACAAGCTCTTTGTGCTACTACAAGTCATGATTCAGGGAGATGGCTTCTAGATTCAAGGGCTTCTCATCATATGGAACCTTCGTAGTCTATGTTTTCTATATTTGAGCCTCGCCACATGCCACATATTTTGATGGGCAATCATACATACATGGATGTGACTAGGAAAGGATCTATTTCCATTGGGGATAACTCCTTCAATGATGTTTTGTGTGTACCCCACTTGACAAATAATCTTCTTTCCATCTATCAAACCACGCATGGGGCAACTAGGAAAATTGTGGAGGTCACACCTAATTCAGTTATCATTAGAGACTTGGAGAGTGGAGCTATCATTGCAACTGGGGTGGTTGATCATGCATCTCAGTTGTACTCTTTTTCAGATTTTGGTCCTATTGATAAGGTTGGTTCTTCCTATATTGATGATTCAGATTTTAAGGAGAACTTTGGGCATTTGAACTTGGGGATTCTCACATGTGACCCCATTCTTGAGCCTTGCATTTCATCTCCTTCTATTGATATTACACCACCTATTGCACCTGATGATGTAGCTAGGGCGACAATTTTGCCTTCTTATGATTCAGTGCAATAGGATATTTCATATCTTCCAGCTTCAGTTGATTGGGATGCCTACTTGATAGACATTCTAGGTTTGTTTGTGGACTCCTACATTGCAGATTTGGTAGACACCATTCATGACATTCATCTTCTCTTTGATGAAGATGATCCTTCTTTGATTGTTGTGAGGGATAACTCTGACCCTCTTGTGCATTCTCTACATGATCAATCTTTAGAGGTTGACATGATTGTGGATACTTTTGTACAACACTTGGAGGAGGTTTCTTTATCTTTTGAGGAGACATATGAGTCTTTGGATATTGTTCTACATTCATCTCCACTATATCTTGGAGTTCCTTTTTCAATAGTGTGGCACAGTTTACCACCTTTGGAGGGGGTACCTTTTAGAATCAACATGGGGACACTTGAGCAGTTTTCAGAGATTCCTTTCATCATGAGTATTTTTGCTTCATCTTCCCTTCATGGTTCAAGAGACTTTTTGGATACACCTTTGGTTTTGTTTCTTCCTAAGGGGAGGAATGTTGTTCAACATTCATGGAGTAGTTTCTTCATTCATCTTCTAGCTTCTATCATTGGTGCAAATTCCAGATTGAGGGGGGGCTTCCTAGTCTCTCTTCTTCTTCTCTCATATGGGGGGGAATTTTTCCTCACATGGGGTTTTGTCCTTCGCATACTTCTATGTGAGTTCTTTGTATCTAGTTTTCATCTCTCTTTTGGGGGAGGTTTTTTTCCCATTAGGTTTTTCTCTCTTTCCCCGCTTTGTGAGAGATTTCCTTGCATTGGTTTTCATGCATTTGCATTTGTACATGGGTACCTAACATGGCCTAGTAGCCGAGACCCATCTTGCATTTCTTAGTTGCATTGTAGACTTAAGTGCATTCCCCTAAGTTGCACTTAAGGGGGGGTGTTGGTGTAAATAATTATTCATCTTGGATATTATTACACCTTACTTAAGTTTACTTAGGTACATGCATTTCATAGTAGTTTGGGTATGAGACACTTGGGTGTTTGTGCCACATTGGGATAGTGTGTGTAGGAGAATTTCCACCTTTTATGGTGTGATCTTGTTGTTACACTCCACATTCAGTGGATGATCCACCTCATGTGGAATTTTATATTGTCTCTCCTACCTACCCACACCTATTTCCTACCTACCCTTGTTTCTTATTGAGCCACATGTCATGTGTGTGTGCTCACATATCCATATAGCCTTGCCTATATAAGAAGGCTCATATTCATTGTATAAACAACGAATGATTGATGATCTAGTTGATCAGTATTTTCTCTTGATAGAATATAGTTTATTCCTATCATCTATTTTGTTCTCTCTTATTTGTGCTTTCCATTTCCTCTTGATCTTGGCAAAATCTCACATGGTATCAGAGCTGGTCCATGTCTCACATATATCAATGGATTTTGTCATTGGTCTTCCTATGTCATCACGTCATCATGATGCCATCATGGTGACAGTTGAAAAGTTGACCAAAGTAGCCCACTTCTCACTAGTTCGGACTACCTTCACAACACCAATAGTGGTACATGTATTCTTGTGGGATATTGTCAGAATTCATGGTGTTCCATGCAATATTATATTAGATAGAGATTCCCTCTTCACGTCTTCCTTTTGGAAGGCGTTACAGGTGACAACGGGTACCAGAATCAACTTTAGCATAGCCTATCATCCGGAAATGGATGGGTAGAGAAAGATGGTAAACTAGGTGTTAGAAGACATGATCCATATGTACGTCATGGATCATCAGACTAGATGGGAAGAGTATCTTCCTTTGGTTGAGTTTTCCTATAATAATGGGATCACACTTCCTTGGGGATGCCACCTTTTTGGCCTTTGTACGACAGACCTTGCAGGACACCTTTGAGTTGGGACCGCATTGAGGATAGAGTAGCTATTGGTCCTAAGGTAGTTTGTGATATGGAGCAGCAGGTGGATTTGATTAGATAACACCTTAGAGAGGCACATGATAGATAGAAGAAGTATGCAGATGCAAAGAGGATAGGTAGTAGCTTCATGGTTTGGGACATAGTTTTATTGAGAGTGCGATTGCATAAGAGTCCAATCCATTATGGAAAGGGTTCTAAGCTCTCACCTCACTTTGTTGGAACATTTGAGATCCTTGAGAGGATAGGACTAGTTGCATATCATATAGCTTTGCCACCTAGCCTGTCATGAATCCATGATGTATTTCATGTATCAGTTATGAGGAAATATATTTCTAATGAGTCTCATATTCTATATTGGGATGCCTTGCAGGTGGAGTCAGATGGGCAGCTAGCTTTGGAGCCCATTTGTATTTGTGCTTTCTAGACACTGGTCCTTCGAGGTTGAGAGCTAGACCAGGTTAGGGTCTAGTGGGATTGTTATGATGAGGTTACAACATCATGAGAGGATGCAACACGGATGAGATCTCAATACCCCCATATTTTTGATGAACTCCAAGAGGAAGTTCATGCCTAGTGGGGGAGGGTGTGAGGCCCTACCCCTGGCCATTATAGCATTGCAATTATTCTCATGTTTTGGGACTCATTATTGATACTTTATTTTCATGCATTATGGACATAGATTCTATATGATCCAGTGATTAGATAATCTTGATATGGTGTATGTCACTTATCTTTGATTTGTAGTACTTTATTTTGATGCTAGAAATTATGGATGCATGCTTAATAAATGATTAAATTTCATGATGATTATGATGATGCCATTTAGTAGATTATTTTATGTGGATTTTATTGGATAATTGGAAACTTAATTATTATAATTAAAATTGTATGCAAATATCTAAATTGTTTCTTTTCATATGATAATATTATATGTGATTATTGGAATTTCTAATGTGCAAAGTGAGATGTGCAGGAAAACTGATCCATGTGACCATGGAAACTATTTGGAGAATCAAGCCTAAACCTATGTGTGTTTTTTGCCCAAAAGTTTGGGTATGACACATACACTTTATAATATAATTTTGTAATTTTTAGTGTATAGGTGATATTTTTGTCGTGGTTGCAGATTGACAATGTAGAAGGTGTTGACTATTACCTACTATGATGTACAAAACAAAAATGTAAATTATCAAATTCAATGGAAGATGTTGATGGGCAACAATATCGCAATGGATAAGTCATTGTTGAAGGTATTTATTATCAACAAACGAAGATAGATAACAATGGTGTTACATTTACTGTATACATGCCTGACCAAAAAGTTTTTCATTATAGTCACTTAGTTATAGCAACAATACTACAATTTGAAACTTTACAAAAAAGAGGTTGTGGCCCTCAAAAATGGAGGTTGCCTATCAAAGATCATGAAAAGATATTAGAGATAGTAAAAGATAGAGAGGATCCAGATTTTATGTACGATGATCTCACTTAATTTATTAGAACAAGTGAACTCATGTTTTTTTTACCATGATACATGTCTACATATGCATATATATGTATCCATGTATGCATATATATGTATGTACTATTTTTTTGGATCATCATACATATGTACGTATGTGCATTCGAGCTATTTTTGGACCATGATGCATATGTATGTATGTACATTCAAGCTATTTTTTGGATCATCATACATATGTATGTATGTACATTCAAGCTATTTTTTGGATCGTCATACATATATTCATATGTGCATTCAAGCTATTTTTTGGATCACTATACATATATATATACATATTTACACATTTATATTTGAGCTATTTTTTGCAAAATATGTACACGTGTACACATATACACATACGCATACATTAGAGTTATTTTTTTTAATATATACATATGTACACATGCACATGTTGGCATATGATGAACTGGTATGATGATAATGTATGTTGCCATTGATGTCAATAAGTGCAGGTGAACCGGTATGAAGATTGGAAGAAGTTTTTATTGATGTTCAAGTAGGAGAATCAGTATGAAGAGATGAAGTGGACCGGTGTCAAGGTTTCACTAAGTGTGACTACTGGTTGGTAGTCTCAGCTCTAGGGTTTCCAGTTTGGCAATCTAGCTTGTGTGATGCAACTGGTGACATTCTGTGATGAGTTAGCTAAGAGATAAGGATGAGATCGAGATGCCACATCAGTTTTGTGCATGTGAAGGATTTCCTTGAGGATCTTGCATGTGAAGATCGATTGCATTAAATGTCTACCTCAGGAATGAAAATTCTTCTTAACAGTATGTGAAGAGTGCATGATGGGTTACTTATTTCCATATGCAGTGAAGAATGGATGATGTAGAATGCCTTGTGATCTATTTGAGATTGTTTTATTTTATGCAAAGTTTTTGAACGATCAGAATTGGACCACTTGTAATTGTAAACCTAAACTATTTAGGGTTTAGGGTTTATGCTACTAACCTAATTATTGTCTATAAGGTCGATGATGTTTGTTATTGTTTGTGTTGGCAAATGTTGTGTTTGTATCCGAGTGATGAGATACTTGCCAAACCACTGAGTGGAAAACTGCAGAGTGTGATTGCAGAATAAAGGAGCTGAAAAGGATTTGCCTTAGCATGTAGTGTTTTTATCAGATCAGATCTTTACCTATTGTCTTGTAACCATTTCAACAGTAGGAAAATCCCTTTACCGGGTAGCTTTAACAAACTTATTGCAAATCCTCTAACCAGGTGACTCAAGATCATTGAGTTCTTCAAATCCTCTAGTGAGGTAACTTTTAATAGGGTTTCAACCTTTAATAGGGTATATAGCCATCCCTTAACCGGGTGATCTTTAACAGGGTCAGTTCCTAACATAACTTTATTATAAAGTCTTTAACCAGACTAGGCTCCTAACAAAGCAAGCTTCAAAAGAGTTCAAAAAGAAGCTTGTGGGTATTCATCTCCACCATGGTTTTCCCATTTGGGTTCCACGTGAAAAATCTGTGTCATGAGTTGTGCATTTTTCATGTGATGATTGAGCAGTCTTTGTTTAGGTGAATATGCATGCAAAGCTAATGGTTGTGGTATTACTGATACAACACATACATGAGTATATTGGTGAAGTAGTTATCAAGTTTTGAATCTTATTTGAAGTATTCAGTTTTACTAGTTTAGCTGTCTGAAGTCTTACTGTGTTTAACCGGTATTGCCATGGTTAAGTTTAGTGATGAAGACAACCGGTTATCATTGTTTTAACTTGATAAGTTGTTGAGAAGTTTTTGTATGTACTGATTCACCCCCTGCTCTCAGTACCGATTAGGGTATTTGTTGTTCATCATTATTCATCAGTATATTTGAGTTATTTTTATTGATTTGATTTAATTTGATAAATTCATTTGATTGATTTGAATCACTTAATATAATTGAATTGAATTAATTGATTGATTTGAACTGAGTTGATTAATTGATTTGATTTAATCTGATTAATTTATTTGATTGATTTGAATCACTTAATTTAATTAATTTAATTAATTGATTGGATTGATTACAAACACTTAATTAAATGATTAAAATTCATTGGATTGATTGATTCATTGGATTGATTAGAATCACTTGATTGAATTGATTTAATTTGATTGATTCATTGGTTTGATTTAAATTGATTTGATCAATTGCATTGAATTTTCATTGGATTTATTAGAATCACTTAATTAATTGATTTGAATCACTTAATTGAAATGAATCACTTAATTGAATTGAATTAATTAATTGATTTAAATTGAGTTGATTAATTGATTTTGATTTAATTTGATTGATATAAATTAGGTTGATTGATTGCTTTGATTTAATTTGATTAATTCATTTGATTGACTTGAATCACTTAATACAATTGAATTGAATTAATTGATTGATTTGAATCACTTAATATAATAACTCAATTAATTAATTAATTTGAATTGAGTTAGTTAATTGATTTGATTTAATTTGATTAATTCATTTAATTGAATTTGATTAATTCATTTGATTGATTTGAATCACTTAATATAATAACTCAATTAATTAATTAATTTGAATTGAGTTGATTAATTGATTTGATTTAATTTGATTAATTCATTTGATTGATTTGATTTAATTTTATTAATTCATTTGAATCACTTAATTCATTTGATTGATTACAATCGCTTAATTAAATGATTAAAATTCATTGGATTGATTAATTCATTGGATTGATTAGAATCACTTAATTGATTAAATTCAACTAACTAGATCAAATGAACAATTAACAATAAAATCAACAATTAACAATTCAACTAACTAATTAATCGATTAGTTGATTTAATTAATTAATTCAAGTAACTAGATCAAATCAATAATAACAATTCAGCTAAGTAATTGATTTAATAATTAAATTTATTAAATCACCATTTCAACCAACGAATATCAAGATTTATCATTTACAATAATGTATGATCAATTTTATATGTAGCTTGAACTAATTATAAAAATATAATATGGCCTCATAAATACATGTAATAAACAAACAAGTAATCTCATCAAACAAGTGTCAGGTACATAAAAACACATGTACAAGTTTCTCATATGTATATATAATCTCATCAAACAAGTGTCAGATACATATAAGTAAAAAAAAAGTTCATGTACTCTACATATAATATCATCAAACAATGATCACATGCACATAAACTAGCTCGGTGGGCCCTCCACTAAACCATGTTTTGAATGCTCTCCCTTCACAAGAAAGTACTTGTACAGGTTGAGCACACACACACACACACACACACACACACACACACACACACACACACACACACACACACACACACACACACACACACACACACACATATATAAGAACATGCAAATATTATCTAACTATAAGTATGCAAAATTTACTTTAACATAAGTACATGCAAATTTTACCTAGTCTGATCCACCATGTGCACCAGTAGAGCATGCATGGACCATAGGTATCCAAGATGAAGAACTCAAATGTGGTCCATGAACTTGGATCATATATATATGTATAATGTGTAATTGACTGTGACCATGTGCAAGAGAAGGAGGTTGTAGATCTCCTAATGTCTCCAATGTAGTAGGACGCTGCAAATAATTCAAAATTCAAATTTTGTTAACAATTTTGAAGTTGAAATCCACTATTTAAAATCAAATAAATGATATGACCGTATATAAAAAATAGTGTACCTCATGTGACTCAAAGACTCTCCCAATCCTGCTGATCTTAGATGAATGGAAGGACATGTCATCAATATCTAGATCCAGCGATGCATCCTCTAAACCATGAATGAGCATACTGGTAAAGTGACAATGAGCTCAAGAAGGAGGTGTAAAAGTCATAGGCCATAGCGGTGTAGGTTGTGGTGGCTTAGGTGTCAGATCAACTAGTGTAGGCCAAGGAGGAGGTGTAAGATCAACATCAGTATGTGGTGGAGGGGTTGTAGGGTGCACTGGAAATCCCTCCTCTCTGCCCATATCACCCTGAGGTGCTCTACCACCATCATCTTCATGTACAAGTCATCTCACCTGTGTTGATATATCCTCAAGTGGGATCCCAAGAAGTGAAGAAAGAGCTGTATATGAATCCAATAAGTTGCTGGACCATAATACACTCATCTGCTATAAAGTATCAATCTTTGTCAACCGTGCAATGTCAAGTGGATGGTATGTCCACACAGGCGTAAGGATCAGTGACACTGCTGGATATCACATTTGTAGCTCATAAAATGGTAGTCTATGATAATAAGAGATATCTCCCAACATGATCAAATGTCATATAGATGACCTGACTAACAATCTTTGCAATTCTCAAGTAGATATCTCATCTGGCATCATCAACTACTGCATCCGCTGCCTATGATAGCTCCAAACATTTTGGTAGAAGAAAAAGATTTGGACCAACTAATGCACATTTATTAGCGAGCGTCAGTGCATCAGTTCATCTATATTTATCACTGAGCCTCCCTTTTCCCTATCCAGCATTCGCTAGCATACTAGTATAATCAACATCTAGGCCCATATGAAACTCTCCAAACAATTTTTTGCAGAAATAAAGTGGTAACTCATCCTTCTATGGCCACATATGATGAGATTCCAACCATCTATTATATATGAATGGGGAAATAATCAAATCAGTTCATCTGGTAACTAAATAGCCTCTAATATTCTTATGTCTCAGACCCTGATAATCAGGGAACATGGTATTGACTTGTGTGGAAGATACATCCCTATTTATGGTGTCCCATTTCACCATGCCAGTCACACTACAAGAAAGGGATATATAGAAAGAATCAATAGACATATCATCATAAAGATTATATGTTAGGATAGTGTCAATCATACAAACCAACTGATCTATAATAGTTTGTGCCCTTTCCTTATTTGGCTGGGCAATGGTGGCTATTGGCAATATGGATGAATTGATTATGAGTTGAATTGATGTTTTGTCATTGATGTCAAAACTAGCTATTTTGGTTGGTTATCGACAGACAGGTTTTGGCTACCGGTAGAAAATCTTGTGTTACCGGTAAGGGTTTAAGGTTTAACTAGTAGAGCTTTCACTGAGAAACTTTGATAGAATTCTAATTGGTGTTGGTGCGGCTTCTAGATGGAGTTCAGGATGTAGAAGGTGTTCCTTGATCATTCCTCAATTGATTGGAGACATCACTTTGGTGTGGTAGACCCAAATTAGGTCTGGTACCTATCTAGGTTATGGACCAGTATCATGTTAACGTGTTCTCTACATGTTACCAGGATGTTTTATGGATTGGTTATTATTATGTTGGTCTAAAGACGACATGACATATCATTGTAATATGGATATATATAATGATCTTATTGTAATATCTTATAGGTGGCTGACCTAATTAGTTTAGGCCCTAGGGTTTGTATAAATTAATGTAAGATCTCATTGTAGATCATGTGTCATAGTCATGGAATGATATATTATATGTGAAGGAGATTTGGTCGATCATAGATGATCGGATTGGGTTTAAGTAAGAGGTCAAAGGCCTCCGGTATTGAGCTTAATCAAGACTGTAATTAGGCATGGTAGATGCTATCTCTAGTAGTTCATTCTTTTGGATTGGTGTCCAATTATATTGAGGTGGTTATAACCTCTCTGTAGTCAGTGAGACTCTTTAGTAATTAGTAGTACACTCTAGGCAGTGTACCTTCCTGCATGTGCAGGCCCCTTATTGTATCACATACTTTCTGCAGAAGTATCATATGACTGTGGGTAGGATTCCCACCATGGTTTTTCCCTTTAAAAGGTTTTCCATGTACAAATAATGGTGTTATGTGGTATGGTTGCATTGTGTTAATTCTCTATTTCATTCTTTAGTTTTATTTCTTACCGGTATCTGTTTCTTCTATTCTGGTATTCAATGTTTATGTGCTCCAGTTAAAGTTTATTAAGTGGTTTGATAAATATAATCTATTGACAACTAATTCACCCCCGCCTCTCAGTTGTCCACCGATTATCCTAACAATGGCAATTAATGTGGAATCAAGATGATCTAGTGCCTACTGTAGGGAAAGAATGGTCTCGACAAAAAGTCATGCCCTGCGCTGACTATCAGTGGAGGGCAATGGACCAGACTATCTAGATGTCTAGTCAGTGCCCTCGGGATGAGCAATAACATCTGATGTATGATCATCCATGTGGAAAATATCTGTATGTGTACTAAAAGCAAATATTAAATTAAAATTAATTATTCAAAACTATTTTTAAATAGTTCAAACTAATTATGAAAACTATTTTAAACTAATTCAAACATATTTGAAAATGATATAATTGTAATTAAAAATACAATTAGAAGTAATTGAAACATTAAAATTAAATACATGTACATACACATACACATACATATACACATACACATGTACACATATACATACACATACACATACACATGGATAGGTACATACACACACATACACCCACATGCACATATACACATACATATGCATGCATACATACATACTATACACACATAAGTGCACGCATACAAGAATACTTGTACACATATACATACACATGTACATGTGTGTGTATGCATGTGTATGTGTACGTATGTGTATTGCATGCATGTGTATGGGTATGTGTGTATGTGAGTGTATGTGTGTGTGTATGTGTGAGTGTATGTGTGCATGTATGTAGGCATGCACGTGTGTAAGTATGTATGTGTGTATACATGTATGTATGAACATGTATGTACATATGCATGCATGTGTATGTGTTTGTGTATGTGTGTATGGACTATGTATGTGTGTATGTGGGTGTATGCGTGTGTACATATGTATGTATGTATGTATGTATGTATGTATGTATGCATGTGTATGTATGTAAATATGCATGCATGTGTATGTGTATGTGTGTATGCACCGTGTATGTGTGTATGTGGGTGTATGTGTATGTACACATGTATGTATGTATGTGTGTGTGTATACAAACACATACATGCATGTATACACACACATAAATACATACATACATGTGTACACACACATACACCCACATACACACATACACCCATACACACATACACATACACATGCATGCATATGTACATACATGTACACATACACACATGCATGCACATACACACATACATACATATACTTGTGCATACATATACATGTAAATATATACATACACATGAACATACACACATACATACACACACATACACATGCACAGACATGTACATCTATGTATGTGTTGGTCTCAATTTCTGAATACTTTGTTTTCTCTTCAAAATATTTTGCCTCTGTTTACAAAAGAAGAGAACAACAAGAATAGGAAAAAAGACAAAAATTAACAAGGTTTACAAGGAAACCTCCTACACTTCAAGCTTGACAAAGCTTAGGCAGGTATACCTACTTGTGACTACTTTCTCACAACTTAGTCGATGATTTACAGAAAACCAGTGCGATTTTCTGCAAACTTCTTCACTTTAGTGCAACCAAACATAAATGAAAGATTTGTTTTGATTGTAAAGGATCACAAATAATGTCACGAATACTAGAAACTTAAACTAGTGCCTTATCTAGGCCTTAGAATCATCAAAATCAAGTTAAAATTTGACAATAGAATTCATATACATATCACCACTTTGATCTATTGAATCCGTATATGCCTGACATATACAAAATTTTAACCTGTGTTAGACCTAGTCGTCAAATTCATGTGAGTGTATTGAATATCAATGAAGATGAATTAAGTATATTTAGTTGTCCTCCTTGAGGAAAAGACCTAAAACATTCCCATCATTTGCCTTGCAAATCATCTAATTAAACAATCCTTGATTATCTAATCAGAAATGAAAACCAACATGCAAACATAAAGACAACACAGATCTGGGCTCAAAAAATATTCTGATTGTATATTACTATTCTCTCATCAAAATTTTACATAGACACAAGAATGACTCAAAATGCCAAAACAAAGCCTGCATATATTTCGCCAGAGCTTCGATACAAAATTCTTGCCATCCCTTTCTAGGTAGTCCTAGTATCCATTTATTAAATTTTGGATGCAACAAGCTTCAAACTTCCCTAGAAGAATATTCCTATCCTAACCAAAATTCCCTCCAAAAGTTACACCGATTCCAAAACTGTGACTGAGGTAGGAGCATAACTAATTTCACAATGTACTCTTCCATGACTGATTAGTTGTCCAGCTAGAAAATGGCCAACTAACCTCTCTATAATTATAATTCAAGCACCAGATGCTTTCAATCCTTCAAGGTTCCAGTTACCCAAAAATATGTTGCAAAAAACCAACTCCTTCAGGATGCCTGTGAACTGTCACATGTTGGAGCATCGATGGGATCTTCTTTCTCTCCTGTCTCTTTCAAAACATACTTGCTCTCCCATAATTTGAATGTCTCATCACTTGGCCAAAGAAAACTAATAATTTTAAGCTTCCGTTTATTTAAACCTTTCCATGTCACCCTTAGTTGTTTAACTTCCTTCTCCAAAAAGCCAAAATGTGATATTACCTTTTCAATTTCTTCAATAGTTTGAATAAACAAAGAAGTATCATCCATGTTTATAATATTATTTATTTTTTGAGACAAACTATGACCTAGCTCCTCAATCCATACTTCCTTGTCTTTAATTTTATTTACACCTAAGAAGCCTCTAGGAAACAATTCAAACTTTTCATTTGCACATTCCTTTTGGTATAGATTTGTCCTTCTTTCAATGTTTACTCTGCTGCAAACTTGGACAAATATTTTACTAATTCATAAGTAGATTTGATTGTATCAAAAGCACTTACTTCTTCTTGGGATAATGAATATATGGACTCTAAGTCCACCTCTCTGGAAATCCATTTGTCCAAAACTGGCTCCAAAGTAGCCTCATCCTCCTTCAAAGAAACCAAAAGAGTCATTATTCTTTTCATGTTTATATAAACAATTTCTGCCCCAATAGTATTAAAAAATTTCATAATGGTTCCTCTGATCTTTTCTTCATATTTTTTGGCAAAAATTGATTGAGCCTTCTTCGATTTTTCAATCTCATCTTGAATATTCTCAGCTGACTAGAAGCTAGAAGTCATGGGGAAGGAGGAAAATCAATAATAGGATTGGAAGGAGAAGGCCTAGTAGGAGAAGAAGCAATCATTAGTTGAGAAGACTCACCCTTTTGTTGTTGTCCCTCCAATTTACCTTTCATCTCTGCAATGGTGTTGTCTTCAGAAGCTATTTCAATCTTTGCTTCATTATAGGCCTTGAGGACTATTTCTAGTTTTACTTGAAGATCAACTTTCTCTTTTGCCTCCTTTTCGGCCACTGCCATTCCAAATTTAGCAGACTCTAAAGTCATGCTAGCAGCTTCAATTACCCCTATATCTTTGACTCACTTTACTATCATGCCCCCTGAGTAGTCAAATCCTGGGGATTCTCCCCTTCTTCTATTCTATTCTCTTTTAAGTGGCCACATTACCAAAGCACATGGTCATTACTATAAGTTATTCCCTCCAAGGGTTTTGTTTCTTTTCTCACTGCATCAAAAATTACAACATTTGTTATATCCCATTCTAGGAGAATTAGCACTCTAGAATCTTTAATCAATTTTCTCCCTTCCTCAGGGGTACTCAGCTAAAATTCTTTCAGAATTTCTTGATTTATTTCTACCTCAATAGAAAATGGATCTTTATTTGATTGTTCAAATTTTCTTTTTTCACATCTTTCCTTGAACTGATCCATGTGCTTTCTCCAAACAAATTGTAAAAAGGCTCCTGACTTCACAAAATTATCATCAGCCAAAAATTCATTACTGACCTGTTTTATAATAGGATCCAATTCCTTTCCAACAAATTCCTTAGTAGTCAGATCCATCTTAGCACTTGCTGGCTCCTTTGGCATTCCTTCCTACAACTCTCCATAAGTAAAATAAATTTCCCCCAGGCTTCCTAATTGCATTAGTTGCTCAACAATAGCCTGCTCATCCCCTATATGTAATGGGGATTGGGAAGGTGAATACATGGCTTCACTTGGTTATGCCTCTTCCTCCAATCTTTGCCTCTTTGGGGAGGTTTGGGACTCAGGAGCATCCTCCATTGGTCTTTTTCCCTTTGATGTGGAAGGTTCATCCCTCCTATTATCACTATTTAAAAAATGGGTTTTCTTTCCCCATAATCGGCTAAGTTTTTGAAATTTTGAGTTAGACACACTATCAAATGCTTGAAGTCTATGTTAGGTGTTAAGGGTTTAAGGTTTTAATTTTAAATCGTTCAATGTTTTATCAAAAAAACCTCTAGTTTCTATTCCTTCATTACTTTATCCACTTAAGTAATGGATCTTGGGGTTGTAAGAGGTGTCCCCCCATGTCTTTTGCCTAGGCGGTCATTTGAATTAATTGTAAAAATTCATACCTTATGTCTTTTCTTCCTAATGTTGTCGGGCCCAGTAAGTTGCATGCAACTTTCAGATGGATCTATGGTTTTTGCTATTTCGTTAGGAGAAGTTGCGTGCAGTTTAAGACCCGTGAAATGGTGAAAGGGAGAAGCGTTCTAAATGCTGCGTATTTGGTCCAATTTAAAAAGGCTTCATCTTGCTCAAGATCTAATGGGTAGTGTTATTTTGTAGCCAAAACTTCAAAGCGAAATACCTTTCATGAAATGGTGAAAGCGTTTGGTGGGACCCTGCAATGAAGACTTTCTAAGTGACTAAAAGGTGATCAAGTCCACTCTAATCTGATGGTTCATGGTGTTTCATGGCTGATAGATGCTCGAAGGTTATGCTTTACGAAATAGTGAAAAGGTTTTTCGGTCTATGAAAATGGAGTTTTTATAAGAGCATAATAGATGCGCAGGTTTCATTTGATCTAATGGTCAGTGCAGCTTCGCAGGAGGAAAATGCTCGATAGTTAGCTTTTGCAAAGTAGTGAAATGACATGGCACTCCAAGCAGATGGTCCAGCTGGTCGAGAGGGCGAGTAAGATGATGGCACATGGCAGGAGGTCATAATGGTCAACAAGTTGGCTCTAAGGATTAAAAGGTGGGTCCCAGAGGTGAGTCATGAGATGGGATAATTAATGACCCAGTAGATACAGGTGTCAAGGAGGAGGTGAAATCAAATGTGTCCTCTTAGCGAATGAAAGGTTGACATGTCAGTTTAAAAGTGACTAGATGCCAAGTGGATGGAGTTGAGTCAGAGGGCCCATGTCTAATGGAACTAGTTAAGAATGTTAAGCATTGAGCAAGTAAAAAATAATCTAATGGCCCACATGAATTTGCAAAGGTAAAGTGCTCATATTTTTATGCCCTGTGAAATAGTCAAAAGGTTTTTGGGCTTGAAGATAGATAAAGTATGAAGTTAAAACGGGATCAACTCCATTTTGATCCAAGGGCTTGTGTTGTTTCATGGTTGCGAACCAACCGAAGGATATGCTTCACAAAATAGCAAAAGGAAAAAAGTTTCATCTAGGTGTAATACTAGATGATGACGTGTTGATTGACATGTGGTTTAAGAAGAAGTTGAGGGCCCGCCAAGGTGTAAACGACGGTTATAAGGGAAAGACACATGGATGATATTGAACTAGACTTGAACAGTTTTCCAAAGCTAATGGTTGATTGCCATGTGGTATTCAGTAACCAATGAAAGAATAACGCAGGTAAAGTAGGCATAAAGTTCTCCCTTAAAGGATTGTCATCTCCGATTTGATCCAATGCTTTGCGTTGTTTCGTGGCTCGAAGTTGAAAGTTGTTTAAGCTATGCAAAATAGCGAAAGACCATTAGTAGTCAGGATAAAGGCACAATTAATGAGGAAGCTAATGGTCCTGATAAGAGTTAAATGCTGAGCAATTAAAGTTCCATCCAATGCCTGGTGCTGCTTCGCAAAGGAAAAGTGATCGGAGGATAAAGTCCACGAAATGGCAAAAAGGAGGTAGGGCTCAACGTGAAGGCAAAGTTGTTATGTCAGTATAAAGGTCGATCAAGTTTCTTTTGATCAGATGATTGGTGTGATTTCATTTAACAAAATTGCCTGAAGGTTATGCTTTGCAAAACAGTGAAAGAGCGAAGAGGAAAAATGTGCAGGCATGTTGTGACCCATTGGAGCGAAAAATTCAAATTCTCTCATGAATTCAATTATGAAGGGACGACCGAAGCATGTGGTATCAATGTCGCAATTAAGAGCCTAGGTACCATATATGATCTTGTATCAACCAGATGAAGGTATCATTCTAAAGAATTGTTGCAGAGGAGCGGTTACAGAGCTAATTCCTTCAGATACAGAGCAAGTTCATTTAGTTGCAGAGCAGATTTCTTCAAGCTAAAAATAGGTTTCCTTGTACTCTTGCTTGGTAATTTCTTAGCAGTGTGTGTTAATTGAGGTCTTGATTTTGTCATAGAACCAATTGGGGTAATAATTACATTGCTTGCATATTCTAAAATGGCACCTAAGAGAGAATTTTCTAGGAAAATTAATTACCAAGAAAGGGCCATTTGTGATGATTTTCTCTAGTAGTTGACATTGTCAACTAATCAGGCATCAAAAGTAAAAGAATTATTGCCAAGTGCTCCTCATTTGAAGATAGGAGAAGGGCTGTATTATAATGGTAACTAGTTGAGAGATCCACAAGTTGGGTTGTCTGGGTTGGGGTTGTTCAAAGTTGGATTTGGCATGAGAAATTCCCCGGCCCCGAAGAATAGCATCCGGGAGTTAGATGTTGGAAAATTGGTAGTTCCAGGAGTATTCATGGATATGGATCTCCTAACTCAAATCGCACATAATTATGATCCAGTCACAAAGGAGAATTAATGGAAAAGCCCTCATTGAAATCAATAATGAGAAATTCAGAAGTGCTTTTGGGCTTAATGAGTTTACCAATTTTCTGGAACCCATTAATTTCAAATCATTGGATCAAGTATACAGTGCATAGAGGAACCACCTTAGAAATGGGCCTCTTAAGGAATTCCTTGTGAAGATAGTTGGGTTGACAATTGTAGGACCCAACACTGAAGAGCCCTTCTCATTGATTCTTTTCACCCTTAGGGCTAAGGGAGTGTATTGGTCACTTTGCCAGATTTTGGGAGAGGATGCTGAGGCAAATATGCCCAATCATTACATCCTAATGATTGCTCAGATTTTGAATCCTTCTCTTGCAGCAACCTTTGATTATGCTTCTTGTATTACTGATGTTATCGATGGAGGGTTGATAGGAATAAAGAATGAAAAGGTTGATAGGCCTTTCGGATGGTATTCACTCCTCATGCATCTATTTTTATTCAAAGGTGGTGATTATTTTGCTAGTGGGATGGATCTCATAAAAGAGAAAGATGCAGAAAAGATGCTAGTACAATTATGGAGTACAGTGTTGTCACAGGACAGAGATGATGCTAGTTTCTTAAAATTTGACATATGTTTTTCATAGAAAATTAGGACTCTCCTCTGTTTAGAAAATCCAAGAATCCCCAAGGTTCTTTTGGAATTTATTAGACCAAAAGAATATGTAGAAAATATAAAAATTGTCAACAATTGGGATGATATTTACTTATACACTATATCCATAGTATTCAGAGTGTTTGGTTTCAGAGGTACTCCATTTTTATTGCCCTATTAGGTCCCTCTCAAAGTGGGAATTGCAGAAGTCCTCAGACAAATTGGTAGTGTACAAGAGGCAGAGCTGACAGGCAGGGGTAAAGGGACTATTTTCCCTATGGTCACTATAGTCCACCAATTTGTAATAACCAAGGGAGGTTGGAACTGTTTTGAGGATTTTCTCAAACCTTATCATTTGTCAACTGCAATATCTAGGTGTGCCGATCTAGAAGATTTCTTCAATGACATCTCTAGAAAGAGAATAATATGCAGAGGTAGACCCCATCAATTCCAATTTCCTGAAGATCTCATAAGAAATGAGTTTGATCTAGATGAGTAGGAGCTGAGGAAGGAAAAATGGGTGGCTTATAAAAAGGCCTTAGATTTTATGCATCAGTTTGATGCCAGCTATGGCCCATTGTCTAGCTTTTTCCCTTTTGAGGAGAAATTAAAATTCCTAATTTTTTGCTTTGAGGATGTAATGCAGACTTTGAAAGAAAAGAGAGAGGTTATGATAAAAAACAACCCTAAAAAGGCAAGAATGGTTTTAAGTAGGTCTGCCCCTACTAGAGCAATCCCTGCTAGTGACTATACATTGCACAAGAAGTCTAATTATAGTGTGTTGATGCCTACAATAGGGGAGCCCTCTACCTCCAAAGGAAAGAGGAAGATAGAAGATGTTATTGACATCCAAGAGAGCCCAAAGAAGCAGAGAGTAGGAAAAGAAGTACAATCTGATACACCCTTGTACTCTCCATCCCAATCCCCTATTCACATGGGAGATGAATAGGCAGCTGCTGATCAGCTGATACAATTAGGTAGCCTGGGAGAAATAGCTTACACATATGATGAAGTGGAGGAAGGAATGTCAGAAGAGCCAATTGAAAAGATGGCAAACCTCAAAATGAGAAGCCGAAAATTGCTCAGAATCAAGACACTCCAGATCCCTTGAAAGGGAAAACTGTCCATAATATAGAAAATACTCCCTAGTGTATTGATTGTGATGGACCACATTCTCCTCATCAATGTGCAGTAGCTCAAGCTCTTGAAGAATCCATGAGAGAAGAAGCTGAGCCTAACATCAATATGTTTGAAACCATTATAGAAAGTGATGAGGAGTCTATACAAAGTGAATACAGTGATGTGCTAGATAATGAAAGGTTTGTTCAAGGACAACTAACCTTGGATTGGCATCCTACATTGAATGTGGTAACAATTGAGGATGAAAAAGTTCATCTTAGAAGGCCTAGTGAGGAAGAAGTTAAAAGTCTCACCAAAGCTACCATTGCCAAAGCAAGACACAACTATAACTTGAGAAGCACCAAGAAAGGCACTGATCAAGGTGAACTTGGCTCCATGTTCATAAAAGAGGTCACTCAAAAGGGGGCATACAAGTAGTGCTACTACTGTTCCTAAAATTGGTCAAGAAAAAGGGGAACAAGTTAAAGATGTACTCAAGAGTACAGATGACAAAAACACCAGTGATATATAAGGAGCTGCCACAGTAAAAAAGAAAAGTCAATTCAAGGCAAAAAGAGTTAGAGCTAGTACTGAAATAAGTAATAGTTCTACATTTGACATGGCTCAAGCTCTTACACAAATGAAGGTCACTGTCCCACTAGTAGAATTACTGAAGATTAAAGAACATAGGGATGTAGCTTTGTCTTTATTTTGTAGTATATCTGATAGTGACATGGTCTTACCCACTGGTTCAACCAGAATTGGAAAGGATCAAGAGTTCCAAACCCCAGAGGTTTATGTTGGAACTACTATCACTCAAGAGCCTTCACAGGTAGACCCTTTCTATGTTACTTTGTTAGTAAACAATCGGTTGATAAAAAACTACATGATAGATTCAGGAGATGCTGCTAATGTGATGCCTTATGGTGTCATGAAAGAGTTAGGAGTGTCAGTAACCACTGTATATGGGAAGTGTTATGCTATGGATATTAGGGAAGTTCCTGTGATAGGTAGAATGAGAGATGTTGAAGTAAAAGTAGCAGCATTCCCTAAGGCAACTTATAAAATGGATGTTATTGTTACTGATACCAAGCCCCATTATGGTATGTTACTGTCCAGGCAGTGGGCAGCAGTAGTAGGAGGAAATGTTCAACTGGATTTGTCTTATGCCACCATTCTAATCAATGGAAATCAGGTCAAATTGTATAGAGAGCTACGTGCTCCTAGGGTAATTGAAAATGTAGACCCTAATATTCTTAATTGTATGATTGATGTAGATCTTGATAACTTTAGACTTCAACCAATTCTGCCCCAATTGAAGAATATTGACCCCATTGTGGTCGAATTAGAAGCACAATAGTATGGTTTATGACATATGTATTTTGATGGAGCTTGCTCCAAAGAAGGATCTGGAGCAGGGGTTCTTTTTGTATCCCCATCAGGTATAACCTTTAAGTATTCTTTCTTATTGGCTTTCCAGTGCACAAATAATACTACAGAGTATGAAGCCTTATTGTTGGGGCTTGAAGTTGCAAAAAAGCATGGAATCTAGTTGTTGACAGTGCCAGGGGATTTAGAATTGGTTGTCTCTCAGGTAAGATCCAAATATGCATCCAAGAATGATAGATTAAAGAGATATAAACATGTAGTTTGGGATGTTATTGAGCATTTTAGTGCATTTTCTATTAATTGGATAGAGCAATCGAAGAATATTATGGCAGATTTTCTAGCTAATGTTGCCTTGAAAAATGATGATGCAACACTAACCGATATTTCCACTATGGAAATAAAATCTAGGCCTGCTATCCCTAATAATGTGTATGATTGGCAAGTTTTTGCTAATGATGAAGATATTCTTAGGTTCATCCAATGTGTTGATGATTATGATGGATAGAAGATTGATTGCAATGCACTGGTGGAGGTGGTTGACAATAGAGAAACAGTGTTTGGAAATGACTTGGTCCAGTTGGAAACCAATGAAATACCCAAGGGGCTAGTAGAGTTGGAAAGCATGTTTAGTTACAATGACAGTCACTTCCATTAGCAGTCTACCACCAAGTTGGAAGAATTAGAGGAGGTAAACCTGGGGGCTGAATCATCCCCTAAGTTAGTATACATTGGGAAGAAATTACCCCCTCATGTTAGGGCTAACCTTATTAATTTATTGAGGAAATATAAACATGTTTTTGCTTGGTCTTATGAAGACCTAAAGGCATATAGACAAGATCTTTTTCAGCATGAAGTTCCTTTACTTCCAGATGCTAAGCCTTTCAGATAGAAACAGAGACCTATTAATCCCCTATTAGAAACTAAGATGCAGCAAGAGTTGACTAAATTAAGAGAAGGGGGGATTATCAAACCTATAAGACATTCTTCATGGGTCTCCAATCTGGTCCTAGTGAGAAAGAAGAATGGGGACATTAGATTGTGTGTAGATTTTAGAAATTTAAATGTTGCTTCTTTAAAGGACAATTATTCTTCTCCCAATATGGAAGCCATGCTGCAGGGAGTAACATGTTGTGATCTCTTGTCCATGATGGATGTTTTTCAGGATATAATCAAGTGTTAGTGAAGGAGTCTGAACAGTTTAAAACTACTTTCACTACTCCATGGGGAACATATGTCTATGTGAGAATGCCATTCAGATTGAAAAATGTTGGAGCTACATTTCAGAGACCCATGGATGTAGCCTTCAAAGAATTCATTAATATCATCATGGTGGTTTATCAAGATGATCTAACCTATTTATCCAAAAGAACTGATGATCATTGTGGACATTTAGAAAAGGTGTTCCAAAAAGCCTTGGAATTTGGTGTTTCATTAAATCCCAAAAAATGTCATTTTGGAGTCACTAAAGGAAAACTATTGGGACACATTATTTCCAAGGAAGGGGTGAGGATAGACCCTGAAAGGATTGAAGCAATAAACAAAGTGCCTGAACCAAATAATATTAAAGGTATCCAATCCTTTCTAGGTAAAGTGAATTTTGTTAGGAGATTCATTGCAAACTTTGCGGAGATAGTGAAGCCCATTGTCAAGCTGCTCAAGAAGGATACCAAATTTTGTTGGGATCAAGAAGCCTCAGAGGCTTTTGCTGAAATTAAGAAGGCCATTCAAGAAGCACCAGTGTTAAAATCTTCTAATTACAGTAAGCCCTTTTCTCTGTTTTCTTTTGCTTCATATCATACAGTAGCTACAGTATTGTTACAAAAGGATAATGAGGGATATGCACATCCCATAACTTTCTACAACAAGCCTTTGCAAGTAGTAGAATTAAAATATGAAACCATGGAGAAAAAATCTTATGCTTTGGTTAAAGCTATCAAGGATTTTAGGCCATATCTAGTAAATGCAAATATTACTGCTTATGTCCCACATGCAACAGCTAAGGATATTCTATCCCAGTCTGAAGTTATAGGGAAAAGATGCAGATGGATTAATAGAATCCAAGAATTTGACTTGGAAATAAAGATAACCAAATTGGTGAGAGGTTTAGGTCTGGCTAAGCTCACGACTAAGTCTAATCTTCTAAACGTTGAAATACATAATGTAGAAGTCAAGAGTACTTCAGTCACTAGCATTGAGAGACAACTTTGGTACTCAGAGATAGTCTAATTTTTAAGAGATGCTGAATTCTCAGAAGGAATGACACATAATCAAAAAAGAACTCTAAAGCTCAAGTCACAAAAATATATGCTCATTCAAGGTGATCTATTTTGGAGAAAGAGAGTTGGAGAATTTCTAATGTGTTTGGATGAATTCCAAGCTAAACAAGTATTGATTGAAATGCATGATGGAGTATGTGGGGGTCATTATTCTACTAAGACAACTGCTGGTAAGATAATCTGGGCTGGATACTATTGGCCTACCTTATTCAAAGATGCTCATGCATATGTCCAAAAATGTGACCCATGTCAGAATTTTTCATCCAAGCTGAAGTATGAAGGAGCCTTACCCCTAAATCCAGTCACAGTGGAAGCCCCTTTTGTCCAATGGGGCGTTGATTTTATTGGAGAAATTGTTGAGAGATTAGGAAGGGGTCATAGATGGATCATAGTAGCCACTGACTATTTCACCAAATGGATAGAAGCTATTCCTACAAGAAGAGCTACAAGAAAGGTTGTCATTGACTTCCTAATGGATAATGTAATAACTAGATTTGGAATACCTGCAAAATTGGTGATGAATAATGCCATGAGTTTCAGGTCAGAAGAGTTTGTAAGATTTTGTACCAGTCATGGAATACTTATGTCTTACTCTTCACCTTATCACCCTCAGGGGAATGGACAAGCAGAATCCAGCAATAAAAGCCTTTTAAACATCATCAAGAAAATCCTGGAAGAAAACAAGAGGTCTTGGGATCAAAAATTGAAGTTAGCTTTGTGGGAAGATAGAATAACAGTTAAGAAGGCCATTGGAATGTCACCTTTTGAATTGGTTTATGGTACTCAAGTCAGATTGCCAGTGAATAATCTTCTTCTAGTTTATAAATTCTTGCAAGATGAGGACATGGAGCTATCTGAACCTATGGAAAACAGAATGATCCAAATTGTGGAGGTGGAAGAGCTCAGAACTTTGGCTCATAAGAGAAATCAGAAGATTCTATTGCAGTCCAAATACCTTTTTGATAAAAGGACATCATTAAGGAAATTTCAAATTGATGACATTGTTCTTCACTAGAATGCAAAAGGATAGGACAAGGGAAAGCATAAAAAATTTGAATCATTATGGATTGGCCCTTTTGTGGTCTGTGACTTAAATGGTAAGGATTCCTATTTTGTGAAGAATATGAATGATGAAATACAAGAGCTTCCAATGCATGGACAATTCCCGAAACACTATTTCTCTTGATGTCCATGCACAGTAGGTCCTTTGTTTGTATATATTTTGTTTCCTTCCTGTTGTTTTGTTTGGGTCTATGTTTGGGTCTGTTTCTCCAGAGTTTCTAAGTTTTCTTGTGTTGACCTTATGATCAACCATCCCCAGTCAGAACCGCTATTATCACTATTTAAAAAATGGGTTTTCTTTCCCCATAATTGGCTAAGTTTTTGAAATTTTGAGTTAGACACACTATCAAATGCTTCAAGTCTATGTTAGGTCTTAAGGGTTTAAGGTTTTAATTTTAAATCGTTCAATGTTTTATCAAAAAAACCTTTGGTTTCTATTCCTTCGTTACTTTATCCACTTAAGTAATGGGTCTTGGGGTCATAAGAGGTGTCCCCCCATGTCTTTTGCCTAGGTGGTCACTTGAATTAATTGTAAAAATTCATGCCTTATGTCTTTTCTTCCTAATGTTGTCGGGCCCAATAAGTTGCATGCAACTTTCAGATGGATCTATGGTTTTTGCTATTTCATTAGGTGAAGTTGTGCATGGTTTAAGACCCATGAAATGGTGAAAGGGAGAAGCATTCTAAATGGTGCACATTTGGTCCAGTTTAAAAAGGCTTCATCTCACTCAAGCTCTAACGGCTGGTGTTATTTCACAGCCAAAACTTGCAAGCAAAATACCTTTCGCAAAATGGTGAAAGCGTTTGGTGGGACCTTGCAACAAAGACTTTCTAAGTGACTAAAAGCTGATCAAGTCCAATTTGATCTGATAGTTCACTCTATTTCATGGCTGATAGATGCTCAAAGGTTATGCTCTGCAAAACAGTGAAAAGATTTTTCAATCTGTGAAAAGGGAGTTTTTATAGGAGCATAATAGATGCGCAAGTTTCATTTGATCTGACGGTCAACATAGCTTTCCAGGAGGAAAATGCTCGATAGTTAGCTTTTGCGAAGTAGTGAAATGACATGGCACTCCAAGCAGATGGTCCAGCTGGTTGAGAGGGCGAGTAAGATGATGGCATGTGGCAGGAGGTCACAACGGTCAACAAGTTGGCTCTAAGGATTAAAAGGTGGGTCCCAAAGGTGAGTCATGCCGCGGGATAAGTAATGACCTGGCAGATACAAGTGTCAAGGAGGAGGTGGAATCAAATGTGTCCTCTCAGCGAATGAAAGGTTGACATGTCAATTTAAAAGTGACTAGACGCCAGGTGGATGGAGTTGAGTCAGATGGCCCATGTCTACCGGAACTAGTTAACAATGTTAAGCATCGAGCAAGTAAAAAATAATCTAACAGCCCGCATGAATTCGCAAAGGTAAAGTGCTCATATTTTATGCCCTGTGAAATAGTTAAAAGGTTTTTGGGCCCGAAGATAGATAAAGTATGAAGTTAAAAGGGGATCAACTCCATTTTGATCCAAGGGCTCAAGTTGTTTCACGGTTGTGAACCAACCGAAGGATATGCTTCATGAAATAGTGAAAGGAAAAAGGTTTCATCTAGGTGTAATACTAGATGATGGCGTGTCAATTGACACATGGTTTAAGAAGAAGTTGAGGGCCCGCCAAGGTGTAAACAATAGTTATAAGGGAAAGACACGTGGCTGATATTGAACTAGACTTGAATAGTTTTCCAAAGCTAATGGTTGATTGCCATGTGGTATTCAGTAACCAATGAAAGAATAACATAGGTAAAGCAGGCGTAAAGTTCTCCCTTAAAGGATTGTCATCTCTGAATTGATCCAATGCTTCGCATTGTTTCATGGCTCGAAGTTGAAAGTTGTTTAACCTATGCAAAATAGCAAAAGACCGTTAGTAGTCAGGATAAAGGCACAATTAATGAAGAAGCTAATGGTCCCGGTAAGAGTTAAATGCCGAGCAGTTAAAGTTCCATCCAATGCTTGGTGCTTCTTCGCGAAGGAAAAGTGCTCGGAGGATAAAGTCCACAAAATGGCGAAAAGGAGGTAGGGCTCGACGTGAAGGCAAAGTTGTTAAGTCAGTATAAAGGTCGATCAAGTTTCTTTTGATCAGACGGTTGGCGTGATTTCGTTTAATGAAATTGCTTGAAGGTTATGCTATGTAAAACAGAAAAAGAGTGAAGAGGAAAAATGTGCAGGCATGTTGTGACCCATTGGAGCGAAAAATTTGAATTCTCTCATGAATTCAATTCTGAAGGGATGGCCGAAGCATGCGGTATCAATGTCGCAGTTAAGAGCTTGGGTACCATATATGATCTCGTATCAACCGGATGAAGGTATCATTCTAAAGAATTGTTGTAGAGGTGTAGTTAGAGAGCTAATTCCTTCAGATATAGAGCAAGTTCATTTAGTTGCAGAGCGGATTTCTTCAAGCTAAAAATAGGTTTTCTTGTACTCTTGCTTGGTAATTTCTTAGCAGTTCATGTTAATTCAGGTCTTGATTTTGTCACAGAACCAGTTGGGTTAATAATTACTTTACTTGCATATTCTAAAATGGCACCTAAGAGGGAATTTTCTGGGAAAGTTAATTACCAAGAAAGGGCCATTTGTGATGATTTTCTCGAGCAGTTGACATTGTTGACTAATCAGGCATCAAAAGTAAAAGAATTAGTGCCAAGAGATCCTCGTTTGAAGATAGGAGAAGGGTTGTATGATAAGGGTAACTAGTTGAGAGATTGACATGTTGGGTTGTCTGGGTTGGGGTTGTTCAAAGTTGGATTTGGCATGAGAAATTCGCTAGCCCCACAGAATAGCATCTAGGAGTTAGATGTTGGAAAATTGGTAGTTCTACGAGTATTCATGGATATGGATCTCCTAACTCAAATTGCACATAATTATGATCCATTCACAAGGAGCATTAGGGATATAAATGGGAAATCCCTCATTGAAATCAATAATGAGGAATTCAGAAGTGCTTTTGGGCTTAATGAGTTGACCAATTTTCTGGAACCCATTAATTTCAAATCATTGGATCAAGTATATAGTGCACAGAGGAACCACCTTAGAACTGGGCCTCTTAAGGAATTCTTTGTGAAGATAGGTGGGTTGATAGTTGTAGGACCCAACACTGAAGAGCCCTTCTCATTGAGTCTATTCACCCTTAGGGCTAAGGGAGTGTATTGGTCACTTTGCCAGATTTTGGGAGAGGATGCTGAGGCAAATATGCCCAATCATTACATCCTAATGATTGCTCAGATTTTGAATCCTTCTCTTGCAGTAACCTTTGATTATGCTTCTTTTATTACTGATGTTATCCATGGAGGGTTGATAGGAATAAAGAATGGAAAGGTTGATAGGCCTTTTAGATGGTATTCACTCCACATGCATCTATTTTTATTCAAAGGTGGTGATTATTTTGCTTGTGGGATGGATCTCATAAAAGAGAAAGATGGAGAAAAGATGCCAGTGCAATTATGGAGTACAGTGTTGTCATGGGACAGAGATGATGCTAGTTTCTTAAAATTTGACAAATGTTTTGCATCAAAAATTAGGAGTCTCCTTTATTCAGAAAATCCAAGAATCCCCAAGGTTCTTTTGGAATTTATTAGACCAAAAGAATTTGTAGAAAATATAAAAATTGTCCATAATTGGGGTGATATTTACTTATACCTTGTATCCATAGTATTTAGAGTGTTTGGTTTCAGAGGCACTCCATATTTATTGCCCTATCAGGTGCCTCTCAAAGTGGGAATTGTAGAAGTCCTCAGACAAATTGGTAGTGTACAATAGGCAGAGCTGACAGATAGGGGTAAAGGGACTATTTTCCCTATGGTCACCTTAGTCCACCAATTTGTAATAACCAAGGGAGGTTGGAACTGTTTTGAGGATTTTGTCAAACCTTATCATTTTTCAACTACAATATCTAGGTGTGCTGATCTAGAAGATTTCTTCAATGGCATGTTTAGAAAGAGAGCAATATGCAGAGGTAGACCCCATCAGTTCCAATTTCCTGAAGATCTCATAAGAAATGAGTTTGATCTAGATGAGCAGGAGCTAAGGAAAAATGGGTGGCTTATAAAAAGGCCTTAGATTTTATACATTAGTTTGATGCCAGCTATGACCCATTGTCTAGCTTTTTCCCTTTTGAGGAGAAAATAAAATTCCCAATTCTTTGCTTTGAGGATGTAATGCAGACTCTGAAAGAAAAGAGAGAGATTGTGATTAAAAACAACCCTGAAAAGGCAAGAATGGTTTTAAGTAGGTCTGCCCTTACTAGAGAAATCCCTCCTGGTGACTATACATTGCAGAAGAAGTCTAATTATAGTGTGCTGATGCCTACAACAGGGGAGCACTCTACCTCCAAAGGAAAGAGGAAGATACAAGATGTTATTGAAATCCAAGAGAGCCCAAAGAAGTAGAGAGTAGGAAAAGAAGTATAATCTGATACACCCTTGTACTCTCCATCCCAATCACCTATTCACATAGGAGATGAATAGGCAGTTGCTGATTAGTTGATACAATTAGGTAGCCTAGGAGAAATAGCTTACACATATGATGAAGTGGAGGAAGGAATGTCAGAAGAGCCCCCTGCTGCTGAGATGAACATCACTACCAATGAGTTTAAGGGCCAGGAGTGGGATCCTGAGATCAAGCAGGCCAGTGATGACTTCTTGGCTAACAATAACTTTGTTACATCAGAAGCATTCATGCAATTTGTGTGGAAGCAAAATATTGATAAATAGAATGCAAGATGTGAGAAGAGAAAAGGTGAGTAGCCTCACAAAGATCCAGCTCTAATGGAGGAGGAAATAAAGCAAGAAATGATAGATGAGTTTAAGACCATCAGTCCTAAGCAAGGAAGAGATATGGTGGCACAAGTTGGAGTACTCATTCTCCCTGAGTGGGACATAGCAAATGCCTTGGTATTGGAGGTAGTGAGAAAAGAAACTAAAGCCATGGAGGGGATCACTTTTAGCAAAGACAATGCTACATTGGTCATGTGGTCCCTCAAGAGAGATGAGAATAAGAGAAGGACACCCCAGGGTCAAGTTACCTTGGTGGAATGATAGTGAAGAGAGTGCAGAACATAGGGGTGGTGGAAGCTGCTAGCACTATGCTAGAAACTACAAAATTTAGTGTTGTAGTAGCAAAAAGGGAGGCTAAGAAAAAGGAAGACCTCCAGGTTAAGCTGGAGGCAATTTTGAAAGCATATAACAATGCTAAGTAAGTGGTAAGGGGTAAAGATAGCATCATTGCTAAGCTGCAAAGCCAGTTGACAGGACAGTACCATCAAGGTGACTCTACAACACTGATGATCTCCTCTTCTCCTACAAGACCTCCACCTACCAGCCCCATCATTGAGTTCCCACCATCTCCAGCACCTTCTAGCCCATAAATGGTTGAGATTACTCCCCAAGAATTGGAGAATTTAAAACAGGCTCAAGCCTTGTATGCAAAGAAGTATGAAGAAAGAGTAAAGGCTACCATTTCAAGTTTTGCAGATACCATGAGTGCCTCACTGTTATATAACAACATGAGCAAGATTTTGGATATGTGGAATGAGATTAATGGAGATAAGGCCATTTTAATGCCTATTTTTGATAAGTGGAGTCCTAGAGAGAAGAATTTGGAGCTTATTTGTGTATCTTATGATGAACCATAGGCCGATCCTATCATCCAATCCACTTGTGATACCACCAAGGATCTAGTAAAATTTGCAGAAGGGATAGACAATGCTGACAGGAAGATCAACTTGTACAAGAAGGAGTACATTGATCAGGTTTTTGAATTGCTCCCAGGAGTTTTTGTCAGCCCAGATCAACTGAAGGACAAACAAGTGTGGCTTAAGGAATTAGAGGCCAAATTGTTAGCCAAAATAAAAGGGATTTTTGACTTAGATGATGCTTCCTTTTTTGTTGTAACAATTTAGGAGATAGAGAAAATCAAATCTCATCATGGTTTTCTCAATTCGGAGGTCAACAAGATGAGGAATTCATGAAAAAGGTTAAACAAGGCTAAAGAAAAAGTGATTAATTTCACATGGCCAACTGATGATGTGTACAATGAGTGGACAAGAAAATATGCCATCCAGGATGTAGAGCAGTTAGAGGGTGCTCCTGAACAGTTAGAAGAGGTTGTAACTGGACAGCAAGTAGAAGAAGCTGTGGAGGTTGAAAAGGACTTGTAACTTTTTTTGTACAAGATTTTTGTAACTTCTTCTTGGGAAGAAATGATTGTAACAAATTCTCCTAGGAAAGTCCGAAGCTATGTGCATCCATATTGTCATAAATGGATACTAGGACTAGTGAAAAGATGATCACAAAAAGAATTGTAAGAAAATGCTATAGAAATTTATCTGAGCTTTTCTAAGTTTAATGGAGAATATTCAAAAGTTTTTGTAATGCTTTCTTGAAGATAATATCAATATACAGACCATCGGTTTTGAGTAAAACTTTGTGTCATCTTCAAATGTGTTTGCAATTGTTTACTGTTTCATTCTGAATAATCCAGGGTTATTTTGTTTGAATAGGGGTTGTAAGGCAACTTTCAATAGATGTGTTTGCTAGCTTTTCTCTTTAGGAGGGAAATTAAATATGCGGGGATCACTTCTACTAGTAAATTCTTTGTGAGATGTTTGAATCTTGATGAGCATAGTTTAATGTGGTGTGCATAAATTCTTATATGTGTCAAGCATATATAGGGATCTATAGAAGCCAAACTAATGGGATATGTATATATATATTTGACTGTGGGAGTATTGTTTAAACTTAGATGACTCTGTGACCTTGGATAAGGCATTGGTATAGATCAAGGTTGTCTATTACATGTTTTGTAGGTCAAATACTGAATATGAGTACAATTTTCATTCCTTTGTTTCAGTTAGTTTTAAGGTGATTAGATCCACTAGTTTGCTATGGATTTATCTTTTAAAGTGTGAATTTAGTTCACAAAGGTATACCTGCCTGGACTCTGAGTAGGTCTGAAGTGTAGAAGGTTAAATCAAACCTTTTCATATGTTGTCCTAAGAGTTTCCTTCCCATTAATATCTCTTCTGCATAGAGTTATCATATTATTATAAGAATATTGATGTGAATCAGATTTTGAAGACAACACCTCCTAGGCATCACCACATTATAGCCCGATTTCTTGTACATTACATAGTCTCTAGGTGGAATGATCTTAGCAAAAATGGGTTTAGTCAAGATGAGATTGGCCTTTTCAGGTTCTACCATTATTACTGCATCCTTTTTCTCATTCAAAGTTTGCATGGCATCCTCAAAATAATCTATCAAAAATTTTATCTTTTCCCCAAATGGGTGGAAACTCTTCAATGGATCATAGTTTTTATCAAAATGTTGGACAAAGTCAAGAGTTTTCTTAAATACTAACCATTTTTCTTTTCTCACCTCTTGCTCTACTAGATTAAACTCATTTCTTATTAAGTCTCCAAGAAAGTGGAATTGATGAACTTTGGCCCCACACCTGACCTTCTTTCTAAACATACCATTGAAGAAATCTTCAGGATCAACAAACCTTACAACTGTTGTTGGCAATCTGTAAGGCTTGAAGAACTTATCAATCTACAACCAACCCCCTTTAGTAATAACAAATTGGTGCGCCATGGTAATGGTTGGAAAAATTGTTCCTCTGCCCTTATTTGTCAATTTTGCTTTCTGCAGACCCCCAATCTCTCTTATGATCTCAACAATACCTATTTTCAAGGGGACCTAATAAGGGAGAAAGTAAGGAGTTCCTTAAAATACATATACCCTAAAAATAGTAGAAGTAGGATATATAATTATATCACCCCAATTATGCACGATTTTAATGTCCTCTACAAACTCCTTGGGTCTAATGAATTCAAGGAGAACTTTTGCAATCCTGGGGTTCTCTTGACATAGAAGAACTCTTAGCTTTGATACAAAACATCTGTTAAACTTCAAATAACTAGCATCTTCTCTATCCTAAGATAGATCTGCACTCTATAATTGCACAGGCATGTCTTCACCATCATTTACTCTCAATAGGCCCATATCCTTTGCAAAATATTCTGCACCCTTGAACAAGAACATGTGCATTAACATAGAATATCATCCAAAAGGTCTATCCACTTTGGCATTATTTATTTTGATCAAACCCTCATGGATCAGATTTGCAAGATAGGGTGCAAAGTCATAAGCTATTGCTATAGATGGGTTAAGAATTTGTGCTATCATGAGCATGTAGTGAGTAGGCATAGCATTTTTTTCATCTCCAAAAATCTAACATAGAGACCAATATACTCCTTTAGCCCTCAAAGTGAAGAAATTCATAGGGAAAGGTTCAACTGTACTAGGCCCTACCAATGTTATCCCTCCTATCTTTGCAAACAATTCCCTCATGGGTCCACTTCTAAGATGGTCCTTATGAGCATCATAAACCTTCTTTAGCATTTCAAAATCAATAGGCTCTAAAAAACTTGAGGATTCATTTAGCAGGAATACCTTTCTAACCTCATCGGTTGTAATTTCAATCAGAGGGCCTCCACTTATATTCCTTACAATCCTGGTGATAGGGTCATAGTTCTTCACAATTCAGGTCAGTAAGTCAATATCCATAAAGACTCCAGGGACCACCAATTTCCCTACATCTAATTCCCATAAGTTATTTGTAGGAGCAGGTGCATTTTGTTGACTAAACCTTACTATCCAGGGATCTCTTATCGAACATCCTTTGTCATACAAACCATCACCAATCTGAAGGTGAGAAGACTTGGGCACAAGTTCCTTTATTTTGGCAGCACTATTTGTGGACTGAACCAATTATTCCAAAAAGTCATTGTAGATAGCCCATTACTGATAGTCTACTTTTCCTTTAAATTCCCATCGTGGTGCCATTTTCATAATCTAAGATTTATCTTCAACTTCTACTTAAACAACCCTTTAGAATTTCTAGAACCAGACAATATCAACACAAGCAAAATTTGCAAATCATAGTCAGATAACAACTTACTTGTCACTGAAGAACTCACAGAAGTTGCACACTTTGTCTCTGCTAACCTTCATGAAAGTCTTTTACAATTACAATCTCAAAACAAAGTTTTATGAAGCAACCTCAGCAGCAAATAAACATTAATTACCATCAATGGAGCCACACACTTTGCAATTAATTCATTTGAATTTCAAAATTTCCACTCCAACGGACCAAAAGGGTTTCTTTAGTATGCTTTTCCCTTTAGTCGCTGATCTGTGAAGAGTAAAAGGACTTGCAACTCTTCATCGCAGTCTAGCAACAACTATTAGATCACACATATTTAGCACACGCTTTAACCACATAAGCTTTTGAAGAGGGCCCACCATTCTTCATCCACTTGCCTTTTGTCGCTAAGTCGTAGTGGGTAAAAGGACTTGCATCTTCCCATCATGGTCTCATGACCACCATTGATTTTCTTTGGACCTGACCATAGTTTAAAACACCTTAGTTGCTCATACTAGTTGGACCCACCCATTAGTCGCTAATCCATGAAGAGTAAAGGACTCACAACTCTTCATCACGGTCTAGTGACAACTGTCAGATCAAATCCTTGTCCCTTGATCTTTAAGATCCCTTTATCACTTAACTACCACTGCTGGATCTCTGACCGACTCTGCTACTAGCGGCTTGTTGCTAAGTTGTGATGGGTATTCAACGTGCAACTTCCTATCGTGGTATCATGATAACCGTTAGGTTAAATAAGACTTCATCGACCTTTATGAACCTGATGCTATTCTCCCTCCTATATAGGGAGGGAGGATAGCATAATAATAAATTTAAGCAATTTTTTTGAACCTACCAGCTCGATTTGGTTACCCCAGCCAACAAACATGCGTGAGCCATTTCACGGATTAAATATCCAGATAATTCAAAGTCTCTATAATTGGCTCTGGGTCTTCCAGTCTTCAAACAACGTCGACGAAGATGTGTAGGTGCACTATTACATGGTAGAGATTGTAATTTTCTATAAATATCGAATTTATCATCCAGTGATTAGACTTCGCTCATTTCTTTTTTCAAAGATTGGTGAAGCAAATTATATTTCCTTTCCAATCTTTGTTTCTTTTTCTCTCTTTGAATGAGACTTTTTCTTGCCATAATGATTCAGCTAGTTTATATAAATAATAGAGATTAAATTTGAGATGGAGAAGTATTATGTGGATTACTCTTTCTTTTTATGCATAGAGATTAGATAGAAAATCTAAATATTAGAATAAAATGAAAAATAATTAACCGAATTTGCCTGATGTAGAGGTGTCGGTGCGAGGCATGCATTGTCCCTAGGGGAATATGCACTTCGATGCCCCAGAAGCCTCTAATACTCTAAGCCAATCGAAATGAATCATAGTAACACTTGGAGGAATGATTGGAACCAACCAGGGAGCTGTGTAATGCCCACTACGTTTGTTGGTGGAACCCATGATGATTGATGGGAACCTCACACACTTGATATCAATATTTGAGCAGTCGGAAAACAAGAGCCTGATCCCAGTTGGGAGGAGCCGAGTGTGGGCATCGTATACATGTAGTGTCGTAGGAGTGAGCAATGGTACGAGTTTACCAGGGCAGAGGGAGGCTAATGCAATGGTGAGGGAAACAACCCCTCCAATATCTACTGGAATCACAGGGAACCTGTTCTGTGTGTTACAGGGACCAACCCACTAGTTAATGAATGAATCGATAGCAATCGATGCATACATTAAGAAACATACTTAGGACTTTAAGGAAAATTTAAAGTGTTCCAATCTTAATGAAATAAAACCCGCCTAAGCCTAAAACTCAAATGGCCCCTTTTTAACGACGTAGAGACCCTTTCGGTTAAGTGGAGAAAAAGGAAAAGGACAAAAACATTTTTTTTAGAGACTATAAGACATAAAGGCTTTTTATCAAATGTTTTCAGGATTATTAAACTCAAAACCCTTAGAAACCATGGACCTGCAGACAAGGAACAGTCTGAAAAATTGTGGAAAAATTTAAGAATATCAGGAATATTTCAACACCATCAAAAATACTGATAACAATATGCATGTGTATGTATATTTATATGTATACATGCACGTGAGTCTGTGTGTGGGTGTGTGTGTAGGTGTAGGTGTATGTGTCTATTTATTTTTATAAGTAGGAGGATTTTTTTTTTTATATGTAGTGTATTTATTATCATTTTTTATAGTTTATATGTAGGGGTAATGAGAAAATGATTTCTTTTTTTAGTTTAATAGGTTTATGTGCATATTTTTTAAAAACATGTTTATAATGTTTTGATTTTAATTTTTTTTCAAAAAATCAATAAAATACAAAATAAAATTTTTTTAACAATAAATATATTAATTTTTTAAATTATAAATACAAAACAAAAAAAAATGAACCTACTTGGAAAACTAGGGGATGGGAATAAGCTCCTTAGGTAGTCTGGCTGAACTCACAAAGCTCCTAAAGGTGCAAATGACGGGGTTGGCCAAATTTTTGGTTTATAAATCCAATAGAATGGGTTGGACAAGGTATGTGGGTCCTTATCTAGGCATGATAGAGCTAATGTTGTTTGACCTCTTGGCACCGGGTTTAGAATGAAAGAGAGAGTTAATACATTCATGGGAGAAGATCTTAATGATTAAGATTGATAAAATAGATAGAGGATGTAACAATAGAAGTTGTAGAAGAATTGAAGAAGATTGTGTCTTCCCCTACAAAGAAAACGAATAATGATACTGGTCTAGTGAAGATTGGAATGGGTGTTCCCTATGTTGGTAATATCAAACATGATTTGGAGAAGAAGATAGATGAGTAGAGAGATGGTGATATAGGTCAAACAATAAAATGGAAATAGACAAGGATGTGGAAACATTTGTAGAGAAGACTTTAGAAAAGGAGAAAATTTTAGAGAAGGAGAAGAGTCCAGAGAAGGAATGCGTAAAGGACAAGGTGATTGAACAAAAGAAGAATGTTGAGCCTTGTGGAGAGCCTTTTGGACCTTCCAGATACTTTGTACCAAACTTGTTAAATCTATAATTGCAGTTTGAACTAGTGATTACCTCTGAGGTACTTCACGTACCTATGTCTAAAGGTCAGATGGACCTTAACCAGTTGTCTTCTTTTCATATGCTTCATATGGGCAATATACTTCACAATTATGCTTACATGATGTTCATTAAGTCACAAATAAATGGTACATAATCTATTGATAATGTGGTGAAATTTCTTCATGAAGGACTTACAAAAGTAGTTTTGGATAAGACTTTGTCAAATTTAGAGCAACTACTATTGTTGCTTAATGGATTTTAGGAACATGCTTCCAAATTGAAAGTCCTTATTTTGAATTATGTAAAGAAGAAGGTGGAAGAGAAAACACTAGAATATATAATTAATAGATGTGAAACATCACATATCAGGCTACACGAAAGCATAAAAGTTTTTGAGAAGGGTGTAAAGGATGTAATGGCAACATATCAATTTAGTCACTAATGGCCTAGATCTAATAAAGATATTAATGGTCAGATAGATATTATAGAATCATAGAATGTATAGCTATCCAATTCAATAGACTTGAAGAAATATGTGAATGGAAATGGGATGATTCAAATAGAGAACTTGTACTTGTAGTTGAATCTAATGATGATCAAAAGAAAAAACTCAAGAAGCAATTTGATCATCTAAGTGATGTTATAGACTTTCAACTCACTAACATGGTGAGACTCCTTGAAGACTCTCAAAATTTAGATTAGGTAGTGAAGGTTTTGGATAATTGTGAGGCAGAGGAACTTCTTTTGAATATTAAAAGTCAATGCAATTTTTTGGCCTCTATAGGATATTATTAGAAGACATAATGGACTCAACTCAAGTTTATTCACAAGGGAATCATGCCTCTAGCTATGCAAAGTGCTTAGTTTTTAATGGTAATACAATTTGCATTGTAGTAGAGACATATGTAGATAAGTAGAAGATTGTTGGAGAGCAATTTTAATTTTTCAGTTTTGTTCATACCCTAAGGGGGAGTTTATATACACAGGGAAGAAAATTTATAGAGATGGATAAGTGTTGTAGATTGAGTTTGTATAGTGATGCAAAGACATCCTTTGTCTTTTCTATCAAAGGGGGAGAGATATACTCGCGTTTTGGAGGTATCACAAGTGTTGCCATCAATGAAAAAGAGGGAGATTGTTGCAAATATGATTTTGTCTTATCATTGATGTCAAAATTGTTATCACTTATTTCAACCAAGGTCCAAAAGTATGTGATTATTGGGGCTATATTTGTTGGCATATTGGCATAATTGATGAAGATGAGGATGTACTGGTAAAGGATGTTGATGATATATTGATGGATTGTTGGTGATGATATATTGATGGACTATTGGTGATGATATAATTATGATATGATGCTTTATGATCAGTTATTTGTGTTTGGTATATCGTCTAAGTTATCTAAGTATGCCTAACTGGTAATGAATTGAGTTGGATAGTAAAATTACTAAGTTGCAATAATCCAGTAAGCAGTAACAATGAAGGAGATGATTGCGGTAGAGATCCATGTTGAGTTAAGCATTACAATTTGCAATGTATTCTTATAACATTATAATGAGTCTATGACTGGAATCACATCATGTTTGGAGAACCAGAAGTCATGTTTGTAATTGACTATTGTTTAATCAGCGTAGGGTTTGAGAACCAGTGTCAAGATCTTTAACCGGTGATGTTTTATGGTTTGGTGGTGAATCTTATCATGTTGATAAGTTAGTGATGATGTTTCATATATAGTGTGTGATGATAAGATTGCATTTAAGTATGTATGAGGAGTGAATTTCTTGGGAAATAGTGAAGTGCTTAGCAAAATGTGATAAGGGTTTGACAACTTATCAAATCGATGTGCAGTGATGTGTTATGATCATTCAACAACTGTAATTGTCTTGAAATGTGTGGTAATGATCTGATATGATCTATAATGTAAATTCAATGTATTTTGAATGTTGTTAGGGCTATGTAACTGACCTAGTTGAAAAGTGTATTTACGTTGAGTTTGAGAAGGTTTAGTGTGTCAATGATCAGAGAAGGAGAGTGTGCCAAACTAGATTGAGATGTCGACAAGTGTGAATCAGATTGGAGCTGAAATAGATTTGTACTAGCAAGCAGAGAGTGCATTGATCATATCATTTACCTATTGTTTCCTAACAATTGCAGCGGTATTAAAATCCCTTAACCGGGTAGGTCCTAACAGGCCTAATCTTGTAAATCCCTTCACCAAGTAGCTCATTAATTTGGGTATAAATCCTTTAGCAAGGTTACTCCTAATAGGGTAGAGCTCCTAACATAGCTGAGGTTAAAATCCCTTCACCGGGTGACTCCTAATAGGGTTTTCTCTTAACTGTGGATTATTTTAAAGCTCCTAACTGAGCTAGGCCTTTAATAGGGAGCATTCGAAAAGAGTGAAAATTTTTTGGGTACAAATTCCCATCATGGTTTTTCCCATTTGGGTTTCCACATGAAAAATCTTTGTGTTCATGTTGTAGATGGATTGTTGAGTTATTCATTTGATGTCTTTACTATGTTTTCTTAATGATGAACACTTAAGTAGCTACTGGTAATAGTTTGGTAAATCTAGTTTGAAGACTATTTTATTAGCTATCGGTACTGGTTATGAACTATTTTTGAGAAGTATTTTCAGATTAGTGAAAGATTGTAGCTTATTTCTATTACTGATTCACCCCCGGCTCAGTAATAACCGGATCCTCACAATAGCAATATTAGGATTATTTTCATGTGTTCATATTGACATATGGAAATTGACAATAATGATTATAAATAGTATATCTAGTTGACCCATGTCTATTACAAATCATTAAAGATGTATTCAGATGCCTACAACAGATTTTGGCTAAGTGCAACTATTTTGATGCATAGTCTATCAAATTGGGTTTAGTATTCTAGTTCGCCTTTTTTTGCATTGATTCATATTTAATTATGGGTATAGTATGATTTTGGTGGATGCAAAATAATATTATATCTAAGTTTTTACTTTCCTATTTGATCACAATTGATTTGGTGATGGTTTGAGTATCGATCATGTAGTGATAATGTACCTGTTTGTAGGAATGTTTTATATTCCTTTGTCTTGTGATATTTTTTGTGTTTCATTTCTTTAATATAGTATTATTAGTTTTATGATTATAAGTTGTTTAATGGAAGGTTTTGTGGAGGTTTGCATCATATTTTGATTATGTTTGTGATGCAGAGGGTATGGGATGTTCAATCACTTTCTTTGGTTTTTTCTTAATAAGGGTCTCCACTAGGTGTCACCCAATGGACCAATATCCTTAACCTTCCCAAGGTTATTGGAGCCTTCCCTAGATCCTTCCCAAGGACCCCTCCACTTAGGACAACTCACAATTGACATGGAGTCTCCTACCCCTTAGGTTCCAACCCTTCGACCAAAGACACCTAACAACCCCACACCCCAAGCAATAGGATCTTTACTCACAAGGTGGAATTTGGCCTATGTGAATGTTTACATGTGTTATATGGCATTTGCATAGATATTGACCCCTTAGATGGGTGTTTATTATCCTTTTGTAATATTTCCCCTTTTAGACCTAGGAAGTAGGGCTACAAGCAATTAGCCCTCCATTCTTAGTTTTCTTGATTTGTATCACAACATACCCAAACAACCCCTTGAATAAATTTGATATTTGGATACCTTTTGGTCCTTCTATAGGATTCCAAACTTCTACATCTGGGTTTTGAGTATGGATGGTCAAACCCTATAGACCCTATTTTGCCTCTTCTAGCTGATATTGGGGTTTAGGCTATCAAAAGATTCACATGTCATAAAGGAATGTAATAATGAAACTTTTCAATGGTATACACCTACCCAAAGGTCCATCTCATGCCTAGTTTGACCATCCACCAATCTACTATTCATGGTTTCTACCTTCTTTTCCTACTACTCAGGCTTGCCACATGACCGATGTCAAGCCTAGGGCATCATCTTAGGAAAGTCAATTAACACTTCCTATACTTAGAACCACCATGAATAGTTAATATACATGTCAAATAAACATACTCCTAGGTTTTAGATTGATCTCATTAAGAGATGTTGGTTTGTGCCCCTATTAGCATTCAAACCCTTGGTTTAAGGATTTTACCAGACCAGTGAGATTGAAAATTCTCTTTCGTTCAAGCCTGAATGTTTCAAGGCCTTAAATCAACTCTAGATGATTGATAAACCTCTTCTAAAAATTTTTAAATTCTCAATTCATGCCCACCAATCATTAGGAATCATGCAAGGACTGGAATTCAAGGAAAATGCAAAAAAACTCAGTAACCATTTTGTTTGAAGATAAAGATTTCATTCAAAATTACTTCTACAACTTCACCAACTGGAAGGAATCATTCCTTTAGGCTTATATCATGCCAAGGAATTCCTCCAGCTACCTCAACACATGGAAGCATCCAACCAACCGTTTGAGTAACCATATTTTGAAAATGTTGCAAAAAAAGTTGCTTGACAACAATTGCAACTTTTGCAACTTTTTACAAATTGATCCTGCCTTCACACCAAAGGTCAAGAATGAACATACTACACATTGTAGACCTCTAAACAAAAAAAATACCTATAGAATTCCCATACAAGGCCTTTGACCAAGTTGACACACTTTTTGGCCTTAGTGCTTATTACATTGCCTAGGCCTAATCAATAGGCCTTCAAACACACACATTGCACCTTATATTCCTAAGCATAAACATGAATCAAAATGATGTAGACACATTCAAAAATGAAGTAGACATGTGTCCTGGTGCTCCTACACCATACTCCCCTAGACAAGAAAACTCAAGTCCTTTGAGTTGCCAACCGGTTGATTGTAGTTTCATGCTTGAGGATATCACTTTCACTCATCCAAGTAGCTTCAGATTCAAGAAGTCCCTTCCATTTGACTATATATTCTTTGTACACACCTTTCCTTGTTTGTTTGATCACCTTGGAGTCAAGAATGCACTCCAACTCCAAAGGCTTGCTAGGTGGTAGATCCTTCATCCATCCTACATCCTCTTCCTCAAGAGATGAATCGGGTGCTACATCTGTCAAGGATCCTTTGAAAGCTATCAAATCACATACATTGAAGATGAGAGATATTCCCAAGTCTCCTAGAAGTTCAACTTCATATGCATTGTTGCCCAATTTATGAACCACCCCGAGGGGGCCTATCTTCTTCATGAGTAGTTTAGAAGTTTGGCCTTTAGGTAACCTTTCTTTCCTTAGATAAGCCATCACTAAATGCCCTACTTTGAACTAAAAATCTCTCCTTTTAACATCTGCTCTGAATTTATATTTATCAACACTTTGTTGAAGTGAAGCTTTAACTTGTTCATGAACCTCCTTCATTATGACAACAAAATCTTCTCCTTGGGCACTTCTCTTATCGATGCCTCCAAGATCTCTGAGCTCAATTATACCTCTGAGATGTAGACCACACATAACCTCAAATGGAATTCTCCCTATTCTCCTATTGATTGAATCATTGTATGCATATTCAGCTTGTCCAATCACTAAATCCCAACTTTGTCCATGATGCTTGGTAAGGCATCTAAGGAGATTGCCAAGGGACCTATTAACCACTCCAGTTTGTCCATAAGTCAGAGGATGGTATGTCAATGAAAATGACAAATTGGTACCTAATTAATTCCAGAGAGTTCTCCAACAATGACTAACAAACTTGGAGTCTCTATTAGTGACAATAGTGAGAGGCAATCCATGGATCCTTAAAACTTCTTTGAAAAACATACCTGCAATATGGGATGCATCATTTATGCATTTAGATGGAACAAAATGAGCCATCTTGTTGAGCCTATCAACATTTACAAAAACACTATCAAACCCCCTAGGATTTTTGGGCAATACAAGTACGAAATCCATACTAAGGCTTTCCCAAGGCCTAGTAGGAATCGGTAAAGGCTGATAAAAACTAGCATTGGTTGAAACACCTTTTGTGCTCTAACAAATAGGACAATGCTCCACAAATATTCTTACCTTTTCCTACATCTTAGGCCAAAAATAAAACCTTGATACCTGCTCAAAGGTTTCGTCCAAACCAAAATGACCTCCAAGACTGCCATTGTGTTTCTCTCTAATAATATTCTCCCTCATAGAACATTGAGGAATGCATAATTGATGCCCCTTGAAGAGAAACCCATCCTGCAACATAAAATCAAAAAAATCAACATGAAAAGAGTCAACAAACTTAGTACATACATCATATGAATCTTTGAAATCATGATCCTCCTTATACATGGCCTTTAGAGAATCAACACTAACACTTTGCAATTGAATTTCTTGAATAGTAAGGGTTCTCCTACTCAAATCATCTGCAACCTTATTAGTCACACCCTTCTTGTGCTTGATAGTGAAGGTGTAAGGCTGGAGTTGTTCAACCCACTTGATGTGCCTTTGGTTAAACTTCTCTTGCCCATTTATAAAAATCAATGCATGGTCATCAGTATAAACAATAAACTCTTTTGGAAGAAGGTAATGGTGCCACTTTTTGAGTGTTTGCACCATAGCATAAAGCTCCAAATCATAGGTTGAATAACTCTACTTATCCTCATTCAACTTCTCTAAAAATAATGCCACCATATGTCCTTCTTGACTAAGGATTGCCCCTTTTGCCCCCTTGCTTGCATCACATTCAACTGTAAAAAGTTGATCAATACTAGGGAGTCTCGAGGTGGGAAGCTCTAAAACCTTCCTCTTCAAAATCTTAAATCTTTGGGCTGCTTTCTCTATCCACTCAAACTTGTATTTGATTCTTCATTTTATAGTGTGAAGGATGGGAGCACAAATATGACTAAAACCCTTGATGAACTTCCTATTAACAGTAGCCAATCCATGAAAAATCCTAACATCACCTACTATCCTAGGTGTAGGCCAATTTATAATAGCATCAACCTTAGAAAGATCCATTTTCAAACATCCATTTGAAACTACAAAGCCAAGATACACCAACTCAAATTTTATGAATTCACACTTATCTAGATTGAATAACAAATTTCTCCTCATGAAGCTTCCTCAAAACCTGATACAAATTCTTCAAATGCTCCTCCTTGGACCTACAAAACACCAAGATATCATCAAGATAAACAATAACAAACTTTCCAATAAATTCTACCACTACCTCATTCATGAGGCGCATAAAAGTACTAGGTGCATTTGTGAAGCCAAATGACATCACCATCCACTCATATAAACCCTCATTTGTTTTGAAGGTGGTCTTCCACTCATCACCAGGTCTTATTCTGATCTGATGGTAACCTAACTTCAAATCAATCTTTAAAAAGTAGCATGACCCTCCAAGATAGTCCATGAGGTCTTCAATCCTAGGCTTAGGAAATCTATACCTAATTGTGATCTTGTTGATGGCTCTAGAACCAGTGCACATCCTCCATGTTCTATCATTTTCTGGTGTCAAGATAGTAGGTACAACACATGGGCTCAAACTCTTCCTGATCAACCCCTTATCCAAAATATTTGGCACTTGTCTTGCTATCTCCTCATTCTGATTAGGAGTCATCTTGTAGGTAGCTTTATTTGGCAAGGTCACATCGGGTATCAAATCAATTTGATGACTGATTTCTCTAATGGGAGGTAGATTATCAGGCATGTCTTTGGCCACAACTCCCTTGTATCTATCCAACATGGTTTTCACTTCCCTAGGAATCTCTACTTTCTCACCATTCCCTTGCTTGGACTCATCTTTTGGGTGTAAGACTAAAGAATAGCCTTGGGTCTCTTCTTGTTTGAGGACTTCCAAAAACTCTTTTCCACTAAGCAACATGACAAGTGGAGTAACAATATTCTCTTCCCCTTGATTAGGTAAAGGGTCCATCCTAAACTGCCTACCATTCTTGGTAATGACATACATATTTTTCTCACCATCATGTTGTGCTTTGACATCATACTGCCAAGGACAACCTAATAATAGGTAACAAGCATCCATAGGAAGGATATCACACAAGATCCTATCCTTATAATCCCCCATTTCAAACTCTACCCAAGTTTTTTCATCTAATACTACATGTTGTCCCTTATTAAGCCATGATACCTTATAAGGACTCACATGAGGCAACCTCTTTAGGTTTAAGTTTTCTACCATTTCTAAAGCAACAATATTCTCTATGGATCTAGAATCAACAATCACTTTTAAAACCTTACCATGAGACTTACAAGTAGTTTTAAAGAGGGATTTTCTTTGTGGGGGATCTTTGCATTGGGGTACCTTCAACAACATTCTCCTTATCATAAGGCTTTCTCCATCTAAAGTAGGACCTAGATTTCCCATGGGTGAATTGACACTTTTTCCATCATCTTCTTACACAAGTTGAGTTCTTCTTTCTGGTCCATGTGAACTAGAATATTTCTCTAGGAATCTGCTCATAGCATGACCCACTTGGTTGCAATTATAACACTTACCAGTGAAAACACCAAGTCCTCTACCTTGGTTACCTTTCCTACCCCTACCAAAAGGTCTTCTTCCTCCTCTAAAGCCTCCATTCTTATTATTGAACTCTCCATTGGACTCTTGTTGATTAGAGTCACCATTTCTAAAAGGATTATTCCTTCCTCCAAAGCCACCTCTACCTCTAAAATTTCTACCAACTCTTCTTCTATTATTTTGTTCTCCTCTCCTTCTGATCTTATCTTCCACCCTCAATGCCAATTGAAAGCATTTGTGCATAGTGTCTAGAGATATGATGTTGATCTCATCTTGAATGTTTTGTCTTAACCCATTTAGGTATCTAGCCACCTTCTCCACCTCTTCTTCATGCTCATTGGACCCAAGACTTAACTTGTGAAATTCTTCAGTATATGCATTCACATGCAACTCCCTATGTCTAAGGTTTTGCAACTTCTTATACATCTGAACCTCATAGTCTACTAGTAGGAATTGGTCTTTAATTTTGTTCTTCATCCTCTCCCAATAGGATATCTTCTTCTTCCCTATGTTTAGTCTTTCTTCTTGTAGCACTGTCCACCACAACAAGGAAGACCCTTTGAGTCTAGAATTTTTCAAACTCACTCTTTTCTCCTCTGTTAATGATTATTGAGTTCTTCTATCCATTCAAGAACTTCTTCTCCATTCAAGCTACCGCTATAGATAGGTAGACTTTCCACATTATCCCTGTTTACTGATTTTAGGGCATCTAAAAACATATTTTGATCAGGTGACATATTTTGAGGAATGGCCTCCTACTCTTCACTCTCTTCTTTTGATTCATCATCACACATTCTATCCTTTCCCTTGGACTGTTTGGTCTCTTTGAGTTTCTCTTCTAGCAATTCCTCTACCATCTTCTTGATGGCCTCTGGGTTCAACACCTTACGAGGTATTGTATCAGCCTCTTCTCCCAATTCTAAGTTTGACATACACTATTCCACCCTTAGCTCTGATACCAATATGATGCAAAGGGTATGGGATGTTCAATCACTTTCTTTGGTTTTTGTTTAATAAGGGTCTCCACTAGGTGTCACCCAATGGACCAATTTCCTTAACCTTCCCAAGGTTATTAGAACCTGCCCTAGATACTTCCTAAGGACCCCTCCACTCAAGACAACTCATAATTGACAAGGAGTCTCCTACCCCTTAGGTTACAACCCTTCGACCAAAGACACCTAACAACCCCACACCCCAAGCAATAGGATCTTTACTCACAAGGTGGAATTTGGCCTATGTGAATGTTTGCACATGTGTTATATGTAATTTGCATAGATCTTGACCCCTCAGATGGGTGTTTATTAGCCTTTTGTATCATTTCCCCTTTTAGACCTATGAAGTAGGGCTACAAGCAATTAGCCCTCCATTCTTAGTTTTCTTGATTTTTCTCACAACCTACCTGAAAACCCCCTTAAATAAATTTGATATTTGGATACCCTTTTGGGTCTTCTATGAGATTCCAAACTTCTGCATTTGGGTTTTGAGTACGGCTAGTCTAACCCTACTAACCCTATTTTGCCTCTTCTAGCCGGTATTGGGGTTTAGGCTCTCAAAAGCTTCCCAAGTCATAAATTAATGAAATAATGACACTTGTCAAGGGTCTACACCTACCTAAAGGTCCTTCTCATGCCTAGTTTGACCATCCACCAATCTATTTTTTAGGGTTTCTACCTTCTTTTCCTACTGCTCAGGCTTGCCACATGACTGATGTCAAGACTAAGGCATCATCTTAGGAAAGTAAATTGACACTTCATGTCCTCACAACCACTAGGAATGGTTAATATGCATTCCAAATCAACATACTCTCAGGTTTCAGATTGATCCCATTGAGAGATGTTGATTTGTGCCCCTATTAGCATTCAAACCCTTGGTTTAAGGGTTTTACCAAACCAATGAGATTACAAATTCTCTTTCTTTCAAGCTTGAATGTTTCAAGGCCTCAAATAAACTCTAGATGATTGGTAAACCTGTGCTACAACTTTTCAAATTCTTAATTCATTCTCACCAATCGTTAGGAATCATGCAAGGACTGGAATTCAAGGAAAATGCAGAAAAACTCAGTAACCATTTTGTTTGAAGACAAATATTTCATTCAAAATTACTTCTCCAAATTCACCAACTAGAAGGCATCATTCCTCCAAGATTATATCATGTTAGGGAACTCCTCCAATTTCCTCAATGCATACAAGTAACCAACCATCCATTGGAGTAACCACATTTTGAAAATGTTGCAATAAAAGTTGCTTGACAACAATTGCAACTTTTGACAACTTTCAAAAATTGATCTTGCCTTCACAACAAAGCTCAAGAATTAATATACTACACATTGTAGATCCCTAAACAAAAGAAATACCTATAGAATGACCATACAAGGCCTTTGACCAATTTGACACACTTTGGGGCGTTAGTGCTTATTACATTGCCTAGGCCTAATCAATAGGCCTTCAAACACACATATTGCACCTTCTATTCCTAAGCATAAATATGAATCAAAATTATGTAGAGACATGCCAAAATGAAGTAGACACATGTCCTAGTGCTCCTACACCAGTTTGATTAGGATTATTGGTTCTATCTTGTAGAGCTGACTTGAGTGTTTTGGTCCTTGTGGTAGCATGTAGAGTTAAATGTGATGATTTGGGAGTGTTTGGAAGGTGTAAAAAATGGTTTGATGCTTAAAACATCTTGTTTCCCATCCACATTTCTTTGGAGAAATTATTTGGGGTTGGCTGTTTATACTCTACACATTACATCTAATTAGGCTTACCTAATTGATATATCTCCTTTGTGTAGATGATATATAAAGGATGAGATATTTTGGAGGATTGTAAGAGTGGAATGAGAAGTTTTGAATTATGTGTGGTGTAAGTGTGAAGGTATGCAATTACAGGTTAGTAGTGATGAAGTTAATTTTAGATGTTTGGAATAGTGAACTATGATCAACATTTCAAAGAATGTGTGTCTTCTCTGTTCATCAACAATTATTCTTTGAAATCAAATCAAGTGTGTCATTCCTTGAAGAAGTGATCTTAAAGTTTTTTCAAGTCCATTGTATCTTTCCCTAAGGTTGTGTGCCTTATCATACAAGTCCAAATCAAGAACAGTGAGATCCTTTTCTTAGAGCCTAAAAATTTGTAACCTATTTTCATATAGTGAGATGGCTCTCACCATGGTTTTTCCCACATTGGTTTTTCCATGTAAAATCTTGGTTTCCCTATGTGATTTATCTTTCAGTTTTAGTTCATTGCTTCTGCACATATGATAATTAGAATAAATGATGAATGAATGGTTAAGTTTTAATATATTCTGATTCATGCCCCCCCCCCTCTCAGCATTCAGAAGTGTTCAACAATATTTTGTAGTGTCCTAAAAAAACCATAGGCTTTTGCAATGTTCTCCATGAGAATTGGGGGCTGATGGATTTGGTGGGATTTGATTATTTTATGGTCTAGTGGCTTGGAACTCCCAATCTGATGCCTCCTACATTTGCATTATCATTTTTTATTTTGTTCCATGATTGACTCTGTATATGTTATATTTTTACTATTCATATCTTATTCTTTTGTATTGACATCCATGTGGTGCATCCTAATTAAAATTATATTCTTTTGTTAATGTGATATCACTACTTATGTGGATAGAATGTTATATTTTTACTTTTAGTGATGATCATATATGCATGATGCCTCTATGATGATGTGGCATGTTGTTATATGATGATATATGGATTATATTATGAGGATATTTTGATGACATTGATTATGATGTGGTACCTAATGATTCTTTGATGATATATTATTTTGATGAGATGTGATGTTACAAATCATGATTATTAAGTGACCCCAATTGGGGAATGATTATTTATGTTTTTGACAATGGAGATTGACCCTCAGGGGTTGATACATAGAGAAGGTAAGAGTTTAACAAGACCCAAGTGATGAGACTTCATCCACTTATGAGGATGATATGCAATTGAGAAAGTTGTACCGCAATATTTTTGTTGGCTTCCAAAAGTAAGCCTAGTCATAGGGTGGATGATGTGATGCCTTTTGCATGTATGTATTTTGTCAATTAATTAAATATTTATTTAATTAATTAAATCATTCCAAGAAAATCATTTTGATCAATTATCCTATTTAATTTATTAAATATGCTTGCATATTTAATTAATTAATAAATTTGCCATTTAATCATGCAAAAAGGAATTAATTTATCACAAAAGAGAAATTAATCACAAAGCCAGAGTTAAATTAAAAATAAAATAAAAGAATTGAATTGAATTGAGAGAAATCAAACTTGAGATATTCTTCTAAATTGAGATTAACTTGAAAACATAAAAATAATTAAAAGGAATTTAATCATTCTCTAAAATTGGAACTCAAAGCTTTTGAGAAAAAGAAGTTCAATTTCATTGAAAAGACTCTTTTCTTGAATAAATCAAAGAAATCACATGGAATTACCTATTTTTATCTCAAGTGTATGCAATTAATTGAATTGTATTTCTAATGCAAACTCAAACTTATTTTCTGAATGCATTTCAATTAAACAATAATTGGAATCTATCTCAAGGTTAACTGAATCTGATTTCTCAATTATTTCAATTAATCCTAATTTGTGCTTTTTCTTGGTCTCTCTTGTGAATTTCTATAAATTCAGCCTTTAGCTCTCATTCAAAACATCCTGGAGATTTATTGTTTTTATACACTTTTTGCTTTGGAGTCATTGAATATATTGTGCTTGCTTTTTGAGATTATTTGCATCTTAGTTTAATTTCTTTTTGCATATTCCATGATTGCTTAAATTATTCATCCATCTTTCATGAATCTTGCATCTATTTAGCTTAATATCATGCTCATGTAGATTAAATCCTTCGTCTTGGTGTAGTCTAGTCACTGGTATTGCTTATACAAATCAGAGAACAATCTTATACTCGCATCTTTTAGAAGGCAATTAGTCGATTTGTTATGGTTTTATTATTAATTCTTATATATGTCTAGCCATACATTTAATGACTTAATTGAAGTGTTGTGTCTTGCATCTTACAGATACTTATTTCACTTTTTCACACATACATTTCTGGCGCCCACTATGGGGTAGAAGACTACATTTTTCGGCGTCGAAGACTAACTTTTTTTTCATGTTTTAGATTTTTGTTCGTACAGTTTCTGTGAATTGTCGTATGAGTTTGCCCACAGTATCGGATGACAAACTGCAATTATCATATGATCCTGTATGAATTATCGTACGAGTCGGTGAAAATTATAGTATGAATCTATATTTTTTGGTTTAAAAAAAGAAGATTTCATTCTTCAGGTTCTCTATTCAATTTTGATTATACTGATGATGACCCTGGCTTGTTATCTATCTATTTGAGAAATTTTTACAGCCTAATCAATTTTTGCAGAATGCTTGTCGAAGAATATGCTTGTCGCACAAAGACAATATGACTATTGATCCATTGTCTTTGCAGGTTGCCTGAGGAGATTCAAGAAAACATTGTGTATTCATTAAATTCAATTTTTAGGCACCTAACTTGCTATCTGGTTAAAGAACAAGTCTATATTTTGTGTTTTAAGAAAATTCTAAGAGGTAGGAGAATATTCTCTTGTTTGTATAGACAATAAAAAATCCTGACCCTTGAGGCATTTTCTTTAAGTTTGAAATCTGTATATCTTTAGTAGGCCTGCTCTCCCAAGGAGCTAATAACTCTATAGCCATTACAACCGGTGAGAGGGGGATGAACCAAGTGGGAATGACTAAACACCAAGTACTCCAACCCACTATAAAACAAATGTGATTTGATAAAAATCAACTCAACGACAGTGCTAGGGAATAGCTCTCCTTTGTACCTTTAGGCATATTAAACCTTGGTTTTCAAGGCTGGGAGACCTCTTAATTGATTTTATACTTGGATGCACCAAATAGATCCCTTACTAGTTCCAATTAAAATTTAGAAGCAACCCCGTTCACCTCCGAAAGGAGAGATAATCTTTGTATAAGAGAGATAGTAACTCTCCCAAGATACTTGTCATTTCGTGCCCCCATTAGTAGTTAGAGTCGGTGAATATGGCATTGAGAATCCATTGCATGAGACTCAGCAACTATATTCTGATTAGCTATTGGGTGTGTACGTGAGTCTGCAAGCAAAGGTTTTCTTCTCTCACCAATTTCCATAGGGTTAGCGTGTTGTGATTCGATTCATTATATATATTGCGTGTTTACTATGTTTTTGTCCTTGAAACTGAAATTGAAATACCAAAACTGGAGAAAATAATAAACAACTCAGTAGTCAAAACTCTATCCATGTCAAAACTAGTCTATCCTAGTCAAAACTCTATCCATGTCAAAAAATAGTCTATCCTAGTCAAAACTTTGTCTGTTTCAAAGCTAGTCTATCCTAGTCAAAACTTTGTCCATGTCAAAAACTATTCTATCTTAGTTGAAACTCTATCTATGTCACAAACTAGTCTATCTCAGCTATCCAAAAACTTAGTTCATCTCAAAACTGGTCTTCGTCTGTCATTAAAAACTTGATCTGTGAGAAATTTTGTCTTTGTCTAGTAAACTGTCATATGAGTCTTCTGATTTATCATTCTACTACATACCTTCTGTCATACTAAATTTTATCAAGTCTAATAATTTGTCATTTGAGCCTCAGTTTTGTGTTGTATGAAATCTGATAAGCTATTGTCCTACCTAGGGAAATATTGTCTGGTCTTTGATTCTATGTCATACAAAAAAACCATTACATTCATCAGTTTGTTATCTAAGGTATACCCATCTGTCATACGAACATAGGCAACAACTCATACGAAATTCTATTTTTATCATCTTGAAGCTATTAAACTATCATCTGGTCCTATAAAACCTACTGTACGAATCTTTGATTTTGTCAATCCAAAACAATCAAAACTTGCCTAAAATAGTCTACAGTGAGCATAAAATTGGTTATCATTTCTAAGCATAGATGATTTTGTCGATCATCTTCCAGCTAGTTCAATCAAACATTTATCAAATTTAAGTCACTTAGATAATGTCTTACACAGGATAGATCATTCCTGAAACCAAACTGAGTCTTAGTCACTTCTCTTAAATCAAACTAGGTAACTTAGATAACATCTTACATCGGATAGATCTTTCCTGAAACTAGACTAAATCTTAGTTGCTTTTTCTCAATCAATACATTAAACAAACAACTAGCTCCAAATTTGATCTTGAATTTTGCATCACATATACCTCTCGGTCCTGTTGGTTCTAAATGCCTATTTAAACCAGAAGCTCTTCTAAAAATTCTGATAGAAAGTTAGAAGCCCATGACTACCTTGGCTCAATGAAAAGATTCAATGACTCCTCTTGAAATGAAAATTCATGATATTAAGAACACTAGACTTAAAAAAATTCTAAAATAATTACATAAGATGGAACATAAAGTAATTGAAATTCAAAAGTCAAATCTCATACAAGATCACAAAACACCTTCACCAAGACAAAAAGACATCTATTCCCTAGATAGATAGTTTACACCTTTGGGGCAATCTATTGAGTCAGCTTTGGAAGAGCTTCTTAAGAACAATCTTATCCTATTGCCTAAATAGACCACATGGGGATGTGAAGTTATGAGTAATTATTGTGCATATCACAGGCATATCAAACATAAGACTTCAATGTGTATGGAATTAAAACATAAGATTCAAGATCTCATTGATATTGGTGTCATTGAAATTGAAGATCCTAATGACTCACCTGAAGAAAAAGAAGGAACTAGTTCTAAGCATGATCAAAATCATGAACTTATGTCTAACAAGGCCCCATATGTGGCCTCCATATCTTCCATGATGCCTCCATCTCCTAAGGCTTCTGAAAAACAATCCATACAATATCCCTCAAAGGATGAACCTAATGATGAAACTGATCATGTTGATCCTCTAGAGCTATCTCAAGGGCCATCCCATCCAATGGTTGAAAAAGATCTTACCTCGCTAGAATTCCATGAGGATCCCATTATACCTTTCCATTTCTTCCAAGATGATCCTCTTCCATCTCAAGAGAAAAGTATATTTCCTGAGAAAGATCATGATGCCTATTCTACCTTTTCAAATGATCCTTGTAGCATAGGAAATAGGAATCATTAAAGCAATATATATAAAGACATATTAATAATTATTAGCTCAATCAAAAACACACATTGCAATGATCTAATCCTAAGCACACTTAATAGAGACATGAAATAAAACATTCAAAAGCAAAGATCATGCAAACCAAAGATGGGATTCAAATGCTCCTTCATGCGGCTCCATTGTTCTTCTTTCTTCTCCAAATAGGTTTGTTGTGGATCTCACCTTCAAGTGCATACACCTAATTGTGAAAGCAAGATTGACTTTGACACAAGAATACTCAAAGTGTAAATTCAATAGTCTGATTAAGGATTCGCAAAAATTCGGGCTTGATTGTAGAAAATCATCCAATTTATAGAGAAATTGGAGAAATGACAAGATTAGCATGATCCAATTCAAATGGAAATTGCAAATCAATATGACAAATTATGACAAATTATGCACTTTCTATGCACAATTTGTTGATTGATAATTTATGACAAAATATGACACATTCTATGTCAAAATTGATTGATCGTCAATTATGAGAAAATTATGACAAATTGTCATGTCATTTCCATGAATTTAGGAGAGAAATAGGAGGAAATTGAAATTAGAAATTAAGAAAATTAGAAAATTGAAAAAAAGAGGAAAATTAGGAATTAGAAATTAGGTAAATTAATTAATAATTTTTCATTTATTAATTAATTTACAAGAGGAAGAATAATTAGCCAATTAAATAAAGATTTAATTGTAATGAGAAGACTTAGGATAAATAAACAATTTATTAATCCTAAAGGAAGAAATGACACACAAGGTTAAATAATGAAATCACGAAACCCTAGAAGATGAATTAGCAATGCGAGAATGACAATTAGGTCTCGATGAAAGATAATTGATTCGATTTGATTTTGAATTGATAAATGACCAATGTGATAAATGATTTGATTGATAGATGCGCCAATTGACGAGGAACAATGACAAATTGATCCAAATTGACATAATTGAGATAGACAACAATTGATAGCAAAATGATCGTAAAATGACAAAATTGACATGAGGACAAGGATCGATAACAAAATAGATTGCAAGACGACAAGATTGAAAATGACCACGATCGATGACAAATTGATCGCAAAATGACAAGATCGAACATGACAACGACCAATGACAAATCGATCGCAAAATGACAAGATTGAAAATGATAAAGATTGATGACAAAACGATAAGAGGACAAAACCCTAATTAGGATTGACGATGTCCAAAATGATAAGATTGATGATAAGATTAATAAGAGGACAAAACCCTAATTAGGATTGACGATGTCCAAAATGATAACAAATTAGCACGCACATTGATGTGATAGGATAAAATTGATCAAAATCATGATTGGATAGTGTTGTCGACAAGACCAAATTCAAACACGAGACAAAGGAAGAATGTAGAAGAATGACTCGATGTTTGCAAATGATAAAAACCAAGTGCGTGACATAGAAGAAATGTTAATGCGACACAAAAACCTAAAATGAGGCAATGCGCAAATGTTAAAGTTTGACCTCGCAAGCGTTGACCATTTTTAGGTGTCTACATTTTGCCCCTCTTTGAGACAATGCGATTTTAAGCGTTGTCTCAAAGAACAATAATGAAAATACCCCGGATGCTAACAATGACATATGAAAATGCCCCAGACAATAACAATGATATATGCATGCCCCCTCGAGGAATTGGTCGGAAACATGCAGAAAAGAGGCCAATTGATCGATAAAAATGATAGGATCGAACGGACTGACAATCGGAGATCAGATGCATGAAGGAAAAGCACTTGAAGATGCAAAAGACCATGACCAACATAAGATGGAGAAGACACACGTCCATCTATGCAATGACAAAGAGCTATAAATGAGACCAAGAGAGTGAAAATTTGCTCATTTGCACTAGACAAGGAGGAGAATTTGTTGCTCTGGACAAGGACACTTGTAGATAGATGGTGAACATTCCAATGGTGGATCACTTGGGGGAACGTGTACGCACATTCAGACGATCAGAGGACGCAGGAGCAGCGGTATGTATCTCGAAAACCCATGTTTTCAATTTGATGAATTTGACTCGTTTGCGGGACATTGTGGGGCCCACAGGGGATGCAAAAGAGAACTTCTGCGCTTGTGTCATGTCTTCTGTGCTTGTGTAGGAAGACACAAGCACAAGTTACCTGACACAGGCGCAGGTTCTCTGACATAGGCGCAAGTGTGCATTGGAAACTCTAATTTTGGTCAAAACGGCATGCAAATGCTCTGGAAAGGGGGGACAAGGATAGGATAGGTCAAATGAGATGAAAAACACCCTGATTAGACATGAAAATGAGGAAATGAAACTCATAGGAGCAAACCCTAAAACTGACAAAATTTGCCCCAATTGTGATGCAGAGTCGACAGTATCCGTTGATCATGCAGGAGAATTGACCAGACTGCTTCATGCTACGACATAGACTCAGGAGCACAGAGAGAGATACCTTAGCAGGACTTGGGATATACTACGTCACGTTCATGCCCGAGATTAGGGCAAACATAGGACTACTTACCGCATTGGCAGAGCGATGGCATTCAGAGACCTCCTCATTCCATCTGGCGACCGGAGAGGCGACGGTGACACTGGAGGATGTATGGCGTATCCTCCGCATTCCGATTCATGGAGAGATGATAGAGTATGACCCAGTGACAGGGAGAAAGGCATTGTGTAGATTGTTTGAGTGCAACGCAGATGAGTTGGATATCGTCGAGAGGGAGATTGGCTGGGAGACTATGGCATCAGAGTATGATCGATGATACGTGGTGATAGCCATGGTGATAGCATGTCTACTAGCAGGAGACAGACGAGTACATGGATTCCCTATTGGATGGGGAAGAGTGCTGGAGTGGATGGTGACAGAGGGGACAGTGTATGCATGGGGACCATGTGTACTGGCTATGCTGTATTTTCAACTGCATTAGATAGCATATCAGGGAGTTCAGACATTGAGCTGTGGAGTCACATTGCTACAAGTATGGGCATTTGAGCACATAGCCATATGTCGACTGATTACAGATAGATAGGTAGTACCACACTGACCATATGTGTACTGTTATGGTGGAGCACTGAGATAGGGTCCTTTTGGATACATACTATATTGGCGACATGAGCTAGACAGATTGAGAGAGTTCATATGGAGGCCATATCGTGATTGTCCGGGATGGTCAGATGATAGTGATGAGCTACCTTATTGCAGACAGGAGAGGTACCTGATTGGGCGACTAGCGAACCGCCAAAGAGTGATTGAGTTGTACCTATCAGAGAGAGTGAGACGACAGTTTGGAGAGAGGCAGGATGTACCTAGGAGAACTGCACACTTTGCCCGATCTCACAGAGAGACGAGTCAGTGGGGGAGTATGATTCAGCCACACATAGCCTATGCCGACTTTGCACAGCTACAGCCGAGACAGTGGGATTGGGGGTCAGATGTGGTGGACGCTGGGATGACAGATGAGTATGATAGATGGTTTGCACGACGGCGGCCAGTGCCATTGACAGATCCGGATATTCTAGTGCCGAGGCGACAGGAAGACTTCCCACTCATAGGAGAGGAGGAGGGAGATGAGGAGAATGAGGAGGAGGACAGTGATGAGGATGGGGATGATGAGGACAGAGACGAGGATGAGGACAGGGATGACGAGGATAGAGATGAGGATGAGGATGAGGATGACGGAGATGGGGATGGGGATGACGAGCAGGAGGCATGGCAGGATATACCCATAGAGCCAGAGATAGCTAGGACAGAGGAGATGGAGATGTGTAGGGCTGCCATAGCGAGTCAGCAGGATCACATTGAGACTTTAGAGAGATAGCAGGACCAGTTCAGAGCGGAGATAGCTAGACTCACAGCGGCTCGAGATGCAGTGATTGCTCAGGCACAGCAAGAGGAATAGAGAGTCACTGAGTATATTGGGTCGATTCGGGATGCCAGTGCGCGGGAGATGGCACAGATGCTAGTAGAGACTGGAGAGGAGATATGCCATTGGAGGACACTATATGAGAGTGCAGTTCCACCAGAGCAAAGAGCACCTTCATATCGGGCACAATCGAGGACAAAGAGCAGGTCATGCTCTCCGAGGTCATTGAGCAGCATGGGGGTGAGTGGACCTATGAGACCACCACAACCAGGACTAGGAGGGACATCATCCGTGAGACATGGCAGGGATGAGGAGGACAGAGGGAGCACCCAGTGATAGAGGCATGTGCTCCTTACAACAGACAGTGGACATTATGTAGTTTGACATTTTGTAGTCAGCCTGCGGGCCATACTTAGGATAGACAGTCCGATTTTGTACTCTGATATTTATTGTGGCAGATGATATGATATGCATCGATATGATGAGATGCAAATTATTTATGTGATTTTCCATGTATGGATGACTTATGCACTGTTTATGTACCTTTGTGGAATATGTATGGATATATTTTTATGTATTTTTGATGTATTTATGAAATGAAATGGATAAAATGCTTGATGTGGTGCAAATGTAATGCAAATGTACTAACCAAATGGATGCAGGATGCAGCATATGTGTTTGGATATCGGAGCACTAGACCGAACTGACTATCCAGACTGACGGAAGAAATGTTAGTAAGAAGAAATGAGACAGAGGAAAGTTAGAGACAAAGAAAAACTTGCTTTCAGTAATGCACTTTGTAGGTGAGAACCTTTATTTTTATGTAGCAAAATGGATGCGTAGCATCATGGCATTGAAGGCCAGAGCTGAAATGCAACCCTTTTTGCAAAAGACAGACACATCACAGACAAATGACAATCACAATCAAAAAAGAAAAAGACCATGAGCCATCCCGGTCACTCTAAATCACTCAGTGACATCATCGAGCAACATAGGAGCATGATCGAAGATAAATCAATAGAAAGATAAGATGCACAAATTCCAACAAATCAAACAAACACCTTGATCTTCGTTGTCAAAAGTTGAACGTGCTGATAGGACGATCATGTTGTCTGGTTTCAGGACATGTGGTACCCCGTCTAAGACAGGACACAGTCTGGTTTCGAGTATACCACACCCTGTATAAGACTCATGATAGTGTGCCAAGGACGAACGATGTTGATGGTAACGTTCGATTAATAAGACAATTTTGATCAGTTTGAATGTCCGGTTTGATTGAAAAAGTTCATCTATTAAAGCGTGATTTCATTAAAGCACAATGTTGGAGGGATTGCGAGTCATTGGATGGATGCTCAGGGATCTGTCTTATTCACAAAAAGAGATCCTTTATTGACAAAATGCTTGTTTTTGGATTTTAATGTTTTTGCAATGTTTTTGTGTTCATTTTTTAGGACTTTTTATGATTTTTATGGATTTTCATTTTTTCAGTTTTTAGATACTTTTTTCAGGACTTTATTCGATTTTTTTGAATTATTTCAGGACATTTTTCAATTTTTATGATTTTTGTTCAGGACATTTTTCAATTTTTTTGAATTATTTCAAGAAATTTTTCAATTTTTATGATTTTGCCCCCAGTGTCTAGCAAGGCAAGGAATATGACAGGTGAATAAATAGGCTTGCTGAAATGATGGTGGATAGAGGGAAGACAAAGGCCTTTTATCGTGGAGACAATACGGATGCAATTTCCAAGGGCTATGGCATGATGGGACAAGAGACTGGATATGACAATGTAAAGCAGGAACATGGCATGAGGGACATGTCAAGAGGTTTTTGAAACCATGTTTAAATTTTGCATCCTTATGTCAGATCAAGATCAAGGAATGAAAAAGAGTGTATGGATAGTGATAAGATATGGATAGGATAAGCAAGACCAAGAATGGATAAGGGACATGGACTGAAGGTCGGGATAGGATACGGGATAGTGGCAGAGAGTTGCAATAAGACAGGGAATATGGATGAAAGGTTGTAATAAGCAAATGGATAAATGACCAAAAGCTATGATAGACTAAAAGCTACAAACAAGATGCATGATGCTCATGACAATCCTCAGCCTTGTCAAGATCAAAAGGTGGAAAGGGAAATGGACATGAGGGACAATAGGATATGAAAGGTAATGACATGGATGATAGGATAATGGAAGGATGAAACTTGCCCCCAAGTGTGGTATGCAAGAAGTTCATAGATTACACATGACGCCTGTTTGCCAGGTTTTCATCATGGTACTTGCCCAAGGCACCTGTTTGCCAGGTTTTCACCAGTGGACGAATTGTTTTTCTTTATTTTTTTCTTGTCTTTTTTTTTTTTCAATTTTTTTTTTTTTTCAATTTTTTTTCAATAGAAGATGGACACATGATAGGGGATGGAAGAAGGTCTCAAGCATCTTTTTTGTTTGGATAGTAGCCTTGAAATAAATGGACCATGACCTTTAAAAGTATGCTCAAAGACGTTGGTAGGATAAGGACCTAAAAAATGAGATGGACCTAAGGCGAGGATTTATGCAATGGATTAGACCAAAGGGATGGAAGGATGGAAAATATGAATTGGATAATGGATAGGATATTGGAAGAATTGGGCTTCAATGGATAGAAATGAAGGCAAGATCGACATTGGCACACACCTTGAGGGGTGATGGACTGATGGAGGAAAAATGGATTTTGGATATGGAGATTTTGATGAAGGAATAGCTTGGGATTTTGGGACATAAGGGCCCAAAATGGAAGAAGGAGGTGATGGAGGAACAAATTTGAGAGGTTTGGATGGAGGAATATCAATTTTGGATGCCAAGTTGGATGTTTCTTTAGGCTTTTGTGCTTCAAGGAGCCGCTTAGGGATCCACATGGTTTTTGATTTTTCATGCTTTTGTGATTCCTTGGAGTGCATTGCTTGCACAAGGGATTTAGGAACCCATATATATTTTGACTTTGCTTTATTTTTCTTAGTGGGCCTTTGTGGCCTTTTGGATTTTTCTTTTTCTTTATAGATCATATTGTTCTTTGTTTTGACATGTCGATTATATTGGACATGTTGATCCTTGAATACATGTGGATTTTTAGACTTATGACTTTTATACTTGGCATCCAAATTGCTTGGAGGGGGAAAGGAATGTATGGATGGATATGAATGAAATGGACTTCTTTTGGATTGATGAAATTTACTCAAGGATGTGTGCCTTTTCTGACCTTGCATAGAGAATGAAGGAATATAAGGACCTAAAATGGATGGAAGCGATGATGGGGAAGGTGGGCATTTGGATTTTGACTTTGAAGGGATATCAGCGCCTTGAGTGTGAGCTCTGTAGCCATGACCATTAGTATATTATTTGATATGGAGGGATTCTTGCTTATGGTGATCTACTCCTTTGCCTTTATGAATATCTTGACTTGTAGGATACTCTTTTCTTTGGGAAGAAGACGCGAGTCCATTATGAGGTGGATATGAGGTGAGAGAAATAATGAGATCTTGAAGTGGATCAGATTGCACCAAAGTGGAAGAACCCATTATGCATGTCGAGGGTTCATGAACATCTTGCACTGACACATTAGAATCATGAGTGGGATTAGGATCATGAGGGGGATTAGGATCATGAGGGGGACTAGGATTGTGTAGTGGACATGGTTCAATGACAGGCTCTTCAGGATATGGAATGGGAGAAATAATGGGATTATCAAAAGAAATGCAATCTTGGAGTGTATATGCTGGATTAGGACGTGGAGATGGAGGAACAAAAGGATCTTGTGGAGGATTTAAAGAAATAATTTGATCTTGACAAGGAGGAAGATCATTGGAATCCTCTTTAACATTGCTTTGCTCTTGACTTTTAATGGAATCATCATAAAGGATGGAAAGGATATCTTGATCTTTCTTAGGAAGTGGAATGTCAATGGGATTTGAAAGGACATTGTGTTCATGAAATGGAAGGGGATCGTTTGGGATTGGATGAACTGGGATATCTTGAGCTTGCTTGGGAAATGGAGTGTCAATAGGACTTTGGATAGGATGGACAAGAATAGGGGAATCATTGTGAGTATCTGGGGAAATGGGATCCTGGTCAACAATTGGATGGGATGATAAGGTTTTAGGATCTTGATCTTGATTTTCTTTAAGACATGTTTCTTCATGCTCTAAATTATCCTCTTGACATGGGGTTGGACTTTGGATATGCATGGAGGATTCTGACAAGGAATCAATATTTTGGCATGAAGGAAATGCACTTTGAACATTTGTGATGGATTCTGGCAAGGAATCAATGCTTTAACATGAGGAAGAGGGACTTCGAATGGGGTCCTCTAAAATAGGTAATGGCAATAAAGTGCATGGTGGCATTGGGTCTTGTATTTCTGAAACATGACAAGGATGTGCATCATGAATTGGATTATCATTGCAATCAATTATGGATAGCTCTTGGATAATTGCATCCTTGGGTGTATTGTTTGATGAGGACAATATGGAAGGTTCTTGTGAAACTTCTAGAGGTGTAGGGATAGATGCCACTGGAGAGTTAATTTTCTTGTGGGGGGATGAGGCATTGCTAGACATAGGTGTATTATCTTTATCTTCTTCAAAGAACTCACTTGGTTGTTTCCTTAAGATCATTGCAATAAAGCCACCTTTCTTTTGAGGTTTTGACATAGTTGTATCTGGAATTTGAACTTGTTTGACAAGGAGTTGGTTCTGGTCTGATGTCATGTTTTGATATTGGACTTGGTTCAATTGTTCCAACATGTTTGAAACTTGGCTTGGTGTGTGCTGCAACCTTTGTTTTTGAATGTTTGATTGTTGTTGTTGACATTGACATTCCACCATTGGTTGAACCATTTGTTGACATTGTATAGTTGGTTGGACATATTGTTGAAATTGGACCATTGGTTGTGTTGGTTGAATATGTTGGACAATTGGTTGAACCATTGGTTGTATTGGTTGAAAATCAAATTGATAGTAAACACCTTCTTGTTCTTGTTGTGGAGGCATATAATGTTGAAATTGATGTTGTCTCTTTTCTTGAAATTGTTTCATCATCTCTATTTGGGAGAGGAGAGCTGGTATGTCTGATCGTTCAAGAAGAGATTTGACATCAATTGGCTCATTATTTGGATTTCGACTTGGAAGTTTTTGAAACATTTTGGACATTTGTGATCTATTCTTTTGAATGTTTTTCAATCTTTGTTCCAATATCTCATTTTCTTGAGCTAGTTTCTCCTCTAGTTTTTGTATTTGGACATTTACATCATCATGATAAGTTTGACCAATGTTGCTTTGTTGTTGGGTTGGATGTAATTGTGATTGCATTGTCGGTTGATATGTCAAACTTTGTTGCATCATTGGTGCTTGGAACCTTGTTTCAATAGACATGTCACTATGCAAATGCAATATTTTTGGAATTTTTCAAGGATAATGTATGATATGCAACTAAATGCGAACTAAATAGATGAAAATGCAATCTATGGAAAGAATGCAACCTATGTTTTTGGTTGTTTTTGAAGATTTTGACAAACTTATGAATGCAAATCTAAAAGAGACCTTTAGGAAATTGAAATGATGTCTAGACCTCAAAGGAAAAAAGGACTTAATTGACAAAGGACAAGATGACAATGTCTCCCCTATATGCTTGGATACTAAGCTAGGTTTGACGAAATGATATTGATGACAAAAGGACAGAAGGCTTGATAAGGTCTAGACTTCTTAACAATGACTTAGGGTTTATCAAAGATTTGGATTACGCAAGTATGACAAGACTTAGTTTTATATGCAAAGGGACAATTGCTATGATATGATAATGACTTAAGCTTAATGAAGAGACTTAGGGTATGCAAATATGAATGTATGACAATGGTATGACTTTAATGCAAGAGGACACATGCAAATGGATGACTCTTATTGATATGCAAAGGAGTATGACTTAGGTGAAACTTAACCTTGGTACTTGACAATGAACTTTGCAAAATGCAACTTAGGATGAACTTAAATGTAAGTGACATGCATGTTGAGACAAAATTTTGAACAATGTTTGACAACCATATTTGAAGGTGTTTTGAAATTTGTTGGATGAAATGCTCTTATGTTTAACCTTGTTTTGAATCAATTTGTCTTGTTTTTGGAATGATACACAATTCAACTTTTGACAAACAAAGAATACAAGATATTGCAACTTAGACTCAAGACAATCATGCTCATTTCCACATTTCTTATGGTAGGCAAAGACATTATGTACTTGAGAGGTAGACTCATTATGAGATTCAAGGAGAATACATAGATGCTTGACCCCACGGGCTCCCCTCCACGGCACTCACTTCTCAGGGCAGCCAAGCATTAGTCCCCATGGAAATCTCCCCATGGCGAACTTAGTATCTCTTCCAAGTATCCGAACTTGTCCTTCTCAAGTAACTAGAAGGGTTTTTGGCCTCTAAAAACAAGGTGTTTAGTAAGGATTTCTGTTAAGCATTACTCCTTGATGTCACGCAAGCGTGATTGAGACATTAAGCCCATAAAGATACCAAACAAATGTAGTCGCGCAAGCATGATTTAGACCAAGAGGCCCTACTTAGATGTTGATATGAGAAAGAGTTCAAGGGTCATCACTTCCCAAGTAACTGCAATTCCCACATAACACTTCCTTCAAAGCTTTCGCTCATCGGGTATTTTTTTATAGTGAGTTAGAATGCCAAGGAATTCTAGCCATACTCACTTTGGGTCATTCCCTTCTCATGATTATCACTTTCTTGCAAAAACAAAGTGGTCGGGAAGGCAGGCCCTCTAAATGTGACACACAATCAACAACACAAGCATGGTATCGAAGATCTGGATTTTTGATCACCCTAAGAAGGATGAGATCATACTCTCCTACTCCAATGTCATACTTAACAATCAAAGCAAACAAATGTTCATTCCAACCTATTTATAAATCACTAAGTGCCTAATTAAAAATCATAAACACAAAAGTTTGGTTGTTTCTCCAAGGCAACCTGCAAAAACCCAAGTTAAGAGTTTGATACGCTTATTCTTTGACTTTCGAATCTGCACAAAGCATGTTAGTAGTTTGATTTATTGTTTTTGCCATGCGTATGCCAAGATTCTGCACAGATAATTAGTACCAAAATCCAAAGCACAGAAAACAGAATGCAAAAACACAACAAATTTCAAGTAAACACTGCATTTTTTACCTCTGTTTTGGACTTTACACAGGCGCAAAACCCATGACACAGGTGCAGAATGCAGGACACAAGCATAGAATGTCCCCTACACAAGCGCAGAATGTCTGACACAAGTGCAAGTTGTCTTACACAGGCGCAGAAGTCTCCAGAATACGCTACACGACCCTGTTTTTGGCTTTTTGGCCTGCAAAATCAACTTGAAAGCACTCCAAAACATAGTTAGAGGGTTAGATGGTTAGTGTTCATGTCGGGTTCACCAATTAATGTTGAGGTTGTTTGGTTAGTGTTCACGTCGGGTTCACCAATTAATGTAGCTTAGGAAATCAAAAATCATCACAAGCAAATATAAACATACTAATCATTAGCTCAATCACAAATGCATCCATTGCAATGATCTAATCCTAAGCACACTCAATAGAGACATGAAATAAAACATTGAAAAGCAAATATCATGCAAACCAAAGATGGGATTCAAATGCTCCTTCATGCAGCTCCATTGTTCTTCTTTCTTCTCCAAATAGGTTTGTTGTGGATCTCACCTTCAAGTTCATACACCTAATTGTGAAAGCAAGATTGACTTTGACACAAGAATACTCGAAGTGTAAATTCAATAGTCTGATTAAGGATTCGCAAAAATTCGGGCTTGATTGTAGAAAATCATCCAATTTATAGAGAAATTGGAGAAATGACAAGATTAGCATGATCCAATTCAAATGGAAATTGCAAATCAATATGACAAATTATGACAAATTATGCACTTTCTATGCACAATTTGTTGATTGATAATTTATGACAAAATATGACACATTCTATGTCAAAATTGATTGATTGTCAATTATGACAAATTATGACAAATTGTCATGTCATTTCCATGAATTTAGGAGAGAAATAGGAGGAAATTGAAATTAGAAATTAAGAAAATTAGAAAATTGAAAAAAAGAGGAAAATTAGGAATTAGAAATTAGGTAAATTAATTAATAATTTTTCATTTATTAATTAATTTACAAGAGGAAGAATAATTAGCCAATTAAATAAAGATTTAATTGTAATGAGAAGACTTAGGATAAATAAACAATTTATTAATCCTAAAGGAAGAAATGACACACAAGGTTAAATAATGAAATCACGAAACCCTAGAAGATGAATTAGCAATGCGAGAATGACAATTAGGTCTTGATGAAAGATAATTGATTCGATTTGATTTTGAATTGATAAATGACCAATGTGATAAATGATTTGATTGATAGATGCGCCAATTGACGAGGAACAATGACAAATTGATCCAAATTGACATAATTGAGATAGACAACAATTGATAGCGAAACGATCGCAAAATGACAAAATTGACAAGAGGACAAGGATCGATAACAAAATAGATTGCAAGACGACAAGATTGAAAATGACCACGATCGATGACAAATTGATCGCAAAATGACAAGATCGAACATGACAACGACCGATGACAAATCGATCGCAAAATGACAAGATTGAAAATGATAAAGATTGATGACAAAACGATAAGAGGACAAAACCCTAATTAGGATTGACGATGTCCAAAATGATAAGATTGATGATAAGATTAATAAGAGGACAAAACCCTATTTAGGATTGACGATGTCCAAAATGATAACAAATTAGCATGCACATTGATGTGATAGGATAAAATTGATCAAAATCATGATTGGATAGTGTTGTCGACAAGACCAAATTCAAACACGAGACAAAGGAAGAATGTAGAAGAATGACTCGATGTTCGCAAATGATAAAAACCAAGTGCGTGACATAGGAGAAATGTTAATGCAACACAAAAACCTAAAATGAGGCAATGCGCAAATGTTAAAGTATGACTTCGCAAGCGTTGACCATTTTTAGGTGTCTACAATCCTATTCAAAATGAAGAGTCAAATACTCTATCCAATGACCCTCTTCCATGTCAAGATCAAAGTATACCTTCATCTCCTTGTCATAATCTTCCATGTTCACCTCAAAGATCCATCATGCCTACAAAGCCCTCTCATGATCCTACAAGTCAAAATATTTATAAACGTAAAGGGGTAGACCTTCACAAGCAATAACCTATCCATGTTAAAGAAACTATTAAGGGTCATGTCCTCAATGACATTCCTCAAGATGGTGGTATCCCTACTAAACCAAAATCTAGGTACACACCTTCCCCTTCATCTCTTCCATCCATTTAAGGACCCTATATTCCTCTATCCCTTGTGCAAGATCAACAAAGATGTACATCTTCACGTACCTTCCATCCATCTAGAAAGACACAAAGGTTCACTGAGCAAAAGAAAGCAAAATCAAAAGCTCTGTAGGTTCCTAAGGCACTGGTAGAAGCAATGCATTCCAAGAAACTAAAAAAGAATGGAAAATAAAAAAACCATGTGGATCCCTAAGTGTCTCCTTGAAGCACAACTGTCTAAAGAAAAATCCAAATCCACAGCCAAGATTGTTGTTCCTTTTAAATTCAAACCTTCCAAGTCCATTTCTCCATCACCTCTTTCAACTATTTTGGATCCTCATGTCCCAAAATCCCTGGTTGTTCCTCCATCCATATCTCACAATTTGAGATCCACTTTTCCTCCATCAATCCACCATCACTCAAGATGTGTGCTAATGGTGATCCCGCAAACATTTCCATTGGCTCATGCACCAAACTTTCAATATCTGGTCCATTATCCAACACCTCTTTGTCATCCTTCCATTCCCCTTATCCAATCTTTTGCATAAGACTTTACCCTAGTTTCATCGCAAAATCCCCCCCCCCAAAAAAAGGAAATCAACATTGGAGATGCTGGGCGTGTACACTTAGCTAAATCCTTCTAGGAAAGACATCTTTATGCTAGACCAATGAACTACCAACACAAAAATCCTTGACCCTATGAACAACATGTACCTTCAACGATACTATATCTAAGGGTTGGATTAGTTTAGGTTTTGCTTCTGTATTTCATATCATTTTATTCAAAGCATTCCATTGCATATAGTTTCTTTTTTTAAATGCATCACATTCACAAAATTCTTGCATTTTCATATAGCAGCATCAATAAAACAAGGCAACTATCCAAGTTTATCATTTGTTTGCATTCAAGACAAACAAGGGTCATCTCCTTTCTTAGATATTTAGACATGAAGTCCTTGAGGTCATAAGGTCATTCATTTTTAACATTACCCTATGACGATGCTTTACTTATGGTTGGGTAGCGATTTCACTATTTGAGACTTGTTAACCCAAAATCTATCAATTGCTATATCTCAAACACATTGAAAAATCTCTAATTCATTCTAGACACCTATTTGATCATATGACTAGTGAAAAATCTAAAATTCTACTTCACCGCCATTGTAATTGTCACACCCAAGTAGATTTCATTACTTACAAGTCAAGGCAAAAAAAAAAAAAGTGTCATGCCAAATATTCATCTCAAGGCAAAAGCGCAATGATATATAATAGAAATATCATGCATACAAGTGCGACAAAAATCTTGACTATGGGAACATGCAAGTAACTCTGTCAGTGGTATGGATGCCTACTGGCAATGGAGTAGTATTCGAGAAATTATAGTCTATAACCTCATCAGAGCTCTAAAATCTTGATGGTTGTGAGGCTCTATTTGGGATGCTTTTGAAGTTAGAATAATCCACGTAGCTAGTCATATAGGATGCTAAGGATCTTTAGTGAACACAAGAGAAGGAATTAGCTCATTTGCACTCACATGGGCAAAAGAAGATCAAAGTTTCATGAACTAATGGGGAAGTTTTCTGCTTCTCCTTTTGTAAATCCTAGTCACTAAGTGTGTTAATTTGGATGTTCCAAGGGACCTTATGGATCAATTGACCGCTTATCTATGAAATTTTTTGTACCTCCAATTCAATTGGTGTATTACAAAGTGCTTAACAAACATAGTCATCCTTGTTCAAATAGGAAATGCATCTTCATCATGCATATTACATTAATATAGATCATGTCAAAAATCATTGTCTCCACATGCATTCTACATATCATCATGTCATATAGGTTTGCATACTGGGGGCATAGATGAGAAAATCCTAAACAAAGTCATAAAATGTCCTGAACAAACTCCTAAAAATCATAAAATGTCTTGAACGAAATCCTAAAAATAAAATAAAAACTTACTAAATCAAAAACTGAAAAAATCAAAGCAAGAAAGCATAGACTATGCTTCAAACCAAATCAGCCACATACAAACTCTCAAAGTCCACAATCAAACTTATCTCATGTCTTATTAATCTATCTATCAAACTCTATCAAACATCAACATGTCTTATACAAGGAAGGGTACACTCTAAACTAGACAAATCGGTCTTATACGAGGTACTTACTCTTTGAAACCAAACATTCCTATCACTGATCACACAAATCAAAACAATGACATGGATCAGTATGACTGTTGGATTTTGTCCAGGTTGGTCTTATCTCTTGTACTGAAATCTTGTGTCTTTTCTTTACTTTTAGTCACTTTTGTGAAATCCTGGTTCTTTTGGAACCCTCATGGATTGAAACCGATCAATGTCCTAGACTTAGGGTAATTGACTAAGAAATTTATGTGTCCTAAGCAGTATCAACCAAGTCATCATTCTATTAGTGATACCTAGTCATCCATTCTGAGTCAGTCACCTGTCTCCTGACTACTGAAGAGTTTTATCACTGAGTACACAAGTAAAACAACATAACGGAAAACAATCACTAAACAGTTTGAGATATGCATGAAGTTTTCTTTGTGTGCTGTCTTTTATATTGGTTTTTAATTATTATCCCTCTGAGTAACTCGAGGAAGTCTATCTTGACTAAGAGGAGCAAGGATTGGGGGAATAATATTTTCTTTATTTTCTGCTTGTAGGAATGATTCTGACGATTGGAAACATCTAATCAGTTGGGTGCCTATGATAAGTGCCTTCACATTATGGTGAAATTGCCACACATACCTTGAATCCTCTTATTTGTATGCTACAGGGAGGTTCACATCATTTCTTTGTCTATTTTGAGGGAATTTATTTATCATGCAATTTGGGTCCCTGCAAAATTTGTCCAAGGATATAAACGAACAAAGGGTCATTGCAGACAAGATAATTAATATTGCACATGAAAAGAAAGGAACTCTAATCTGCCTGCTATGTTTGTTAATGCTTAGTGATGAAACTTAAGCATTTCAAATCCAGTGACTAGGTTTAGGTTGCATCTCATTTTGCATTTCATTCTACATTTTGTGCATTTTGAGCATTTTCTACATGATAACAATATTCTATTTATCTTTTGAATGAGAGTTTGAAGTATCATCATTTCTAAGCTAAGTGGTCTCTTTTTCATCATTTCTCCGATTGAGTACTTGTGTATTGAGATGTTACCTACATAAATACACATCTTATATAGATCCATTTACTCATTTGCATTCATATTATTGCATAGAAAAGAAAAATAAACAATTTGCATTACTAGTTACTCATTTTCATCATTTATTTGCATATGAAAAGAAACAAAAATAACATTCATATTCATTTGCATTACATACATCCATACTAAATAGATATGCATATATATAGAAGAAAGCATACCATAAACCAATCAACACAAGTACAATGAAGTTAAATTAAGATCTCATATATATAATCATCAATATCTCGGAGTAAAAGTGATATAACTATCATATACAATCTCCCATCAGAGCAAGAATTGTGTGGGATAAAAAAAAATGGGGTATCTAACCAAATCTAAGAGCTATAAAAAAATCTAGCTCTTTGCCTCTCCCTCATTGCTAGGTGGTGGAGGAGGTGGAGCCTGCTGACCGACACCCTATCTCAGTTCCTGAGCTCCCTTAGATCATGCCATGTATAGAGAGTAGGGGACAACCTGCTATGCTACAGGAATAGCTACGCTATAAGACTTAACGTAATAAGCTGCCCAACTGGTCTATTGTAAAATCTCCTGCTGAAGAGCATCTCGCTCTACCCTCGTCTCTGCAACCTAACGATCGCACTTTGCCCTGAGCTCCACCAGCTAACAATCACACTCAGCTCTGACCTTAGCTAACTAACAATCTCTATCTACTCTAAGGTCTGCCAACTATCGGTCCCACTTTATAAGCTATGTCTGAGCCACTATCAATTGTGACTACAAACCTGCTAATCATGCTCTCATTGACCATGCTACATCAGCTACCCTTGCTCCTTCATAGGCTCCTCACCTCCATCTCCACCTCCAAGTACACCCTTCTCATCCCTCCTCTTCCATACCTATCTAGGAGTTGTTCGCTCCTCCTCTCCTACACCCTTCGCTATCCTCACACCACTCATCCTCACACCAATAGCCCCTAGAGATCCTCCCTCTCCTCTCTCTTGTTGTCTCATACCAGCTAGTACCCTACTACTGCTAGCACTAGGATCACCACCTGGCCACCTCAGAGCCTCTTCTCTCCATCTCTATCCTTTTGCCTGCATAGGGGCATCATCCTCAACCTCCTCTATTAGAGGTTCCTACTCCACTGGATCTATGAATCTAGGGAATGGATACTGCTGGAACCAATCCCTATCCTAGGGCAATACCCCCGCATCTGTAATATCCTCTAAATAGTCCCACCTAAGCTGCTGCAACCCAATCAACTCCTGCATGCCCAGGGCATATGATAACCTAGGTCACCATCCCTGTCTCTCCTCCTCTGCATAACATGTGTATGTAGTAAACTCATGTGAGATCCCTTGAGGTCTACCATATTGCCTCATCACTCGAGTAACCACAAACCGCTTGACCACTATCACTTATCTACCAATGAGAGGTCGAGTCATGAAAAGGTCTCTATACACATCTCTCCAGTCATCCCAAGGCTCAAGACCCTTGTAAGGTCTCCATATGACAACTATAAGATCATCTAGTTGTCATCTCTAATACTTTGTCTTGCCCAGATGGGGCTAAGTAATGTATCCACAATATCTGTAAACAATAGGTTGTTGTGGATCTCTGGCATCATCCACTATAGGTCTGCAAAATGAGAGGTGCTCCTAGGCCCATACCTGTAATATCAAAACCCCTATAGCCATACTATTACCCTCTCGGTAAATGACCTCATACATCTCACGATACATGTGCACTAGAATAAAAGAACCCCATCCTAATCTCTGAGGCTGCTCCACAAGCCTCTCTAGCATCCTGCCCCAGCCACATAAGAAACCCTGTTGTCCCCTATCTGGCATAAGGAAACAACCGATGAATCTTGCTAAGATGCATGCCAGTGGAAACTGATCACTGTACCTGGCCATCATGTCATCTCAACTAATAGACCGTGTCAGAATGTCTGCATCATGAAATACCTACCTCAGAGCTAGTAGGCCAGGATGTTGTGTTGAATCATAATCTACCTTATCCCTAGCAAATAGAATCTAGAGAATCCTGTATACATCCTCGGGAGTGATATTCATCTCCCCAACTAGCAAATGAAATGTGTTATGCTTAGAATGGAATCTCTCTACAACCGCAGTGAGCATCCCTTGATTCACAGGGATATCTAGCATTTATAAAAGGTGGGTGAATCCACACAAGTCAATATGTGCTCTATCAATATCAGATAACTCACAAACTAAAGTCATAGTTGGTGGATAGATTCATCTGAAAAGAACATGAGGTAGTCAAACCTTCAAGAATCAACAACAAATCATCGGGAAACATTTCAAATTATGTTACAAGCCAAGTAAAATATCATACAAATCCAAAACAATCAATTGCAAAATCAAATTTCCAAGTTTACACCCTTCAAAATGCTCACTATTTTTCAAACAACATAACAAGTAGAGGCAGAAACTCATATGAGTTAGGACTGGGTATAGGATGACAAAAGACTCTAATACGACACAAAACAAGCCCTCAAATGACAAAATAGTCTCTTTTGAACAAGCTCGTACGATACAAGGGTAGGTATGAAATGACAAAACTAATGGATTGAAACGACAAAACAATTTTAAGTAGTTTGTCGTATGACACAGGAAGTCATCTCACATGAAAAAATGACAATGCATGACTTTTACATGCCTAAAAATTCAAAAAATCAACAAAAAAATTAAAAAATGAAATGACTAAGAGGCTTAAGATTGATCACTTACCGCTAGCTCATAGTTCCAAGGTCGATTATGTCTTCTTTGGCGCTCGAATCGATTCTTTTGTGTGGGAACCACCATTTTTCTTCACAGAAGGCTTTTTCAATTTTCAAACTTGGAGGGTTAAAATGAATTGAAAATGACACTTTGACCCCTTATATAGCCAAAACCCTAATTTTTCAACTTGCTTCGATGGACATGAAAATTGTACCCTTAACTAATTTGCCCATCCTGATTCCATTTTCGGGATCAAAATAGAAATCCGAGATCGTTCTCCTAGTCAATTTCAATAGAATTTGGACCACTTGGTGCTTTCCTCAAATCCTCATTATTTCTCCAATTTGCGCTCAATTTCTCATCAATCAATGCTAAATCTTCAAATGTTCCTCTGACTCAATTTTTGTGCTCAAATCATTATCATCACCAACAATTGCCTAAAATCATATACCCTTGCTACCTTTTGATTTCACTCCCGAGGGGGCATACTCATGACCTCATGACCTCACATCTTCAATATCAAGAAATTTTTTAAATCTTCATCAAAATTCAAGAAAAAATCTTTTCAACTAAATAAAATCAAACAAATTCTTATTGCTAAGGGGCATCTCCGCTTCATCACTTCATATCAAGTTGAGATCTCTCGATCATCTGAATTGAATCAATCGCTAGGGGCATATCAGTTTCATTGCTTCAAATCAAGCTGATATTTGTCTTCATCTGAATCAGTCTCTTAACATTAATCAGTTTCATCGCTTTTCATCAAGCTGATTATTCATTTAAACTCAATCAAAAGTTTAAAGAGTATCTTTGATCACACGCTCAAACTAAGAAGGTGTTCAGTTTCATCGCAACAAATCAAGCTGGACACTTTATCTTCGCTCATCATGTCTTGATCCATCAAGTTCAAGATTGATTTTATCTTTGCTCATTGTGTCTAGATCAATCAAGTTCTAGATCAGTAAGATCTTCTTCTTGATAAATGAAGTTAAAATTTGGTATCTTTTCTCTTCATCATTCCTAGTTCAATCAAGTTCGGGATCGGTTTCACTTTAATCAACTCTTTTCAGCTTCATCACTTCAAATCAAGCTAAACGCCTCGCTCTTCATCTGGTTCATGATCAATCAAGTTCAGAACTGGTATCTCCAAGACATCAACTACTCTTTGAACCAATGCACTGCTCGCACATTAATTCAAAGAGGGTCAAATGTAATACCCTAAAATTGGTCACCTACACCATGGGCCCCTAATCTCGACATCAGCAAGCTCCTAACCAAAGGCAATTAAATCAATCTTGAGCACATTAATTAATTCTTCAATCATCAAATGTCACATGGCAAATCAATAACTCAATATTAATTAAATATTTATTTAATTAATTAAATCATTCCAAGAAAATCATTTTGACCAATTATCATGTTTAATTTATTAAATATCCTTGCATATTTAATTAATTAATAAATTTGCCATTTAATCATGCAAAAAGGAATTAATTTATCACAAAAGAGGAATTAATCACAAAGCGAGAGTTAAATTGAAAATAAAATAAAAGAATTGAATTGAATTGAGAGAAATCAAACTTGAGATATTCTTCTAAATTGAGATTAACTTGAAATCAGAAAAACAATTAAAAGGAATTTAATCATTCTATAAAATTGGAACTCAAAGTTTTTGCGAAAAAGAAGTTCAGTTGCATTGAAAAGATTCTTTTCTTGAATAAATCAAAGAAATCGCATGGAATTACCTATTTTTATCTCAAGTGCATGGAATTAATTGAATTATATTTCTAATGCAAACTCAAACTTCTTTTCTGAATGTATTTCAATTAAACTATAATTGGAATGTATCTCAAGGTTAATTGAATCTGATTTCTCAATTATTTCAATTAATCCTAATTTGTGCTTTTTCTTGGTATCTCTTGTGAATTTCTATAAATTTAGCCTTCAGCTCTCAATCAAAACACCTTGGAGATTTATTGGTTTTATACACTTTTTGCTCTAGAATCATTGAATATATTGTGCTTTCTTTTTTAGATTATTTGCATCTTAGTTTAATTTCTTTTTGTATATTCCACGATTTCTTGAATCCATATTGCTTGAATTATTCATCCATCTTTCATCCATCTTGCATCTATTAGCTTAATATCATGCTCATGTAGATTAAATCCTTCGTCTTGGTGTAGTCTAGTCACTGGTATTGCTTCTACAAATCTGAGAGCAATCTTATACTCGCATCTTTTAGAAGGCAATTATTCGATTTGTCATGGTTTTATTATTCATGCTTAATCTGTCTAACCATACATGTAATGACTTAATTGAATTTTTGTGTCATGTAGCTTACAAATTCTTATTTCACTTTTTCACACACACACATCCTACTTATAGTTATATTGTTTTGTTCATGGGATATCATTGTCGATGTGGATAGTAGGCTATATTTATAATTCAAGTGATAAACATATATGCATGATGACTCTATGATGATGTGACATGATGTTATATCTGATGTTGTCTTGATTATATTATGAGGATATTCTGATGACATTTTTTATGATGTGGTACCATGATGGTGCTTTGGTGATCATATATTATTTTGAACATGGCTTTTAGGATTTAGGGTAGAGGCATATGTTAGTGTGTTGGGGCTCAAGATAGTTTAGGTGGAATTCCTTTCCTCTAGAACCTACACAAATTTGTTCCACTTTAGTAGGTTATCTATCAAACCTTCTATTTCTATGGTTGCTTCATGTCTAGAATGAGGTGAACTTTTTCTCCTTACCAATTTTTATGCTCTGAGTGATCTTCCAAGGAAATCACTTCCTTTTTCTTATGTCATGTTTGTTAAGTCTCTTCCCCCTTACATTCCTCAGATCCTTGTATGAGACTTTAACTTTTAATCTAGTTTGGAGGAGAATAAGGGGGGTTCTATTAGGATCAATCTTTCATCCATAATCCTAAGGGAAAATATAGATCACTTGAATTTGGTGAACATAAATATATGCAATGGCATATTTACTTGGAATAATAGAAGATGGAGGAAATATTTTCTTTAAAAGGGGTTCTAAGATAGGTTCATTGTGTCTAGCTATTGGGTTAGCGATAGTTAGACCACCAATTTATATATTTTAGACTAGAGAGGTTTTAATCACTGGCTAATAAAATTCTCAGCTACTTTTTTAGAACCTCAAAAATTCCCTCTTTCAAATTTTAATTGATGTGGCGTCAATATTTTTATCTTTAGGAGATTATGTCAAAGTGGTGGTAAAAAGGGAAGCCTTTATATGGCATAAAAAAATATTAATTTGATAAGGAACTTAAATTTTTCAAGTGTATGTTGAAAATATGGAATATGTAGGGTTTTGATAATATCTTTTGTTGGCACTTTTAGTTTGTTGGCATTTTGCATATAGATTGCATTAATGATATGTTGTCATTGATGTCAATTGGACCGGTAATGGTATTCATGTTATTGTTGATAATGTTGTTTTTGATATTGGCTAGGAACCAGTAGGAGGAGCTTTGTGGAAGATGTTGTAAATCGGTATGTTAAGTTTGTGAGTTGAACAGGTAAACCGGTGTAAAGGGTTAAACCTTTCTATGCAATGTAATCGGTAAACCCTATCAGTTGTTAAACCCTAACCGATCAAGTTTGTTGGTTTATTATCTGATGAGTGGTAATGATGGAGACACGTGTGATCATTGTATGAGCATAAGTTCAGATTGTTTTGGTGCATTTGTTTGTTGTCTAGGGAAGGAGCAAAGTGGATTGCATCTAATGCATAACGCATGATGAGTTACAAAGTCCGATGAAGTGGTGATCATGGAGCGGTTGAAATTTTCTTGAAAAAATGTGAAGAGATTGTTATGATTTCTAATGGTCAAGATTGTACCAACTTGTTTGTAATCTTCATGATGGGAATTAGCTTTTTGTTGTGTTACTGACCTAATTGATTTGTATTTGAGGTTGATGAAGTAAATATGTTGGCAAGATTGGCAGAAACCTGTTGAGTGTGTAGTTGCCTAACCGGTGAATGGATTTGCACTTTGAGTAAAGGCACATTAAAGCTGAAAAGGATCTGATCAAGAAAATGCAGTGCTATTCAGATAGATCAAGAAAACCTGTTGTTTTCTAACAATTATAGCAGAAGTGAAATCCCTTTGAAGATGGTAAAAATGCAGCAAGGTGAATCCAGATGGTTAAAATACAAACAAAACACTAAAACATATTAAAACATGAAACATGAAGACAAATGCTTATACATTGACAACCTTTACCTTCTCCCCCAAATGGAGCTTGGATGAAGTTTAAGTGCATCCAAATGCCTCCAATGTGATGTTGATACACTCCTAGATTGCTTGATGTGGTTGGCTCTCCAACATTATGCACAAAGGGATGTGATAGATTAAGGATTGGAGGATGATATGGATAAGTATGGATGAGAAGTAGCTTTGGCATGGTAAGGATGCAAAGATGATTTCCTAGGCACAAATTAGCAACATGAAATTAATAAAATTCTAGATGGGATATGAGGGGATGGAGTCCTCAATTTATAGGGAGAGAAGAGGAGGAATGGAGGGCTAGGATTGACCCAAGATGGAGGATCAAGATTCCTTGTGAGCCCACACAAGGCCCAAGATGAGGTGTGGAGACCAAGAGATATGACTTAAAGGCATTTCTTGTCTTCACACTCCTCAAGGTACATTGGGAAGACTTCCCAATGTGCTTTGAGAAGAACAAGGGATAAGATATTCCTTGAAGAATGGAAAATGAAGAATTAAAAATTCTTCAAAAGGGGTGTTCATGGGGATTGGAAGAATAAGGAGGAATTAAAAATTCCTTGGGAGATGAGATGTTTAGAGGAATGTGAAATTTTAAAAATCTCACATTCATCTAGGAAAAGAACATTAAAGGGGAGTGGTTGGATAGAAGGGACAAGGAGTTTACTTTGTGGCTAATCATGATGATTAGCTACTAGAAACTCATTAGGAGATGAATTAGAGGAAAGATTAGGTGAGATTAGGGTAGATGAGATTTGACTAGGAGAGAGAATGAGTGGAGGGAATTAAAAATTAGAAGAATAATGCTAAATGAGTAGGGAATTTTTGGAAGAATTGATTAGGTTAATGATGGATTAGCGAAAAAGGTTATTTGTAGGAATCACCTAGGTTAACTAATTAATTGAAATTAATTAGTTTAAGAGGAGGAATTTAAGGAGATTTAATATTGAGGATTTTTAGAAGAATAAAAAGGGGATTGATTTATTAAATAAATCAATCAACAGACCATAGTGACAATATTAATTATAATTAATTAATATTGAGGAGGAATTAAAAATTGGCATAATTAATTAATTAATTATGTCAAGAAATAATTAAAATAATTATTTTTAAGTATCTAGACCCTTAACCAGGTAAGATATAACAAGCTTGGTTACTTATTAAATCCTCTAACAAGGTGGTCCATTAGCTTGGATTCTTAAATCCTCCATGGAGGTTACTCCTAATAGGGTATTGTGCTTTTCATCAAGGCATATTTGTAAATCCCTTAACCGGGTGATTCCTAGCTGCAATTAGTTCTTAACATGACTTATTGTAATACTTTAACAGGATTGGCTCCTAACAAGGTGAACTTCAGAAGAGTTCAGATAGCTATCCTTGTGAGTCTCATCTCACCGTGGTTTTTACCTATTTGGGTTTTCCATGTATAAACATTTTTGTCAAGTGGTGAATGTTTTTGTGGTTATGACCTTATTTGTTGATTTGATTAACTTTTGATAAGGCATGATAACTAGAAGCATTGAGAGATGAATATTTTGAGATATGATTAAGGATTGTTGATGTTTACAAGATTGGAGTTGTTTACTATTAAGTTGTCATAACAGTCAAACTAGTTGATGTCAAGTATTCTTATGAATATTGATCTTGACTGTGATATGTTTACTTTGTGTGATTGAATTTGAGTTTGGGAACTTTGTATCAATTTTTCAGTATACTGATTCACCCCCCTTCTTAGTATTCTATCAGATACTTATTCTTTCATCATACCATCAATTAGTATCAGAGCTTCTTAGGTCCTCTTTAAACTAAAAGCCTACCAGCTTGAGGAAAAGATCTTGTAGATCATGATGAAGAAAGAAGGTCCAAAGTTAAAAAAACATAACTATAGAATATGGAGTGACATAATGAAGATTTACATTAAGAGTCTTGGTATTTAGTATCGAGATCATATAGAAACTAAGTATATTACACCGACTAGAACCCTAACTGATGATCAAAAGAAAGAACAATGAGAAAATCATCAAGCATTAGAGGATTTTATCAGTTCCCTATTTGATGTTGAATATGTATATGTTCATGGTCTTGAAACTGCATATGAAGTATGGAAAAAACTTGAAGAGATTTATAGCAGTGATGAACATGTGAAGATTGCTAAAGAGGAGAGTCTAAGAGGAAAGTTTGATGACATAAGAATGTCTGAAGGTGAGAATATCCAACAGTATGGTCAAAGGATAAAAAATATAGTTGGTGAAATAAAGAGTGCAGGAGGGAAAGTGGAAGATGCCATAGTGATCAATATGGTACTAAGAACCTTGCTATCGGTCTATGCTATCCGAGTTACAGCTATTTAGGAGCTGAAATCCATTGACAAGACAAAGGTATCTCTTGACTCCATTATTGGTGAAATTATTGATTTTGAATTAAATGGCTATGATGGTAGTGTACAAAAATCATAATTTGCATTGAGAGCTTCTATCTCTAACCAACTGTGAGAAGACGTAGAGATACCAAGAAGCAGAGATACTGGCCATAGCTATGAACATAGATCTAGCAGAGATGTTGATGAAGATAGCATAGTGGAACTTGAAGCATTGTTGGCAAAATGACTGCCTAGAGACACTAGTAAATATGGAGGTAAGTTACCTTTAAAGTATTTTACATGCAACAAGATTGGTCATATAGCAGCTAATTTCGCTAATGGTGAAAATGGATACAAGAGAGACAAATTTAAGAAGTATAAGGGTAAAGGTGAGAGAGATTGTCTTGTAGCTATTGACAATGGTATTACTAATGAAGAATCTGATGCTGATGCTAGTGAAGATATTGTATTTATAGCTATTAAGGAAGAAATATCAGATCAGAAGACACTCTCCAAGATTCCTTTCTATCTCATGAGTTCATTTGTGTCATTTTGTGTATGCATCAAGTCTATCTTCAACATATCATTTTCATGACCAAGTCTTTTGTTTTCATTTCCAACATCATTCAGTTTTCTAACCAAGTCCTCTTCATTCTTCTTCCGATTTTTGGTTTCTTTACAAAATCTCATAGTCATATCTTGCATCTCGTTCTTCATTGTACTATTTTCTTGTCTCAGCTTGTTTACCAGATCATTAAGAGTTTCTTTTTCATCATCATAATTCCACACCTTTTCACAAAGTTCTCTTCTCTTATTCCTTGCAATAGTGATATTTTCTTGAAGTCCTTGAATAATATCCCATGCAGTCTTCAAATAATCTTCAAGTTTGATATTCTTCACTTTTTGTGCATCATAGTCTAGAAGAGTTGTTTCCAATTGCTTTCTCAAGTTTTCCATCTCTATCAGTGTCAAGATCTTCCTCAAGCTATTAAGCTTTTGAAAATAGAGGACCAAGCTCTGATACCAATTGTTAGGATTTCCAAAGATACTAAGAGGAGGGGGTGAACCAGTATCTGACCGGTAATAGAACTTTCTTAAATTATAACATGAAAAGAGATTCAAAACTGTGTACCGGTAAACCAAAATTAATGCAGTAAATAAGAATAACAACCACAACATGAAAGACACACCATAACACAATATTTTAACAAGGAAACCCAGTGTGGGAAAAACCTCAGTGGGATTTGTGACCCACAATATTTGCTTACTGGCCAATAAGGGAATATTACTATTTGCAATAGGGGGTTGCACATGCAGGAAGGGAAAGTGCCTAGAGCTCACTGCTCAGTTACAAAAGAAGTCTCACTAACTTATAGAAATGGATTATACAAATCCAATGTCTTGTACTCCTTCAGATCAGCATCTACTATGCTAGATTCAGTACTAGTTTAAGCTCTGTAATATACATAAACCCTTATCCAATATCTGCCTTACAATTCACATATTAGGTCTACATTAATCCTTCCTTCTTTGTCTACTAAATTATCTACAATGATCTCATACTTATATGAGTCATATTACAATCCGCCAAGTTGGCTTACAAAAGTTTATACAATTAAATACAAAATACATTTATACAAAATTCCTATCGGCCATGGTGTTGGTAATCTTTCTTTTTGGAATTGGTGAACTTGTATGCCGGTGTTGAGTCTGCCAATGCTGGTGCCTGCCGATATCATCTAATTGTAAGGTTGCCATCAATGACAATACCTTCAATCACTTACAATTTCTCATTGGACTATGCATTTGCCAACACATTGATAGTGGTTGTTTACATCAGATGATTGATGATTGGAGCAAATTTCATTCCCTGAACAAATTTGATGACATTGTTGTCAGATTTGGCAATGACTCACCATGTATAGTTAAAGGTAAGGGAGTTATTTCTCTTAATGGGAAGAGCAGTGTTGATGATGTCTATTGGGTTGAAGGCCTAAAGAACAATCTTTTGAGTGTGGCACAACTTAATGACAGAGGATACCCACTGGAGTTTAGAAATGGTATGTGTAAAATCTTTGACAAAAAGGTGAATTGATTGCAACCAGAAAATAGACCAGAGGTAATCTATTTGATCTTAATCCTAAAGTTAGCAACTATTTGATTGCAAAGATAAATGATAGCTAGCTTTGGAATAGGAGATTTTGTCATATAAATTTTGGCAATATTGTTAAAGTGAGAAAATCTAAGACAGTAAGAGGTCTGCCTCAACTAGACAAACCGGTTAATGCTCTTTGTAAAGAATTTTAGTTAGGAAAGATGACTTCTTCAACTTTCAAGAGCAAGTCCTTCTCAGCAGAGCACTTGTTAGATTTGGTTCATACAGATCTATGTGGACCAATAAGAATAAGAAGCATTCAAGGTGACTGATATTTCATGATCATCACTGATGATTGTTCAAGGATGATGTGGGTCACATTCTTGAAGGATAAGAATGAAGATTTTGGTAAATTCAAGGCATTCAGGGCCTTAGCTGAGAAAGAGAGTGGCAAAAAGATAAAATGTTTAAGAATAGATCAAGGTGGTGAATTTGCTTCTAAGGAATTCACTAAGTACTATGATGACAATGGTATCAAGTAGCAGCTTTCTACACCAAGGACACCACACCAGAATGGTATAGTAGAGAGAAACAACTGGTCAGTGGTTGAAGATGCTAGGACTATGTTGATACAAAGAGGTGTAGCGAAAACATTTTGGAAAGAAGTTGTAAGTACAACTATCTACATAATGAACCAAGTTCTGGTGAAAAGAGGTAAGGACAAGACCCCTTATGAATACTGGTATGGGAGATCACCTGATGTTAGATATTTTAAGATATTTGGAAGCAAATGTTTTATTAAAAGAGGTGATTGCATAACCAAGTTTGAAGCTAAGAGTGATGAAGGCATATTTCTTGGCTATTCCACAAAGAGTAAGGTCTATAAATGCTTCAATAACCAGACATAGAGAATTGTTGAGAGTGTTGATGTTCATGTAAATGAATGTCCTAAAGTCTCTGAAGGAACCAGCTTAGAGAAAAAGGATGAAGATCCTTGCAGTTTTCTTTTGGAACTTGAAACTCTTAAATCAAAAATCGGTAAAGCAAATCCTGATGTACTTGTTCAACCAAAACAAATGAATTCAGAAGAAGATGATAATGAAGAAGGTGAACTTGAACAGAATGATCATGTTATTCCTAGGTATGTGAGACTAAATCACAGTCCTGAGTAGATTATTGGGGATAAGGATGCTGGAGTACTAACTAGAAGGAGAATAAGAGATAACTCTTGCATAATCTCCACCTTTGAACCTAGAAGTGCTAAGGAGGCATTTGGTGATGACCATTGGGTTAAATCTATGGAGGAGGAATTAGATAAAATTGAGAAGAACAACACTTGGACCTTGGTACCCCGACCGGTAAACAAGAATGTTATAGGTACTAAATTGGTGTTCAGAAACAAGTTAAATGAAGATGGTGTTGTAGTTTGCAACAAGGTAAGATTAGTCTACAAAGGTTATGCGCAAGAAGAAGGAGAAGATTATGGAGAAACTTTTTTGCCAGTAGAAAGACTGGAAGGTGTTAGAGCTTTACTTGCATTTGCAGCTCATAAGAAGTTCAAGATATACTGGATGGATGTTAAGTCTACATTTTTTAATGGGATATTTGGAAGAAGAGGTTTATATAGAGCAACCTGATGGTTATGCATTGATAGATAAGCAAGACATGGTATGCAAATTGCATAAAGCTTTGTATGGATTAAAGCAAGCACCTAGAGCATGGTATGAATGACTTCATGCACATCTAATGAAGATAGGCTTTGCTAGAACCAGTGATGACAATAACATTTATCTCAAGCCTAAAGGAGATGAAATACTAGTTAGTGAAGTATTTGTTCATGACATTATGCTTGGAGGTAATGATGACATGAGCAATAGTTTTGCAGATGAAATGAAGACTGAGTTTGAGATGTCATTAGTACAGGAAAAAAAAAAATCATAGGCTTACAGATACAACAAATGAAGAATGGTATTTTCATTACTCAATCTAAGTATGTGAAAGAGGTTTTGAAGACTTTTTGTATGAGTGACTGTAAACCAATTGGAACCTCAATGGTTATAGGTTGTAAGTTGTCCAATGAAGATGCATCTAAGTCTATAGATGAAAAGGAATATAGGTCAATGATTGGAAAATTACACTATGTTGTTTACAGTCAACCGGATATTGCCCATGTAGTTGGTATTGTTGCTAGATTTCAAAAGAATCCAAAGGAAGCACATCTGATGGCAACCAAGAGAATTTTTAGATATGTAAAAGGTATTGTTCTATGGGTTATGATATCCATATGGTGAAATTTTGATTTGAAGGTATACATAGATGCTAATTGGGTAGGAAATATTGATGACCAGAAGAGTACTCCTGGTGGAGCATTCTTTCTAGGAGGAAGGCTAGTTTCATAGAGTAGTAAAAAGCAGAGTTGTACTTCACAATCTACTGCTGAAGCCGAGTATGTAGTAGCTTATATGAATTGCACACAAGATATTTGGATGAGACACATTTTAGAAGGTTTTAAGATGAAAATCTCAGAACCAATAAAGATTTTGTGTGATAATACAAGTTCAACAAATATTTCTAAAAATCCTATTTTGCATGCAAGGACTAAGCACATGAATTGAAGTATCACTTCTTGAGGGAAAAAGTTCAAAGTAAAGATGTTATCTTGGAGCATGTTTCTACCAAGTAGTAGCTTGTAGATATCTTTACCAAACCTCTTTCTAAGACCACTTTTAAGTATCTTAGAAGTCAATTGGGGGTTGTCCCTCTTCATGAAGGTAGTTGAGCATGATGTTGATTGCATCAATCCTTAAATTACTTGTAGAATCTTACATGGATTAATGAAGAAGTGGATGTATTCCATAGGGGAGCATCAAGTTGCAGTATGTTGTTGATGCACAGTGAGAGAAAAATTACATGTTTTTACTTTCACTTTGACATTGCTCTCAAAGGGGGGGAAGAATTATGTGATTGAGGAAATGAATTATGTGTCTGATTAGGTGAACTAATGACAAGCTAAAGACAGATAAAGCAAGGTGAATAATTGGTAATGTAAACCAAGATTCCTATTCACCAATCTCAGCAATAATCAGAGGTGTTGATGTTTTTGTTGCCATCAATGCCAAAGGCGGATATTGTTGGCATTTTTAGTTTGTTGGAATTTTGCATATAGATTACATTAATGATATGTTGTCATTGATGTCAATTGAACCTGTAATGGTATTCATGTTATTGCTAATATTTTTGTTTTTGATATTGGCTAGTAATCGGTAGGAAGAGCTTTGTGGAAGATGTTGTAAACCAGTATGTTAAGTTTGTGAGTTCAACCAGTAAACCAGTGTAAAGGGTTAAACCTTTCTATGAAATATAACCAGTAAACCCTATCAGTTGTTAAACCCTAACCGGTCAAGTTTGTTGGTTTATTATCTGATGAGCGGTAATGATGGAGACACACGTGATCATTATATGAGGATAAGTTCAAATTGTTTTTGGCACATTTTTTTGTTGTCTAGGGAGGGAGAAAAGTGGATTGCATCTAATGCATAACATGTGATGAGTTACAAAGTCTGATGAAGTGGTGATCATGGAGCAATTGGAATTTTCTTGAAGAATGTGAAGAGATTCTTATGATTTCTAACAGTCAAGATTGTACCAACTTGTATGTAATCTCAATGATCAGAATTAGGTTTTTGTTGTGTTACCAACCTAATTTATTTGTATTTAAGTTCGATGAAGTTGTTTGTAAAAGTTGTTAGCAAGATTGGCAAAAGACTGTTGAGTGTGTAGTTTCCTAACAGGTGAATGGATCTACACTTTCAGTAAAGGCAAATTGAAGCTTAAAAGGATCTGATCAAGAAAATGTAGTGCTATTTAGATAGATCAAGAAAACCTCTTATTTTCTAACAATTATAGAAGAAGTGAAATCCCTTAAGAGGGTAAGCTCTAACAAGCTTGGTTACTTATTAAATCCTCTAACAAGGTGGTCCATTAGCTTGGATTCTTAAATCCTCCATTGAGGTTACTCCTAACAGGGAATTGTTGTTTTCATCAAGGAATATTTGTAAATCCCTTAACCGGGTGATGCCTAACCAGAATTAGTTCTTAACAAGACTTATTGTAAAGCTTTAATAGACTTGGCTCCTAACAGGGTAAACTTCAGAAGAGTTCTATAGCTATCCTTGTGAGTCTCATCTCACCGTAGTTTTTACCTATTTGGGTTTTCCATGTATAAACATTTGTGTCAAGTGGTGAATGTTTTTGTGGTTATAATCTTATTTGTTAATTTGATTAACTTCTAATAAGGCATGATAACTATAAGCATTGAGAGATGAATATGTTGAGATATGATTTAGCATTGTTGATGCTTACAAAATTGGAGTTGTTTACTGCTAAGTCGTCATAACAATCAAACTGGTTGATGTCAAGTATTCTTATGAATATTGATCTTGAATGTGATATGTTTACTTTGTGTGATTGAATTTGAGTTTGGGAACTTTGTATCAGTTTTTCAGTATACTGATTCACCACCCCTCTCATTATTCTACTGGATACTTATTATTTCATCATACCATCATCTTTATGGCTAAAATAGCTACCCAATCCCATTTAAATGTCATACTCATCATATTTAAGATCATGGTTAACTAAGGAAAACTATAGAGTGGAATATATAGATATGAAGGAGTTGGATGAATGGGAGTTGTATGAAGAAATATTTTGGAAGTAGAAGTCATAAATTGATTGGGTATAGGAAGATGATAGAAACACTACTTTCTTCCACAAATTTGTTAAGGATAGATGGAAAAATGATATAATTACCTATCTCAAATCCTATAATGGGAATCAACTTTCAACTTTGAATTATATCTCAAGATATATTACTCAATTATATTCCTTTCTATTTGTTGAGGACTCCTCTTGCAAGAAAGGAAGCGAACCTTATTTTGGAGTGTATTCCATCTTTGGTCTCTAACAAGATGAATGATTCATTGATGAAACCTATCAGTATCAATAAATATGAGATTGTGTTTTAGACAAATAAGGGGAAACACCCTACCCTTAATAGTTCCCTAATGCAATTTACTAGGGGTTCTAGGAAATTATCAAATTGGATCTTCTAGAGGTTGTGCAAGAATATCAAAGGATAAAAAAAAACTTAAGATCCATGAATTCAAAGTTATTTTTTGTTATCCAAAAATGAGAAGGAGATAACTTAATAGATATTTTTAGACCTATAGCCCTATGAAATGTAGCCTATAGGATTATTACTAAGTTGATCCTCAAAAGACTCAATATTTGGCTTAGTTCTTTAATTTTTTAGGAGAAAGGTGAGTTTGTTACTGGTACATTTTTTTTGGATTGGATTGTTGTTGCAACTGAGGCTATTAATTTCATGGAGACCTCCAAAGAGAAGGTTGTACTTATCTATATTGACATGGCCAATGCCTATGACCATGTAAAATGGTCTTTTCTACATAAGGTTTATGGATACTTTTGGGTTTTAGAATGACTGGATTAAGTGGATCATGAGCTATGCCACTTATTACTCTTTCTCAATTCTTATCAATAGTGATCCCTCTAATATTTTTGGAGCTTCTAGTGACCCATTCCATGGTGATCCCCTTTCACCTTATCTATTTATTTTAATGATTCAAGGGTTGTGGATATTTATCAAGTCTTGTGCAAGGAAGGGTTTGATCCAAGGTTAAAAAAGGGGTATGATTTTTCCTCCTCACTCTCATTTATATTTTATGGATGACACAACTTTGATGGGCTTAGCTAGAGATAATGAGGTTGTAAACCTAAGAATGGCTTTAGATATTTATTTAGTGGCCTTGCGGTAAATAATTGATGAGGTCAATTAGTTCATCTTTTTTAGACCAAGATTTGTCAAATTATTAGATTCTATAATGTTTCCCTTCTTTTTTTACCTTGGTATTTCTATTGCCATGGGATCTCTACCTAGAATATTGTGGCAAGATTTTTTAGATAAGTTTCACATAATAGTTAGTCATAGGACTCATAGGTAGCTTTCAACTACAAGGAGAGTGACTTTTTTGAAGTCAGTGGTTTAGGTTGTTCCTACATGTATATGTGTGTTTTGTGTGGGAATCTCCTTCAAGCTGAATTGAAGAGATTGATACTCTCTCTCATGAAATACTATGGTTTGGTAATTTTCTTTCAAATAAGTGGAGTTTAGTTAAGTAGGATTGTATTTGTAGGCCAAAATAGGAAGGTGGTCTTGGTCTTTGGTAGGCCAGTCTAGTGGTTAGGTTTTGGTATCCAATATTTATTGGAGGTGGTACATATATGAGGACTAACATTGGGTTAGGATCCTTATTTATAGTTATTTAAGGGGAGTGGAGAGTAATGATATATGAGGACTAAAATTTTCTATGATCTAGGGCATTCTCAAAAGGGGTGCTAGGTTAATCACATTAGTATTACTTCATATTTGTAATATATTCTTTGATGCTCTATATTCTAGTTTGATTCTTGGGATAGGCTCCTATCTATCATATGAGTATACTCACACTTGCAATCTCTATGTAATAGTTTTCTTGAGAAATGTTGTAGCAAGGTGGAGGACTTCAAAATATCCCATGAACTAGGTCAAATGAAGGTGTTTAAATGGAAAGAACCTCATGAGTGGTCACTGAGGACCTCAAAGGAAGCTCATCATAAGCTTGTTGGGATTTTTATAGGAAATAATTTGCAATTCAATATTATTTACAATAATGCAACAAAGTGAGAGGGGGGCGAATCAGTTTTCTCTCAAACTCTACACAACTCAAACTTAAATTCCGATTTGATAATAAATAGTAAAAAAATAAATCAACACCACATGAATAACACACATAATACCAATATTTTTGATGTGGAAACCCCAGTTAAGGGAAAAACCATGGTGGGAACCTACCCACAATGAGAAAATACCATGTTAGGGGTAAGTGTAAATATTAAAATGGGGAAGGGAATGCAAATGCATTCAGACACACTACCTAGAGCTCACTTCTCAAATCACATAACAAGAAGGGATATAACCCTTAGGAAGGCTCACTTCCTTGCAAGAATAGTCAGAGTACATCCGAATGATCATGAACTGATGAAATAGAATCTTCTCATGCTTGGTTACAGTTCTGGTTAAGGACATGTACTCAAACTCTTCTTGATCACACTTCTTCACACTCTCTCACACTTCTCCTCTTCTAATAAAAGATAAAATCAATGTTCGCACATGTAGATACCAGGTAGATACATCTGCAATATGATGATTACATATATTTATACAAATCATCAACCTATATTTCAAGGTCGGCTAAAACCTCAACACAAATTACAAAACAATAACCTCACACATTACAATAATACATGCAGACCAAAACAATGTTAGGTAAGACATAGTCTAGACCTAAAACAATACTTCAAACATGCAACACCTCCAACAATTATGCCTCAAACATCTGCAACATGCTACAATCATCATGAATGGTGCGTAACACGAATAATACTACCAGATCAAGAAAATTATCAATAAAGTGCACAAGGATCAATGCGGACCATCAAAATGGATAGAAAACAATCTAGAAACATCCACAAGAAATGTGAATCATGATAACAACAACTGAACACCATCACCACTTAGTAGAATCATTATCATCAATATACTGAACCTCAAGAACATCAACTAAACTGATTGCCAAATTGAAAGATTCACTTGTGGACCTCCAAATCATGAACCATCTAAATTTAGGACACATATGAATGTCTCAAACACTTTTCCAAATTTTCAAACCAAGATATAGCAATTATGGAGAAATGCGGAGCATAATCCAGAATATTGAGTAACACAAACAATCGAATATCAACCATAATATTGGATCAGACAACTCAATCAAATCATCATGCGAACCTCTGAAACTTTTGTTGAATCAACTAGAGATAAGTATCTCTAAACCCATTAAACCATAAAAAACTCCTGTGCAACACACTGACCAAACCAACTCATCCAATCTAACTGCAACACTAGAATACTCAAAAGAATATGTTGACATCAATGACAACACATTGTTCCAACAAACTTCTCAGCAATATCCAACAATCTCTCCCTTTGTCATTGATGGAAACATATGAATGTGAAGAACAATCAACAATCTCCCATAACTCTCAACAATCTCCCCCTGAGAATATGCATACAACTCAATACAAACTCTCTCCACCATAGGGTTTTTCACATGCTTCTCTCTCCCTTTGACATCAATGCAAAGGGCACATACAACACAAATATTTATTCTCTCCCTTTACCAGATAATCTCTCCCCCTTTGATAGGCACACAAATCTGACAACTGAACCACATACTGACTAATCCCCTTGAGTAGTAGCCTCACTCATTAATCCGGATCACAAGATATCTCTGTGAAGTCCATCGGACTAATGCAACTTTATGCATCTTAGTTCTCACCAGGAGGAGCAATCACCCCTAGCTTCTCTATGAGATACTCAAATGTATCTTTAGGCAAAGGCTTCATGAAGATATTTGTAATCTATTCATGTGTAGATACATACTCCAATCTGACTTCCTTTTCATTCACCTTCTCTCTCAAGAAATGAAACTTGATTGATATATGCTCAATCTTTGAATGCAACACCGAATTATTATAAATGTCAATAGCACTTGAATTATCACAATATATAGTAGTAGGCTCATCAAAAACAAATTTGATATCCTACAACATTTGCTTCATCCAAATCACTTGAGTACAATTTCTAGCAACAACAATGTATTCAACTTCTGCAGTAGACAAAGATATAGAATTATGCTTCTTACTCATCCATGAAACCAATCTATTACCCAAGAAAAATTCACCACCACTAGTACTCTTCATGTCATCAACATCACTTGCCCAATCAACATCATTAAAAATATTCAAAGTGAAATCATCATCTCTAGGATACCACAAACCAAAATAAACTATCCCTTTCAAATATCTGAAAATTCTTTTAACAACAATACATGAGATTCCTAATATTCCTTAGGATCAACTTGAAATCTAGCAACAATACATACAATATTCATAATATCAGGTCTAGTTTGAGTCAAATACAACAAACCATCAATCATAGATTTGTATGTAGTCTGATTTTCTTTTAGAGAATCATCATCCTTTGTCAACTTACATCCTATCACCATAGGTGTACCAAAAGGCTTTGCATCATCTAAACCAAACTTATTGAACAATTCTTTCACATACTTAGATTGAGATATGAAAACACCTTTATCCAGCCAAATAATTTGCAATCCCAAAAAGAATTTCATCTCACCAATAACAAACATTTCAAACTCATTATGCATATCATCAATAAACTTCTTTCATAAACCATCATTTCCACCAAAAATAATGTCATCAACAAAAACTTCAATAATCAAGATGTTATCATTATCAACCTTGAAGTACATATTACTATCAATAGTACCTTTATTAAATTCGAGCTTCATCAAATACTTATCTTATATGGCATACCAAGCTCTTGGAGCTTTTTTCAATCCATTCAATATTTTCTTCAACCTGTAAACCATATCTTTCTGATCTGTCAACTAAAATCCATCCAATTACTCAATGTAAACTTCTTCTTCTATCTCGCCATTAAGAAAGGTTGAGTTGACATCCATCTGACACACTATGAAATATTTGTAAGCAGTGTAAGCAAGAAATAATCGAACAACTTCAATTCTAGCTACCAAAGAAAAAGTCTCCTCAAAATCAATACCTTCCATCTAAGAATAACCCTTACAAACAAGTCTTACTTTATTCCTAACAACTTCACCTTGCTCATTCAATTTATTCTGAAACACCCATTTAGTTCCAATTAGATTTTTATCCTTAGGTCTAGGAACAAGAATCCATGTATTATTATTTTCAATCTGATTCAACTTTTCTTCCATAGATTTAACCTAATTTTCATCTTTACAAGCTTTATGTAATGCCCATACCCTAGTCAGACTTGTAAAACCCATGTGACCTTGATTGACTTCCTATGTGGCATTCTTGAATGGTAGGTTAACCGTGATGCAATGTGTAGTTTAGATAATATAAATACTTGTGCATACTTATTATTGTGCCTTTGCATCGATTCTTGTGTATATGTAATTGTTTCCTAACTCTTGTGATAAATCTCGAGCTAACGCCTTCATTGAATATGTATATGTATATGTATGCTTGCGTGATTCATGAGTGCAAGAGATTGCAGTTACGACACCGCCTAAGGCAAGGTTCATCTCCTTCGGGATGTGCAAGGTTGAGTAGCCTCCTTCATCTTTAGAATTCAGTTTTGGTGGTCATATAACTCTCGTCTTGCCTTAGCCATGGTCAGGTGAGCAACGCATGTGTGGTTCATGGGGCTCTCACTTTTCATTGGATTTCATGTCATGTGATTTGGTGGACTTCCTCGTTTTGCATGCCTTGCACGAGGTAAGTGGAGTTTGTTGTTCTAGGTATTAAATTCAAATTTATAAGTAGACGTGCACATTAGTAATTTAGAAATTTAAATGGGTAGCTTCCTTTATATGATTAATCATTAATTTAAGAGATTGCTTTAAATTATTATTGTAGCAAGCTTAAGGTATTTAACTGGGGTTAGTGTGATCATTTACGCATTTGTAACATTTACGCATTTGTAGTTGAGAAATTAGAATAAATAAGACTCTTGCATTAGATTAGTCATTTATTTAAAAAGGTCGCTTTACTATGTTATAACAAGTCAATTTAATAGTTAAATTTGATAATAATGAATTTAATGAGTTATGCGTTTTGGAAAGGAAAAAAAATTTAAAGTCATTTGGGAGATAGAAATAAATTACTCATTTTCGCATGTTGGAAGAGAAAGGGAAAATTGGATTATTTAAAAGGAAATTATTCTTTTTACTTGCAAATTTATATAGTGTAAAGGATTGATTTTTGAGATTTAAATTAATTTAAATATCTCACCCTTGTTAACAGTTCAAAATATAAAAGGTAGGCCTAAATTGATATTGAGAGATTAAAATTAGAATTAAATGGGAAATAAAAGCATGTTAATTTTAATTAGAATAAAACAAGTTAGAATTATTGAGCAATGGAAAATAATTGTTTCCACTTTCTTGTTCCTTTTATTTTCAAAAAAAAAAAAAATGCCTAATTTCGAAATTGAAAATTAGGGCAAAATTAGGGTTTCTCTTTTTAACCTAGTTTTGTAAACATTTTGGGGGTTCTCTCTTTTGGGGGGATTTTTTTGAAAAAAATGGAGATTAGGGGATTTTTGGAAAAGAATGGAGTTTTAGAGCAGCAGATTGGGGGAGCTCTTCATCAAGATTCTTTCCCGGAATGCATTATGAGGTAGGATTCGAATCTACCTTTCTATTTCTTGTTGGATAAAAAAAAAGAGAGGATATTACTCAAGAATGTGTTTTTTTTTCTTTTGAAAGACAGTTGCAGTTGTTCTTTTAAGCTTGGTTGATTCAGAATGAAATTTTGTTCCTAATAGATTTTGTGTTTAAACTTGATGAGGAAATATAGTTTTCCCATAATGAAGTCTTTTTTTTTTGGAAAAATCTGGTAAAAGAATGGGGCTGTGAATAAGAAATAAAAAAAATAATAATAATAATAAATACAAAATGGGGGGATTTCGTTCTTGCCAAATATTTATTCAAGAATTTTTATGGTTTGAACCGAACTGTGAATCGGATCAAGAATGTATGGAAAAAAAATAAATAAATAAACCAAAAAAAAAAATATATATGTGTTGGGGTTAGGGTTTGGCGGGAGGAGGAGCCAAAGCTCGGCTCGCGCCGCCGCCCCCTCCCCCATTCCTTCCCACCCCATGCCGTATTTTGCAGTCTCCCCGCGACCACATTATGGGCCGCAGGCTGCATCCACAATGTGGGCCGCAGGGACTGCGACCACATTGTGGGCCGCAGGCTGCGTCCACAGTGTGGGCCGCAGGCTGCGTCCACAGTGTGGGTCGTAGAGACTGCGACCACAATGTGGCGTAGGCTGCATCCACAGTGTGGGCCGCAGGGCCTGCGTCCACAATGTGGGCCGCAGAACCTGCGTCCACATTGTGGGTCGCAGGTCCTGCGATAAATTTAGGGTTTTCTCAAAGCAAAAAAAAAAGAAAACACAAAGTAGTTTGTTTTAATTCTATTTTTTTTTTTTATTTATATATGTTTTTTTGATGATAAAGAAAAATATATATGGTATTGACAAGTATAAAACGAATGAAACAAATGTTATGGAAAGTATAAATGAGATGAGATAAATTTGTAGAAAAAAAAGAACTATTTTGTTGTGATAATATAGATTTTAGTTGCTATACATATACATATATATATATATATATATATATATATATATTAACTAATGGAGATCGCATTTTCTTTTATGGTAGATTAATTAAACTTTATTGATTTTGGATTATTAAATTTATGTTAACAATCTTTTAAATATGGAACTTCTTGTAATAGGAAAGGTAATCCATGGAAGAGGGATCAAATATTGTCTTAATTTGAAGACCTTTGGAATAAAACACCTTTGTTAACGTTATGAAATATATTTTAATAAGATGTTGTTTTTCTTTTATATAAGCATTGTCCTTCGGGTGAATGATTAAGATCTTCCGAGAATTTTAGAAATGAAAACTAAAGTATAGGAGAGTAAGAAATTTGAATCTAAATTATCTTCATATATTTTTTTATTACTTCATCGGTAGGCTAGTAGAACGCATGCAAATTTGATATCGTATCGATATAAAAAGAAAATGATGTAAGTTAAGTTCCGTATTTGCCTTGTTTAGAGTGGCGGCAAACTTTGATGTATTTGTTTTCAGACCCTGTTATCTAGTTGTATGTGTCGGTCATAGCCGAAGTACGCCCCTAGTCAAGATATCATCAGTCATTAGAATCCTATATTTGCTTTGAAGTGTCAGTTGGAATCTGCTTTAGAAGGGACCCATTTTGTAAATTCAGACCGAGGGTCTGTTGTATATTGGTTGTATTTGCCTAAGTGGCAAGGATGTAAAAGACTTATAAATTATGTATTCCTAACGATATAATACCAAAGGGGTCTTGCAGTTGAGCAGACCTAGAGATGTAGCCCTTTAGGGGTGAACTCCGAGATCATATCTGTGTTATGCGATGTTTTTAGCTTACCTTGTTTTATGCTTTAAATTATCATGGATGGTTGTATTCTTGTATAAGTGTATGGTGGAAATTTAATGAATTTAAATCTAAGTGCATAACATTATTTATCTTGATAAATGTAGTTATTAGGTTCACAAAACATTGTAATTATGATTATGGAAGAATATTTTGATAATGTGGTTTAAAAATTGGAATAGTGGAAAGAATCTTGCTAGATTACATCATCGGATTAACTTGTTATTAAGCATGTAAATTGAACAAATGAGTAGGGGAAACAAAGATAGAATTAACGTTATAGTTCCTAAGTTGGATTCTAAAGGATAAACATCATATAGGTATTTACTCTTATCTTCTTAATGAGCAACGCCATGTTAATTATATTCCACTATATTGGATGAATATATTTAGTTATTTACGTAGTAATTATAACCACTAATCCTCACCAGATTAATTTGATAATTGTGTGGACTCAACTAGATATCCATATTATAACCCTTATAAAAAGAATTCCCTTATGATTGCTAAAATTGAACTAAAATGGGGAAATAATTGATTAGTTGTTTATACATTAAATCTTAGTAAACGTATCTCTCTCATATTAACTTCATTTAACAAAAAAAGGAGCGATATGCAATAAGATAATTGTATTTTAGAACGTCACTATGATCTTATTATTCTAATTTTGAAATGATGAATGTCATCCAGCTAACGATATTTTAATTTAAAGGATACTCTCGTGTGTCCTAATGCATATCCACCTTAATGAAATTAGTCCATTTATTTGCATTATCAAAACTTCAAATGAATTCTATGGCTACTCACATTTATCTTTCATATAAGAACTACAACTCATTAGTTGGCTATGCATGAAATCAAACGAAGGGATCTCACCCTAATAATTGTAGTTAATCCTTAATGAATGAATCTCGTCTGATTAACCATACTTTAATATTAAAGGATGATATCGATTGTGAATGGATACCCTAAACCCAATGAATTAACTTCATTATATTAAACGCTTGGAGCCTATTTGTAGGCCTCTAAATGTAATTATGAATTAAAGTGCAATGAATTAATAACCTCTCGATGGCCTCCCAACCACCCAAGTAAATGAACGCTTCCTAAAATTCTAAGATGTCATATCATCGAACATATATATAATCATGTCTTAAGCATTATCCCACAATTAGGACATCCAGATTTATGTATCATTTGACGCAAGTTGAGTTAGGTGTAAGGTTATGTAATCATGTTGGGAAACTCCTTAGGATCGTTTTAGCCTTCTGCTATGTTATCTAGTTAGAGATAACTTTGAGATAACTTCAGAACTATCTTAATATTGTAACTTTTCATTAACGCTCTTAATTATCATAAAAAAATTAAAATAAATATTTACACTCTAATTGAGTGTTTTTAACTTAAACCCTTAGGGGTTTCCTGGCGGGGCATTACACTTTATCAACATCTTTAGTTCAATCTTAAAAATCAAGCAATATTCTTCAATAATTCTTCTCCTAGTCATCACACCTCTATTCTTATCTCCTATGATCTGATTCTCTAAATGATTTAACCTTACATACCTAGGAGTCTTAGTATTTTTATGGTTTTCAGACTCTTGACCTCTTTCTTCTGCACTAACATTTGCACCATCTTCATTCTTAGGCTTTTCTAAAGCACTCTACACTTGATTCGGGGTCTGCACTAGCTTTCCTTTATATCCACTGACACCCTGATCATCTGAATCATATCTACAAGATCTGATTTGTCTCTTATTTTCTTTATCAGCATTCACATTAGTACTTTCAACTATCCTCCTCAATCTCTCATTGTAAAATTGGTAGGCCTTACTTTTAGTAGAATAACCAAGAAAGATTCCTTATGTTGGCCATTTGGAGTAATTGATTATGTGTTGCATTGTTGTTTTGTCATTGATGTCAACACTAGCTGTTTTGGATGCTTTACTGACACCTTTCCAGTCCTGGTAGGTTGTTTTGTCTCTGGTTGGATTGGATCTGACATGAATTGATATGTTTGGGTTATGGAATTGTCTTATTAATGTTCATATCAAGTCAGTTGGTTTTGTTCTGGTGATTAGATGCTATCCTGTTTGCTTGGAAGCTTGGTTTGTTGTTCTGGTGAGGGTTTCATCGGTAGAGCTTTGATGAAGATCTTTAATGAATTACATAGGTGGTGTTGGTGTGGCTTTTGATGGAGATTTAGGATACTGATGGTGATAATGTTCGAGACTTAGTTGATTTGGATTATTGCTTTAGTGTGTGGACCTATCTTGGGTCCCAGTGTATCTAGGTTATGGATTGACTTAATGTAACGTGTGGATTGGACCTCTCGATGTGTTTGCGAGATGTCTTATGGGTTGGATATTATTTGTTTGGTCTTAGGCTGACATATTTTGTAATTATGTAATTGTTTTATTGTCTGGTGGCCGACCTTATTGTTTGTGGTTGAGGTTTTGTATATATGATGTAAGATCTCATTGTAGATCATATCATGGTATAAGATATGGATATGTAAAGAGTGAATAATGGAATAATCATTCAGGTAGAGGATTTGGTCGATCATTGGTGATCTAGTTGGCTTTATGTAAGAGGATTTAGTCCTTTGGTATTGAGCTTAACTAGAACTGTACTCAGGCATAGGAGATGTTATCTTTGTAGTTCATTCATTCCTTCACATTGTAGTCTATATTTCTATGTAGTCGGTGAAACTCCTTTTGTGATGAGCAATGCTTTCTAGGTTGTTGGCCTTCTTGCAAGTGCAGGCCCCTCAATTGTAATTACTTACTGGGTTTTCCATGTATAAATTTTGGTATCATGTGGATAGTATTTATTCTTTGATTATATGTTATGTTAATTGGTTTATCCATTTGGTTTATCCATTTGGTTTATCCATTCTAGTATTGATCTTTTGGGTTTCGGTATTAAAGTTTTAAATTTCTTAAGGTTTCAGTAATATGTGACAATTGATTCACCTCTCCCCCCCTCTTAGTTGTCTTCTAGTTATTTGAACTATCTAGAAATTGGTATCAGAGCTCTGGTCCTCTCTACAGAAGCTTAACCACTTGAGGAAGATCCTATGGTGACTAATAGTTCAAGTTCATATAGTTCACCTGGAGCTATCTTTTAGATAGATATTCCTAGGATTGATGGAAGAAATTACATAGTATGGAAGATTCAGATGGAGACTCATCTAAGATGTCTTAGTAAGGAGATTTGGGAGATCACATAGAATGGTGTTACACCTCATAATCTAACATCTGGAAATCCTCCTCAGAAAAACTTGGATAAGGAGCTTGAGAATTATTATAGAGAAAGAGAAGCCCTCTTGTGTGCACTTTTTGATCAGCAAATAATGGGATTAGCTGACAAATCATTTGCAAAGACTATATGGGACAAGTTGGAGACTCTTAATGAAGGTGACCCTACCATGAATATTGCCAAACTTGATGGTTATCAGGTGAGATATGAAAACTTGAAGATGGAAGAAGATGAAAGGATTAGTGCATTCATGGAAAGGGTAAATGAGATTGTTATGAGAATTCAATGTTGTGGTGGAACTCTGAGTGAAGATGAAATTTTTTCAAAAGTTTTGAGAGCTTTACCACCGTCTTACAAGATGAAGGCTACTACAATTAATGAATTTTTAACAATGGCTAATACTTCTATGAATAGAGATACCTTGGTTGGGAAATTATCTGCTTTTGAACTTGAAGAATTTGGACCTTCTTGAGCTGTGAAGTCTGAACCTGCTTTTCATGCATCTACATCATCAACCGACAAGCAAGATTGGAAAGCTTTATATGCAAAGGAATTGGATGATATGAAGAGAGAAGATGAAGAATTTGAGAAACTTGAAGCCCTATTTACTAGAAGAGTACCTAAAGGACTGGTAGGAAGTAAGTATGAAGGAAAAACACCTTTTAAATATTTTGCATGTATTTAGATTGGTCATTTTGCATCTAGATGTCCTGAAAGGAATTCAATATTTGAAGAGAGAGCTAGAAGATCTTGTAAGCCTAACCCTGGATATCATAATAATTATAAGCATAGGAAAACCAAAGATAAATTATGCTACATAGCAAATGTGGAAGGTGTGACTGATTCTGATGATGAACCCACACAAGAGTCTGCTAGTGGTTTCGGTAATAAAAAGGTTTGGGTGTTCCTGGCTATGAAGGAAGATATTCTAGCACTCAAAGGGAATGTACATGAAGAGAAGGCACTTGCTACTAAAATTGAAGATAAGGATGAATGGGTAGTTGACAATGGATGTTCACATCATATGACTGGAGATAAAAGGAATTTTCTATCTTTGCAAGAATTTGATGGCAGTCTGGTTAGATTTGGAGATGGCAAAGCCTATATGATCAAGGGAAAAGGAACTATATCATTAGATGGTAAGAAAAACACTAATAATGTTTATTATGTTGAAGGTTTAAGATATAATCTTTTGAGTGTAGGATAATTGGTGGATAAGGGATTTCAATTACAGTTCAAGGATAGAAAATGCAAAATCATTAATAGATCTAGTTTGGAGATTGCAACTGGTATAAATAGAAATGGTAATATATTTCATTTGAATTTTAGTGAGAATAAATATTTGATTACACAAATTGATGAGAGTTGGCTATGGCATAAAAGGCTATGTCTTGTGAATTTTGATTGCATTGTAAAGATCAGTTCAACTAAGGTAGTTAGAGATATACCAAAGATTGTGAAGCCCTATAATCCGGTATGTAAAGAATGTCAAATGGGTAAATAGGTCAGAACCTCTTTTAAGAGTATACAAGATAAATCTAATGATGCTCTTGATCTTATTCATACTAATTTGTGTGGCCCTGCTAGAGTTAAAAAGTTTTCAAGGTGATATATATTTTATGCTAATCATTGATAATTATTCTAGAATGACATTGCTTACTTTTTTAAGGGAGAAATATGAGCCTTTTGAAAATTTTAAAATCTTTAAAGCTAAAGTTGAGACAGAGATAGGGTTGAAGATTAAATGTTTAAGGTTAGATTATGGTGGAGAATTCACATCCGTTGAGTTTACTAACATTTGTGAGAAGTATGGTATACGGAGACAATTTTCTGCTCCCCAGACACCTCAGAAGAATGGAGTTGTGGAAAGGAAGAACATAACTATCTTGGATGCTACTAGAACAATGATGATGGAAGCTAGTCTACCTCATATGGACTAGAGAGAATCAGTGAGCACAATGGTTTATACATTCAACAAAGTACATATCAAAGGAGAATCAATGATGTTAAATATCTGGATGTTCATGGTCTTGAAACAACATATGGGGTATGGAAAAAACTTGAAGAGATTTATAGCGGTGATGAACATGTTAACATTGCTAAAGAGGAGATTCTAAGAGGAAAGTTTGATGACATGAGGATGACTGAAGGTGAGAATATCCAGTAGTATGGTCAAAGGATAAAAGAGATAGTCAATGAAATTAAGAGTGCAGGAGGGAAAGTGGAAGGTGCCACAGTGATTAGTAAGGTACTGAGAACCCTGCTATCAGTCTACGCTATCCAAGTTGCAATTTAGGAGCTAAAGTCCATTGATAAAACTAAGGTAACTCTTGACTCCATCATTGGCAAGCTTACTGCTTTTGAATTAAATGGTTATGATGGTAATGTATGATGAGTTGAGACTATGTCATATTTTTATCCTCAGAAGTCTTAAGTTTTTGTTATCTTTTGGTTTGCATAGTAGTAGTGATGTATTGGAAGTTGACTATATGTATTCCATATGTTAAGCTTGAACTTATTAAATCATGTTTTATCTTTGCCCGTCTATTCCTGCAACCATTCTATTTATTCCTGTAGCCATGTCATTTATTCCTGTTGCCATACGGATTATTTAGCGCAAGATCATGTGTGAAATTAATAGATGTGTTTATTAAATAAAATGTGTATGTATGTTCTTGTATGTTATTTATTTTGTAGTGCAGGTAATAAATGATGTTGTGGTGGATATTTGCCAACTGTGCCTATTGAAGGGAAGGATACCTAAGAGATAACTGAAGATCAAACTGTAGAAGAGTTGAGCAATCATAGGGGATGGCATAAGTGGAGCAATCAAGTGATACTGTCAATGTCTAACTTAAGTGGGCATTGAGTTTGTAAATATTGCCACAATATGTTACAACTATGGTTTGGTTTAGATTCATGTTTCCTATAGCATAACTCTAGTCATCTCTTTTATTGGTCAATCATCCGCCTCTTCTTCTCGGCGTGATTTGTGTTGTCTATTGTAGTTGATTTCTTTTTAATAATAAGATCTTCTTCTTCTAAGAGGTTAGATAGAAAAGAGAGAAATATAGAGCAGAGGATTTTCATAAGCATTTTTGAGTTTTTATTGAATCATGTAATGATTTTCAAGAACAATAAATAAAATTATGTTATTCTGATATGTTAGAGTTGTTTTCTTGGTAGCCTAGTATCACTCATCCAAGGGGGCCCACTTGGTGAGTATTCTTGTGCATTCGTTAAAATTATTTTTCTTTCCTTAGCTGCAGTAGAAGTTCTTGCATTGACTATTCCTATAGGCAAGCTAGAACAAAGTAACTTCTATTTATCAGCATTGAATTTATCCAATATTGCTTTTATGAGTTTATGCAGAAGTCTTCCTGTAGCCTTTTCCTAGTTTCCATTCTTGTTTACCTTTTCTGCATAATTTTTTTGCTGTAGTAATGCAGAATAGATGTTGCAGGAACCTAGTGCATATATAGCGCAGACCTATTTCAAGTATTACGTCCCTAGGTTGACAATCAAATGAACACTAGCTATGAAAATAGTGACTTTACCAAATGAATGTCCAAACTTCGGCTTTAGGCTTAAACTAGAGTTATTATTCTTATTGTTGGGTTGAACATTTTTGGCGCCGTTGCCGGGGAGGGTGTCAAACTAAGAACCTGCTATGGTTATTGTCTTTTCAGTTTTTAGTTAATTGGTTTTTTTTTGGCATACTTGATTGTTCAAAAAATTTCATGAATCTGCATGCATAGGTGAAGAAGACTATTCTAGGTAGATTTCTGTCCAGTCGTCCTAATCATGCAAAAAATAATTCCTCGGATATAAATCCTTTTGCTGAACTTTATCAAACCCTAGAGAATTTGAATCACCGTGAATCTGAATTCCTAGAAGGTAGTCTTCAGTTCCTCTTTGAACCTCAAGAAGAAGAATTTCATATAGTAACAATCCTCACAAGTCAAATGCAAGGAAACCAACCTCTTGGTGGAAATAACACACCACCACCACCAGACCCAATATTTGAGTTCCCCATACCTGATTAGCATGATAATGCCAATCTCAAGAACATTCCAACTTCTTCCCTCCCTAAATTCTATTGATTGGTGACAGAGGATCCAGACACAATTTTGTTTGAGTTTGATGTTCTCTATAGGAGTTTTGACTATACTATAGATGCCCATAGACTCAAAATATTTCTTACAACCCTGAGGGAATCATATTTAAGATGGTTTATGAGCTTGGGTAGTGGCACAATCAATACATGGGATGAGATGAAATGGTTGTTTCTTGCAAAATATAAAGATTATTGTAGAGGCACTGATCATCATGGGGATGATATCTTTAGAAAGACACAGAAAGAAGATGAGAGTCTTGAAGATTATCTGGAGAGGTTTTTGTTTAGTGTCAAGAAGTCCAAACATAGTACTCTAAATGAAGATTCCCTCAAGTTGATATTTTTGAGGGGAATCAGTGATGAATGCACTGATTCTTTGGATCTTATGGGAGGAGGTGATATTACATAGTCCACTTTGGCTGAAATAGGACAAATTTGTAAGAAGTATTCTAGATCTTCTTCTAAGAAGAATAGGCATTTCAAGCTAGGAACACCTTTATCAGCATCTGGTACTGGAGTTTCTAGAATGGAAATTAGTCATTTATTGAAGGAATTTAAGGAGGACATCATAAATAATATGGCTACTCAATTGGATACACTTTCAACTAAGAAGAAGCATGAGGAAGCTAATGCATTTCTTGCAGAATTTTGCCCTCATTGTAGACAGCGAAAGAAGAATTGCAGATGTAAAATGGTTGAAAATGTGGAGGTTCCTGACTTCAAGCCAATACAAGGTGAGGACGAGAAAGTCTTCTATGTTTCTTAGAGAAGGCCAAATTTCCAAAGACAAGGTATGCCTTCGGATCCACTTTCTTTTTCTAGTTATAGTGGAAATTCTTATGCACAAAATAACCAATGGCAACCACCATATGCTCAAAATTTTGGTAATTATCAAAATTGGTATGGTTCTCAAGGCCAAGGGAAAAATTTTGATAATCAAATGCCATAATGGCAGCGTCCACAAGGGAATTGGTATCCACCTCAAGGCCAAGAAAGTCAGTTTCAAGGGAATTAGCAACCTACTCCTCAATGGAGGGGGAGTCAGCCATGGACTACCCAATCTTCTAGTTATCAATAGCCTATTCACCAGCCACAACCTCCTACAATAATGCCTCCTCCTATAGCCACTGCAGTCCCACTTAAGCCAATGCAATTGCCTACTCAACCACTACCAAATCTTAATATTAAATCTCAGCAACAACAACAAGCTTATTCAGCTAATCTTAATCAATACCCAACCTATTCTCTATCTCTAAGTGATATTCACCTCCGATCTGGGACAAAACTACCTAATCCATCTCCTCCAGTTATCACTGAGGTACAAGAAGAACAAGAAATCTTTGATCCAATAGATACAATACCTCAAAAGTAGATATTACCACCATTTCCCTAGAGATTGCAAGAAAAGGAAGTTCTCACAGATCAAGAGCAAGGCTTTGATATTATAGATCAACTGAAGCATGTTTGTATTAAAATACAATTATTGCAGGCAATAAAAGATGTTCCTATATATGGTAAGGCACTTAGAGATATTATGGGTCAACTAGTAGATATTATGTTAGGCATGGTTGCAATTCCAAAATATTCTAATCCAGGTAGTCCTATTGAAAGTATAGTCATTAATGGCAACCAGATAAGAAATGTTTTAATTGATTTAGGGGCAACCATTAATGTGATGACAAGAGAAGTAATGAAACAAGTTGAAATCAATGGTCTAAGGCCTACACCCATAGTTCTACAGCTTACTAATAGCTCAACAATGAGACCAGATGGTATGATTGAAGATGTAGTGGTTATTTTGGATTCCTGGAAATACCCTGTAGACTTTATGATTCTATCTCCAAAAGCAACATTGGCAGGATATCCAGTAATTTTGGGTAGACCTTGGCTTTCCACAGTTGATGCATATATTGGATGTAGATTAGGGGATATGACTATTTCAAATGGGAATGCTACAAAAACATTAGCCTTGTATTCTCCTGCACAACCCCAGTATGATCGACAACAAGTTGTTTGGCCTATTTTGGGAGAAGAATCTGAGGAAGTTGACTCTATTAATCATCTTGTGATAATTAATCGAAGGTCATTCATGCAATTACATGATGAAGACTTAATAATTTATAAAATTATGATAAATGAGCTGATACAAGAACAACAATTGCAAGAGTTGGTAATGAATATTGCAGGTTTGAACTTTCCTATAGCCACTGACATATTACATACTTTGTTGCCACAAGAAGTCTCTTCTTCTCATTTTTCTGATATGAACCAGATTGACCTTACTATCAAGAGAGAAGTTGATTTGAATAAATGTTTGAATATCAATAAAGATCTTTCAGATACTCAAAAGGGGACCCTCGTGGACTTGCTGAAATATCATAAAAATGCTTTTGCATGGGATTACAAAGATATGCATGGGATAGATCCAATAGTTTGCACCCACCGTATCTATATAAAAGAAGAATGTTTTCCACTCAGACAACCGCAAAGAATAATCAATCCTATATTAAAAGAAATAGTTAAAGAAGAATTGCAGAAGTTGTTTAAGGCCAGATTTATCTATCCTATCTCTGATAGCCAATTTGTATCACCTTTGGTAACAATCCCTAAGAAAGGAGGAAAATGGAGGGTATGTGTTGATTATAGAGCCTTGAACTTAGCAACAAGAAAAGATCATTTTCCATTACCATTTGTGGATCAGGTATTGGATTCTTTGGCTAGTAAAAGATATTTTTCATTTCTTAATGGATTCAGTGGTTACAATCATATTCATATAGCTCCAGAGGATCAAGAAAAGACAACATTTACTTGTCCTTGGGGAACATATGCATATTTTGTTCTTCCTTTTGGGTTGTGTAATGCTCTAGCCACTTTTCAAAGAGCAATGATCAATATCTTTTTTGATATTTCTCAAGATATCATGGAAATCTATAAGAATGACTTTACAACTTATGGTTCTAAATTTGAACAAGCATTAGGGAACCTGAAAAAAGTTTTGCAGCGATGTGAGGACTATAATTTGTCATTAAATAGTGATAAATTCTTCATCATGATGTAGGAAGGAATAGTCCCTGGTCATCATATCTTTGTAAAAGGAATACAGGTGGATCCAACAAAGATTGAAGTCATTCATCATATCAATGCCCCTATGAAGAAAAAAGATGTAAGAAGTTTCCTTGGTCATGCTGGATACTACAGAAGGCTTATCAAAGATTTCAGTAAAATTGCAAGTCCCTTATATTCACTTCTTACCAAGGATATGAAATTTAAATGGACCTATGCATGCAATGAAGCTTTCTTAAAGCTTAAGCATGCCTTGACTCAAGCACCAGTTCTTAAAGGTCCAAATTGGTCTTTACCATTTCAAATTCATATAGATGCATTTGATTATGCAATAGGGGCAGCATTAGGATAGAAGATTGACAAATTGGAAAGTGCAATATATTATATTAGCAAGAAATTACAGGGACCTAAGTTAAATTACATAGTCACTGAAAAAGAAATGTTAGTTGTTAAATATGCACTCAACAAATTTAGGCACTATATCACAAGATATCCCATATTTTTGCATACACATCATACTGCAATCAGATACCTCATGAATAAGCCTTCAATTACTGGTAGATTAGCTCACTGGTTATTGTTGATGCAGGAATTCGATATCATAGTTGTTGATAAATCAGGGAAGTCTAATGTGGTTGCAGACTATCTTTCAAGACTTCAGTTGCAAGAGGATTCTACATTGATAGATGATGCATTTCCAGATGAACATTTATTCTTTATTCAAGCCCACACTCCCTAGTATGCTGATATTGCCAACTATTTAGTTGCTGCTAAAATACCAATTAATTTCTCTCCTAAGGAAAGAAGGTTGTTAGTAGAAAAAAGTTTTAACTTCTCATGGATTGCTGATTGTTTGTTTTATACTAGGCCTAACCAAGTCATGAGAAGATGTGTAAGGCAAGTTGAAACATATGATATCCTACATGCATGTCATGATGAGCCATGTGGAGGACATTTTGCTGCCAAAAGAACAACACTCAAATTACTAAATACAAGATACTATTGGCCCACATTACACAAGGATGCAACATAGTATACAAGGAAATGTGACAGATGCTAGCATATGGGAAGACCTACAAAATCTGATGAGATGCCATTATATCCACAAATATCAGTAGCACCAATTGATAAATGGGGTTTAGATTTTGTTGGCCCAATTGATCCACCTTCTAATGGAAAATCCTACATTTTGGTATGTACAGATTATGTAACAAAATGGGTAGAAGCTCGTGCCATGACACATGCAAGAGATAATAAGGTGGCTGAATTTCTTTATGAAGAGATATTTACAAGATATGGAGTACCAAGAGAAATTGTATCAGACCATGGCCCACAATTTACTTCAACATTGATTGTAGCTTTCGTAAATGAATACAATATAAGACACAAGAAGTTTACTCCATATCATCCACAAGCTAATGGGTAGGTAGAAGTTACAAATAGGGAGCTTGAGGCTATTCTTACCAAAACAATATCTGTTCATAAAAAAGACTGGTCTCATAGGATTTCAGAAGCAATTTGGGCATATAGAACAACTTGGAAAACACCAATTGGTTTTACACCTTTTGAGATGGTTTATGGAAAAGCAGCAATGATGCCTATTGAATTTGAGCATAAAACTCAGAGGACAAATTTGCAATTAAATATGAAATTATCTAAAGCATAGAAAGAATGTATTCAACAATTGAATGCTCTAGATGAATGGAGGAAAATGGTTGTCCAACAAACAAAACTGATCCAAAATCAAACATCAAAATGGCATGATAAATATATCAAAGAGAAGAAGTTCAAAGCCGGTGATTGGGCACTATTGTATGACTCTAGATATAAAGATGCTATGGGGAAGCTGCAAACCAGGTGGTTAGGTCCATATGAGATAGAAGAAGTTTTCAATAATGGAGCCGTTCATTTGACCACAATTGACCTTGTTCAGTTTAAGCTTTTGGTGAATGGTCACCGATTGCATCTATATCATAATCCAGCCACTAAAGAGGAGTTCCTATAGCAATTTGGCCAAAACAACAAAATACAAGTTCCTGCAGTAGCAGACAAGGTTCCTGCAGCAATTGATCAACTTCCTACTACAATTGAGCAAAGTAATAAAGGTAACATTCATGTAGCCACTATAGTTAACATGCTTGCCACTTCATAATTCTTCTCACATCATTTCACAATAAATATTTCCATATTTTATGGGAATATTCTTCTCCATAAATAAAATTCCATCCACGTCATTCCATCCCACTTTCTTATCTGTCATTTCACTTCATTTTGCCATCAATTTTGTATGACTACAGGTATGTATATATTGTGTTTTATTTTAATTATGCATTTATTATTTCATTATGATTAAGCCTTTCTAAATCTACGTACACTTCCTAAAATCTCGTCAGCTTTTGTGGATACATGCTAGGTTAAGTTGGGGGGGGGGGGTGCTTTATGGTTTGGTTTCCAAAGTTAGTGATTATTTGTCCTTTTCAGTACTTAGAATCGATTGCTTGCCATCATTATTTTAACAAGTTATTATTTCACACAAGGAAATAATAAATTCTACCACCAAAATTAAGATATATATGGAATTTTCAATTTAGCAAGTTTGTTGGATATTTTGTTCCTTTGTTTCTCAGCTATAGAGTGTTCTATACTAATAGAGTAAGAAATGGGTGATGATCCAATCCACCATGAGCCAACAGTCCATGAAGTGTTGCTGCAGGATGCTCTTTGTGAGAATTATTTTAGACACCATGGCTGGATTGATTACTTTTTGAAAATCAGAGACTTTAATGAAGAAATAGCTGAAGATTTTATGCATTTATTTAACGAAGGAGAAGCTATGGTTAAAGGTTTAAGGGTTATTTCTACAGAGTAGCAAATAGATAAAGTAACAGGGTTGCCACAGGAAGGAGAATTGTTTTCAAAATCAAAAGATGCAAGGAGCGCCAAGGCAGAATTTACAATTCCCATAGGTGGACCTCTAATGGTGGATAAGCAAGGAACTAGAAGAGTTTCCCTACTAGCAGAGTGGCCTCAGGTAGCTTTGTATGTCATGATATACATTACTTGTGAAGGCAGATATTCAAATCTACATTCACCACATTTTAAATTACTTAGTCATTTACAGCTTGGCCTGAGGGTGAATGTTCCTAATTTTCTATACCACCTCATTTCTACAAGTGCTAAAGAAAAGTGGAAGAATGGAAATCATTTCGTTAGCCATCATGGTTTGGTGAAATTGCTTTTAGAATGTTCTCTTAGAGATGTTTCACAGATGGAATGGGGGGTTTTTAAGGATATATTGTAGTTTAGGGATGAGGATGCTCCTGTTGCAGAGGATCCACCAGTTGAAGAAGAAAATATGGCTGAGCCCTCTTCTCCTGTAGTTGCTACAGAGGATGATTTTCTCATTGCCGAAGGAGCTGTGTTTATTGTGGAAGAAGATATGGGTGAAGAAAATGTGGAGAAACCCTCCACTTCTCTTCAAAGAGAGTCATTAATTGCTAAGAGAAAAGGGAAGGAACCTATGGCCCATCTACATGCAACTCAAATTTCTCCTACAACCAAGAGACATAGGACAAAAAGAAAAACTCTTGTAGCAACTAAAACTATTCTTGCAACCACTCCAAAAGTTTATGTGAGAAGAACACAAAGTAGGACACAAAAGGCTCATCCAACATGTGATCTAGTAGAGGTTATTGCAGTGGAAAAATCAGAAGAAGGAAGCCTTGAAAATGTTGAAATGAAAGAAGAAGGAAGCCCTGTAGATGTTGAAATCCAGGTAGAAATTGATGAAGATAGACTAGTGAATATTGCTTTTGTGGCACAACAGCTTGAGGAGGTTATTGAAGAAATTCCACAGCATCTTGAGGAAACTGTTGGAAATATTTCATAGCAGCCTAAAGAAATTTTTGATGAGATTCTAGAGTAGTTTGAAGAGACTGTTGGAGACACTTCACAACAGTTTGAGGAAAATGTTGGAGAGATGCCAGCACAGAATGAGGAAATTATTGAAGAGATCCCACGGCCTAAGGTAACACCTATTAGACCTCCTTCATCCCTAAGTATTTTATCTATTGCTTTAAAATTTTATAGACAATGGGAAATAGAGAGAGCTAGATTGCAAGGGATTATTGATAAACAACAAAAAGAAATTGAAAAGAGGGATAACAAAATTGAGGAATTAGAGGCTAAGGTTGAGACAATTGCTAGTATGGTCCTCGAATTGATGCAATGTAGGGCCCCTCCAAGGGTTTATGTTGTTCATTTAAAGGAGTGATATTTGAATTTCAAATTGAACCATATTGTTAGGGACCTTAGCCCCTCTTTAGAGACCCCTAAAGAATTTTATTATGCTTACCAGACATCTCCATCAGTTGTGAAGAATTTTCTATGTGAATTTTATCTACATAACTATGTTGTAACCTCAGACACTCAGTGGAATCCTTTTCTATATATTGGTGATATCCATGTCAAAGCTTTAATGTCATGGATCCAAAATGAGATCAGTATGGGGGCACAAGCTAGGGCATATAAAGATTTAGAGTTTGACGATCCATTCCCATCGAGGAAGGAAGCAAAAGAGCCAAGAGTTCTTTATTATGGATGGCAGAAATTACTAGTAAGAGATGATGTTAGGAAACTAGTGCTTCCAATGAGAGAAGAGATATACCAGGTATATGAGAATTTAGTTCAGACTGACAGTGTAGCTGCAATAGATGGGTTAACTCAGCACTGGAATAACTTACAAGACAAATTGAAGCAGGGAGAACCTTATTCACTGCAAAAATTTTAGGAAGCTATGCAGAGAGCCCCCAAATATATACAAATAGACATAGAGAAGACCAACAACTGGCTACCACTAATCTTTTAGCCTCCTATTCTTATGTGGCCACTATTGGGATGTTAGCCTACGGATTAGCCTTATAATGCAGTTACAGAGGAATCAACCAAATGGCCCAGGCTAGAAAAGATGAAAGGATTCTACTGGAATTTAGCTTTAGAAGGAATAGGTCAAGGAACCATTGGTGATATGAGAGTTCGTGCAAGAGTCCAAAATTTTCCTTTTACTGTAGGATCAACAAGCTCTTAAAGTTGGGGGGCATGATGAGTTGAGACTTTGTCATATTTTTATCCTCAGAATTCTAAAGTTTTTGTTATCTTTTGGTTTGCATACTAGTGGTGATGTATTGGAAGTTGACTATATGTATTCCATATGTTAAGCCTAAACTTATTAAATTATGTTTTATCTTTGCCAGTCTATTCCTGCAGCCATGTGATTTATTCTTGTTGCCATGCGGATTATTTAGGGCAAGATCATGTGTGAAATTAATAGACGTGTTGATTAAATAAAATGTGTATGTATGTTCTTGTATATTATTTCTTTTGTAGTGCAGGTAATAAATGATGTTGCGGTGGATATTCACCTACTACGCATGTTGAAGGGAATGATACGTAAGAGATAACTACAAATCAAACTGTAGAAGAGTTGAGAAAGCGTAAGGGACAGCATAAGTGGATCAATCAAGTGATACTACCAATGTCTAACTTAAGTGGGCATTGAAGTTGTAAATACCACCATAGTATGTTACAACTGTGGTTTGGTTTAGATCCACATTTCTTGAACTCCAGTCATCTCTTTTATCGATCAATCATCTGCCTCTTCTTCTCGGTGTGATTTGTGTTGTCTATTGTAGTTGATTTGTTTTTAATAATAAGCTCTTCTTCTTCTGAGAGGTTAGACAGAAAAGAGAGAAATATAGAGCAGAGGATTTTCATAAGCATTTTTGAGTTTATATTGAATCATATAATGATTTTCAAGAACGATGAATAAAATTATGTTATTTTGATCTATTAGAGTTGTTTTCTAGGAAGCCTGGTATCACTCATCCAAGGGGGCCCACTTGGTGATTATTCCTATGCATTCATTAAAATTTGCTTTATTTTCTTAGCCGTAGTAGAATTTCTTGCGTTGACTGTTCCTACAGCCAAGCCAGAACAGAGTAACTTTTGTTTATCAACATTGAATTTATCCAGTATTTCTTTTATGAGTTTATGCAGAAGTCTTCCTGTAGCCTTTTCATAGTTTCCATTCTTGTTTACCTTTTCCGCATAATGTTAGTTTCTGCAGTAATACAGAATAGCTGTTGCAGGAACTTAGTGCATATATAGTGCAGACCCATTTCAAGTATTACATCCCTACATTGACAATCAAATGAACACTAGCTATGAAAATAGTGACTTTACCAAATGAATGTCCAAACTTTGGGTTGAGACTTCAACTAGAGTTATTATTCTTATTGTTGGGTTGAACAATGTACATAAATCTGAGTCTGCATTTAGAGCTTCTGCTTCTAACCCATCTATGAGAAAAAGTAGAGATACTAGTCATGGTTATGAATCCAGATCTAGCAGAGGTGCTGATGATGAAGACAGTCTAGTGGAGCTTGAAGCATTGTTGGAAAAATGGTTGCCTAGAGGTACTAGTAAATATAGAGGTAAATTACCTTTAAAATGTTTTGCATGCAACAATATTGGTCACATAGCAGCTAATTGTCCTAATGGTGAAAATAAACACAAGAGAGATAAATTCAAGAAGTATAAGGGTAAAGGCAAGAGAGATTTTCTTATTGCTATTGATAGTGGTATCACTGATGAAGAATCCAATGGTGATTCTAGTTAAGATATTGTGTTTGTAGCTATTAAGGAAGAGATATTAGACCAGAAGGCATTATCATCCAGGATGGATAACTCTAATGATTGGATCATTGATAGTGGTTGTTCACATCATATGAGTGGTGATCGGAGAAAATTTCTTTCGTTGAAGCAATTTGATGGTGATGTTGTTAGATTTGGTAATGACTCACCCTGCATGGTTAAAGGTAAAGGAGTTATTTCTCTTAATGGGAAGAGTAGTAGAGATGATGTCTATTGGGTTGAAGGACTAAAGCATAATCTTTTGAGTGTGGCACAACTCAATGACAAAGGATACCCACTAGAGTTTAAAAATGGTATGTACAAAATATTTGACAACAAAGGTGAATTGATTGTGTAGTCACATAAATCTGTCCACTTAATTAAATGAATATTTAATATTTATTTGATTATTTAACCATCAATTAATAATTAATTAAATTAATATTTAATTAATTCATCTTAACCCTCTTCTCCTATTAATTAAATAAATTATTCAATTTATTTGATTTAATTCACTTAACCAAATTCAGACCATTAATTAAATAAATAAATCATATTTGTTTAATTAAATCTTCTCTCACATTTAAATAAATTAATATTTATTTAAAATCCCCCAAAATCCCACCTCTCACATTTAAATAAATTAACATTTATTTAAATCACCTTTATCCTCCACCCACTTGTATTTTCCTACAAATGCAAGTTGCACAATTATTTTAAATAAATAATTTATTTAAATCACCTTTATCCTCCACCCACTTGCATTTTCCTAAAAAAGCAAGTTGCACAACTATTTTAAATAAATTATTTATTTAAAATCCTATTTATCCTCACCCACTTGAAACCTTTAATGGTTTCCCTTAAAGTATTCAAACTTGATGGCTTTAAAGTCTTCAAACTTGATGGCTTCCTTCTATAGTCTTCTTAAGACTTTAATGGTTTTCCTTAAAGTCTTCAAGCCTTTAATGGTTTCCCTCAAAGTCTTCAAGCATTTTAATGCTTTATCTTCATTTTTCTCATTTAAATAAATTAATATTTATTTTAATATTTATCCAAATGCAAATTACACCATTTAATTGAAATAAATGATTTTATTTTAATTGAAAATACCAAAATTTCTCCCACTTGCATTTTCCTACAAAATCCACTTGCATGCCTAAACCCTTTCTAGAATTTTCTAATCACTTCTAAATAACCTAACCCCTTCTCTAAACTTTGTCACATTCCTAAGCAAAAGGGAAGTCACTTCTCAAACCCTCAAAGTCTTTGATAACCATTAAAGGCTTTCAACCTTCAACCACTAAATGGCTCAAAGTCTTTGATAACCATTGAAGGCTTTCAACCTTCAACCACTAAATGGCTCAAAGTCTTTGATAACCATTGAAGGCTTTCAACCTTCAACCACTTAATCCCCAAAGTCTCCAATAACCATTAATGGTTACTTCAAACCCTCCCACATGGTTAAAACATTTGTTTTGACTCAACCTCTACCCAACCCAAAGGTCTCATCAGGCCATTAATGCTTTGACAATGATTATCTCTTAAAAATTTGCACAAAGGTTTATCCTTGGATTAACTCTTAATCCAATGGGTAATCTTAATTTGGACTTGACCCTTAGCCTCTAGATAACCATGAGGTCTTCTCAGGCCTTTAATGCCTCCAACCTCTTCTCTCAACCCAATCCTATGTTGACACTTGTCACCATTTTATTGGTGCCAATTGTGCACATGGATCCCCAACTTTCAAACTTGGCCCTTGATTAAACCATTCAATCTTAACCCTTCATTTCCCCCTTTCTTCTATAAATAGAACCCTTCTCCTCAAGCAAAAAGAGGAAGCATTAGAGTATTGTTGTTATACTGGCATTAGCATAGAGCTTTCTCATAGCATCACTATCTACACTTGCATAGCATTTGCTTATCATATTCAACTATCTTGAATCTCCATATGGCATCCATGGCTAGTGCTAAAAGCTGAGAGCTACACTCATTTGGGACTTGGAGAGGAGAGGAACAAGGGAGGAGCAACTATGAGCATCTTGATTAGCTATTTTATTCTATGTTTATATGCTTTCTATTTCATGCTTAATATCTCTCTTGATATGCCTGTTTAGGATAATCTTTTGTTGCTAACACTAACGTTTGTTTCTTGTTCTCTTGTGTGTGTTGCCATCAAACAGATTTTCTAATCCTTTTTGCAGAGCATCATTTGGTGAACCCGACGTGAATCCAAACACCACAAAGATCAATTTTATTTTTTTTAACCAATAACATGTTTGAATGTTGAAAATGTCACACAGGTTGCACTTTTGACATTGTTTTGGCGCGTTTGACATTGTTTTGGTGCTATTCACCTTGTTTTAGTACTTTTCCCTTCTCTGTCTTGCCCTTTCTTTTAGTGCGTTTGTGTTAAATAGCGCCTCTGTTCAAGCGCTATTGTAACAGAACGTTGTACACATCACCTTGTAACCAAAAAAAAAAAAATTAGGCTTGTAGAAGCCCACCAAAACATGCGGATTTTTCTAACTAATTGTCTTTTATGCAGGTTCTAATCTTTTTGTGCAGGGGAAGGAGTTAGTTTAAATGCTTTAAAAGTTTCTTTTTTACTTTCTTTCAACAAAAGTTGGTTAAAAAGAATCCATTTTTCCTTCTTGCACAAGTTAAAATAAACCTCACATTTTATTTTAGAGTGCATAAACTGAACCTCAAACTTGTTTTTGGTGCTTAAAAAGAAAATTCATCTTTCTTTATTGCAAAGTAAAAAAAAAACAACAAAATTCAAAATTTTGCTTTCATTGCAAGTTAGGGATACATTTTGTTTTGGTGCTTAAAATCAACAAAACAAATTTTCTTTCTTACATCAAACTTAAAAATCACAAGCCACACTTCAATTTTTGGGCAAATAAAATTCACAATCAACTTGTCTCATTTTTAAAGCAATTTTACTTCATGCAAACGTGTTTTTCTTTAAGTTGACCAGGATTTCCGAATTCTAGGTTACAAAATATTTTTCCTTTGAAGTTAAAAAGAACACCATGACTGTTGGAACAACATCTCCAAATAGTTAGATCACATTGCAATGATAGATTAAAAAGAACAAGTGTTTTTCGTGCTTGGCACACTTGTGCAAAGAGTTGGTCGAGTGGTCCTACTTCTAACGCACACTATCCTCTCCCTTGGCTTTCGTGGTCCTAGGTGTAAGAGAAAAGTGTTAGTAACACTCAAATTTTATCTTTTTAAGAGAGGTCTACCAAGGGATCGATACTCTTGGGAACGACCTCGAGCGGTAAATCCTTCGAGCCGCTATAGAAATTAGGTGAGAGCGAAAGTTGTAGCCTTGGGTATAGCTGTTCCTACAGTGTAACTAGCCAAAAGGAAAAATGGGCCCCACCACCAGTTACAAGGCTCTTAAGTGAGTCACTGCAGAATGAACTTATGTCCAAAAACATCAAACATGACTAAACACCTTTAAGTAGTAGCCCACCCATTCTATTGATTGAGGATATTTGCGATATAATTTAGTGCAAGAGCATAGATGGTTTTGCTCCCAAGATACTCACCATACATATTTCCTTGAGTAGAAACATAGCTTTTTGAAAAGTCACTTGTGGCTTGATAAAAGTGGTGACTCCCCCATCATAGGGATCATCTATTTGTTATGCTCATGCAAGACTTAGTATATCACATCCTTACCTGCCAAGGCGGGATTCATAAGGTATGTAGTACCAAAGTCGAAGAAATATCAAGATGTGGGCTAAATTTATCACAACTGGCCATTTGACCTTAGGGATAAAAAGTGTTTGAAGTGTGTTCATTTTAGTCAAGACCAAGTGCAAATTGAGCCGACTTCAGGCTTTGGAAATACACCTTAAAATACATCTAAAGGAAGGGTTATATAAAATTCCAAGGATTGGGTTGATCTAGACCCATACTCATTTGTGCCTTTGAGGCAACATTCTTGTGTTTGTGTGCTTGCTTTGTTTTCTTGTCAAAGAAAAATTAGAAAATCACTTCCGAAAAACAAAGTATTCATCCAACCAAACATCTGTCAAAACAACCAAAAACATCAAAAACAAGGTACAAACAACAAAGAGTCAAATTTTATGACCATTCTTCACATCTTGCGAAAGAAGAAGCGTCATCAGAATATCAACTTGAAAAGAAGACCATTGAGCTCAAAGGCTTTGATCAAAAGGAGGAAATTCTTCTATATAAATAGACAAATCTTTGTCTCACATAGAGTCTTTTTGCATCACATGCGTCTCTACCTTCAAGGAAAAACAAACGAATTTGATTCTGAATCATTGAACCGTAGAGCTTTTATGCAATATAGAGCTCTGAGTTATCACAAAAACCAAGGAGGAAAGATTAATTCCAACTTCTTCCCAAACGTCTATATCACATACAACACAGCTCGAGAAATACCACCAACACCCGAAAGGGAAGAGATAGAGTTTGTCCCATTTGTAACACAAAGTTTTTATTGAAGTTGAAAACATTTTCATCCATCATCTCACTCATAAATCATCACTTCATCATCAATCCGTCCCAACTCTCAAAACATTAAGAGGTTCTTGTCCCAAGTTCTCTTTTAGATATTGCTTGAAATCAAACACATCACATCACTTTTTAGATTGTTTCTACATCTAGGATAAGCTCATCCTAAGAGACACATCTACACAGGTTAAAACTAGTTCATGAGTGAATTCTCTCATTACTAGGTAGTTAAATCTGTAACACATCTCAAATTTCTCTACACCTTATCACATCAAAACTTATCAAACAAACAAGCAATTCAAAGAAGGAATTTCGGTTACATCTACCTTAAAAGTGCTAGAGATCTACATGCAACACAAATCACCAACCATCAATCTTTAATTTCATCAAACAACTCATCATCATCTTCAATCAACTTCAACAAAAGCTTGCAAGCAAAATGGCTCAAACCCGATCACAGTCAAGGCAACGAGAAATAGAAAGGGAAGAAGAAGAAGAGGAAAATCTCAATGAATTTCAAGAAGCACTTGGAGGAAATGCAGATGACAAAAACCCAAGTACTCCCACTCCTACAACAATAGAAAGGGCTCAGCATAACCCTCTCTATAACAAACTTTTTGATGAAATACTTAGGAGCAATGTGGATGCTCACTTCTTAAGACTCGCTCAAGAAGGAGCAAAACTCCCCTCTGACTTTGATCTTGCCCAATTAAGACAAGCATCAGAAAGACAAAGTCGCCATGAAGAGGAAAGAGGTAGAGATCCCATCAGATATAACATTCCTTGAGGTAACCCACCACCTCCTCCTCCAAATGAAATGGAGATGTTGCGGCAACAAGTCAAGAATCTCACCCAACAGCTTCATAGTGGTGTCAAGACTAACCAATTCTCACTCAATGACATCTGTCCCTATCCTTTTGATAGGAATCTTTACATGCCACCATTTCCTTGAGGATTCGAAACACCCAAATTCGAAAAATATAGAGGAAAGGGAGATCCTCATGATCATGTCAGAGAATTTCATTCTGCTTGTCTTGAAGTGGCATATGAAGACACCTACCTAATGTGCCTTTTTCCCCAAAGCTTGGGAGGAACAACCACATCATGGTTTTCTCGACTATCAGGTGGCATTAGAACATTTGAGGAACTTATCCAAAAATTCCTCGCTCATTACTCTCATAACATTGAACGCGACATCACCATGGCTGATCTGTGCAACACCAAACAAAAACCAAGTGAACTATTCTCAGTATTCCTGCAACGATGGCGCCAAATGTCTAGCAGACGTTCTCTTCAGTTACCTGAATGAGAACTAGTGGAAATATTCATTTCCAACTTAAACGAAGAAATGGAATTTCACCTGGATGTCAAAGACATAGACTCTTTTAATGATATGATCACCAAGGGTTTGAAATGTGAAAGGGCACTCATCAAGAAAGGACTCATCAAAATCTTTAATGAACCAAAAGATGGTCCTCGTCCACGCTTCAACAACAATAAACCAAACTTCTGGAATAAAAACAAAAATATCGTCAATGATGGGGTTGTGGATGCCAGGACTATACAAAATGCACAACTTGTGATTCGATTTGCAGGACAAAATCCTCCACCTCAGAATAACACAAATGTTCCTTCGAATCAAGGTCGCATCACATCTCATGATGAACCTAGACCTCGTCAGCAAAAACAGAAACGCACATACACTCCCTTAGGGGAACCCATTGAAACAGTGTTGCGACAACTCATTTCTCAAAATTTGGTCACTCTACCTAAACTATCAAACTATGAGCCTCAGGTCAAACCATCATGGTGGAGAGATACTGAACACTGTGAATTCCATCAAGGAAGAGGGTACAAGACAAGTAATTGTCACCGATTAAAAGATCTTATTCAGGATCTTATTGACCGAGGAGAAATTGAAATTGAAGGACATGACCCAAAAACAACCAATAATGATCATCTGATGTTCAAAAATCCACTTCCATCACAAGATCAAAGGGGTCCTTCCACTTCTAGGCGAGGCACTGATACCGCTGATTATACACAGGCTGTGTATAATTACACTGTAAATCATCTGTAGGATGCCAATGAACAAGTTGCAACTATAACCTTCAAAAATCCCAACTCAAATTGCAATGTTGTTACACGCCGTGGCAAAGTTACCATAAAGGCAGCTCCACAAGGCACCACCTCCATCCCAAAGTAGTACAATCTTGTGGAACAATTAGACAAAACCCCTGCGCTTATATCCATTTTAGAGCTTTTGCATCTATCGCCATCTCATAGAACTATCTTGGATCAAGCACTCCAAGAAGCGTCAGTCCCCGCAAATCTAAATACGGACCAATTTCAAGCCATGGTTGGAAGTCTAAAGTCATCACCTTGTCTCACTTTTTCTGAAAGTGACAACTCTTCCTTCTAGCAACCTCATAATGCCTCACTCCACATCGAAGGATTTATTAACCAGCATAGGATCAAGTGAGTCTTGATCGATAATGGACTAGGCCTGAACATTTGTACACTACAGTTGGTCACAGCATTGGGCTATGCGGTAGAATCAGTGGATCCTCGTAAGAAGATCACAATCAAAGCCTATGACGATGCAGAGCGTTCATCCAAAGGAATTGTGGTACTACCAATCCGTGTGGGCCCTGTGGTAAAGCACATCATCTGTCAGGTTCTAGACCTTCCTTTGCCATACAATCTATTATTAGGGAGAGCTTGGATACATGCCATGTAAGCCGTTCCATCTACCTACCATCAATGTATCAAGTTCCCACATAACGGTGTAGAGATCACAATCCTGGGCGATGCAAATCCCTTTGTGTACTATCATAATATCATCCATCAACAAGAGATTACCGTTCCTAATAATAGAGAAGCCATTTCCTCCACATCATATATAAGTCCTACCTCTCTTGCCAGTTCAAACACCACTATACCCAAGCAAGAAAAGCTTAAGCTGAAGATAGCAGAGGAAGGTCCTGGGGAATACAACTTGAGTCAACTCTTTTGTGTGGGACAAATGCCCACTTCTCCTAGAACACATGGTAAACCACAGCAGTTACTCCAGCAACCACTAATCACGCCTGCATGTGCTTTGACGCCTTTCATCCTTGGAAAGAGTCAAGAAGAAGAAACCCAAGATGAGGACTTAGCAAAATGGATCTATAAAGATCCCATAACCACTGATCTACCACAAGTTAAACTTCCTATGGATCAGTATGGCAAAGGCCTCCTCATTATGCAAAGAATGGGGTATGATGGTCAGAGTGCTTTAGGATATTACAAACAAGGACGACATGAACCTCTGCTGCCGGAATTCAAGCCCAAAGGAAATACAGGCCTCGACTTTGAAAAAGAGATCTTCCCTAAATTAAAATTCAAAGGGAAACCTAGCAAACCCTTTTGTCAGCCTATGGCCAAAAGGCCACCTTTCATAATCAAAGCAGCATCAAGCACCATCACAACTGCCCCATCGAGGCTCATAATCCCAACACAGCCATCACCAATGTCACTCATCCCACCAAGAAAACTCGTAATCCCATCAGCAACACCATTAGCAGCAGCAACTGTATCAGAACCTCCAGCAACATCTATGGCACTAGCAGTTCCAGCAAAAGCAACTGAGTCAATATTACCGATACTCCCTGTACCATATTCTTTTATCCCCATCAATCTTCCTGCAACACCGATCACTACAAAGGTACATCAACCAATCACACCTACAGTATTTAACTCAAAGGACATCCCAGTATGGTATAGTAATCAGATACTAGAAAGTGATTCAGAGACCGACTCACATGAGTGGGAATTTGATTTAGTATAGCTTAACACTTCAGATGAGGAAGACACATCACTACCTCCACCACGCAAAGACATCCCTATTTATGGAGAAGCACAGATAAAGACCACTTGGGTTCTTGAGCTGGAAACATCTTCCATAGACCCTACGTCTCATCCTACGCCTGATTCTGACAGGGAGAGTACCATTAACAACCTTCACCATAACGTCTTAACCCTCACTGATACATCTAACGCACTTAACCTAATCGATGAAGTAATGCCCATTATCCACCCTGAACTCATCGAATGGAACCAACCAAATCCCCCATGTCTTGACTTCTTCCAAAACGATGAGGCCATCATTGACTTTTTGGAATTAAGGGATAACCTACCAAGCGGGGATCACAAAGCTGGATTCGCCATAGAACTAAATAGCGCAACATACTTTGGGGCGGATGCCAAACCTTTCAGCTGTAAAAATATAACAATAAAACATGGATCTTCCAGTGAAAACCACACTGTGGCACTGTTTGATCTGACAAAAGTAAAAAGAAAGAGCGTATCAAATGGTGAAAACCTCTCTGAGGTGCCTAAGGATGAAGGGTTTGACATTCTCCCTGATAGTACACAACAGGAACGATCAATAATTCTCATCGAGGAAACCAAAGAATACAATGTGGGGACTCCTGACATTCCTCATCTCATACATCTGGCATCTCTTCTCACTCCAGAGGAACAACCTAAATTTATAGAGTTCTTCCACAAGCACCAGATCAACTTTGCATGGTCATATGCAGACATGCCTGGGCTTGATCCTGATTTAGTCATGCATCACCTCACTGTAGTAGAAGGAGCCAAACTTGTCAAGCAGAAGCTTCGTAAGATGCATCCCTAGATTACAGTGCTAGTCAAAACAGAACTCAAGAAACTCCTAGATGTTGGTTTCATTAGGCCAATTGATTATGCATAATGGATCTCCAATATTGTGCCTATTGGCAAACCAAAAGGGGGCATCCGCATTTGTACTGACTTCAGAGATCTGAATAAAGCATGTCCTAAGGATGACTTCCCCTTACCAAATATCGACATCATAGTGGATCTAACAGCAGGACACGCCATGCTTTCACTCATGGATGGCTTTTCAGGATACAATCAAATAAAGATCACACTAGAAGATCAACATAAGATAGCCTTCACATGTCCATGGGGCACATATTGCTGGAATGTAGTGCCTTTCGGTCTAAAGAATGCAGGAGCAACCTATCAAAGAGCAATGACCACCATCTTCCATGACATGATGCATACTATGATGGAAGATTATGTGGATGACTTACTAGCAAAATCACTCACTAGAGAAGGTCATTTGGACACATCTTAGATAAAATCTTTGATAGACTGGAACAATACCATGTTTGACTCAACCCAAAGAAATGTGTCTTTGGAGTAACCTCCGGGAAACTTCTAGGATACATTGTCTCAAGCAAAGGTATTGAGGTCGATCCAGCAAAGGTAAAAGCAATCATGGACATGCCACCTCCAAAGAATATCAGACAGCTAAGGACATTACAAGGCCGACTTCAATCCATCCGAAGATTCATTGCACAATTGGCTGATAAGTGTCACCCATTTACACATCTGCTACACAAGAACATCCGCTTTCAGTGGGATGCCCGATGCCAACAAGCATTTCAGACACTTAAAGACTATCTCATGAATCCACCATTGCTGATCCCACCAGATCCAAGTAGACCATTGTTACTCTATATCTCAGCAACAAGTACAGCATTGGGTGTACTACTGGTACAACATAATGCAGAAGGCAAAGAGTGTGTTGTATACTACATCTCTCACACACTAGTTGGCTATGAACTCAATTACACACCTATTGAGCAAGCTTGCCTAGCAGTAATCTTAGCACCCACTAAACTGAGGCACTATCTGTTGACACACAAGGTACAACTCATTGTAAAGATTGATCCACTCAAGTATTTACTCAGCAAAGTAGCATTAACAGGTTGCTTAGCCAAATGGGTGATGATTCTAAGTGAATTTGACATCGAGTACGTGGACCGTAAATCTATCAAAGGGCAGGTTATTGTAGATTAGTTGGCCGATGCACCACTCATAGGCGATCATCCTCTCATTTCCAATTTTTCAGATGAAGAGATATTCATGATCACAACAGCACAACCATGGAAACTATACTTTGATGGTTCATACACTAGACATGGCTCGGGGGTAGGCATTCTGTTTATCACACCTCAAGGTGATAGCATCCCGAAGTCTTACAGGCTCACATTCCCATGCACAAACAACATAGTAGAATATGAGGCCTTGATCACAGGACTCAGGTTAGCCGTACAATGGAAATTACAAGAACTACAAGTATATGGCGACTCACAACTGGTCATTCGACAAGCAACCAATGAATATCAGACTAAAGATGATAAACTCATGCCATATAAGCAAATGGTAGACAGTCTAAAGACATCATTTACTACTATCACTTTTGAGCAAATACCAAGAGATCAGAATTGAGCTGCTGATGCCATGGCTACCATTGCATCTCTCCTAGATCTTCCACAAAATTCAACACGCTATGAATTCTTGGTTGAATAGCTTTGGATCCCCGCTTATGATATCCCTAAATCTGAAATGATATGTCACCTTGTCGGTTCCGAATCCCCATGGTATGGTGAGTTCTACACCTATCTCCGCAATCATACCCTTCCTCCCAACCAATCGAATAACCAACAAAAAACCTTCATTCGCCAAACTGCTCGATATACCATTATTGCCGAAACCCTATACCGACGCGGTCTTGATGGTACTCTCCTTCGATGTCTGGAACAAGGTGAGATAACAAAGGCTTTGGAAGAGGTACATGAATGAATTTGCGGGACTCATTCAAGTGGTCCATCACTCGCCAAGAAACTCCTGCGAGCTGGATATTATTGGCCATCTATGGAAAAGGATTCCTACTACTTTGTCAGAAAATGCAAGAAATGTCAAGTTCACCAGCTCAGGAACTGCAACCAATCACGACACCATGGCCTTTCTGTCAATGGGGCCTTGACCTTGTGGGTAAGATTCATCCATCTTCATCCAATGGCCACAAATTCATTATTACCACCACCGAATATTTCACAAAGTGGATCGAAGCTGTTCCACTTACCCAAGTCACCGGCAAGCAGATCGCCTCATTCATCCTCAACTACATCATTTGCCGATATGGTGTGCCCATGTCCATCATCACAGATAATGGTCTCCCTTTCAAAAATCAGGATGTCCGTGAACTTTGTGAGAAATTTCATATCCAACACCACTTTTCCACCCCCTATTACCCACAAGGCAATGGTCAGGCTGAAGCATCCAATAAAAACATATTAAGAATCCTCAAAAAGATAGTCAATGATGCCGGCCGTGACTGGCATGTTCAACTAAATCCGGCACGATGGGCATATCGAACTAGCATTCGAACCCCTATAGGTGCAACTCCTTATTCATTGGTCTATGGTGCAGAAGCTATCTTGCCTATTGAGGTCAAGATACCGTCACTACGGGTTTCCTTGCACAATCTCATTGATGATGAAGCTTATAGAGTCTCACATCTTCAGGACTTAGAGTTACTTGATGAGAAGCGACAAGCTGCATACAACCATCTCAAAGCCTATCAGCAGCGTATGAGCAGAAGCTACAATCATCGAGTTAGACCTCGTACATTTGAGGTAGGTGATCTTGTTCTACGAGAGAATCCTCACAACCAACCAAACCGAGAACATCAGGGCAAGTTTGAATCAAACTGGCTAGGCCCATATGTTGTCACTGCTGTGTTCGGGTCCGGGGCATATCAGTTGGCTACATCAGAAGGAGAACCGCTTGTAGATCCAATCAACAGCATGCACCTCAAACGGTTTTATACCTAAGCTGTACAGAGCATCAGGCTCCCCTACATACCAGAAAATACCAAAAACATTCAGAAAAATGTCCTGAAGAAAATACAAAAACATTCAAAAAAAGTAAAGAAAAATCATGCATCCAAACGGTGAACAACCACTCTGGTGGCACCTTGGGTAAGTACGGTGGTGAAAACCTGGCAAACAGGCACCACTCATAAAGGCTATGGCTCCATTGTCTTTCAGACTTGTTGCGATCACATCTACTTCATACATACATCCATCCATCCATCAACCATGGCTTGTTATTCCTCTGCAATTATGATAGTACTCCATACATCTTGTATCCCGCTTTTTCATAGTCATGTCTAAAACTAGGGGCAATGCCTTTAACCTATTGATGGAAGTGGATTCTACATTGTCTTATGATTCATTAAGTTCTTCATTCAAACAATCATCAAAAATCCAAAAACATTCAAAAATATCTCGCAAAAATACCAAAAACATTCAAAACAATTCAAAATCCAAAAACCTCGACAAACCATTGAAAAATCCAACAAAAACATGGCAACACATTGTACATACCCATCCATGCAGATACCAAAATAAACATTGACAAACTACTCACACAATGACCATTTACCAATCAACCACACAATCAACATCAACAATCAAACTATCTTCAACAAGGATGCATCCTTCCTTACCAAAACAAAGACAAAAGTGACGTTTTCTTTGACAAGAAAATTATGTTAAGCTATCAAATACTTGGTTGATTTGTGAGTACAATCGTTCATTTATCTGTATCAGGATCTTGCAGCATTGTTTTGTATCGTTTGCGTATTATTTTCGATGAAGTACTGGGGCATGTACTAATGGTGTCTATGTGGGAATTTCACCAAGCTATGTGATCTTATGCAAAAATACAGTCATAGATCACTACGGCTTGCTGACTACAGTGTATACCTCGACCATATGAGCATGAACCATTACCAAGGATCCTTATTCTTTATTCTTTATGTATATACTGTTTGTTTGCAGGTACAATGCTTTTTCTTTGGTTCCTCCTACCTCATCCAAACTAGATAAAGGTTTTATCTCTTATTACGGTATGCACTTGTCTCAGGATATGATCAGCCTAAGATCAAGGAGGACGATCCAAGTCATTCATGAAAGGAGATAATCCTTGTCTGTTCCGCAAGCAATACTCAGGTCAACTTGATCCATTATATCAAGTTGCTTGTATTAACTTGCTATATCAAAATCCATGTAAGAAATACTCTGGTCATCTTGAATCTTTATGTCAAGTTGCTTGTATTTTCTTACAACATTTTAAAGCTCAATGATGAAAAATAGAGCACTATGGATCGTCATTCCACCTCATCTGTATATATTGCATTTCGTTGCATTCCACCCATCCATACATTCATAATAGCTGCATATCATGCATCCATAGTCATAATAATGCATACTCTATTTTACTCATCTTCTTCCATAGGACTCGGTCCTAGTCCTCCATATCTTCTATCTAACATCGAATCCCCCCTCACCCTCCCTATCTTGATCCTCAACATCATCCTAATCCCTTCATCGCTTCCCATCCTCACTCATCCACAAAATTAAGTCAATTACTCTGTCTACAAAGATACATCGACTCCCACACACCTAGACTATCAACAGATACTCTGATCAAGTATCTTCGGGTCTCAATAGGTAATCGATTATGGTAATCTAGACTACATCAGGCATTTATCATAATGACCTAGTCTCAACGGGGCTGCCATGATTCCCCACAACCATCCATCACACGCACACACTATCAATTGATCAACCAATCAAACACAATCCAACGAACAATTACATCAATTGTCTACGTCTCAACGAGTATTTTGCTTCATATACCTTGACTTCATCGGGCAATTACATCAATTGTCTAAGTCACATCAGGTCACTTTGATTCACTTACTCAAACTTTATCATGTCCAAGCGACCAACTGACATCAACTGTCATGCTTTGACTTGACCGGGGCAATTAAACCGATTGCACCAGATTGTCCAACCAATTTTGATCAATTGTATAGCATCAATCCAAACCCCACACTACATCTACTATGTATCTCTTGCATGACCTCAGGGTACTCGCTAGCTTGTTGTTTCTTCATATTCACTCCATTTTCTCCCATTCTTTCATCATCAGTTCTAATTTCTTCTATTCTACCTCCCCTCCACTTTTCATTCTTTTTCGAGAGATCGCCCGATTTTTCAAAAAAAATTTGACCCATCTCTCGAGGGGGCATACCACCCATTAAATTTACATTTTATGGGGCATTTCTTCACACCTATTTTTCTTTCGTTGAAACGACGCGATAAACTGCACTGTCTCAAAGAGGGCCAAATGTAGTCACATAAATCTGTCCACTTAATTAAATGAATATTTAATATTTATTTGATTATTTAACCATCAATTAATGATTAATTAAATTAATATTTAATTAATTCATCTTAACCCCTCTTCTCCTATTAATTAAATAAATTATTCAATTTATTTGATTTAATTCACTTAACCAAATTCAGACCATTAATTAAATAAATGAATCATATTTGTTTAATTAAATCTTCTTTCACATTTAAATAAATTAATATTTATTTAAAATCCCCCAAAATCCCACCTCTCACATTTAAATAAATTAACATTTATTTAAATCACCTTTATCCTCCACCCACTTGTATTTTCCTACAAATGCAAGTTGCACAATTATTTTAAATAAATAATTTATTTAAATCACCTTTATTCTCCACCCACTTGTATTTTCCTACAAAAGCAAGTTGCACAACTATTTTAAATAAATTATTTATTTAAAATCCTATTTATCCTCACCCACTTGAAACCTTTAATGGTTTCCCTTAAAGTATTCAAACTTGATGGCTTTAAAGTCTTCGAACTTGATGGCTTCCTTCTATAGTCTTCTTAAGACTTTAATGGTTTTCCTTAAAGTCTTCAAGCCTTTAATGGTTTCCCTCAAAGTCTTCAAGCATTTTAATGCTTTATCTTCATTTTTCTCATTTAAATAAATTAATATTTATTTGAATATTTATCCAAATGCAAATTACACCATTTAATTGAAATAAATGATTTTATTTTAATTGAAAATACCAAAATTTCTCCCACTTGCATTTTCCTACAAAATCCACTTGCATGCCTAAACCCCTTCTAGAATTTTCTAATCACTTCTAAATAACCTAACCCCTTCTCTAAACTTTGTCACATTCCTAAGCAAAAGGGAAGTCACTTCTCAAACCCTCAAAGTCTTTGATAACCATTAAAGGCTTTCAACCTTCAACCACTAAATGGCTCAAAGTCTTTGATAACCATTGAAGGCTTTCAACCTTCAACCACTAAATGGCTCAAAGTCTTTGATAACCATTGAAGGCTTTCAACCTTCAACCACTTAATCCCCAAAGTCTCCAATAACCATTAATGGTTACTTCAAACCCTCCCACATGGTTAAAACATTTGTTTTGACTCAACCTCTACCCAACCCAAAGGTCTCATCAGGCCATTAATGCTTTGACCATGATTATCTCTTAAACATTTGCACAAAGGTTTATCCTTGGATTAACTCTTAATCCAGTGGGTAATCTTAATTTGGACTTGACCCTTAGCCTCTAGATAACCATGAGGTCTTCTCAGGCCTTTAATGCCTCCAACCTCTTCTCTCAACCCAATCCTATGTTGACACTTGTCACCATTTTATTGGTGCCAATTGTGCACATGGATCCCCAACTTTCAAACTTGGCCCTTGATTAAACCATTCAATCTTAACCCTTCATTTCCCCCTTTCTTCTATAAATAGAACCCTTCTCCTCAAGCAAAAAGAGGAAGCATTAGAGTATTGTTGTTATACTGGCATTAGCATAGAGCTTTCTCATAGCATCACTATCTACACTTGCATAGCATTTGCTTATCATATTCAACTATCTTGAATCTCCATATGGCATCCATGGCTAGTGCTAAAAGCTGAGAGCTACACTCATTTGGGACTTGGAGAGGAGAGGAACAAGGGAGGAGCAACTATGAGCATCTTGATTAGCTATTTTATTCTATGTTTATATGCTTTCTATTTCATGCTTAATATCTCTCTTGATATGCCTGTTTAGGATAATCTTTTGTTGCTAACACTAACGTTTGTTTCTTGTTCTCTTGTGTGTGTTGCCATCAAACAGATTTTCTAATCCTTTTTGCAGAGCATCAGATTGCAATCAGGAAACAAACTAAAGGTAACCTGTTTCACCTTATTTCTAAAGTTAACAACTATTTTATTGCAAAAATAGAAGATAGTTGGCTTTGGTATAGGATATTTTGTCATATAAACTTTGATCACATTATTAAAGTGAGTAAGTCTAGGATAGTGAGTAAGTCCAAAATAGTGAGAGGTTTGCCTTAGTTAGACAAACTGGTTAATGCTCTTTGCAAAGAATGTCAGTTAGGAAAGATGACTTCTTCAACTTTCAAAAGAAAATCCTTTCAGTGGAGCACTTGTTAGATTTGGTTCATACAGATATTTGTGGACCAATAAGAACAAAAAGCATTCAAGGTTAAAGAAATTTCATGATTTTCACTAATGATTGCTCAAGGATGATGTGGGTCACATTCTTAAAATATAAGACTGAAGCTTTTGGTAAGTTCAAGGCATTCAGGGCCTTATCTGAGAAAGAGAGAGGTAAGAAGATAAAATGTTTGAGCACAGATCAAGGCAGTGAATTTACTTCTAAGGAATTCACTAGGTATTGTTAAGAGAATCATATCAAATGGCTAGCTTTCTGCACCATGGACACCACAACAGAATGGTATCGCAGAAAGAAACAATCAATCAATTGTTGAAGCTACTAGGACAATATTGATACAAGGAGGTGTAGTGAAAACCTTTTGGAGAGAAGCTGTCAGCACAACTATCTACACTATGAACCGGGTTCTGATAAAGAGAGGTAAGGAAAAGACTTTTTATGAATGTTGGTATGCAAGATCACCTAATGTTAGCAATTTTAAGATATTTGGAAGCAAATGTTTTATTAAGAGAGGTGATTACATTAGCAAATTTGAGGCTAAATTTGATGAAGGTATATTTCTTGGCTATTCCACCAAGAGTAAGGCCTACAAATGTTTTAACAACCAGACATAGAGAATTGTTGAGAGTATTGATGTTCGAGTGGATGAATTTCTTGAAGTCTCAGAAGCAACCAATTTGAAGAAAAAGGATGAAGATCCTTGCATTTTGTTTTTGGAACCAGAAACTGTGAAATCTAAAACCGGCAAAGCAAATTCTGATGCACTTGTTCAACCGGAATAGATAAATTCAGAAGAAGATGATGATAATGAAGAAGCTAACCCTAAAGATAAAGATCATATTATTCCTAGATATGTGAGACTGAATCACAATTGGGAATAGATTATTGGAGATAAGGATGTTGGAGTACTAACTAGAAGAAGAATTAGAGAGAATTATTGCATCATCTCCACCATTGAACCAAGAACTGCTAAGGAGGCATTTGGTGATGATCATTGGGTTAAAGCTATGGAGGAGGAATTGGATCAAATTGAGAAGAACAACACTTGGACCCTAGTACCCCGACTAGTAAATAAGAATGTTATAGGTACTAAATGGGTATATAGGAACAAGTTGAATGAAGATGGTGTTGTAGTTTGCAACAAGGCAAGATTGGTTTGCAAGGTTTATGCATAAGAAGAAGGAGAAGATTATGGAGAAACTTTTGCACCATTAGCAAGACTAGAAGGTGTCAGGAATTTATTTGCATTTGCAGCCCATAAGAAGTTAAAGGTATATCAGATGGATGTTAAGTCTGTATTTTTGAATGGGATATTGGAAGAAGAAGTATACATAAAGCAGACAGATGGTTATGCTTTGACTGATGAGAAAGACATGGTATGCAAATTGTATAAGGATTTATATGGATTAAAGAAGGCACCCAGAGCATGGTATGAAAGGCTTCATACACATTTGATGAAGATAGCCTTTCTGAGAACTAGTGATGATAGTAACATATATCTCAAGTCTGAAGGATATGAAATACTGGTCTGTGAAGTATTTGTTGATGATATCATATTTGGAGGTAATGATGTCATGAGCAACAGTTTTGTAGATGAAATGAAAAATGAGTTTGAAATGTCTTTAGTAGGGGAGATAAAAAATTTCATAGGCTTGCAGATACAACAAATGAAGAATGGTATTTTCATTACATGGTCTAAGTATTTGAAAGAGGTTTTGAAGATATTTGGCATGTGTGACTGTAAACCTATTGGAAAACCAATGGTTATAGGTTACAAGTTGTCTAAGGAAGATGAATCTAAGTCTGTTGATGAGAAGGAATATAGGTGAATGATTGGAAAATTGGACTATGTTGTTCACAATAGACCAAACATAGCCCATGCGGTTAGCATAGTTGCTAGATTCCAGAAGAATCCTAAGGAAACATATCTAATAGCAACCAAGATAATTTTTAGATACCTGAAAGGTATTGTTGACTATGGATTATGGTATCCATGTGGAGGAAACTTTGATTTTAAGGTATACGCAGATGCTAATTGGGTAGGAAATGTTCATGACCTGAAAAGCACAACCAGTGGAACATTTTTTCTTGGAGGAAGGCTTGTTTCATAGAGTAGTAAAAAGAAGAGTTGTACTTCACAATCTACTACTGAAGCTGAGTATGTTGCAGCTTATATAAACTACACATAGGCTATTTGGATGAGGCACATTTTGGAAGGTTTTAAGATGAAGATTTCAGAACCTATAAAGATTTTATGTGATAATACAAGTGCCATAAATATTTCCAAGAATCCTATTTTGTACACATGAACCAAGCACATTGAATTGAAGTATCATTTCTTGAGGGAAAAAGTGTAGAGAAAAGATGTTATCTTAGAGCATGTTTCTACCAAGGAGTAGCTTGCAGATATTTTTACTAAACCTCTACCTAAGACTACATTTGAGTACCTTAGAAGTCAACTAGGGGTTGTACCCCTTCATGAGGTTAGTTGAGCATGATGTTGATTGCATCAATCCCTGAACTACTTGTAGAATTTTACATGGATTGGTGTAGTAGTGGATGTATTCCATAGGGGGAGAATCAAGTTGCAGTATGTTCTTGATGCACAGTGAAATTTGACATTACATGTTTTCCTTTCAATTTGGCATTGTTGTTAAAGGGGTAGAAGAATTATGTGATAACGGGAAGGAAAACCAGTGATAGACTAAAGACAGAGAGAGAATGTGAATACTTGGTAATATAAAATAGGATTTCTATTCACAATCACAACAACAATCTATGGTGTTGATATTTGTATTGCCATCAATGCCAAAGGGGGAGATTGTTGGCATTTGCATGAAGATTGCATTAATGATATGTTTTGTTGTCATTGATGTCAATTAACTAGTAATGATATTGTTGATAGTGTCTTGTAACCTGTAGGAAGAGCTCTATGAAGGACATTGTAAACCGGTATGTAAGTTTGTGAGTTGAACTAGTAACCGGTGTAAAAGGTTAAACCCTATCTATGTAATGTAACCGGTAAACCCTACCAGTTGTTTTTGTTAAACCCTAACTGATTAAGGTTGTTGAATCGGTTATGTTGGTTTATGATCTAATGTTAAGTGGTAATGATGGTGACATGTATGGTCATTGTATGAAGACAAGTTAAAAATGTTTTGGTGCGTTTATTTGTCTAGGGAATGAGCAAAATTTATTACATCTAATGCAAAGAGCGTGATGAGTTACTGAGCTCGATGTAGTGATAATGAAGGAGCGGTTGAGGTTTTCTTAATTGATGTATTGAGATTGCTATGAAATCCAACGGTCATACTTGTATCGACTTCTTTATAATCTCAATGAGAGAATTAGATTTTTGTTGTGTTACTAACCTAAATGATTTGTATTTAAGGTTGATGAAGTTGTTTTGTTTAGTGTTAGCAAGAGTTGGCAGAAATTAGTTGATTGTGTGGTTCCAAAATCAGATAATGAGTCTACAGTTCGAGTAAAGGAAAATAGGAGCTTAAAAGGATATGATCAAGCAAACTCATGTTCTTTTCTAACAATTACAACAGAATTGAAATCCCCTAACCGGGTAAGCTCTAACAAGCTTAGTTACTTATTAAATCCTCTAGCAAGGTGATCCATTAGATTGGATTTTCAAATCCTCTATTGAGGTTACTCCTTATAGGGTATTTTCTTCTAACAAGGCATTTTTAGTCAATCCCTTAATCGGGTGATTTCTAATAAGATCGGTTCTTAATAAGACTTTTGTAAAAGCTTTAATAGGCTTGGATCCTAACAGGGGAAACTTCATAAGAGTTTAGATATTTTACCACATCTCACCATATTTTTTACCTATTTTGGTTTGCACATTAAAAATACTTGTGTCATGTGGTGAATGCTTTTGTCATTATGATCTTATGGTTGATTTGATTAACTACTTAACTATTCTAATAAGGCATGATAACCGGAAGCATTGAGAAATGAAATATGTTAACATATGATAAAGCATTTGAATATTTACAAGTTTAATGTTGTTTACTGTTAAGTTGTTATAATAGTCAATCGGGTTTTATTATGAATATTTATAGTGGTATTTCATTTGATAAGTTTACTTTGCATGATTGATATTGAGTCTGGGAAAGTTTGTATCACTTTTTCTATTTATTGATTCACCCCACCTCTCAGTAATCTAATGGATACTTATTATTTCATCATACCATTAGAGATATGTGCAAAAAATAGAGTTTTACAATGACATCATTCATAGGGGGAGTTTGGTCTTTATTTTAGAGCTTCATTGCTATATCTTTGAATGGGAGATTGTTGGTTATCTTCCATTGGGGGAGACTTGTTTTGGTATTTCCTAGCACTTGGATGTTTTTCATATCTAGTGTTGTGATCAATGCCAAAGGGAGAGATCATTGGCCATTTGGAGGAGTTTATTCTCTGTTGTATTGATTTTTTGTCATTGATGTCAACACTAGCTATTTTGGATGCTTTACCGACACCCTTTTGGTCCCAGTAGGTTGTTTGATCTTTGGTTGGATTGGATCTAGCATGATCCGGTATGTTTGGGTTATGGAATTAAATTATTCATGTTCATATTCAATCAGTTGGTTTTTTTCTGGTGATCAGATGCTATCATGTTTGCTTGGAAGCTTGGTTTGTTGTTCTGGTGAGGGTTTCACTAGTAGAGCTTTGATGAAGATATTTGATGAATTGCATAAGTAGAGTTGGTGAGGCTTCTAGTGGAGATTTGGGATATTGATGGTGATCATGTTTGAGACTTAGTTGATTGGGATTATTTCTTTAGCGTGTGTGGACCTATATTGGGTCTCGGTGTATCTAGGTTATGGACCGACTTAATGTAACATGTGCATTGGACCTCTCGATGTGTTTTCAGGATGTCTTATGTGTTGGATATTTTTTGGTTGGTCTTAGGCCAACATGTTTTGTAATTATGTAATTGTTTTATTATCTGGTGGCCGACCTTATTGTTTATGGTCAATGATTTGTATATATATGATATATGATCTCATTGTAGATCATATCATGGTATGGCATATGGATATGTAAGGAGCGAATAATGTAATAATCATTCAAGAAGAGGATTTGGTCAACCATTGGTGATTTATTTGGGTTTATCTAAGAGGATTCAGTCCTCTGGTATTGAGCTTAGTTAGAACTATATTCAGGCATAGGAGATGTTATCTTCACAGTTCATTCATTCCTCTGGATTGTAGTCTAGATTTCTATGTAGTCAGTGAGACTCCTTTTGTGATGAGCAGTGTGCTCTAGGTTGTTGGCCTTCCTGCAAGTGGAGGCCCCTCAATTTTAATTCACATACTTACTACAGAAGTATTATCTGACTGTGGGTAGGCTTCCCACCATGGTTTTTCCCTTTACTGGGTTTTCCATGTATAAATCTTGGTGTCATGTGGATGGTATTTATTGTTTGATGATTGGTTATGCTTAATTGGTTTATCTATCTAGTTTATGCATTCTGGTATTGATCTTTTGGGTTTTGGTATTAAAGTTTTAAATTGCTTAAGGTTCTGGTAATCTGTGACAATTGATTCACCCCCCTCTTAGTTGTCTTTTGCTTCTTTGAACTGTCTAACACCTTCATCACTTCTATCATCAAACTTCCCTAGATCTTCATCTCTTCTGATATAGCATTTAGTACCAAAAATTCTGAAATATCTAACTATAGGAACATGACCAAACCATAACTCATAAGGGGTCTTACCGATATTTCCTTTGATATGCAAAATATTTTCTTCAATCATCATGATTCTAATAGGTTCCTAAATTTTCATGTTCTTTCTCTCCACAACACCATTCTTCTAAGGGGTCTACAAAGCGAATAACTGTCTATTCACCACATGATATTCAAAAAAGGAATTGAACTCACTGGAAGGAAATTCACCACCTCTATCAGATCTTAGACACTTTAGCTTCAGACAAGTCTTTGTCTCAACCATAGCTTTGAAAATATTGAACTTCTCCAAGGCTTCAAACTTCTCACTTAATAAAGTAGCCCACATTATCCTTGAATAGTCATCAATTAGTAACATAAAATACCTGTCACCATGTAAGATTCTCACTCTAGAGGGACCACACAAATGGGTATCCACAAGATCCAATATCCCATTAGAAGTATATTGTTTTTTTTTGAAAGAAACTCTTATCTGATTCCCTAACTGGCATTCCTTACATACTAGATTAAAAGGCTTTACAATCTTAGGTAGATCTCTTACTGCTTGAGTAGAACTTATCTTAACCATGCAGTCAAAATTTTGTTGGTATTATGGATGACTTCATCATGTGTTGCATTGGTTTTGTCATTAATGTCAACACTCATCTTTCTGGAGGTCTACATTATTGGTTTGACACTCTAGTTATATTGATTTATTTTTGAACTGGCACATTATGGTCTCGGCATGGATATTGGCTTATGCATAGTCACTGATATATGCTTCACCGATAGGATATATGTTTCACTGACAGCTCGGGAAGTTTATGGTGACTTTTTATCATCTAAAGATCATTTGGTTATGTCCAAGACATGGATTGGATGTTTGCATTTTGTGTTTTTCTTATTGGTCTAATCGGGTTCACATATTTGGCTTTACTAGTAGATTGGTCTAGGTTATGGACTGGTACAAGATGTCATGTTCCAGATCAACATGACACATTTTGGAAATGGTTTATTGATTGGATAATATGTAAATGTATTGAGATGACATATTGTATCACATCAAGACTTATTTGTAATTTATTTAAATATAATAGCTCTAGTAAGCCAACCTTATGATAAGCTCTTAGGGTTTTGTATAAATAATTGTAAGATCTTATTGAAGATCATTGAAGAGAAAAAATAAGCAGATCCTTGTGCGACTCATGCAGATATTATCTAAAGGTTGAAGGAAAGGTTATGAAGGTGTTTGACACTCATGGTTAGAGCTTAAACTGGTACCGAATCCAACATTGCAGATGCTATAATGAAGCAATACATTGTTATTGGATTTAACCATCCAATTGTAGTCAGTGTGACTCCTATTTTGTGATTGAGCAATGAGGTCTAGGTGGTTGGCCTTTCTACATGTACATACCCTATTATTGTATTCACTTACTATCTACAGTAGTATCATCTGATTGTGGGTAAGGTTTCCCACTATAGTTTTTCCCCTTACAGAGTTTCTACATCAAAATCTCTATGTCGTGTTGTGGATGTTGTTTCTCTTTCTATTTCATGCATTAAGTTATATAGGTACTACTATAACTGTTAATTTGTTTTACCAGAATTAAGTTTGTTTTACTAGCACTAAGTTTTAAGTTGAATTGATTGGTTTTGGGTTGTAATTTATTGACAATTGATTCACACCCCCCTCTCATTTGTCCTTCTAGTTCCTAACAATTGGTATCAAATCCTAGTCCTCTTTTTGTAGAAGCCTAACAGCTTGAGGAGATCCTATGGTAACATATATTATAGGAAGGACAATCCTAAACTTGATGGAACTAACTATGGTATATGGAATATCGGAATGGAAACACATCTGAACTCCATTGGAAGAGATATATGGGATGTTACAAAGAATGGCTATGTTGGTCCTACTCCGAATAACCCTCATCCACCGACATTGGCTAAAGACTTGAAGAATGATTGCAAAGCAAGAGAAGCACTTCTAAGCGCATTATCAAATCAGAAAATCATGGGATTATCAAACAGATCTACTACAAAATCTATTTGGGATAAACTGGAAACATTGAATGAAGGAGATACCTCTATCAAGATTGAAAAATTGGAATGTTGTCAGGTTAGGTATGAAAATTTAAAAATGGAAGAAGATGAAAGAATTTCTCCATTTATGGAAAGAGTTAATGAAATTGTTTTAGGAATACAATGTTATGGAGGATCTTTAAGTGAAGATGAAATTGTTTCTAAAGTCTTAAGAGCTTTGCCACTGGCTTACAAAATGAAACTGACTGCTATTAATGAGTTGAGAACAATGCCTAATACATCAGTTTCTAGAGATACATTGGTTAGAAAACTTTCAACATTTGAGCTTGAAGAATTTGGTCATGTTGCTATAGTCAAAATTGAAATAGCTTTCAAAGCATCATCATCAGCATCATCATCATTATCATCTGACAAATCTGATTGGAAAGCACTTCATGTAAAAGAACTTGAAGATATCAATAGAGAAAATGAAGAACTTGAAGCACTATTTTCAAGGAAGATGCCTAAAGGTCTAGCAAGAAGTAAGAATGAAGGTAAAGCACCTTTAAAATGTTTAAATTGCAATAAAGTTGGTCATATGGCTTCTAGGTGTCCTGATAGACATGCAAGACTAAGAGAGGAAGCAAAGAGAACATATGAATGTAACCCTAAATATCAGAGATACAGATTTAAGAAAAATAGAGATAAGTCATGTTACTATGAAGATGAAGGTATTACAAATGACTCTAATGAAGATCCAATAGATAATGGATGGGCATTTGTTGCATTAAAAGAAGATCAACCAACACCTATTATCAAATCGGTAGAGCAGGCAGTAGCAACCAAAATTGAAGAAAAGGATGAATGGAACATTGATAGTGGATGCTCGCATCATATGATTGGTGATAAGAGATTTTTTTTTTCTTTATAGGAAATTCATGGAGGTCTAGTAAGATTTGGAGATGACAACGCTAGTTTAATCAAAGGAAGAGGCACCATATCTTTGGATGGTAAGCATAATACTAACAATGTTTATTATGTTGAAGGTTTAAAGAATAATCTTTTGAGTGTTGGTCAGTTAGTGGAAAAGGGATTTCAATTACAATTTAAGAATGGAAAATGAAAAATCATGAATAGAACTGGACTGGAGATTGCAACCGGTAATCAGACTAAAGGTAATATCTTTCATTTGAATACCAACGATAAGACATGTTTGATTGCACACATTGATGAAAGTTGGTTATGGCATAAAAGACTTTGTCATGTGAATTTTGATTGCATTGTAAAGATAAATTCAACTACGGCAGTAAGGGATTTACCTAAGATTGTGAAACCTCATAATCCGGTATGTAAGGAATGTCAAATGGGAAAGAAAGTTAAAACAACATTTAAGAGCATTTATTAGAAATACAATAATATTCTTTATTTAATTCATATTGATTTACGTGGTCCAGTAAGAACAAGAAGTCTTTAGGCTGATAAGATACTTTATGCTAATAATTGATGGTTATTCTAGAATGTGTTGGGTGTCTTTTCTCAAGGAGAAATCAGAGGCTTTTGGAAGATTCAAGATACACAAGGTAATGGTAGAGAATGAAACCGACAAGAAAATCAAATGCTTGAGATCTGATTAAGGAGGAGAATTTACATCTAGGGAATTCAATGCATTTTGTGAGGAGAATGAAATCAAAAGACAACTATCAGCACCCTAGATACCCTAGCAGAATGGAGTTGTGGAAAGGAAGATCAGAGCTATACTAGATGCAACAAGAACCATGATGATGGAGGCACATCTAACTCATGCATACTGGAGAGAAGTAGTTAATACAACGGTTTATACTTTCAACAGAGTTCACATCAAAGGTGAAACTGGTAAGACCCCTTATGAACTATGGTTTGGTCATACTCCTTAAATATTTTAGAATATTTGGAAGCAAATTCTATATTAGGAGAGATGAGTCTATTGGCAAATTTGATCCTAGAAGGGATGCAAGAATATTTCTTGGTTATTCAACTAGGAGAAAGGCATATAGATGTTATAATAAAAGATTGCAGAAAATCATTGAAAGTACTAATGTGAAGATATATGAACATTTTAGAGGAGGTTCAAGATCTATAGAAATGATAGTAGAAATGATTATAAATGAACCAACATAGATTGCACCAGAATAAAATGAAGAACCAGTGACACTAACATCATCAAAAAACTCAACTGTGACTGAAGAACAACAACTTGTAAGTGGAAATCAAAATAAACCCAGGTATGTAAGATTGAATCATTCATAAAATCACATAATTGGAAATAAAAATCAAGGTGTTATGACTAGAGGAAGATTGGGAAATGAAGAAGTATGTTTAATTTCTCAAGTTGAACTAGCATCAATTGTTGAAGCATGTTAGGATAAACATTGGATAAAAGCAATGGAAGATGAATTAGAACATATTGAAAATAATAATACTTGGACATTAGCTCCCTGGCCTAAAGACAAAAATGTAATTAGAACTAAATGGGTATATAGAAATAAACTTAATGAAGATGGTGAAGTAATCAGAAACAAAGCAAGATTAGTTTGTAAAGGTTATTCATGGAAAGAAGGAATTGATTATAATGAAACCTTTGCACCAATAGCCAGAATTGAAGCAGTATGACTATTTCTTGCATTTACAGCTCACAAGAACTATAAAGTTTATCAGATGGATGTAAAATGTGCTTTTTTGAATGGAGTTCTTGAAGAGGAAGTTTACATTGAACAACCTGATGGATTTTCATTAACAAATTTTAAGGATATAGTTTATAGGTTAAGGAAAGCTTTATATGGATTGAAGCAACCTCCTAGAGCTTGGTATGCTAGACTGGATAAATACCTTTTAAATCTTGGATACACTAAAGGTAATACTGATAGCAATTTGTATTACAAAATCACCAATGATGACATTTTGGTTATTGAAGTATTTGTAGATGATATCATTTTTGAAGGAGAAGAAGAGTTATGTAAAGGCTTTGCTAATAAGATGCAAAAAGAATTTGAAATGTCTATGATTGGAGAGATAAAAAATTTCTAGGTTTGCGGATTTCTTGAATAGATAAAGGTATATTCATATGTCAAACATAATACTTGAAGGAACTTTTGAAGAAATTTGGAATGGAAAACTCCAAATTGGTAAGCACTCCTATGACTACAACAGATAAATTGACATCAAAGGATGATTCATCTCCTATTAATTTGACAAGGTACAAATCTCTAACTAGAGGATTACTGTATTTGACACAAACCACACCTGATATAATGAATGCAGTGTGTATTGTTTCTAGATTTCAAAGAAATCCTAAAGAAAATCATGAAAGTTCAGTAAAAAGGATTTTTTGGTACCTACAAGGCACAACAAATCTTGGTTTATGGTATCCTAAGAATGATAATTTTGAGTTATGTGCATATACAAATGCAAATTGGGAAGGAGATATAGATGATAGAAAGAGTACTACTGTCGATGCATTCTTTCTTGGTAGAAGATTAATTTCATGGATCAACAAGAAGCAGACTTGTACATCATTATCTATAGCAGAAGTAGAATATGTTGCAGCAGCAACTAATTGCACTCAAGTATTATGGATCAAGCAAATGTTGAAGGATATCAAGGTAAAATGCAAAGAACTAGTAATTATTCATTGTGATAATTCAGTAGCAATAGATATATCAAAGAATCTGGTATTTCACTCTAAAACAAAGCATGTTTCTTTTAAGTACAATTTTCTGAAAGAGAATGTTGAAGCAAATGAAGTGAGATTGGTTTATGTGAATACTAAAGAGAAAATTGTAGATATCTTTACAAAGCCTTTGCCTAAGGAAACATTTAAATATCTCAGAAAGCAAATTGGGGTAATTCCCCACTGGCAGAGACTTGAATGATGAAGATTGACATCAAACCGGAAGGGACTAAAAAAAAAATCTTTTTCCGGCTTTGATGAAGGAGAGATACTTCTCAGGGGGAGTAGTTAGCTGTATGTTATGTTATATTTTGATTCTTAACTACTTTGGCATTTGATGACAAAGGGGGAGAGATATCTATGGAAAAACATTGTACTTGGGGAGAGATGTATTTTTGGTTTTGATTGTATTGTTTTTGTTTTTGGTATAGAACTTTGTATTGATTTATTTTGGGAGATTGTTGGTATTTTGCATTCTTTTTTTAGAACTTAGATGTTTTTCCATCTAGTGTTGCCATCAATGCCAAAGGGGGAGATTGTTGGTATTATGGATGACTTCATCATGTGTTGCATTGGCTTTGTCATTGATGTCAACACTTATCTTTCTAGAGGTCTACATTATTGATTTGGTACTCTGGTTATATTCATTTATTGTTGAACTAGCACATTATGGTCCCGACATGGATATTGGCTTATGCACAGTCACCGGTATATGCTTCACCGGCAGGATATATGTTTCACCGACAACTCAGGAAGTTGATGGTGACTTGTTATCATCTGAAGATCATTTGGTTATGCCAAAGACATGGATTAGATGTTTGTATTTGGTTTTTTTCTTATTGGTCTAATCGGGTTCACATATTTGTCTTTACTGACAGATAGGTCTAGGTTATGGATCAATACAAGATATCATGTTCTAGATCAGCACAACATGTTTTGGAAATGGTTTATTGATTGGATAATATGTAAATGTATTGAGCCAACATATTGTATCACATCAAGACTTATTTGTAATTGATTTAAATGTAATATCTTTAGTGAGCCGACCTTATGATAAGGTCTTAGGGTTTTGTATAAATAATTGTAAGATCTTATTGAAGATCATATTATGAGTGTGTGCAAATATTGAAGATCATTGAAAAGCAAAAATAAGCAGATACTTGTGCAACTCACACAGATATTATCTAAATGTTGAAGGAAAGATTATGAAGGTATTTGGAACTCATGGTCAGAGCTTAAACTAGTACTGAATCCAGCATTGTAGATGCTATATTGAAGTAGTACATTTTTATTGGATTTAACCATCTAATTGTAGTCAATGTGACTCCTATTTTGTGATTGAGCAATGAGCTCTAGGCAGTTGGCCTTTCTACATGTGAAGACCCCATTATTGTATTCACTTACTATCTGCAGTAGTATCATCTGATTGTGGGTAAGGTTTCCCACTGTGGTTTTTCCCCTTATAGGGTTTCCACATCAAAATATTTGTGTCATGTGTCATGGATGTTGTTTCTCTTTCTGTTTCATGCATTAAGTTATACCAGTACTATTATAACTATTAATCTATTTTACCGACATTAAGCTTGTTTTATTGGCACTAAGTTTTAAGTTGAATTAATTGGTTTTGGGTTGTAATTTATTGACAAATGATTCACCCCCCTCTCAGTTTTCCTTTCGGTTCCTAACAATTTCACATGACACATCTGTCTATACCATAACTAACTTTCAACAATCTAAGAAATCAAGCAACTTTTACCACCAACATTCAAGTGAAAGATATTACCTTTAGTCTTTGTACCTGATGCAATTTGTATTCTGGAGCTACTCAAGATCTTACATTTTCCATTCTTGAATTTTAAGTCATATCCTTTATCAACCATCTGGCCAATACTCAAAATATTATGCTTTAGACCTTTAACATACAAGTCATCATCAGTGTTATGCTTACTGTCAAGAGAAATAGAACCTCTACCATGAATTATACCATCTTTGTCATTTTCAAATCTTACTACACCACCATCACACTTTTAAATACTCACAAACTTACTCTTATCACCTATCATATGATGAGAGAAACCACTACCAATAAACCATTCATCTTTATCTTCAATCTTAGTAGTTAAAGCTTTCTCTTCATTAATGTAGCTAGAAGAATCAACAGTCACCTAATCATCCTCCTTGATAGAAATGAACATCCACTCATCTCCTGAATTTCCTTTCTCTAACTCATCATCTGTCACACCTTCATCAGCAACAAAATAACACTTCTTATAATATTTAGACTTATATGGCTTTCATGTCTTCTTAGAAACTCTTTCCACACACCTTGAGGCAAAATGTCTTATCTTGTTGCATGAAAAACATTTAAGAGGCAAATTTCCTTCATACTTAGTGGCACCTTTATGCAATCTTCTAGCAATTAGGGCTTCAATCTCTTCAAGATCTCTTTCATCTTCTTCAAGCTCTCTCATCTCCTTCTCATATCTAGATACCCTTGTAGAAATTTTTCTTGAATCATATTTCTACTTCCTGGATATAGTAGCTTTAAATGTAGATTCATATTTAGCAGGGACTTTAGCAAACTCACTCAACTCAAAAGTAGAAAGCTTTCCAATCAACATATCTCTAGTCACATCTGTCATAGTCTGTATCTCTTTAATAACAACAACCTTATGCTTGTAAGTAGGAGAAAAGGATCTCAGCACCTTAGCTACAATATCAGATTCTTCCAATACTCAACTGACACATCTAATGTTTAACACCAACTCATTCACTTTTTCTATAAAGGAGGTAATGTTCTCATCTTGTCCCATCTTTAGCATCTCATACTTTCCCTTCAAGCTCTATAACTTAGCAACTTTCACATGGCTATCACTTTCATACAAATTCTCCAACTTCATCTAGATCCCATGAGCAATCTACAAATCCATCACATTAGTCATCTTAGAATCAAAAAAGGCAATCAACAATGCTTCCTTAGCTCTAATATTGAATTTAGCTTCCTTTATCTCATCTAGAGTTGTAGGATCATTCTGATGAGAATTATACACATTCTAAGTAATCTTCCAATAGTCTTGACCAATGCATCTCAAATGACATTCCATCTAGTTCTTCTAGATAGTGTAAATCATTTCATCAAATCTCAAACTATCCTTCTTGAAAGCAAAGGCTACCATCTCGGATCTCCTCAAGCAGTCAAGCTTCTTCCAGAGGATGTAGATCTAATACCAATTGTTGGTAACGATGAAAGAAACTAAGAGCGGATGGTGAATCAGTTTTCTCTCAAAATCTACACATCTCAAACATAAATTCCAATCTAATAATAAAAAGTAACAACATAAATCAACACCATATCAATAACACACATAACACCAAGATTTTTGACATGGAAAACCCGATTAAGGGAAAAACCATGATGGGAACCTACCCACAATGAGATAATACCTTGTTAGGATTAAGTGTAAATATTACAATGAGGGATGCACATGAATTCAGGAACACTAACTAGAGCTCACTACTCAAATCATATAACAAGAAGGGCTACAACCCTTGGGAAGGCTCACTGCCTTACAAAAATAGTTGGATTACATCCAGAGGATCATGAACTAATGAAATAGAATCTTCTCATGCCTGGTTATAGTTCCGGTTAAGCATATATACTCAAACTTTGCTCCATCACACTTCTTCATATTCTTTCACACTTGTCCTCTACTATTGAAAGATAAAATCAATGTTTTCACATGTAGATACTGAGCATATACATCTGCAACATGACAATTACATATATTTATACAAATCATCAACCTATATTTCAAGGCCAGTTAAACCCTCAACATAAATTACAAAACAATAACCTCACATGCTACAATAATACTTGTAGAGCAAAATGATGTCAGATAAGACATAGTCTGGACCTAAAATAATACCGCAAACACATAACACCTCCAACAATTATGCCTCAAACATCTACAACATGCTACAATCATCGTGAATGTTGCTTAACATGAATAATACCACCAGATCAAGAAAATGATCAATAAAGCACATAGTGATCAATGAAGACCATCAACACAAATATAACATGATCTATAAACATCCACAAGAAACGTAAATCACTACAACAACAAGCACAACATCACCACTTACTATAATCATCATCACCAATATACTGAACCTCAAGAATACCAACTAAATTGACTGCCAAACTAAAAGATTCACTTGCAGACCTCCAAATCATGAACCATCTTAATTGAGGACACACATGAACATTCCAAACACTTTGCCAAATCTGCAAATGAAGATCTAGCAATTCCTAAGCAATACCGAACAATCTAGAATACTGAATAACACAAACAACTGAATATCAACGATAACACCAGATCACACAACTCAACCAAATCATCATGCGAACATTTGAAACTTCTGCTAAATGAACTAGAGATAATTATCTCTAAACCACTTAAACCACAAAAACTCATCTGCAACACACTAACCAAACCAACTCATCGGATCTAACTACAACACTGGAATACTTAGAAGAATATGTTGACATTAATGACAACACATCATTCTAGAAAACTTCTCAGCAATATTTAACAATTATTAGGGAGAGATGTTTCTACTTGGTGTCATTATCTAAGGTGCAAGTTCTTGGTTATTTCAAATTACTAGGAATTATATAGGAAGATTCATGGAAGAGTTGTTGTTCCTTGGTGGGAAAAAGTTTACATGGCCTAAATGTAATTTTTCCATGTGATTAGTTGTGTAGAATGGATGCCTCCTTTTAGAGAATTTATAAAAGAGGATTTTAGGGTCCTTTTGTTAGACACAATGTACCACTAAGAGGGGGTGAATCAGTGGTTCTCAATCTTTTTCCCTTTAACTAGCCTATGTGAGTATACCTGTTCACAGATCAAGCTTAATCAAGACTTACTGGTTAGTGGGGAGACCAACACAAATACAATCACACACAAAGGACATCTCATAACACCAGTATGTATGAGGAAAACCCAAGATGGGAAAAACCTCAATGAGCATTCCTGCTAGAGTCTACTGCTCCAATCCAACCTCACAATCAACTATGTTACAATTTTTAGGGCACCAACCCAAGGAGCTACAACCCCTCCACCAAGCTACAACTCAGTGATCACAATGAAAACATTAATTACAAAAGTGGTTGTCTTGTTACAAGTGAATCTTGTAACCATTTCATATACTTTACTCTGTTGGTGATATGCCTTCTCTACTACACTGATTACTTCTCTTGCTGCTCACATCTGCTACTTCACTGCCCATAAACTCTACCGATTTACCTCTACTCTCCTTCTACTCTGCTAGATCTCCTCCTCATTGTTCTTCTCTTCACAGGTACTACACTCTGTTGGTCCACTGTCTACCTTCTTTGCAACTTTCTTCACTTCTTCTCTGTCGGTATAACCGATGTCGGTTCTACAGTACTATCGGTTGAATACTTTAACCTAGTTCACCCTCACTCTCAGTCTCTCTTCTCAGGTATGCATTGAGAACCTGACTTATTTTCTCTCACATGTAGAAGTAACACTCAATCACTTCACAAAAGCACACTCTTCTTCCATTCAACAGCTCTACTCTCTTATCCAGCAACAACCATCTCTATTTTTGGCTTGCATATTTATAGACTGGTTTTCTTGCTAAAAACCAATTCAAACTTTGAGTAGTTAGGGTTTCCTCACTTACCTCGAGGAAAATGAAATACAATTAGATCTTCCTCAATCTGATCTCTCAGACAACCAACTATACAACTCTTCCATTAACATGCCTTCATGATCACGCCTTCTACCTCAGGCAATCTACTTTTACCCTTATCAGTTGATTTCTTGGTCAACCACCAAGATTGGGCTTGCTATTTTCTTCATCCACCTCGATCTCCTCAATCACTTTTAGAAGGATCTAAGTTGTCCTATAGACCTCAAGCCGCAAACCTCTGTGATAGCTCTTCAACACGTCCTATGATTTGTGGGATCTTCCATTAATGTCATCCAACTCTACAACTACCCCATCGGTGTATATTCCTTCTTCATCCGAATGAAGTTCCACCACCTTGACTCCATTCGACATCTAGGTCGACCAACTGCCAAATTGACTCTTCATGTTAGTTCAAATAGGATCACCAACCAAACACTCTACCGGTTTCTCTTCTCTATCAGTTTACTAACCCTACCGGTATCTCACACTCTACCAGTTAACCTTCATGTCTGCATTTAGCTTAAGTATCGATGGAACCCCTTAACCGGTCTTCAGAGATGTCTATCCCAAGCATGCACATTCCCACAAAGTGAGAGGACATCTACATCTTCACCTTCCCTTCTTCTTGATCAAGTCAAACCATATCTCAACTAGTTTGTCATGCTGACAAATTCATCACTCTTCATCTATATCGTCATCTCAACATGCTTTCACTATCAGTCTAGTGCATAACCCTTTTCTCATGCACTTGAGGCATTCCTTTTCTTTCACTAGTGGATCCGGTGTGAGCCTTTAAGTACTTTCCTTTACCTCTTCTCTCTTATCTCATAGAACCATGATGCACACTATGCATACCTGGAGATATTCTCCACTTTCTGGTGGAGTGATACCTTATCATCTTCATCCTGCAATGCACTCATGTGACTTCTCTATTTGTGCAGCATCTCTTCAAATAGGCATATGTGATCTGGTGATGACACTTTCACTATCAGTCATTGCTTCTCATGATGACTGCATCTTCATCTGGAGAGAGTTATGTTGTTCTACAACTTCACAACATACCTATGATCTGTTCATTCTTCTCCTGCTATGTTGATATGATTTAGGTAACATTTTGCCTCTTCATCACAAACAACAACTCAAACTCCTTGGTCCTCTAGTTTGTACACCATTCATGAGCTTTGCAAGCTAACAACCACTCAATTGATTGATCTGACTTTTCTATGTCAACACATCACCTACTAGTTGACATCCTTTCCTTATTGGTGATATATTGTACTGGTAGCCTATCTACCTCACCCACACAAGTCAGTCACTAACTTGTGTACCAGTAACACCAGTGGTCATTCATCCTTACCTTATCAGTGTCATGTAGCACAAGGTGATATCAAAGATATCTCAACTTGTAATCCTCCTTGATACTATTTCATATACGTCTCTCATATCGATAGTCATCCCATACCTGTTGACATCAATGAAAACACAATGGGAACAATCTCCCCCTTTGGCATTGATGTCAACTCATGTAGTATCTGGCATACTACATAATCTTTCTCCCCCTTTGTATGATCCAATCGATTCTCACACATGTAGTATGTAGTATGTAGTGTCAAGGTATCATTCCTCCTTTTTCTAACAATTGGTATTAGAGCTTAGTCCTCTTTTTGTAGAAGTTTAACAACTTGAGGAGATCCTATGTCTACTAACTATTTCAGGAAGGATAGTCCAAAGCTTGGTGGAACCAACTATGGTATATGGAAGATTAAAATGGAGACACATTTGAATTGCATCGGAAAGGACATATGGGATGTTACAAAGAATGGCTATGTTATTCCTACTCAAGGTCAACCTAATCCACCAACCTTGGCTAAAGATGAATAAAATGATTGCAAAGCAAGAGAAGCACTTTTAAGCGCATTGTCAGATCATCAAATCATGGGATTATTAGACTAATCTACTGTTAAATATATTTGGGATAAATTGGAGACATTGAATGAAGGTGATACCACTGTCAAAATTGCAAAATTGGAATGCTTCTGGGTCAGGTATGAAAATCTAAAAATGGAAGAAGATGAAAGGATTTCTACTTTTATGGAAAGAGTTAATGAAATTATTTTGGGTATACAATGTTGTGGAGGATCCTTAAGTGAAGATGAAATTGTTTCTAAAGTTTTAAGAGCTTTTCCACCGACATACAAAATGAAAGTAACTGCTATTAATGAATTGAGAACAATGCCTAATGCATCAGTATCTAGAGATACCTTGGCTGGAAAACTTTCAGCTTTTGAACTTGAGGAATTTGATCCTATTGCTACAATTAAGACAGATTTGGCTTTCAAAGATTCATCATCTGCAACATCATCATCATCATCTAAAAAATCTGATTGGAAAGCACTCTATGCTAGAGAACTTGAAGAAATCAGAAGAGAGAATGAAGAACTTGAAGATCTTGAAGCACTATTTGCAAGGAAAATGCCTAAAGGTCCAGTTGAAAGTAAGTATGGAGGTAGAGCACCATTTAAATGTTTTAACTACAATAAAATTGGTCATATGGCATCTAGGTGTCCTGATAGACATGCAATATTGAAAGAAGAAGCTAAAAGAACATACAAGCCTAACCCTGAATATCAAAGGTACAGATTTAAGAAGAATAGAGACAAATCATGTTACTATGTTGATGAAGGAGTTATTGATGAATCTAAAGAGGAACCGATAGACAATGGATGGGCTTTTGTTGCTATAGCAGAAGATCATCTGACACCTACTATTCAACCGATAGAGCAAGGCCTGGCAGCTAAAATTGAAGAAAAGGATGAATAAATTATTGATTCTGGATGTTCACATCATATGATTAGTGATAAGAGTAAATTCTTAACCTTTCAGGAATACAATGGAGGTCTAGTAATATTTGGAGATGACAAAGCTTATTTGATCAGAGGAAAAAGAACTATATCTTATGATGGTAAGCACAATATCGATAATGTTTACTATGTTGAAGGTTTGAAGCATAATCTTTTGAGTGTTGGTCAGTTAGTTGAAAAGGGATTTCAATTACAATTCAAGAATGGTAAATGCAAAATAATGAATAGAACTGGTTTGGAAATTGCAACCGGTAATCAAACTAGTGGTAATATCTTTCATTTGAATAACAATGAAAAAATATGCTTGATTGTACATATTGATGAAAGTTGGTTATGGCATAAGAGACTGTGTCATGTAAATTTTGATTGCATTGTGAAGATCAGTACAACTAAGGCACTAAGAGATTTACCTAAGATTGTTAAACCTCACAATCTAGTATGTAAGGAATGTCAATTTGGAAAGCAAGTTAGAACAACTTTCAAGAGTATTCCAGAAAAATCCAATAATGTTCTTGACTTAATTCATACTGATTTATGTGGTCCAATAAGAACTAGAAGTTTACAAGGAGATAGATATTTCATGCTAATCATTGATGGTTATTCTAGAATGTGTTGGGTTATTTTTCTGAGGGAGAAATCAAAATCTTTTGGGAAATTTATATTATTCAAGGTGACGCTAGAGAATGAAATCAGTAAGAAAATCAAATGTTTGAGATCAGATCAAGGAGGTGAATTCACATATAAGGAATTTAATACATTCTATGAAGTGAATGGAATTAGAAGATAATTATCAGCACCTCAGACACCCCAACAAAATGGAGTTGTGGAAAGAAAGAACATAACTATTTTGGATGCAGCTAGAAGCATGATATCAGAAGCAGTCAATACAACTGTTTATACATTCAACAGAGTTCATATCAAAGGTGAAACCGGTTAGACCCCTCATGAACTATGGTTTGGTAATACTCCTACTCTTAAATATTTCAGAATATTTGGAAGCAAATGTTATATTATGAGAGAAGATTATATTGGGAAATTTGATCCTAGAAGTGATGAAGGAATATTTCTTGGTTATTCATCTAAGAGAAAGTCATATAGATGTTTTAATAAGAGATTGCAGAAAATCATTGAAAGTGCAAATGTGAAGATTGATGAACAGTTTAGAAGGTCTATATACTTTGAACCAGTAGTTGAGATAATCACAAATGAACCTACTATGAGTACACTAGTACAGAATGTTGATCAAGTCACATCAGCATCATCTGAGAATTCCATAGTGACTGAAGAACAACACCAAGTGAACACACCCAGGTATGTAAGATTGAATCACTTTGAAAGTTAGATAATTGGGAATAAGTATCAAGGAGTTATGACTAGAGGAAGACTGGAAAATGAAGAGGTATGTCTAATTTCTCAATTTGAACCAGTAACTATTAATGAGGCATGTGAAGATAAACATTGGATTAAGGCTATGGAAGATGAATTGGAACAAATTGAAAAGAATAACATAGGGACATTGGTTCCCTGACCTAAAAACAAAAATGTAATTGGAATTAAATGGGTATTCAGGAAAAAACTTAATGAATATGGTAAGGTAATCAGAAACAAAGAAAGATTAGTGTGTAAAGGATATTCACAGAAAGAAGGAATTGATTACAATGAAACCTTTGTACCGGTAGCTAGAATTGAGGTAGTTAGATTATTCTTGGCTTTTGCAGCACATAAGAACTATAAAGTATATCAAATGGATGTTAAATGTGCATTTCTAAATGGTGATCTTGAAGAGGAAGTTTCCATTGAACAACCTGATGGATTTTCTTTGACAGATGACAAAGATATGGTTTGCATGTTAAGGAAAGCTTTATATGGATTGAAGCAAGCTCCTAGGGCTTGGTATGCTAGATTGGACAAATATCTTTTGAAGCTTGGTTACACTAAAGGTAATACTGACAACAACTTATATTACAAAGTGACTAATTATGACATCTTGGCTATTGAGATTTTTGTTGATGATATCATTTTTGGAGGAGAATATGGATTGTGTAAAGACTTTTCTAATAAGATGCAAGAAGAATTTGAAATTTCTATGATTGGAGAGATAAAATTCTTTTTAGGATTGCAGATTTCACAAAATGATAAAGGTATATTTATAAATCAATCAAAATACTTGAAGGAATTACTTAAGAAATTTGGCATGGAAAACTCTAAACCGGTAAGTACACCTATGACTACAACTAATAAGCTATCATTCAAGGATGAATTAGTACCTGTTAATCCAACATTATACACATCTATGATAGGAGGTTTACTGTATTTGACACAAACAAGACTTGATATTATGAATGCAGTATGTATTGTTTCAAGATTTTAGAGTAATCCTAAGGAAAATCATGAATCAGCAGTAAAAAGGATTTTCTGGCATCTACAAGGTACAACAAATCTTGGTTTATGGTATCCTAAAGATGAATTTTTTTATTTATGTGCATACACAAATGCAAATTGGGCAAGAGATGTAGATGATAGAAAAAGCACCATCGACGGAGTATTTTTTCTTGGCAGCAGACTAATTTCATAGTTGAGTAAGAAATAAAGTTGTACATCACTATCAATAGCAGAATCAGAATATGTTGTAGCAGCACCTAGTTGTACATAGGTATTATGGATTAAGAAAATGTTAAAGGACATAAAGGTAAAATGTAAAGAACCTATAATCATTTACTGTGATAATATAGCAGCAATTTATATATCAAAGAATCCGTTATTTCACTCTAAAACTAAACATGTTTCTATCAAATTCAATTTTCTAAAAGAGAATGTTGAAGCAAAAGAAGTGAAATTGGTTTATGTGAATACTAAAGAACAGATTGCAGATATTTTTACTAAACCTTTGCCTGAAGAAACTTTTGAATATCTAAGAGAGCAGCTTGTAGTTATACCCTCACTGGTAGAAACTTAGATAGTTGGAACATGACATTAGACTGAAAAAAATAACAGGGAAATCTTTTTTCCATCTTTGATGAAGGAAAGCTACTTCTCAGGGGGAGTAGATTGAATAAATGTGGTTATAACTGTTGGTATTTGTAACAAGTTCTATGAACTGATTGTATTTAGTTTTGTATTGCTTTGGCATTTGATATCAAAGGGGGAGAAATATCTATGGAAAAACACATTATCTTTTGGGGAGAGATTGTTACTCTCTGTATCAGTATTTTAATGATCTCTTTAGGAGATTGTTGGTTTTTGGTTTTTGGCATCTCTACTTTGGCACTTAGATGGTTTTTCCATCTTGTGTTGCCATCAATGCCAAAGGGGGAGACTGTTGGTATTATGGAAGTGTTGCATTGTATTTGTCATTGATGTCAACACTTGTCAACACTTGAGAACACTTGGAGATCTTTGGTTATGTTCACCGGCATGTTCAGTGACTTATGCACAGTCACCGGTATCTGGTTCACCAGCAGGTTATATTGTCCACTAGCACTGAGGATGATTTGTTATCATCTAGAGATTACTTGGTTATGTCAAAGACATTGTTTAGAAAATTGATTTTTGTGATTTGATTATTGATACAATCGAGTTTGCATATTTGTTGTTAATAGGTCTAGGTTATGGACCGACAAGCATTATCTATACCAGATCAGCACGACACATTATGGAGATGTTTTGTTATTGTTGTAAATGCATTGAGCCAACATCATGCATCACATATTGATTCATTTGTAATTGATTTAATTGTAATATCTTAGTAAGCTGACCTACACATTTTGTCTTAGGTTTTGGTATATATGTAAGATCTCATTTGAGAGATTAGCATGAGTGTGAAAAAGGATTGTAATAAGGTATATGAGAATATAAGCAGAGCTATACATGTAGACATTATTTGAAGATTCAAGGAAGATTTGGAGAAGGCAAATCAGAACTTAACCGATACTAAATCCAGCATATGAAGATGCTATTTTGAGTAGTACATTATCATTGGATTTAACCATCCAATTATAGTCAGTGTGACTCCCATTTTGTGATTGAGCAGTGAGCTCTAGGCAGTTGGCCTCTCTACATGTGCAGACCCCATTTGTACACACATACTATCTGCAGTAGTATCATCTAATTGTGGGTAAGGTTCCCCATCGTGGTTTTTCCCCTTATAGGGTTTCCACGTACAAATAACTATGTTATGTGTTGTGTATGTTATTTGTCTTTCTATTTCATGCATTAAACTTTACCGGTACTGTTATTAATTACTTAACTGTCTACCAGCATTGAAGTCTAGTTTACCGGCATTATGCACTAAGTTTGGTTAAGTTAGTTTTTGTTTGAAATTAATAGACAACCTATTCAGCCCCCTCTCTCAGTTGCCTCTAGGACCTAACAAGAACTATAAGGTTTATCAAATGGATGTTAAATCAGCATTTTTGAATGGTGAACTTGAAGAAAAAGTATACATTGAGAAACCTGATGGATTGTCACTGACAGATGATAAAGATATGGTTTGCAAATTGAAGAAAGATTTATATGGATTGAAAAGGCTCTTAGAGCTTGGTATGCAAGGTTGGATAAATATCTTTTGAAGCTTGGTTTTACTAAATGCAATGCTCATAGCAATTTATATTATAAGATCACTGATAATTATATTATGTTTATTAAAGTATTTGATGATGATATCATTTTTGGAGGAGAATATAAATTGTGCATGGAATATGCTAACAATATGAAGAATGAATTTGAAATGTTCATGATTGGTGAGATGAAATTTTTCTTAGGTTTGTAGATTACTCAAACTGAAAAAGGCATTTTTATCTGTCAAACTAAGTATCTGAGGGAATTGTTGAAGAAGTTTGGTATGGATAATTCCAAACTAGTAAGTACTCCTATGGTGACAAGTGAGAAATTATCTATCAAGGATACTTCTACACCAGTAATTCCAACAAGGTATAAGTCTATGATTGGTGGTCTATTATATTTAACTTAGACTAGACCGGATATTATGAATGCAGTAAGTATTGTTTCAAGATATCAAAGTAATCCTAAATAAAATAATGAATGTGTAGTAAAAAGGATATTCTGGTTTGCAAGGAACAACAAAATATGGTTTATGGTATTCTAAAAATGATTATTTCACTTTATGTGCATATACTAACTCAGATTGGATAGGAGATACTAATGATAGGAAGAGCACTTCTAGTGGAGATTTCTTTCTTGGAAAGAAATTGGTTTCATCGATCAGCAAAAAATAGTCATGCATTTCTTTATTTACTGCAGAAGTGGAGTATGTTGTAGCAACAACTAATTGCACTCAAGTCTTGTGGATGAAGCAAATGTTGAAGGATATCGAGATAAATTTTAGTGAACCGGTAGTTATCTATTGTGATAACTCTGTAGCTATTGACATGTCTAAGAATCCAGTATTTCACTCTAAGGCTAAGCATATAACAATAAAGTATGACTTTCTAAAGGACAAGGTAGAAGCAAAGGAAGTCAAATTGGTTTATGTGAATACTAAAGAATAGATTGCAGATATATTCACTAAATCGCTATCTAAGGAATCATTTGAGTATTTGAGAGACAAGTTAGGGGTTTCTGTCCCTTCGACAGAGACTTTATTGATGTAGTTTGTTATCAGTCCGACATGCATTATCATAGATATTATTTATTCAGAAACTAATGAGTGGTGCTACTACTCGGGGGGAGTAGTCAACTTTAAGATACAAAGGTTTATATTCTTGCTTTAATATTTTTTGTCAGATTTCTGGCATTGATGTCAAAGAGGAAGAAATATTGATGTAAAAAATAAGAAAAGGAGTTGTATGCATTAGGGAGAGAGTTATTGATATTCAATAGATTGTTGGTTGTCTTCCATAGGGGGAGACTTGTTTGGCATTTTTTGGTACTTAGATGTTTTTCATATCTAGTGTTGCCATCAATGCCAAAGGGGGAGGTTGTTGGCATTATTGGATGAATTGATTATGTGTTGCATTGATGTTTTTTCATTGATTTCAACACTAGCTATTATGGTTGGTTACCGACAGATAGGTTTTGGTTACTCGTAGAAGATCCAGTGTTACTAGCAGAAGATACTATATGTTGGACACTTCTAGCATGTTTGGATCTATGGAATGTGATTGGTTACATGTGGTACGTTCTTCTAGAGAATTTATTTGTCAGATAATCGGATGCTATCATACACTTTGGTAAACCCTTACCAATAGAGCTCTCACTAAGGAATATTGAAAGGATGCACAATTGGTGTTGGTGCAGCTTCTACATGGATTTTGGGATGCTAAAGATAGTGCTTCAACTACTTGAAGACATTTCTTTGGTGTGGTTGACCCAGAATAGGTCTTGTGCCTATCTAGGTTATGGACTATTATCATGCTAACATTTACTCTACACGTTACCGAGATGTTTCAAGATATTTTATGGATTTGTTATTGTTGTTTTGGTCTTAAGCCAACATGGTATATCATTGTAATATGGATTTATGTAATGATCTTATTGTAATATCTTTTAGGTGGCCAACCTAATTGGGTTAGACCTTAGGGTTTGTATAAAATGATGTAATATCTCATTGTAGATTATGGTATGGGAATGGGATAAGTGTTCATGGTCTTGAAATGAAATATCATATACAAAGGAGACTTGGTCGATCATAGGTGATCGAATTGGGATTAAGGAAGAGGTCAAAGGCCTCCGATATTGAGGTTAACTGGGACTATGATCAGGCATGATAGATACTATTTCTGGAAGTTCACTCTATTGGATTGTTGTCCATTTATCTTGAGATGGTTGTAGCCTCTCTGTAGTCAGTGAGACTCTTTTGTAATGAGCAGTACGCTCTAGGTAGTGTTCATTCCTGCATGTGCAGGCCCCTCATTGTATCACATACTTTCTGCAGAAGTATCATCTAATTATGGGTAGCTTCCCACGTGGTTTTTCCCTTTTTCAAGTTTTCCAGGTACAAATCATGGTGTTATGTGGTATGGTTTCTTTGCATTGATTATTTGTTTAATTGTTAAGTTGTATTGTTTACCGGTATCTGCTTTTTCTCTACTGGTACTTAATCAGGTTAAAGTTTATTAAGTGGATTAAATGTTATAATGTGTTAACAACTAATTCACCCTCCCCCTCTCATTTGTTCACCGGTTATCCTAACAACTCCAACAGTTCATGAGTTGGTGCATGGGATCAAAGAGTTTGGAGGTCTGGGTGGTGTTGGAAGGAGATATTCCATTAGTAACGAAGAAGACAAAAGGAAAATTGAGGATGCCCTGATCTGGAACTTGAACAATTTTTGTAGGACTCCTAGTGAATTATATGGCATTATCCCATCAGACTTGCTAGATCAATTTGAAGGGAGATGGAAGACAACCCTAGCTACTAAAAAGGAACTTAGAATAAAAGTAGTCATGGAAGTGCAATATGACTTAGACCTTGATCAAGCTTCACGGGTGGCTGAAGCATGCATTCATAATTTCAAAATAAGGAATAGAACTAGGAGAGTGGCAGTAGGAGAAGTGGGAGAAGTACATGCTAAAGGTGTTATCTTGTGGAAGGAAATTATGAACCAACAAAAGAAAGTTGAAGAAGAAATTGAAAAAGAAACAAAACAAGACAAAGGTGCAGTTGTCCCTGAGAAAGGAAAAGCTAAGGAAAAAGACTCGACTGAAGAATTTGATAATTTCAGAGTTGAGGACATCATAGGAAATGTTGTGTCAAACATCCCCAATTTGACAAAGGGTATCAAACAACCAGCTCATCCTTCACTGCTGAAGGAAGCTGATAAAACTATGTTTTCCAGTCAAGATGAAGTATTAGTTGAAGACATTCCTTATGAGGATACACCTCATAGAACCTTATTGACACCAAATCTTATTCTCTCTCAAGAAGGAAAAGAGGAAGAAAAGAAGATAGAGGAAGAGAAGAGAACAAAGGAAGGAAAAGAGGAAGAGAAGAAAGGAGAGGAAGGAAAAGAGGAACATAAGAAAGGAGAGGAAGGAAAAGAGGAAGGAAAAGAGGAAGATAAGAAAGAAGAGGAAGGAAAAGAGGAAGAGAAGAAAATTAAAGATAACATAGTAGTGATGAATACCCCTCCAACAAAGAGGAAGTTAGACTTAGACAATGAAAGTGAAATGAAAAAGGTAAGAATCATCACAGCAACTAGCCCATAAGTTGAGATGGTAGTAAAGGAAGAAGGAATAGAGGAGGAAGAAGAAGGTGACTCAAACAATGATATAAATAAAATGACCCCCAAGCAGTTGATGAAAGTCTCAGAAAAAACAAGAATCCAAGCTGAAAAAGTAAAACTGAGAGAAAAGAAAAAGAAGGCAAGAATCCTCACTTCTGCCAAAACAATTCTCTCTGATCTCATCTTGGACATTGTAGTTGATGATACTACACCCACTATTGATTAGTTGGATACTTTGGTTAAAGTAATCAATTTAGAGGCAACCAATCTAGAGAAGGTTGATGAATACTAAGAGGGGGGGGTGAATTAGTATGCCAAATATTACTGTACTTAAACACTTTATTAGACTACCAGTAAACAGGTAAAAAAGTTTAGCAGACAAATCGGTTAGCATACATGCAAACCAAATAGAAAATAATGAATTCACACACAGAAGCACAAACACCATAACACGAGAGATGTTGACATGGAAACCCAAATGGGAAAAACTGTGGTGAGATGGAACTTACAAGTTGTTGTCTTCAAAATCCGATTCCCTTTAACATCCTTAAAATAATATGATTAAACTCGGTGTAGAAGAGACATAAAAGATAAGGAAATTCTCAAGACAACATATGACAAGGTTTGATTGAACCTTCTACACTTCAGACTTACTCAGAGCCTAGGTGGGTATACCTTTGTGAATTGAATTCACACTTTCAAACATAAACCCACAACAAACCAGTCCAGAAAACAAGTGGATCTATTCACCTTGAAATCAAATGAAAAAAAAGAATGAAAATTATACTTAAATTGAGCATTTTGATCAACAAAACATGCAATAAACAACTTCAATCAATACCAGTGCCTTATCCAAGGTCACAGAGTCATCTAAACTCAGATAATACTCCTCAAACAAAACATCTTTATGCATCCTATTGGCTTGGTTTCTATTAATCCTTGCATATGCCTAACACCTACAAGAATTTATGCATTCCAAATTAAGCTATGATCATAAAAATTCAAAGTCTCTTCCAAAGAGTTTACTAGTATGAGTGATCCCTGCATCTTTAATTTCCCTCCTAAAGAGAAAAGCTAACAAACACTTCTACTAAAATTGCTTTGCAATTCCATTTAAACAGAACAACCCTGGATTATTCAGAATGAAAACAGTAAACAAATTGTAAACACACTTGAAGACAACACAAAGCTTCACTCAAAACTGATGGTCTGTATATTGATATTAAGTTTCAAGAAATATTACAAGAAGTTTTTTGAATATTCTCCATTAGACTTAGAAAAGCTCAGATAAATTTCTACAACATTTTCTTACAATTCTTTTGAGATCCATTTTCCTCTAGTACTGGTATCCATTTATAACAAAATGGATGCACAAAGCTTCAGAATTCTCGAGGAGAATTTGTTACAATCATTTCTTTCAAAATAAAGAGGTTACAAGGTTTTCCCAAAAGTAGTTACAAGCTCTTTTCGGCCTCTGCAGTTTCTTCAACAGGCTATTTGGTTGCAACCTCTTCTACCTTTTTAGAGGTGCTCTCCAACTATTCTGGATCATGGGTGGCATATTTACTTGTCCACTCATCATACACCTCTTATGTCGGCCATGAGAAATTAATCACTTTATCCTTGGTCTTAGTCAACCTTTTCCTAGAATTTCTCATTTTGTTGACTTCTGAATTGAGAAAACCATAATGTGACTTAATTTTCTCTATCTCTTGTATTGTCAAAACAAAGAAAGAAGCATCATCTAGATTGATAATTCCTTTAACTCTTGCTGACAATTTAGCTTCTATCTCCTTAAGCCACATTTATTTGTCCTTTAATTGATTCGGGCTAGCAAAAACTCCTAGGAGCAACTCAAAAACTTGATCAACGTACTCCTTTTTGCACAAACTAACCTTCCTATCAACATTATCCACCTCTACTACTAATTGTACTAAAACTTTAGTGACATCAAAAGTGGATTTTATGATGGGATTGGCCCTTGCTTCATCACAGGATAAATACATAAACTCTAAATCTTGCTCCCTAGGCCTCCATTTGTTAAAAATAGGTGTCAAAATGGCCTTGTCTCCCCTGAGCTCATTCCATATATCCATAATTTTACCTACACTTTTGTAGAGCAATGAGTCATTTATTGTATCTGAAAAACTAAAAATTGTAGCCCTTACTCTCTCCTCATACTTATTTGCAAATAAGGCCTGAGCCTATTTCAAGTTTTCTAATTCTTGAGGAGCAATTTCAATCATTTGAGAGTTGGAGGGTGTTGGAGATGATGGAAACTCAATGATAGGGCTAGTAGGTGGAGGTCTTGCAGGAGAAGAGGAGATCATCAGTGTTGAAGACTCACCTTGATGGTATTGTCCAGTCAACTGGCTCTACAGCTTAGCAATGATGCTATCCTTACCTCTTACCTCCTCCTTGGCATTGTTATAGGCCTTCAAAACTATTTCCAACTTGACTTGGAGGGCCTCTTTCTCTTTGGCTTCCTTCTCTGCTACTGCAAGACTAAATTTTGCAATCTCTAACATAGTGCTAGCAGCTTCCACTACCCCTATACTCTGCACTCTCTTCACCATCATCCCACCAAGGTAACTTGACCCTAGGGTGTCTTTGCTTTTCTTACTCTCATTTCTCTTGAGAGACTACATGACGAGTGCAGCATTATCCTTATTGAAAGTAATCCCTTCCATGGGTTTAGTCTCTTTTCTCACTGCATCTAGTACTAGGGCGTCTACTATATCCCATTCGAGTAAAATAAGAACTCCAACTTGTGCTACTATATCTCTTCCCTGCTCAGGGGTGATGGTTTTGAATTCTTCCATCATCTCTAGATTTATTTCCTCTTCTATCAGGGTTGGATCTTTATTAGGTTGCTTAGCCTTTCTCTTTTCACATCTAGCATTATATTTATCTATGTGATGTTTCCATATAAACTGCATAAATGCTTCTGATGTGACAAAATTGTTATCAGCCAAGAAGGCATTACTTGCCTGCTTTATCCCAGGATCCAACTCCTGGCCTTTGAGTTCAGTGGTGGTGATATCCATTTTAGTAGCAAGGGGTTCTTCTAGCATTCCTTCTTCCACCTCATCATAAGTTTAGGCAATTTCCCCTGGACTACCTAACTGTAGGAGTTGCTCAGCTGCTACTTGCTCATTTCCTATATAGATACAAGATTGGGATGGGGAATACAAAGGTGCATCTAATTGTACTTCTTTCCCTACCCTTTGCTTCTTTGGGCTTTCTTGGATGTCAATGACATCTTGTATCTTCCTTTTTCCTTTAGAGGTAGAGGGCTCCCCTATCGTAGGCATTAGCACACTATAACTGGATTTCTTATGCAGTGTATAATCACTAGGAGGGATTGCTTTGCTGGAAGCTAACCAACTTAGGATCATTCTTGCCTTCTCAGGGTTGCTTTTGATTATAGCTTCCCTCTTCTCCTTCAGGGTCTGCATCAAATCTTCAAAGCAAACAATTAAAAACTTTATTTTCTCCTCCAGAGGGAAAAAGCTAGACAATGGGTCATAGCTGGCATCAAACTGATGCATGAAATCTAAGGCTTTCTTATAAGCCACCCACTTCTCTTTCCTTAGCTCCTTCTCATATAGATCAAACTTATTTCTGATGAGGTCTTCAGGAAACTGAAATTGATGGGGCCTACCTCTACATGCTTCCTTCTTTCTAAACATGTCGTTGAAGAAGTTTTCTGGATCAGTACACCTGGATACTGCAGTGGAAAAATGATAAGGCTTGAGGAAATCCTCAAAGCAATTCCAACCTCTCTTTGTTATTACAAATTGGTGGGATATGATAGCTGAAGGGAAAATAGTCCCTTTACCCCTGCCTGTCAACTCTACCTCTTGTAAACCACCAATTTGTCTAAGGATCTCTGCAATTCCCACTTTGAAAGGGACCTGGTAAGGTAGGAAAAATGGGGTGCCTCTGAAACCAAACACTCTGAAAACTGTTGAGACTGGATACAAGTAAATGTCACCCTAGTTATGAACAATTTTCATGTTCTCTACAAATTCTTTTGGTCGTATGAATTCCAGAAGAACTTTGGGGATTCTTGGTTTCTCAGAGCAGAGGAGAGTCCTGATCTTGGATGCAAAGTATTTGTCAAACTTCAAGAAACTGACATCCTCTCTATCCCATGATAACATAGTACTCCATAATTGTACCGACATTTTTTCTCCTTCTTTCTCCTTAACAAGGTCCAGTCCACTGGTAAAGTAATCACCACCTTTGAAAAGAAAAAGATGCATCAGGAGTGAGTACCATCCGAAAGGCCTATCCACCTTTCCATTCTTGATTCCTATTAACCCTCCATGGATAGCATCAGCAATAAAAGAGGTGTAATCAAATGTAATTGCAAGAGAAGGATTCAAAATCTGAGCAATCATTAACGAGTAATGATATGACATATTTGCTTCAGCATCTTCTCCCAAAACTTGACAAAGTGCCCAATACATTCCTTTAGCCCTCAGGGTGAACATACTTAATGAAAAGGGCTCTTGTGTGTTGGGTCCTACAATTGTTAACTGTCCTCTTCACAAAATACTCCTTGAGAGACCCGTTCCATAGATGACTCCTTTGTGCACCATAAATTTGGGCTAATGATGTGAAATTTATAGGTTCTAGAAAATTGGTAAACTCATTAGGCCCAAAAGCTTTCCTGAATTCTTCAGCATTAATCTCAACAAGGGTTTTCCCATTTATATCTTGAATGCTTCTTGTGACTGGATCATAGTTGAGCGCAATTTGGGTCAACATATCTATGTCCATAAATACCCCTGGGACTACCAATTTCCCAACATCTAATTCCCAAATACTGTTTTGTGGGGCCAGAAAATTTCTCATTCCAAATCCAATCTTAAATAACCCCAACCCAGACAATCCAACCTATGGGTCTCTCAACTAGTTACCCTTGTCATACAATCCTGCTCCTATCTTTAAACGGAGAGCTCTAGGCACTAATTCTTTTGCCTTTGATGCCTAATTAGTTGACAACGTCAACTATTCTAAAAAATCATCACAGACACTCTTTTCTGAATAATTAACTTTGCCAGAAAATTCTCTTTTAGGAGTCATTTAGAAAACGTAAGAAATGAATACCACTCCTAGACAATTCTGTGACGAATCAATTATCTTATCTAAAACACACCACACAGGAATTACTACACAAGAATAAGAGAAAACCTATTTTTGACTTGAAGGAATTTGCTCTACAACTGAACTGACTTGCTCTGTACCTGAAGAAAAAAGCTCTGCATCCGCTCCTCTGCAAAATTCTTTAAAAGATATCTTCACCCAGTTGATAGGAAATCAAATATTGTACTCAGGGCCTTAACTACAACATTTATTCCGCATGCTTCGGCCATCCCTTCAAAATTGAATTCATATGAGAATTTGTATTTTTCACTCCAATGGGTCACAACATTCCTGCAAGTGTTTCATTTTTCTCTTTCACAACTTTGTGAAGCATAACTATTGGGCAGCTTGGTCCTGCGAAATAGCGCCGACCATCCGATCAAAAGAAACTTGATCGAGCGTTAGATTAACTAACAGCTTTGGCTCCATGTTGGGTCCCGCTTCTCTATTGGCTATATGATACCACATGGCACCCAGCCATTGGCCTTGAAATTTCCTTTGCATTCAACTTAAATCTGCCCACGTATCTTTTTTTTATACCACCGGTTCCACCTTGGCGGGCCCACAACTTTCTTCTAAGACCACGTGTCACCGGACACGTTGCCATCTATCACTACATGTGGATGGCTCTCGTTCACTCTCGCTATTTCGCGGGGTATAAAGAACGAGCATCTTACCCTTGCGAAATAGCGCGGGCCATCAGATCATCTTTTAAGTGATTGGCTTTTAACCATCTGAAAAGGCTTTTGGGAGGGGTGGGCCCGCTGACTCACTGTGAACACCTGGCATCCAGTCACCTTCGGAGCTGACTTGTCACTTTTTCATATGCTAAGAGAAAGCCATTGGGCCCCAACAAACTCTTGACAGCTGTATCCTCCGGGTCATCCATCATGACACGTGGACAACTCTCATTCACTCTCGCTATTTCATGGGGTATAACGAATGAGCTTCTTACCCTTGCAAAATAGCGTGGGCCATTAGATCATCTTTTAAGTGATTAGCTTTTAACCATCTGAAAAGGCTTTCGGGAGGGGTGGGCCCGCTGACTCATTTTGAACACCTGGCGTCCAGTCACCTTCAGAGTTGACTTGTCACTTTTTCATATGCCGAGAGAAAGCCACTGGGCTCCAGTTAATTCTTGACAGCTGTATCTGCTAGGTTATCTCCTAACTGTGACCTGACTCACCTCCAGGGCCCGCCTTTTAGCCTTTAATCATGACCCGCTGACTATTGTAACTTATGTCGCGTGCCGCCATTTTACTTGCTATCATCAACCAGCTAGACTGTCTATGTGGCATGCCATGTCATTTTTGCAACTTCGTTGGTTTTAAACTACGCCCAACTTCACCTAGCGAAGTAGTGCGAGCCGTGGATCCACCCGCGAGATGCGCACTAGTTACTGGGCCTGGCAACTTTAGGAGAACAACATATAAGGTATAAATTTTTTGACTAATTAACATAACCACATAGGAAAACAACAAGGGGGGACACTTCCTACGATCCCATGACCCATTACTTAAGTGAATAAAGCAATGAAAGAATAGAAACCAGAGGGTTTTAAACAAACCTTAGAGGATCTAAAATCAAAAATCCTAAACCCTTGAGGCCTAAAACAAAGCTGAAGCATTTGAAAAAGCGCCCTACTCAAAATTTCAACAAACCATAGCCAATCATGGGAAAAGAAAAGCCCAGTTTTAATAAGTGATAACAGCGGCTCTGACTGGGGATGGTTGATCACAAGGTCAACACAAGAAAACTTAGAAACTCTAGAGAAATAGACCAAAATACAGACCAAAACAGAAAAGCAGGAAAGGAACAAAATATGTACAAACAAAGGACCTACCGTGCATGGACATTAAGAGAAATAATGCTTCAGGAATTGTCCATGCACTAGAAATTCCTACATTTCATCATTCATATTCTTCAAGAAATATGAATCCTTACCATTTAAGTCACAAACCACAAAAGGGCCAATCCATAGTGATTCAAATTTCTTGTGCTTTCCCTTATCTTGTCCTTTTGCATTCCACTGAAGAACCATGTCATCAATTTGAAACTTTCTTAATAATGTCCTTTTATCAAAAAGATATTTTGAGTGCAACTGGATCTTCTGATTTTTCTTATGGGCAGAAGTCCTAAGATCCTCCATTTCTACAATTTGGATCATTCTATTTTCCATTGGTTCAGATACCTCCATGTCCTCATTTTGCAAAAACTTATACACTGGAAGAAGGTTATTTACCAGCAATCTAGCTTGGGCACCATAGACTAATTCAAAAGGTGACATTCCAATGGATTTCTTAACTGTTATTCTATCTGCCCAAAGAGCTAACTTTAGCTTTTGATCCCAAGATCTTTTATTCTCTTCTAGGATTTTCTTGATGACATTCAACAGGCTTTTATTGATGGATTCTGCTTGTCCATTCCCCTGAGGGTGATAAGGTGAAGAGTATGACATGAGTATACCGTGACTAGTACAAAAGCCTACAAATTCTTCTGATCTGAAACATATGGCATTATCCATCACCAATTTTGCAAGTGTTCCAAATCTAGTTACAATATTATCCATTAGGAAATCAATGACAACTTTACTAGTAGCTCTTCTTGTAGGGATGGTTTCTATCCATTTGGTGAAATAATCAATGGCCACTATGATCCATCCATGACCTCTCCCTGACCTCTCAACAATCTCTCCAATAAAATCAATGCCCCACTGGACAAAAGGAGCTTCTACAAAGACTGGATTTAGGGGTAAGGCTCCTTCATACTTGAGCTTGGATGAGAATCTTTGACATGGGTCACCTTTCTGAACATATGCATGAGTATCTTTAAATAAAGTGGGCCCATAGTACCCAGCCCGGATTATCTTACCAGCAGTAGTCTTAGCAAAGTAGTGACCTCCACATACTCCATCATGTATTTCAGTCAACACCTGTTTAGCTTGAAATTCATCCAGACACATCAGTAATTCTCCATCTCTTTTCCCCCAGAAAAGATCACCCTGAATGAGCACATATTTTTGGGACTTGAGTTTCAGAGTTCTTTTCTGATTGTATGTCATTTCTTCTGGGAGTGTATCACCTCTCAAAATTTGGATTATCTCTGTGTACCAGGGTTGCCTCTCAATACTAGTGACCAAAGCATCTCTAACCTCAACATTGTGTATTTCTACATTCATGAGATTCGACTCAGTCATGAGCTTAGCCAAACCTAAACCTCTCACCAATTTGGTAATCTTTATCTCCAAGTTGAATTCCTGAATTCTATTAATCCATCTGCATCTCTTCCCAGTAACCTCAGACTGAGACAAAATATCTTTAACTACAGCATGTGGGACATAGGCAATGATATTTGCATTCACTAAATATGGCCTAAAAGCCTTAACAGCTTTAACTAGGGCATAAGCTTGTTTCTCCATGGTTTCATATTTTAGTTTTGCTCCCTGCAAAGACTTATTGTAGAAGGCTATGGGATGTTCATATCCTTCATTGTCCTTTTGTAGTAATACTGCAGCCACCGTATGATATGAAGCAAAAGAAAACAGAGAAAAAGGCTTACTATAATCAGGGGATTTCAACACTAGGGCCTCCTGGATTGCCTTCTTAATCTCAGCAAAAGCTTTTGAAGCTTCTTGATCCCAATAAAACTTTGTATCCTTTTAAAGCAATTTGATGATAGGCTTCACTATCTCTACGAAGTTTGCAATGAATCTCCTGACAAAATTTACTTTACCTAAAAAAGATTGGATACCTTTCACATTTTTAGGTTCAAACACCTTATTGATTGCTTCAATTCTCTCAGGGTCTATCCTTACCCCCTCCATGGAAACTATGTGTCCCAATAGCTTTCCCTCAGTGACCCCAAAATGACATTTCTTAGGATTTAGTGATACACCAAATTCCAAGGCTTTATTAAACACCTTCTCTAGATGTCCACAATGATCATCAACTTTCCTAGAGAAACAAGTTAGATCATCTTGATAAACCACCATGATGATGTTTATGAATTCTTTGAAAGCTACATCCATAGCTCTCTGAAATGTAGCTCCTACATTTTTTAATCCAAATGGCATTCTCACATATACATAAGTTCCCCATGGAGTAGTGAAAGTTGTCTTAAACTATTCAGACTCCTTTACCAACACTTGATTATATCCTGAGAAATCATCCATCATGGATAAAAGATCACATCCTATCACTCTCTGTAGCATGGCTTCCATATTTGGGGATGAGTAGTTATCTTTCAAGGAAGCAACATTTAAATTCCTAAAATCTACACACAATCTAATGTCTCCATTCTTCTTCCTCACTGGGACCAAATTGGAGACCCATGAAGAATGCCTTATTGGTTTGATAATCCCCCCTTCTCTCAATTTGGTCAACTCTTGTTGCATTTTAGTTTCTAACAAGGGATTGATAGGCCTTTGTTTCTGTCTGAAAGGCTTAGCATCTGGAAGTAAAGGAACTTCATGCTGAAAAAGATCTTGTCTATATGCCTTTAGGTCTTCATAAGACCAAGCAAAGACATGCTTATACCTTTTCAATAAACTAATAAGGTTAGTCCTGACATGAGGGGGTAGCTTCTTTCCAATATATACCAACTTAGAGGATGATTCAGTTCCCAGGTTTACCTCCTCTAACTCTTCCAACTTGGTGGTAGACTGCTGATGTAAGTGACTATCATTATAACTGAACATGCTCTCTAGCTCCACCAGCCCTTTGGGTATCTCATTGGTTTCCAACTGGACCACATCATTTCCAAACACTATCTCTCTATTGTCTACCACTTCCACCAATGCATTACAATCAGTCTTTTGTCCATCATAATCATCAACACATTGGATAAACCTAAGAATGTCTTCATCATTAGTAAAAACTTGCCAATTGTACACATTATCAGGAATAGTAGGCCTAGATTTTATTTCCACAGTGGATATACTAGTTAGCGTTGCATCATCATTTTTTAAAGCAACATTGGCTAGGAAATCTGCCATAATATTTTTTGCTCGCTCTATCCAATTAATAGAAAATGCAGCAAAATGCTCAATAACATCCCAAATAGCATGCTTATACTGCTTTAATCTATCATTCTTGGATGCATATTTAGATCTCACCTGAGAGACAATCAATTCTAAATCCCCCATCACTTTCAATAGTTGGATTCCATGCCTTTTTGCAACCTCAAGTCCTAGTAATAGGGCTTCATATTCTGTAGTGTTATTCGTGCACTAGAATGCCAATAAGAATGAATACTTAAAAGTTATACCTGATGGGGACACAAAAAGAACCCTTGCTCCAGATCCTTCTTTGGAGCAAGCTCCATCAAAATACATCTGCCACAACCCATACTGCTATGCTTGTAGCTCATCCACAATAGGGTCAGTATTCTTTAATTGAGGTGAAATTGGTTGAAGTCTAAAGTTATCTAGATCTACATCGATCATACAATTAAGCATATTAGGGTCTACATTTTCAATTACCCTAGGAGCTCGTGGCTCTCTGTATAATTTGACCTGATTACCACTAATAGGAATGGTACCATAGGATAAGTCCAGTTGAACATTTCCCCCTACTGCTGCTGCCCACTGCTTGGAAAGTAACATACCATAGTGGGGTTTAGTGTCAGTAACAATAACATCCATTTTGTAAGTGGCTTCGGGGAATGCTGCTATTTTTACTTCTACATCTTTCATTGTACCTATCACAGGTACTTCTCTGTTATCCATGGCATAGCATTTTCCATACACAGTGGTTACTGATAACCCTAATTCTTTCATAACACCATAGGGCATTACATTAGCAGCAGCTCCTGAATCTATCATGTAGTTTTTAATCAACCGATTATTGAATAACAAGGTAACATAGAAGGGATCTACCTAAGAAGGCTCCTGGGTGATAGTGGTTCCAACATAAACCTCTAGGGTTTGGAACTCTTGATCCTTTCCAACTTTGGCTGAACCAGTGGGTAATACTGTGTCACTATCAGATATACTAGAGAGTAAAGACAAAGCTGCATCCTTATGTTCTTTAATCTTTAGTAATTCTACTAATGGAACAGTGACCTTCATTTGAGTTAAAGCTTGGGCCATGTCAAATGTAGAACTATTGCATTTTTCAGTATTAGCCCTAACTTTTTTTGTTTTGAATTGACTTGCGCCTTTCACTATCTCTGCTCCTTGTATATCACTAGCATTTTTATCATCTTTGCCTTTAGGTTCATCTTTTCCCTTTTTTCTTGACCAACCTTAGGAACAGTAGTAGCACTACTTGATGCCCCCTTTTTTGTAACTTCCTTTACAAACATAGAACCCAGCTCACCCTGATCAGTGTCTCTCTTGGTGCTTCTCAGATTATAATTATGTTTTGCTTTGGCAATTGTAGCTTTAGTGAGATTTCTAACTTCTTCCTCACTAGGCCTCCTAAGATGAACCTCTTCATCTTCAATTGTTACCACATTCAATGTAGGATGCCAATCTAAGGCTAACTATCCTTGCACTAGTTTTTCATTATCTAGCACATCACTATATTCACTTTACATGGATTCCTCATCACTTTCTATGATAGTTTCAAACATATTAATGTTAGGCTCTGTTATCATTGATTAAAATTGGGTTTTTCTTTTCTCATGATTGGCTATAGTTTGTTGAAATTTTTGAATAGGGTGTAGTTCCAAGTTCTTCAGCTTTGTTCTAGCCTTTAAGGGTTTAAGGGTTTTTGATCTTAGATCCTATCTTATTTGTTTTAAACCCTTTGGTTTCTAATCTATCATTACTTTATTCACTTAAGTAATGGGTCGTGGGGTCGTAAGATGTGTTCCGCCTTGTTGTTTGCCTAGGCGGGTTATGTTGATTAATCAAAAATTTTATGCCTTGTGTATTTTCCTTCTAAAGTTGTTAGTCCCAGTAACCAGTGCACATCTCGTGGATTAATCCACGATTCACGCTATTTCGCTAGGTGAAGTTGCATGTAGTTTAAAACCCACGAAGTTACGAAAACCACATGGCTTGCCACATAGATAGTCCAGCTAGTTGTTGACAGCAAGTAAAATGGTGACACATGGCACTTGAAGACAACAGTCAGCGGGTCAGGATTAAAAAGCTGAGAGGTGGGCCTCGAAGGTGAGTCAAGTCGTAGATGGAGATGACCTGGTAGGTGCAGCTGGTAACAATTTATTTAAGCCCCATGGTTTCCTTCTGGCAAATGGCAGAGTGACAAGTCAGCTCCATAGGTGACTGGGTACCATCTGTTCATGACGAGTCAACGGGCCCACCGTTCCTGAGAGCCCTCTCGGAGGATTAAATGTCGACCAACTTCAGAGATGATCCAATAGTCGGCGCTATTTCGCAAGGGTAAAGTGCTCACTCTTTATGCCCACGAAATAGCGAGAATGAATGAGAACCGTCCATGTGTCATGATGATGACCTGGACTATAGGGCTGATGAGATGAAAGTGGGGCCCCCGTGGTTTCCTTCTGGCAAATGGCAGAGTGACAAGTCAGCTCCGCAGGTGACTGGCTGCCAGGTGTTCATGACGAGTCAGCAAGCCCACCATTCCTAAGAGCCCTCTTAGAGGATTAAATGCCGATCAACTTCAGAGATGATCCAACGGCCGGTGCTATTTCGCAAGGGTAAAATGCTCACTCTTTATGCTCGCAAAATAGCGAGAATGAACAAGAACTGTCCATGTGTCATGATGATGACCTGGACTATAGGGCTGTTGAGATGAAAGTGGGGCCCCCATTGTTTCCTTCTGGCAAATGGCAGAGTGACAAGTCAGCTCCGCAAGTGACTGGGTGCTAGGTGTTCATGATGAGTCAGTGGGCCCACCATTCCTGAGAGCCTTCTCGGAGGATTAAATGCCAATCAACTTCAGAGATGATCCAATGGCCGGCACTATTTTGCAAGGGTAAAGTGCTCACTCTTTATGCCCGTGAAATAGCGAGAATGAATGAGAACCGTCCATGTGTCATGATGATATGTGGTCAAAGCAGAAAGTGTGGGCCCGCCAAGGTGGAAACATCGGTATAAAAGAAAGACACGCGGCCAGTATCAAGTAGAATGCAAAGGGAATTTCAATTCCAATGATTCGATGCCACGTGGTATTATGCAGCCAATAAAAAAGCGGGACCCAGAAAAAGGCTAAAAGCCATCAGTTAATCTAATGTTCGATCAAGTTTCTTTTGATCGAACGTTTGGCGCTATTTCGCATGACTAAGCTGCCCGATGGTTATGCTTCGCAAAGTTGCAAAAGAGAAAAATGGAACACTTGCAGGAATGTTGTGACCTGTTGGAGCGAAAAATACGAATTCTTGTATGAATTCAATTTTGAAGGGACGACCGGAGCATGCGGAATCAATGTTACAGTTAAGGCCCTGAGTACAAATATTTGATTTCCTAACTACCAAGCGAAGATATCTTTTAAAAGATTTTGCAGAAGAGCAGACACAAAGTTATCTCCTTCATATCTAGAGCAAGATGGTTTAGTTACAGAAAAAAATTCCTTCAAGCAAAGATCAGGTTCTCTCATATTTTTGTAGCAATTCTTGTGTGGTGTTCTAAGTAAGAATTCTTTTGTTGCAGGATTGTTTAAGAGTGATATTCATTTCAGTGCATTTTCAAAATGGCTCCTAAAAGGGAATTTTCTGGCAAGGTTAACTATTTAGAAAGAAGTGTATGTGATGATTTTTTAGAGCAGTTAACGTTATCAACCAATCAGGCATCAAAGGCCAAAGAGTTAGTGCCCAGGGCTCCCCGTCTGAAAATAAGAGAAGGGTTGTATGACAAAGGTAATTGGCTAAGAGACCAACAGGTTGGGCTATCCGGGTTGGGGTTATTTAAAGTTGGATTTGGAATGAGAAATTCTCCTGCTCCTCAAAACAGTATCTGGGAACTAGATGTTGGGAAGTTAGTAGTCCCAGGGGTATTCATGGATACAGACCTGCTAACCCAAATGGCATTAAATTATGATCCAGTAACAAGATGCATCCGGGATGTAAATGGGAAAACCCTTGTGGAAATTAATGCTGAAGAATTTAGGACAACATTTGGACTTAATGAGTTCACAAATTTCCTGGAACCTATAAATTTCATAGCATTAGCCCAAGTTTACGGTGCACAGAGGAGTCATCTTAGGAATGGGCCTCTCAAGGAACTTTTTGTGAAAATAGGAGGGTTAGCAGTTGTAGGACCCAACACGCAAGAGCCCTTCTCATTAAGTATGTTTACCCTGAGGGCTAAAGGGATGTATTGGGCACTTTGTCAAGTTCTAGGAGAGGATGCTGAAGCAGATATGCCCAATCATTACTTGCTAATGATTGCCCAGATTTTGAATCCTTCTCTTGCTATCACATTTGATTATGCCTCTTTCATTGTCGATGCTATCCATGGAGGGTTGATAGGAATAAAGAATGGAAAGGTGGACAGACCTTTCGGATGGTATTCGCTCTTAATGCACCTTTTTCTCTTCAAAAGTGGTGATTATTTCGCCAATGGACTAGACCTGGTTAAGGAGAAGGAAGGAGAGAAAATGCCAGTACAATTATGGAGTACTGTGTTGTCATGGGACAGAGAGGATACTAGTTTCCTAAAGTTTGATAAATATTTTGCATCTAAAATAAGGACTCTCCTTTGCTCTGATAACCCAAGAGTCCCCAAGGTTCTTCTGGAATTCATAAGGCCAAAAGAATTCGTAGAGAACATCAAAATTGTTCATAACTGGGGCGACATCTATTTATATCCAGTCTCCACAGTTTCAGAGTTTTTGGTTTCAGGGGTACTCCATTTTTGTTACCTTACCAGGTCCCTCTCAAAGTGGGAATAGCAGAAATCCTTAGGCAAATTGGTGGCCTACAAGAGGCAGAGTTAACAGGCAGAGGTAAAGGGACTATTTTCCCTGCAGCCACCATAGCCCACCAATTCGTAATAACAAAGGGAGGCTGGAATTGCTTTGAGGATTTCCTCAAACCTTATCATTTATCCACTATAGTGTCCAGGTGTGCTGATCCAGAGGACTTCTTCAATGGTGTGTTTAGGAAGAAGGTAGCATGCAGAGGTAGGCCTCATCAATTCCAATTTCCTGAAGACCTCATCAGAAATGAGTTTGATCTAGATGAGCAGGAATTAAGGAAAGAAAAGTGGGTGGCTTATAAGAAAGCCTTGGATTTTGTGCATCAGTTTGATGCTAGCTATGACCCATTGTCTAGCTTCTTCCCATTGGAAGAAAAAATAAAATTTTTGATTGTTTGCTTTGAAGATGTGATGCAAACGCTGAAGGAGAAGAGGGAAGCTGTGATTAAGAGCAACCCTGAAAAAGCTAGAATGATCCTAAGCAGGTCAGCTTCTAGCAAAGCAGTTCCTCCTGGTGATTACACATTGCACAAGAAATTAGGTTATAGTATGCTAGTGCCTACAACAAGAGAGCCCTCTACATCCAAAGGAAAGAGGAAGATACAAGATGTCATTGACATCCAAGATAGCCCAAAGAAGCAAAGGGTGGGGAAGGAAGTGCAATCAGATACACCTTTGTATTCCCCATCCCAATCCCCTATCCATATAGGAGATGAACAAGCAGTAGCTGAATACCTCTTGAAATTGGGTAGCTTAGGTGAAATCGCATACACCTATGATGAAGTGGAGGAAGGGATGCCAGAAGAACCCATTGATGCTGAAATGGACATTACCTCCACTGAACTCAAAGGCCAGGAATGGGATCCTGAGATAAAAAAGGCAAGTAGTGCCTTTTTAGCTGATGACAACTTTGTCACATCAGAAGCATTTATGCAATTCATTTGGAAACAACATATAGATAGATATAATGCTAGATGTGAGACAAGAAAGGCTAAGCAGCCCAGTAAAGATCCAACCTCAGTGGAGGAAGAAATAAAACAAGAGATGATGGAGGAACTCAAAACCATCACCCTTGAGCAGGGAAGGGATATGGTAGCACAAGCTGGAGTGCTAATCTTACCAGAGTGGGATATTGCAGATGCCCTGGTGTTAGATGCAGTAAGAAAAGAGACCAAACCCATGGAAGGAGTTACCTTCAATAAGGATAATGTTGCACTGGTCATGTGGTCTCTCAAGAGAAATGAGGGCAAGAAAGGCAAAGACACCCCAGGGTCAAGTTACCTTCGTGGAATGATGATAAAGAGAGTACAGAGTACAGGGGTAGTAGAGGCTGCTAACACTGTGTTGGAAACTGCAAAATTCAGTGTTGCAGTGGCAGAGAAGGAAGCCAAAGAAAAAGAGGCCCTCCAAATTAAGCTGGAGATAGTTTTGAAGGCCTATAATAGTGCCAAGGAGGAGGTGAGAGGTAAAGATAGCATCATTGCTAAGCTGCAAAGCTAGTTGATGGGACAACACCAATGAGGTGAGTCTTCAACACTGATGACTTCCTCTTCTCCTGCAAGACCTCCACCCACTAGTCCCATCATTGAACTTCCACCATCTCCAGCACCTTCCAGCTCTCAAATGATTGAGATTACTCCTCAAGAACTAGAAAACCTGAAACAGACTTAGGTCTTATATGCAGGGAAATATGAGGAAAAGGTAAGGGCCACAATCTCCAGTTTTGCAGATATGATAAATGCCTCATTGCTTTACAACAATGTGGGAAAAATTATGGAGATATGGAATGAGCTGAGAAGAGATAAGGCAATTTTGACACCCATTTTTGATAGATAGAGACCTAGGGAGCAAGATCTAGAGTTCATGTGTGTATCCTGTGATGAAGCAAGAGCTAATCCCATTATCAAATCCACTTCTGATGTCGCTAAGGTCTTAATACAATTGGCAACAGAGGTGGATAATGTGGATAGAAGGGTTAAACTGCTTAAGAAGGAATACACTGATCAAGTTTGTGAGTTGCTCCCAAGAGTTTTTGCTAATCCGGATCAGTTAAAAGACAAGCAGATATGGCTTAAGGAGATAGAAGCCAAATTGTCAGCAAGAGTCAAAGGAATCATTGATCTTGATGATACTTCTTTCTTTGTCATGACAATACAAGAGATAGAAAAAATTAAGTCACATTATGGTTTTCTTAAGTCAGAAGTCAACAAACTGCGGAATTCTTGGAAAGGCTTGACTAAAAATAAAGATGATGTGATTAATTTTTCATGGCCGACAGAAGAGATATATGGTGAGTGGGAAATTAAGTATGCCACCCATGATCCGAAATAGTTGGAGAGCGCCCCTGAAAAGATAGAAGAGGTTGCAACCGAACAGCCTATTGAACAAACTGCAGAGGCTGAAAAGAGCTTGTAATTGTTTTTTGCGGAAAACTTGTAATCTCTTAATTTTTGAAAAGAAATGATTGTAACAAACTCTCCTCGAAAGGTCCGAAGCTTTGTGCATCCATGTTGTTATAAATGGATACCAAGACTAGAGGAAAGGGGATCACAAAATTTTGTAAGAAAACGCTGCAGAAATTTATCTGAGCTTTTCTAAGTTTAAAGGAGAATCAGAATTTATTGTAATATTTCTTGAATTGGATATCAATATATAGGCCATTGGTTTTGAGTAAAGCTTTGTGTTGTCTTCAAGTTCGTTCATAAGTTTGTTTACTGTTTTCATTCTGAATAATCCAGGGTTGTTCCGTTTGAATGGAATTGCAAAGCAATTTTAGTATAAGTGTTTGTTAGCTTTTCTCTTTAGGAGGGAGATTAAATACGCGAGATCACTCATACCAGTAATTTCTTTGGGAGGAACTTTGAATTATAAGGACCATAGCTTAGTTTGAAATGCTTGAATTCTTGTATGTGTCAGGCATATATAAGGATTAATAGAAACCAAACCGACGTGAAGTATAAAGATGTGTTATTTAAGGAGTTTTATTTGAGTTTAGATGACTCTGTGACCTTGGATAAGGCACTGGTATTAATTGGAGTTGTTTATTGCATGCTTTGTTGATTAAAATGCTGAAATTAAGTACAATTTCCATCCTTCATTTTCAGTTGATTTCAAGGTGAATAAATCCACTGGTTTTCTGGACTGGTTTGCTATGGGTTTATGTTTGAAAGTGTGAATTTAAATCACAAAGGTATACCCACCTGGGCTCTGAGGAAGCCCGAAGTGTAGAAGGTATATCCAAACCTTGTCATATGTTGCCTTGAAAATTTCCTTATCTTTGATATCTCTTCTGTACCAAGCTTTAAACCATATTAATTTGAGGATGTTAAACCAAACTGATGGGAAGTATAAAGATGTGTTGTTTAAGGAGTTTTATTTGAGTTTAGATGACTCTCTGACCTTGGATAAGGCACTGGTATTAATTGGAGTTGTTTATTGCATGCTTTGTTGATTAAAATGCTGAAATTAAGTACAATTTTCATCCTTCGTTTTCAGTTGATTTCAAGGTGAATAAATCCACTGGTTTTCTGGATTGGTTTGCTATGGGTTTATGTTTGAAAGTGTGAATTTAATTCACAAAGGTATACCCACCTGGGCTCCGAGGAAGCCCGAAGTGTAGAAGGTCTATCCAAACCTTGTCATATGTTGCCTTAAAAATTTCCTTATCTTTGATATCTTTGATACTTCTGGTCTCATAGATTCTTCAAGAGCTTGAGCCACTGCACACTGATGAAGAGAATGTGGTCCATCACAAGCAATACACCAAGGAGTATTTTCTATATTGTGAACAGTTTTTCCTTTCAAGGGATCTGGTGCGTCTTGACTTTGGGTAATTTTGGGCTTCCCAATTTGGGGTTTACCATCCTTCTAATTGGTATTATATGGCATATCATGTAATCTAGGGGCTCTATCTTGCCAGTTATAATGAGGTTTATCATTTTTGTTAAACTTGGTAGTCAAATCTTTCATAGCAGTAACCAATTTCTCTATCTTATCATCCTCTTTAGCAACTTTATTAGGTTGTTGTTTGGTTTCTTGCCATAATCTACCATCTGTCCTTCTTCCTAATTTCCCAGATGCTTTTCTATTACTTTCTACATTTATGGCAATTCTAAAAGAATCTCTCAAGTTATGGGGATTTTTATCTCTCAAAATATAGGCCATCTTGGAATCAAATGCATTGTAATATGTATTAAGACACATGTTATCATCTAGCCTCATCACTTGATACAATCTGTGCATGGCCTTCTAAAATCTAGCATTGAAATCAGTGACCATTTCATTTTCAGATTTTCTAATATTGTTGAACTCATTTAGCATGAAACTCACATTAGTCTTGTCACCATACTGCTCTTGAAAGCATTTTTTAAAATCTTCCCATGAACCTATGCTATTGATTGGAAGACCTCTATACCAATCTCTTGCATCGTCAACCAGGGATTGAACAAACAATTTCATAATAACATCTTCATCTACTATCTCATAATCATTTATTAGATCCCCAAAAGATTTCAGATGTTCCTCAGCACTAATTGCATTGTTCCCAACAAATTTGTGGAGTCTGTCTCTTAACTCAGTGGGAACATGATTTGGATATCCTGGGATTCCATCAAAGAACAATTGTCTATATTGTTCTAGATTGATTGGTCTTCTTTGAAAAGGGGTAATATCACTATTATTTCCCATGGTCATTTTAGCTTTTGGGATTGGAGATTGAGGTGCTTGGGTGTACTGTTCATTCACAGGGATTTGACTTGCTGAGGCAAAATTAGCTTGTACTGCAGGTTGATTATTAGCCTGTGGAAGGGAAATATGTTGGGGATTAGGCTTGCTAAGATCTTCTGATGGGAATGTAATAGGGGGAGCCTTTAAGTAGTTAATCTTTCTTTTTACTTCCTGATTCGCTGCTTCTAACTCAGCTTTTTCTAATTCCATTTGGAGATCTTCATTTTCCTTCCTCATCCTTTCCATTTCTCTCTCATGTGCTAAAAGCCTATGAGAGATTTCTTCTGCAGTTTTAGATTCTATTCCATCATCTACCCATTTCTGTTCTCCTTTATCTATATTGGCTTTAGGAAGCTGGGAGTCATTAAATACTTCCCTAGTTGGCTGGGTTACTAACTTACAAGCTTGTTTAGTTTTGCGGATTAGAATTTCTCTAATCACAGGGCCTTCCTGATCACTTTTTTCTTTCTCCTTGGCAAGTACTTCAAGATCAGCTATCTATCTAAGAAGCCTATCTCTTTCCATTAGTTTGGCTTTAACTTCCTTCTCCTTATTTCCCTCCTTTTGGGCTCTTAGGGAGATTAAATGATGGACTCTTCTATTTAAATCTTCAATCTCTTGAGACACTTTTTCCTCATCAGGGAAGTTTTCTTCAAAGTCTGATGCATTAACTTGATCTATATCAATCAGACTAATGTTCCCATCAATTGTCTTAGGAACAAAGTGCCTAATTGCATTTGAACTGGCTCTATCTTTTGGAGAAACACTAATATGAGATAGATCTTGATTTAAAATTAGTGTATCATCAATATTTCAAGACAATCCCAAATGGAAACCTAAGATATCATGTTCTGAATCTCTGGAAGATGAATTAGACTTTGCATAAACAGGTCGATCAAGCATCTTACTAGTATTATTGTTTTTCTGCACCCAAGCAACATTTGATGGCTCATGCAATACAGATCTCTTCTAGCCTCTCCATGACTGTTCTGGCAGACCTTCTTGCAAGGTTTCACGAGGATGTTTCTTCATGAATGATCTTGTGTTTTTTGCCCCTTGCATCTTGCTCGTCTTCCTTTTAGAAATATTTGTATCTTCAAAAGGACTGGTTCAAAAGTAACAGAGTCGCCACCCACAAAACTATGGGAATTATGAAAACAAGCAGTCTTATCCACAAACACACAACAATTTTCTTTATAAGCTTCAACACAGATATGCATTTATATCTTTATTATAACTCTCCCCAACAGAGTCGCCATTTTTCTTGTCTTCAAAATCCAATTCCCTTTAACATCCTTAAAATAATATGATTAAACTCAGTGCAGAAGAGACATCAAAGATAAGGAAATTTTCAAGACAACATATGACAAGGTTTGATTGAACCTTCTACACTTCAGACTTACTCAGAGCCCAGGTGGGTATACCTTTGTGAATTGAATTCACACTTTCAAACATAAACCCATAGCAAATGAGTCCAGAAAACCAGTGGATCTATTCACCTTGAAATCAACTGAAAACAAAGAATGAAAATTATACTTAAATTCAGCATTTCGATCAACAAAACATGCAATAAACAACTTCAATCAATACCAGTGCCTTATCCAAGGTCAGAGAGTCATCTAAACTCAGATAATACTCCTCAAACAAAACATCTTTATGCATCCCATTGGCTTGGTTTCTATTAATCCTTGCATATGCCTGACACATACAAGAATTTATGCATTCCAAATTAAGCTATGATCATAAAAATTCAAAGTCTCTTCCAAAGAGTTTACTGGTATGAGTGATCCCTGCATCTTTAATTTCCCTCCTAAAGAGAAAAGCTAACGAACACTTCTACCAAAATTTCTTTGCAATTCCATTTAAACAGAACAACCCTGGATTATTCAGAATGAAAACAGTAAACAAATTGTAAACACACTTGAAGACAACACAAAGCTTCACTCAAAACTGATGGTCTGTATATTGATATTAAGTTTCAAGAAATATTACAAGAAGTTTTTTGAATATTCTCCATTAGACTTAGAAAAGCTCAGATAAATTTTTGCAGTGTTTTCTTACAATTCTTTTGCGACCCCTTTTCCTCTAGTCCTAGTATCCATTTATAACAACATGGATGCACAAAGCTTTGGACTTCTTGAGGAGAATTTGTTACAATCATTTCTTTCAAAATAAAGAGGTTACAAGCTTTTCGCAAAAGTAGTTACAAGCTCTTTTCGGCCTCTGCAATTTCTTCAATAGGCTATTTGGTTGCAACCTCTTCTACCTTTTCAGGGGCGCTCTCTAACTGTTTCAGATCATGGGTGGCATATTTAGTTGTCCACTCATCATACACCTCTTCTGTCGGCCATGAGAAATTAATCACTTTATCCTTGGTCTTAGTCAACCTTTTCCAAGAATTTCTCATTTTGTTGACTTCTGAATTGAGAAAACCATAATGTGACTTAATTTTCTCTATCTCTTGTATTGTCAAAACAAAGAAAGAAGCATCATCTAGATCAATAATTCCTTTAACTCTTGCTGACAATTTAGCTTCTATCTCCTTAAGCCACATTTGTTTGTCCTTTAATTGATCCTGGCTAGCAAAAACTCCTAGGAGCAACTCAAAAACTTGATCAGTGTACTCCTTTTTGCACAAACTAACCTTCCTATCAACATTATCCACCTCTGCTGCTAATTGTACTAAAACTTTAGTGACGTCAGAAGTGGATTTTATGATGGGATTGGCCCTTGCTTCATCACAGGATACACACATAAACTCTAAATCTTTCTCCCTAGGCCTCCATTTGTCAAAAATAGGTGTCAAAATGGCCTTGTCTCCCTTGAACTCATTCCATATATCCATAATTTTACCTACATTTTTGTAGAGAAATGAGACATTTATTGTATGTGCAAAACTGGAAATTGTAGCCCTTACTCTCTCCTCATACTTCTTTGCATATAAGGCTTGAGCCTGTTTCAAGTTTTCTAATTCTTGAGGAGCAATTTCAATCATTTAAGAGCTAGAGGGTGCTGGAGATGGTGGAAACTCAATGATAGGGCTAGTAGGTAAAGGTCTTGCAGGAGAAGAGGAGATCATCAGTGTTGAAGACTCACCTTGATGGTGTTGTCCAGTCAACTGGCTCTGCAGCTTAGCAATGATGCTATCCTTACCTCTTACCTCCTCCTTGGCATTGTTATAGGCCTTCAAAACTATTTCCAACTTGACTTGGAGGGACTCTTTCTCTTTGGCTTCCTTCTCTGCTACTGCAACACTGAATTTTGCAGTCTCTAACATAGTGCTAGCAGCTTCCACTACCCCTGTACTCTGCACTCTGTACACCATCATCCCACCAAGGTAACTTGACCCTGGGGTGTCTTTGCTTTTCTTACTCTCATTTCTCTTGAGAGACCACATGATGAGTGCAGCATTATCCTTATTGAAAGTAATCCCTTCGATGGGTTTAGTCTCTTTTCTCATTGCATCTAGTACCAGGGTGTCTGTTATATCCCATTCGGGTAAAATAAGCACTCCAACTTGTGCTACCATATCTATTCCCTGCTCAGGGGTGATGGTTTTGAATTCTTCCATCATCTCTAGCTTTATTTCCTCTTCTATTAGGGCTAGATCTTTATTAGGCTACTCAGCCTTTCTCTTTTCACATCTAGCATTATATTTATCTATGTGTTGTTTCCATATAAACTGCATAAATGCTTCTAATGTGACAAAATTGTTATCAGCCAAGAAGGCATTATTTGCCTACTTTATCTCAGGATCCCACTCCTGGCCTTTGATTTTAGTGGTGGTGATATGCATTTCAGCAGCAAGGGGTTCTTCTGGCATTCCTTCTTCCACTTCATCATAAGTGTAGGCAATTTCCCCTAGACTACCTAACTGTAGGAGTTGCTCAGCTGCTACTTGCTCATTTCCTATATGGATACGGGATTGGGATGGGGAATACAAAGGTGCATCTGATTGTACTTCTTTCCCTACCCTTTGCTTCTTTGGGCTTTCTTGGATGTCAATGACATCTTGTATCTTCCTCTTTCCTTTAGAGGTAGAGGGCTCCCCTTTCGTAGGCATCAACACACTATAACTGGATTTCTTATGTAGTGTATAATCACTAGGAGGGATTGCTTTGTTGGAAGCTGACCTACTTAGGATCATTCTTTCCTTCTTAGGGTTGCTTTTGATTACAACTTCCCTCTTCTCCTTCAGGGTCTGCATCACATCTTCAAAGCAAATAATTAAAAACTTTATTTTCTCCTCCAGAGGAAAAAAGGTAGACAATGGGTCATCACTGGCATCAAACTGATGCACGAAATTCAAGGCTTTCTTATAAGCCACCCACTTCTCTTTCCTTAGCTCCTGGTCATCTAGATCAAACTTATTTCTGATGAGGTCTTCAGGAAACTAAAATTGATGGGGCCTACCTCTGCATGCTACCTTCTTTCTAAACATGTCATTGAAGAAGTCTTCTGGATCAGCAGACCTAGATACTGCAGTGGACAAATGATAAGGCTTGAGGAAATCCTCAAAGCAATTCCAACCTCCCTTTGTTATTACAAATTGGTGGGATATGGTAGCTGCAGGGAAAATAGTGCCTTTACCCTTGCCTGTCAACTCTGCCTCTTGTAAACCACCAATTTGTCTAAGGATCTCTGCAATTCCCACTTTGAAAGGGACCTGGTAAGGTAGCAAAAATGGGGTGCCTCTGAAACCAAAGACTCTGAAAACTATTGAGACTGGATACAAGTAAATGTCACCCCAGTTATGAACAATTTTTATGTTCTCTGTGAATTCTTTTGGTCTTATGAATTCTAGAAGAACTTTGGGGATTCTTGGGTTCTCAGAGTAGAGGAGAGTCCTAATCTTGGATGCAAAGTATTTGTCAAACTTCAAGAAATTGGCATCCTCTCTATCCCATGATAACATAGTACTCCATAATTGTATCGACATTTTTTCTCCTTCTTTCTCCTTAACAAGGTCCAGTCCACTGGCAAAGTAATCACCACCTTTGAAAAGAAAAAGATGCATCAGGAGTGAGTACCATCTGAAAGGCCTATCCACCTTTCCATTCTTGATTCCTGTTAACCCTCCATGGATAGCATCAGCAATAAAAGATGCATAATCAAATGTAATTGCAATAGAAGGATTCAAAATCTGAGCAATCATTAACAAGTAATGATTTGGCATATTTGCTTCAGCATCTTCTCCCAAAACTTGGCAAAATGCCCAATACATTCCTTTAGCCCTGAGGGTGAACATACTTAATGAAAAGGGCTCTTGTGTATTGGGTCCTACAACTGTTAACCCTCCTATCTTCACAAAAAACTCCTTGAGAGGCCCGTTCCATAGATGACTCCTCTGTGCACTGTAAATTTGGGCTAATGATGTGAAATTTATAGGTTCTAGAAAATTGGTAAACTCATTAAGCCCAAAAGCTTTCTTGAATTCCTCAGCATTAATCTCAACAAGGGTTTTCCCATTTATATCCTGAATTCTTCTTGTGACTGGATCATAGTTGAGTGCAATTTGGGTCAACAGATCTATGTCCATAAATACTCCTGGGACTACCAATTTCCCAACATCTAATTCCCAAATACTATTTTGCGGGGCTGGAGAATTTCTCATTCCAAATCCAATCTTAAATAACCCCAACCCAGACAATCCAACCTGTGGGTCTCTCAACCAGTTACCCTTGTCATACAGTCCTTCTCCTATCTTTAAACAGGGAGCTCTAGGCACTAATTCTTTTGCCTTTGATGCCTGATTAGTTGACAACGCCAACTGTTCTAAAAAATCATCATAGACACTCCTTTTTGAATAATTAACTTTGCCAAAAAATTCTCTTTTAGGAGCCATTTAGAAAATGTAAGAAATGAATACCACTCCTAGACAATTCTCTGACGAATCAATTATCTTATCTAAAACACACCACATAGGAATTGCTACACAAGAATATGAGAAAAACTCTTTTTGACTTGAAGGAATTTGCTCTACAACTGAACTGACTTGCTCTGTACCTAAAGAAAAAATCTTTGCATCCGTTCCTCTACAAAATTCTTTAAAAGATATCTTCACCTGGTTGATAGGAAATCAAATATTATACTCAAGGCCTTAACTACAACATTGATTCCACATGCTTCAGTCATCCCTTCAAAATTGAATTCATATGAGAATTCATATTTTTCATTCCAATGGGTCACAACATTCCTGCAAGTGTTTCATTTTTCTCTTTTGCAACTTCACAAAGCATAACTATCGAGCAGCTTGGTCCTGTGAAATAGCACCGACCGTCCGATCAAAAGAAACTTGATCGAGTGTTAGATTAACTAACAGCTTTGGCTCCGCGCTGGGTCCCGCTTCTCTATTGGCTATATGATACCACGTGGTGCCCAACCATTGGCCTTGAAATTTCCTTTGCATTCAACTTAAATCTAGCCACGTGTCTTTATTTTATACCGCTGGTTCCACCTTGGCGGGCCCACAACTTTCTTCTAAGACCAAATGTCGCCGAACACATTTCCATCTATCACTACACGTGGACGACTCTCGTTCACTCTTGCTATTTCGTAGGGTATAAAGAACGAGCATCTTACCCTTGCAAAATAGCATGGGCCATCAGATCATCTTTTAAGTGATCGGCTTTTAACCATCTGAAAAGGCTTTCGGGAGGGGTGGGCCCACTGACTCACTGTGAACACCTGGTGTCCAGTCACCTTTAGAGTTGACTTGTCACTTTTTCATACACCGAGAGAAAGCCACTGAGCCCCAACAAACTCTTGATAGCTGTATCCTCTAGGTCATCCATCATGACACATGGACAGCTCTCGTTCACTCTCGCTATTTTGCAGGGTATAAAGAATGAGCATCTTACCCTTGTGAAATAGTGTGGGCGGTCAGATCATCTTTTAAGTGATCGATTTTTAACCGTCAAAAATAGTGCTGACTCATTTTGAACACCTGGTGTCCAGTCACCTTCGGAGCTAACTTATCACTTTTTCATACACTGAGAGAAAGCCACTGGGCTCTAGTTAATTCTTGATAGCTGTATCCGCCAAGTTATCTCCTAACTACAACCTGACTCACCTCTAGGGCCCGCATTTTAGCCTTTAATCCTGACCCGCTGACTATTGTAACTTATGTCACATGCCACCATTTTACTTGCTATCATCAACCAACTAGATCATCTATGTGGTATGCCATGTCATTTTCACAACTTCGCTAGTTTTAAACTACGCGCAACTTCACCTAGCGAAATAGTGCGAGCCGTGGATCCACCCGCGAGATGGGCACTAGTTACTAGGCCTGACAACTTTAGGAGAACAACATATAAGGCATAAATTTTTTGATTAATTAACATAACCGCCTAGGCAAACAACAAGGGGGGACACTTCCTATGATCCCATGACCCATTACTTAAGTGAATAAAGAAATGAAAGAATAGAAACCAGAGGGTTTTAAACAAACATTAGAGGATCTAAAATCAAAAACCCTAAACCCTTGAGGCCTAAAACAAAGCTAAAGCATTTGAAAAAGTGCCCTACTCAAAATTTCAACAAACCATAGCCAATCATGGGAAAAGAAAAGCCCATTTTTAATCAGTGATAACACAAGTAACTATCTACAGAATAGGAACCAGACTGGTTAAGGTCAGACTGGTTAGGGTCATACAATGTTCTTTACCAGAATAGATCCTATTAGGAATCTCAATCTCTCTTAGGAGATAAGTCTGATTGAAGACTACCTTGCTAGAGGATTTTAGATCCACAAATGTGAACCACCTTGTTAGAGGATTTACAAAAGGCTTTTGGGCCTACCAGGTTAAGGGCTTCAGACTTGTCAAAGATGTGAGTAATCAACAAGTGAGTGATCTAGTAAATAGCACAGATTGCTTGGTTAGATCCTTGATAGCTCATTCTTAATGCATTCCAGCATTACTTCAGTCTTCAACACATTCACTCTCTACCTCTACTCACAGACCTGAACTTTTCTTCAATCTGCTTACTCAAAAAAACTCTCCTACCACCATAAACCCCTAGCAACTACCTAAAACCCTAGACATGATGTCCTTATCAAGGAATCTAATTTCATGTCGGTCCAATAGGATTACATTACAATTTCCTAGGTTCAATGCATCTAGACATATTCTATAACATGACACAAAAAGCACCGTTAAAGTGTCGACACCGCCAAACATTCGGTGGAAGGTAACTCATCACAAAATGTCGGTTGGTAACTCATCACAGAGTATTACCGGTTCATACAAAATACCGGTTGCCAGTTTGACAATAATGAAGACTGGGAAATATGAGTTGTGCTGCTTCATTCCTTCATACTGCTTGAGATCCTCGAACAACTTGGAGTCTTCATACCACTTCAGATCGATAAACACTTTCTACAAAACACCGATAGTCTAAAGACTATAATACATCATACCAGTTGGAGCAAATACTAGTTGAGCTTTAACTCATACATACAAAAGTGATCTCAATTGTGTCCATCAATGACAATCACAACATAATCATCAAAAATGCCAACAATCTCCCCCTTTGGCATTGATGGCAACACTTAGGAAAAATTTTGACATCTAAGTGTTTTACAACAAAAATATTCCATAATCAAAATTACTCCCCCTAAGCATATACACTATCCCTTTTGTAGAAAATACAATGTATACTATTCCTTAACATAAATAACATGAAAGTATATATCAAAACATTCAAAATTTATACTTCTCCCCCTTTGCCAAAAATGACAAAAAAATATTACAGACCAACCCCTGTTTCATTAGTATTAAAAGAATAAGTGTTTATGACAATAAAGAGGAAAACTTGTCAAAAACCGATTTTAAGTCCCACAAAAATTGTTTCATAGATAAGGACCACGACTCAATTAGGGAGGTAGCCACTTCTTTCTCTATCTGCATCTGGGAGACCTATTCTTCCATGGCATCTATTATGCTCATCTCTTGAGTCATCGTTAAGGCATCCAAATTGAGATAACATTTCTGAAGTATTTACAGGTGTGGGAGTAGAACTAGTTGTAGTTCCTGCAAATCTTGAGTCCAGTTGCTGATTTCCAACTCTATTTTGGCAGACTAGATATGAAACCGGTGAATGGTTTGCCCATAAGTTGAAAAAGAGTCATATGGCGGCTTGAAGGTGCTCATGTATAACTGCAAGTCAAATTGTATCTTTTTTTTTCTGTACAAGCACATCATCACAGAAGAGATGGGGTTGGCAAATCTTACTCAGTAGTAGATTCCCCTCATCTAGAGAATCCCTTATACCTTTTTGAGCTTTTTGCAGATTGGACCAGAGCTCATTTAGCTTCTTCACTAGGGCAATTTTGAGAGCCTTTTGATGCTCTTTCTTGACATTTGCCTCTGCTACCTCTTCTAGGCTCTGCACCTGATCATCCACTATAGTGCATAGGAGCTTCAATTGTGCCAATGATGAATCAGTATTGGGGAGGTTTGTGTCGAGTAACAAACTGGTAAGAGTGTCCACTACAGCTTGGATCACATCTTGCTCCTTCTTCCTCCTTATCACTTCAAGGTGTTCTTGAGCAACCTTAATGCTCTATAGTAGCTCCATTTCATTTGTAGATTGGAGGTCAATAGGACTGGTGAGGTCAGTCAATTTGGCTTGACTATTGGTTGCCTTTGGAGTCTCCATCTGAGTACTTTTTGCCACTTCTTCTTTCTCTTCTTCCTTCTTTTTCTTCTTTGCTTCTTTTTTCTGCTCCTCTTCCTTTTCCTCTTCTTCTTTCTTCTTCTCTACTTCCTTTCTCTTCTCCTCTTCCTTATCCTCCTCTACTTTCTTCTTCTCTACTTCCTTTCTCTTCTCCTCTTCCTTATCCTCCTTTGCTTTCTTCTTCTCCGCTTCCTTATCCTCCTCTTCTTTCTTCTTTTCTACTTCCTTTCTCTTCTCCTCTTCTTTATCCTCCTCTTCTTTCTTCTTCTCGTCCTCTTTTCTCTTTTCCTCCTCTTTCCTTTTCTTCTCATCCTCTTTTCTCTTTTTATCCTCTTGCTTCTTTGCTTCCTCCTTTCTATCCTCTGCTTCCTTTTTCTTTTCTACCTATTCTTCCTACTTCTCCTATCTTGTTGCTTCTGATGGTGCATCCTGAGTAACATTTTCACCATCTAAGGTGTCTACATCAATGGGGTCCATTTGTTCTATGATCAATTCTTCTTCACTGTCATACACTACATCTAGTTTGCTATTTTCTGGTTCTCGCTCAGCTTTTCTGTTGGCTTCAGCCACTTGATGCATCTTAAGAGCTTCTTGAGCATGAGTATGTGTATCCTTGATCACTTCTTGACCCTTTCCTTCCAGTAACAGGAGTCTTCTTCTTCTCATGAAGAAAAGACCTTTGTATTTATTCATAACTTCAAAAGGTTCTGAATTAAATACATCAGGAAAATGTTGAGAAAATATTTTCTCCCTCATTTTTTGTTCCTTTTCATGGCAATGCACCATTTATTGTCTAAAGAATTATACAAAGAATCTGGTATCTAAGATCTAATTTCTGAAGGTGATCCATCATTAACACACAAATACTTAATGATTTCCTGTTCAACTGCTTCCTTTTCATCATCATTGAAATCATCAAAGTAATCAATTAAATCATTCAACACTTTTCTCCTAATGTTCTTTATAGTTATTTGACAATGTGTCAAAGGTTTGTAAGAAGAAATGTCAATATTTACTAGTGTAGATGATGTCGGTTCATTCTTTGTCTTTTTCTTTGTTTGCCTAGTCTTCTTCTTAGGTAGTTCTTCTGACACAGTTTCTTCTGAGTCAGGTGTATTTCTTTTTGTCTTTTTCTTCCTCTTGAAGACTTTTGTAGGTGCTGCTTCTGGTTTCTTCTTAACTGGTGACCGCTTGGTCACTTTGGGACTGGCTGTAGTAACCAGTGCCAATGTTGAAGGCACTGCCTTTCCTTTCTTTTCATAGGGTTCTACAACCGGTGCAACCCTTTCCAAATAGGTGTCAGTTCTCTTTGCCTTAGGATCAAGGGGTGAGGCAATTAGGGTAGAAGCATACCCATCTAGACTATCATACATCACCTCATAGCCCATAGGCTCCACTTCTTCCTATTTGGTCTCAACGGCCTCCATTATGCATTCATCCACTTTGATGATAAAGCAAATATCCTCTTCATATATCTTGACAATGTCACTAGATATTCTTATCCTTTGACTCATTTTGCCTCTGAACTCATCAAAGTATTTGTTCAGTGCTTTTGGATAGTCGGTTCCAACTACTTGTAGGCTCTCCTTGATTTGTTTTGTTACTGGTTGGTCGGCAGACCACTGAATATCACCTACTCTTGCAAAGTAGCCTTGAAAGTAAAAGAACAACCCAACCAGTAGTTGTCCAAACTTGAATCTCAATGCATTGTCTTGTTTGATTGACTTAAGATTCAACATAAGTTGTCTTTGCATACAAGTGTACAAATCAAATGATGCATCCTCCTTGATCATCTTGTAAGCAGCATTTACCGCTGCAACAAAGACAAAATTAATTCTGGTAGTAGAGAACGTCCGGTAATGTATCACCATACAGGCATACTTGACTAGATCATCCTTGATTGAGTTGACCATCATGCCACGTGAGTTGCTCATTGAACCAGTGAGCTTAGACATTTCAGTCTTGCTGACCTTCCTTAGGGCTAACACTTCCCTTGTATTGCAGAAACCAGTGACGACATGAATCGCTTCTAGTGTCATATCATGTGTTCTCTCAAGATACATCTTGTCACCATGAACTCTGCTCAAAATGATTCAAATGTGGTCATCTGTGAAATACTCTAGGAAGTAAACCGCATTATGAAGTTTCTTCTTCTCCAAGATGCTATACTCTGGTTTGATCTTTTTATCTTTCCCACATAATAGACCTAGCTGAGAATGGATTGTGAGAGACCCTAGGTCCTCAATTTTACAATCTATATAATCAAAAATCCCTTCTTCTACTATAACACTGGCTGGCACTTGAGACAAGGCATTATATTTTGACATTCATTGTATGAAGTCCATAGAATCAACAGTAGCGCTAGAACTATCATGAGATGCAAAAGCCATGATAAAACAAAAAACTTGAGAAATACCTTTCAGAAATTGAGAATTTATGGCTTGCTAATTCCACTTCACCTCACACTTCATCGGTTGTTGAATCACCGATTTGAGTTCTTCTCTTGACCATTTGATATTTGCTTTTGAATCTTCTTCAGGGTTTTGAAATTTCTTTAAATTGCAACACAAATCACTTTTTCTTCGCTCTGCACTTGAAAGAAAACTTCTTCACTTGAAAAATGATAGTTTGAAATGATTTGAAAATTCCTTTTAAACATATTCCTCACCTACTATAATAAATGCTCCACCATTAGGGCGTAAACCCTAATTTGCCTTTTACTATTTTTGGTCTTCTGCCAACTGACAGGTATCTCATACCGGTTAAGGTCTTTTACCGGTGTAAACTGGGGGTTTGAAGTATTTCGCCATTTTCTCCCCCTAAGCTTTTCTGATGCTTAGTTTGCCGGTTCCATGATTTCCACACTAGGTGTAGAAACTAGTTCATCTTGCAACACCGTTGGTTTCTTTTTCCAGGTTTTGTTCATATCCGCTTGAACAATTTCAATATCAATCTTTCCTTCCAGAGTGATTGGTATGTCATTCGATATGTTCTTTCTTGTTCTGCAGAATCTGACAATGTGACCTAATTTGTTTCAATGATAGTAGACCATTCTAGGTGCTCTCCAAGGTCCATTATTCATGTTACCATTCTTCCTCCTGCATGTTGCAGCAGTGTGACCATGACAATGACAGATCAAACAATTTTCTCTCCATCCGATTACCTCTTGATAGCCACCGCTTCCTGACTGATGATTAAAGGCATTAAACTGGTTGTGATTTCGGTTCACAAAAGGTTCTGGACCAACTCCTTGAGTCCTCTGATGATATCTTCTAGTGTTGTTCATAACAGACCTTCATTCAGATGCTCTATGCCCAAACTTGTTGCATGCATAACAATTACCATTGAACTTTTTGGATCTAGGTACATTGTTTATAAAGTAAGAAAAATTATTGTAGGCTTTGCTCCTACACACATTGGCAGTATGTCCTTCTTTAAGACAGTTAAAGCAAATAGGGTTAAACTTTTGCTTACCTTTATCCTTTGATGTTGGTTATTTCTTCAATGCTCCAGTATTTGTACCAGAGGTCTCACCTTCCTCATGATTGGAATAACCAAGTCCATCAGTATTCTTGATAGGTTTTGCAGATTCAAGCTTTTGCTCTAGCTTAACAGTACTCTTGTTGAACTTAGCAAGTATTTCCTTTGACTCGGAGAGTTCTTTGGAAATAGCAGCATTTTTTTCCTTCAAGTTTGCATTCTCAGAGATGGTCATGTTCAGTTCTCCTTGCATGTCTTCCTTTTCCACTTTTCTCACATGGAGTTGAGCAGTTAGGGCACTGATCTCTTGCTTTAGCTTGGAGATTTCATAATCTTTGTCTTTTACTAGATCTTCAGCTTTCCTTTGGTTCTCAAGCTCTTGGCACATTCGAATAGTTAGTCATTCCAACTCGTTTCTTAGGTTGGAATTGGATTCATTCAGCTTTTCTACTTCTTGAATCAGCGCTTCCATGTCTGCTTCATCAAAAGAACTATTTTCAGATAGCTCCATCAGTTTTTCAGCATGCTCTCTCCTTTTTACTTGAGAGGCCTTATATTTGACCATAAGATCATCATAGGCTTGCTCAGACTGAGTGGGCCAATGAGTAAGTTCCCTCATAGTGTATTCCCCCATATTTCTTTCCAAGTGGTTAGACTTATAGAAAAGTTGGCTCTGATACCAATTGATGAATACTAAGAGGGGGGTGAATTAGTATGCCAAAAATTATTGTACTTAAACACTTTACTAGACTACTAGTAAACTGGTAAAATAGTTTAGTAGACAAACCGGTTAGCACACATGCAAACCAAATAGCAAATAATGCATTCACCCACAGAAGCACAAACACCATAACATGAGAGATTTTGATGTGGAAACCCAAATGGGAAAAGCCATAGTGAGATGGGACTCACAAGTAACTATCTACAGAATAGGAACCAGATTGGTTAAGGTCATACAATGTTCTTTACCAGAATAGATCCTGTTAGTAATCTCAATCTTTGTTAGGAGATAAGTCCAATTAAAGACTACCTTGCTAGAGGATTTTAGATCCACAGATGTGAACCACCTTGTTAGAGGATTTACAAAAGGCTTTTGGGCCTACCTAGTTAAGGGTTTCAGACTTTTTGAAGATGTGAGTAATCAACAAGTGAGTGATCTAGTAAATAACATAGATTGGGTGGTTAGATCCATGATAGCTCATTCCTAATGCATTCTAGCATTACTTCAATCTTCAACACATTCACTCTCTACCTCTACTCGCAGACCTGAACTTTTCTTCAATCTGCTTACTCACAAAAACTCTCCTAGCACCTTAAACCCCTAGCAACTACCTAAAACCCTAGACATGATGTCCTTATCAAGGAATCTGATTTCATGTCAGTTCAATAGGATTACATTACAATTTCTTAGGTTCAATGCATCTAGACATATTCTGTAACATGACACAAAAAGTAGCATTAAAGTGTTGGCACCGCAAAACAATTGGTGGAAGGTAACTCATCACAAAATGTCAGTTGGTAACTCATCACAGAGTATTACTGGTTCATACAAAATACAGGTTGCTAGTTTGACAATAATGAATACTAGGAAATATGAGTTGTGCTGCTTCGTTCCTTCATACCGCTTGAGATCCTCAAACTGCTTGGGGTCTTCATACCACTTCAGATTGGTAAACACTTCCTACAAAACACCGATAGTCTAAAGACTATAATACATCATACCGGTTGAGCTTTAACTTATACATACAAAAGTGATTTCAACGCAAGTATGTGTCCATCAATGACAATCACAACATAATGATCAAAAATGGAAACAAAGGTTGCAGTAAGGCAATACCAAACAAAGCGAGGAGATAACCTAATGGAACAGATAATAGTTGGAAAGATTGCTCTTTCCACCATAATAGAAGAAGTTAAAAATATACTACAACAAGCTGGTCAGCTACTTATGAAACCTTCAAATTTTCCTGCTTTAATCAAAGACTTAGAAGATAAAAGAAATCAAATTCAAAAGGAGATTCAAGATCTGGTAAGATATTTTTATCCTCTTATCAGTTCAACATCAACCTTTACTAGAAATGTCAAAATTCTCAATCATAAAATCAAAAAGTTGAAAGATGAAGAAGATAAAAGAAGTCTTAGTTTGTTAGAGCTCTAGTGTTATTTAGCACCAATTATTGATTTCATGCAACTGAACATTAATGAAGCAGACCACCTAATAAATGCACCTAACTGTAAGACAGTTGATGATGTGGAGGTCTTCATTGCAGTCTTACATGGTCACTTCAGCACCATGAAAAAAATTCAATCTTCATTGGAATCTTCCTTGAAAGTGGCTCAAGATAACTTTAATGAGATTTTTACTTTATTTTGACAAAAAAAAATTGGATAGTCTTTGCCATTGATTGCGAAAGGGGGAATTTTGGAATCTTGTCAAGACAGGGGCTAGAGCTGGCACAGTTTTGTACCAGTTTGTAGTATTTGCCACCAATGCAAAAGGGGGAGTTTGTTGGTATTTTGGTATGGTTGTCATTGTTGGCAACATCATCTCCTTAATCTTCACAGTCCATTGGTGGTGAGTAGACTGGCAAGTGGTGAGTAGATCAACATAGAAGAGGTTTACCGTCTAAGCAAAGAGAAGACTAGTATACAAGAAGAAATTAGCTAGGGTAGCGGTGAGTAGATTGGCATAGAAGAGGTTCACTGGCTATTCAAAGAACAGACTGGTATACAAGAGGAAATCAGATAGAGAGGTTTTGATTGGTACACTAGAAGAGTTGGTAACCGATAGATTGGTAACGTTTAGTTACATCCTATTAAATTGGGAGTCTTCTCCAGTCAACTAACAGACTTATTGGCATGTTTGACTATATTGATAGAGATTCCTGCAAGATTTCAGAGGCATAATTTAAGGCCTGACAACATAATTTTGAAAGGTATGTTTTGGAGGGAAAGTTGGTGACAAACTAAAGGGTCTATAAATACACATATCTCATTCATTAGATGGTTGTTGTCAAGGTGAATGAAGATAATGTGAAAGTGGACATAGGGGGAGTTTAAGAGACTATAGAGCTGAATGACATAAGACCGATAGAGTGGAGTTTCATAGAAGTGGTTACTCAAGTGACAGAGGACTCACAGTGTGATATTCAAGGATCAGTAGATCAACAGAAGGCAGAGTTGATAATGCATTCAAGAAATCAGAGTTGTGTAGAACAAACACAACTGATGTAGATCTAATGTAGTTCTTCAGTGTGATTTGTGCAAGATAATGAGTAGTAGTTCTAGCATATCATTCATCTATTTCTTTCTAACAACTGCAACTTAAATCCCTTAATCGAGTAGACTTTAACAAGTCCCATTGTAAAAATCCCTTAATGGGGTGACATCTTGATTATTGTTCTAAGTCCTTTTACCAAGCTACCTTTAATAGGGTAAAGGCACTAACTAGCCTTGATCAAAATCCCTTAACTGGGTGACACCTAACAGTGTCTTTGTAATCTCATAACATGGATGGCTCTTAACTAGGTGTACTCTAGAAAAGTACAAATTTTGTGAGTTCCTACTCACACTGTGGTTTTCTCCCTATTTGGTTTCCATGAGATAAATCTATGTATCATTGTGTATCTTTTCATGTATGCTTAATCTTCTGTAGTAAATGTTTACATTGATGAATGATAAATTAGTTCAAACTTAAAGTAAAAGTTTCAATTGGATAAAACTGGTAAAGTGTTGATTCACCCCTCCCCTCTCAGCACTAGTTGGCACTAATAGTTGTGAATACTTCTGCCAAGGGAAACAACTCAAGCTCCACCCAATAAATCAGATGAAGAAAGACTACAATGACTTATACCAGGTTTAAGAAAGGTGACCTCCATACAAAGGAGACCTATGAATCTACAACAAAAACAGATACAAGAATAAGAGGAGATAAGTGATACAACCTCAAAAGTTGAAACATGCATAGAAAGTGAGACAGACTTTCACGAATATGCATTCCTATCTGATCACGATTCCAACCCACAAGCAATTGACATGATAAGGTATCACAAATGACCTATAGATTATGAAAATATACTAGGTCCCTCAAATAACCAAGTATGCATATTATCAAAATTTGTTACAACAAAAGGGAGTAATGAATTACCCCTTGTACACTCACATTTGATTGATTGGGGATGAGAAGGAAAACCAACTCTAGATTGGTTTGAAAATGATGAAGCTATTGCAGAATTCCTTGGTGTCAAAGAAGGATTTCCACAAGGTGATCACAGGCAGGATTTGTTGTAGACTTGGATAGAACAACATACTTTGGAGAGGCAATCACCTCTGTAATAGAAGATATGCATCAAAGTAATCATAATGGAAAGAGTGAGTTAGACAATCTCCCTACTCCAGAAAACCCCTATTACTATATATATTAGCAACAAACTCATCTTTAGGAGCCTTATTGGCGCATCATGATGACCAAGGAAAGGAAAGAGAAATCTACTATATAAGTAGAACTTTAATTGGATATCAGCTTAATTACAGTCCTATAGAATGAGCATGTCTAGCAATGATTTTTGCATCTTAGAAACTTAGACATTATATGTTGAGTCACAAAGTACAACTCATTGCATGATTTGATCCACTCAAATATTTGTTAAGATGAGCAAAATTGACTGGAAGATTGGCTAAGTGGGTCATGATTTTAAGTGAGTTTCATATAGAGTATGTGTAAAGATGGAAATCAAAGGGCAAATTATAGCAGATCAATTAGTAGAGGCTCCTTTGCAAGGCAGTCACCTGCTACTAATAGATTTTCTTGATGATTCAGTGTTTACATTGACAACTTCTACCATGTGGAAATTATACTTTGATGGGTCATATACAAATCATGGAGTTGGAGCTGGGATTTTTTTCATCACTCCTCAAGGTGATTCTATCCCTAACACATTCAGAATAAATTTTCCCTGTACGAACAATATAACTAAATATGAAGCTTTCATCATAGGACTGATGAATACTAAGAGGGGGGGGTGAATTAGTATACCAAAAATACTAAACTTAAACACTTAAATAGTTTACCAGTAAACTGGTATAACCATTTTACTAACAAACCGGTTAACACAAATGCAAACCAAACAAAAAATAAGGCATTCACCCACAGAAGCACAATCACCATAACACAAGAGATTTTGACATGGAAACCCAAATGGGAAAAACCACGGTGAGATGAAACTCACAAGTAACTATCTGCAGAATAGTAACCAAACCAGTTAAGGTCATACAATGTTCTTTACCAAAACAGATCCTATTAGGAATCTCAATCTGTGTTAGGAGATAAGTCTGATTAAAGACTACCTTGTGAGAGGATTTCAGATCCATAGTTGTGAACCACCTTGTTAGAGGATTTACAAAGGCTTTGCTAGGCCTACCTAGTTAAGGGTTACAAAATTGTCGAAGATGTGAGTAATCAACAAGTGAGTGATCTAAATACTAGCACAGTAGGCTTGGTTGGATCCTTGATAGCTCCTTGTTAATGCATTTCAGCATTACTTCAGTCTTCAAAATCTTCACACTTTGTTTCTTCACATAGACCTAATCTTCTTTTGTGATCGCACATGCAAAAAATTCATCAACCACACAAAACCCTAGACATGATGTCCTTATAAAGGAATCTGATTTCATGTCGGTCCAATAGGATTACATTGCAAGTTCCTAGGTTCAGTGCATCTGGACACATTTGGTAGCATGACACAGAATCACCACCAAAGTGTCAGTGGATGATAACTCATCACAAAAATAATACCGGTTGGTAACTCATCACAAAGTAATACTAGTTCATACATTTACCTATTACTAGTTCACATATTTTACCGATTACCAATTTGCCAAAATGAAGACTAGGAAAAATGATAACAACCGCTTTGTTTCTTCATACCACTTTGGGATCCTTGAACTGCTTGAGGTCTTCATACCTCTTGGGTCTTCATACCGCTTGGGATCAGTAAACACTTTTTGCAAAATACCAATAGTCTTAAGACCGGTTGGAACAAATGCCGGTTGGAACAAATACCGGTTGAGCATAACTCATACATACAAAAAGTGATCTCAAAGAAAGTGTGTATCCATCAATGATAATCACAACAACATCATCAAAAATTTCAACAATCTCCCCCTTTGGCATTGATGGCAACACTTAGGAAAAATTTTGACATCTAAGTGTTTTACAACAAAAATATGCCATAATCAAAATTACTCCCCCTAAGCATATACACTACCCCTTTTGCAGAAAATACAATTTATACTACTCCCTTACATAGATAAACATGAAAGTATACATAACATGCATCAAAAATTTAAATATAGAATACTACTCCCCCTTTGCCAACAATGACAAAGTACTACAGAATAACCCCAGTTTCTCATTATCATTAAAATAATAAATGTTTATGACAATAATGAGTGAAACTTATAAAAAACCAATTTAAAATCCTACATAAATGTCTTCATGGATAAGGACCATGACTCAAGCAATGAGGTAGCAACCTCACTTTCCATTTGCATTTGGGATACCTATTCCTCCATGGCGTCCAAGGTACTCATCTCTTGAGTGACCGTTAAGGCATCCAGATTGAGATAGCACTTCTAAAGTATTTGCAGTTGTGGTAGTAGAACTAGTTGAAGTTCCTACAAATCTCTGGTCTGATTGGTGATTTCCAACTCTATTCTGGCAGTCTGGAGTTGAAACTAGTGAACGGTTTGCCCAAATGTGGTGAAAGAATCATAGGGCATCTTGAAGGTGCTTATATATGCCTGCAAATTAGATTGCAATTTGTCTTTCTGAGCAAGCACATCATCACATAATAGATGGGGTTGGCTTATCTTACTGAGCAGTAATTTCCCCTCATCCATAGCATCTCTCATGTCTTTCTGCGCTTTATGAAGCTATGACTAGAGCTCGTTTAATTTCTTCACTAAGGCAGTGTTCAGTGCCTTTTTATGCTTCTTTTGTGCATTGGCTTCAGCAACATCTTCTAGGCATTGCACCTGGTCCTCTACAACTGTGCATAAAATTTTTAGTTGGGCCAAAGAGGAATTGGTATTGGGGAGGTTGGTATCGGGTATCAAACTAGTAAGAGTTTCTACTGCGGTTTGAATTACATCTTGTTCCTTCTTCCTCCTTAGCACTTCCAGTAGCTCTTGGGTAGGCTTAATGCTTTGCAGCAACTCCATTTCATTTGCAGATTGGAGGTCAATGGGACTAGTAATGTTAGCCAGTTTGGCTTGACTACTAGTTTCCTTAGGGGTCTCCACTTGTGCGCTCTTTGTTGCTTCCTCCTTCTCTTTGGCTCTTTTCTTTTCCTCTTCAGCCTTCCTTTGCTCCTCTGCTTCTTTCCTTCTCTTTTCTTCTTCCTTCTTTCTATCTTCTTCTTTCTGCTTGTCTTCTTCTTTCTTCTTTTCCTCTTCCTATTTCCTCTTCTCCTCTTCCTTTTTCATCTTCTCCTATTCCTTTTTCTTCTTCTCCTCTTCCTCTTTCTTCTTCTCCTCTTCCTTTTTCTTCGTCTCCTCTTCCTTTTGCTTCTTCTCCTCTTCCTCTTTATTCTTTTTCTCTTTCTCTACTTCCACTTTATCAGCCTTCTCTTTGTCATGTTTTTCTTTGTCCACTCTCTCTTTGTTATCCTTGTCCTTTGTTATATCTGGAGTGACATTTTCACCATCCAAAGCATCAATGTCAATAGGGTCCATTTGCTTAGTGACCGGTTCTCCTTCACTGTCATACACCTCATCCGGTTTTCCAGTTTTTGGTTCTTGCTCAACCTTCTTATTGGCTTTGGACACTTGGTGCAACCTCAGACTAGCTTTGGCATGCGAGTGGGTATCTTTTACCACTTCAGGGACTTTCCCTTCCAATAGCAGGAGTCTTCTTCTTCTCATGAAGAAGAGGCCTTTGTACTTTTCCATAACTTCATAAAGTTCTGAATTTGACACATCAAGAAAATATTGTGCAAATATTTCTTCTCTTATTTCCTGTTCCTTTTCTATGGAAATGCGTCATTTGTTATCTAAAGAATTATATAAAGAATCCAATCTCACAGATCTAATTTCTGATGGTGACTAGTCATTAATACATAAATATTGAATAACTTCCTGTTCAACTTCCTCCTTTTCATTATCATTAAAATCATCAAAATGATCTATTAAATCACTTAGCACCTTTCTCCTAATATTCTTTATAGTTCTTTGACAATGTGTCAAAGGTTTGTAAGAGGAAATGTCTATATTTACCGATGTTGATGATGCCGGTTCATTGCTGGTTGTCTTTGTCTTCTTCCTCATTTGCCTAGTCTTTTTAGGTTGTACCTCAGGTTCTGTATCCTCTGAGTTTGGTGAGGTGTTCTTAGTTTTCTGCTTCCTTTCAAAGACCTTGGCAGGTGAAGCTTCTGGTTTCTTCTTTGTCGGTGACCGCTTGGTCACTTTAGGACTTACTGAAGTAACCAGTGCTGATACAGATGGCACTGCCTTTCCCTTCTTTACTGAAGGTTCTTCAATTGGTGTTACCCTCTCCAAATAGGTGTCAGTTCTCTTCTTCTTAGGATCAAGAGGTGAGGCAAGTAGGGTAGAGGCATACCCATCTAGCATGTCATACATTACCTCATATCCCATGGGGTTCACTTCTTCTTTTCTAGGCTCAACCACCTTCATTATGCACTCATCTACTATGATGATAAAGTAGATGTCCTCTTCATACTTCCTGACAATATCACTAGATGTTCTCACCCTCTAGCTCATCTTGCGTCTGAACTCATCAAAGTATTTGTTTAGGACTTCAGGATAATCAGTTCTTACCACTTGTAGACTCTCTCTGATTTGGTTGGTAATCGGTTGGTCAATAGACCATTGTATATCACCGACTCCTGGGAAATAACCTTGAAAATAGAAAAACAATCCTAGCAGCAGTTGTCCAAATTTAAATCTTAAGGCATTGAACTATTTAATTGACTTCAGATTCACTAGAAGTTGCCTTTGCATATAGGTGCATAAATCAAATGAGGCATCTTCCATGATCATCCTATAGGCGGCATTTACCGCTACAGTAGAGATAGAGTTAATCCTACTAGCATAGATCGTCTGGTAACCTATCACCATACAAGCATATTTGAATAGATTGTCCTTGATGGTATTGACGGTCATTCCCCATTGGTCACTCAGAGAATTGGTGAGCTTGGTCATTTTCCTCTTAATGACTTTCCTTAGGGCTGGCACATCTCCAATGTTACAAAAACCAGTGATGGCATGAATAGCTTTTGGTGTGATGTCATGTGTGTACTCAAGATACATTTTGTCACTGTGCACTTTGCTTAGAATGATTTGAACGTGATCTTTTGTGAACTCTTCAAGAAAATACACTGCATTGTGAAGCTTCTTCTTTTCCAGGATGCTATATTCTGGTTTGATCTTCTTGTCCTTCCCGCAAAATAAAATTAACTGAGAATGGATCACTAGAGATCCTAGGTCTTCTATTTTGCAATCAATATAATCTGAAATACATTCCTCAACTATAACACCAATAGGTATCTTAGATAGGGCATTGTATTTTGCCTTCCATTGGATGAAATCTACTAAATCATCAGGTGCACTAGGACTGGAGTGTGATGCAGAAGCCATGATAAAAGGATAAACAAGAAATTTTGATAAATACCTTCAGAAATCTGCAATTTAGGGTTTGCAACTTCAGCTTCACCACACACTACTTCGGTTGCTAGATTACCATTTTGTGTTCTTCACCTGATTGATTGATATTATCTTCAAATTCTTCTTTCAAATTTTAGAAATCTCTCTGAATCGCAAGACAAATCACCTTTTGTCACTCTGCACTTGAAAATTTCTTCATAAATGATAAGTGAAAATGACTTGAAAATCCCTTTTAAATGAATTCTTCACCTACCATAATAAATGCTCCACCATTAGGGCGTAAACCCTAATTTGCCTTTTACCATTTTCGGTCTTCTACCAATTGATAGGTATCACATACCGATTAAGGTCTTTTATCGGTGTAAACTGAGGGTTCGAAACATTTCACTATTTTGCTCCCCCTAAGCTTTTCTAAAGCTTAGTTTGTTGGTTCAGTGACTTCCACACTAGGTGTAGAAACTGGTTCTTCTTGTGATACTTCTTCAGGTTTCTTCTTCCATGTTGTCTTCATATCTATTTTAACAATTTCAACATCAATCTTTCCTTCCAGAGTGACCAGTATATCATCTGATATGTTCTTTCTCATTCTACAGGTTCTGGTAGGGTGTCCCGATTTGTTGCAATGATATGTTCTTTCCCATTATTCATTCTACCATTCTTCCTCCTACATTTTGTAGTAGTGTGACCGCTACCATGACAAATCAAACAAGTTTCTCTCCAATCAGTTGCCACTTGATAGCCACCACCACTTGATTGATGGTCATAGGCATTATACCGGTTTGGATTCTAATTCATAGAGGATTCAAGAAAAACTCCTTGAATCCTTTGAGGATATCTTTCAATGTTGTGTATAAAAGACCTGAACTCAAATGCTCATTCCCAAACTTGTTGCATGCATCACAGTTACCATTGAATCTATTGGATCTAGCCTTATTGTTTAGAAAGTAGGGAAAGTTATTGTAAGCCTTATTTCTACATACATTGGCAGTGTGTCCTTCCTTGAGACAATTAAAGAAAATAGGTTTGAACTTTTGCTTACCTTTATCCTTTAGTGCTAGTTGCATCTTTGATGCTCCATCTTTTGTTCCAAAGGTCTCACCTTCCTTGTAACCAGAAAAACCAAGTCTAGTGGTATTCTTCACCGGTTTTGTTGATTCAAGCTTTTGTTCTAGCTTAAGAGTGCTCTTATTGAATTTGGCAAGTATTTCCTTTGACTCAGTGAGTTCTTTGGAAATAGCAGCACTGGATTCCTTTAAGGTTGCATTCTTAGAAATAGCCATGTTTAGTTCACCTTGCATTTCTTCTTTTTCCACTTTACTCTCTTGGAGATGAGCGGTAAGTGCACTGATTTCTTGCTTCAGCTTGGAGATTATCTCATGATCTTTGTCTTTTACCAGATCTTCAGCTTTCCTTTGGTTCTCAAGCTCTTGACACATTCTGATAGTCAGTCCTTCCAATTCCCTTCTTAGGTTAGCATTAGATTCATTCAGTTTTCCAACTTCTTCAATGAGGGCTTCCATGTGTGCTTCATCAGAAGAACTATTTTTAGTAAGCTCCATCAGTTTCTCAGCATGCTCTCTTCTCTTTGCTAGAGAGGATTTATATTTGACTTTGAGTTCATCAAAGGCTTTCTCATTCTAAGTGAGATGATGGGTAAGTTCCCTCATAGTGTATTCCCCCATATCTCCTTCCAAGTGGTTAGACTTATAGAAAGGTTGGCTCTAATACCAATTGATGAATACTAAGAGGGGGGTGAATTAGTATACCCAAAAATACTGAACATAAACACTTAAACAGTTTAGCAGTAAATCGGTATAACAATTTTACTCACAAACTAGTTAACACAAATGCAAACCAAATAGCAAATAAGGCATTCACCCACAGAAGCACAATCACCATAACACAAGATATTTTGATGTGGAAACTAAAATGGGAAAAACCATGGTGAAATGAAACTCACAAGTAACTATCTGCAGAATAGTAACCAAGTCGGTTAAGGTCAGACCGATTAATGTCATACAATATTCTTTACCAGAACAAATCCTGTTAGGAATCTCAATCTCTATTAGGAGATAAGTCCGATTAAAGACTACCTTGTGAGAGGATTTCAGATCCACAGTTGTGAACCACCTTGTTAGAGGATTTACAAATGCTTTTCTAGGCCTACCTGGTTAAGGGCTATAGACTTGTCGAAGATGTGAGTAATCAACAAGTGAGTGATCTAAATACTAGCATAGTATGCTTGGTCAGATCCTTGATAGCTCATTGTTAACGCATTTCAGCATTACTTCAGTCTTCAAAATTTTCACACTCTGTTTCTTCACACAGACATAATTTTCTTCTATGATCACACATGCAAAAACTTCATCAACCACACAAAACCCTAACAACTTCTAAAACCCTAGACATGATGTCCTTATAAAGGAATCTGATTTTATGTTGGTCTAATATGATTACATTGCAAGTTCCTAGGTTTAGTGCATCTGGACACATTTGGTAACATGACATAGAATCACCACCAAAGTGTCGGTGGATGATAACTCATCACAAAAATAATACCGATTGGTAACTCATCATAGAGTAATACCAGTTCATACATTTACCTATTACCAGTTCACATATTTTACCAATTACCAGTTTGCCAAAATGAAGATTAGGAAAAATAATAACAACCCCTTTGTTTCTTCATACCACTTTGGGATCCTCGAACCGCTTGAGGTCTTCATACCACTTGGGTCTTCATACCACTTGGGATCGGTAAACACTTTTTGCAAAACACCGATAGTTTAAAGACTATAATACATAATACCAATTAGAACAAATACCGTTTGAGCATAACTCATACATACAAAAAGTGATCTCAAAGAAAGTGTGTGTCCATCAATGACAATCACAACAACAACATCAAAAATCCCAACAAGGACTTCATACCATTGTACAATGGAGGATAAAATAATTACAAGTCTATGGTGACTCACAAATGATTTTAATTCAAGTCAATGATGACTATAACACAAAAGATGATAAATTTTTGCCTTATAAACAAATGGTATAAGACTACAAAGAACATTTCAGTAACATCACTTTTGAACAAATTCCAAGGATGTAGAACAAGGTAACTGACACCATGGCTATAGTAGGGTCTCTGCTAAATATTCCTAATAATGAAAATCAATTTGAGTTTATTGTAGAACAATTGATGATACCAGCATATGAGATTCCCTCATCAGAATATGTATGTGCAATAGTGGGTCCTGAATCCCCATGGTATAATGAGATGTACACATACTTACATACTCAGTATAAGTCTCCTGATTTGTCTAGAAATCAAAAGAAAACTCTTATTTGTCAGACGTCCAGACACACTATTATCACTGACACATTGTATGGAAAGGGCTTTGATGGAACCCTTCTCTGATGTCTTGATGAAAATGAAGCACAACTTTCCCTAAAGGAGGTACATGATGGAATTTATGGGGCACATCAAAGTGGCCCCCCACTATCAAAGAAATTGTTAAGAACTGGAAACTATTGGCCAACTATGGAAAAGGATGCCTATAAATATGTACAAAAATGTAAAAAATGTCAAATGCATGGAGACCTCATTCATGCATCAGCACAAGATCTTCAACCTATTACATCAACATGGCCATTTTCACAATGGGGGTTAGATCTAGTTGGTAAAGTTAATCCTACTTCTTCCAATGGGAACAAATTCATCTTAACAACTACTGAGTATTTTACTAAATGGGTTGAGGCAATTCCCCTTACATACACTACTGGTAAGCAGATAGAAAAATTCATGCTTAATTACATAATCTGTCGGTATGGGATTCCAATGTACATAGTGATAGACAATGGACATCCATTCAATGAAGAGGCAATAAATAAGACAATATTGAAGATCCTTGAGAAAGTTGTCACTGATGTAGGACAGGACTAGCATCTCCAGTTAAATCTCACTCTTTGGGCTTACAAACCAGGAGTACGCACCCCTACATGAGAAACACCATATTGCTTGATCTATGGTACAAAAGTGATACTACCTATTGAAATAGAACTACGGTCTTTAGGAGTCTCCTTAAAAACATCATATTAGAGGAAGACTATCGGGTTGCAGGATTACAAGAGTTGGAAATGCTTGATGAAAAGAGACAAACTACTTTCAATCATTTGCAAGGTTACTAGAACAGATTGAGAAGGAGTTACAATAAATGAGTATGCCTAAGGAATTTTGAAGTGGGATATCTAGTTCTCAAGGAGAACCAAAGGAACCTAGTGGAACGAGAAAAGCCAGGGGAGTTTGAACCTAACTGGCTAGGTCCTTTTATCATAACAAGGGTTATAGGAAATGGAGCATACAATTTGGCTACCATGGAGGGAGATCCACTCCCTGACCCTATGAACAACATGCACCTTAAACGATATTGTATCTAAGGGCTAGGTTAGTTTAGGTTTTATTTCCACATTGCATATCATTTTTCTTCAAAGCACTACATCGCATATAGTTTCTTTTTCAAATGCATTGCATTCACAAATTTCATGGCATATAGTTTCTGCATTATCATGTAGCAACATCAATAAAATAAGGCAACTATCCAAGTTTATCATCTATTTAAATTCAAGAGAAACAAGGGTTGTCTCCTTTCTTAGATATTTGGATATGAAGTCTTTGAGATCCTAAGGTCATTCATTTTCAACATTACCTTGTGATGACGCTTTACTTATGGTTGGGTAGTGATTTCACTATTTGATACTTGTTAACCCAAAATCTATCAATTGCTATATCTCAAACACATTAACAAAATTTCTAATTCATTCTAGACACCTAGTTGATGATATGACTAGTGAAAAATCTAAAATTCTACTTCAACACCATTGTAATTGTCACACCCAAGTAGGTTTAATTACTTACAAGTCACAACAAGAAAATAAAAATAAAAAGTGCTATGCCAAATATCCATCACAAGGCAAAAGAGAAATTATATATAACTGAAATATCATGCATACAAAGTGAGAAAAAAATATTGACTATGGGAACATGCAGGTAACTCCATCAGGGCTATGGATGCCTACTGGCAATGGAGCAATATTTGAGAAATTATAGTCTATAACCTTGTCAGAGCTCTAAAAGCTTGCTGGCAGCGAGGCTCTATTTGAGATGCTTTTGAAGTTAGAATAATCCATGTAGCTAGTCATATAGGATGTTAAGGATCTTTAGTGAACACAAGAGCAGGAATTAACTCATTTTCACACACATGGACAAAAGAAGATCAAAGTTTCAAGAACCAATGGGGAATTTTTCTGCATCTCCATTTGTAAATATTAGTCACTAAGTGTGTTATTTGGATGTTCCAAAGGACCTTAAGGATAGATTGACCACTTATCTACTAAATTTTTTGTACCTCCAATTCAATTGGTGTATTACAAAATGCTAAAAAAACACAGTCATCCTTGTTCAAATAAGAAATGCATCTTCATCATGCATATTGCATTAACATAGGTCATGTCAAAAATTCATTGTCGCCACATGCATTCTGCAAATCATCATGTCATTCAGGTCTGCACATTAGGGGCATAGCTGAAAAAATCCTAAAAATTATATAAAGTCGTGAAAAAATCAATCAAAAACATTCATATATAATCCACAAAATCCAAAAACATTGGGAAAACATCAAAATCCAAAAACATTCAAATATGATCCCAAAAAAACTCAATAAAAAACATCCATATAATGTCTGGAAAAATCAACCAAAAACATCCAAATATCAATCCACAAAATCCAAAAACAATAAAAAATCAATCAATCAGAAAACTTGCAATAAAATGTCTCGCAAAAAACAAATACCCTAGCAAATATCCAACAAACGCTTCACATGAAGTTAACAAAGGATATGACTATCCAGTCAAACATCTACAATCAACTGATTGAACTGTCTTACCAATCGTATAATATCCATATCAAGTGATCATTATCTTGTTTAAACAGAAGAGGATGCACTCAAAATCAGACAAGTCAGTCTTAAATAGGGTCCACAACTTTTTGAGATCAGACATTATCAACCATCACATCAAGCAACTGAGAACGAAGGTACAAGGTTAGTATAGCTGCTAAGTTTTGTCTAGGTTAGTCTTTATCTTTTATCATTTGGGGACATATCATGTTCCTATGCTACTCAAGGATGTCCACAAGTGACTAGAGGATCCATGATTGGCATCATCTTTTTCTTTTGTTTGTTGTTTGTGGTGTGAACCAATGAAGTTCTAGGGAAATTTCTTGAGTGGGTGTATGTGATAGGAGCATTCAGTTATTTAATGCCACACATACCTCTATCCCTAGTGTATTTCCTAGAATGGAGGGGTTCACTCCTTGTCTACTACGCATTTTTTTATTCAATGAGATATCTTTACATCTTGGTTCCTTATACCTTGATGTACTAAGCTCCATTGTTCAATAATAAGGCTCTGTGATGAATATGTATTGCACAATAAATAATGACATAGGTTCATGATTCAATCATTCTCATTCTCATCTCACTTGTTTATTGATAGTTTTATGATTTATCATCTTCTTGCTAAATCATTTTCTTTTCTAACATTATTCTTTCATCAATCTCTTCTTTCTTTCATCTTACTAATATTTCTTCAAGATACATCTAAGTTAAAAGAATATTCTGGCATTAGCATACAAAAATAAAAGTTGCATCTATATAGTTAAAAGTGCATCCATATAGTTAAAATTACATCCATATAGTTTTAAATTGCATTCATCTAGTTTAAATTGCATTTAATAACCATTTCATTCATAAGCATTTAATAACCATTCGTTAATAATTACATCATAAATCATATAGACATGCATTGCATAACTCATAGCATCATACAACATACATGGAAAACAAAGCATAATAGATAGCTACCAAAAATTGCATATCATATATATAACTCAAAAATGGTAATGTGTCTGAATACAATAATCATAAAACAAGCTCGAAGGCTCAGATAACATGATCTGAATGTCTCAACCAACATTGCCTTTGTCAACAGGTGGATCTTGCCTGCTAGATCCTACCCCAAGATGTTGAGGTGGACCCATGACACCACCACTACTGGTCCTCCATGTAGAAGTCCTACTAGAACTAGAATGACCTCTAACCTCACTAAAGCTAGGAGCTCTTTGTCCCTCAAGTACAGTGTCATAGTACAACTGTTGAGAATAAAAAGCCTCCTATGCAGCATAATAGAGTCTGTTAGACTATCTGCATGAATCAGTACTTGGAGAAAAATATTGATCATAGGCAGTGTGAATCATCAGTGACCATCTAAATGCCTCATCTCTCTCCCTCAAGAGATGATCCCTCTCGATCTCTAATGCACCATAATCTCTACAGAATGCCTCCCACTCATCATCTCATCATTTCCTAAGTCTAGAAATCTCATCCTCTAGACTCTGGATCTGCGATCTGCAAATCTGTGAATTATCATCATCTCCATCACCGCCCTATCCTCATCCCCCCTCTACAAGATGCATGCCCTCTAGTTCTAGCATATCATCATCATCCCCATACTCACTGCTTGATGACTCTGAATAATCATCATCATCCCCACTGCTCATAGACTCAGCATCTCCACCAATGTCTACATCCTCATGTCCTCTCTCATCTCCTCCACCCTCCTCTCCTCCTCCTCCCTCTTCTCCTCTATCATCTCCTCTCCTCTCCCCCATGTCGATCCTCAATTTCTATCTAGGATGGCATATCTGTTGTGTTATGATCGGAATAGTTGGATCAGTGAGTGAAATAGGCCTATGTCTGGCCCACCATGCATCATACTCAAGAGTAGTGCCCAGATCTATTGCACCTACACTCCAACCCCACTATAATGCCTGAAGAGCATCAAACTTGATAGCTACCACATGTGGCTTTATGTATACACCCTAATCAGAAATCTCATGAGAAACATGAGCAAAGTACACTATCACAATAGGTGTCACCTGTATCTATCCAAACTATCTGAGTAACCATCCTGGAAGAGACATCTCAATAATCCTCTTAGTCTCAACGGTCCTCCTGATAAGATATCTCTGCTATCTACCTAAAGGCAAGTGCTATGCATCATCTGCCCACCTAGGGCAATCTAAATATGGTCTCTAAATGAAATGCTGCAAGATATCAAGTTGATGTTGCCAATACAAGGTGTTACCCAAACCCCTGTGTCTAATACTAGGTGTGTATTTGAACGCATAAGGCTCATCAAGCTACAAGTCAACATGAATAACTGGTCTCAAGATAGAAATGTTCTCCCATGCCCAAGTCTGGATAAATGTCACACCACAACTGATAGATTGGTATCCTAGGTATACAATGTCATGCATCTAATAATAAACCATGACTAAAAGACAAGGACCCCAAGCATATACTCAATGATGAACAATCATATCATGGAGCACTCTGCCCTATCCAACTAGAAATCTATGGCCTCGTCTATCAAGAATCAACAAACCACCTATGATACTACACAATACTATAGTAAGATCATCATATTCCAATTGAGGCCAAGGTATATCATAATGACCACTGATCTATAAATCCTACTCCTCACACTCAAAAAGGGCACATAGTCCAACAACACCATCATCGTGATCATATACAACTCTAGCACCATGAATGGGAATATGCAGTATATTCCAAACATCCTCTAAATTAATGGATACCTCACCAGTAGGAAGATGGATGGAACATGTCTCGGAATGCCACCGCTCTACTAAAGTTGTAATCAAGGTTCTGTTGGTCGCAACCTCTAGAAAATGTAAAACATGATATAAACCAAGATGTTGGATACGTGCAATCTCCTCGTCAAGCAAATCAGCTTGAAGATCAAGTCTACTAGGTCTTCTCTATCAGCAGTATAACACTCCAATATTCTCCTGCACAGAGAAAATATTGAAAATGTTAGATATTGGATAATGCGATAACAAAAAAAAATCAAATTATGACAAATAATTCAATTACCAATGAATGTGTGAAGTTAAACACTTATGTGTGACATTTAACACCATTGTGGTACAATTAATGATTATGCATAACAATTGCAATGAATGCATAGCATTTACAACTAATGCATGAAGCTAAGCAGCTATGCATAACACTTAAGCTTTTGCAGTACATTTAGACCGTTTGTGTGACACTTACAACTAATGCATTAAAATGAACAGGTGTATGTGTGAAGATTAAAAATTAGCTCTCTGAATTTTTTTTAGAAAAATAGCAAAAAAGAGGCAAAAAATGAAGCAAAAATTTAGAAAAATACCATGCCGCCAGTACCTGGAGGTCTCTGATAAGTACGTACTCGATTAGACAAGTCCACTCATGCCCTATAGCCAACCATGATGATCAAATTCTCCTAAGAAAGCAAAAAACTCGCGAGGATCTCTAAAGACTCACCACAATCCAAATGAGCAAATAAAAAGCTAAAATCTTTATTTATAGCTAAAAATTAGGGGTTTGTTTCCCACTTCAATGCCTGTGGTCCCCGTCAACTTCAAACAACTCGTAGGCTACTCAAATGATCTTGAAAATGCATGAAACTTCACATGATTTCTCATTATACTAATATCAAAAATACGATCTTAATTTCCAAAAAATTTTACCACCTTTTCCGAGGGGGCATATTTATACTATACAGTGGTACCAAGGCATACTGGGGCATAATTTTTTTTGTTTTCTTTGAAACAATGTTGTTCCGACTTTGTCTCAAAGAGGGGCAAATGTAAACACCTAAAAATGTCTCATTGATCATGTACTAATTATTCAATTATTTAATTAAGTTATTTAATCTTATTCTTCTAAATTCATATTTCCCCATCATCTTCCTTATAATTCTATTTTCAATTCTATCATCATTTAATCATTTAAACCATTTTCTAGTATTAATTAAATATTTATTATTTAATTAATTCTGATTAATTCCCCAATTTAAATAATCATTATTATTTAAATAAATTCCACTTCTATCTCTATTCATTTAAACATTTAACCCCTTTTCTAAATATTAATTAAATATTAATTATTTAATTAATTATGATTTTATTCATTTAATTAAAATAAACTTTATTTTTTAATTAAATTCCATATCTAAATAGAACTTGATGTTTGGTTAAAAGCCTATATTCACTACAAAATAAAAAATAATTATAATAATAAAATTAAATATATTCAAGCTCTGCAAATTTTTGGCTATCAGCGAATGATTATAATTCAGGAGTTCACAAACCATGCGACTCACTACCTTTTCTCCCTCCAAATGCATGTCATCCATGAGCAAATAAGATGGGGCATGGCAGGTGGTGGAAAGCAAGAAGTCTAGACACCATAGGAACACCCATCACATCCTATCAAACCCTAATTCATTACCCTTGGGGGCGACGACCTACTCTTCCAGGCTGCTGCTTGGGGGCACCAAATATGCCTATTTTCCCCTTTTCTTCCCTCCTCCCGAAGGTCATTTCAATAGATCAGTGGGTCAATCTAGAGAGTTTAGAAAGGCACTAAACCACTATTGGCTCAATGCAAATCATGCATCACGGGGCATCTCCTGGAATTCTACAACAAACAAAAATAGGAGAGCAACCCCCCCTCACTCTACAAAGTAGGAAGATTGGTCATGTTTGCCTCATTCGAACCCTAAAGATCGAAAACTTGTGATCAAGGTGGAATCATATATTCTCAAGAAGAACACAATTTTTCATCAAAGCAATAGTTTCATTGCTAAATGGATAGTTCCCTATCATTCCTTTGAAGACATTAAAGGTTGGTGGGAGTCAAAGTTCCACAAACTAGTAAGTACCTTCAATTTGGGCTCTCAGTGCATTTTAATTACATGCATCAATTCTAGTGTAAAGGAGGACCTTCTTAGATGCAAAGAGAAATTGCTCAATGGTTGTATTTTTTACTGCATGAATTGGATTCCCAACTTTAACCCTAAAATCTTTGCTTTTAAGAGAACTTTGTATTGGATCAACATTGGCCCTCTTCCTATTGAATTTCATGTCCCAAAAATTATAGAATCAATTGCAGAAGGACCAGGGAAATGCCTAGCTTTTAGAGGCACCCGGGATAAATTTTTTGAAAAAGATATAAAGGTACTTATTGATCTCAAAACCACTAACCCTAACTTGAGCTCTCTTGAATTAATTTCCTCAGTAGGGAAGTGGGAGATCACCCCTTCAATCGATGATGGTATCATCGATACCTCTGAATTATTTATTTGTCACAAGAGAAATGCTATTAAAGAGAAAATAATCAACCCCAACCCCATCAATACCAATCAACATATTGCCAACAATAAGCCAACTCCAGGCCCTGAGATTCATCTCATCCCCCCTATAACTGCAACCATAGTAGGCTTGTCTACGCTCAATAAAACTAGGGTTGTATTGTCCACTTTTGGAAAATCCTCTCATACCTCAGTCTTAGAAACCAAGAAAGCTAAAACCCCACCATATACTTCATATAGAATATGAGATCATAATTCCCCTCTTAGGAATCCTATTTTAGACCCATCTCATGCCCCCTTGGACAATCGGATCTCGAGCCTCTCTTCCCCTAATAAGCAACACCCCCCAAATGTAGTCCAGGTTAACAGAAAATTGGACAACAAGAGAAAATTGGACAAGAAATCTATCTCCTTGAATAGAGAAGCCCTAAGTGACCTACTTGAATTCACCAACTCTTTGAAAGAAGATATAGCTAAGTAGATGGAGATTGTGGAACGCAGCTTGGCTGACGATGATGACGACCTCAGAGACTTAGATCATTTCTCAGATCTAGGAGACCCAAAGGATTTTAACCACAAAGAGGCTCAGCTAGACTCAATAATCAACACCTCTTTCCTCCCTCCCTCTCTTTGGTCTCTACCTAAGTTAGAGACTCTTGGAGAGGCTTCCCCTGCTCTTTGTGAGGAAAACCCTTTGGAAGCAGGCCCATTAGGTTTAGCTCTTAATATGGAAGGAAGGAATAAACTGGACTGTGGGTCTTCCTAGAAGAGAAAAGGGAGAAGATCAAACTCAGAGTTAAGACTCCTGGATGGGAAGGATTTGGACCAATCTAAGCTTACAGAGGTCTTCAATGTAGGGAGGGGCAAGCTCCCTCCCACATCATCATAAAGTTATTAATGTGGAATGTTAGGGGAATTAACGTCCCTAACAAGCAGCGCATCCTCAAGCACTGCATCTTTAAGGTTAAAACCGAAATTACTATTATTCAGGAAACTAAGCTAGACAATCATCAAGGAGAAACTTTTGGGAAATGTTTAGGAAGCTACAATTGGTCACAGATTTCTATAGTTGGGGCTTCTAGAGGATTAGGTATTATATGGGACCCCAGATGTATCTCACTAGAAATTATAAAGACCAACAAATTTTGGATGGGACTAGAAGCTATATGTATCAGCAATAACCTAATTTTTAACCTGATTAATGTCTATGGACCCACCCCATATGACTTAAAATGAAAAGTTTAGGAGGAACTCTCCTCCTTCATGAATAGAAATAAGAATAGAAATTGTATAATTTAGGCAGTGATTTTAATGCCATATGCAATCTAGCTAAGAAATCAGGTGGCTTCTCTAGAGAACCTCAAACCTTAGTAGATTTTAGAGAGTGGACATTCTAGAATAACCTCATGGATATTCCTACAGACAACGGTGTCTTCACATGGACCAATAGAAGATCTAGGTTCAGTATGATAGTAGAGGGATTAGATAGGTTCCTTATCAAGGACAATTTAGGCACCCTCAACAACAACTTAGTTAAGGTGTCCATTGTTCCTTTCTCAGGCTCTGATCTCTTTCTGATCCAATTATCTATAGCCAAAGACCTTAAGCCGATGAAATGCCCTTTTAAATTTGAGCTTATGTGGCTGAAAGAAGAAAATTTCATTAGTATGGTAGAAAATTGGTGGTCTTCATTCAAGGTCTCTGGTTCCAAACTTTTTTTCTTTGTATCTAAGTTAACGATGATCAAACAATCTCTCCTCTCATGGAATCAGGAAAAATCTGGCAATATCTTCGAAGCCAAAGCCAAAATTGAGATAGAGTTAAAAGAAGTAAATGAATCCATGATCAAATTTAGAATGGACCAAGATCAATATTTGAAAGAAAAAACACTCACAAAAAAATATGAAGATATCCTTTCGAAAGAGGAAACCTTCTAGAAACAAAAATTAAGAGAATCTTGGCTAGCTGAAGGGGATAGGAACACAAAAATTTTCATGCTAGTACAAAAGCTAGAAGGAGCATAAACAAAATAACAAGAATCATTGGCAATAATGGCCGCTTGATAGAAGATTATGAAGGAGTAGACAAACATACTATTAACTTCTTTCAATTCCTTCTCAACTTGGATTCCTCCAACCTGGTTCCCCAAGAAAGTCTTCTCCAGAATATTCCTAAACTAATCTCTCGCGAACATAATATGGCTCTTAATAAATGTTTCACAGCAGATGAAATCTAGAAAGTAGTAAAAGAACTACACCTTAATAAAGCACCTGGGCCAAATGACTTTCCAGCTACCTTTTATCACTCATCTTGGCATTTTTTGGGGATGGAATTAGTGGACGCTCTTGAAGATGCCAAAAAATCAAGTAGGATCCTTTAAGAGATTAATAATACCTTCATTTCCCTCATTCCAAAAAAATATTCTAAAGACATGCTAGACGAGTTTATACTGATTGCCCTCTATAATACACTCTATAAAATATTTACAAAAGCACTAGCTAATAGACTCAAACCCCTCCTCCAAAATATCATCTCGAAAGAATAATCTGGTATTATCCCTGGTAGATTTATCTTGGATGAGGTTATCCTTTCTCATGAGGCAATCCATTTCTCTCAAAGCAACTCCAACCCCTTTATGCTCATCAAGCTAGATATCAAGAAGGCTTACGATAAAGTAGACTGGAGGTTTCTATGTAAATGCATGGCAGCCTTTGGCTTCAACAAAAGTTGGATCAACTTGTTATTTGAATGCATCTCAACTCCTCAATTCTCAATATTGGTTAACGACTCCCCCCATGGTTTCTTCGCTAGCTCCCAAGGTTTGAGACAAGGGGACCTGATATCCCCCTTCCTCTATATTATCATGGAAGAAGCCTTAGGTAGGACTATCTAGAAATCTCAAGAGCTTAGAAATATAGAAGGGATTAGAGTTACGAGAATTGTCAACCTAGTAACTCACCAATAATTTGCAGATGACATGCACCTGTTGGGTAATAGCTCCCCCTCTGAAGCTAGAAACTTCAAAATAATTTTGGACTGGTACGCGAAAGCCTCTAACCAGAAGGTAAACAAAGAAAAACAAAGGTCTTTCTCCTCAATAATAATAAGAAGACAAAAAAGGAAATTCTTAGTATTTTGGGCTTCCATTTAGGATCTCTTCCATGTATTTATTTAGGTCTCCCTTTGGATAGAGGGATTAGAGAAAACAAACTCTAGGACGACGTTCTGTCCAAACTGGATGCAAGGTTGCAATCTTTGAAAGGTAAATGATTGTCACTAGCAAGTAGAATTGTCTTAATTTTCTATGTCCTTTTGGCAATCCCTCAGTACTACATGTCCTATCTATAACTCTCCAGAAGTATCAAGGGTAGACTCACCATGATCTTGAGATCCTTTCTATGGCAAGGTTTGGGAGACAAGAAGAATTTTGTATTAATTACATGGGATACTCTATGTCTACCTAAACGGAATGGAGGTTTAGGTTTCTAAAATCTAGATAGTCAAAATAGGGGACTTGGAGCGAAACTAGTATGAAGAATCTACAAAGAGCCACATTTGAAATGGGTCAAAATAATTAAGGGGAAGTATCTAGGAAATTCAGCCCCAACCAACATCTTTAGAATACTGTTCCTCCCCAAAGGATCTAGTGTAATGCCCCGCTAGGAACCCTAAAGGAAAAACAACACAACTAAGCAACTAAAGGGTGAAATAATTTTTTTTTAAGATCAAGTGCATTAGTTATAACAATTGCACATTTAATAACACAATGGAAGACTAACGCATGATTTCTGAAGGGTTACCAATGAAGATTAATCATAGATTATATTAACACCATGGTTAATCCAATTGTCCATTTAATTATATAAAGTAAATGCTTAAGTTCAAAACTACACATACATCTAAATTCCATGATGAAAGAATCAAGTATTCCCATTCATTAAATTTTCCATAATTCGTTTATACATAAGATCAAAGCAACTGAATTAACATACAATCCACTCACATAATATTAAAATATCCATAAATACATGGCTTCCAATAATACCACAGATTACAAAGTTACAATATCAAGGTTACATAAAAGTTGATACAATGACCACAAGGTCTCAACTGAACAATGATCATGAACATGAGCTGGTACATGAACCACAAACCAAGAAACACCAACAAAGCCTTTCCTCGCTTGAAGATACAATCCAGAACATCCGATGGGAAGTGGTACTACCACCTGACCATGTGATCCCGAAATGGAACCACCCCACCGTGCTAGGAGATAGTAGAAAACCCTCAAGCAAGCAAAGTAAGACAAGTACGAAAGAACTACAAGACTCCGCAAACATCCATGTGACTCAACTCACAAAACACTAGTGACTCTAAGGAGAGAGTGTCATTGCATATCTTGATGGTTACCATGGTAGGACTCCTAGGTCCCGGCTCTCTGTCCTAGTAACCTCTCTCAGCTTCTGGCTCCAACTAAGTCTCATGCGGACTCTACCAATCCTTTCATGAAGACAAGGTGGTAAGTTTGCCATTCCAGGCCTTCTCATAACATTATGAGCCATGTACAAGCACTACACCTATGCACGAGGAACATTATCTTAATTAATATTTATTTCACTCCCCCCCAATATATTATTAGGTTATCACTTTTTAACTGACTTTTGACGGGTTATCCTATCATCCACTTTGGGCACGACCCCCGCTCGAAAGCCACTCTCTCTCTTAGGACACTAACAGGAAAGGTCTCTCTACAAGAACTCTATGGTGAAATAGATAGCCATAACTAATCTTGACAAACCACAGGTGAAGGATACACAATCACTAACCCAAGATTGACCATTTGGACAAAACACACAATGACTCACATCAATGGGGTTATACAACAACATCTGACCAAGGAGATATAATAACATAAGACACAATGACAACTCAACCAGAATTGCAACGAAATTAAGCTTGACTGCAAACACCATTTACACAAGATCCTAATACAGATACTCTTTTCTTAAAACAACCAAAAGCACAAATAACTTGCAATTAAAGATTTTCCAGACAATAAGAAAATACAACTATATTAATACAAAGAAATCAATTTTGTCATTTGTCCAATAAGGTTAAATCAATCACATAAAAATTAACCCCCTAATTATATGTTCATGATTACTTTACAAATAAACCCGATTAGATTGTATCAATAATCTAAATTAAATTCCAAATTCCAAATTATATATAATAATATAATATAATTACATAAATATATATATTCCATGAATATAATATTATATAATTATATCACATTAAATTATATAATAAAAAGATGATTTAATTTGAAATATCTTTCATTTCCAAAATAACATAATTAAAACAACAGAAAATACTATATACATATATATATAATAATAATTTTTATTTTTTTTCATATTAAAAATTAAATAAAAGAAACAAACCAAATTTATAAACTTTGGAGAGCAATTTTAAAAATAGACGACGTATTTTTATTTGTTTTTTTTTTAATTAATTTTTTTTTTAATTAATTTTTTTTATATACAATAATCTAAAACAAGTAAATTCTATTTTCACCCAAAATTTATTTCCAATCAAATTTATTTATAGGGAAATTAATTAATACATAATTTCTCCAAAATAATATAATAAAATAATTTCCCTTAACTTTTAATAATACAATAAATTTAATTAATAATTAAATTTATTTCTATAATAACTAATAATATCACAGAGATACACAAATATTAAAAAAGACTGTCATAGCCAAATATCGAAACAAAAATAAAACAAGAGGGAATTATTTCTTTGGTAAATCCCATTCCTCCCAAATCTTGCAATTTTCCATGCATAATAAAAATCTTGGCAAAATTTTGCCATAATAGTTTTTCCAATTTTCTCAAAATTTAATCCATAAACACCCAGAAATAACTTCTTTCCATTAAACTAGAAATTAACTTCAGGAATGGACTTTAGCTAAGAACGGACTTAACCAGACAGGATATGACAAACATCTTAACACACACATCATTCAGAAATATAGAAGAAATAGAAATATTTATTTAAAAGAACAATCAAAAGAAGCCACCCAACCTGGTATAGCTTTCTTGGAAGAAATTTGTAGAAGAGAGCCAATCCGTTTACAAGCTTCCAAATAGTTTTCTTCACCTAGATCCCTGACCTGTTTCCCGTGTCTCCTAAAATAATGACCTATTCCCCTTTTTAAACTAAAATTCTAGATTGAATATCTTTTTCCCAAAAACCTAAATTTAGTAATAAAAGCAATTTAATTTTCTTTTTTAATTTTCTAACAAAGAGATAAGTTAACATGCAATAATTAAAAATCATTTTTCTTTCTTTTCTTTTCTCATGCAATTAATTTTCTAAATAAAGAAATTAAAGCAATACTATAATTCTAATTAATTCTTTTATTCATTTATTTATTTATTCTTTTATTATATTTATTCTTTTATTTATTTAAAATTCTAGGAAACAATAAATGCAATTAATCTAATTTATTTTTCCACTAAAATTTAAATAATTATATTTCTAAAATCATGCAACTTGCAACTTAATTTAATAACTTATTTTAATTAACTAAATTTATAATCTCAATGCATAAAATACATAATTAAAAAATACCAACTATGAGATAACTCCATAAATTTAATTAATTAATTCAAAACCACTAAACACACACAAATTGAGAAAACCTCAAGCAAATACTCATAAAAAGTTCAAACGACAATACACGAAGGCTGAACAAACTGATAGGACGACCAACTGACGACACTCACAAGAGTGTAACCAAGTAAATAGGGTCAACTACTATCTCCTTCACTTCCATCAGAAAATATAAGGCACGCTCAAACCTGTGAAGCTAGGTGGAGATGATATCCAGTACCTACCCAGTACTTGTACTTGCAATATCTTGCATTACCTAACCACACATGCATATATACAATATAGAAAACATGACATGCACACCGATGAAGGAGAATTGCCATGTTCCCTGTCTCACCGAAATGAGTGAAGGAAAATCATCCCCTTGCATCTAATACACTCGCAGACATGCAACATATAATTTCACATTTAGCAATAATCCATAAAATGCCATAAATCACAAGTACTAAAATACTGCAAATAAATTATGCATCTAATATCTAGATAAAGCATGAAATAATGTCATATAAGTTTGAATAACACATCATGGTAATGTATCCACTGAAAACAAACAATAATAAAATATGAGTCTAATGAGTTCAAACAAGTAGGGGTACTACATTTTCCCCCCCAAAACTAGGCTTACTCTTGGAAGCCTAAAACAAATAAGAATACAGCTCTCTCATCTTCGATGCATCCTCCCCTAGCTTTCTTAGCCATGACCTAGCACTGTAACAGAGAAAATTGTTCAGATCTACGGCAAGGATAAAACAAAGGAAACACAAAGATTAAGACCTAAGCAAAAAGGTCAAGTTGAATGGGCTCACTAGAAACCCAAAGTACCTAGTGTTGAAACTTGGGCTCTGATACCAAATGTAATGTCGTGCTAGGAACCCTAAAGGAAAAACAACACAATTATGCAACTAAAGGGTGAAATAATTTTTTTTTTAGATTAAGTGAACTAATTATAACAATTGCACGTTTAATAACACGATGGAAGATTAACACATGATTTCCTAAGGGTCACCAATGAAGATTAATCATAGATTATATTAACACCATGGTTAATCCAATTGTCCATTTAATTAGATAAAGTATATACTTAAGTTCAAAACTACACATACATCTAAATTCGATAATGAAAGAATCAAGTATTCCCATGCATTAAATTTTTCATAATTCATTTACACATAAGATCAAAGCAACTGAATTAACATACAATCCACTCACATAATATTACAATATCCATAAATACATGGCTTCCAATAATACCATGGATTATAAAGTTACAATATCAAGGTTACATAAAAGTTGATACAATGACCACAAGGTCTCAACTGAACAATGATCACGAACATGAGCTGGTACATGAACCATGAACCAAGAAACACCAGCGAAGCCTTTCCTCACTTGAAGATACAATCTAGAACATCTAATGGGAAGTGGCACTACCACCCGACCATGTGATCCCGAAATGGAACCACCCCACTGTGCTAGGAGATAGTAGAAAACCCTCAAGCAAGCAAAGTAAGACAAGTACAAAAGAACTACAAGACTTCACAAACATCCTTGTGACTCAACTCACAAAACACTAGTGACTCTAAGGAGAGAGTGTCATCACATAGCTTGATGGTTATGATGGTAGGCGTCCTAGGTCCTGGCTCCCTATCTTGGTAAGCTCTCCCAACTTCTGGATCCAACTAAGTCTCATGCGGATCCTACCAATCCTTTCATGAAGACAAGGTGGTAAGTTTGCCATTCCAGGCCTTCTCATAACATTATGAGCCATGTACAAGCACTACACCTATGCACGAGGTACATTATCTTAATTAATATTTATTTCACCCCCCCCCCCGAAATATATTATTAGGTTATCTCTTTTCAACTGACTTTCGACTGGTTATCCTGTCATCCACTTCGGGCATGGCCCCCACTCGAAAGCCACTCTCTCTCTTAGGACACTAATAGGAAAAGTCTCTCTATGAGAACTCTATGGTGAAATAGATAGCCATAACTAATCCTGACAAACCACAGGTGAAGGATACACAATCACTAACCCAAGATTGACCATTTGGACAAAACACACAATGACTCACATCAACAGGGTTATACAACAACACCTGACCAAGGAGATATAATAACATGAGACAGAATGACAACTCAACCAGAATTGCAATGATATTAAGCTCGACTACAAACACCATTTACACAAGATCCTAATACAGGCACTCTTTTCTTAAAACAGCCAAAAGCACAAATAACTTGCAATTAAAGATTTTCTAGACAATAAGAAAATACAACTATATTAATACAAAGAAATCAATTTTGTCATTTGTCCAAGTTAAATCAATCACATAAAAATTAACCCCCTAATTATATGTTCATGATTACTTTACAAATAAACCCGATTAGATTATATCAATAATCTAAATTAAATTCCAAATTAAAAATTATATATAATAATATAATATAATTACATAAATATATATATTCCACGAATATAATATTATATAATTATATCACATTAAAATATATAATAAAAAGATGATTTAATTTGAAAAAAATTTCATTTCCAAAATAACATAATTAAAACCAGAGACAATACTATATACATATATATATAATAATAATATATTTTTTTTTTCATATTAAAAATTAAATAAAAGAAACAAACCAAATTTATAAACTTTGGAGAGCAATTTTAAAAATAGAAGACGCAGTTTTTTTTTGTTTTTTTATTAATTTTGTTTTTTAATTAATTTTTTTTAATTAATTTTTTTTAATTAATTTTTTTTCTAAATTAATTTTTTTTAATTAATTTTTTTAATATAAAATAATTTAAAACAAGTAAATTCTATTTTCACCCAAAATTTATTTCCAATCAAATTTATTTATAGGGAAATTAATTAATACATAATTTCTCCAAAATAATATAATAAAATAATTTCCCTTAACTTTTAATAATACAATAAATTTAATTAATAATTAAATTTATTTCTATAATAACTAATAATATCACAGAGATACACAAATATTAAAAAAGACTGTCATAGCCAAATATCGAAACAAAAATAAAACAAGAGGGAATTATTTCTTTGGTAAATCCCATTCCTCCCAAATCTTGCAATTTTCCATGCATAATAAAAATCTTGGCAAAATTTTGCCATAATAGTTTTTCCAATTTTCTCAAAATTTAATCCATAAACACCCAGAAATAACTTCTTTCCATTAAACTAGAAATTAACTTCAGGAATGGACTTTAGTTAAGAACAGACTTAACTAGACAGGATATGACAAACATCTTAACACACACATCATTTAGAAAGATAGACAAAATAGAAATATTTTCTTAAAACAACAATCAAAAGAAGCCACCCAACCTAGTATAGCTTTCCTGGAAGAAATTTGTAGAAGAGAACCAATCCTATTACAAGCTTCCAAATAATTTTCTTCACCTAAATCCCTGACCTGTTTCCTGTGTCTCCTAAAATAATGACCTATTCCCCTTTTTAAACTAAAATTCTAGGTTGAATATCTTTTTCCCAAAAATGTAAATTTAGTAATAAAAGCATTTTTATTTTCTTTTCTAATTTTATAACAAAGAGATAAGTTAACATGCAATAATTAAAAATCATTTTACTTTCTTTTCTTTTCTCATGCAATTAATTTTCTAAATAAAGAAATTAAAGAAATACTATAATTCTAATTAATTATTTTATTCATTTATTTATTTATTCTTTTATTCTATTTATTCTTTTATTTATTTAAAATTCTAGGAAACAATAAATGCAATTAATCTAATTTATTTTTCCACTAAAATTTAAATAATTATATTTCTAAAATCATCCAACTTGCAACTTAATTTAATAACTTCTTTTAATTAACTAAATTTATAATCTCAATGCATAAAATACATAATTAAAAAATACCAACTATGAGATAACTCTTTAAATTTAATTAATTAATTCAAAACCACTAAACACACACAAAATGAGAAAACCTCAAGCAAATACTCATAAAAAGTTCAAATGACAATACACAAAGACCGAACAAACTGACAAGACGACCAACTAACGAGACTCACATGAGTGTAATCGATTAAAATAGGGTCAACTACTATCTCCTCCACTTCCATCAGAAAATATAAGACACGCTCAGACCTGTGAAGCTAGGTGGAGATGATACCCCATACCTACTTGGTACTTTTACCTGCAATATCCTACATCACCAGACCACAAATGCATATATATAATATAGAAAACACAACATGAATATTGATGAAGGAGAATCGCGATGTTCCCTATCTCACCAAAATGAGTGAAGGAAAATCGTCCCCTTGCATCTAATACACTCACAGTCACGCAACATATAATTTCACATTGCATAGATAAAGTAAAGTGTCAGTACATAGCAATAATCCATAAAATTCCATAAATCACAAGTACTGAAATACTACAAATAAATTATGCATCTAATATCCAGATAAAGCATGAAATAATGTCATATAAGTCTGAATAACACATCATGGTAATGTATCCACTAAAAACAAACAATAATAAAATATGAGTCTAATGAGTTCAAACGAGTAGGGGTACTACATCTAGAATTTGGAACTCCATTTCCTATTGTAGAGGAGTTCTCTGTGAACAAATATCTTGGAATATTGGATTAGGAGACAAATAACTTTTTTGGGAGGATTCTTGGGGTAGCTACCCTCCTCTTAGAAGCTTAATTGATGATGACTCCCTAAAATAGGAGTTCGTAAATGCTATAGGTAAGCTCGTTAGAGACTATGTTTCATTTCCTAAATCAAACCTGACTTTAGGATGGAGTTGGAAGCCTCTTATCATATCACCTCCCAATCAAAGAGGAAGCTCTCTCCTCCTCTCTATTCTCCAGTCTAGGAAGCTCTCTTTTAACTCAAGGCAAGACAAATTAATCTGGCTAGGTTCCCTGAATGGGGAATATGGCATAAAATGGGGCTATAAGACTGCACATAAGCTAGAAACCAGATCGGCCTCCAAACTTCCTCTATCCCTCTATTGGCATAAATCATGCTTCCCAAAAGCTATGACCTTTCTTTGGGCTGCTTTGCAAAAAAGGATCCTCATAAAGGAGCGGTTCTGGAAATTAGGCTATGCAAGCCCCTCTAGGTGTTCATTGTGCTGCAAAAGGGAGGAAGATGTGGACCACTTATTACTCAATTATGATTTTACCTTGTGGTGATGGCACTATATTTTCAACAAACTTAATTTAAGTTTGGCATGTCAACATGACCTTTCCTTCCTACAGAGCTGGCCACTCTCCCAAAATTTCAGCCACTATGGGCATATCTGGATCATCTCTCCCTCGATCCTCCTCTGGGAAGTTTGGAAAGAAAGGAATAGAAATTTTTTTTAAAGAAAAATCCCTCAATAAGGAGTCCCTCCTTGTCAAAATTGAGGCATCTATCATAGAGATCACCAATAACTTTATCAGGAAATGCCCCCTGAAGAACTCAAAATTCTCTCTAAAGCCATAAGGAAAAGTTGGGAAGGTATCATTCTTCCCCTGCATGTTGGTTTAGGAGACAATCACAATTTACTATCCAAAAAGAAGTGTTTTGGGCCGCCCACCCACTGGTTGGTTCAAACTCAACTTCGATGGAGCTTCTCAGGGCAACCCTGGCACAACAGGTGTAGGTTGTGTTATCCACTCTTGGGAAGGGGAAGAGTTTGTTGCACTCACTAAACCTATAGGGTCAACCACTAATAATGTGGTAGAAGCTAACGCAGTAGTAGAAGGGTTTCTCCTCTACCACAAATTAGGAGTTCAAAATTTGGAAATCGAAGGAGACTTTGCAATCATCATTAACTCTCTTAGATAAGGAAACTCTTGCAATTGGAGAATCAACAATCTAATCAAAATAGAAAGGGATTTACTTCCTTATTTTAATTTTGTAATCATCAACCACACCTATAGAGAAGGAAATCAAAGAGAAAATGAACTTGCCAATGTAGGAGCATATGACAAGGAATTTGAGAACCAAGGCAAAAGCTAGGAGCCCGACTGATTTAGTTATACACCTCTCCTCCTCCCTTTAAGACATCACATAAAATATACACATGATAACCTCTACAAGATTATTAACCATACTCACCTCCTCACCTTCTCCTAATCTCATTTTTACTCAAGGGTAGATAAATATTTAGACGGTTACACATTCTTCAAGCATAAACATATTTTTAGATCACAATTAGAGTTACCCAATATTCAACATTTAGCCTAATCTTAGCCTAGGTATCCCTCTTTAGTTATATATATATATGCTTAGGAAGAAATTTAATTAGAAATGTTTCACCATCCCCTCACAATCTCTCCTCTTCATCATCAAACAGAACAACCTCATTCACTCTCATTCTTCACTCCCAACCTTACTAATCCTATCCAACCCCAGATATCTAGTTTCATTTTCTCACTAACACTCAAAGAAATACATTCCCTCAATGTATATATATATATGTGTGTGTGTGTGTGTGTGTGTATAGATAGATTTACACACACACACACACACACATATATAAATTTACATTCACTTGTCTTTAGACATATGTATATATAATTATACATATACATATACATATACATATATATATATATACACTTATATACTTACATTTGATACATATATACATATTTGTAAGTATATGTACTCATTTGTAATTATATATATGTAGGTAAGGACATATATATATTTATATTGTACATTGATAATTATATATCTTCATTTGAAACAGATATTTTTTCGTCCTCATACACTATGCATATATATATATATATACCTATATACACACACATATATATAAATATATAAATATATACATATAAATTGTCAAATATTCTTACATCTTCTCACTCACTCACACCCATATTAGATCATAGCCTAATGAACTAGGATTGTCAAGGAGATTTCACTCCCATTTTTTAAACCCTATCTAGCTTCCTTTTTCTTACCTTCATCCTTGTTTCCTATTCCTTCCTTGGTGACCTCTGATCACTTCATCTTGCTGCCACTCATTTATTCGTATCAATTTTTGATTCTTGATCGTACTCACATTAGATTTTCCTTTCTTTGGCTGAGTTGTTTCAAACATCCCTTTGCACATGCTAGTCATGCAAGAATTAATTAGACACTAAGAATATGTGATGTCAGATGATGAAATTATGAGGCAGCTATAGCAATCATTATTCCACGATTTGTTACCTGGGCAAGGATATCAAGTACCTCAACCCAACGCTTCATTATGAAGTTTAATTATTTCAGCTCAATCTTAAATACTATCATTTCCTTTCTATTTAATACCTCCTTAATGGACCCTCTAGCTTTATATAGGCTCCCCCCTTATTTTGCATTTATTCTTGACAGAGAGCATAATTCAAGAGATATGGACACTATTCTAAATCTCAAATGCTCCAAGGGATGTAAATAATTGTTACTGGTGAGATTAAGGAAACTCAGTTGAAAGGTATTGTTAATTCCCCTCACGACCTGGTTATTAATGGCATTTCACAAATCCTAGGGGAAGATTTCATTAACAATGAGGATAGAACTAGAGAAAACTCTGATATCTCCTCCATGTTTTTAACTATAGTGTTTCATTTTCATCCTAACAAGGAGTTTATCAGGAAGCTTTGTTTAAAGGTCTTTAAGCACAATATTCTTGGAGAACTCGACCGAGTAATGGTTAATGTCACCAATGATCTTCTGGCCCCTAAGCCTAGGCACTATGACATTATAATGTGGAATAACTACCAGGTTCCTTGATTCTCAATTATGATTATCGACAACCCTGCAAAATTCACAAATAGGTGCCCCATCATTTAGAGGAATATCAATTTCCTTATGTGGTGGTTTCATGTCAAGTCACCTCCTTACAAGCACTAGTTGGTTGTATACCTTTGGGATGAAGGACTTAACATGGACTTGGCAAAGGGTATGGAAGACTCTAACTTGAGGTCTCCTATCTTGTTGAAGAGCTCACCACCGAATCAAGAAGGGCCCAAGGGAAAGGGCCTGCCTCTTAAGTTAGAATTTTGAATGTGATTCTCTGATAAACATTAAACTGTCAAACTTTAAAAGACCCTGATATACTTAGATATCTATAGTTAGCTGGTGACTTTTATTTTGAATTTCTTGACATTTCTCACAACAATATAGATACACTCACATAAGATATATACTATTATATGTTTAATACCACTTTGTTTAGTCATTTTTTCACATTTTGAAATCATCTTAATTAGGAACCAGGATAGACACAAATTTATCTCTTAAGGGACTCATCAATGGAGTATATATATCAGTATAAGTATAAATACATAGATACAGGAGTGCATATATACTGCTACATAGAGATATATACACATTTGCATTTATGTGGTTATATATATGAAGATATATATACTCACAGGTTAATATAATACCATTTCTTTAAGGCTTTCTGTCATGACATATCCTTTTTGGGGGCCCACTTCTAGTTATTCCTTTAACAAGGGTTAAGTTTAATTTGTCTTAGTTCTGCATCACTCATTGGGTTTTCTTCCTTTGGTTCTTGCTTCACTGATTTCCCTCACAAGATTTCCTTTGATCTAATTCATAACCTAGCTAACTCCGAGCGATTCTCCATTCTTTCATTCTAGTTTCCATTGGCCATGGTTGTAATGGCCCTGGTCCATTTTAACTTAAATTATTGTTGTTTCAGGCTCTTTCTAACAAACGACAATGCAAGTTTCAGCTCTAGACTTGCTTCCAAGGCAACTTAATTTTGGGAACATTCAGGATATTTGGCTTTGGGCATATGGATTGAATTGAAGATGGGCAGGCTTATTACCTTACCTTGTTTTTTCATTCTTTACATACTTCTAGTTAATTTCTTCAAATTAACTTGATCTTTCAGATTGTAGGAGAACCATTTTTCTATTTTCTGCAGGTTCCAAATATAACTAGGAGCCCCACTCCTTGATCAGTGCTTCTAGGTTGAAAGTATCTCTCAGACACTAATGAATGGTTACTCCCATCTGGGGGTCTCGGCCTATGATTTGGTACCTCACTGTAGAGGATTATGTTAAAAATCTATGCTAGAGGAATTTTGTCAAAAGCTATGATTATGTAATCTCCCGAGTAACCATCCATTGGATAGTTGGCTCTCTGGGATATGTAAGTTATTCTAGGACTTATCCTTGGGCAAGACCAAAGGTTTTCTTTGTTTGGTTCTTTCCTACCAGTGCCCACACCGAACCGAACTTGTACAAATTTGTAATCATCTCTTCTAATTAATAAAATTTATAGTCTCAGCCCATTATCGAGGAAAAAAAATTTGTCCATTTCTAAATAATTAAATAGTTTCTTTAAATTATTTAATTAACTAATTAATTCTTCTAATTCCAATTCCGATTTCACATTTCTTATAATAATTTAATTAACTTATTTAATTTAATTAATTTCATTAATTCAAATCCAAATTCTAATTCTTCTATTTCTCCTAATTTCAAATACATGTGCATGATTTCAAAAATCAAATTGAAAATCAAAGTCAAGTTCTAAATATATTCAAATGGCTAAATTGAATTTAAAATAAATTTAATATTTGAATTAAAATCTCATGCAAAGATTAAATTGAAAATCCAAGTTAAAGTTAAAGCACATGCTAAATTAATTAATTAAATCAATTCTCTTCAATTCCTATTTCTGTCTTTTAGTTAGCTTTTTCTAAATAAAGCTCTCAATCAGGTTTCAATCAGTTAACTATTTCCTCCTCTTTATTTCCTCCAATTGCTCTTTTTCATCCCTCAATCAACTGTTTCTCAATCAGTTGACTCAATTTATCTATTCAATCTACTCTATTTCACCTCCAATTTAGTAGTTCAACTATCAATCAGCATGTGAGCTCACTTGAGTTCCACCTCTTAATCATTTTGTTCCACCTTTCAATCAATTCTCATCCAATTATCTCTAAAATGAGAATTCAATTCCTCACAATTCTTTTGAATCATGAACTTTGAATCTATGTGTCACTTACAAGTTGCCAACATGATATCTCAGATCCACCATAGCACAAAGAGGAGAAGAGAAATGGAAGTTATATGTAGTCTTCGAATAGGGGGGATGGATTGATTTTAATTATATTCCTATTTCTTGCTTCTATGTTATTTCATTTTCTATTTATTTGAGTTCTAATTAGGACAAGGATTCATGATTTCCCTTTCATTCCTAGTTTACTTTACATTTGATGAATTTATACATGTGACAATTGGTATCAGAGCCTTGTTCCTCAGAGGAAGATCCTGAATCCAAAATCCATGGATATGAGTTTGGAAAAGAAACTTGAGGTGGCACTTGAAGATTATGATATTGAAAGGATGAAAACCTTGAAGTTACAAGATGAATTGAATTCTGCTCACGAATTCATTCTTGTCCTACAGGAGAGACTATCATCTTTTCAGGCTATGAGGAAGGAACTTTTGCAGAATAAGGATGATGATGAGAAAGATGCACTTAAGGAACAATGTTAGAAGATGAGTTAGGAGAACATGGTCATGAGAAATGAAATGCAAGCTATAACTATGAGAATGTCTAAGGAGATTGAAGACTAGAAAAATAAGGAAGAAAATCTTGTTATATCTCTGAAGAACAAATTTGAATAATGTGGTAGATTGGTTCATGAGAATGATATGTTGAGAACTGTTTTAGTACAATCCTAGAGTAATGAAAAAGATCTTGAGAGACAAATTATAATCCTGAGAGATGATGTGACTATTGCAAGTGAGTATAAAGAAAAATTCAAGATTAGTTCAACACAACTAGATGAGTTATTGAAGAGACAAAGGCACAATGGAGATTCCAGTGGACTTGGATTTGACGAAGGACAAAGTTTTGGTACTGCAAATGAAGATCAAAACCATAAGGCACCAACAAGGAAGTTTAATGCTTATAAATTTAATGGTAGATGCTTTGTTTGTAATAAATTTGGTCACATTGCTAGGCAATATAGAAATATAGCAAATCAGAACCCTGATTCTACTCCCGATCAATGTTCTAAATGTAATAAGTATGGTCATAAGACAGAAGATTGTGAAATGAATGTTAAATGTTATGCATGTGGAAAATTTAGACATATGGATAATCAGTGCAGGTCTAGCAATTATACCGATTTTAGCAAAGCAATTGAAAAAAACAATGTTACATGTTATGCATGTAATAAGGTTGGACATATTGCTAAATTTTGTAAAAGTAGAAATCCACTAGCTGGTAATGGAGGATCAAATGAGAAAGGGAAAGAAAATGTTAATGAAATCTGACAAGATCATACCCAGAGATGGGTCAGGAATTTAGAAGAACAATCAACAGATGGTAATGCACTAGTTACTCAACCAACACAGGAGGTTGCTCCTGCATCGACAAGAAACTCAACTGGTAACTGAGGCAGATGCCTTAGGGGTAGGAAAAATTCATGAAGATGTTGCATGTTCCTCGAGAAGAGGTTCTGGAAGATGTTCTAGACATTGGATATACTTATCTAGCATGGAGATGTTTAACCGAGATCTAATATCTTTCACTGGAAGTCATTTATATCAATGAAATATTAGGGTTTCTTGGAGGATAAAAAGTTGAATTCACTTCATTTCTGATCACTTTGCATTTAGAGTGATTCAGAGCAATTCAGAGGAAGTCTAAGGCGAATTAGAGTGAATGATATCATCTTGAGCGATTTCACCAACAATTGGAAGAGGTCTTTAGAGTCTTTCACTGGCAATGATTCACATGTATTTATCTTCAATCATGGAAGCAGGATCATCATTTGTACCTATGTTTGTTGCAAATCCAATTTTTGTTGAGATCAAGGACCATCCCAGGCCGATTTTCAAGCGATATCCGCATGTTTCTACATTGGACAATTCGATTCGAGCTTTTTCCTGTGTCCCGGAAGGAGTCATGTATGTCGAATATGTAAGAGATTACATTTAGTGTCATATTGAGGATTTAGGAATGACTGATATCAAGAGAATATACATGAATGAGTTAATGGGAGATTCTAGAAAGATTAAACCTGAATAATAGCATATTGTTGATTTAGGGTTTATCGGCATTCTATATATTTTGTAATTTAAAGATGAAATTGTTAGGTATGTTTTAAGTAGGGTGCATGGAGAGTTTATTTGGCTGGATAAACCATATAAGATTACAAAGGAGGCCATTAGGGAAATCACTAGTTTACCATAGGTTGGACAATTTCCAGAGAAGAAAGTTTCAAATGATCAGGTTAACAAGATTACCAGTGCAACATCAGACAAACTATTAATGAGAATTAGTACTATCATCGACATAAACATCATATTCGGAAGCATAGTCATTGGTTACAAGGTAACATAATCAAACTGACCGAATTCTTTTTCTAGCTCTTGCATTTATTCATCTCATAAAATGATGAGGGAGAATGATAAGTTGGATCTATGTGGTTGGATGTTGGATGAACTGTTGATAAACCTAGGAAAGATTAAAGCAAAAAGAAAGGAACATTTTTGTATGGTAACCTAATTGTCTGTTTAATGCTATTTTTCATCAATGAGACTCCCAGTTTTTGGAAGATAAAATGGGCATTCGATATCCCGGTAGGGAGGCAATTAAAATAGTCTATTGCTACATTGGGTAGTCAGAGAGATGACAAAGTATGGGGTTACTTTAAAACATTTTAAAAGGATATGAATTCTAGGATGAGGGTTCCTAAGCACATTGTTGAGAAGTACTCAACTAACATATGCTTCATGGTCAAGAAAGATGAATCTTTGATGGTAGCTGTTAGGCCTCAAAAGATTTGGATTGAGGAAATGGGTTATGAAGTTGATGCACAGATTCTTGATGCTTATGCACAAATACTAATTGATGCATCGGTAGATGAAACTATAAAAACATTTAGCACTGCTAATAAGAAGACACAAGAGGTTGAAAATGAGTTCAATCGGAAGAAGAGAGAGAAGCGGGAAGGAAAGGCAAGTAAATTTGTTGAAAATTTTTCATAGGACATCAAACCATTGATTAATGTTGTCCCGGAGAAAGGCAGGAACATAAAAGAACCTCAAATATTCATTGAACCTATTGTAGCTGAATCTGAATATAAAGATGACACACCCTTGGCATTTAAAAGGGTATTAAGGAAGAAAATTGAAGAAACTAAGGTAGAGGCAAAGAAGAAATTGGTTAGGAAATTTACTATCAGGGTACCAGTACAGAAAAGAGCACCTAAAGAAACACCTTCAGCCCCATCCGGTACTAGAAGAAGGAAGAAGAAGGATGACATTGATCTTGCAATTGAATCTGGTAATGTAACTATCATTCCACCAAAGAGTTGTGTAGAGTTAGTGGATGAAATTACTAAAGATGGTATGTTAAAGAATGTATAGTTTTATTAACAACATTTAGATAATGATGAACAAAGAGAAGTAGAGGAAGTAGTTTTGTTATATTTGGATATTTATAAGAAAGCCTTGTTACAAATTGAAGACCAAATACTGGCATAGTTGTATGATATGTTAGATGCTAGAAGACTATCAGTGATGCAAGAGGACAAACATATAAAGATTCAAGAGTTTTTATTTGTTTGTGTTTCTATTGCTCCAGAGGAGATGGATAAGACACTTGAAGTTGCAAATAGGAAAATCTTTAACAACAAGCATAGAATAATCTATCTTATGTTAGGAAGGGTCAATGAGATAATCAAGGAGACCCACAAGGCATGGGTTAAGTTCTTTGAAGAGAACTATTGTTTTTATACTTCACTAGAAACTAAGATAGATACTGCAGACATCCTGGTTGAAGGAAAAGGAAAGGGTATAATGGGTACTTCACCCTCAATTTTTAAAAACAATAAGATAGTGCAAATTGAGCCCACAATAGATACAAATGTACACACAAATGTTAAGATACTGACAAATAAAGAGAGTGTAAAGGTTGATAATGTACATGATACTAATGTTGAGGATAATAGTCCTCTGGGTATAAATGTACAGGATGAGGTTACAGTTCCTAGGGAGGAACCCACAATTACTGAGACTGCACCAAGTGGTGAAGCCACTGGTGCAATTAAGGAATCTATAAAGATTAAAACATCAGAGGAGAAGAAAGGGGAATCCAGTAGGGAACCAGTAGTGAGTTCGTCATTGTTGTCAATTGACGCCTTGCAGGTTGAAGATAAAAGTATAACCGAGATCAGTTCTACTAAACTCATGATGATGGCTACACAGAAAATGATGAAGGAAGGATATATGAATAAAGGTGTTATTTATCAGTCTATCACTATTTTTCATAGACTAGTCCTAGAGTGCAAGTTGGATAGAGAAGGGAGCCCATCCGACAAGCTTAAGATAATCACTCAACACATTTCAAAGGATTTTCAATCCTTGCAACAGATATCAAATCAATAAGCACTGGAGAGGTTCACACGGGCAAAAAGAGCTACATTTGTTCAAGTGATTGAGTTTGAGAGGAAGAAGATTAATGATAATTTTAAATTGACAAATAATGCATAGATGTAGTTTACTACTATCTATAGAGTATATTGTAATACAGGTTTTCTCACAGTTGAGACAGATAAAAAGATTAAGGATATTCAGGAGGAGATTATAGATATAGCCAATTCTTTTGATGAATTGAATTCATTAACTACATCTATAGATGGTCAAATTTTGGTTTTGGAAGCCCAAGTTTTTTCTCTTGAAAGGGAAAAAGATAAAATCATAAGGAGAGCCATAAGTCTTAGAGGATTAGTGAGTTCTCGGTTGGATTCACTTAGTGTACATAAGGAGTGTATAGATCTGGTTGGTAAGCCTACATCAATAGAGCTTAATGAGAAAGAGTCATTTGCCCATATGTTAAATGGACTTGTATCTATTTTTGGCACTTTCAAATCAAGTTGGGATACCTATCTTGAGCTTTTGGAGAAGGCCTATCTAGAAATTTTCAAATATATTCAGCTCCACTAATATATTTTGGGACATATTCATTGTACAATCTTTCATTCTTTGTCCTAATTTTTTATATTCTTTTTGGTATTTTTGATGGTATTGATGTCAAAGGGGGAGTGATGTAGATATGAAAAAGGAAAAAGGGAGTTGTACACATTAGGGGGAGTATAGGTGAAGATATGGAGGTATGGAGTATTTTGTATTGAAGGATATTCAACTCAGGGGGATCAGGCTTAGGATGAAACTGACAGATGGAAACCATGATCATTTTTCACATGAGTGTTGCCATCAATGCCAAAGGGGGATATTGTTGGTAATTGACACTCAATTGGTTGGTTTCAATATGTTGTCATTGATGGCAACATGGCAACTTGTTACAACTTCATATTTTGGGTTAGTTGTGTACTAGCAGGCACTTCATAGACACTTCACTGATACCAACACTGACATCAGCAGGTTGGAAGGAATTATATGGTTACCGGTAATATAGGCCGACATGGTTTAGAATTGGGATATAGATATTGGAGCCGACATCTTTTGGATCCTGCATCAACAATTGTTTTTGATATTCATGTATTTATGTTAACTAGCCAACATGTATATTGATATTGTAATTATCTTTGTAAGCTGACATAAGGCATGATAAATTGTAAAGGGTATATATAGGTCAGTTGGTTAGATCATTTTGATATATCATGTGAATATGTATGAGGAAGGAAATAATGAAAGAGATGTGAAATATATGAGAGAGATTATTTATGTGAGGATATTTTTGTAAGGGGTATTCTAGGAAGGGTTTAGGGTTTCAAACCAAAATAGACAAAGCTTAACCAGAACTGTATTCAGGCATAGAAGATGCTATCTTTATAGTTCAATCATTTCTTTGGATTGTAGTCTAGATTTGTATGTAGTCAGTGAGGCTCTTTTTGTGATTGAGCAATGTGCTCTAGGTTGTAAGCCTTCCTGCAAGTGCATGCCCCTATATTTTGTAATATCTCTTCATATGGCCAATGGATTGATATTGTGGGTCACAAATCCCATTGTGGTTTTTCCTCTTTGAGGTTTTCCACATATAATTGTGTGTGTTATGGTATTCATTTATGTGAATGGCTTATTGGTTGCTTTACTTCTTTTAATTTTGTATGTATCGGTATACCGGTTGGTGTATGCATGGTTTAATAAGGTTAAAATAGGTTATTCTAGTAGAACATAGATTCAACCCCCCTCCCAGTGTTCTTGGATTCCAACACATTTTCCTTATCCTAAGTCCACGAGATGTTTGGATCTATTTCTGACAAGTTATCGATTTCAAAATCTGAGATGGATTTTGGCTTAGAACACCAGAACCACTTGGACCTATTTTGGCTTGGTGAATCTTGTGAATCATTTCCATATCTTATGGAGCTTTAGTTCATTACTTCCAATGTTCCTTGGCATGTGGCCAACCTTCCCTTTGGTCCACACTTCATCCTTTGGTGGAGGCTAACCTGGTGGTTTTACATGTTTCATCTTGTTCATCAGCATTTGATCCATCTTTGGTCAACACGGATCCCTCTTGACCATATAAATCAATGCAATTGAGCCTTATAAATCATTCAGTTACAACATAAAAGATCTATTTTGAGAATAAGAGGTCCGGAGTTGATAGACATTGTATTTCAGCATTTATGTAGTAGGCCTTTGAGCCAAATCTTGTATCCCCCATGTTGTCGATAGATTCTAAGTGGTTTTCATGATATAAATCAATTAGTTCTGCATTGCCTCCATCATCTTGTCTTGTTTCCATTGTGTTTACTCTTGTTGCACGGTCTGGATTGATCTCCTTGAGGTCTCTCCTAACTGTGACTGCACCAAGTGGTATCAGAGCAAGATTTTGTTGCGGAGATTGTGTTGTGTTAAAAGATTTAATTGTATGGTAGAAGATTGAGGATCTGACCTATAGCTACAAAGGACTGGCATGAAGATGGAACAAAGAGGAAATAGAAATGATGAATCTCTGGTATATTCTGATTGGTGGAATTGGTTTGGTTCTATCATTCATTTTATTCAGGTGCATGTCACATTTAGTTGGTTTGGGATTTGGTGATCCGGAAGCTATCATATATTCTAGTAAGCCTTTTGGTTACCGGTAAGGGTTCTACTAGTAGAGCTTTGTTGAAGATGTTTTGATGGATTTGATAAGTGGTGTTGGTGTGGCTTCTAGAAGGTTTTTGGGATGCTCATGGTTATCATTTTTGTGTTACAATTGATTGGTGGTGTTGCATTTGGCTTATGGTGACCTATTTTAGGTCCGGTCTTATTCTGCTAGGTTATGGATCGATTTATGTAATGTGTTGGTGGATGTTCCCGATGCGTTACCAGTTGGATTTATTGATTGGTTAATGTTGTTTCGGTCTTAGGCCTTCTTTGATTATCATTGGTTTGTGGTTTTATGTAATGGATTTATTGTATTATATTTTAGGTGGCTGACCTAATTGTTTAGGTCCCAGGTTGGTATAAATATGATGTAAGATCTCTTTGTGTATTATAGCATGTGGTCGTGGTTATGGGATTATCTATGTGCAAATAAATTTGTTATCATATGCAGACAGTTTTGGTCGATCATAGGTGATAGAATTGGGTTTGGGTAAGAGGTTTAAGACCTCTGACATTGAGCTTAACCAGAACTGTACTCGTGCATAGGAGATGCTATTCTTCTAGTTCATTCTTATTTCCAAATTGTAGTCTGGATATCTTTCGTAGATAGTGAGGCTCCTTTGTGATGAGCAGTGTGTTCTAGGCTATTGGTCTTCCTACATGTGCAAGCCCCTTATTTTAATCACATACTTACTACAGAAGTATCATCTAACTATGGATAGGCTTCCCATCATGGTTTTTCCCTTTTACCAGTTTTTCCACATACAAATCTTGGTGTTATGTGTTGTGGATGCATGGTATTTGGTTTATGATTTATGTTTGTGCTTAATTGATATATCTACAATTCCAGTATTTTGTTTATGCATTCTGGTAAAAGGTTTTGTGTTCTTAAAGTTGCATAATCTATTAACAACTGATTCATCCCCCCCCCTCTCAGTTGTTCACATGTTATCCTAATAATTGGTATCAAAGCTTGGTCCTCTCTACAGAAGCTTAACCACTTGGGGAAGATCCTATAGCAAGTAATCATTCAACTTCAATTGCTTACTGAAAGGACAACCCTAGGCTTGAAGGAACAAATTATAGAGTATGGAAGGTTCAAATGGAGACTCATCTGAGATGTCTTAGGAAGGAGATTTGGGAGATCACTAAGAAAGGATATACCCCTTATGATCTAGCATCTAGCAATCCCCCTTCGACAGACTTGGATAAGAACATTGAAAATGACTGTAGAGCTAGAGAAGCCCTTTTGAGTGCCCTTTCAGATCAGAAAGTAATGGGATTAATAGACAAATCATCTGCAAAGGCTATATGGGATAAGTTGGAGACTCTGAATGAAGCTGACCTTACTGTTAAAATTCCTAAACTTGATGGTTACTAGGTAGGGTATGAGAACTTGATAATGGATCTTTGAGCAATGATGAAATTGTTTCTAAAGTATTGAGAGCTTTTCCATTGGCTTACAAGATGAAGGCTATTGCAATTAATGAGCTAAGAACAATGTCTAACACTTTTGTTAATAGGGATACTTTGGTTGGAAAGTTATGTTCTTTTGAGCTTGAAGAATTCGATCCTCAAGGAGCTGCAAAGATAGATTCTACATTCAAGGCATCTACATCATCAACTGGCAAGAGTGATTGGAAAACATTATATGCGAAAGAACTAGAGAATATGAGGAAACAAGATGAAGAGCTTGAGGAACTTGAAGTCCTATTTTCTAGAAGAGTACCTAAAGGTCCACCAGGAAGTAAGTATGAAGGAAAATCACCTTTCAAATGTTTTGCATGTATAAGATAGGTCATTTTGCATCTAGATGTCTTGAGAGGAATTCAAGATTTGAGGAGAAAGCTAGAAGATCTTTTAAGTCTAACCATGAATATCAGAACAAGCATAAGTACAGGAGGAACAAAGACAAATCATACTACTAAGCTGATGAGGAAGGTGTAACTGATAATTCTGATGAAGAGCTGGCAAAAGATTCATCTAGTGGATCTGGTAGTGGAAAGGAATGGGTATTCTTAGATATCAAGGAAGATGCTTTAGAATCTATCATTCATAATGAATAGAAGGTCCTTGCTACTAAAGTTGAAGACAATGATGAATGTGTAATATATAGTGGATGTTTACATCATATGAGTCGAGATGCAATGAAGTTTCTATCTTTGCAAGAATTTGATGGTTGTTTGGTCATATTTGGAAATGACAAAGCATGCATGATCAGAGGAAGAAGAACTATATCATTGGATGGTAAGCATAACACTGATAATGTTTATTATGTTGAAGGTTTAAGGAATAATATTTTGAGTGTAGGTCAGTTGGTGGATAAGGGATTTCAATTATAGTTCAAGGATGGAAAATGCAAAATCATCAACAGTTCTAGATTGGATATTGCAATCGGTACTCAAACTAGAGATAATGTCTTTCATTTGAACTCTGGTGAGAAGACATGTTTGATTGCACATATTGATGAGAGTTAGCTATGGCATAAGAGGTTGTGTCATGTGAATTTTGATTTCATTGTAAAGATTAGTTCAACTAAGGTGGTTAGAGATATATCTACAATTGTAATGCCTCATAATCCGGTATGTAAGGAATGTCAAATGGGAAAGCAAGTCAAAACTTATTTTAAGAGTATACAAGACAAATATAATGATGTTCTTGATCTTGTTCATACTGATCTATGTGATCCTACTAGAATAAGAATTTTTCAGGGTGATAGACATTTCATGCTAATCATTGATGACTATTGTAGAATGATGTGGGTTACTTTTCTAAGGGAGAAATTTAAAGCCTTTAAAAATTTCAAGAAATTTAAAGCTATGGTTGAGATAGAGACAAGGTTGAAGATCAAATGTTTATGATCTAATCAAGGTGGTGAATTCACATCTGGTGAATTTAACAGTTATTGTGAGAAACATGGGATAAGGAGACAATTATCTACACCCCGGACACCTCAATAGAATGGTGTTGTGGAAATAAAGAACATAACTATCTCGGATGCAGCTAGATCTATGATGATGGAAGCTAATTTGCCTCATGTCTATTGGATAGAAGTCGTGAGCACGTCAGTGTACACATTCACTAAAGTTCATATCAAAGGAGACATCGATAAGATGCCTTATGAGTTATGGTTTGGTCATACACCTATTGTTAAGTACTTCAGAATCTTTGATAGTAAAAGCTATCTCAAAAGAGATGATTCCATTGGAAAGTTTGATCCTAGATATGATGAAGGAATATTTCTTGGTTATTCAACTAAAAGAAAAGCATATAGATGTTATAACAAAAGATTGCAAAGAATTGTGGAGAGTGCTAATGTCAAAGTGGATGAGCAGTACAAAGGTCAAATCAAAACTTATGAGAGAGAACCGAAAGTGTAAATGATCATAACTAAACAAGTAACACCTATACCAGAATAGAATGTTGAACCTGTTACCCCAACAGTGATAGTCCTGAAAGTGACTATGCAAAAATTTAGTGTCTCTAACAATAATTTTAGTTGTTTTGACTCTCTATTGTTCTCTATTTTTTCTCTAAGGGTTTAGGGTTTTTTAGGTTTATATGTTCCCAGATGAAATTTTTTTATAAACCAAATGCTTGTTATGTTTATTACCTTTTTCTTTTTAAAGCTTGAGGGTCTTTACCATCATCAAAAGGGGACCACATTATTTTCCTAGGTGTTACTTCCTACTAACCTTATAAGAAACTTGTCTTTTGTATTATGGTCAGCCCTCCCTTTTTATATTTCTACGGGTTCTCAATTCCCTAACTCTGACTTTGATATTTTGGGTTTTATTTCCTTGATTAAATGCTGAGCAAACAATGATCCCATGAATTTGCATGAGTTTCAAAAGGACATAGATGTTTTGACTTAAGCAGAAAAGATGCTCATGAGATAATGATAAATATTGAGTGGACTATGTAAATGACGCATAATGAGTGAGTAGATTGGACGACTCCCACAAAATCGTGATGAAAGATGTAGGGAATTTAAGGACCGCAACATCGCTAGATGATTCCATGTGTCCCAAGCGGGTCAAACAATTCTGATAGCATGGTAGCTAATGAAACAGAGTTTCCAGGATGATTTGGTGATGTTTCGTCAAGTTTTAAAGGGCCCACTTGTTACGTAGGAAGGTCAATATCAGTATTGACCGATGGTGATCATGCAATTTTTTGTGTTGGACAAATCAATGATAGAAATAGAAGGGGTTTTCAAAAGGAGTGATTTAGATTGTCTCAACCTTTTTCACATAGGAAAGCAAAGGTAGAAGGAATTAGGTATGCCGACATGGAAAACAGAGATAAATTGAGACAAGTGGATGCCGACTGATTTTTAAAATGTCATTTTAAACAGTGTTTTATTAAGTCGATTTGTATTTGCAGGACAAAGGTGGAAACACTTGAGGTGGCAATTTCTGCATGTTTTCATTGCCACCACAAAGAGAAAATCAAGTTTTTTCAGAGACATGAAAGGGATAAGGATGATTTTTGAGCTGGAAGCGAGATGATCAAGGACCTGTCAACAAAATCATAGGATGCATACTATCAGGGATTCTCATAGTTAGACAGAAAATCAAGAAACTATTGCTAATAAAATTTCAAAAGATAATAACTAAGTATCTGAGAAGAGTATTCTGGTGTAGAGAATCTGCAGTCAAGAAACCAGAAACAATATTGTTCACATAAGGTGAACTTGGTCAAAAAAAATAGTGAATTGGTAGTTTAAGTCTAACAATTTCTTGATTTGATGGATATAGTTTCTTGAGTCCATTTGCTGGTAGGATGAGTAGAAAATAATTGAAAAGATGATTTTTCAATGCATAAACATCGCTAAGAGAAGTATTTTCATTATAAATACAACTTTGTGGTGTCTTCAATTGGTAGAAGGAACAAAGAGTTCATTATTTTCTCTCAATATTTTAAGATGATGAAGATAATTTTTGAGCCATATCGTGCCAAGAGTTACACTGAGCTTTGTGATACTAGATGGATTTCCTATGGGAGTGAGTATGCTTATAGTCAATGGAGTCTTGAAAATGGGGAGGATAGTTGATGGAGGCTTGAAAAGAGTTTCTTATCAGAACAAGCCATGGATGACTCATCCTCCGTCACTCATGTGTCATTTATTGGTAGAGGGCTATAAGAGGAGCCTTATAGAGGAAAAGGATTAGAATAGGGTTGAGGTGGATGTAGCAACCATTCATCTCAACATGGGCATGGAAACTGCAACACCTTCCCATCACTTTTTTTCCTCCGAGAGATCCTCTTTCCATTTTCTTTGATACTGGCCATGAAGTTTGAAGCTCCTCCTCTAGTTTAGGGGTGACTTTACTTCTTGTCAGGATCTAATTTCCCTTTTCAAAGGGAAATGCTCTATAGAGGTACACTAGTACATTTGGAGAGGTTTTCTGATGATCTATGGGAGTTCTTTTTCTTTGTCAAATTGATTTGGTTTTTTTTTCAAAAATTGCCCTATGTTTGTCAGAATTCCGACGTGGTAAAATTTCACGTCAAAATTCGAACTAAAAACTGACGAACATTTTTGACTGGTTATGAGATTTTTTTTGCTTTGTCGGATTAATTTTGTTTTTTTATAAAAGTATACCCCATGTTTGTCAGACTTTGGACATCTTGAAATTTTACCTCGGCATTCCAACAAACATGGGTTTTACTTGTTGATCGGCATATATTGGTCCGATGATTTTCACAGCCTCTTGATTTCTTCTTACTCATTGGGATAACATAGGCCAATGACCTCTCTTCCTGCTGATCGGTGCGAGTTATCCCACTAGTCTCATCGGCCATCAGGATAGCTTAAAATGTGTTTAGGGGATGGACATGATTTCCCCAATGTATTTTCCCTTAGTGTAGCTCCTCCTGATACGTTATGTCTCATCAGCATAATCTTTGACCTTATATCATCTTAACCTTTCCTGATACTTTTTACATTTGCTAGTGTCCATCAGGAAAAGTCTTAACGATAGCATCATTTCCTATCAGCAATACAAGATTTCTCCATTGTTGATAGACTTTATCGGTCTATTATATCCCGATCACATGCTTCTAGTTGTGTTACCATCGGGTTGACTCTTGCCGATAGTGCAGATTTCGTATTTCACATTGGAATTCCAATGAACACATGGTATTTAAAAAAAAAATTAATTACGCGCCACCATTATACGTAGGCTAAGGGTGCAAAAATTGGGAGGAAGTGGGCACAATTGTTGCAGATAGATGCTGATGAAGAATTCACCAATGGCAATAGAAAGAGACCTTTTCTCATTCACAATCCTCTCTTGCTCTTTCTCATGAGTCCCTATTGAGAATCAAAAGCGAAACCTCTTCCTTGCAAATTTTCTATGCATGGGAAGCAACCCATTGGAGATGAAAACCCTAAACCCCAGGGAATTCACTCTACTTTTACTCACCAAATTTAAATTGAAGAAAATTGAAGCAGCAAACAATGGTGCCATTGACACAATGGCCATCACCATTATTGTTACTACCTCTTACCTCTTGTGCTTCATTTTGTGTATTGTACAAGAGGTTGGTCCTTTCATACTTGAAATCAAGATTTTCTTGCAAGTTCCTTTGCTTTCCTTGCATTCTCTTGTTCACTTTGTTTAATGGTATTGACTTTGGCAAAATATGGATCCTCAACCTCCTTAACATCTCCATTTTGTGACTACTAGTTATAAAGATAAGTCACTGGACATACCAATCACCCAAGTTATGATTCACTATCTTTTTCTCATCAAAATATTTAGGTCTTGATTCAGTTATAATTTGATCTTGTGTAACAAGAATCCCAAGAAGAAGTTCATAATTGAGTAGGTTTCTCCTCCCCTTGGTTGTTTCTAACATTAAGCCTCAATTCCTTGGGCTACATACCCCTAAAATGTCCACAGAATAAAATTAAATGCATCAATAATGAGTAAAAATTAAAATTAGGGCAATCATTAGGGCACAATTGTTGTAGATAGATGCTTGGAAGCAACTGTACAAGAGGTTGGTCCTTTCATTCTTGTCATCAGGATTTTTTTGCAAGTTCCTTTGCTTTCCTTGCATTCTCTTGTTCACTTTGTTTAATGGTATCCACTTTGGCCAAATATGGATCCTTAACCTCTCCACTCTGTGTCTACCAGTTATAAAGACAAGTCGCTTCATAGCTCCTACAGGGGTGAACAATTCTCTGTGACTGTAAACCCTTCCAGCCCTCAAAATAACCCTTTATATGGAAGCAGCTTTTCTAGGTCCAAGGCCAGCTACAAATTATAAAGCATAAAACATCCATTCATGTAATGCTATTAGGTTTATGTCAACACCAACTTGGTCGATTACTATAACCATTACCTGTTTTACAATTCTCTACGACTATAAACCCTTCCATCCCTCAAAATAGCCCTTTGTATGGAAGCAACTTTTATATGATTATTTAAGACTCTATGCGAAGTTGGTTGTAAAATTTTCCCCACTGAAAGGGTCTCTTCATTTTCTCCAGTTAACAGATAAAATTCCTCATCCTAGGATGGCTCTTTATATCATAGTAGCAAAAATCGTTCGGGGAAAAATCGGCAAACCAAAAGTATAAGATTTTTTGAAAAAATCAGGAAAAATCAGAAAAATATTAAATCTAAACAAAACATAACAAATTGTAGAAAAAGAGATAAAAACTATTTTTTTAAAAAACTTAAGGGCATTTCCATAGCATACAGATATAAAGAGAAATTAAAATAGAGTTTAAACAATGAAGTGTAGAAAATTATTTTTTGTTGTTTATATTCATATTGTCGATTCAATCTTTCTGTCAGCAAGAGTTTCCCGCTTTTTATTGGATGTCTGTTGTTCCACACTTCTAGCATATTCATCAATATCAAGGGCCTTTAACACATGGGGATATTTTTTGACATGTTCAACTGCCATTTCTTGTGTTTCCTCATCCATATCATCTATATCTTGTCTTGCATCTTCACAGTATACATCCTCAATCATTTTTTTGGCTAGTTCATATGACTATGGATGAATTATAGTATCATCCAATGGATCCATAACATGGTTCCTAGAAGCTTCTTGCCTCAAAAATAATCGGCAAAAATTCGGCAAAAAAATAGAAAAAAAATAGATTTAAAAAAAACACAAAAAATTGTATAAAAAGAGATAAAAAGTATTTTAAAAAAAAATTTAAGGGCATTTCCATAGCATAGAGATATAAAGAGCAACTAAAATAGAGTTTAACCCATGAATTGTAGAAAATTAATGATTTTTGCAGCTTTTATATGATTATTTACGACTCTACAGGCAGTTGCTTGTACAATTTTTCCCACTGAAAGGGTCTCTTCATTTTCTCTAGTTAGCAAATAAAATTCCTCATCTTGGGATGACTCTTTATATCATAGTATCAAAAATCGTTTGGGGAAAAATCGACAAACAAAAAGTATAAGATTTTTTGAAAAAATTGGCAAAAAATCAGAGTTGAAAAAAAGATAACAAATTGTAGAAAAAGAGAAAAACTATTTTTTTAAAAAACTTAAGGGAATTTCCATAGCATAGAGATATAAAGAGAAACTAAAATAGAGTTTAACCCATGAATTGTAGAAAATTATTTTTTGTTGTATTCATATTGTCAATTCAATATTTATGTCAGCAAGAGTTTCCCTATTTTAATTGGGTGTTCATTTTTCCACTCTTCTAGAATATTCATCAATATCAAGGGCCTTTAACACATGAGGATATTTTTTGACATGTTCAATTGCCATTCCTTGTGTTCCCTAATCCATATCATCTATATCATGTCTTGCATCTTCACAGTATACATCCTTAGCCATTTTCTTGGCTAGTTCATATGACTCTGGATGAATTCTAGTATCATCCAATGGATCCATAACATGGTTCCCAAAAGGTTCTTTCCCAGAAAAAAATTGGCAAAAAATCTGCAAAATATAAAAAAAAAATCATATTTATAAAAAAACATAAAAAATTGCAGAAAAAGAGACAAACTATTTTTAAAAAAACTTAAGGGCATTTCCATAGCATAGAGATATAAAGAGCAACTAAAATAGAGTTTAACCCATGAATTGTAAAAAATGAATGATTTTTTTAGCTTTTATACGATTATTTAGGACTCTACGAGTAGTTGCTTGTACAATTTTCCCCACTTAAAGGGTCTCTTCATTTTCTGCAATTAGCAAATAAACTTCCTCATCCTAGGATGGCTCTTTATATCATAGTAGAAAAAATCTTTTGGGGAAAAATCGGCAAACCAAAAGTATAAGATTTTTTGAAATAATGGGGAAAAAATCGAAAAAAAATAAGATTTAAAAAAAACATAACAAATTGTAGAAAAAGAGACAAAAACTATTTTTTATAAAAACTTAAGGGCATTTCCATGGCATAGAGATATAAAGAGCAACTAAAATAGAGTTTAACCCATGAATTGTAGAAAATTAATTTTTTGTTGTTTATATTCATATTGCTGATTCAATCTTTATGTCAGCAAGAGTTTCCCACTTTTTATTGGATGTCCATTGTTCCAGACTTCTAGCATATTCATCAATATCAAGGGCCTTTAACACATGGGGATATTTTTTGACATGTTCAACTGCCATTTCTTGTGTTTCCTCATCCATATCATCTATATCTTATCGTACATCTTCACAGTATACATCCTCAACCATTTTCTTGGCTAGTTCATATGACACAAGGTGAAATGAGTCCTAATGAATATTGGTTCTATCATGCAGAATCATTTTGAGTAGGAGGCTTGAAATATGAGTAATTTATCTCATTTTATTTGTTAGTTGCGTATTTTGTTATAGGTTCGTATAAATGTGGGTATTGTATAGAACTTTAAAAGAAAGTAGAATCTAATCAAACACTATATTTCATTTGATGTTATCAAGAATTTTGACTAGTTTTCTTCATAATGTGTATCTTGTATAGTTTATCTTAATATTGTCTTTTTTGTATCTTGTAGCAGTTTTGGAAGAATTATCATAACTTTCATTTGAACTGTTGGATCTTCCTATAAATTGGAGGATAAGTTTGTAACAATGATATCACGAGACTAATGAGAGCGATTGGCTTCAATACAAAGTAAGGGCAGCCTTTTTCATGTTTGTCTTTCTCAAAGTATGGTTGGTGTCGATTAAGTTATTGTCTTCTAAGGGCATTTTGAAGATTGAGAAGAGACTTTTGATGGGTATTAATCCCATTGTTGTCAATTATTCCTGATTTGAATTGAATGTTTTCAAGGTTTATGTGCGTTAGAGTGCAAATGATTCCTGAGATTGTCACTTCAATTAAATAATTACTGAAAACTTTGAATAGCTTGCTTGTAAATGAATGCTTTAAATAAAAGGTTACTTTATTATAAGTATGATTTTTTAATTGAGATTACTTTGAAAAACACCTGATTAAATTATCTTCAAACAATAGTAGACCAGTGCCTACACCCTTGACATAATGTTGCAGTTAGTCTTATTGAATTTAACTTTGTTGTGAGAGCAAATAAGGCAGAATGAAGCTTGACATCCAATCCTTCAAACTGATAATCAAATTGAAACTTAACCCAAACTATAACAACATAGGATAGCACATTGATGTTAGAATATTTAGGTATTTACTTGATTAATTAAACATTATTTGTTTAATTATTTAAGTTCCCTTTATCTCTTTTACACTTAAGCTAACTTTAGGTGCATATAATTAATTATTATGTGCAAACCTAGGTTTTCCCTTTTAGGGTTTCTTGACCTATTAAAGGTTGAGTTCTTTCTTTTCATTGTAAGAATCACATTACATATTTTTGTGAATATTGAGCTCTCTTTTTTTGAGCATATTCTTTGTGTATTTGTTTTTCTATATTTGCTTCCTTGCTTCTCCTTGTAACAAGTTTTTTAGCTTGCAAAGATTATTTGGGCTCCTGCGGTGTTGTATTTTCTCAACTCCAATAATTGAAACAATCTAAATGTATAGATTTATCACAGGGAACTAATCAAACAATAAAAAATATAAATACCCTCAAAGATGAAAAACACTTGATCTTTGTATTAAAATAAACATAAGACAATCAACTAATTACATATAGCACAATGTCTTTTCACCAATTTGGCATTTCAAGAAAATAAACCCCGAGAGTGTTGTATATAATTGCATCTCTAAATCTATCTCTCATGGTTGGTTTATAGGAGCCAAATCACAAATGGATGGGAGTTGGTCACCTTCAAACTCCTTTAAATGTAGCTACTTGTCATGCCCAAACTTTTGGGCCAACACGCAACAACAAAGTTTTTTAAACAACACTAAAATACTAGATGTGATATCTTAATTTGTTTACACTAAGGGTTAACTCATGAGTTAATAAGAATGGATTCCTAGAGAGAGTGATATTTTATTTAGCTTAACATTTTCAATATTACCTTTCCAAAACTGAATTATTTAACCCTAAGAAGTCCTCACAAGTTTATTAATTACTTAATTAATTTGCCCAAGTAAATCTTCAATTTTTAATTAAGAGATAATAATAATCCCTAATAGTATTAAATACTTTCGATACTAAATAAATTAATGTTAATACAATTCCATTGTATTACTAATAATTAATTGAGCCAATGCAAATAATGTTTTTAAATTCATCTATTAAAATTAACTAAAATAATATTAAACAATAATGGAAGGTTATTTGATATATTAATACAAATTCAATGTATTAATATTAATTAATTGAGCGAATGAAAATAAAGTGTTAAGCATCATTATAATAATTAAATCATTAATAAAAGATTCCACTTGGGTTAAATAAATCCGTAGGATTAAAAGTCCATTAACTTATTTTAAAAATACATTAACCCACTACAATACCCCGTTACAAACAATTTAGTCATTTACATTACCAACAATGAAAATACCCCCCATTTAGAAAGTAAAGCACCCTCTTAGAAAATAACATACCCAACTAAAATGTTACCATAAAATTTCCTTATATTTAAATAACTTTAATTAAGTTGTTATGAATTCCTCCTTTGAGGAGTATATCAATGTCTCTTTATATTTTAAACCTCTTAAAATAAAAGTGAACACATTAATTTCATTATAAATTTTCTTTTGAAGTTTTCCCCCCCAAACCTTTATTTTAAATATACAACCCTCTCAATATATATATATATATATTCTATCTATTCCTATTTTTCTTTCATTTAAATTTCATATAAATCTTATCTAACCCAAACTAGGGTTTACCCCCTTTTTTGGCTTTAGGCGGGCGGTTCCAGGATTCAAATTCGAGTTGGAATTCTGGATCGGCATTGGGACAACATGTGGCAGATGATTCAGGGATTCCTGCGGAAGGTGAAGGTTCAGATGGTAAGGACCTTGATGATCCCGTGAACTTGGGGGACCCAAGGGGAGGATCAACACCATGTGAAGAGCAGTTAGCACTAGAGAGCGGGAAAGGGCAGGTTCAAACTTTAAAAAATAGAAGACGACAACTCGAAAGGAGCCCAAGGACAGCAAATGACTTGTGTTTTAGAGAACACGGTGGAAGGTAAAGATCATCGGGAAAAGGTTCTTTTGTCAACAGACCCTAAAGGGGGACCCAATGGATAGACACGTAAGTGGTCCTCGTTGTTTGGGGTCAAGCCCAAAGGTAAGTCCTCATCACCTCCTATTAAAAACTCCTTGAATGTGTCTCAGGGCAAGTTTGCTATCATTGTTCCTGACCAAATCATTGATCAAAATATCGCTAGAATGGAAAACACTTTGATTGGTTATTTCTTTGGATCTAGACCTAACATAGAGATAGTTCATGGATTTGTAAAAAGAAAGTGGAACCTGAAAGGTCAGGTAGATGTGGTAGCAATGAACAAAGGATGTCTATCCTTTTCCTTTTCTTGTGATGAGGATAGAAGAAACATTCTATGTAGTGGGTCTTGGGCAATAGGAAAATACAACATGTACATCCAGAAGTGGTACCCTAATGTAGTGAAAGGAAAGAATTTTTTGGCCCAAGTCCTGGTGTGGGTCAAACTCCCTGGACTTCCAATGGAATTCTGGAAGGAAGAAGTTTTTGTACGAATTGCCAATACCTTTGGGGAGCTAATCGCCATTGATCAGATCACAGATTCTAGAAGAAGACTGATCTATGCAAGGATCTATGTTGGAGTAGGACCTGCCACGAACTTGCCAGTGGAAATAGAGATAGAATCAAAACTGGGGAAGTGGAAGCAGAACATTGTTTATGAAACAATCCCCTTTGCTTGTTATCATTGTAAAAAAGTCACACACTGGGCTAAAAAATGTCCATCTAAAGAGGATAAATCCCATACGCAAACTAAGGTTTGCAAAAAAGTGGACAAGCCACTAAAAGTTTGGGATTCCAATGACCCTAATCAGGAGAAGTAGTCTTAGATAGCAAGGGTGGAGGAAGAAATCACTAGTGAAGTGGGTAATGAACCAAAGACTTAGATGTTGGAATAGGGTGTTGAACACAAAGAAAAAGACAACACTCAGCAAGAGGATTAGAAAGAGGACAAGACAAAGGTAGAGAAAACAAACAAAAATCCCACAGATAATAAAGAGGAAGGAGATAACTTCAACCTTGTTTCAAAATCTCAAGATCAAGATAAATAAATAGATTGGTTCCAAGAAGCCCAACCTGATACCATTTTGGGCCAAGGGCTATTGGAAATCTCATTAACCACCCCAGTAAAGGGAAAGCTGGCTAAGTTGGAGGAATAAGATCCAATATGGGGAGATGAAGAGGACATAAAAAGGGCACTGGGGAAGAATGAATCAAAGTAGGGGGACGAAGAAGTCACAGAGGATAAAAGAAAGAACAAGCAAAAGAAAAAGAGTAACAATAACCCAGTAAATAGTACACTGACTAGAAACACCAGAAGCAGGCTTGGTGATGTGGGAGCACAACACAAATCTCCAGGAAGACACTCAAATGCCAAAAAAAGAACATTCGAAACAAGCAGGAATTTAGTAGATGGTACCCAAAGAACCATCTTTGAGGCAGGTATTTCTAAAAATCCATAAAAATCATCTCCTGGAATATTAGGGGACTTAATAGTTCCCATAAACATAATTTAGTTAGAAATATGATTAGAGACAAAAACCCTGACATTTTTTTGATTCAAGAAACTAAGATGGTGAAAGATAAAGTTGAAAGTTTGAATTGTTTCAAAAATGGAGGAGTTAGCAGAGGTAGTTCAGAAGGTGCCTCGGGAGGAATTGTTACATTTTGGAACAAAAACAATATAAAAGGAGAGGTGTTAATTTAGGACAACAACCTGCCTTGTATTAGATTTAAGCACATTAAGAATTGCACTATGTGGGTCCTAACAAATGTTTATGCTCCTAACACTAGGACTGGCCGTAGTGAGATGTGGAGATATCTCACTGGGCTGAGAAGAAGATTTGTTGAGGATAGCTGGATAATTATGGGAGATTTCAACACTCCCTTGAAGGAAAATGAGAAAAAGGGAGGGAGTCATGCTAATTTGGATAGTAGATTGGACCTAATGGACTTTATAAACAATAATGCCATTCATGATTTGGAGTTGCAAGGAGTCAAATACACCTGGACTAATCAAAGAAGTGGTGAGAATTTGATTCAGGTCATACTGGATAGAGCTCTACTTTCCTTAGACTGGTTTAATCTTCATGATTGTTCTTTATCTTCTCACATAAGGGCAGGATCAGATCATTACCCTATAGCCCTAATGGCTGAAGTAAAAAATAGAAGGAGACATTTCCCTTACACATTTGAAAAAATGTGGACTAGACACCCGGATCTGGAAAGTAAGATTAAGGACTACTGGCAGGTCAGTATTGAAGGTAATGCCATGTATAAAGTGGTCAAAAAGTTGAAGAATGTTAAAGATAATGTCAAGAAGTGGAATAAGGACTGCTTTGGGAACATCTTTACCTCAAAAGCATCGACCCTCTTAGAACTCAAGGAGATCCAGGATGAGATACAACACAATGGTTATACCTATATGTCTAGAAATACTGAACATGCCATTCTGATGAGATATCATGTAATAATAGCTAAAGAGGAAACCTGCTGGAAACAAAGATCGAGAAATGTCTGGTTAAAGGAGGGGGATAGGAACACTAAATACTTCCATATGTCCACACTTAGACATAGGCTATAAATAGAATTGTATAATTTAAAGTGAATGGCAGATGTTTTGAAGATGATGATTCCATGAGCAAGACTGCAATGGATTTTTTGTCTAATCTACTTGCTAAGGATCAAAATCTGAATAAATAGGCCCAAAGGGAACTTCTTGACAGTATACCTACCATTCTGGGGGAAGATGACAATGACCGTTTAACTACCATCCCCTCCCATGATGAAATTCTGATAGTTGTTAAGTCCTTTGAGGGTTGCAAAGCCCTAGGTCTGGATGGCTTTCCCATGTTCTTCTTCCAAATGTACTGGCATATTATTGGAGATGATGTTACAAGAGTTGTGAAAGAGTTTTTTGGTGCTAGAAAACTTTTGAAAGAAGTTAATGGTACCTTTATAGCTCTTATACCCAAAAAGATGGGGGCTGATTCAATGGATCTTTTCAGACCTATAAGCTTATGCAACTCTCTCTACAAGATTATCTCTAAGGCCCTTACCTCTAAAATTCTCAACTTGCTTACTTCCATTATTTCACCTCAGCAAAGTGGTTTTGTCTTGGGAAGGCAAATTTTGGACTCTATCATCTCTGTTCATGAAAACATCCATTCTCTAGCCTTTTCTAAAAATGAAGGTTTTCTTCTAAAGCTTGACCTTTCTAAAGCCTATGATAGAGTGGATTGGGATTTTATGATGGATGTTATTTCAGCTTTTGGTTTTAATCTTAGGAGTGTTGGACTTATCAGACAACTTGTTTCTTCGGCCACTTTCTCTGTGCTAATGAATGGCTCCCCCTCTCCTTTCTTTAAAGCCTCAAGAGGTCTCAGGCAAGGGGACCCCCTATCTCCAGTGAACTTTATCATCATGGCAGAATGTTTGGGGAGATGTATTGGAAAGTTGGTTGAGAAAAGGGAGTTTTGTGGTTTGAAACCTTCTTCAGCAGATCAAATATGCTCTCATCAGCAGTTTGTTGATGATTCTATAATAATGGGAAAATCCACTGTGAAGGATGCTAGAAGACTAAAAAAAGCTTTGGATATCTATGGAGAGGCTACTGGTTAGCTTATAAACTAGTCTAAAAGATTTGTTTATTTTATCAACACCTCAAAGAGAAGGAGGATTAAAATTAGTAACATTTTGGGTGGCCAAATTGGTAGCTTGCCTACCTCCTATTTGGGGCTCCCTTTAGGTCAAGATCCTCCAGATACCTTTTGGGGAGCCTTGGTGGATAAATTCCATAAAAAGTTGTTTGGATGGAAGGGAGCTCTACTTAGTCAATCTGGTAAGGTTCAAATGCTAAAAACCACTCTCCAAAGTATCCCTCTCTATGCCATCAGTTTGTTCAAGATTCCTACTAAATATGTTGAGGCCATTGAAAAAATACGGAGATCCTTTTTATGGACAGGGGTTGAGGAGAAGAAGAGAATGAACTTAATTGCTTGGAAGAAGGTCTGTAAGCCTAGGAATAAAGGTGGTCTGGGCCTTAGAAGAATAAGAGACATAAATGAATACCTAATGGCTAAGAAGATTTGGAGAGGATATAGAAATCAAGGAGAGTAGAAAAAAATATGGGACAACAAATATAAAAGCCAATGTCCAAATCTTCAAAGTTTCCTCAAAGCGGAGATAATCCCAATTGGATCCAATATTTGGAAAAATATCTCTAGGACTAGAGACTTAATTATCAAAGGTACAAAATAGAAGTTGGGGAAAGGGAATCTTATTCAGTTTTGGGAGGATCCTTGGCTTATGGAGACCCCTTTAAATGAAAACCCTGAGTGGAACAGATATCAGAACCAATGCAAGGAAAGATTTGGAACCAAGGTGGAGGATTATTGGAAAGATGGACAGTGGAAAGACTTATCTCAAGTGGATCAGTCTTTGGGCAGTTTGAACAAAGTCATGAACTCAATGGTGAAGATTGAAGAAGAAGACCAGTTAATTTGGAAACTCACTGCTAGTGGTACTTTTACTATGGCTTCTCTTTATCATCAACAGTACAACAACATGGAAAGTCCTTACTAGGCTAAAGCATGGATGAAAGGCCTTACCCCCAAGATCAACATTTTCTTTTGGATAGCCCTCTAAGACAAAATTCTAACAACAGAGAATATAAGAAAAAGAGGTATCAGTATACCAAGTTTCTATACACTCTATAAGCAAAATGAGGAGACAATAAATCATATGCTCTTTCATTGCCCCTTCTCAGGTAATGTTTGGGGAAGTTGTTTGGATCAATTCAATATCATTTGGAGCTTCCCCAACTTGATTCGGGAGATTTTCAAGTCATGGCATCATCCTTCAAAAAATAGAACTACTACCTTGCTATGGAGAATTGCTTTACCACACATGTGCTGGGGTATATGGAAAGAGAGAAATGATAGGATTTTTAGAGAAAAGTACACTAAGGCTAACATTGTGTTTGAAAATATAAGAAGAGGAATAGTGGAAAATATGAATATTATAGGTGGTATTGATAATCCTTATACTAAGGAGGATCAATTTGTCTATAAAAAATGGAGATTAAAAGCTCAAGAGAGTATTTAGAGTAACCCTAGAGAGGGAGTGATATGGACCAGCCCACCTAGGGGATGGATGAAAATCAATTTTGATGGGGCCTCTAAGGGAAACCCAGGGGTTGCAGGATGTGGAGTGGTCCTAAGGAATCAATGGGGAATATGTAAAATCATAAAATGTATTCCTATAGGAAAATAGACCAACCATGTTGTCGAAGCCATGGCAGCTTATCATGGGATCATCCTTGCCATAGAAGCCAAATGCACTAAAGTTTGGTGTGAAGGAGACTCCTTAAACATTATCAATTGTTTAAATATGAAATTCCCATAATCATGGTCGATTAGTAATGCTATTAAAGCAACAAGGAAAATCAGCAAAGAGTTTGAAATGTGTGTCTTTACATATGTTTATAGGGAGGCCAACCCATGTGCTGATTGGGCAGCCAACCTGGCTTGCCAATCGGAAAACATCATCACTAATTATGGTGAAAAGGAGATTGCAAGTGAAATGAAATCCTTACTCAATCAGGACTGAAGCTACACAAGGCAACGTGGTACTTTCAATCATTATTTCTAATGACCTTTTTGCCTTTTTCTATGTAGGGCTTGTTTGAAGATAATGAGCTATTAAATAAGTGTCATATCATCATTATTTGGCATGGATTATGGGTGCTCTTATAGAATAACCACAGAAACTAGAGGAAAAGTTATCAAAATGAGAGAAGGAATTACAAGGAAGGTGCTGGAAAAATGGGAGGAAACAAGAAGAGATTTGAACCTACTTCATGCACTGAATGGAGAAAGAATGAAGAAGTATGGAGTATCCTTCAGTAGGGGGGCTCAATGTTTTCATGGAATGACTGAATGGGAAGGACCCCACAATTACCAGCTACTTCATTAAGAACTGGAAAAATGGAAAAGTTCTGATTGGATCACATATGATGAATGTAGACAAAGATGTTATCACTGAGGCCATGGGGATGACTACCGAGGGTATGAAATTTTACAGGGATAGAGGGATATCAGATAAGGTTGTAGACAAGTTTCCTGTTATGGATGGTGAGAGAAGAAAGATGATCAAAATTGATAACTCCTACCACTCCCCGAAGAGAATTTGCAGGCCATGGAGGTTTGTCTTATTTGCCTCTATTGAATATATTACCTTAGACGGTAGGTTTACCAGGGCTTATGGGCATCATTTCGTCCTTCTTAACCATTTCCATCATGGTGAAAGGGTTAGCCTTCCCTATTACCTGGCCTGTTCAATGGATCATACTATAAAGGAGATCCAGAAGGATCCTAAAGGCGATCATGCCCTCCACTAGGGGCTCATGGTCCTGGTTTACAAAATGCTAAAGGGGAAGTGCATTGAAAAGCCTATTAAAGGAAAAAATGCCAGAGATGAGACTATGAAAAGTAAGGATAGTGGTTTCAACTTTGATTCTAAGACCGAGGGAGAGTCAAAAGAAACTAGCAAAAAAGGGAGGGTTAGGGCTAAGAAGAGGAGGATTATTGTGGAATCTAAAATGTCAGACTTTGAAACTGACTCCCTTGAGGAAAAACCTGTTATAAAGAGGAAAGCGAAAGCCTCTGGAAAGAAGGCTCAGAAAAAGAACACTAAAAAGGATAGCAATTCTGATCTCAATTATGTTCTAGTTGAGTCTGAGGAGGAGGATGATGATAATAAGAGGATTGATAGTCGGGACAAAGAAGGGGAGGGTAACCCGGTTAAGGATAATTTGGAAACCGTGGAGACTGTGAATAGCCTTGGACTACATAACGAGGAAAAAGGGGGTCAAAGTGATAGTGGTGACAAAGATACCATGAAGGCCTTCTGTGAAACCATCACTACTCTAGTGAAGGATATTAATAGCTTGAAAATAGATACACAGGCCATAGCAAAAATTACAGTTGGTGACAAACCCTTGGCGGAGCATGTTAAAGAGTTAGTGACCGTTCTACATAATGCACAAGCTATTGAATGTATGGTTGGAAAAATCTTAGCCACGGAGAAAAAGGTCAATGAGATGGGAGATAGAAAGGAAATGGACAACAAACTAAAAGATTTTGGCAGTAGAATTGACAAGCTGGAGCACAATGTCAAGCAGATTGCTGATCAAAATTTCCAAATTCTTAAATCTTCGGTGGACAACATGAACATCTTCATCAATAGGTACAAGAACAATGTAGAGAAGGAAGGTGATAAAGAGTAGGTGAACAAGAAGGGTCATGAAAGGAGGACTAGAGCCAACACAAAGAATAAGGTCGACATCAAAGGTCGTGAGCTGGAGGATATGAAGACCTCGACAAACAACATGAAACAAATGGTTGTTCACGCTGAGGAGATCTTGAATAGTATTTAGTTCTAGTTGTTGTCCTTGGTTCTATCCCTTTGCTATCTTTTTCTTTCCTATTGTTGTCTAATTCTGAGTTTTATGTAATTAGGTTATGATGTTTTTAGCTGGGCCCATCCGGTGGGTTAATTTTGGCTTTTTGAAGTGATCAGACACTGTTTTATGCTTTTTTGTTCTCCTAGCTTGTGAAAGGTTCAGGTACCTTTCAAATACCTATTTTTACTTAATCAAAACACTCATCTAACATTCTTTCTTTTTGTTTGATTTACTAACCCTAACCCAAAAATTGGGTTAGGTATTGTTTTTCATTTCCTTCTTGGTTATTTTGCAGGTCACATTGGGATGGGTGATAATGGCCATGGATGACGAGGTAGAGAGGGGTGGAGTGGTGGCCATAGGTGACAGAGAGATGGAAGGGGAGGTGGTGACCAAGCCCCCCTTCGCAGTGGTGCCAAGCACGGTGATGGTGCCATAGTGTGTGGTGTCTGTCACAGTCAGTGGTGGCACCACATACTATTGTGTCCACCATCGGTTGTGGCATCTATCACATTTGGTGGTGGCATCACCGTAGCTGGCCGCCATGACCAACTGCACCAACAAGGGGGGTGGAGGGGGTGTTGTCTGATAACCCTCCAATATATGTTTTATTTTATTTTATGTTTAGTTTTTTATATTGAGAAGAAAAATATATAAACATATATATATACATATATATGTATATATATATACATATATATATATATATACATATATGTATATATATATATATATGTATCTGTATATACATACATGTATGTGTATATACATACATGTATGTATATGTATATACATACATGTATGTATATGTATATACATACATGTATGTATATGTATATACATACATGTATGTATATACATATACATACATGTATGTATATACATATATATATATATATATATATAAGAATGCATATTAATAATGCAAGTATATTCATGCTCAAATATAAACTTATTATACTATTTATTTTTAACATGATTTCTTATTTTTAAATAGAAGCATTTGCATTTCTTTATATTCATATATATATAGGTTTCTAATACTATACACCTACTGTGTACACAAAAAAAATTCAGATTTGTATGTTACAAAAATGTTATATAAATTTACATGTAAAGCATATATTGTTGGTCTCAATTTTTGACTACTTTGTTTTCTCTTCAAAATCTTTTGCCTCTGTTTACAAAAGAAGAGAACAACAAGAATAGGAAACAAGACAACAATTAACAAGGTTTACAAGGAAACCTCCTACACTTCAAGCTTGACAAAGCTTAGGTGGGTATACCTACTTGTGACTATTTTCTCACAACTTAGTAGATGATTTATTGAAAACCAGTGTGAATTTCTGCAAACTTTTTCATTTTAGTGCAACCAAACATAAATGAAAGATTTGTTTTGATTGTAAAGGATCACAAAGAATGTCATGAATACTAGCAACTTAAACCAGTGCCTTTTCTGGGCCTCAGAGTCATCAAAATCAAGTTAAAATTTGACAATAGAATTCATATACATATCACCACTTTGATCTACTAAATCCGTATATGCCAGATGTATACAAACTTTTAACCTGTGCTTGACCTAGTCATCCATTTCATGTGAATGTACGGATTATCAATGAAGATGAATTAACTATATTTAATTCTCCTCCTTGAGGAAAAGACCTAAAAAATTCCCATCATTTGCCTTACAAATCATCTATTTAAACAATCCTTTATTATCTAATCAAAAATGAAAACCAACATACAAACATAAAGACAACAAAGATTTAGGCTCAAAATTTTTTCTGATTGTATATTACTATTCTCTCATCAAACTTTTACATAGACACAAGAATGACTCAAAATGCCAAAACAAAGCCTGCATATATTTCACCAAAGCTTCGATACAAAATTTTTGTGATCTCTTTCTAGGTAGTCCTAGTATCCATTTATAAAAATTTGGATGCAACAAGCTTCGGACTTCCCTAGAAGAATATTCTTATCCTAACCAAAATTCCCTCCAAAAGTTACATCGATTCCAAAACTGTGATTGAGGTGAGAGCATGACTGATTTTGGAATGTACTCTTCAATGACTAATTAGTTGTCCATCTGGAAAATAGCCAACTAACCTCTCTATAATTATAAATCAAACGCTAGATGCTTTCAATCCTCCGAAGTTCCAATTACCCAAAAATTTGTTGCAAAAAACCAACTGCTTTAGAATGCCTATGAACTACCACATGCTAGAGCATCGGTCGGATCTTCTTTCTCTCTTGTCTCTTTCAAAACATAATTTCTCTCCCATAAATTGAATTGCTCATCACTTGGCCAAGGAAAATTAATAATTTTAACCTTCTATTTATTTAAACCTTTCCATGTCACCCTTAGTTGTTTAACCTCCTTCTCCAAAAAGCCAAAATGTGATTTTACCTTTTCAATTTCTTCAATAGTTTGAATAAACAAATAAGTATCATCCATGTTTATAATATTATTTTTTCTTTAAGACAGCCTATGACCTAGCTCCTCAATCCACACTTCCTTGTCTTTAAATTTATTTGCACTTAAGCAGCCTCATGGATACAATTCAAACTTTTCATTTGCATATTCCTTTCGGAATAGATTTGCCCTTCTTTCAATGTTTACTCTTTCTATTGCAAACCTGAACAAATCCTTTACTAATTCATAAGTAGATTTGATTATATCATCAACATCTGCTTCTTCCTAGGATAATGAATATATGGACTCTAAGTCCACCTCTTTGGCAATCCATTTGTCCAAAACTAGCTCCAAAGTAGCCTTATCCTCCTTTAAAGAAACCAAAAGAGTCATTATTCTTTACATATTTATATAAACAATCGTTTCTCCAATAGTATCAACAAATATCACAATGGTTTCTCTGACCTTATCTTCATATTTATTTTCAAAAATTCACTGAGCGTGCTTCAATTTGTCAATCTCATATTGAACACTTTCTGTTGACTGGAAGCCAGGAGTAATGGGGGAAGGAGGAAATTCAATAATAGGACTGGAAGGAGGGGGGGCCTAATAGGAGAATAAGCAATCATTAGTTGAGAAGACTCACCCTTTTGTTGTTGTCCCTCCAATTTACCTTTCAGCACTGCAATGGCATTGTCTATAGAATCTATTTAAAGCTTTGCTTCATTATAGGCCTTGAGGACTACTTCTAGTTTTACTTGAAGATCATCTTTCTCTTTTGCCACCTTCTCAGCCACTACCATTCCAAATTTAGCAGACTTTAAAGTCATGCTAGCAGCCTCAATTACCCCTATATCTCTGACTCTCTTTACTATCACGGCCCCTGACTAGTCAAATCCTAGGGATTCTCCCCTTCTTCTATTCTCTTCTCTTTTAAGTGACCACATTACAAGAGTTGCATGGTCATTACTATAAGTTATTCCCTCCAAGGGTTTTGTTTCTTTTCTCACTGCATCAAAAATTACAACATCTACTATATCCCATTCTAGGAGAATTAACACTTCAACATCTTCAATCAATTTCCTTCTCTCCTCTAGGGTAATCACCTCAAATTCCTTTAGAATTTCTTGCTTTATTTCTGCCTCAACAATAGATGGATCTTTATTTGATTGTTCAATTTTTCTTTGTTCACATCTTTCCTTGAACTGACCCATGTGCTTTCTCCAAACAACTTGTAAAAAGGTTCCTAACTTCAGAAAATTGTCATTGGCCAAAAATTCATTACTGTCCCATTTTATAAAAGGACCCAATTCCCTTCTAGAAAACTCCTCAGTAGTCAAATCTATCTTAGCACCTGCTGGCTCTTCTAGCATTCCTTCCTGCAAGTCTCCATAAGTAAAAGAAATTTCCCCAGGCTTCCTAATTGCATTAGTTGCTCAGCAACGACTTGCTCATCACCTATATAATGGGGATTGGGAAGGTGAATACATGGCTTCACTTGGTTGTGCCTCTTCCTCTAATATTTTCCTCTTTGGGGAGGTTTGGGAATTAAGAGCATTCTCCATTGGCCTTTTACCCTTTGATGTGGAAGGTTCATCCTTCTTAGGCATCACCACATTATAGCCTGATTTCTTGTACAATACATACTCTCCAGGGGGAATGATCTTAGCAAAAATGGGTTTGGTCAAGATGAGCTTGGCCTTTTTAGGATCTGCCTTTATCACTTCATCTTTCATTGCATTCAAAATTTGCATGGAATCCTCAAAATAATCTATCAAAATTTTTATCTTTTCCCCAAATGGGTGGAAACTCTTCAATGGATCATAGGTTTTATCAAAATACTGGACAAAGTCAAGAGTTTTCTTAAATACTAACCATTTTTCTTTTCTCGCCTCTCGCTCTGCTAGATTAAAGTCATTTCTTATTAAGTCCTTAGGGAAGTGGAATTGATGAAGTTTGGCCCCACACCTGACCTTCTTTCTAAACATACCATTGAAGAAATCTTGAGGATCAACAAACCTTGCAACTATTGCTGGCAATCTGTATGGCTTGAAGAATTTCTCAAAATTTAGCCAACCCTCTTTAGTAATAACAAATTGATGTGCCATAGTAATGGTTGGAAAAAAATTTCCTCTGCCCTTATTTGTCAATTTTGCTTCCTACAGACCCCCAATTTGCCTTATGATCTCAGTAATGCCTATTTTCAAGGGGACCTGAAAGGGGAGAAAATAAGGAGTTCCTCTGAAGCCATATACTCAAAAAATAATACAAACAGGATATAGAAATATGTCACCCCAATTATGCACAATCTTAATCTCTTCTGCAAACTCCTTGGGTCTAATAAATTCAAGGAGAACCTTTGGGATCTTGGGGTTCTCATGACATAAAAGAATCCTTAGCTTAGACACAAAACATCTATCAAATTTTAATTAACTAGCATCTTCTCTATCCCAAGACAAATCTGCACTCCATAATTGGACTGGCATGTCTTCACCATCTTTTTCTCTCAACAGGTCCATACCCTTTGCAAAATATTCTACACCCTTGAATAAAAACATGTGCATCAACATAGAATACCAGCTAAAAGGTCTATTCACTTTATCATTATTGATCCCAATCAAACCCTCATGGATGACATTTGCAAGATAGGGTGCAAACTCATAAGCTACTACTATGGATGGATTAAGAATTTGTGCCATCATGAGCATGTAGTGAGTAGGCATAGCATTTTCTACATCTTCTCCAAAAATATGACACAAAGACCAATATACTCCTTCAGCCCTCAAAGTGAAGAAATTCATAGGGAAAGGTTCAATTGTACTATGCCCTACCAATGTTAGCCCTCCTATCTTTGCAAAGAATTCCCTCATGGGTCCAGTTGTAAGATGGTCCTTTGGAGCATCATAAACCTTCTTTAGCATTTCAAAATCAATAGGCTCTAAAAAACTTTAGGATTCATTTAGTAGGAATACCTTTCTAACCTCTTCAACTGTAATTTCAATCAGAGGGCCTCCACTTATATTCCTCACAATCCTGGTGATAGGGTCATAGTTCTTCGCAATTTGGGTCAGCAAGTCAATATCTATAAAGACTCCAAAGACCACCAATTTCCCTACACCTAATTCCCATAAGTTGTTTGTACGAGCAAGTGCATTTCATTGACTAAACCCTACACTAAACAGACCTAGACTAGACATGCCTATTTGGGGATCTCTTAGCCAACATCCTTTTTCATACAAACCATCACCAATCTATAGGCGAGAAGACTTGGGCACAAGCTCCTTTATTTTGGCATAACTATTTGTGGACTGAACCAATTATTCCAAAATATCATCATAGATAGCCCTTTCCTGATAGTCTACTTTTCCTTTAAATTCCCGTTGTGGTGCCATTTTAAGAATATAAGATTTATCTTTCTTCAACTTTTACTTAACAACCGTTCAAAATTTTAGAACCAAACAATATCAACACAAGAAGAAATTGCAAATCACAGTCACAGAATAACTTACTTGTCACCTGAGAACTCATAGAAGCTACACATTGTCTTTGCTAACCTTCGTGAATGCCTTTTACAATTAAAATCTCAAAACAAGGTTTTATGAAGCTACCTTAGTGGAAAATTAGCATTAATTCTCATCAATGAAGCCACATGCTCTACAATTAATTCATGTGAATTTCAAAATTTCCGCTCACACGGACCAAAAGGGTTTCTTCAGTATTCTTTTCCCTTTAGTTGCTGAACTACAAAGAGTAAAAATCTAGCAACTTTCCCCCATGCTCTAGTGACAACCATTAGATCATGCAGATTTAGCACACTCACTAACCACTTAAGCCTTCAAAAAGGGCCCACCATTTAGTCATCTTCCTTCCCTTTTGTCACTGAGTCGTGATGGGTAAAAGGACCTGCATCTTCCCATCATGGTATCATGACCACCATTGATTTTCCTTGGACTTGACCATAGTTTAAAACACCTTAGCCACTCACACTGGCTAGGTCTACCCATTAGTCACTAATCCATAAAGAGTAAAGGACTTGCAACTCTTCATCACAGTTTAGCGACAACAGTCAGATCAAATCCTTGCCGCTCGATCTTTAAGATCCCTTCATCACTTAATTGCCACCGCTTAACTACCACCATTGGATCTCTTACCAGCCCCACCACTAGTGGCTTGTCACTGAGTTGCGATGGGTATTCAACATGAGAGTTCCCATCATGGTGTCATGACAACCATAGGATCAAAAAAGACTTACCCAACCTTTAAGAACCTGATGCATGTATTAAAGGTATTACTTAGGACTTAGGGAAAAATTAAAGCTCTCCAACCTTAGAAATAAAACCTACCTAGGCCTAAGACTTAAATGGCCCCTTTTTAACGACACAATGACCCTTCCGATATAAGAGACATAAAGTCTTTTTATTTAAATTAAAATTATTAAACCCAAAACCCTTAGAAGCTATTGATTTGCAAACTTAGAACATTTGAAAGAATTATGGAAAAATTTAGGGATATCAGGAATATTTGAACACCATCCAAAATACTGATAATTGTGGCTCTGACTAGGGATGGTTGGACATGAGATCAATGCAAGAACTTAGAAAAACTCTGGGACATAGAACAAAACAAAACCCTAGCCAAAGCAAACCTAATATATACAAATTTTACAGCTACTGTGCGTGGACAAAAAGAGTTATGAGAAGTAATGTTTCAGGAATTGTCCATGCACTGGGAATTCTTGTAGCTCACCGTTCATTCTTTGCAAGAAGTACGAATATTTTCCACTAACATCAAATATAATCAAAGGGCCTATCTACAATGATTCAAACTTCTTGTGCTTTCCCTTATCTTGTTCTCTAGCATTCCACTGAAGAACCATATCACCAATCTAAAACTTTCTGGTTGTGGTCCTTTTGTCAAAAAGATATTTTGATTGCAACTGAATTTTCAGATTCCTTTTATGAGCCATAATTCTTATTTCTTCCAATTCTACCAATTGGATCATTTTGTCCTCCATAGGTTCAGACACTTTTGATTCTTCAGCTTGCAAGAATTTGTATATAGGGAGGAGATTATTTATAGGTACCTTGGTGTGTACTCCATACACCAATTCAAATGGAGATGTACCAATGACCTTTTTCACAATAACCCTATCTGCCCATAAAGCTAGCTTGAGCTTCTGATCCCAAGATCTCTTATTCTTCTCAAGAGTCTTCTTAATGATGTTCAGGAGGCTTTTGTTTCTTGATTCTACCTAGCCATTTCCCTGTGGGTGGTATGGTGAGGAATATGACATGATAATTCCATAACTTGAACAAAATTCTATGAATTCCTCTTACCTGAAGCACATAGCATTATCCATAATCAACTTCACATGCACACCAAACCTTGTCAATACATTATCCATTAAAAATTCAATAACAACTTTACTAGTTGCCCATTTGGTAGGCATGGCCTCAATCCATTTTGTAAAATAATCTGTGACCACCAAGATTCACCTATGACCTCAGCTTGATTTTTCTATTATCTCTCCAATGAAGTCCATGCCCCATTGAACAAAAGGGGCCTCAACTGTAACAAGGTTAAATGACAAGGCACCCGCATACTTCAATTTAGAAGAAAATTTCTGACAAGGGTCACATTTTTGGACATACTTTTGGGTATCTTTAAACAAGGTAGGCTAGTAATATCCTTATCCTACCCTAATTATTTTGCCAGCAGTTGTCTTTGCTGAGTAGTGACCTCCACATACTCCATTATGCATCTCTGTCAGCACCTTTTGAGCTTGGGAAACATCTAGACACATCAATAACTCCCCATCTTTGTTTCTTTAGTATAGGTCTCCTTGAACGAGAACATAATTTTGTGACTTCAGCTTTAATGTTCTCTTCTGATTGTGGGTCATTCCCTCTAGACATGTTGCATTTTTTAAGAAATGCACAATCTCTGAATACCATGGTTGTATTTCAATGTTAGTGACCATAAGATTTTTCAGTTTCAACATTGTTGATGTCAATGTTAACAAGATTTGATTCAGTCATTAGTTTGGTAAAGCCTAGTCCTCTTACCAATTTTGTGATCTTGATCTCAAGATCAAACTCCTGTATCCTATTTATCCACCTGCGCCTTTTACCAATAACTTCATACTGGGATAAAAAGTATTTGACAGTTGCATGTGGGACTTAAGCAACTACTCTTGCATTTACAAGATAAGGCCTAAATGCTAAAACAACCTTCACCAAAGCATATGCCTGTTTTTCCATGATTTCATATTTTAACTCACCAGCCTGCAAGGATTTACTATTAAAAGCAATTGGATGTTCATACCCTTCATCATGCTTGTGAAGCAAAACTGTTGCTATTGTATGGTAAGAAGCAAAGGAAAATACTGAAAAAGGCTTACTGTAGTTAGGAGATTTTAACACCGGTGCTTCCTGAATAGCCTTTTTAATCTTGTCAAAGACTTGTGCTACTTCCTCATCCCAAGAAAACTTAGCATCCTTTTTCAGTAGCTTAACAATAGGCTTAACAATCTTGACAAAGTTGGCTATAAACCTTCTGACAAAATTCACCTTACCCAAGAAGGACTGAATTCCTTTAACATTCTTTGGTTGAGGCACATTGTTAATAGCCTCAATTCTCGCAAGGTCAATCTTGACTCCTTCCTTGGAAACAATATGTCCCAATAGCTTTCCTTCAGTTATAGAAAAGTGGCATTTTTTGGGATTTAGAGACACACCAAATTCCAAGGCCTTACAAAATACTTTTTCCAGATGACCACAGTGATCATCTGCCTTCTTTGAAAAACATGTAAGATCATCCTGGTAGACAACCTTTATGATGTTAATAAATTCTTTGAAGGCTACATCCATAGCCCTCTGAAAAGTTGCCCAACATTCTTTAAACCAAATGACATCCTTACATAAACATAGGTTCCTCAAGGGGTAGTAAAAGAAGTCTTGAACTGCTCAGACTCTTTTACCAATACCTAATTGTAACCAGAGAAGTTGTCCATCATTGATAATAGGTCACACCCAGTGACCCTCTGTAGCATAGCTTCCATATTTGGCGATGAGTAGTTGTCCTTAAGAGAAGCGACATTCAAATTCATAAAATCCACTCAGAGCCTTATGTCGCCATTCTTCTTCTTGACAGGAACCAGATTGGATGCCCATGACGAATTCCTTATAGGCTTTATAATTCCCCTTCTCTCATCTTGGTCAGTTCTTACTACATTTTGGGTTCCAGGAAGGGGTTGATAGGTCTTTGCTTTTGTCTGAAATTCTTAGCATCAAGATGCAGAGGTATTTCATGCTGAAATAAATTTTGTCTATATGCCTTCAAGTCATTATAAGACCAAGAAAAAACATGTTTGTATTTTTTTAGCAAATTAATGAGGTTAGCCTTGATATGGAAAGGCAAACTTTTCCTGATATACACCAACTTAAGGGATGACTCTGTCCCTAGGTTTACTTCTTCAAGTTCTTCCAGCTTAGTAGATGACTTCTAGTGTAAATGACTATCACTATAGCTAAACATACCATCTAGTTCCACTAGTCCTCTAGGTATCTTATTAGTTTCTAGTTGAACTATGTCATTTCCAAAAACTATTTCTTTCTCATCTACTACTTCTACCAATGCCTTACAATCAATTTTTTGACCTTCATAGTCATCAATGCATTGTACAAACCTGAGTATATCATCATCATTTTTCAACACTTGCCAGTTATACACATTGTCTGGGATAGCAAGTCTGGCCTTGATCTCAACTATTGATACTCTAGTTAGTGTACATCATCATTTTTCAATGCAACATTAGCTAAGAAGTCTGACATAATTTTTTTTGACCTTTTAATCCAGTCAATTGAAAATGCATCAAAATACTCAATCACATCCTAAACAAAATGCTTATACCTTTTTAACCTATCTTTCTTAGATGCATATTTTGATCTTATCTGGGAACCACAAGTTCTGAATCTCCAAAGACTCTTAACTACCAAATCCCATGTTTCTTAGCAATTTCCAACCCCAATAATAAGGCCTCACACTCAGCTATATTATTTGTGCACTGAAAAGCCAATAGAAAGGAGTATTTAAAAGTAATACTTGATGGGGAAACAAAAATTAATCCTACTCCAGATCCTTCTTTGGAACAAGCTCCATCAAAGTACATCTACAATAGGCCTTCCTATTGAGATTCCAATTCATTAACAATAGGGTCTGTATTTTTTAGCTAAGGCTGAATTGGTTCAATTATAAAGTTTTCAAGGTCCACATCGATCATGCAATTAAGCATGTTAGGATCTAATTTCTCAATGACCCTTGGGGCACGTGGTTCTCTATATAATTTCACCTAATTTCCATTCACTAGGTGTTGTTCACCAAAAGTGATAACCCAAGAACACCTGCAATTGATCTATGAAGTAGCCAATTCAATCTATGAAGAACTTCAGGGCTTGGACAACATGACAAGGATATGAATCCTTCTACTCTTCAGGCTCTGCAAAACCTAGGCGGGTATACCTTTGATGCTTAGAATTAAACCTATTACACACCTATGACAGCATCAACATAAACAGATAGATCTCACTAGGGCTCCAAAACAAGTAGTTTATTGCAGATGGGCTAGATCTACACATGAAACTCAACTATGCTTGAGCATGAGATAGATGAAACATTTCAAAACATAACATACTAAAGGTATTCTGATTAGATTTTAAATTGGTTTGAGAACCCCTTTAATTGCAAGATCAGTGCCTTATCCAAGGGAAACAGAGTCATACATCAAACTATAAATGAAAGCTTCGATTGCAAATCCATCTTCATTATTAAATATTCATGCATTAATGCCTTGCATAAATGCATTACTAAGATCATTCACAAAATCATCAGATCTTGAAACTATATTCCATTTTTTATGATTTATTGTAGAATTTAAATCCTTCCTTGAAGAATCCCTGCAAACAATCATAACTATCTCCTTGAGATAACAAATTTCATCCTCCTTGAGGATCTGATTTGATAAAATGGAAATACAAATCTAGAGACAATCCTGTGTGAATTTATGTATGCCTTACATACACAAGACCCTGCAACTAAAAACACCTATAGCAAGAATTGAACTCCATTACTGAAGGAAAAGCCCTGCCCTGTACAATCTTCAAGAATGCTCAAAATTGGAAGCCATGAAAACTGGAGCCATTCTCATAGAATTCTGGAACCCTTACAACTGAGAAGAATGGGGAATAAAAAGAGGAGGGAAGAAACAAATTCACAACTGAAAATTGCCAAGTGTCTCTCCTCCCTAACTGAATTTTGTTCCCGTGGAAACTGCTTCTAAAATATCCCACATTTGTCCAAATTAACTTCATAATCAGATTCCTCGCTCCGAGAGCTTTCCGGCGATATATAATACTTTATATTTTGGCAAAAAATTGAGCACTGGACGAATTAATCCTCAACATGGACCCATCATTTAAATTTTTCGAAATTCTCTATAGTTTAAACTATATCATTTAATCATTTTAAATTTGATTTTTGCCTCCATTTGTGCTCAAACACCTTGCCACGTGGCGGCCTCTGATTGGTCGATGGGGTTGACCGGATGCCACCTGGGATGACACTTCATCATCGCCACGTCATTTGCTTCGTCACTGCCACTTGGCCGCTTGCTTGTATGCCACATCATCGCCACCTCACCGGGACCTGCGTGCTGGACTGTTGACTGTACCCGCCACCTACGTGCCACGTGGACGGCTCACATTCATCCTCGCTATTTCGTAGGGTTTAAACTTCGTGCATCTTCCTTCGCGAAATAGCGCGAGCCGTTGATCTCTCTCGAACATGCTCGCTCGTTAACCCGGCCTTCGTCTGCAAAATTTCACCTCTTTGCCTCGGGAAGCGTGCCTACGTGGGGTCCACTTGGTCTTCGTCCAATCAACTCTTCCATCGCCTCGAGAAACGTGCTCGCGTGTGGGCCCGCCTTGGGCACCCATGGGCACCTTGTGTCAAAAGCCTTTATGGCTTAGACATTATAATATAATGCGTTTTTGTATATAAATACCAAAAACGTCCCTTTCCCAGCCAATGTGGGATAATTCATTTTTGCCTATAGCTGCACTTTTAAGCTTTCTCCCTGAGTTTTAGTGGCGATTTTTAGATTTTGCTCGAAAATGTTGGTCTTTCCAACCACACCACACTGCAAGGGAGGATGAAAAAGGCACGTGAGAGGGGTTTGAATAGCATTACACCTGCCAAGAGATTTATTTGAAAGTTTTTTTTTAGTGCCCAGCACCCATGCAGACCCAGCACCTCCTTCACTTGCAACCTTAAGTTTTCCTGTGGCTGCTCCAAATGCCATACGTGGGGGGAAGTTTGCTAACAAAAGCACAATGGGGAAGAGGCAATGCATATCCCAATATGCATTTGCTGTTTGTTTAATGCTTTTCCCATCTCACACCACGCAGGGAGACCTGGCAAAGGTTGTAGAATTTGGGTTTTACAATGGCCAATGACATCTTGCCATTTGTTTAATTTTCTGAAGGTTTCAGTTACACTTGCCAACAGCTATTGCTTGAAGACCTCTGCACATTCACCATGAACTCCTTTAACATTTGTTTGAAAGCTTATGTTGCTGCTGTTTTGATTTTTGTTCTTGCTTCCCAAACTCAACATTAGCATGCTCTGCAGCTTACCCATCACGTGGAGGAAGGAATGGGAGATGTTTTGTTTAAAAAACATTTTTGCATTTAAAAAACATACTACATGCCATGTGATCTACCATAGCATCTTCTGAGATTGCTGGTAACTTCAAACATTTACATTGTTTTCCACATAGGATGAAAGGATGTTGGCAAACGTTGGATTTGGTAGATGTTTTATATGTCATTTCCATTATCCACATTGCATTCTCTGAAGTTGCTGCAACCTCTTCAATTGTTACCAATGGGTTAATATTAAGACCACGTTGTCTGCTGCTCACCAATTTGATTTAAAAATATTTAATGGCCTTCACCAAACACTATGCAAGCCCAGCCAATTTCATTTGTTTAAAAACTTCATTATTTGCTGCTGAATTTGGTTTAAACACTCACCAATTGCATTTGGTTTGTTTCTGGTAGCCTTCTTCAACTCCATGTGAGCATGCTTGCCAATACACTACATTCTGAAAATCCCCAATTAGCATTTGTTGAAGATTAGATGCCATCTGCCAGGAAGATTTTTTGAAAATGTCTCTTCTTTGTCGCTGAAGGAGGATTTGGTATTAAAATCACCAATCGAAATTTGCTTGGAGGTCTACAATCTTTTCAACTCGCATGACATGTTTTGTGATTACAATCCTTCATTCATAATATTCTACAAATCTCTCAGCGAACAAAGTCGCCAGGAAAATCAATCCGCGAGCATGAGCCAGGTCGGGCCCCAAAGTGGGTCCGACTAAAAAAATTTTCATTTTCACGCAACTGACCTTCGGAATGCTTCAGGAACCTCAAACACACCTCTGGAATCGATCGACACCATTTTCGGATCATAAAATTGCATTTTACATCTTTCAGGCAATTACGCCACAATTTTCGCATTTAATCGCGAAGATGTAATTTTCAATGTGGTCAAAACACCTTTCTGGAGCTCGCCGTCTGACAAGCATGTACTTTGATATACAAGGATGAAATCTACCAAACGGTTTCTCAAGACGAGTCCCGAGTGAAGAGATATTAATTTCCGAAAACGGCCAACTGGCTTTGTCGACACTGCGGACCTGATGAAGTCAATGTTCTGGCAACACATGATGCCTTTCTCAAAAATATCAAACGACCTCTACGGGTCCTCAAATTTGAAACACAGGTACCTTAAAGTACACATTAAATCTTTGAATTCTTAGTTCGATCACCAGACTGACAGGATGCAAACGGCGTGCTCACCAAAACGGCTACATTAACTGATCTAACACTGGAAGTGCGGATAATTGAATTTGATGGCAAAATGAGTCCTTTTAAAAACCGATCAAACGGATTGATAAAATCTTGAAATTTGAAATGTAGCTCACCATTTATACCAACATTAGCCCAGGACAAACATTCTGACATGACGCTCACCGGGACATTTTTACACTTGTGCAAACATCACAAACTACAAACGGATTTGGTTTTGAAAACTGAGCAAATGGATTCGTCAAGACCTGAAATTTTGCAGGGTAACTCACTTTTATGCATATAATTGAATCCATGTTGAATTTCTTCATGATAATCAACAAGGAAAAAGATATGATCGCTCAAAGTAGGCTACTCAATAAAATATGCATTTGTGCCTAAAATGCACTTCCAGCTCACCCCTCAAACTGGGTACCTCATAAACTTATCCAAATTGAATTCTGAAAGTTGCACATCACTGAATAGGCCAAATGAAAGGTGTGGGACATGAATCCCGAGCCTTACCCTTTGAAAATCAACTGGCTCCATTTTACCCCCTTGCTAACTAGGTTGTTCAAACTGACTTCATTTAGGTACGCAGAGCAAAAATTTGAAATGGGCCTATAAAATTGACTCAATTTTAAACAGTCCCAACAGTGGCTCTAACTGGGGATGGTTGATTGCAAGATCAACACAAGAATCCAGATATCTTTGGTTAAGCAGGCCACCCAAAAAATGGATCATTCTTCTCTCAATTCTTCTCTTCTCAAAACAGGGCTTCCTTATTCTACCCAAACAGCAGGGCGCCTTATTGAAAACCACACAACAGAAAGCAAAGCAACTGTACAAAATATACAACTTATCAATGGCCCCCCTAGGCCATCAAAACTGAAATCAATTCTTACCTCTGTCAAACACTTGATTTTCATTTCCACTAATCGGAGGTAAGTTGAGATCATCATTCCAATCTGCCTGATCAAAGACACTTCCACTTCTAATCAGCTGGTCACATAAAACATAATCAGTAGCATGTTCATAATCAATCAATCTTTGGAAACCAAATGAATGTTGAACGTGCTGATCACCAGGTGACATAAGAGTGCCATACTCTTTACCATTTTTTTCCAACTGAAATGGAAAGTAGTCTAACTCATTCTGAAAGTTGAAAACATCAAGCACATCTATATTACTAGCTTGCTCAAATGATGAACACTCCTCCACAATGACAGCTTGCAAACTAGAGAGGAAAACTTCCTCATAACATGACTGCACTTCCACTTGCTGATCACAAAAACTATCAGCATTTTGCACACATGAAAGTACATGATTTTTACTTGCCAATGGTTCATTTCCTGCTTGCAAATCTGAGAAAAACACCCCAGATCTGTCATGTCTTCTAAAAGGTAGATCCTCATAATGCATATCAAAGCCAAAATTCATATCAACATATGAACCTTCATTATCATACCTATCAACCATATATGCATTGTCATTTTGTCTATCAAACATAGGAAGAGAATCAACATCATATGTATCATTTTTTACACCCTCAAAAATATCATCAGAATCAAAACATATACTGAGTGGGTATGAAAGATTGGGCACATTTTTGAATCCACATCTCTGAAAATCAGCAGTTAAGAGTTCTGAAATTTGCTCACTACATAGTGAACCTTCTTCTTCATTTTCCTTGGCTTCATCCTCTGAGCTGTAAACATTGTCCCAATATGATAAAGGTATTGGATCTGTAGTGTTCATGTCCCTATGCACATTTATTTCATCCTCACAACAACTTGCATCTGCATCATATCCTTTATCACGCTGCTCATAATGTGTTGCTACATGTTGCAACATAGTTTCATAATAGGGGTTGCAAACATCTTGTGGATTGAAATCAACAACAAGGTGATCTACATCATTAGCATCTGAAACCTCAACGGGTTCATGATTAGTTGAACAATCAATGTTCTCACAAATTTCTTCTTGCTCTAAATACACATCTGAACTTTCATGCTGAGAATAATCACATTCAACATCATAGGAGGTACATCCACTCAGGGGCTCATCTCCTTCATTATTTTTAATCTTGTGTATATTTTTAGATTGGTTACTTTCAATCATATCTATCCATTTTTTAACAGATTCAACACATTCTTCTCTGAAGGCAGTAGACCAATTAACTAAGTTAGGCTCATAAAGCTCTAAGAATATCTCAATTAAAATAGACTCAGGGGGTCTATTATCAGTTGAAAGCTCATTCAATGCAGCTAAAAATCTTTCATAAAAGACATATGATGATTCTCCTTTACTTCTTAACCCTACTTTCCCTTTTAACAACCAGACAAATCTCTCTTGGATCATTTGAAGACATTTTTCAATTTCTATATTGATCTCTTTCAAATTTGACAAAGGATTCACGGATCTAAGAACTACATCAGGATCCATCAGGTTTTATAACAATCACTGAACCATTATCATGACCATCCACCTTACTATTTTTTTTTTTCTTTTCAAAAACCTTGCAGTCACTAATTTCAGAACTACATACTTCTTTGATCATATAACTGAAATTTGTTTCAAAAACATGAAGTATGCATACTGCAAATTTCTTTTCCTTTCTATGGTGACTTTTTCACCTCATGAGGAACATGAATTGTCTCATTAATACTTTCAGGAATACCTGGAGTAAATTTGCTGCTGCTCTTCACTGCACTTCTGACTGGAAATTTGAAGAACTCCTTCAAATCTCAGGTTCGTTCTTACAGAGTCGCCACCTCCTTGAAGAGGAATAAAACTTTACCATTGATCTTCACTCTGAACACTTTCAGATTTCTGGGTCTCACCACACAGCAGAGTCACATAATATTTTTCAAATGTCTTAGCAACAAGAATTTCCAGGGTAAACACTTCCAAATCTGAAAATGAATTTCAGATTTGTACACTTCTAAGACTCTTCCCCAAATGAATTTTAGCTAGACTCATGGGTTGGACTGCAATCAATAAGGTTACTAGAATTTTTCTCAACCTTACTGAATAATGCAATTATAAAACACCGTTACATCCCCAGCAGAGTCGCCATTTTTGTTGTTCACCAAAAGTGATAACCCAAGAACACCTGCAATTGATCTATGAAGTAGCCAATTCAATCTATGAAGAACTTCAGGGCTTGGACAACATGACAAGGATATGAATCCTTCTACTCTTCAGGCTCTGCAAAACCTAGGCGGGTATACCTTTGATGCTTAGAATTAAACCTATTACACACCTATGACAGCATCAACATAAACAGATAGATATCACTAGGGCTCCAAAACAAGTAGTTTATTGCAGATGGGCTAGATCTACACATGAAACTCAACTATGCTTGAGCATGAGATAGATGAAACATTTCAAAACATAACATACTAAAGGTATTCTGATTAGATTTTAAATTGGTTTGAGAACCCCTTTAATTGCAAGATCAGTGCCTTATCCAAGGGAAACAGAGTCATACATCAAACTATAAATGAAAGCTTCGATTGCAAATCCATCTTCATTATTAAATATTCATGCATTAATGCCTTGCATAAATGCATTACTAAGATCATTCACAAAATCATCAGATCTTGAAACTATATTCCATTTTTTATGATTTATTGTAGAATTTAAATCCTTCCTTGAAGAATCCCTGCAAACAATCATAACTATCTCCTTGAGATAACAAATTTCATCCTCCTTGAGGATCTGATTTGATAAAATGGAAATACAAATCTAGAGACAATCCTGTGTGAATTTATGTATGCCTTACATACACAAGACCCTGCAACTAAAAACACCTATAGCAAGAATTGAACTCCATTACTGAAGGAAAAGCCCTGCCCTGTACAATCTTCAAGAATGCTCAAAATTGGAAGCCATGAAAACTGGAGCCATTCTCATAGAATTCTGGAACCCTTACAACTGAGAAGAATGGGGAATAAAAAGAGGAGGGAAGAAACAAATTCACAACTGAAAATTGCCAAGTGTCTCTCCTCCCTAACTGAATTTTGTTCCCGTGGAAACTGCTTCTAAAATATCCCACATTTGTCCAAATTAACTTCATAATCAGATTCCTCGCTCCGAGAGCTTTCCGGCGATATATAATACTTTATATTTTGGCAAAAAATTGAGCACTGGACGAATTAATCCTCAACATGGACCCATCATTTAAATTTTTCGAAATTCTCTATAGTTTAAACTATATCATTTAATCATTTTAAATTTGATTTTTGCCTCCATTTGTGCTCAAACACCTTGCCACGTGGCGGCCTCTGATTGGTCGATGGGGTTGACCGGATGCCACCTGGGATGACACTTCATCATCGCCACGTCATTTGCTTCGTCACTGCCACTTGGCCGCTTGCTTGTATGCCACATCATCGCCACCTCACCGGGACCTGCGTGCTGGACTGTTGACTGTACCCGCCACCTACGTGCCACGTGGACGGCTCACATTCATCCTCGCTATTTCGTAGGGTTTAAACTTCGTGCATCTTCCTTCGCGAAATAGCGCGAGCCGTTGATCTCTCTCGAACATGCTCGCTCGTTAACCCGGCCTTCGTCTGCAAAATTTCACCTCTTTGCCTCGGGAAGCGTGCCTACGTGGGGTCCACTTGGTCTTCGTCCAATCAACTCTTCCATCGCCTCGAGAAACGTGCTCGCGTGTGGGCCCGCCTTGGGCACCCATGGGCACCTTGTGTCAAAAGCCTTTATGGCTTAGACATTATAATATAATGCGTTTTTGTATATAAATACCAAAAACGTCCCTTTCCCAGCCAATGTGGGATAATTCATTTTTGCCTATAGCTGCACTTTTAAGCTTTCTCCCTGAGTTTTAGTGGCGATTTTTAGATTTTGCTCGAAAATGTTGGTCTTTCCAACCACACCACACTGCAAGGGAGGATGAAAAAGGCACGTGAGAGGGGTTTGAATAGCATTACACCTGCCAAGAGATTTATTTGAAAGTTTTTTTTTAGTGCCCAGCACCCATGCAGACCCAGCACCTCCTTCACTTGCAACCTTAAGTTTTCCTGTGGCTGCTCCAAATGCCATACGTGGGGGGAAGTTTGCTAACAAAAGCACAATGGGGAAGAGGCAATGCATATCCCAATATGCATTTGCTGTTTGTTTAATGCTTTTCCCATCTCACACCACGCAGGGAGACCTGGCAAAGGTTGTAGAATTTGGGTTTTACAATGGCCAATGACATCTTGCCATTTGTTTAATTTTCTGAAGGTTTCAGTTACACTTGCCAACAGCTATTGCTTGAAGACCTCTGCACATTCACCATGAACTCCTTTAACATTTGTTTGAAAGCTTATGTTGCTGCTGTTTTGATTTTTGTTCTTGCTTCCCAAACTCAACATTAGCATGCTCTGCAGCTTACCCATCACGTGGAGGAAGGAATGGGAGATGTTTTGTTTAAAAAACATTTTTGCATTTAAAAAACATACTACATGCCATGTGATCTACCATAGCATCTTCTGAGATTGCTGGTAACTTCAAACATTTACATTGTTTTCCACATAGGATGAAAGGATGTTGGCAAACGTTGGATTTGGTAGATGTTTTATATGTCATTTCCATTATCCACATTGCATTCTCTGAAGTTGCTGCAACCTCTTCAATTGTTACCAATGGGTTAATATTAAGACCACGTTGTCTGCTGCTCACCAATTTGATTTAAAAATATTTAATGGCCTTCACCAAACACTATGCAAGCCCAGCCAATTTCATTTGTTTAAAAACTTCATTATTTGCTGCTGAATTTGGTTTAAACACTCACCAATTGCATTTGGTTTGTTTCTGGTAGCCTTCTTCAACTCCATGTGAGCATGCTTGCCAATACACTACATTCTGAAAATCCCCAATTAGCATTTGTTGAAGATTAGATGCCATCTGCCAGGAAGATTTTTTGAAAATGTCTCTTCTTTGTCGCTGAAGGAGGATTTGGTATTAAAATCACCAATCGAAATTTGCTTGGAGGTCTACAATCTTTTCAACTCGCATGACATGTTTTGTGATTACAATCCTTCATTCATAATATTCTACAAATCTCTCAGCGAACAAAGTCGCCAGGAAAATCAATCCGCGAGCATGAGCCAGGTCGGGCCCCAAAGTGGGTCCGACTAAAAAAATTTTCATTTTCACGCAACTGACCTTCGGAATGCTTCAGGAACCTCAAACACACCTCTGGAATCGATCGACACCATTTTCGGATCATAAAATTGCATTTTACATCTTTCAGGCAATTACGCCACAATTTTCGCATTTAATCGCGAAGATGTAATTTTCAATGTGGTCAAAACACCTTTCTGGAGCTCGCCGTCTGACAAGCATGTACTTTGATATACAAGGATGAAATCTACCAAACGGTTTCTCAAGACGAGTCCCGAGTGAAGAGATATTAATTTCCGAAAACGGCCAACTGGCTTTGTCGACACTGCGGACCTGATGAAGTCAATGTTCTGGCAACACATGATGCCTTTCTCAAAAATATCAAACGACCTCTACGGGTCCTCAAATTTGAAACACAGGTACCTTAAAGTACACATTAAATCTTTGAATTCTTAGTTCGATCACCAGACTGACAGGATGCAAACGGCGCGCTCACCAAAACGGCTACATTAACTGATCTAACACTGGAAGTGCGGATAATTGAATTTGATGGCAAAATGAGTCCTTTTAAAAACCGATCAAACGGATTGATAAAATCTTGAAATTTGAAATGTAGCTCACCATTTATACCAACATTAGCCCAGGACAAACATTCTGACATGACGCTCACCGGGACATTTTTACACTTGTGCAAACATCACAAACTACAAACGGATTTGGTTTTGAAAACTGAGCAAATGGATTCGTCAAGACCTGAAATTTTGCAGGGTAACTCACTTTTATGCATATAATTGAATCCATGTTGAATTTCTTCATGATAATCAACAAGGAAAAAGATATGATCGCTCAAAGTAGGCTACTCAATAAAATATGCATTTGTGCCTAAAATGCACTTCCAGCTCACCCCTCAAACTGGGTACCTCATAAACTTATCCAAATTGAATTCTGAAAGTTGCACATCACTGAATAGGCCAAATGAAAGGTGTGGGACATGAATCCCGAGCCTTACCCTTTGAAAATCAACTGGCTCCATTTTACCCCCTTGCTAACTAGGTTGTTCAAACTGACTTCATTTAGGTACGCAGAGCAAAAATTTGAAATGGGCCTATAAAATTGACTCAATTTTAAACAGTCCCAACAGTGGCTCTAACTGGGGATGGTTGATTGCAAGATCAACACAAGAATCCAGATATCTTTGGTTAAGCAGGCCACCCAAAAAATGGATCATTCTTCTCTCAATTCTTCTCTTCTCAAAACAGGGCTTCCTTATTCTACCCAAACAGCAGGGCGCCTTATTGAAAACCACACAACAGAAAGCAAAGCAACTGTACAAAATATACAACTTATCAATGGCCCCCCTAGGCCATCAAAACTGAAATCAATTCTTACCTCTGTCAAACACTTGATTTTCATTTCCACTAATCGGAGGTAAGTTGAGATCATCATTCCAATCTGCCTGATCAAAGACACTTCCACTTCTAATCAGCTGGTCACATAAAACATAATCAGTAGCATGTTCATAATCAATCAATCTTTGGAAACCAAATGAATGTTGAACGTGCTGATCACCAGGTGACATAAGAGTGCCATACTCTTTACCATTTTTTTCCAACTGAAATGGAAAGTAGTCTAACTCATTCTGAAAGTTGAAAACATCAAGCACATCTATATTACTAGCTTGCTCAAATGATGAACACTCCTCCACAATGACAGCTTGCAAACTAGAGAGGAAAACTTCCTCATAACATGACTGCACTTCCACTTGCTGATCACAAAAACTATCAGCATTTTGCACACATGAAAGTACATGATTTTTACTTGCCAATGGTTCATTTCCTGCTTGCAAATCTGAGAAAAACACCCCAGATCTGTCATGTCTTCTAAAAGGTAGATCCTCATAATGCATATCAAAGCCAAAATTCATATCAACATATGAACCTTCATTATCATACCTATCAACCATATATGCATTGTCATTTTGTCTATCAAACATAGGAAGAGAATCAACATCATATGTATCATTTTTTACACCCTCAAAAATATCATCAGAATCAAAACATATACTGAGTGGGTATGAAAGATTGGGCACATTTTTGAATCCACATCTCTGAAAATCAGCAGTTAAGAGTTCTGAAATTTGCTCACTACATAGTGAACCTTCTTCTTCATTTTCCTTGGCTTCATCCTCTGAGCTGTAAACATTGTCCCAATATGATAAAGGTATTGGATCTGTAGTGTTCATGTCCCTATGCACATTTATTTCATCCTCACAACAACTTGCATCTGCATCATATCCTTTATCACGCTGCTCATAATGTGTTGCTACATGTTGCAACATAGTTTCATAATAGGGGTTGCAAACATCTTGTGGATTGAAATCAACAACAAGGTGATCTACATCATTAGCATCTGAAACCTCAACGGGTTCATGATTAGTTGAACAATCAATGTTCTCACAAATTTCTTCTTGCTCTAAATACACATCTGAACTTTCATGCTGAGAATAATCACATTCAACATCATAGGAGGTACATCCACTCAGGGGCTCATCTCCTTCATTATTTTTAATCTTGTGTATATTTTTAGATTGGTTACTTTCAATCATATCTATCCATTTTTTAACAGATTCAACACATTCTTCTCTGAAGGCAGTAGACCAATTAACTAAGTTAGGCTCATAAAGCTCTAAGAATATCTCAATTAAAATAGACTCAGGGGGTCTATTATCAGTTGAAAGCTCATTCAATGCAGCTAAAAATCTTTCATAAAAGACATATGATGATTCTCCTTTACTTCTTAACCCTACTTTCCCTTTTAACAACCAGACAAATCTCTCTTGGATCATTTGAAGACATTTTTCAATTTCTATATTGATCTCTTTCAAATTTGACAAAGGATTCACGGATCTAAGAACTACATCAGGATCCATCAGGTTTTATAACAATCACTGAACCATTATCATGACCATCCACCTTACTATTTTTTTTTTTCTTTTCAAAAACCTTGCAGTCACTAATTTCAGAACTACATACTTCTTTGATCATATAACTGAAATTTGTTTCAAAAACATGAAGTATGCATACTGCAAATTTCTTTTCCTTTCTATGGTGACTTTTTCACCTCATGAGGAACATGAATTGTCTCATTAATACTTTCAGGAATACCTGGAGTAAATTTGCTGCTGCTCTTCACTGCACTTCTGACTGGAAATTTGAAGAACTCCTTCAAATCTCAGGTTCGTTCTTACAGAGTCGCCACCTCCTTGAAGAGGAATAAAACTTTACCATTGATCTTCACTCTGAACACTTTCAGATTTCTGGGTCTCACCACACAGCAGAGTCACATAATATTTTTCAAATGTCTTAGCAACAAGAATTTCCAGGGTAAACACTTCCAAATCTGAAAATGAATTTCAGATTTGTACACTTCTAAGACTCTTCCCCAAATGAATTTTAGCTAGACTCATGGGTTGGACTGCAATCAATAAGGTTACTAGAATTTTTCTCAACCTTACTGAATAATGCAATTATAAAACACCGTTACATCCCCAGCAGAGTCGCCATTTTTGTTGTTCACCAAAAGTGATAACCCAAGAACACCTGCAATTGATCTATGAAGTAGCCAATTCAATCTATGAAGAACTTCAGGGCTTGGACAACATGACAAGGATATGAATCCTTCTACTCTTCAGGCTCTGCAAAACCTAGGCGGGTATACCTTTGATGCTTAGAATTAAACCTATTACACACCTATGACAGCATCAACATAAACAGATAGATCTCACTAGGGCTCCAAAACAAGTAGTTTATTGCAGATGGGCTAGATCTACACATGAAACTCAACTATGCTTGAGCATGAGATAGATGAAACATTTCAAAACATAACATACTAAAGGTATTCTGATTAGATTTTAAATTGGTTTGAGAACCCCTTTAATTGCAAGATCAGTGCCTTATCCAAGGGAAACAGAGTCATACATCAAACTATAAATGAAAGCTTCGATTGCAAATCCATCTTCATTATTAAATATTCATGCATTAATGCCTTGCATAAATGCATTACTAAGATCATTCACAAAATCATCAGATCTTGAAACTATATTCCATTTTTTATGATTTATTGTAGAATTTAAATCCTTCCTTGAAGAATCCCTGCAAACAATCATAACTATCTCCTTGAGATAACAAATTTCATCCTCCTTGAGGATCTGATTTGATAAAATGGAAATACAAATCTAGAGACAATCCTGTGTGAATTTATGTATGCCTTACATACACAAGACCCTGCAACTAAAAACACCTATAGCAAGAATTGAACTCCATTACTGAAGGAAAAGCCCTGCCCTGTACAATCTTCAAGAATGCTCAAAATTGGAAGCCATGAAAACTGGAGCCATTCTCATAGAATTCTGGAACCCTTACAACTGAGAAGAATGGGGAATAAAAAGAGGAGGGAAGAAACAAATTCACAACTGAAAATTGCCAAGTGTCTCTCCTCCCTAACTGAATTTTGTTCCCATGGAAACTGCTTCTAAAATATCCCACATTTGTCCAAATTAACTTCATAATCAGATTCCTCGCTCCGAGAGCTTTCCGGTGATATATAATACTTTATATTTTGGCAAAAAATTGAGCCCTGGACGAATTAATCCTCAACATGGACCCATCATTTAAATTTTTCGAAATTCTCCATAGTTTAAACTATATCATTTAATCATTTTAAATTTGATTTTTGCCTCCATTTGTGCTCAAACACCTTGCCACGTGGCGGCCTCTGATTGGTCGATGGGGTTGACCGGATGCCACCTGGGATGACACTTCATCATCGCCACGTCATCTGCTTCGTCACTGCCACTTGGCCGCTTGCTTGTATGCCACATCATCGCCACCTCACCGGGACCTGCGTGCTGGACTGTTGACTGTACCCGCCACCTACATGCCACGTGGATGGCTCACGTTCATCCTCGCTATTTCGCGGGGTTTAAACTTCGTGCATCTTCCTTCGCGAAATAGCGCGAGCCGTTGATCTCTCTCGAACATGCTCGCTCGTTAACCCGGCCTTCGTCTGCAAAATTTTGCCTCTTTGCCTCGGGAAGCGTGCCTACGTGGGGTCCACTTGGTCTTCGTCCAGTCACCTCTTCCATCGCCTCGGGAAACGTGCTCGCGTGTGGGCCCGCCTTGGGCGCCCATGGGCACCTTGTGTCAAAAGCCTTTATGGCTTAGACATTATAATATAATGCGTTTTTGTATATAAATACCAAAAACGTCCCTTTCCCAGCCAATGTGGGATAATTCATTTTTGCCTGTAGCTGCACTTTTAAGCTTTCTCCCTGAGTTTTAGTGGCGATTTTTAGATTTTGCTCGAAAATGTTGGTCTTTCCAACCACGCCACACTGCAAGGGAGGATGAAAAAGGCACGTGAGAGGGGTTTGAATGGCATTACACCTGCCAAGAGATTTATTTGAAAGTTTTTTTTTAGTGCCCAACACCCATGCAGACCCAGCACCTCCTTCACTTGCAACCTTAAGTTTTCCTGTGGCTGCTCCAAATGCCATACGTGGGGGGAAGTTTGCTAACAAAAGCACAATGGGGAAGAGGCAATGCATATCCCAATATGCATTTGCTGTTTGTTTAATGCTTTTCCCATCTCACACCACGCAGGGAGACCTGGCAAAGGTTGTAGAATTTGGGTTTTACAATGGCCAATGACATCTTGCCATTTGTTTAATTTGCTGAAGGTTTCAATTACACTTGCCAACAGCTATTGCTTGAAGACCTCTGCACATTCACCATGAACTCCTTTAACATTTGTTTGAAAGCTTATGTTGCTGCTGTTTTGATTTTTGTTCTTGCTTCCCAAACTCAACATTAGCATGCTCTGCAGCTTACCCATCACGTGGAGGAAGGAATGGGAGATGTTTTGTTTAAAAAACATTTTTGCATTTAAAAAACATACTACATGCCATGTGATCTACCATAGCATCTTCTGAGATTGCTGGTAACTTCAAACATTTACATTGTTTTCCACATAGGATGAAAGGATGTTGGCAAACGTTGGATTTGGTAGATGTTTTATATGTCATTTCCATTATCCACATTGCATTCTCTGAAGTTGCTGCAACCTCTTCAATTGTTACCAATGGGTTAATATTAAGACCACGTTGTCTGCTGCTCACCAATTTGATTTAAAAATATTTAATGGCCTTCACCAAACACTATGCAAGCCCAGCCAATTTCATTTGTTTAAAAACTTCATTATTTGCTGCTGAATTTGGTTTAAACACTCACCAATTGCATTTGGTTTGTTTCTGGTAGCCTTCTTCAACTCCATGTGAGCATGCTTGCCAATACACTACATTCTGAAAATCCCCAATTAGCATTTGTTGAAGATTAGATGCCATCTGCCAGGAAGATTTTTTGAAAATGTCTCTTCTTTGTCGCTGAAGGAGGATTTGGTATTAAAATCACCAATCGAAATTTGCTTGGAGGTCTACAATCTTTTCAACTCGCATGACATGTTTTGTGATTACAATCCTTCATTCATAATATTCTACAAATCTCTCAGCGAACAAAGTCGCCAGGAAAATCAATCCGCGAGCATGAGCCAGGTCGGGCCCCAAAGTGGGTCCGACTAAAAAAATTTTCATTTTCACGCAACTGACCTTCGGAATGCTTCAGGAACCTCAAAAACACCTCTGGAATCGATCGACACCATTTTCGGATCATAAAATTGCATTTTACATCTTTCAGGCAATTACGCCACAATTTTCGCATTTAATCGCGAAGATGTAATTTTCAATGTGGTCAAAACACCTTTCTGGAGCTCGCCGTCTGACAAGCATGTACTTTGATATACAAGGATGAAATCTACCAAACGGTTTCTCAAGACGAGTCCCGAGTGAAGAGATATTAATTTCCGAAAACGGCCAACTGGCTTTGTCGACACTGCGGACCTGATGAAGTCAATGTTCTGGCAACACATGATGCCTTTCTCAAAAATATCAAACGACCTCTACGGGTCCTCAAATTTGAAACACAGGTACCTTAAAGTACACATTAAATCTTTGAATTCTTAGTTCGATCACCAGACTGACAGGATGCAAACGGCGCACTCACCAAAACGGCTACATTAACTGATCTAACACTGGAAGTGCGGATAATTGAATTTGATGGCAAAATGAGTCCTTTTAAAAACCGATCAAACGGATTGATAAAATCTTGAAATTTGAAATGTAGCTCACCATTTATACCAACATTAGCCCAGGACAAACATTCTGACATGACGCTCACCGGGACATTTTTACACTTGTGCAAACATCACAAACTACAAACGGATTTGGTTTTGAAAACTGAGCAAATGGATTCGTCAAGACCTGAAATTTTGCAGGGTAACTCACTTTTATGCATATAATTGAATCCATGTTGAATTTCTTCATGATAATCAACAAGGAAAAAGATATGATCGCTCAAAGTAGGCTACTCAATAAAATATGCATTTGTGCCTAAAATGCACTTCCAGCTCACCCCTCAAACTGGGTACCTCATAAACTTATCCAAATTGAATTCTGAAAGTTGCACATCACTGAATAGGCCAAATGAAAGGTGTGGGACATGAATCCCGAGCCTTACCCTTTGAAAATCAACTGGCTCCATTTTACCCCCTTGCTAACTAGGTTGTTCAAACTGACTTCATTTAGGTACGCAGAGCAAAAATTTGAAATGGGCCTATAAAATTGACTCAATTTTAAACAGTCCCAACAGTGGCTCTAACTGGGGATGGTTGATTGCAAGATCAACACAAGAATCCAGATATCTTTGGTTAAGCAGGCCACCCAAAAAATGGATCATTCTTCTCTCAATTCTTCTCTTCTCAAAACAGGGCTTCCTTATTCTACCCAAACAGCAGGGCGCCTTATTGAAAACCACACAACAGAAAGCAAAGCAACTGTACAAAATATACAACTTATCAATGGCCCCCCTAGGCCATCAAAACTGAAATCAATTCTTACCTCTGTCAAACACTTGATTTTCATTTCCACTAATCGGAGGTAAGTTGAGATCATCATTCCAATCTGCCTGATCAAAGACACTTCCACTTCTAATCAGCTGGTCACATAAAACATAATCAGTAGCATGTTCATAATCAATCAATCTTTGGAAACCAAATGAATGTTGAACGTGCTAATCACCAGGTGACATAAGAGTGCCATACTCTTTACCATTTTTTTCCAACTGAAATGGAAAGTAGTCTAACTCATTCTGAAAGTTGAAAACATCAAGCACATCTATATTACTAGCTTGCTCAAATGATGAACACTCCTCCACAATGACAGCTTGCAAACTAGAGAGGAAAACTTCCTCATAACATGACTGCACTTCCACTTGCTGATCACAAAAACTATCAGCATTTTGCACACATGAAAGTACATGATTTTTACTTGCCAATGGTTCATTTCCTGCTTGCAAATCTGAGAAAAACACCCCAGATCTGTCATGTCTTCTAAAAGGTAGATCCTCATAATGCATATCAAAGCCAAAATTCATATCAACATATGAACCTTCATTATCATACCTATCAACCATATATGCATTGTCATTTTGTCTATCAAACATAGGAAGAGAATCAACATCATATGTATCATTTTTTACACCCTCAAAAATATCATCAGAATCAAAACATATACTGAGTGGGTATGAAAGATTGGGCACATTTTTGAATCCACATCTCTGAAAATCAGCAGTTAAGAGTTCTGAAATTTGCTCACTACATAGTGAACCTTCTTCTTCATTTTCCTTGGCTTCATCCTCTGAGCTGTAAACATTGTCCCAATATGATAAAGGTATTGGATCTGTAGTGTTCATGTCCCTATGCACATTTATTTCATCCTCACAACAACTTGCATCTGCATCATATCCTTTATCACGCTGCTCATAATGTGTTGCTACATGTTGCAACATAGTTTCATAATAGGGGTTGCAAACATCTTGTGGATTGAAATCAACAACAAGGTGATCTACATCATTAGCATCTGAAACCTCAACGGGTTCATGATTAGTTGAACAATCAATGTTCTCACAAATTTCTTCTTGCTCTAAATACACATCTGAACTTTCATGCTGAGAATAATCACATTCAACATCATAGGAGGTACATCCACTCAGGGGCTCATCTCCTTCATTATTTTTAATCTTGTGTATATTTTTAGATTGGTTACTTTCAATCATATCTATCCATTTTTTAACAGATTCAACACATTCTTCTCTGAAGGCAGTAGACCAATTAACTAAGTTAGGCTCATAAAGCTCTAAGAATATCTCAATTAAAATAGACTCAGGGGGTCTATTATCAGTTGAAAGCTCATTCAATGCAGCTAAAAATCTTTCATAAAAGACATATGATGATTCTCCTTTACTTCTTAACCCTACTTTCCCTTTTAACAACCAGACAAATCTCTCTTGGATCATTTGAAGACATTTTTCAATTTCTATATTGATCTCTTTCAAATTTGACAAAGGATTCACGGATCTAAGAACTACATCAGGATCCATCAGGTTTTATAACAATCACTGAACCATTATCATGACCATCCACCTTACTATTTTTTTTTTTCTTTTCAAAAACCTTGCAGTCACTAATTTCAGAACTACATACTTCTTTGATCATATAACTGAAATTTGTTTCAAAAACATGAAGTATGCATACTGCAAATTTCTTTTCCTTTCTATGGTGACTTTTTCACCTCATGAGGAACATGAATTGTCTCATTAATACTTTCAGGAATACCTGGAGTAAATTTGCTGCTGCTCTTCACTGCACTTCTGACTGGAAATTTGAAGAACTCCTTCAAATCTCAGGTTCGTTCTTACAGAGTCGCCACCTCCTTGAAGAGGAATAAAACTTTACCATTGATCTTCACTCTGAACACTTTCAGATTTCTGGGTCTCACCACACAGCAGAGTCACATAATATTTTTCAAATGTCTTAGCAACAAGAATTTCCAGGGTAAACACTTCCAAATCTGAAAATGAATTTCAGATTTGTACACTTCTAAGACTCTTCCCCAAATGAATTTTAGCTAGACTCATGGGTTGGACTGCAATCAATAAGGTTACTAGAATTTTTCTCAACCTTACTGAATAATGCAATTATAAAACACCGTTACATCCCCAGCAGAGTCGCCATTTTTGTTGTTCACCAAAAGTGATAACCCAAGAACACCTGCAATTGATCTATGAAGTAGCCAATTCAATCTATGAAGAACTTCAGGGCTTGGACAACATGACAAGGATATGAATCCTTCTACTCTTCAGGCTCTGCAAAACCTAGGCGGGTATACCTTTGATGCTTAGAATTAAACCTATTACACACCTATGACAGCATCAACATAAACAGATAGATCTCACTAGGGCTCCAAAACAAGTAGTTTATTGCAGATGGGCTAGATCTACACATGAAACTCAACTATGCTTGAGCATGAGATAGATGAAACATTTCAAAACATAACATACTAAAGGTATTCTGATTAGATTTTAAATTGGTTTGAGAACCCCTTTAATTGCAAGATCAGTGCCTTATCCAAGGGAAACAGAGTCATACATCAAACTATAAATGAAAGCTTCGATTGCAAATCCATCTTCATTATTAAATATTCATGCATTAATGCCTTGCATAAATGCATTACTAAGATCATTCACAAAATCATCAGATCTTGAAACTATATTCCATTTTTTATGATTTATTGTAGAATTTAAATCCTTCCTTGAAGAATCCCTGCAAACAATCATAACTATCTCCTTGAGATAACAAATTTCATCCTCCTTGAGGATCTGATTTGATAAAATGGAAATACAAATCTAGAGACAATCCTGTGTGAATTTATGTATGCCTTACATACACAAGACCCTGCAACTAAAAACACCTATAGCAAGAATTGAACTCCATTACTGAAGGAAAAGCCCTGCCCTGTACAATCTTCAAGAATGCTCAAAATTGGAAGCCATGAAAACTGGAGCCATTCTCATAGAATTCTGGAACCCTTACAACTGAGAAGAATGGGGAATAAAAAGAGGAGGGAAGAAACAAATTCACAACTGAAAATTGCCAAGTGTCTCTCCTCCCTAACTGAATTTTGTTCCCATGGAAACTGCTTCTAAAATATCCCACATTTGTCCAAATTAACTTCATAATCAGATTCCTCGCTCCGAGAGCTTTCCGGTGATATATAATACTTTATATTTTGGCAAAAAATTGAGCCCTGGACGAATTAATCCTCAACATGGACCCATCATTTAAATTTTTCGAAATTCTCCATAGTTTAAACTATATCATTTAATCATTTTAAATTTGATTTTTGCCTCCATTTGTGCTCAAACACCTTGCCACGTGGCGGCCTCTGATTGGTCGATGGGGTTGACCGGATGCCACCTGGGATGACACTTCATCATCGCCACGTCATCTGCTTCGTCACTGCCACTTGGCCGCTTGCTTGTATGCCACATCATCGCCACCTCACCGGGACCTGCGTGCTGGACTGTTGACTGTACCCGCCACCTACATGCCACGTGGATGGCTCACGTTCATCCTCGCTATTTCGCGGGGTTTAAACTTCGTGCATCTTCCTTCGCGAAATAGCGCGAGCCGTTGATCTCTCTCGAACATGCTCGCTCGTTAACCCGGCCTTCGTCTGCAAAATTTTGCCTCTTTGCCTCGGGAAGTGTGCCTACGTGGGGTCCACTTGGTCTTCGTCCAGTCACCTCTTCCATCGCCTCGGGAAACGTGCTCGCGTGTGGGCCCGCCTTGGGCGCCCATGGGCACCTTGTGTCAAAAGCCTTTATGGCTTAGACATTATAATATAATGCGTTTTTGTATATAAATACCAAAAACGTCCCTTTCCCAGCCAATGTGGGATAATTCATTTTTGCCTGTAGCTGCACTTTTAAGCTTTCTCCCTGAGTTTTAGTGGCGATTTTTAGATTTTGCTCGAAAATGTTGGTCTTTCCAACCACGCCACACTGCAAGGGAGGATGAAAAAGGCACGTGAGAGGGGTTTGAATGGCATTACACCTGCCAAGAGATTTATTTGAAAGTTTTTTTTTAGTGCCCAACACCCATGCAGACCCAGCACCTCCTTCACTTGCAACCTTAAGTTTTCCTGTGGCTGCTCCAAATGCCATACGTGGGGGGAAGTTTGCTAACAAAAGCACAATGGGGAAGAGGCAATGCATATCCCAATATGCATTTGCTGTTTGTTTAATGCTTTTCCCATCTCACACCACGCAGGGAGACCTGGCAAAGGTTGTAGAATTTGGGTTTTACAATGGCCAATGACATCTTGCCATTTGTTTAATTTGCTGAAGGTTTCAATTACACTTGCCAACAGCTATTGCTTGAAGACCTCTGCACATTCACCATGAACTCCTTTAACATTTGTTTGAAAGCTTATGTTGCTGCTGTTTTGATTTTTGTTCTTGCTTCCCAAACTCAACATTAGCATGCTCTGCAGCTTACCCATCACGTGGAGGAAGGAATGGGAGATGTTTTGTTTAAAAAACATTTTTGCATTTAAAAAACATACTACATGCCATGTGATCTACCATAGCATCTTCTGAGATTGTTGGTAACTTCAAACATTTACATTGTTTTCCACATAGGATGAAAGGATGTTGGCAAACGTTGGATTTGGTAGATGTTTTATATGTCATTTCCATTATCCACATTGCATTCTCTGAAGTTGCTGCAACCTCTTCAATTGTTACCAATGGGTTAATATTAAGACCACGTTGTCTGCTGCTCACCAATTTGATTTAAAAATATTTAATGGCCTTCACCAAACACTATGCAAGCCCAGCCAATTTCATTTGTTTAAAAACTTCATTATTTGCTGCTGAATTTGGTTTAAACACTCACCAATTGCATTTGGTTTGTTTCTGGTAGCCTTCTTCAACTCCATGTGAGCATGCTTGCCAATACACTACATTCTGAAAATCCCCAAATAGCATTTGTTGAAGATTAGATGCCATATGCCAGGATGATTTTTTGAAAATGTCTCTTCTTTGTCGCTGAAGGAGGATTTGGTATTAAAATCACCAATCGAAATTTGCTTGGAGGTCTACAATCTTTTCAACTCGCATGACATGTTTTGTTATTACAATCCTTCATTCATAATATTCTACAAATCTCTCAGAGAACAAAGTCGCCAGGAAAATCAATCCGCGAGCATGAGCCAGGTCGGGCCCCAAAGTGGGTCCGACTAAAAAAATTTTCATTTTCACGCAACTGACCTTCGGAATGCTTCAGGAACCTCAAACACACCTCTAGAATCGATCGACACCATTTTCGGATCATAAAATTGCATTTTACATCTTTCAGGCAATTACGCCACAATTTTCGCATTTAATCGCGAAGATGTAATTTTCAATGTGGTCAAAACACCTTTCTGGAGCTCGCCGTCTGACAGGCATGTACTTTGATATACAAGGATGAAATCTACCAAACGGTTTCTCAAGACGAGTCCCGAGTGAAGAGATATTAATTTCCGAAAACGGCCAACTGGCTTTGTCGACACTGCGGACCTGATGAAGTCAATGTTCTGGCAACACATGATGCCTTTCTCAAAAATATCAAACGACCTCTACGGGTCCTCAAATTTGAAACACAGGTACCTTAAAGTACACATTAAATCTTTGTATTCTTAGTTCGATCACCAGACTGACAGGATGCAAACGGCGCACTCACCAAAACGGCTACATTAACTGATCTAACACTGGAAGTGCGGATAATTGAATTTGATGGCAAAATGAGTCCTTTTAAAAACCGATCAAACGGATTGATAAAAGCTTGAAATTTGAAATGTAGCTCACCATTTATACCAACATTAGCCCAGGACAAACATTCTGACATGACGCTCACCGGGACATTTTTACACTTGTGCAAACATCACAAACTACAAACGGATTTGGTTTTGAAAACTGAGCAAATGGATTCATCAAGACCTGAAATTTTGCAGGGTAACTCACTTTTATGCATATAATTGAATCGATGTTGAATTTCTTCATGATAATCAACAAGGAAAAAGATATGATCGCTCAAAGTAGGCTACTCAATAAAATATGCATTTGTGCCTAAAATGCACTTCCAGCTCACCCCTCAAACTGGGTACCTCATAAACTTATCCAAATTGAATTCTGAAAGTTGCACATCATTGAATAGGCCAAATGAAAGGTGTGGGACATGAATCCCAAGCCTTACCCTTTGAAAATCAACTGGCTCCATTTTACCCCCTTGCTAACTAGGTCGTTCAAACTGACTTCATTTAGGTACGCAGAGCAAAAATTTGAAATGGGCCTATAAAATGGACTCAATTTTAAACAGTCCCAACACTAGGATGGTTGCATATGAGAGGTCTAGTTCGACATTTCCTCTGACTACTGCAGCCCATTGTCTAGATAAAAGCATTCCATAATGGGGCTTGGTGTCAGTTACTATAACATCCATCTTATAGGTGGCCTGAGGGAATGCTGCTATTTTTACCTCTACATATTTCATTGTACCCACAACAAGTACTTCTCTATTATCCATAGCATAGCAATTCCCATACAAGGTACTTACTGACAATCCCAGCTCCTTCATGACCCCATATGGCATCACATTTGCAGCAACCCCAAACTCTATCATACAATTTTTTATTAGTCTATTATTGACTATTAATGTTACATAAAAAGGATCAACTTGGGAAGGTTCTTGAGTAATTGTGTTTCCCACATAAATTTATGGGATTTTTTGCTCTTGATCCTTTTTATTCTTTTTAGTACCTTTTGGTGAAGATGCATATATATCTGATATACTAGAAAGCAAAGAAAACACAACTTCTCGGTGTTATTTTATTTTTAACAACTCCATCAATGGTACTGTAACTTTCATCTGGATTAAAGCTTGAGCCATATCAAATGAAGAATTAATATTAGAATCAGAATGGGCTTTACTTTTATCTACCTTTTGGTGACTTGTCTTCTTATTAGCAGTGGTCTCTAATAAATCACCAATTGCATTAACCTTCTCAGGTTTACCTGAAGTGTTGGACTGATCCTTTTTAGCATGACCATCTTGGGCAGAAGTATTACCATCAACCACCTTTTTTTGAAAAACTTCTTTGATAAAAATGGAACCAGGCTCACCCTGATTCTCATCTTTCTTTCTACTTCTTAGATTATAATTATATTTGGCCTTAGCTATTGCAACTTTGGTGAGGTTCTTGACTTCTTCCTCACCAGGCCTTCTAAGATGAACCTGTTCATCCTTAATTGTCACCACATTTAGGGTAGGATGCCAATCAATTGTTAATTAGCTATGGAAATTTGCATTGCTTCTTAATGTATCATACTCACTTGCTTCATCCTGTGAAGACTCATAGTCACTTTCAACAATGGTTTCAAACATATTTACTACAGGCCTATCCTCATTCTGATATCTCAATTCACCCTCACTCCTCATAGATTCATTTAAAGCCTAAACCACAACACACTGGTAAGGGGAATTTGGTTCATCACATGCTCCACACCAAGGAGTATTCTCCACATTATGTATGTTTCCATCTTTTAAAGGGTCAGGAGTATCATGATTTTGTGTACTTCTTGGCTTGTCTTGCATAGGTTTTCCATCTTTCCAGGTAGTGTTATATGGCATATCGTGTAACCTAGAAGGCCTATCTTGCCAATTGTAATGAGGTTTAGCATTATTACTCACCTTTGCAGTAAGGTCTTTCATAGAAGTCATTAGTTTCTCAATCTTATCCTCTTATCTAGAGGCCTTACTTGGTTGTGGCATTTTCTCTTGCCACAGTCTGCCATTAGTTCTTCTTCCCACTTTTCTTGATGCATCCCTTAGACTGTGTGGGTTTTTATCCCTAAGGATATAGGCCATCTTTAGGTCAAAGGAATTATAATAGGTGGTTAAACATACATTTTCATATAACCTCATCATGTAAAATAATCTATGCATTGCCTTTTGGAACCTTGCATTAAAGTCTGTGATGACCTCATTATCAAATTTTGTAATATTATTAAACTCATTGAGCATGAAGCTCACATTTGTCTTGTCCCCATACTGCTCTTGAAAGCAATTCTTGAATTCTTCCCAAGAATTTATGCTATCTACAGGAAACCCTCTATACCATTCCCTAGCATCTTTAGCTAGAGATTGCACATACAATTTCATGATCACATCCTCATTTGCAATCGCATCATAATTAATCATATCACCGAAAGACTTTAGAAGCTCCTCTACACTTATGTCATTGTTTCCAACAAATTTTTGAAGTTTATCCCTAATTTTAATAGGGACATTATTTGGATAACCTGGAATCCCATCAAAGAAAAATTGTCTATACAATTCAACATTGATGGGTCTTCTTTGGAACTAGTTACCAGCACAAATATTCCTAGTGTTCATTCTTGAAATTGGACCACCAACTCGAGAAACTTGGTTATTCTAGTTAGGGGCTTGTCCAAGAGGTATTTGATTTACTGGAGCAACATTAAAAGAAAAGGTAGGGTTATTTTGGTTAACAGGAGGAATAGTATTCATGGGCATAGTTGGTTGAGTTTTCATTACCAAATGTGAGGTATATTGAGTCATAGGTTTACTCTGATCTATTGAAGGGAAAGTTATAGGAGGGGCTTTTAGGTAGTCATTTTTTCTTCTAACTTTGGCATTGGTTGCTTCTAATTTAGTTTTCTCTAATTCCCTCTACAGATTTTCCTTCTCTTTTCTCATCCTCTCTACTTCAACTTCATATAAGGACATTCCATGATGTACCCTTCCACTTCCTAATATCTCATCTGCAATTTTGGAACCAGCTCTAGTCTCTACAACCTTATGTTTTCCCTTGTTAGTATAGATTTTGGTAAGTTGTGGATCACTATGAACCTTCCTATTAGTTTGCACAACTTTGGGTGCATAACTAATTTTGGCAGTCAATTTCTCTCTAATAATAGGTCCCTCTTCCTTACTTTTAGGCTCTTCTTGAGTGAATAACTCAAGATCTACAATCTATCTCAACAACCTATCTCTCTCAATAAGCTTTGTCTTAATTTCATTTTCCTTCTCCATCTCCTTTTGTTTTCTTAAGGAAATTAACTAACAGACTCTTTTATTGAGAGCCTCAATTTCCTGGGAAACCTCATCAGGGTCTGGAAAGATTTCCTAAATCTGATATATTGACATGGTCAATATAAATCAAACTCACATTCTCATCTATAGTTTAGGGAAAAGAATCTACCCTAGCATTGGAGCTATTCCTATCTCTCCCAAAAATGCCCGTATTAGACAATCTTTGATGAAAAGTTTGAATATCCTCATTATTACCAAACAAACCCATATGAAAACCCATAATGTCTTGTTCAGATTCATGAGATGATGTATTAGAATTTGCATACACTGGTCATCCAGAGGACTTACCCATATGGCTGCCTTTCTATCTCCATGAAGCATTAACTAGTTCATGTATAGCTATTTCTCTTTGGTCTTTTCGGACCGGTTTGGACAATCCTTCATCTCTACATTATGTGAACTTCCTTGAAGTGATCTGTGATTATATTAAAAGAGCACTGGTTTTTTTTTTTTTTGCTTTCAGAGTTGCCACCTAATTGCTTGGGAATTTAAAAGTATTTAAAACACAACAACTCACTCATAGGAGACTGCAGAATGAGATCGCTACTCTCAAAGAAATATTTGAACAATGCAATGATGGAAAAAGACCATTACAGCGACACGGGTAAACACAGGGTTGATAGCTTTTCATAGAGACCACGGGATACTCAATTTTTTACAAATTATGCAATGTATACATTGATCTGCATTATAAGACCTATATTATAACTCTCCCCAACAGATTCACCAATTCTTGTTGGTCTCAATTTCTAACTACTTTGTTTTCTCTTCAAAATATTTTGCCTTTGTTTACAAAAGAAGAGAACAACAAGAATAGGAAACAAGACAATAATTAACAAGGTTTACAAGGAAACCTCCTACACTTCAAGCTTGACAAATATTAGGTGGGTATACCTACTTGTGACTACTTTCTCACAACGTAGTAGATAATTTACAGATAACCAATGTGAATTTGTGCAAACTTTTTCATTTTAGTGCAACCAAACATAAATGAAAGATTTGTTTTGATTGTAAAGGATCACAAAGAATGTCATGAATACTAGCAACTTAAACCTGTACCTTATTTGGGCCTCAGAGTCATCGAAATGAAGTTAAAATTTGACAATGGAATTCATATACATATCACCACTTTGATCTACTGAATCCGTATATGCCTGACATATACAAAATTTTAACCTATGCTTGACCTAGTCATCAATTTCATGTGAATGTACTAATTATCAATGAAGATGAATTAAGTATATTTAATTCTCCTCCTTGAGAAAAATACCTAAAACATTCCCATCATTTTTGTTACAAATCATCTAATTAAACAATCCTTGATTATCTAATTAAAAATGAAAACTAGCATACAAACATAAAGACAACAAAGATCTGGGCTCAAAAAATATTCTAATTGTATACTACTATTCTCTCATCAAAATTTTACATAAACACAAGAATGACTCAAAATACCAAAAAAAGCCTACATATATTTCACCAGAGCTTCGATACAAAATTTTTGCGATCTCTTTCTAGGTAGTCCTGGTATCCATTTATAAAAATTTGGATGCAACAAGCTTCGGACTTTCCTAGAAGAATATTCCTATCCTAACCAAAACTCCCTCCAAAAGTTACACCTATTCCAAAATTGCGATTAACGTAGAAGCATAACTAATTTTGGAATGTACTCTTCCATGACTAATTATTTGTCCAGCTAGAAAATGCCTAACTAACCTCTCTATAACTATAAATCAGGCGCTAGATGATTTCAATCCTTCGAGGTTCCAGTTACCCAAAAATCTGTTGCAAAAAACCAACTGCTTCAGGATGCCTATGAACTACCACATGCTGGAGAATTGGTGAGATCTTCTTTCTTTTCTGTCTCTTTCAAAACATACTTGCTCTCCCATAATTCGAATGTCTCATCACTTAGCCAAAGAAAATTAAAAATTTTAAGCTTTTGTTTATTTAAACCTTTCCATGTCACCCTTAGTTGTTTAGCCTCCTTCTCCAAAAAGCCAAAATGTGATTTTACCTTTTCAATTTCTTCAATAGTTTGAATAAACAAAGAACTATCATCCATATTTATAATATTATTTATTCTTTGAGACAACCTATGACCGAGATCCTCAATCCACACTTTTGTGTCTTTAATTTTATTTGCACTTAGGAAGCCTCCTAGATACAATTCAAACTTTTCATTTGCATATTCCTTTTGGAATAGATTTTCCCTTCTTCCAATGTTTACTCCTTCTACTGCAAACCTAGATAAATCTTTTACTAATTCATAAGTAGATTTGATTATATCATCAACACTTGCTTCTTCCTAGGATAATGAATATATGGACTCTATGTCCACCTCTCTGGCAATCTATTTGTCCAAATGTGGCTCCAAAGTAACCTTATCCCACTTTAAAGAAACCAAAAGAGTCATTATTCTTTTCATGTTGATATAAACAATTGCCACTCCAACAGTATCAACAAATTTCACAATGGTGCCTCTGACCTTTTCTTCATATTTATTTGCAAAAATTGACTGAGTCTGCTTCAATTTTTCAATCTCATCTTGAACACTTTCTGCTAAATAGAAGCCATGAGTCATGGGGGAAGGAGGAAATTCAATAATAGGACTAGAAGGAGGGGTCCTAGCAGGAGAAGAAGCAATCGTTAGTTGAGAAGACTCACCCTTTTGTTGTTGTCCCTCCAATTTACCTTTTAGCTCTGCAATGGTGTTGTCTTTAGAAGCTATTTCAAGCTTTGCTTCATTATAGGCCTTGAGGACTACTTGTTTTACTTGAAGATCAACTTTCTCTTTTGCCACCTTCTCGGCCACTACCATTCCAAATTTAGAATACTCTAAATTCATGCTAGCAGCTTCAATTACGCATGTATCTCTAACTCTCTTTACTATCATACCACTTGAGTAGTTAGATTATGAGGATTCTCCCCTTCTTCTATTCTCTTCTCTTTTAAGTGACCACATTACCAGAGCTGCATGGTCATTACTATAAGTTATTCCCTCCAAGGGTTTTGTTTCTTTTCTCACTGCATCAAAACTTACAGCATCTACTATATCCCATTCTGGGAGAATTAGCACTTCAACATCTTGAATCAATTTCCTTCCCTCCTCTGGGGTAATCACCTCAAATTCCTTTATCTTTTCTTGCTTTATTTCTTCCTCAATAGTAGATGGATCTTTATTTCATTGTTCAATTCTTTTCTTTTCACATCTTTCCAAACTGATCCATATGTTTTCTCCAAACAAATTGTAAAAAGGATCCTAACTTCACAAAATTATCATCAACCAAAAATTCATTACTGGCTTGTTTTATAACAAAATCCAATTCCCTTCTAGCAAAATCCTCAGTAGTCAAATGCATCTTAGCACCTGCTGGCTCTTCTAGCATTCCTTCCTACAACTCTCCATAAGTAAAAGAAATTTCCCCCAGGCTTCCTAATTGCATTAGTTGCTAAGCAACGACCTGCTCATCACCTATATGTAATGGGAATTGGGAAGGTGAATACATGGCTTCACTTGGTTGTGCCTCTTCCTCTAATCTTTGCCTCTTTGGGGAGGTTTGGTACACAAGAGAATCCTCCATTGTCCCTTTACCCTTTGATGTGGAAGGTTCATCCTTCTTAGGCATCACCACATTATAGGTCAATTTCTTGTACATTACATACCCTCCAGGGGGAATGATCTTAGCAAAAATGGGTTTGGTCAAGATGAGCTTGGTCTTTTCAGGATCTATCTTTATCACTGCATCTTTCTTCACATTCAAAGTTTACATGGCATCCTCAAAATAATCTATCAAAAATTTTATCTTTTCCCCAAATGGGTGGAAACTCTTCAATGGATCATAGTTTTTATCCAAATGCTAGACAAAGTCAAAAGTTTTCTTAAATACTAACCATTTTTCCTTTCTCACTTGTTGCTCTACTAGATTAAACTCATTTCTTATTAAGTCCCTAGGGAAGTGGAATTGATGAATACTAAGAGGGGGGGTGAATTAGTATACCAAAAAATACTGAACTTAAACTCTTAAACAATTTAGTAGTTAACCGGTATAACAAATTTACTAACAAACTGATTAAGACAAATGCAAACCAAATAGCAAATAAAGAATTAACCCACAAGAGCACAATCACCATAACACAAGAGGTTTTGACATGGAAACCCAAATGGGAAAAACAATGGTGAGCAGAAACTCACAAGTAACTATCTGCAGAATACAAAAACCAGACCGATTAAGGTCATACAATGTTCTTCACCAGAACAGATCCTGTTAGGAATCTAGATCTCTATTAGGAGATAAGTCTTGTTAAAGACTACCTTGTGAGAGGATTTCAGATTCACAGTTGTGAACCACCTTGTTAGAGGATTTACAAAGGCTTTGCCAGGCCTACCTAGTTAAGGGTTTCAGAGCTGTCAAAGATATTAGTAATCAACAAGTAGATGATCTAGATACTAGCACAATATGCTTGGTTGGATCCTTGATAGCTCATTATTAATGCACATTTTGCATTACTTTAGTCTTCAATATCTCCACACTTTGTTTCTTTACACAGACCTAATCTTCTCTTCTATGATTGTACATGCAGAAACCTCATCCACTCCTTAAAACCTATCAACTACTAAAACCCTAGACATGATGTCCTTATAAAGGAATCTGATTTCATGTCTGTCCAATAGGATTACATTGCAAGTTCCTAGGTTTAGTGCATCTAGACACATTTGGTAACATGACACAAAATCATCACCAAAGTGTCGGTGGATGATAACTCATCACAGAGTAATACCAGTTCATTATCGATTACTGGTTCATACATTTTACCAATTACCGGTTGTCACAATGAAGACTGGAAAAATGTTAACTACCGCTTTGTTCCTTCGTACCGCTTTGAGATCCTCGAACCACTTGAGGTCTTCATACCACTTGTGACCGATTAACACCTTCTTCAAAACACTGATAGTCTAAAGACTATAATACATAATATTGGTTGGAACATCTACCAGTTGAGCATAACTCATACATAGGGAAGTGATCATAAAACAAGTGTGTGTCCATCAATGACAATCACAACATCATCAAAATGCCAACAATCTCCCCCTTTGGCATTGATGGCAACACTTAGGAAAATTTTGACATCTAAGTGTTTTACAAAAATATTCCATAATCAAAATTACTCCCCCTAAGCATATACACTATCCCTTTTTGCAGAAAATACAATGTATACTACTCCCTTAAAGAAATAACATGACAGTATACATAGCATTCACTAAAATTTTAGATACTACTCCCCCTTTGCCAACAATGACAAAGTACTGCAAAATAACCCCTATTTCTCATTATCATTAAAATAAATAAGTGTTTATGACAATAATGAGTGAAACTTATCAAAAACTGATTTAAAATCCTGCATAAAAATCTTCATGGATAATGACCATGACTCAAGTAATGAGGTACCCACCTCACTTTCCATCTCCATTTGTGATACCTGTTCTTCCATGGCATCAATTGTACTCATCTCTTTGGTTGCCATTAAAGCTTCTAGATTTAGAAAGCACTTCTGAAGAATTTTTAGTCTGGGTAATAAAACCAGTTGAAGTTCCTGCAAATCTCTTGTCCTATTGCTAATCTCCAACTCTATCCTGGCAGATTGAAGCTGATACCAGTGAATAGTTTGCCCATATGTGGTGAAAGAATCATACGGGGTCTTAAAGTTGCTTATGTATGTTTGCAAATCAGATTGCAATTTATCCTTTTGTGCAAGCACATCATCACAAAATAGATGGGGTTGGCTTATTTTGCTCAGTAGTAGTTTTCCCTCATCCATAGCATCTCTAATATCCTTCTGCTCTTTCTGAAGTTGAGACTGGAGCTCATTCAGTTTCTTTACTAAGGCAGTGTTAAGTGCCTTTTGATGCTTCTTCTGTGCATTAGCTTCAGCAACTTCCTCCAAGCATTATACCTGGTCCTCTACTACTGTACATAGAAGTTTCAGTTTGGCTAGAGAGGAATCGGTACCAGGGAGGTTGGTACGTGGGATCAAACTGGTAAGGGTGTCAATCATAGTGTGAATGAAATTTGGCTCCTTTTTCCTTCTTAATGCTTCCAGTCTTTCTTGTGCTAGCTTAATGCCTTGTAGCAGCTCTGATCCATCTGTAAATTGGAGGTCAAGCGAACTGGTGATGTTGGCCAGTTTGGCTTGACCACTAGTTGCATTTGGAGTCTTCTCTTGCTTGTTCTTTTCTTCTTCCTTCTCCTCTTCCTCTCTTTTCTTTTCCTCTTCTTTCTCCCTTTGTTCTACTTCATGCTTTTTCTTCTCTTCCTCCTTCTTTCTTTCCTCTTCTTTTTGCTTCTCCTCTTCTTGTTTCTTCTTCTCCTCATCTTTCCGCTTCTCCTCTTCTTTCTTTTCCTCCTCTGCTTTCCTCTTCTCCTCTTCTTTCCTCTTCTCCTCTTCTTTCCTCTTTTCTTTTCTTGTTTCCTCTTCTCTTCCTCTTGTTTCTTCTTCTCCTCCGCTTTCTCTTTGTTTGCCTTTTACTTTTCTAGCTTCTATTTGTCTGCTTTTTCTTTGTCCTGTTTCTCCTTGTCTTCTTTTTCTTTATCAAACTTTTCCTTTTCAGCACCTGGAGTGACATCTTCAACATCCAAGGCATCAACATCAATGGTGTCCACCTATTCTATAGCTGGTTTGCCTTCATCATCAAATGTCTCATCCATTTTTTCGGTTTCCAGTTCTTGTTCGGCCTTCTTGTTGGCCTCAGACACTTGATGCAACCAGACAGTAGCTTTAGCATGCAAATGAGTGTCTTTCTCTACTTCAGAGGTTTTTCCTTCTACATCCTGAGTCTTCTTCTTCTCATGAAGAAGAGACCTTTATGCGTGTCCCCAATCTGAAATAATTCAAAATTGGAGGCTTCAGGAAAGTACTGAGAAAATACTTTCTCCCCTATTTCCTATTCTTTTTCTATGGCAATGTGCCATTTATTGTCCAAATAATTATAAAGAGTCAGGTGCCTCAAATCTAATTTTTGATGGCGACCGGTCATTTTTACACAAATAATTAATGACTTCCCACTTTATTTCCTCTTTCTCACTATCGGTAAAAACATCAAAACACCCCTTTAGATCACTAAACAATTTTCTTTTTATATTCTTGATAGTCCTTTGACAATGTCATTGGTTTATAAGAAGAGATGTCAATATTTACCGATGTAGATGATGCTGGTGTCTTGCCAATAGCTTTTGTCTTTTTCCTTGTTTGCCTTGTCTTCTTAGGCTGCACATCTGATTCTGTGTCTTCAGACTCCGGTGAGTTTCTCTTGGCCTTCCACTTCCTTTCAAATACTTTAGTGGGTGCAACTTCTAGTTTCTTCTTGATAGGTGACCGCTTGGTCACTTTAGGGTTGGCTGAGGTAACTGGTTCCGATGCCCTGGCATTGCCTTTCCCTTTTTCACAAAAGGCTCTTCAACTGGTGTTACCCTTTCCAAGTAGGTGTCGGTTCTCTTTTTCTTTGCATTTAAAGGAGAGGCATTCAGGGTAGAGGCATATGCATCTAACATGTCATACATTATCTCATAACCCATAGGTTCTACTTCTTCCTATCTGGGCTCTACCACTTCCATTACACACTCATCTACTCTAATGGTAAAGCAGATGTCCTCTTCATACTTCTTAACAATGTTGCCAGATATCCTCATCCTCTGGCTCATCTTCTGCTTGAATTCATCAAAGTATTTATTCAAGACTTCAGGATATCCGGTTCCCACCACTTGGAGACTTTCCCTAATTTGTTTGGTTACCAGTTGGTCAGCAGACCATTTAATATCACTAACTCCTAAGAAATAGCCTTGAAAGTAGAAAAACAAACCCACCAAAAGTTGTCCAAATTTGAATCTTAGGGCATTGTCCTGTTTGATGGACTTCAAGATTAGTAGAAGTTGCTTCTACAAATAGGTGCATAGATCAAATGAGGTTTCCTCCATGATCATTCTGTAAGTGGCATTAACCATAGTAGTAGAGATAGAGTTTAATTTGCTAGCATAAAATGTCCAGTATCCAATCACCATGCAAGCATACTTGACCAACTCATCTTTGATGGTGTCAAGGGTCATTCCTCATTGATCGCTCATAGATCCGATGAGCTTAGTCATTTCTATCTTGATGACTTTCCTTAGGGTTGGTACCTCACCAATGTTATAGAAACCGGTGACGGCATGCTTCAGGCATAATGTCATGCATCCTTTCGAGATACATCTTGTCGCCATGCACTTTGCTCAGGATGATGCGGATGTGGTCTTCTGTGAACTCTTCAAGAAAGTAAACTGTATTGTGAAGTTTCTTTCTCTCCAGAATGTTGTATTCTAGTTTGATCTTCTTGTTATCCCCACAAAACAGACTTAGCTAGGAATGAATCACTAAGGATCCCAAGTCTTCCAGTTTGTAGTCAATGTACCCTGAAATATCTCCTTCGACAATGACTCTGATAGGTATTTGGGACAGGGCATTGTATTTCATTTTTCTTTGAATGAATTCAGCTGAGTCCATAGGTGCACTAGAACTGGAGTGCGATGTAGAAGCCATGATTTAACTAATAAACAAAATTTTTGAGAAATACCTTCACAATTTCAAAATTTAGGGTTTGACAAATGCAGCTCACAATCTCTCTGAATCACAAGTTGAATCGCCTTTTGTCTCTTTGCTCTTGAAAAATTCTTGGCTCGAAAACTGATAAGTGAAAATGACTTGAAAATCCCATATAAACAAATTCTTCACCTACCATAATAAATGCTCCACCACTAGGGCATAAACCCTAATTTGCCTTTAACTGCTTCACAATCTTCTATCGATTGATAGGTATTGTATATCGGTTAAGGTCTTTTACCCGTATAAATTTGGGGTTCGAAACATTTCACCGATTTGTTTCCCCTAAGCTTTTTTGAAGCTCAATTTGCCGGTTTAGAGACTTCCACAATAGGTGCAGAAACCACTTCATCTTGTGATACTTCTTCAGGTTTATTTTTCCATGTTTTATTTATTCCTATTGGAATGGTTTCAACATCAATCTTCCTTTCTAGAGTGACCAGTATATCATCTGATAGGTTCTTTCTCATTCTCTAGATTCTGGCAGGGTGTCCCAGTTTGTTGCAATGATAGCATACCATTCTAGGTGTTCTCCATGGTCCATTGTTCATTCTACCATTATTCCTCTTGCATGTTGCAGCAGTGTGACCACTACCATGGTAGATCAAACATGTTTCTCTCCAACCGGTTGCCACTTGATAGCCACCACCACCTGACTGATGGTCATAGGAATTATACCGGTTTGGATTCTAGTTCATAGATGATTAAGGAAAAACACTTTGAGTCCTTTGAGGATATCTCCCAGTGTTGTGCATAATAGACCTGCATTCAAATTCTCTATGCCCAAACTTGTTGCATGCATAATAGTTACCATTAAATCTATTGGATCTAGGCTTATTGTTTAGAAAATAAGGAAAATTATTGTAGGCCTTATTTCTACACACATTAGCAGTATGTCCTTCTTTGAGACAATTAAAGGAAATAGGTTTAAACTTTTGCTTACCTTTATCCTTTGATGTCGGTTGCTTCTTTGATGCTCCATCTTTTGTTCTAGAGGTCTCACCTTCCTCATAACTAGAAAAACCAAGTCCAGTGGTATTCTTTACCGGTTTTGCTGATTCAAGCTTTTGTTCTAGCTTAGCAGTACTCTTATTGAATTTGGCAAGTATTTCCTTTGACTCAGTGAGTTCCTTGGAAATAGCAACATTGGATTCCTTTAAGTTTTCATTCTTATAAATAGCCATGTTTAGTTCACCTTGCATTTCTTCATTTTCCACTTTACTCTCTTGGAGATGAGTGGTAAGGGCACTAATTTCTTGCTTCAACTTGGAGATCTCATGATCTTTGTCTTTTACTAGGTCTTCAACTTTCCTCCAATTCTCAAGCTCTTGACACATTATGATAGTCAGTCCTTCCAATTCCCTTCTTAGGTTGGCATTATATTCATTCATTTTTTCAACTTCTTCAACTAGGGCTTCCATGTCTACTTTATCAGAAGAACTATTTTCAGTAAGCTCCATCAATTTCTCACCATGCTCTCTTCTTTTTTCTAGAGAGTCTTTATATTTGACTTTGAGTTCATCAAAGGCTTTCTTAGTCTGAGTGAGATGATGAGTAAGTTCCCTCATAGTGTATTCCCCCATATCTCCTTCCAAGTGGTTAAACTTATAGAAAGGTTGGCTCTGATACCAATTGATGAATACTAAGAGGGGTGGGTGAATTAGTATACCAAAAAATACTGAACTTAAACTTTTAAATAGTTTAGTAGTTAACTAGTATAACATATTTACTAACAAATAGGTTAAGACAAATGTAAACCAAACAACAAATAAAGAATTCACCCACAAGAGCACAATCACCATAACATGAGAGGTTTTGATGTGGAAACCCAAATGGGAAAAACCACGGTGAGCAGAAACTCACAAGTAACTATTTTTAGAATAGAAACCAGACCAATTAAGGTCAAACCAGTTAAGGTCATACAATGTTCTTCACCAGAACAGATCCTATTAGGAATCTAGATCTCTGTTAGGAGATAAGTCCTGTTAAAGACTACCTTGTGAGAGGATTTTAGATTCATAGTTGTGAACCACCTTGTTAGAGGATTTACAAAGGCTTTGCCAGGCCTACCCGATTAAGGGTTTCAGACTTGTCAAAGATATGAGTAATCAATAAGTAGATGATCTAGATACTAGCACAATATGCTTGGTTAGATCCTTGATAGCTCATTATTAATGCACATTTTGCATTACTTTAGTCTTCAATATCTCCACACTCTATATTTTCACACAGACCTAATCTTCTCTTCTATGATCGTACATGCAAAAACCTCATCCACTCCTAAAAACCTATCAACTTCTAAAACCCTAGACATGATGTCCTTATAAAGGATTCTGATTTCATGTCGGTCCAATAGGATTACATTGCAAGTTCCTAGTTTTAGTGCATCTAGACACATTTGGTAACATGACACAAAATCACTACCAAAGTGTCGGTGGATGATAATTCATCACAAAAATACCAGTTGGTAACTCATCACAGAGTAATACCGGTTCATTACTGATTACTGGTTCATACATTTTACTAATTACCAGTTGTCACAATGAAGACTAGAAAAAATTTAACTACCACTTTGTTCCTTCATACCACTTTGGTATCCTCGAACCACTTGAGGTCTTCATACCACTTTGGGTCTTCATACCGCTTGTGACCGATTAACACCTTCTGCAAAACACTGATAGTCTAAAGACTATAATACATAATACCGGTTGGAACAATTACTGGTTGAGCATAACTCATACATAGGGAAGTGATCATAAAACAAGTGTGTGTCCATCAATTACAATCACAACATCATCAAAATGCCAACAACCTGGTAGGGGAGAAAATAAGGAGTTCCTCTAAAGCCATATACCCTAAAAATAGTAGAACCAGGATAGAATTATGTCACCCCAATTATGCACAATCTTAATGTCTTTTGAAAACTCCTTGGGTCTAATAAATTTAAGGAGAACTTTTGGGATTCTGGGGTTCTGTTGACATAAAATAATCCTTATCTTAGATGAAAAACATCCGTCAACTTTCAAATAACTAGCATCTTCTCTGTCCCAAGATAGATCTGCACTACATAATTAGACTGGCATGTCTTCATTGTCTTTTTCTCTCAATAGGTCCATACCCTTTGCAAAATATTCTGCACCCTTGAATAAAAGCATGTGCATCAACATAGAATACCAGCCCTCAGGTCTATCCACTTTAGCATTATTGATCCCAATCAAACCCTCATGGATGACATTTACAAGATAGGGTGCAAATTTATAAGCTACTACTATGGATGGATTAAGAATTTGTGCCATCATGAGCATGTAGTGAGTAGGCAAAGCATTTTCTGCATCTTCTCCAAAAATCTAACACAAAGACCAATATACTCCTTTAGCCCTCAAAGTGAATAAACTCACAAGGAAAGGTTCAACTGTACGAGGCCCTACCAGTGTTAGCTCTCCTATCTTTGCAAAGAATTCCCTCATGGGTCTAGTTCTAAGATGGTCCTTCTGAGCATCATAAACCTTCTTTAGCATTTAAAAATCAATAGGTTCTACAAAACTTGAGGATTTATTTAGCAGGAATACCTTTCTAACCTCTTCAGCTATAATTTGAATCAAAGGACCTCCACTTATAGTCCTCAAAATCTTGGTGATAGGGTCATAGTTCTTCACAATTTGGGTCAACAAGTCAATATCCATAAATACTCCAGGGACCAACAATTTCCCTACATCTAATTCTCATAAGTTGTTTGTAGGAGCAAGTGCATTTCGTTGACTAAACCCTACCCTATATAGACCTAGACCAGACATGCCTATCTAGGGATCTCTTAGCCAATATCCTTTGTCATACAATCCATCACCAATCTGCAAGGAAGAAGACTTGGGCACAAGCTCCTTTATTTTGGTAGCACTATTTGTAGACTGAACCTCTTGTTCCCAAAAATCATAAATTCCCGTCGTGGTGCCATTTTAACAATATAAGAGTTATCTTACTTCAACTTTTACATAAACAATCCTTCAAAATTTTAGAACCAGACAATATCAACACAAGTAGAAATTGCAAATCACAATCGCAGAACAACTTACTAGTCGCCTGAGAACTCATAGAAGCTGCACACTTTGTCTCTGCTAACCTTCATGAATGTCTTTTACAATTACAATCTCAAAACAAGGTTTTATGAAGTTCCCTCAGAGGCAAATTAGCATTAATTCTCATCAATGAAGCCACACGCTCTACAATTAATTCATTTGAATTTCAAAATTTCTGCTCCAATGGACCAAAAGGGTTTCTTCAGTATGCTTTTCCCTTCAGTCGCTGACCCACGAAGAGTAAAACTCTAGCAACTTTCTATCTCCATCTAGTGAAAACCATTAGATCATGTAGATTTAGCACACTCGCTAACCACTTAAGCCTTCAAAAAGGGCCCACCATTCAGTCATCCACCTGCCCTTTTATCCCTGAGTCACGATGGGTAAAAGGACCTGCATCTTCCCATTGCGATATCATGAGCACAATTGATTTTCCTTGGACCTGACCACAATTTAAAATACCTTATGCGCTCACACTGGCCAAGCCCACCCATTAGTCGCTAATCTGTGAAGAGTAAAGGACTCGCAACTCTTCATCGCGGTCTATCAACAACCGTCAGATCAAATCCTTGCCACTCGATCTTTAAGATCCTTTCATCACTTAACCGCCACCGATTAACTGCCACCATTGGATCTTTGATTGGCCCCGCCACTAGAAGCTTATCGCTAAGTCGCGATGGGTATTCAATGTGCAACTTACCATCATGGTATCGCGACAACTGTAGGATCAAAAAAGACTTACCCGACCTTTAAGAAGCCGATGCATGTATTAAAGGTATTACTCAAGACTTAGGGAAAAGTTAAAGAGCTCCAACCTTAGAAATAAAACCCACCTAGGCCTAAGACTTAAATGTCCCCTTTTTAACGACACAATGACCCTTCTGGTAGAAGAGACATAAAGGCTTTTTATTTAAATTAAAATTATTAAACCCAAACCCTTAGAAGCCATTGATTTGAAGACTTAGAACATTTGAAAGAATTGTGGAAAAATTTAGGGATATCAGGAATATTTTAACACCATCCAAAATACTGATAACATGTGTATATATAGATAGAAGCCAGAATACTTATATTCTCATAAATGTACCTACTGTGTTTTTCCAAAACTAGTTTATTTACAACATAGATTTTGTATTGTTTTATTTAACTATAATATGTATTCCTACAAATAATGAATAACCACATGAATAAGTATGAAGTGCAATTTATGTGAATTCTTTCTTAATCCAAAAAGCATCAACCCATGAGATAACAATGAATGTAGTCTAATATAAATATTTCTCATTTTGTTTCCTTTCGTTAAAATAAAACTAAAGCTAATATTCCAATGTCATATTAATTTAGCCTTTTACAATTTTTTTGAACAAAATAAACAACTAGCAACTATAGTACTCTTTCAATAGAAAATAGAAATGCTATTTCAATGCTTCTTTTACTTTAATTTAATGAATACACAAAACATAAAGTAAATACAACCTTACTATCTTTTATGTTTTCTTTTTCTCTTCTCAATAGATATTATAGCTAAAATATGCTTACACTTCCTACTACATTTCAAGATAATAAATAACAATATAGGGACACTATTTAAATGCTTCTTTGACATTATTGAATTAAATATACCACATAGTAAATATACATTCTTTTCTTTTCAAATCCATTATACAATAATAACAAAAAATTACATCCTCAAGCCTCTTACATTTCGACAAGAATAAGGGCTTGTTAAAATTTATTTATTTTTGAATCCCCAATGCATTAAATAGGAAACTTGCACATGCTTGACTTTACTCCATCCTTTATTCCCAAAGAAAACCTACAAATAAAGTTTGCAAGTTGTGACCATGGAGGCTCACCTCCCAACCTAGGCTTACATGAAGCCACCCCCCGAGCTAGGAGAACCAAGGCTAAATGGGTTACAAACATCTCAAACAAAAACCAAGAAGAAAATCAACAGCACTTGAACTCCCAACCCAAAGATAAAAAATGTCACCAAGTGACTATTTTTTTAGTGGGGTGAAGGTGGACAAAGTATCTAGAGGAGATCTGCAAGAAGGAGAAACCAATGCCTTTACAAGGCTACCAAAGTAAGACCATCACAAGCCACATACTTGTCCCAAAATACCCTTATGTCCCCCATGGAATACAAGCCCATATCTCCCCTTATGACCCCCTTTGCATTAACATAAAAATATTGCAGCAAGGGTCCCATAACCCTTGTGTATCTCTCTATTCTAAGAAGAGAGTCCCTACACTCTTAGGTTGTCAAGCAACCCTTCATCCCCAAGGCTACTCTACCCTCTAAAGGGTGAGTATGCCCTTGAAACACTCATAATACATAAACCATACAACACATAAAAAGAACACAAGGAAGAAATCAAAAACTAAACTTCCCAATCTACATAAACAACAAGCAAAATGCACATACAATCTTTCCTTCACAATGACAATAAAATGCAATATTCAAGGAAGGAATACTACCAACCTTAATCCTGTAATGGAATGAGTAAAGGTTGAAGGATATATTCCCAATCCACTATTCTCTTCTTTCCAAAGATTAGAAATTCAACTCAAAAACCAAAACTTCAAACAAGAATTCTAAGTCTCCAAAAATGGAGAGTGGGTGATCAAAAACCTAAGTTTGAATCCCTTCCCTAAGTAGACTCTTCTCACACTTTTTGACCTATTAGAAAGGGTGTGAGATTCAAAGGTTGGTCTTCCCAACCTCTTATAGGCTTTCTAAAAAATGCAACTCAAAAAGGTAAGAGAAAATGGGGAAGAGCAACTATCACTCAATAGGAAGGTTGTCTAACCTAGGAGAAATTCTCAATAGTTGAATTTCATCCATCTTGGAAAACTCAACTTTTGAGGTGACTTAACAGTCACATGTGAGTGGTTACATGGTTAAAATTGATCTTTACCCATAGGTATAACATATGGACCTTTAAAAATACCCCTAACCTAACCTTAGGAGTTAGTTTGACCCTTTAGAAACTCACCTAAGGTTTACCTACGGGTCAAACTTGAGTTGACAATTTTAAAGGCTCTCTATCCAAGACTCTTTTGGGACCACACTAAGATATTTTTAAAAATGCATTGGTTATACAAATTCCCTCCAAGGGACATGTCACTTGCAACTCACTTCACAACACAAGTGTCAAGTGACACCATAAAAATACATAATACTTAAATACATATGACAATGTCCCTTTTTGGAATTAACAAATTTAACAAATACAATTTAAACACACATTCGAGCATTCACATTTACAAATAAAACACATTACACATGAGGTGTTGTCTCTCCAAATAGACAACCCTTGGATTCACAAACGCACATAGGTTTATCTTGATTCTCCGAATAGTTTCTAGGGTCACATGGATTAGTTTTCCTACACATCTCATTTCACACATTAGTAATCTCAAATAATCATATGCAATATTAATATTTAAGAAGAATACAAATCAGACACTTTACATGCACCTAAAATTGTAACAATCAATTTATCAATTATCTCATAAAATCTACATGAAATAATTTATTTAATGATATCATCATAATCATCATGAAATTCTATCATTCCTAAGGCATGCATCCATGTTTTTTAACATCATAATGAAGTACTACAAATTCAAAGATAAATGGCATACATCATATCAAGGTTATCCAATCAGTGGATTATATAGAATATAAATCCCTAATGCATCAAAATGTTCACCACAAGGTAAAATGATTCCATAACATGGTTCAATTACTTTTCTCACTAATTTATCCATCTAACATAGCCCATCCTATCGAATTTTAGCATCTTTACATAGTATGCCAATCATCCATGCAAACTATTAATAAGGTCTACCATGGTCGAATTAGGTTAACTAGGGCTTGATCCAGGAGGGGCTCTACATCCTCCCCCCCTAGGGTTCAACTTACTACTGGAAGTCGCATGACTAGGATACAAAATAGGGACAAAATTTCCAACAATTTCACTAAATTACTCTAAACATTGTCTTGCCTACTAGAAAGATGCAATACTAAAATCAACCTACTATCATAATAGTTATTACCTCCGTAAGGTACTTACCTAGAATTTTTATTACATTTTTCTTTTAACTCAAGTAGGTGTTTACAAGTTCTACTTTACACATTCTTTAATTATTTTAAGTTAATGCACTATCCAACTTCTAACAATACAACACATCGCCTTCCATTATCTAGGTTACACCTATTAGCTTACTTATTCTATTTCTAGGTGTCATATTTTGTTAAGGATTTTTTCAAAACATGTTTATCCCACTGCAATTCTCATCCATTTCATGATACTAAAGAAAATTGACATCATAACTTACTTTACCCAAAATGAATCTGCTTATTTTACATCAAGGTGCCTCATAAGGGTGTTAATTACATATTTGTTAAACCACCCTATGTGCATGATTTCTTCCCACATCATAAGGAAACAAGGTATATTCAAGTCTAAGTTCTTCAAATCTGCCCATAAATAGGGTAGTTTTCTACCTCTAGGGATTACAATATTTAGACATCAAGGCACAAAGGTTTAAGTTACATAGGTCACATCATTCGCAACCCCAAATATTAAGGTATATAAAAATCCCATTCTATGGGAGTGACGAAATTGATTACTTTTAATTTAGATAGCATCCATGTAATCATCTCCATGCATGTGCCAAAATAACAAGTCTGTAATTATCCACACTTTCACAATTCATTAGGTCTTGTTCACAGTTTCTTTTTTTGTTGTTGTTAATTTTTCTTGCTTAGATTAATCGCAAAAGAATTTCATCGAAGAGGATATTATTTCCATTATCTTAATTTGATATAATAGTTTTTATTCATTCCTTGTGCCTAATTTCACTCCTTGAGGTATTCTCCCTTGACACACTATCAATGGTTCAATGAACATGATAGTGTAAAGCGGAAAATCGCGATCGAACCCTAGTTGCTCTCCCCTCTTCCAACTCCAAGGAGAGAGAAGGGAGAGTCACTCTAGGGTTGATGGTTTTCACTTAAGGGAGAGACTTTACATTCAAAAGAGGGGTTGAAACCCATAAGATCCAATCCCACACAATGCAAGATTGGATGCTAAATGCATTTCAAGGGTTAAGACAGCAAGGCTACCCTCTTTTGTAAAGAATGTTGATAGAAGAATTAAGCTAGGAATGCATAGAAAGTGACAAAGATTCGCTTATAAACTGAGATAGGGATATAGGATGAAGCTGCGGACCTGGAATTAGCAGTAAAATGTTGATACGGCACTGTCCTGCAAATTTGAGCAAAAGTTGTCGGGACGATGGTGCCCGAGCGCCACGGTCCTCCAAAAAATCTGCGAAACGAAGGGGGATCTGTTCGTCTCTGCACAAGGATTCCAGATCTTCAATTTCAGCCACGTACCTGCAACCTACACATAGAAAAGCAAAGACGATTGGGGGGTTAGGGATTAGGGGTTTGCCTTTAGGTCAAACCCCGGTTTTGGAATTAACCAAGAAATGAGCAATGCTATAAATGTAAATGTCTGTAATGTAAAACAAGTACTAATACCTTGTTGTAAGGATGTTTGTATCCTTATGTGCGAAGGTATAGATGTTGTATGTTGAATGTTGTAGTAGTATGTAGTAAGTGATCTCCTCTTCAATGGTTGAATCCTTGTCTTGAATGCAACACTTAGCCTTGAATGGAGACTTGAAATGATCAATTGCTTGAAGGAATGCTTGAATGCTTGAATGCTTGAGTATAATTTCCATGCTTTTTCCATCATGTCGAATGAAAGAGGAAAATGTAGTTTATATACTTGTCAATTAGGGCTGATAGACTGATTTTCCCGACCTTAGGCCGACCAGGAAAGACAATTTTCCAATTTGCAAACATAAAGACCCGAAGTCCAAAAGAGACCGGGCCCAAAATAGGACCAGGGCGCTGGGTGCCATGATCCTGGGGGACCAGGGTGCTGGGCGCTCTGGTCCCACCTCCTGGGACAGCAGGGTGCAAAGGAGGTTCACGCCAGGGTGCAAGAAAATGCAGTTTTTGGTGTCATGAGCAAGTTTCGGGGTCTCCATTCAGGTTCCGTGTTGCGTCGCCATCGTGAAGACCCAAATGCGGTCGAAATTTCAAGTGTCACAATTTTAGGATGCTACATTTAGCCCCCACTTTAGCGGGAGTATAAGCGTACGCTCATACTTCCGGTAAAGTACAAGGAAACAACATTGAAAAAATTTCACCACGTCAAGGAGGCAAGATACACCAAGCCCCCAGTGGACTAAGGATCTTATGACTTCGATTGACAAAGTAAAAGGGAAGATCATGAGAGAGAACCATGACTGTCAGTAGTAAGGTTCCCTCACTATGAGTCATGCAAGAGAAATACCAAAAATTTTCAAGGCAAAGCTGAGTTCTCCAAGAAATTTTCATGTATCCTGAAGGGATAGACAGGGTGATTGTTTTAACGTAGTGATACACATAAGAAATGAGAAAGGAAAGGAGCACGTTATCGCAAGGATTTAGCCCCCAAGTGTGAGATAAGCCCAAGGATAATAGACACAAAACACAAAGCACAAGGTGACTTCACTTTCCTTAGGGTCAGTATGCTGTATGATTATTCATGTATATCATATGTATGTATGCATAATTGTTCTTCATTCCCCAATCAAGGAAGGTCACCTAGAAGAAGGGAACACATATGTCTTTTGAGTCAACATGAGAGAGACCAAAAGAGATCTCAATGCTTTGCATCGTCCTCAAGTAGACAACACTAAGGACAACAAATAGAAGAATGAGAATAACATATAGAAGAAGTAACACAAGAGAGGAGAGAATCTGCTATGCTAATGTAACTAGTCTAGCACGTCATCTACCCCCCGATCTTGCTGATCAATGTTTCGGGAAGGCAGGGAACACGCTAGAGGAGGAACATCCAACACAGCAGATGGAGCTATCACAAGATCCAAACAAGGGCTATGTTCATGTTCCAAGCCACGCTGTTCTTGTCTAGGAGCTAGGATAAGTGCTTTAGAAAATTTATTAGATAAATGGTTATCAATATCAACAAGTTCATATTCACTATCAGAAGCAAGAGAAGTAACATTTTCATCATGAATAACATTTTCATCTATAGCATCATCAAGATTTATAAAAATAGGGTCTTTAATTCGCACAGGATCAAGACCATCATGCATCTTATGTTTTGGAGATTTTGGAGAAAATGGAATAATGCTTGTTGAAGGTGTTTTTGGAGATTGCAAAGTTTGAGAAGCAGCTGCTTGAGCTCTAAGACGACGCTTTCGTCGGCATTCATGTGCAGAACGATTTCGTCTAGTCTTAGTAGGAAGTGGAGAAGATTGAGGAGGAGGAATGTTCTCATCCTTATCACTTGGGTGTTTAGGTTGTGGTCTCTTAGGCTGGATAATAGGAGAAGAAAAAGGTCTCTTCTCTCTATAAAAAGAAGGAGGAGGGACTGCTCCATACAAAGGAGGAATATTTGGTTTAGGGAGAAGACCAAGTCCATCATGACGAGGAGGTATAGGTCTGCTCTTAGAAGGTTTATTAGGCATAGACATAATCACATCCATGGGAATGGGTTGGGAATCTTCTTGAGGAAAGACATTAGTTTTATCTTTCAAAGGAAGAACTTCCTTCTCAAGAATGATAGGAATATCAAGTTTAGGTGTTCTAGGTTCACTTAGAGATAGGATCATATCTATTTTCCACTTTTGATAAGATTTGAAAAGATGATCACTTCGTGGAGGAAGAGATTGGAATTGTTTAGGCCAAAAGTAATCAATAGGAACGCTAGAAGTTCTTTCAGCTGGTTTAAAGAGACTATGATTGACAGTAACAACTTCACCATTATGGGGAAATTTCAAACACTTATGAATAGGAGAAGCAATAGCTTTCATGGAAGATAGCCAAGGATAGCCAAGCTTCACACGAAATTGTTCGGATGAAGGAATAATAGCAAAGTTCACATCAAGGGATTTGTTATGGACCTCAATAGGCAATGTAATAGAACCAATTGCAGGAGAAGAAAATGCATCAAATAGTTTCACAATCACATCTGTTTTGTCATATATCACATGATTCAATTGCAAAGTAAAAAGAAATTCTTCAGTAATAACATTAATCATGCACGAAGGATCAATAAGCACTCCACGGCAAGGTGTATTCTTGACTTTTGCAACTATGTATAAAGGACCATCAGGTGCCCTAATGGTTTCACTGGAATCAAATGTGATGGAAGGTTCTTTAGGGTTTTCTTGCTGCTCTACAAAGTTAATCACATTCGGAGTCATAGACACAAGACCATCAGATGAGAGAGAGGAATCATTAGCCTCAATTGCATTAGAGGTATGAGAAGGTAATGGATCAGTGAAAATCTGAAGATTTTGATTAGGAGGAGCTACAGATGTACTGCCTTTATCATTCACTCCAGAAACAGAAATAGTATTATTATCAATCAAATCTTGAATTTTACCCTTTAAAGAAAAACATTTTTAGTATCATGCCCAGGCTGACGGTGAAATTGACAAAAAGCTTTGTTATCAAAATAAGGTGAAGTAATCTTTGCAGGATCAATTTGTCTTATAGGAGGAAGAGTAAGCACATTTTGTTCCAATAACTTATTCATAATACTATGCAATGATTCATTCAAAGGAGTATACTTTCTTTCTTTCTTGAAAAATTTAGAAATAGGAGGCACACCTGATGCTGCATTCACATTGTTGTTGATGATGTTTTCATTGAATTTGATGGAATCTCTGTTTGGTTTAAACTTCCCAAATGGTTGTTGACTGCTATCACCCTTATCACTCGGAGCCATAGGATGTGATTGTTCCATTTGACTCACAGTCAGTTGATAATTGTGAAGAGTTGCACACAACTATTGGAAAGAAGTAAACTCAGAAAATAGAAGTTTGTCTCGAATATCTTTTGTAAATTAGAAATAAAGATTCTTTGAATATCATTGTCAGGCACTGGAAAAGAAATTTGAGCATACAAATGCTTATATCTACCAATGAAATCAGTCACTTTTTCCTTAACACCTTGTTTACAATGCATTAAATCAATCAAAGTAACTTTAGGACTTATATTGTTTTGAAATTGTTGAATGAAAGTATTTGCAAGTTGTTCAAAAGAAGTAATAGAATAAGAAGGCAACGAGCAATACCATTGTAGGGCTTTGTCTCTTAATGTTCTAGTGAACAATTTTGCAAGCAACCTTTGGTCATAAGCAAAATTAGTACATATTGTTTGAAAAGTCTTAACATGTGTTAGAGGATCACCTTTACCATTATAAAGCTCCAAATGCGGGATTTCAACATGTTTAGGAGGGATAGCTTGAACAATGTCAAGAGAAAGTGGGCTCGCAACATCAAATGTGGGCACACTAAACTTAGATTGATTCATAGAGGCAATTTGTTGCTGTAAAGAAGAGACAGTTTGTGCAAGATTGTTAATGGTCGCTTCAGTCGAAGAATTCATATTAGATGTGTTAGATTGAGATGGAGGTGTTATGTTATTGAAAGAAGGTAAAGAGTAAGGTGGTGGGACTCTATGATAATTAGTCATAGGAGATGATTGGACAGGAGGAACACTACAAGGAGGAATGGAATGGTTAAACGAATTGCCCCCTTGCGTCATGTTCATTTGTGGAGATATAATAGGGACACTCATTGAAGGAATGAATGAAGAAGTCAGATTAAATGAAGGAAGAGGGTTAATTGAAGAAGAAGGGTTGCCCCCATGACTGGTGATCACAGGAGGAATGTCTTGTGTAGAAGTAGCCATTATGTTTGATGTAAAGGTAGGTACGCTAGCAATAGAAGTCATCAAAGGAATAGAATGATTGACTTGAGTAGGAGGTTGTGTATAACCCAAATTTTCAGCACAACTCTTCATAGGCATCACATTCGAATCCACAATGTGTGCAATACCATGCAAAATATCAATTCCATTCTTATCACTTTGAAGCATATGTTTTAGACCCTCAATTAAAGGAAGAGCTTGACTATCAGGGTATTCTTGAGACATCCATTGTCGAAAATCGTCAAATTGGTTATCCAATTTCGAAAGTTGTTCTTCAGAAACCTCATGGAGAGCTTCTTCATCATTAGGAGGATTAGAGGAATTACCCATGTCCTCGTTAAAAGGCTATTCAAATTAGGTTCCATCTCCTCAGTAGTTAAACCTCAGAAAGACTTAATTCTACGGCTTCGTCTAACGGGAATAGTGTAAGTAGGGCTTATTGTTGTAAAACTCATGCACTAGAGAGAGAGAGAAAGTTTTGAATTTAGAGGTAGCAATTTTCAGTAAAATCAGCCAATCTTCTGGATTTAAGCTGTTAAATACAATCAGGACAATCTCCCGAAATTTCAGAAAAAATGTCAGGGACCGTGGCGCTTCGGAGTGCACACGGTCCCAACAACTTTTTTCGAAATTTGCAGGGATGAAAGTTATGATGATTTTAGAGATAATCTGAAAAAATTGAGTGATTTTACGATCTGTAGATAGGCCAAATTAAAGTTGCAATCTCGAAATTGAACCCTACCAAGATTGTTGAAAAATGCAAAAATTTGAATTTTGAAAAAGAGAGGGAAACTGAAATTTTGAATGTTATGATTTTAGAGGGAATGTCAAGAGCAATGCAAATTTTGAAATTTAAAAATTGACTCAATTTCACGCAAAATTCAATTTTGAAAGCGGAAATTAAAGTTGTTGTAATTAAGCACTTAATTTCAAAAGTCACAAATTGTAAGAATTTGAATAAAGCACTGAAATTTTGAATGAATGCAAACATACTTTTCAGATTTAGGATAGTAAGAACACAATTTTGACACAAAATTTCAATTTCGATGAGTTTTGAATGTTTAGAAGCCTTAATCCAAGCAATCACAAGACCAACTTTGACTGTAATTTTGAAGGTGTTAAAATTGATAAAATCAGCCAAAATTCTGGATTTTAGCAGGAAAATACAGTAAGATCTCGCTCCTAAAATTTCGAAAAAAATGTCGGGGACGATGGCGCTCGGAGTGCACACGGTCCTCGCAACTTTTTTCCAAATTTTTAGGGATGAAAGATATTGTGATTTTATTGCAGAATCCAAAGTTACAGCTGATTTGGAGATGTTTTGATCAGTGAAATTGTCGGACAAAGGTTGAATCAAGAGGGTTTCAAAAATTAGGGTTTTGACACTTAACCACTTAATTTTCAAAATTAAAGTACAAATATGAATTGATAATTTGTAATAGAAGGGCAGATCTGAAACAAGCATTAATAATTAAACATTTCACAGGTTTAATTACTTAAAAAGGAAATTTAGGGTTTTTTATGCAATTAAACTCTAAAATTTTGCAAAAGATCAAACATGGAAATGTAATCAAGGAATCCAATTTTCAGATCTAACCATGAATAACCAGAAAGGATGTTCACGTTGGGTTCACCAAAATGTAAAGCAGAAAATCGCGATCGAACCCTAGTTGCTCTCCCCTCTTCCAACTCCAAGGAGAGAGAAGGGAGAGTCACTCTAGGGTTGATGGTTTCCACTTAAGGGAGAGACTTTACATTCAAAAGAGGGGTTGAAACCCACAAGATCCAATCCCACACAATGGAAGATTGGATGCTAAATGCATTTCAAGGGTTAAGACAGCAAGGCTACCCTCTTTTGTAAAGAATGTTGATAGAAGAATTAAGCTAGGAATGCATAGAAAGTGACAAAGATTCGCTTATAAACTGAGATAGGGATATAGGATGAAGCTACGGACCTGGAATTAGCAGTAAAATGTTGATACGGCGCTGTCCTGCAAATTTGAGCAAAAGTTGTCGGGACGATGGCGCCCGAGCGCCACGGTCCTCCGAAAAATCCGCGAAACGAAGGGGGATCTATTCGTCTCTGCACAAGGATTCCAGATCTTCAATTTCAGCCGCGTACCTGCAACCTACACATAGAAAAGCGAAGATGATTGGGGGGTTAGGGATTAGGGGTTTGCCTTTAGGTCAAACCCCGATTTTGGAATTAACCAAGAGATGAGCAATGCTATAAATGTAAATGTCTGTAATGTAAAACAAGTACTAATACCTTGTTGTAAGGATGTTTGTATCCTTATGTGCGAAGGTATAGATGTTGTATGTTGTATGTTGTAGTAGTATGTAGTAAGTGATCTCCTCTTCAATGGTTGAATCCTTGTCTTGAATGCAACACTTAGCCTTGAATGGAGACTTGAAATGATCAATTGCTTGAAGGAATGCTTGAATGCTTGAGTATAATTTTCACGCTTTTTCCATCATGTCGAATGAAAGAGGAAAATGTAGTTTATATACTTGTCAATTAGGGCTAATAGACTGATTTTCCTGACCTTAGGCCGACCAGGAAAGACAATTTTCCAATTTGCAAACATAAAGACCCAAAGTCCAAAAGAGACCGGGCCCCAAATAGGACCCAGGGACGAGGGCGCTGGGCGCCATGGTCCTGGGGGACCAAGGCGCTGGGTGCCCTAGTCCTGAAGGACCAGGGTGCTGGGCGCTCTGGTCCCACCTCCCGGGACAGCAGGGTGCAAAGGAGGTTCAGGCCAGGGTGCAAGAAAATGCAGTTTTTGGTGTCATGAGCAAGTTTCGGGGTCTCCATTCAGGTTCTGTGTTGCGTTGCCATCATGAAGACCCAAATGCGGTCGAAATTGCAAGTGTTGCAATTTTAGGATGCTACAGATAGACATTACACTAATCACATTACTAGGGCTACCTAAATCAAACATTCAAAATGACCACTTGACACCCTAAAAGATAGAAGTAAAAGTTAAATTTACCAAGTCCATCAAGAAAGAAGAAAAATGTCGGCAATCGAAAAAAAAAAAATTAGCAACATGGCAAGTGCCAAAGATCAAACGAAAAGAAACATAAATTTAGTGGTCCTTCCATCATAAGAAAAAAAATATAAAAGAAATTACTAGCCCCAAGGTCACAATACACTATTCAAAAGGCAGTTGAAACACTATTGAAAGAAAAACTCAAAACAAGGTGACCATTTTAGCCACACTATAGGGAGTAACCGTAGCACATCATCCAAGATAACATGTCTTGAGTGCGTTAGGAAGTGATTATTAGACTCTTAAGGTTATTAGATCATTTCTATTTCTTTATTATCATGAAATATCTTATACACAAGAGATTTCAATCATTATAGAGATCATGTTCCATTTGCATTCATGTGATTACTATTACAAGCTTCGCTTTCCAATTAAAACTACTATCCACTTAGGCTTATCAAAAACTATAGTTATATTATAATGAATGGATGCACTAATTCTACCATCCTTAGTGCATTCTTCTTGGATTTCCATTAAATATCTTAATATGTTAAATCTTGGTTCAATGATACAGGTAACTCAAGCATCGACACTTTTATACTTAGAACTACTTAGGATTTCTATAATGCAATCATATAATTTCACTAGGGACATCATTTTTTCATAGCACCTTTCACTAGCTTCTCACACCTTCATATCTAATTATCAATTTGTTCCCATTAAGTAGGAGCTTGATGCCAAAATACTGACAATTGTGGTTAAGAACAAACCAAGGGTGGAATAATTGCCATGTACAATCATTAACACTTGACAACTAGTTCCTAGCCCACACATTGTTACTACTTACCAGATTGCCATTAGTTTTATGTCAAAGTTATACTATATACTCTAGTCAGTTATCTATTACTGAGATATTCAGTCAGTATGCACAATCTAGTCAGTATGCACAGTCTAGTCGGTTACAGAAGAAAGCAGTCACAAAACACAGTATACACCAAGCTATCTACCGAGTATCTTTACATGTCTACCAAGCAGCAAAGATGACACATCAAGTTGATATACACCGAGTGAAACGTGTTACCAGATTCAATGAACCTAGACATGCATATGAAAACGTGTTACAAGATCGAGGCACATCCAACCGTTATCACATTGGAAATTGCACTTAAAGATTGTGTATGATTTTGAGGTCATCTAACCAATGAAATAATTTACATGGTTATTCATTCAATAAATCATGTTTGTAAGATCGAAGCAATGAAAGGATCACCGTCATAAGAGATCTATTTATACAGCATGAGTTAAGAGTTAAAGGGGTGTGTGCATGAGTGTAAGAAGACTGTTACAGAGACATAGAGGTCACTGAGATAGTTTTCAGAGAATAGTCAAAGAACAAAGTAAACAGAAAGGTTTACCAAGTTACTATATGGGTTACCGAGGTATGCTATGAGCAAGGTAATCTTATTCTGAGCACATAGAATCTGCTATAACATTCCAGATGTAAAGTTGCAGATATTTGTAATAATTTTATTGTAATATTGTGAAGTTGTAAGAGAAACCTTTAACAGGGTAAAAAACTCTAATCAAGTCTATAAATTGTAAAGCCTCTAACCAGGTGTAGCATTTAGGTGAAGTGTTGTAAAATCCTTTACCAAGGTAGATCTAATAGATCTTGTTACTCCTAACAGGGTAAGCTATTAGAAATAGCTAAACATGTAGCTCTAACCAAGTACTCTTTATTATTGCAGTAGTGAAGTTGTGGGTGCCATCCCCACCGCAGTTTTTCTCTCTAACCAAGATTTTATGCGTAACCAAAATATGTGTGTTATGGAGTGAATCATGTATGATTGTTATCTATTTGTTTTAGCTTTATATTATGTTATTGCACTATTCAGTTTATGCATAACAGTAAAGTTATTATTGAAGAAAAGTTTTGGAGTACTGATTCACCCCTCCCCTCTCAGTACATTAGCTTTCCATATTGGGCCTAACAATTGGTATCAGAGCTTGAATCTTGGAAAAGGGTTTAACTACCTAAAGGGAAAGATCTTATCAATGGAAGGATATAAACAATCTCAGAGGATTGTGTATCTGCAAGAAGAGCTAGATCATGCTAATCAAGTGATTGCAGACATGCAAAGGCAAATGCAAAAATCATTGAAAGTGAGAAGAAGATTATCTGATGATTTGCAGGACTCTCAAGAGTTAGTGGAACAAATTGAGACATCCTGTAAGAATAGTATATCTGAAGAAACTAAAGAAATGATTGGAGTATTGAAAGAAAAGAACAAAGCATTGGATGATCAACTAAAAGCAATGAAAAGAGAACATGAACATTTCAGCACACAGATGACTAAAAATCTTGATGCATTGAGGACAACTGAGGATAAAGTAAGAGATCTACAGAGAGAGAAATAACAACTTGAAGTCTTAGTATCTGATAAGAATGATGAAATCACAAGGTTAACTAGAATTCAACAAAACCTATCAGATCAACTAGGTTATGCACATCATGAAGCAATTCGGAAGAATGATGAGAATCAAGCATTGAAACTTGAAGTATCAAGGTTAACTGAAGAACTTGAAATAGAGAAGAAATCCAAAGAAACACTGAAGAAGAGTTATGAAGCATCAAAGATGCTGGATGAGCAACTGAATACAAGACAACCCAACAAAGATGTAGGACTTGGTTACAAAGGAAAAGTCTCTACCAAGAAAGGAATTCATACTACCAAGAGAGGAGAATCATCAAAGCAAGCTGGAAACAAGAATAACATCAAAAGAAAGAAGCCTATTTGCAACTACTATGGAAATCAAGGTCACACTGTCAACATATGCCAAATCAGAAAAGGTAAGCAACCGAATGTCACTAAGTCCAATGGTTATTGTTACAATTGCAATAAATATGGTCACACATCTAATCAATGTAGGACAAAGTCTGTTAACAATTATCAGAAGGCAAAATTCAAAGGGTTTTGTAAAAACTGCAATAGATATGGACATAGTACCAAGAAATGTTGGCTTAAGCAAAAGAACTATATGTGGTATGCACACTGAGAAAATGCTAGAGGTTACCGAACTCACATAGATCCTTACCGACAGTATTCTGCAGTACCATGGGATTACAATACAATGATATGGTGTGAATGTTGTGGAAGATATGGACATATAAGTGCCAATTATTTTATAAGGTTTGGGATGTACAACCAAAGATCATGGAGAAATCTTGGTATGGCATGTTTTTATTGTCATAATGTTGGACACTTAGTTGGAGATTGCAGAGATCAACCTAGAAAAGACACTGAAGAAATAAAAGAAAACTTAAAGATGATTTGGAAAAGGAAGGAAATTATGTCAAATGAAGAAAGCACCTTACCTACCGAGTTAGGTGCACCTATTCCAAATTAATCGGTAAAGGTATGAAGGGACTGCATTCTCTGAAGGTTAAAATCTTAACAGTTCCTATTCTATTATGTACTTAATTCAAAATCTACATAATTAAGATGTATTAGTAAGTTTGAAATTCTATCAAAGTCTTTTGAAGCGCTTTACAGGAAGTCTGTCAAGTTGGTGAATACAGGAAACCTATCTAGTCGGTGAATGAAGTTAGTTTGGTTACTCGGTCAAAATGGAAAAAGGTGAGTAAATCGGTTAAAGAGGAACTGAGTGCATTTAATGTTTTTGACCTAGCTCGCATGAAGCCCGATAAGGTATTTTGTGTACTTAAAAGCATTTTCACGGTCATTTTCACTTACCAAGTTTTCGAGAAAGTAGAGCAAGCAAATCTAAGGTGATCAAACCTTCTACAAAGCAAATTCAAGGTACTTACATCAATCTCAACACATCATTAAGCTGGTTTACCGATCTTATCTAGTTGCCATTATCTGCTAAGCATAAAGCGTCAGTTGTTTGAAATCCTGAAACCTTAAGGATATTTTGTTAGCTTTTATCTGAAATCTTCAATGGCACCCAAGATCCAAGATCCCATAGTTGTCAAGAATGTAGAAAAGCCCTCACTAAAATACTCTTTGACTCCTAAAGTTGCTTCTAAACTGGATGACAAAATCACCTTTTCACTCATCCTAGACAGAGTGTTACTAGTCGAGGATGTGAGATTCTTCACCAAATGTCGTGTTGAAGAACTCAGTCATGTTGAAATCAAAGCCACCTATGATGAGCTATGTACTGATGGTAAATTGAAATCAAAGGATTAACTGAAGCCCTAACCTATCCCCGTGTGTTCAAAACCCAGTCGGTCAAGTTTTTTTGAGTAGAGTTCTTGATGATTTCATGTGTCTAGAAGAGCAACCATTTAAGATTACTAAGGAAATCATTCATCTGATTACTGGTTACCCTATCTATGATCATGCCTGAGCCCAGAAGATGATATCATAGAAGGAATTGATCAGTTTAACTAGAGTGGAATCTGATTGTAGAGGATTGAAACTAAACAATGTCATAGATGAAGAATTAAAATTTTCCATTAGAGTAATGGGTTACTGTTTCTTCCAATCAGCAAGGGAAAATAATGTTCCCTGTGCAGCAGTAGACCTGGCATACAAAATTGTGAAAAAGGGAATGAAAATTGACCTATGTGAGGTATTACTGAAGAACCTATTTGAAAATCTAAACACCATTAGGAAGCCGAAGAAGAACAACTCGGCTAATACTCTAAAGTTTGGATCATTACTGGTATGCATGTTTTTCTACTTTGAAAAATTATTTCCATCAGTCAGTAAAGTTGTTTGGGAATTACACCGACCAATCACCCATCAGATAAATGACTTCATTAAGAAGTTATGTGATAATTTCAATGATATTATGGATGATTACTTCAGTAAATTTCAAGAGAAAATGCATAACAGATATAGGATTCCACCCTAGCTAGTAGAGAAATACAAAAATGATATATGTTTTGAAGTTGACACTGATTACTGTTATGTGAATGTTGTGGAACCAAGGACTCAATCTTTGTCACCGATGGGTTACAAGATTGACTTTGAGATCACACAACAACAAATTGACGCATTTCTTACATTACCTAGACATGCTACCAAGCTGAGGTATGGTACCTATGAGGAAGTAAAGGAAAAGGTAAAGATAAACATTGTAGTACCCAAAGCTACAAGAAAGGCAACAAAAATGATAAAGGCATTGTCAGAGAAATTCGGAGAAGACTCTTCCTCTACACCTGTCAAAGACACCATTGCTATTACCGAAGAGGAATTTAAAGCCCAAGATGAACCTATAACACTAAGCACCAAATTGCCTAAGGGAAAAGTATTGAAGAGAAAGAAACAGGATACATCAAAGGCCTCACCGACTCCACCTCCAGTAAAGTGACCTAAAATAAGAGCATCTATAGCCTCACCGAGTAAGAAAATAAAAAGTGTTACTGCTCCCAAGATAACAAAGACATATAAGAAATATACTTGGAGACTCATTTTGGCAAAAGAGTCTACTGATACCGAATCAGGGGATGCAAGCAAATTCTAGATTCTCAAGAGAAAGAAGGTAAATATACATAGTGTTGAAAACTTCTATGCTAATCTAAAAGAATATGGTTGATTTGGAGGATTTAGATATGTCAAGTATGAAACCAGGAACAATGATGAAAAGAGACAAATTGAAGAAGTTGTCATCTGCACACTCGTAAAGTTTCGGTTAGCTCCATTGGAACTAGCTAAGTTACTTCCAAATGAACTGTATCTACATATTGATAATAGGTGGAAGCATGCAATGGACTCAGACAAACAGATCAGAGAGAGAAGTCTGGTTCATTTATTTCCCGACATGTCAATAGCTGAAATAAAAGAACATCTGACAACCTACAACTCAAAGTTTCTTGTCAAATAGAGAGCCTTAAAACTGATTAATGGGCTATATATTGAAGTGGAAAATGAGACAAAAGCAAAGTGGCAGGAAATCTTCAAAATCAAGGATGCCGATGAGCAAGCTACAGTTGAAATCATTGATGTCACTGAGCATGATCCTAATGTCACCGAGCAAGGTCCTGATGCTATCGAACAAGACCCTACTGACACCATTCAAATAGATGAAGATGTCATGGATTCAGAGGCACTAGAATAGGAAATGATAGAAGGCACTGCATATGCAAAACTTGTATCTAGTGAATCAGTCTTGGAACAAGTTCAACCTTATCCACTAGTCAAGCAACCTATCTCAACCAAAACTCCTCAAGATATAGATCAAGGAACTGAAGGTCACAAGTCTATAGTAGGAGAAGGTACTACTCAAGAATAGACATCTCAAGAACCTTCTAACACTGAGACTGTTGCAACTAAGCCACCAAGTACTGAGACACCAAAGAACTCTATAGAGGCTAAAGAAATCAATCAAAGTGTTGCCTCTATCGAGCAACCTACCGAGGGTCATCAAGCCTCACAAGCCCTTGTCTTAGTTCCATCGGTGAAAGGTAAAGAAAAGAAAATAAAAAACATAGTTTTAAAGTTGATTTGTCAAAACCAATAGTGTTGCCCAATGTAGACATATCAAAATTGAAAGGGCAAGCACTCATTGATTTCGGTGAACTGTGCAAAGCAAAGGTCGAACAAGAAAAGCAAATGGCCATTCAAAAGAAAAATAAAGTACTTGAGAAGGTAAAAGCACTCCTAATAGATATGCTACCTGAAGCTACAGTATCAACTGATGTAGCCATCCATATTCAACGAGATGAACTCCTAACAAAGATAGAGACATCTAGAGTAGATGCATCAGAGTATTTGAGCAAGCTGAAAGACAAAGAGCTCACTGCAAAAAAGATAGAAGAGGTACAAAAAGCTATAGCTATTGGCAAAGTTAAACTTGTCAAATTTATTGCTGAGTTGACTCCTCAACTCAAGCACATTCTTTATTTATTTCAGAAACTCTGCACATTTTCTTTATTCATTAAAGACATTAAGAATAAAACAGAGGCAAATGAGAAAGAGATCATCGATCTCTCAAGCAAGTTGATCACAGAGCCAAATTCAGTTCAAAATTTTTATACAAGGTTACAACAACTCATGGCTCAACAATTAGACCTAAGAAATGAAGAACACAAGATCGGGATGGACATAATGACCCTTCAGACATTATTCCTTCCACATCTTTCATCAGTCCAAGAATAGATCAATCGAGCCACATACTTATCTACTACTCAAGAGGGAAGCACTCTAGATGGCTTAATATCACTATTGGCCGATATTCAAGTGCATAATTCTTTAATGGACAGTGTAAAGGATGCACTCTCTGTCACTCTCATCGACGCCCAAACCAAGTACAAATCCATTTTTGATCAGTTACCACCCCTGAATGGTAATTAAGTTTTTGATGTTTGTCAAAAAGGGGGAGTAATATGATACAGTCTTGGGGGAGTAATACAAAGTGATACAATATTGAGAGAATGGTATAGTATATAGGGGGAGTACATCGAGCAGTAAATAGAACACTAAGCAAAGCACATAGAACAAATCACCAAGAATGCAAAATCAGAGTTTTCTATAGTATATCAATAAGGAGAGTATATTTGATATATTATATTATTGACTATTGTATATACTGTTAGTATAGTCAAATTTTGCAAGTATATAGATTTTTGAGTTATAACTTTGAAAGTAGTTTTTGTCAAACATATCAACTAATGTCAAAAGGGGAGATTGTTACTACTTATCAGATTGCCATTAGTTTTATGTCAAAGTAATACTATATACTCTAGTCAGTTATCTATTACTGAGATATTCAGTCGGTATGCACAGTCTAGTCTGTTACAGAAGAAAGCAGTCACAAAATGTAGTATACACCGAGTTGTCTACCAAGTATCTTTACATGTCTACCGAGCAGCAAAGATGACACACCGAGTTGATATACACCGAGTGAAACATGTTACCAGATTCATTGAACCTGGACATGCATATGAAAATGTGTTACAAGATCGAGGCATATCTAACCGTTATCACATTGGAAATTGCACTTAAAGATTGTGTATGATTTTGTGGCCATCTAACCAATGAAATAATTTGCATGGCTTTTCATTCAATAAATCATGTTTGTAAAATCGAAGCAATGAAAGGATCACTATCATAAGAGATCTATTTATACACCATGAGTTAAGAGTTAAAGAGGTGTGTGCATGAGTGTAAGAAGACTATTATAGAGACACAGAGGTCACTGAGAAGGTTTTCAAAGAACAGTCAAAGAACAAAGTAAATAGAAGGGTTTACTGAGTTACTATATGGGTTACCGAGGTATGCTATAAGCAAGGTAATCTTATTCTAAGCACATAGAATCTGCTATAACATTCTAGATGTAAAGATGCAGATATTTGTAATAATTTTATTGTAATATTGTGAAGCTGTAAGAGAAACCTTTAATAGGGTAAAAGACTCTAACCAAGTCTATAAATTGTAAAGCCTCTAACCACGTACATCATTTAGATGAAGTGTTTTAAAATCCTTTAGAAAGGTAGATCTAACAGATCTTGTTACTCCTAACAAGGTAAGCTATCAGAAATATCTAAACATGTAGCTCTAACCGAGCACTCTTTATTATTGCAGTAGTGAAGTTGTGGGTGCCATCCCCACCATATTTTTTCTTTCTAACCAAGAGTTTCTACGTAACCAAAATATATGTGTTATGGAGTGAATCATGTATGATTCTTATCTATTTGTTTTAGCTTTATATTATGTTATTGCACTATTCAATTTATACATAACAGTAAAGTTATTATTGAAGAAAATTTTTGGAGTACTGATTCACCCCTCCCCTCTCAGTACATTATCTTTCCATATGGGGCCTAACACACATACTATAATTATTCTCTAAAGACATGGAGGTTTGACTTATCCTTACCTATTCCGCTTATGCAACTATGAGAACAAGGGGTTGTGCACTCAAGAAGTGACAAGCATAGAGATCAACACCATCCTTTTGATTAAATTTTGACTAAAAGGAATTATCATTTTCCATCTTTCTTCTTGTACATCTACTTGCCAGCTTACCATGACACAAGCATTTTTTGATCATCTTCAAGCCAATAAAATCACCTTATTATCATAATATCAAGTTACCCCATTACGGCATAACATAAAGGTGTACAATAATTACCAATGTCTTAAGACTCCCATAATTTTCAATTTCTCCCTTAGCTAACCACATAAATAGGCTTCTTAGCATTGTACTCATAAATCCTTGTATTTGAACAACATACTACACTACCAACTAATCCTCAATAAAACATTGGTACTAATTATATTGTAATACTATCTCCTTCCATATGCCTTATCGAATTCGTATGTTGACTCATCCATACCTTATGTTTTTTTTTTGTGTTTTTTAAACTTTCTCACTCCAGTGCCATTATTTTGCAAACCTCCTTTGGTTGTGCCAAAGTATTAAAAATGTTCCAAACTGACTTGTATCTTGTTACTAGTCATGATTGGGTTTCACTTTCTCTTTAGGTTCTGAATGCACATAAGTTACTTTATTACCTAATTATTTGATCATGATCCTTCTACACTCCTTGTACTTTAGTTAGGATTCTGCATGATTCCCATACCATCTCCATCCTCTTCACCATTTTCTTAGTCCTTTCAAGATTGTTCTCCCATAAAGGAACTAGTTGCAACTTTACTTTGCTTGATCTCCATTTATTGAACATAAATACAAAAGGACTTAGGATTCATTTCCAATTACATGATTTAATCCAAAGAGGTTCATGTCTCCCTTCTTCTCATTTCAAATTATCTATAGTATTAGAGATTTCCATTCACCATTTCAGCCCTCATCCTCAAGTTATCCATCACTAGATTCTTTTCATTAATACTAGAATTCCCTAAGCCGATGATTTCCATAAGAGTAACCTAGTATGGCCATGTGCTTATGGTACCTATCCATTAAGATAGTAGAATGCTTCTCCCGAAGGTTTATGAGTGTGCCTCTTAATTCTCTCTTCACTAGTGCCTCATATGGCGATCATGGGTTTCAAACCACCACAATTTTGCATAGTTTTAAATGTTAACTAGAACTGTCTCTATCTCAATTGACTTGTTTATTGTGCCTTTATCTCAAGTCTATATAGCTTGCTTGACTTTCCATGTCAAGAAACATATCCCGACTGATGGTATTGCCTTAGTTACTATTTTGAGTATTTTATTTTTAGAATTAACTCCTCATACTCGATTTGTCTAGGTACAATTGCTGCATTTAGGTTCAATTTGAATGGCAACCTCATATGTACTAGTGATCTAAATTCAATTATGAAACATCAAAAAAAAATTTCCTATATATATATATTGAAATTTTCATAATCTTTGGGGTCTCATTATGCCGTAACCATTATGACTAATGAGTTTCAAATTTCAGGGCTTTTGGTGACCCTTAGAACCCCCTGCATTGATATATGTTGATCCTTTTGAAAATAATTTCACATATGTATCACTTCATTATTTCACAAGTTTTCACCTAGGTGTTATATTCCGAAGTCATAGTTCGGACTGACTAAGCTATGAATGTAGCCCATGTTCTCTAGTGTATGAACCGAGGGCTCTGATACCAAAATATCATGCCCAAACTTTTGGGCAAAAATGCAACAACAAAGTTTTTTTAAACAACACTAAAATACTAGATGTTCTATGATCAAAAGATGTGATATCTTAATTTGTTTACACTAAGGGTTAACTCATTCGTTAATAAGAATGGATTCCTAGAGAGAGCGATAATTTATTTAGCTTAACATTTTCAAGATTACCTTTCCAAAACTGAATTATTTAACCCTAAGAAGTCCTCACAACTTTATTAATTACTTAATTAATTTGCCCAAGTAAATCTTCAATTTTTAATTAAGAGATAATAATAATCCCTAATAGTATTAAATACTTCCGCTACTAATAAAATTAATGTTAATACAATTCAATTATATTACTAATAATTAACTGGGCCAATGCGAATAATATTTTTTAATTTGTCTATTAAAATTAACTAAAATAATATTAAATATTTGAGGGGAATTTATTTCAACAATAATGGAATGTTATTTGATATATTAATACAAATTAAGTGTATTAATTTTAATTAATTGAGCGAATGAAAATAAAGTGTCGAACGTCTTTATAATAATTAAATCATTAATAAAATATTCCACTTGGGTTAAATAAATCCATAGGATTAAAAGTCCATTAACTTACTTTAAAAATACATTAACCCTCTACAATACCCGTTACAAACAATTTAGTCATTTACATTACCAACAATGAAAATAATCCCCCATTTAGAAAGTAAAGCACCCTCTTAGAAAATAACATACCCAACTAAAATGTTACCATAAAATTTCCTTATATTTAAATAACTTTAATTGAGTTTTTATGAATTCCTCCTTTGAGGAGTATATCAATGTCTCTTTATATTTTAAACCTCTTAAAATAAAAGTGAACACATTAATTTCATTATAAATTTTCTTTTGAAGTCCTTTATTTTGTCCTTTATTTTGTCTCTTCTCAATAGACATTATAGCTGAAATACACTTACACTTCCTACTTCATTTCAAGATAATAAATAACAATATAGGGACACTATTTAAATTCTTCTTTGACAATCTTGAATTAAATATACCACACAATAAATATACACTCTTTTCTTTTCCAATTCATTATACAATAATAACAAAAAATTACATCCTCAAGCCTCTTACATTTCTACAAGAATGAGGGCTTGTTAAAATACATTTTTTTTTGAATCCCCAATGCATTAAATAGGAAACTTGCACATTCTTGACTTTACTCCATCCTTTATTCCCAAAGCAAACTTGCAAATAAATTTTATAGGTTCTGACCATGGAGGCTCACCTCCCAACCTAGGTTTACATGAAGCCACCCCCAAGCTAGGAGAACCAAGGCTAAATGGGTTACAAATATCTCAAACACAAAACAAGAAGAAACTCAACAACACTTGAACTCCCAACCCAAGGATAAACAATGTCACCAAGTGACTATTTTTTTTGTAGGGTGAAGGTGGACCAAGTACCTAGAGGAGATCTGCAAGAAGGAGAAACCAATGCCTTTACAAGGCTGCCAAAGTAAGTGTTGTCACTGAGGATTGCACCTGTGATTCTAATTTCAAAAACAAGCAATCCTGTGAAACATGGAAACACCTTCGAGCCTGTGGGTTGCTCAAAGTGAAGGTGAATCTCTAGAGATCAAGTCGGCTTCCTATTCTGATGGATGAAGTCTTGCATGTAATGAAAAAACCTATCCTAATGGAGGTGATACACCAAAATGATGCAGTTCTACTTACTATCCCAAAACTATAACTAGCTACAATAAGACTCATAAATTATCTCACAAATCAAATAAGATCATGGATTTCATAAACATTTCATGTGAAGGATCAAAGTTATCCAACTTCTACATATAGGAAAAGTTAATTTTCACAACATGCAAAGAACTAGAAAACAAATGAACACAACCCACAACTTGAATTTACTATGAAATCTTCCTATTTTTGCAAAGCATAAATGAGATAAAGAAAAGGATTTGTGAATTAAATCACAATAAATTTGTCAAATCATTCATCTGACAATGAAAAATAAGAAATAATTAACAAGGAAATTGAAACTCTCTATTGCAAACTGAAAAAAAAAGTGTTGAGATACAATGTTTTTTCGCAAAAATGTGTATGCAAAAAAGAAAGAACAAGAGGGAAAAAAGGAGAGAAGGAATATATAAAAATCATGATGAATCCCCTTCAAAAACCCTAAAATCACTACATGAGAAAAGCCTTGGGCGAATCTGCCCCAAAAATGGCATAAAAACTAATGCATAATCTGTAAAATAATAATCTTTTCTGCTCAAAAGGACTGCCACTGATCCTCCTATTTAAAAATCTGCATATCTAAATGCAAAAAATAGCTATCCCCATGTGAAATTTGCATGATGAACTGAACTATGACTATATTAAAAAGAAATCCCATTGAGAAAATATTATGCATCCCTTGGCAACTACTCTCCATGTTGAAAACTTCTGTTAAAAATAGTTGTGTAAATGATCTCCCTGTTTCGCAAGATTTCCAATGATATTTAACACTTGCATATTCAGATAATCAATTGCATTAATCTTTCATGAAGAAATCATCCCCTTGCTTGGCAGGCTTTTCATTGTTTGAGCAACCAGTTTTGAGTCCATTGTGCAATTTAATATTATTGCCAACCACTGGATCGCTTGCATTGATCATGGCCGCTTGCATTTAACTTTTTCATTTACTTCTTAGCAGGCCCCACCGTTTGTCGCCAAGTGGCTATGGTTATCCATCAAGCATTTTTATCTTGTTGTATAGCAATGGCCATTGATCTGTCAGGAACCTGCTTGCCTTTTAGTGTGCTTGTTTGCTTTTATCTTCCTAGGCCCACAGGAACGAGCGATGCTAATGAACTTTGAACTATTGAACCATTTAGAAATGGTGATCCACTTTGAACTGGTGAACCACTTTGAACCAGTGAACCACTAAACTTTTATCCATTGAACCATTTTGAAATGGTGAACTACATTGAACCGGTGAATCACTTTGAACTGGTTCAAGTTCAAGGTTGACTTAGACATCTGCTCATCTGTAGAATTTTGCCTTGTGTCAGCCTTTGATTTGCTGATGGGTCCACTTTGTCTATTATCTAGACTTGGACCCACCTTGTCACTAAGTCATAGCCATTACTAGGCATGTAACTTTTCCTTACAGCTTAGCGACAACTATTGAATCTATCCACCCAACCATTGGATGTGATCAATCTACTTGATCTTTACTCTTGGCTTGCTCATGGTTCTTCATCTTCTCTCTACAATGTAGTGTATCCTCATTTTGTCTAAGCCCACCTGGATGGCCACATCATCAGTCGCCAAGTCACATGAGATAACCAGCGAGCATTTTTATCTTGTGGTATAGCGACGACTATTAGATCTTTCAGACTACTATTGATCTACCTGAATCTACTTGGTCTTTAGCACTGACTGATCTTCTCTCTTGTGACACATGTACACATGTGTCACTGCTTGATTAGCTTTGGAGATTTTCTTGGGCACCACTTGTCTGTCGGGCCTGCCACATGTCTTTCTCTATCAGATCTCTTTCTTTTGGCCAAACTACTCTCTCAGTGAGCCGTTTACCAGTCTCATCGAACTTAAGGTTTCATCGATATTATTATGTTGATGAAATTGAGCCTTTAGTGAAACTCTTTCAGGACTCATCGCGGCCAAGATCTACTCGATGTTGGTGGAACTAAGCTTTCAATGAAACCTTTTCAAGACTCATCACGACCAAGATCTATTTGATGTCGCTCATTCATTCCATTTCACCAGCCACTGGACTGCCACTTGTCTTGCCGCATGTCACCATGTCTCAACTTGTGATTTGCTCAGAGTCCACCTCGGCACCGCCTAGCCTGCCACCTATCGCAGGGGTATTCATTTCAGGCACTTCATAACTGCAATACAGTGATAGTCATGGATAGCCCCAGAACATCTCTCCACTATTTGATCTCTCTTGATCTAATGGTCAATCTTTACTCTTTATTCTGCCATGCCATTAGTCTCCAAGTCGCGGTGATAATCAGGTGTGCATCTTTTTGTTGTGACATAGTGACAACCATTAGATCTCTATGATCACCATTGATCTTTCTTCAACTTGCTTTCTCTTTGTGCATGCATGGGGTCCACCATGTTAGGATTCCCAAAGATACTAAGAGGGGGGCTGAATTGGTATCTTGTCGGTTAACAAATTTTATGACCTTATTAAATAAATTGCATTCCAAAATAGTGTACCGGTAAACAAGAATTAATGTAGTAAATATGAACAATAAGCACAACATAGAAAGCACACCATAACACAAGATTTTTAACAAGGAAACCCGGTGTGGGAAAAACCTCGGTGGGATTTGTGACCGACAATATTCACTCACTGGCCAATGAATGGATATTACTTACAATAGGGGTCTGCACATGCAGGAAGGCCAACTGCCTAAAGCTCACTGCTTAATATAAAATGAAGTCTCACTAACTTACAAAATGGATTATGCAAATCCAATATAATGTACTGCTTTAGTTCAGCATCTGCTATGCTAGGTTCAGTACCAGTTTTAGCTCATATAATAACCATAAACGTTACTCCAAAATCTGCCTTAATATTCACACATTACTTCTGCAATAATCTTCCCATCTTCGCATCTTTCTAATGATCTACAAGATCTCATACTTATATATGAGTCTTATTACAATACGCCTTGTTAGCTTATAAAAAGATATAACAAATAAATACAATATGCAATAATCAAAAGCCTGTTGGCCAGGGTGTCGGTAATCATCTTTGTCGTTGTTAGTGAACTATCTATCGGTGTAGAGTCTATGAGTGTCGGTGCCATAGGATTGCAAGGTTTCCATCAATGAAAATACCTTCAATCACCTACAATTTCTCATTGGAGTGTGTAATACCAACACACCAGGCCACGAGCTGCCTCTTCTTGCCAAAATCCCGTAATCTTTGACCCTATAGTTATATGTGGCCTTATATTTAAATGTAATAAACTCCCTCCACATGGCAAATGTGGGATAAATGTTCTTCATGCTTGGCGACTGAAAATTCTTGGAAGTTCTCTATCTTTTTAAATAACCCTCTTTGGTGCCCAAGTAAAAACCTTACACAGGCCAATTGCATTTTCTCTAAGTTTCTTTTGGCCTTACATCAGCCCCATCATTTCATTTGCAAAGGAGCATAAATAATTTTGTGATCTACAATATGCTGATCTCAACCCTCTTGGGATCCCATTTTAACCCACATGCTATCTTACTTTCTTATATCTGCAAATGAAGCAAACAAGTTAGACAAAAACAATGCATTTCTTCCTGGTTCATGATTTCATCTTTTCAGAATGAATGAATGCAAGGCTTCATTAGGGCACCAAATTTGGCATGTGCAAAATTTTGGTAATACTAAGATCATCACAAGTCACATACTTGTCCCAAAATACCCTTATGTTCCCCATAGAATACAAGCCCATATCTCCCCTTATGACCCCCTTTACATTAACATACAAATATTGCAGCAAGGGTCTCATAACCCTTATGTATCTCTCTCTTCTAAGAAGAGAGTCTCTACACTCTTAGGCTATCAAGCAACCCTCACCTCCAAGGCTACTCTACCCTCCCAAGGGTGAGTATTCCCTTGGAACACCCATAATACATAAACCATACAACACATAAAAAGAACACAAGGAATAACTCTAAAACTAAACTTCCCAATCTACATAAACAACAAGAAAAATACACATACAATCTTTCCTTCACAATGAAAATAAAATGCAATATGCAAGGAAGGAATACTACCAACCTTAATCCTGCAATGGAATGAGGAAAGGTTGACGGAGAGCTACAAAATCCACTATTCTTTTATTTCCGAAGCTTAAAAATGCAACTCAAAAACCAAAACTTCAAACAAGAATTATAAACCTCCAAAAATGGAGAGTGGGTGATCAAAAACCTAAGTTTGAATCCCTTCCCTAAGTAGACTCTTCTCACACTTTCCAACCTCTTGGAAAGGGTGTGAGTTTTCATAGGTTGGTCTTCCCAACCTCTTACAAGCTTTCTAAAAAAGGCAACTCAAAAAGGTAAGAGAAAATGGGGAAGAACAACTATCACTCAATTAGAAGGTTGTCTAACATAGGAGAAATCCTCAAAAGTTGAATTTCATCCATCTTGAAAAACTCAACTTCTGAGGTGGCTTGATAGTCACATGTGAATGGTCACATGGTTAAAATTTACCTTCACCCATAGGTATAACATATGGACCCTAAAAAATACCCCTAACCTAACCTTAGGAGTTAGTTTGACCCTCTAAAAACTCACCTAAGGTTTACCTACGAGTCAAACTTGAGTTGACCATTCTAAAGGCTCTCTATCCAAGACTCTTTTGGAACCACACTAAGATATTTTGAAAAATGCATTGGTTATACACATTCCCTCCAAGGGACATGTCACTGCCAACTCACTTCACAACACAAGTGTCAAGGGATAGCATAAAAATAAACAATACTTAAATATACATGACAATGTCCCTTTTTGGAATTAACAAATTTAACAAATACAATTTAAACACACATTCAAGCATTCACATTTACAAATAAAACACATTGCACATGAGGTGTTGTCTCTCCAAATAGACAACCCTTGGCTTCACAAATGCACATAGGTTTAGCTTGATTCTCCGAATAGTTTCCATGGTCACATGGATTAGTTTTCCTACACATCTTATTTCGCACATTATTAATCTCAAATAATCATATGCAATATTAATATATGAAAAGAATGCAAATCAGACACTTTCCATACACCTAAAATCATTACAATCAATTTATCAATTATCCCATAAAATCCACATGAAATAATTTATTTAATGACATCATCATAATCATCATGAAATTCTATCATTCCTAAGGCATGCATCCATTTTTTCTAACATCATAATGATGTACTACAAATTCAGAGATAAATGGCATACATCATATCAAGGTTATCTAATCAGTGGATCATATGGAATCTAAATCCCTAACACATCAAAATGTGCACCGCAAGGTAAAATGATTCTATAACATGGTTTAATTACCTTTCTCACTAATTTACCTGCCTAACATAGCCCATCCTATTGAATTTTAGCATCTTTACATAGGGTACCAATCATCCATGCAAACTATTAATAAGGTCTACCATGGTCAAACTAGGTTAACCAAGGCTTGATCGAGGAGGGGCTCTACACTACTCTTGACTTACTTCTTGGCCTAGTTTCCAAACTCTAGAGAATCCTAGTGATGTGGAGAGGCTATAGGATCCCTCAAATATTTGTGAACCTTCCCAACCTTGTCACTACTTTGATCTTGTTGGTTCCCAAAAGCTGAGATTGGAAATCACAGAGTATTGCCACGTCTCTTAATGACTTCTCAATCAGTCTTGGCCAACAAACAAGAATGATCACTAGACCAAATTCCCCTACACTTCAGGGTTCGCTAAACCAAGGTGGGTAAACGTATACCTAAAACCTAAATCTGTTGGTTAAAGGCTTTTCTATAGAAAGTTTTAAAGAACAAGTGACTTTTCAAGATGGCAATTATTCTTGAACTCTATTTGTTTATAATTCTTGTTTGCTGAAAACTGTGAAATTCTTACTTATAAATGAATGTTTATAAAGTTGTGCTTATATGAATTAAGAGTATGTTTCCTTAATGAAGATCACTCTGAAAATATCTGATTTAATTATATCATATCAATAATAGACTAGTTCCTTTATTCCTTACTAATTTCATACCATTTCAATTAAAAAATTCTATGTATAACCCTGGAGACAGTTTTAATAACTTGTTCTTAAAACAAGATCATCACGTCAAAGGCATCTATATGAGTTGTAATCAAAATATAATATATAGTTAGTCTTATTGAATTTAACTTTACTCTGAAAGACCAATAAGACAATTTGAAGCTTGCCAACCAATCCTTCAAACTGATATTCAAACTAAAAAATTAATCTCAATCACAATAACATAAGATAGCACATTGAAGCAATCTAATTGAATAGATTTATCATATGGAACCAATAAATCAATAAAATTACAAGATACCATCAAATATGAAGAAAACTTGATCTTTATATTGAAAATAGATAATAAAACTAGTTGATTTCAATAAATATTGTCATCCACCAACTTGATATTGTCTTTCTTAAAAAACAAACTGCTAAGTACCACATAAAAGGTTGTCTTGATAGATTAAAAAATATAGATGAGGATTCGGTTCCACAAGGAAAGGGCATACCCATTCATTTGGAATTAAACTTAACTAAGACTAACTACCTAAACACTGACATTTCCTTGAGACCTTTTTAAAAAAAAAGTTTGATCTCCTAGCATTTTGCTGCATTTTTTAATGTGCTCCAGGTATTTTGCCAACTTGTATGTATCTACATTATGAATTATGTCTTTGATGATGATCTCCAAAGTGACAAAATTCTCCATCTATTCTACAGTCTCTTTTAATTCAATTCCATCAGTTTGGGCAATATCAAGGGCGACATTAAGAAGACTTTGGCATTCTGAGATCCATTTATCCTTATATTTAATCTCGCCTTTCTAATCAACCAATTCTAGGGAACCATGTTGAGTTATGTGCTTGCACTCATCATACTCAATCTGTAACTGCTCATCAAATTTATTATGTCTTGCCAACAACTTCTTTATCTTTTCAATCTCCTCACTTTCTAGTTTGGCTACTATTCTATCATGCAGTGTAGTCCCCAATCTATTTTGAATCCTATTGTATGAGATTGCATTATCCATGCTCTTCTGAAAAACTATCCAGAACTCTTCCAGAAAGCCTTGCAAAGTATCAAATCTTTTGGTTAATAATATAGAGGCAATATTTGTCCTCACACATTGCATCTGTTTAAGCATCTTCTTGTTTTCTCGTTTTAATTCCTCACACTTTTTCTTTCACTATGAGTTATCAGGAGAAATAACCATTGGCACTTGTTTCCCACTTCTTCTCAACATTTCTTCATACAATCCTTTATATTGGTTTCTTTCTCTTATTGTCCTAACCATTTGTGCCTTGTTAAACTTTGAGATATCTACTCCAATATCTACAGAAATGATGGGATCAATCTCCCCAACTTTAAGCTTCATCATATGGCCAAAGGCCTTATCAATATCAATAATCTTAGGTCTTTTATTAGGAGGGTATAAATACCATAACAATAAGGCTTCCTCATCTTGATCGAACCTTGACCCAATGACCACATCATTTACACCCTGTATATCTAATTTAAACTCCTTATTCTTTGAATGTAATAAAATATCAAAAATAAATGAAGCACTAAGATCCCATCCAGGAAATAACATCACTCCAGCCTCTGTAAGCAGTTATTTCCACTATTGAGGAGTCAGTGTGGCCAATTCAGCATCTATTTGTTCTTTTAACTTCCTCAACAATTCAAATTCATTTTCTAGTGTAATGTTGGGAATAGAATCCCTCAACTTCTTTCCTTTGAAATTGTACAAAAATGATTTAAATATTTTTATTGTATAAAGACATCATCTGCAACAAAGGCAAAATATTCCTCCAATCGAGAATCAACATGAACCTCCAAATTTGTCACAATTTTCTCTTGTACATTGAACTCTTCTCCCTTTCTGGTACTCGATACCTAAAGATGGCCACATTTTCATCTGATTCACTTTCCTCTTCTTCCTCCTCAGTTTCCATTTCCTGCAATCTTTGTCTCTTTTCTGTCAATTCTCTGTTCATTTTATCAATTACCTCTTGGGCTTCTGCATCCTCCATATTCCTAAACATATCTTCAACCTTTAGGATCATAATTCTTTCTAGCATAGTGATCAAACAAGTTATATTCTTCCATCAATTTTCTATCAATTATATCATAAGCTTTAGTAGACACTATTGTAAAATCACCAAAACTTAGTGTTCTAGGCAGGAAGGCTTGTTTGTGTAGATCTACAAAATGTTTAGCATTTGATACACTCAAGTGCCTTACAATCTCTAAGTAGGCTATTTTGTTTGGAACTAATCTAGGCAACATATAAGGGCTTCCCTCAAATCTATATATTTTGAAACATGTGAAATCTTTGTTTACAAACCAGTCTCCCCAGTTATGGTCAACAATTCACCTTTCATCACAATCCTTAGACCTTAAAAATCTCTTAATTCCATTAGAGATAGATCCTTCACATGGAACCCCATTTATCCTATATAGTGGTTTCACTATAATTTCTTCAAACTTAATATAATTGGATCTCATATACGAAGAATCCCAAAGAGATGTCCATAATTGCATGGGTTGTTCTTCACCTTCCCTGTTTGTTTTATTCAATTTTAAATCTTCTAGACACAAACTCTTCACATGTCCATAGAACAAAAACAAATGCATTAACAGTGAATAAAATTTGAAGGTTGGGTTCCTATTATCTCTAAGGTTTAGAAAACCTTCATGTAACTTCTCTACCAGATATGCAGCATAGTCAAAAGGCTTGGGCTCATACATTTGTATGTCAAAAGCTAAAACCAACGGCCTGGTACTCACCAAATCAGGCACCTGGACTCCTCCTAATTTCCCACATGGCATGTATGTATACTACAAGTAGTGTCTAAATAAATCAATGCTAAATGGTGGCCCATCTTCCTTAGTCAATTTCCCTAACTGCCTTTTATGAATAGAATTTTTCCAACCAGTGTATGTAGTGTCCATCCTAAGATATTTTTCCTCTAACTCCCCAAAGGACAGGGGTTTTTTGGGGTTGGGATCTAAATTAAAAACTTCATTCATAGTACCCATGGAAAACCTAATGAATGCATCACCATTTGGGAATTGAATGTATCTCTTCATGAAATTGTACTTTCTAACCAAAACCTCCAGCAACCTTATGTTCACAAAGACATTTGGGATAGTTAACTTACCCAAATTCGTCATCCAAGGATTACAAAGCAGAATTTACTTTTTTCTTCTAAGATAATGGAATGGGAATAATTTGTGTCCCCTCACCTTAGTCCAGACATCTAGTTGGTCCCTTTCAGGCAAGTGTTGCTTCGACCTTCTAGACTTTGGGCTGGGTGCTTGCGTTTGCTGAATCATGTCTTGATTTAGTCTTCTAATAGGAGGCACATCCTCTATCTTAGTCTTATTTGCCTTAGATTCTGAGCTCTTTGTTGCCCTTTTCTTTCCAGTTGAACTTGAAGTGTCCATTTCTATTATCACAATTCTTCTCTCTGGTTTTCAAAAACTCAATGTATTCTCTCTGTGAATTATCTTTTGCTTGTGTGACACTTAGATTAGGCAATTTTAGTTTATATGCCCAATGCATCTACATACAGATTTGTATCGATGAGTTTCTCATAAAATTGCCTACTGTGAACCATAGATGTACCCGCTGCAAGAATTAAATAAGAAATCACTATTTTGGTTTTGAATTTAGATATCACAACTGCTCGATGACATGTGTCTCTCTGATGTATACTTCCTTTTGGCGCCACCTGCAGAACCCTTCTTTTATTTTGGTACTTTACTCTCCTTTATCAAGATATCCTTAGCTGATAACTTATCTTTTGTTGTATCCATGTAAGTCAACCCAATATTCCCATTGAGCATTGGGATAGATTATTAGATGTCATAGCCATCAACATTGTTTCCCTAATGACTTTCTGCTTTGGCGTAGCTCTTCCCATGGTAGTTGGTTCCATCATCATAGGTCTTCCCGATGACATCCTCGTTCTACTTAATCCACCAACTCTTCCATCGGGTATAGGGATAGCTTGGAATGAATTACAATGATAGGAAAAGATTTCCAAATGAAGTATGTTCCATCGGTACATGCTTTACCAATGTCTTTTTTGGGCATCGGGGTAACTTAAAACAACACATCTTGATCCCTTTGGTTATGTCGATGACCTTCTTTTCATTATAAGCTTCACAGATGGATTTTCTTCATTGCCTTTATCAGTATATGATACCCTCATCGATTGTTGGTATATTTTGTTTAAGTGTTCTTATCAAGATAACTTAACTCAATAATGCAATTTTCAATTATTTGTAACTTATACTTATTCTTAGGAATATGAATATTAATAATCTACTTAATGGATTTAATATAAACTGAACAAAACCTCTAACATACATAGGAGCTCTGCCCTTTCTCATTATGTTCCTTGAGATGCTTTTGAAATATACATTTTGGCAAGACTTGTCAAAGTGAAAGCTCATCCATGTCAACCATCACATAAAACCCAATAGTAACTATTCTTATGATAGAAAGTGTTCAATGTATAAAATCAAAAGAAAAAATATAAGAGAATAACATTTTTAAGAGCATAATTAATTTGAAAAATTATGTGCTAATAGGTCTTATCCGAGTGCTTTGACATTGTTCTAATTGTTGGATTGTTCGCATTGACAAAAACGATCAATCTAGAAAACTGATATATGTGCTAAGGTTTGTCATTGGTCTCCAACACTTGTCGGTGAAGACACTAACCAATGAATTGGTATAGGCAAAGTGGTTTTGCTTTTTAGTAAGCAATAATGAATGGAAACAACATTGGTATTGAATGATCAAAGGTTACTTCAACTCAAGGAAAGATAAAGTAAGTCAACCAGTTTATCATTCTGGAAGATTAGTCACTTTGATGATGGTGAAGTCACAAAAGGTGACTAAGGCAAGAAAACTTGTTTCCTCTAACCAACCAGTAACTCACTGGTAAACAAGGAAAGAGACTTGGTGCTAGCACAATAAATTGGCAATCAAAAGATAAATCAGTAATATGAGAAGTGTAGTTGCATACCGGTACACTGGTATGATAGAAGGAAGACAAGTGATCACCATAAATCTTGGAGAAGTGATCGGTTATTCAGTTGTGGTGGCAAAGGATGAGTTGGTAAGAGTGTGTCTACACCAAAACATTTATTGGTAAGGTTAACTTATAGTTATTATACAGTCAAGCATGTTTACATGTGGATTCTCTGGTTCACATTTATTTGGTTGAACATGACTCAAAAGTTTCTATCTTTGGGAGATGCGGTGGTAGAGTTGGTTGAACACTTGGCGGAATTGTTGTAAGGTGTGTAGAGAAAGAGTGGGAGATTTTGAAATTGGAATCTTTCAGAATCCTTGATTGATTTAATTGAGGATATGCCTAAAGGTGTCGATAGAAAATGTATAAAGACTTCTTGAGCTCTTTCAAAAAGTTTTGATCGTGAAATTTGAAACAAGGAAATCTTGTTGAAGGCAATCCAAGGTGAAGAGAAGAGTGAGAGGAAGTGCTAAGAGGTGTTAGCATAGTTGAGTGTGTTTGTGAGGTAGATTGACTGAGTGCAGAGTTGAAGGACAGAGAACCGGCTAAGGGTAGAGCCGAAGGACAAAGGACCGACAGAGTGCAGAGCCAAAGGTCAGAGGACTAGCAAAGTGCAGTGTCGAGGAATAGGTGACCAGCTGAGTGAATAGTCAAATGTGTAAGAAGGAAACCATTGCTGTGTAGAGAAGACACAATCGATGTGTATTGAGTGGAATTCATATTGAGATTTGATCAAGCTATCAGTAGATAATTCAATAGATCATCCATCTGTTGCTTTCTAACAACTGCAACATAAATCCCTTAACTAGGTGGACTTTAACAGGTCCCTATTGTAAAATCCCTTAACAGGGTAACATCTTAACTGATATTCTAAGTCCTCTAACTAGGATACCTTTAACAAGGTAAAGGCATTAATTGGCCTTGATCAAAATCCCTTAACTAGGTGCCACCTAACAATGTCTTTGTAATCTCCTAACAGGGATGGCTCTTAACCGGGCGTACTCCAGAAGAGTGCAATTTTTGTGAGTTCCTACTCACACCGTGGTTTTCTCCCTATTGGGTTTCCACAAGATAACTCCTTGGTGTCATTGTCAAATTTTCATGATTGCATATTTTACTTCAGTGATTAATTATATTGTTGGATCTTAAATGAATGAAGATTTAAGAAAAAAGTTGAATTGTGAAATTTTGATTAAGTGTTGATTCACCCCTCCCCTCTCAGCACCAATTGGGACTAACAATTGGTATTAGAGAATCAGGTCCCTAAAATCAGAAGAAGCTTAACCGACTTAGGGAGAGATCCAAGATGATGCATAAGGAGGGCCCTAAGTTCTCAAAGGAGAACTACACCTTATGGTATGGAAGAATGAAACTTTATCTAAGATCCCTAGGTGAACACTACTGGAACCATGTGATCATAGAATACAATGAACCTTCAGATACTCTTACTACGGACCAGATAAAGGAAAGGCAAGATAATATTGTTGCTATGGATCTGATTGTCAGCACTATTTCAGATAATAAATTTGCTGAAGTACAAGATTTGAAAACAACTTTTCAGATATGCAATAATTAGAAGATAGTCTATGGGGGAGATCCCCATATTCAAAAGGCCAAAGTAGATAGCCTGAGAGGAAAATATGATGAGATGAGAATGCAAGAAAGTGAAAACATAGAGCAATATAGTAAGAGGATAAAGGATGTAGTAAACCCTATTAAAAGTGCAAGAGGAAAACTCAAGGAGGAGGATGTGGTTAGAAAAATCCTAATAACTTTACTACCACAATATGCCATAAGGATTTCTGCTATCTAGGAACTTAGATCCTTGGGAACAGTCAGTGTAACTCTTGACTCACTGATTGGTAAGTTGACCACTTTTGAATTGAGCAATTATGACAACAACATACCAAAGATTGATGCTTCTTTCAAAGCATCCATGATGCATGCACCCACAAGGAGAAGGAAAGAAACTGGTAGTAGCTCTACTACCAAAACCAGTCATTCCAATGAGAGTGACAATCTGCTCTCTAAGGAATAGGAGCAAGATGAAATTGAAGCTCTACTAGCAAGAAGATTGCGAAGAGGTAAAGGTAAATGTAAATTACCCTTAAAGTCCTTCTCCTCTAATAAGATAGGTCATATTGCTTCAAGATTCCTTGACAATGATAGAGATAGGAAGGACAAGAGCAAGAAGGAATGTTATCTTGCAGAAGGAGTCACTGATGAAGAATTAGACAGATCTGGTGAAGATGGCATTTCTTTTGTGGTAGTCAAAGAGGACAACATAGAGGAAGGAGATATAGAATTGATTTCTAGCACAAACTAATGTGGAGAATGGGTGATCAATAGTGGCTGCACTCATCACATGACCAATGACAAAAGCAAATTCCTCAACATGAAGGATTGCAATGGAGGAACAGTGAGGTTCGAAAATGATGCCCCATGTGCACTAAGAGGTAAGGGGTCTATAGCCTTGAATGATAAGACAAATTGTGATGATGTCTTTTGGGTAGAAGGATTAAAGTATAGCTTGTTAAGTGTTGCACAACTTAACAATAAAGGACACCGGTTATAATTTAATAGAGGGATATGTAAAATAAATGAGAAATCTAGAAGTGTAATTGCCATTCATAAATAGTCAAGATGCAATTTGTTTCATCTAGACAACACCATAGGTAATTGTCTAGTGGCTAAGGTAGAAGACAACTGGTTATGGCACAAAAGATTGTGTCATGTTAATTTTGAGGGAAAATCTATAAGAGGTATGTCTGACATAGTAAAACCTAAAAATGCTATGTGTAAAGAGTGTCAACTAGGGAAGTTGACTGGGTCCAGCTTCAACAGTAAAACTTTCTCATTTGAAAGTGTGCTGGACTTAGTTCACACAAACCTATATGGTCCCATGAGAACCAAGAGTTTCTATGGAGACCAGTATTTTATGCTATTTGTGGATGACTTCTCAAGAATGATGTGGTAGTATTCTTAAATGAAAAATCAGAAGCTTTTCACATATTTAAGGTGTTTAAGGCTTGAGTAGAAAGAGGAATCGGTATGTATCTGAAGTACCTAAGATCAGACAGAGGAGGAGATTTCACCTCTCAAGAGTTCATGAACTACTGTGAGGAACAGGGAATCATGACACAAATGTTTGCACCTAGAACTCCTTAGCAAAATGGAGTTGCTGAAAGAAGAAACATAACTCTCATTGATTGTGCTAGATTTCTAATGATACAGGAGGATATCCCACATACCTTCTGGAGAGAAGCAATAAGCATTATTATTTACACTCTAAACTAGATACGGGTAAAGAAGAAGACAAACAAAACTCCCTATGAATTATGGAGTGATTACTCACCTAATGTTTTCTATTTTAAAGTATTTGGAAGTAGGTACTACATCAAAAGGTATGAGTACACTAGAAAATTTGATCCCAATAGTGATGAGGGGACCTTCTTAGGTTACTCAACAAAGAGCAAGGCATACCGGTGTCTAGACAAAAGGACTAGTAAGATAATGGAAAGTGCAAATGTCAGAGTAGATGAGTACTCCGAGAAAAATGAACATGATAGTAAGAGTGAATCAGAGGACTATAAAGAGTTTGAGTATAATGTACCAGTGGAACCTACCGAAGAAGATCCTATTGAAGTGGATAATGAATAAGCCTGTGAAATAGAACCTACACAACTGGTAGAAGAATCTCCAAGGAATGAACTGATATTGGATAAATATGTCAAAAATAATCACTTTGCAAAAGATATCATCGGTGACAAGGATATAGGAGTTCTAACCAGAAGAAGAGCAAGACAGAGTGAGTGTATGCTCTCCATTTTTTAGCCCAAAAGAACAAAGGATGCTCTGAAATATGATGACTGGGTCAAAGCCATGGAAGAAGAACTGAAGCAAATAGAGAAAAATGATACATGGACTCTAGTACCCAAACCAGAAAATAAAAATGTAATAGGCACCAAGTGGGTGTTCAGAAATAAGATGGATGAAACTGGTAAGGTAATGAGAAACAAGGCAAGATTGGTCTGTAAGGGCTATCCTCAAGAAGAAGGTTTGGAATATGGAGAAACCTTTGCACTAGTAGCTAGACTGGAAGGGTTCATAATTCTGCTGGCCTATGCTACCTATAAAAGGTTTAAAGTATACCAAATGGATGCCAAATTGGCATTCTTAAATGGGGTGTTAGAGGAAGAAGTATACATAGAGCAACTCAAAGGGTTTGTATCTAAACATGGGAGGAATATGGTATGCAGGTTGCACAAGGCTCTATATGGGCTGAAACAAGCACCAAGAGCTTGGTATGAGAGGTTACACTCATATCTGCTAAGCATTGGGTTCAAAAGAACCAGTGATAATAGTAACCAGTATCTGATGAGTGGAGCTGAAGGAAAACACCTAATTGCTGAGATCTTTGTAGATGACATCATCTTTAGGGGAGATGATGAGATGAGTAGAAGCTTTGTAGGACAAATGCATCAAGAATTTGAGATGTCCATGATTGGTGAGATTAAGTTTTTTATTGTCCTACAAGTCTCTCAATTAAAGAATGGCATCTTTATTAGTCAGACTAAGTACATAAGAGAAATTCTTAAGACTTTCAGAATGGAAGATTGCAAACCTATTGGAACTCCAATGGTTAAAGGTTGCAAGCTATCTAAACATGATGAGGTTGAAGAAGTGAATGAGACACTTTACTACTCCATGATCAGTAAATTATAGTATGTAGTACATAGCAGACGGGACATAGCACAAGTTGTTGGCCTGGTTGCCAGATTTTCTGCAAATCTGAAAGAAACTCACATGATGGCAGTCAAAAGAATATTCAGATACCTAAAGTGGACTAATAAGTATGGTCTCTGGTATCCACACAAAGGAGACTTTAGTTTAAGTGTCTTCACGGATTTAGATTGGGATGGAAACATCGATGATAGGAAGAGCACCAGTGGAGGAGCATTCTTTCTTGGAGAAAGGATTGCATCTTGGACAAGTAAGAAACAAAACTACATATCTCAATCTATAGCTGAGGCTGAGTATGTAGCTACTGCAATTAACTACACATAGATAGTTTGGATCAAGAAACTACTAGAAGGAATTCAAGAAAAAAGTGGTTGGACTGGTAGTGATTCATTGTGACAACACCAATGCCATTGACATATCTACGAACCCGGTGATGCACTACAAAATGAAGCATATAGCCATCAAATATCACTATCTAAGGGAACAAGTTCAAGAAAAGGAAGTGATGTTGGAGTACATACCAACAAATGAGCAGGTGCTTGATACATTCACCAAGCTTCTATAGAAGGACACCTTTGACAATCTTAGAGGTAAGGTGGGGGTTATGCCCCTCCATTTAGTAAAGTAAGCAAACAAGGTTCTACATCAATCTTGTATAATTGCAAGGTTTTTTTTTTTCAAATGAGAACAACTAGATTGATGAGTGTGGACTACTCTAGTTAGGGGGAGTAGTCTTGTAAGTATTCAGAATGGAATCTTTGGAATTGTTGTCAAAGGGGGAGATATGTTAAGTGTATTTGAGCATTGGCGGAATATGTTAAGAGTGTTTGAGCACTGGCAGATATTAGTGATAGGGAGAGATATTCTTCACTTAGGGCAGAATGACTAGACTATTACATAGATGAACAAACATACATCTAACTAGCCAAAGTTTGAAGTGTTTTCCATCAATGCCAAAGGGGGAGATTGTTGGATTTTTGGCATTGACAAAACCGATCAATCTAGAAAACTGGTATATGTGCTAAGGTTTGTCATTGATGTCCAACACTTGTCGGTGAAGACACTAATCGGTGAAGTGGTATAGGTAAAGTGGTGTTGCTTTTCAGTAAGCAATAATGAATGGAAACAACATTGGTATTGAATGATCAAAGGGTACTTCAGCACAAGGAAAGATAAAGTAAGTCAACCAATCTATCATTCAGGAAGATCAGTCACTTTGGTGATGGTGAAGTCACAAAAGGTGACTTAGGCAAGAAAACTTGTTTTCTCTAACCAACTGGTAAGTCTCTCATAAATAGGGGAAGAGACTTGGTGCTAGCACAAAAAACTGACAATCGAAAGATGAACCAGTAATATAAGAAGTGCAGTTGCATACCGGTACACCAGTATGACAGAAGGAAGATAGGTGATCACCATAAATCTCAGAGCACTGATTAGTTATTTAGTTGTGGTGGCAAAGGATGAGTTGGTAAGCTTGTGTCTACACCAAAACATTTGTTGGTAAGGTCAACTTTTAGTTACCATGCAGTTAAGCATGATTACATGTGGATTCTCTGATTCGCATTTATTTGGCTGAACATGACTCATAAGTTTATATCTTTGGGAGATGTGGTGGTAGAGTTGGTCAAACACTTGGTGGAATTTCTATAAGGCATGCAGAGAAAGAGTGGGAGATTTTGAAATTGGAATCTTTTAGAATCCTTAATTGATTTGATTGAGGATATGCCTGAAGGTGTCGATAGAAAATGTATAAAGAGCTCTTGAGCTCTTTCAAAAGTTCTGATCGTGAAATTTGAAACAAGGAAATCTTGTTGAAGGCGATCCAAAGTGAAGAGAAGAGTGAGAGGAAGTACTAAGAGGTGTTAGCATAGTTGAGTGTGTGTGTGAGGTAGATCAACTGAGTGTAGAGTCGAAGGACACAGAACTGGCAAAGGGAAGAGTCGAAGGATAGAGGACCGGTAGAGTGCAGAGCCAAAGGTCAAATGACTGACAGAGTGCACTACCAAGGAATAGGTGACCAGCTAAGTGAATAGCCAAAGGTGTAAGAAGGAAACTGGTGTTGTGCAGAGAAGACACAACCGATGTGTATTGAGTGGAATGCATATTGAGATCTGCTCAAGCTATTAGTAGCTAATTAAGAAGATTATCCATTTGTTGCTTTCTAACAACTACAATATAAATCCATTAACTGGGTGGACTTTAATAGGTACCTATTATAAAATATCTTAATTTGGTAACAATCTTAACTGATGTTCTAAGTCCTCTAAATAGGCTACCTTTAATAGGGTAAAGGCACTAACCAACCTTGATCAAAATCCCTTAACCAAGTGGCACCTAATAGTGTCTTTGTAATCTGCTAACAGGGATGGCTCTTAACCGGGCGTACTCTAGAAGAGTGCAAATTTTTTGAGTTCCTACTCACAGCGTGATTTTCTCCCTATTGGGTTTCCACAAGATAAATCCTTGGTGTCACTGTCAACTTTTCATGCTTGCATATTTGACTTTAGTGATTAAGTATATTGTTGGATCTTAGATGAATGAAGATTTAAGATAAAAGTTAAATTGTGAATCAAGTTAAATTGTGAAATTTTGATTAAGTTTTGATTCACCCCTCCCCTCTCAACACCAGTTGGGACTAACAGTAATATAGTTGTTGCTCCTATGATCTGTCAATGCCTATTGTTCATGATGTTACCGTGTTGAATTTTCAATGGTTTTGGTTCATTTTGCAATTTTTCTATGTTTAAGTATTTCAATTTGGTATATTATACTGAAACATCATTTCATAACTAACATTTCAAGCTCTTTAAAACTATTTCTAAGAAGAGTTCCGTACTTGCGATATCATTTTTCTTAGTTTGTGAAGGTTATAGACTGAAGTTTTTATAGCCCAATTTTTTTTCCCTGTGAAGAAAGATCATGTTAGATAATATCAACAAAGAACAAAATAAGGAGACAATTGCTATATTATGGTCTATCTTGAAAAGAAAAGGTGATGGAAAATGTTATTGTCCCTACAAAAATTGTAAGGGCTTAAAGACTAGAAGACTTCTAATCAAAACAACTAAGGAACATTGTAGGCAACATGGTCACATTGAAGTGGGGAATGATTATCATCCATTGGTAAGTTGTTCATTATATCGTTTTAATAAAAAAATATATATTTATAGGTACTGGGCCAAAGTCAATGAGGTGTACATACCTTTTCCCCTTTGGGATTTGAACTTGTGACCTCTCTTTTAAGAACACAAGTTCTCTACCACTAGGCCAACTTAGGTTGTACATCATTTTAACGATTTATATACGTAAGAAATCACTTGATGATGAGATCATGGTTTATTTATGTCAATCATTTTTATATAGGTGGAGCGCCCTATGACACATGAAATGGATTGCCACAACTCAAAGAATGTGGTTTTCCAAGTGGAGGAACATGGAGGTGTGAATATCAAAGTTGAAGATAATGATCCTATGGAAGAAGATGATCATGCAGTAGAAAACATAATTGAAGATGATGGTGAAAATACATTGATCCACGACACATTTAATACTAGCACAACTAATCATGATGACCAAGATGACTTTGATGATGTTCATGATGTACCTCTACTTGAGAAGGCATATGAGCCCTTTTACGAAGGCTCCCAAACAACTCTTCTCTTTGCTATATTGTTGTTGGTGAACTTGAAGGTTATCAATGGTTTATCCAACATAACAATCTCACGTATGTTAAGGTATGTCGTATATGTCATCTTTTTTTATCTATTTTTGTTGTTATTTTATTATAGTTAATAAAGGGTGAAACATGCACCATTAAGATTCTATATATTAACAAATTATATTTTTGGTTGTAGATTGATAGGTGAGTTTTTGTTACCACCATCCAATATTCTACCTTGCTCATAACAAGAATTATCTACCATTATGAAAGATATTGGAATGGAGTATCAGGCAATAGATGCATGTCCCAATGATCATATTATATATCATAAACAACCTGAATTTGCAATAGAATGCCCTGAATGTCATATGAGTAGATATCGAACAGATGAACTAACAAAAAAGGTGCCTCACAAGGTTGTTCATTATATTCACATTATTCCACGTTTGCAATGATTATTTAGGTGTGAAAGCTTGGAGCAATTAATGGATTACCATGCATGCAATAGAAGTCAATATGCCATTATTCGAATGCATGCAGATGGTTCTACATTTATGCACATAGATGAAAAGTGGCCACACTTTAAAGAAGACCCTTGTAATCTCAAGCTTTCATTGGTAGTGGATGGTGTCAATCCATTTGGAGAGCTGAGATCTACATACTCGATGTGGCCTATTTTTGTTATCAATAATAACATTCCTCCATGGATGTCAAGAAAGAGGGAGCATAAAATGTTGGCAATGATTGTTCCAAGTAGTTTTTTATTTAATAATCATCCACAATAAATTATAAATATTGCAGCAAAATGGTCATAATAATTATGTAATGTTTTTGTTCATTCAACTAGGTAAGTACCAAGTTAAAGATATGAATGTATATATTGAGCCTCTTATTGACGCATTTTTGGAGTTATAGAATGGTGCCACTATGTATGACGTCTCTAGACCAATAGGAAAAAGACAATTTCAATTCCATGCAATGCTCGTATGGACAATTCATGATGCCCTAGGGCTAACACATTTTGTGGTATGTTATAGTGATCAAATTATGCATAATTATAAATATAAAAAATTATCATATTTAATCTAATTTTACATGATCTTGTAGGTCTTCAAACAAAGGGAAAATTTGCATGTCTAGTTTGTGGTCCAAAGATGAAATCTCATCATTCAAATAGTTTTGAAAAGTAGGTGTTTGATGAGTATAGGCACTTCCTCCACAAAAATCATAAGTATCGAAATATTGAACAAACATCTTTTCAATGGAAAAGAAGAGACTACATCAAAGCCACGAAGAATCACACCTCGCCTATGGAAGTTGAAATATGATCTACAATTAATCATGAAGGTAATGTCATTCCATATAATGGTTTATGTTTGGAATTTATATTTTTATATTGTGTTTTGTTTACTGATGATGTAATTGATGATGATCATCGTTGTTAAATTTTTTAACTTATATGCCTCGTGAAGGTCATAAGGCATTAATGACCACCTTCCAAAGGGACTTAAGAGTTATCACAGACTGTAGGTTGCCCTACTACGAGCAGATACAAATTGTGCATTTGTTTGATACTATGCATATTGGAAAGAATATAACAGAGACATAATGGAACATATTGGATGAAAGGCATGACAAAGAAAACATTGTCAAAATTTGTAGTGACATTCAGGAATCCAATCATGCAATGAAAAATGTTATTCAATCAAATAGCGATGGAGACCAAATTAATATAAGTGCCCTTCCTTGGTTATTAATGGAGCAGCAAAGCAACTCTCACATAATTAATAAAATGGAGAACATGCGTAGAGGTGGAATAAGCGATAATGGCAAAATTCAAATTTCAAATTCCCTGCAAGGTAGGAGCTCTAGTTCCAATGGTGGGAGTGGCCAGAATGATGGAGCTGGTCCTATGGGGGCAAAGGACAAGCCTCTGGATATTTCGTAGGTTGTTAGTACTTTTCCTGAGAAGAAAGTGGTTTTTGGTATCACGCGGGGGGGGCGGGGGGGGTCTAGCAGGGGGTCCAACCCACATGAAGAGGCCTTGGAGATTGGAATCGAATCTAGAAAATGGGCATCCCTTTTTAGAACAAGACCATCTAGAAAATCCTCTTTACCTCCTATCAAGAATATATCTGACCCTACTGGTGGGAAATTTTCTATCTCTATCCCTAATTCGATTCTAGATCATAATATTAACAGCATGTCGAACTCCCTGGTAGGCAAGTTTATGGGTCCACGCCCAAACATCAAAGTTGTAAGGGCTTATGTTAAAAGGAAGTGGGCTTTGAAAGGTAATGTTAAAATTTCAGCCTTCCCCAAAGGCCTCCTTACCTTTTCTTTCTCATGTGAAGAGGATAAAACAAGGATTCTCTATGGTAGTCCTTGGATGGTTGGAAAGATAGCTTTGGTCCTTTGGAAATGCCATCTGAATCTAAACATGAATGATTCACTTCTGGTGCAGGTCCTAGTCTAGGTAAAGTTACCAGGTCTACCTCTTGAGTATTGGGTAGAAAGCATTTTCTCAGGAATAGAAAGCTCCTTTGGCAAGCTCCTCTCAATAGACCCAGTCAAACCCTCAAAAATGAGGTTAACTCATGCCATATTTTGTGTATGGATAGCTCATGATGCAGATATGCCGAAATAGATAGACATTGTGTCAAAGTTGGGAACGTGGAAACAATAGATAGAATATGAATCTATCCCCTTTGCTTGTTTTCATTGCAAGAAAGTAGGTCACTGGGCTAAATCTTGTCCTCTCAAGCCTAAAGGGAGCTCAAGAAAGCCAAACCTTCAGCTGAAAGTAAAAAGGTTCCAGAAAAAAAGGTATGGCAAGTCAAAAACTCAGAAAATAAGGAAGCTGACTTTTTTGATAATAACTACTTTGGACCCTTGGGGGAAAATAAGGAAGTGGTATCCTCAACCCCTGTATCTAATCTCCCCATTCAAGAAGTCCTGAGGAAGGAGTTAATGAAAGTAAACAACTCCCTAGAAGAGAAGATCCGAATAGAGGAATTTAAAGAACATCCTGAATCCTCAAAAGAAATAGCTGAGATGGTAATTGCAGACACTTTAGCTAGTAAGGAAGCATCCAACAAAGAGGAGAAACCTGAGGAAAGGGAGATCACTAGCTCTCAAAAAGAAAAGACTAATTCTTCCCCACTTTTGATTAGCTCTAAAATGCAAGAAGCCCATAAATGTCCTATATTGGGTATGAACCTTTCGGATTCAGACCAAATTTCTAAAATAGACAATAGTATTTCATAGGGTTCCAAATTTCCTAATTGGGGTAATGAAGAATAAATTTCCATAATTCTCAATAACCCTAAAGCGGTTCCTGAGAAAGAAGCTGACTGGAAAATACCAAAATATAGGAATAAGAAAGGATCCACTCCCTCGACTTCCCAATTAAGGAAGTCTAGTAGAATTCCTCAAGTTGATATCGGGTATGTTTCCTCTTCTCTAGGATGACCTTCAAACCACAAATTTAGAGACAAGGAGGCCAACAAGAACATAGCAGATGGGACTCAGAAGACTCTAAAGGAGTTAAGAATTGGTAAGTAACTATGAAGATCATCTCTTCGAATATTAGGGGACTAAATAATCCCCACAAGCATGATATTATTAGGAATATGATAAGGGATAGTAAAATTGATATTTTTCTAATTCAAGAAACTAAGATGAGTAGAGAAAAGGTTGAATCTTTGAAGTTCTTTAAATTTGGGAGCATCAGTGGTGGTAGCTTGGAAGGTGCCTCTAGAGGCATTGCAACTATTTGAAATCTTGATAGTGTTAAAGGTCATGTTCTTATTCAAGAAAAAAATTTCTCTTGCATAACATTTGAGCATTTAAAAGATGGAACATCTTGGGTCCTTACTAACATTTATGCTCCTAATACCTTGAAAGCCAGAAGCAATTTTTTGAAAAAACTAATAGAAATAAGGGACAGCTTCAAGAATCTAAGCTGGTTGGTCATGGGAGACTTCAAAACTCCCTTGAGAGAGGAGAAAAATTTTGGTGGAAGCCCCTCTCAGCTAGAAAGTAGACTGGCCCTCATGGACTTTATAAACTCTTAGGCTCTCAATGATGTGGAGATACAGGGATGCAATTACACTTGGACTAACAAGAGGACTAGAAATGACCTTATTCAAGTTCGCCTTGATAGGGCTCTTATTTCAGATGACTGGTACATACATTATTACTGTTCCCTATCTACCCACATTTGGGTTGGGTCTGACCATTATCCCATAACTTTTTATGCTGACCCAATAAATAGAAGAAGGCACTTTCCTTTTAGATTTGAAAAAATGTGGACTCTTCATCCTGATCTCATTCTTAAAATTCAAGAATGGTGGAACATTAAAGTTGAGGGCACTGAATGGATAGAGTTGTGAAGAAACTCAAAAGTATCAAAGACAATATAAAGTTATGGAACAAAATCAGCTTTGGGAATATTTTTGAGGCCAAAGGAAAAATTCAAGAAGACCTTAATAAAATACAGGTCCAAATTTAGAGGGATGGATTCTCTACTATGTCAATTGCTGAAGAAAATGAGATCCTCAAAAAATAACATGATATAATTACTAAAGAAGAAACTTTTTGGAAGCAAAGATCAAGATGTATTTGGCTGAAGGAAGGAGATAGGAACACAAGATTCTTTCATATGTCCACTTAAAACATAAATCAGCCAACAAGATCACAAAACTGGTTGTGGACAATGGGGTGTTGGTTAAGGAGGATGAGATAAAAAATGAGGCCAAAAGATTCTTTGTTGATCTCTTTTGTAGGGATCATAGACTGGATGTTGATGCTCAAAGCTCTTTCCTTAATAATATTCCTTGCCTCATTGATGAGCAGATGAATGCCTCCCTTTCTTCTATACCTTCATACTAGGAGATCAGATTTTTTCTCTTTTCTTTTGATGGTAATAAAATTGCCAAATCTGATGGCTTCCCCATATTCTTCTTCCAAGAATTCTAGGATATTGTTGGGAAAGATGTATCCAATGGAGTCAAAGAATTTTTTGGGTCTAGAATAATTTTTAAAGAGATCAATGGTACCTTCATTGCATTAATCCCCAAAATTCAAGGTGCTAAATCCATGGATAAGTTTAGGCCAATTAGCTTATGCAATTCTTTTTATAAGATTATTTTTAAGGTCCTTACTTCCAAACTCCTGACTGACCTTCCTTCTCTGATTAATCATTAGCAAAATGGTTTTGTGCCACGAAGACAAATCTGTGATTCCATCATAACTGTTCATGAGAATATTCAATCACTTGCTATGGCTAAGAAACAAGGTTTCATCCTCAAGCTTGATCTCTCTAAGGCCTATGACTGGGTTGATTGGTCTTTCCTCAAGAAGGTTCTTTTGGCTTATGACTTCTCTACCAAATGTGTGGATCTCTTCAAACAACTTATTTCCACTACCTCCTTTGTTGTTCTTGTTAATGGATCTCCCTCTACCTTTTTTCAAGCATCTAGAGAACTGAGGCAAGGGGATACCATTTCTCCTATCCTATTCATAATTATGGCTGAATGTTTTGGTAGATCTATGGAAAGCATGGTGATGAGAGGAATTTTCAAGGGACTCCAATCTTCTTCAGTTGATCATACTTGTTCCCACCAACAGTTTGTGGATGATACTATTGTCATGGGGGACTCAAGCATCTTGAAAGCTAGAACTCTTAAGGACACCCTATGTAAGTTTTCTTCTTCTTTTGGCCAACTTATCAATTGAGTTAAAATCAAAGTGTTTTTCATCAACACTCCTGAGAGAAGACATCATAGAATCAATAGAATTCTGGAATGTTGGATTGCTGATCTTCCTACTACTTATCTTGGTCTCCCTCTAGGCATTGCACCACCTGATTCCTTTTGGAGTTCTCTAGTGAACAAATTTCACAAAAATCTTGCTGGATGGAAAGGTGCCCTTTTAAGTTAGGATGGAAAGCTCCAACTTCTAAAAGATTCTCTTCAAAGCATTCCTATTTATGACCTTAGCCTCTTCAGAATTCATGTTAAATATGCTGATACAATTGAGAAAATTCAGAAAAAAATCCTTTGGTTAGGGGTTGAGGAAAAGAAAAGAATGTCTCTTGTGGCTTGGGATAAGGTGTGCAAACCGAAAAGGAATGGAGGCCTGGGCCTGAGAAGAATCTGGACCCTCAATGAAGCTCTCTTGTCTAAACAGGTTTAGAGACTATTCCACTCTAACAGTGAATGGTGTAAAATCTAGAGAAATAAGTACTCTCTTTTGTCTTCTTCTCTTCCCTCTTTTATCAATTCTAATTTCAGTATGAATGGGTCCCATATCTGGAATCATGCCTCTAAGTGTAAAGACATCATTGCAAAAGGGGTTAAATGGAATGTTGGCAATGGTAGGAAAGTTAGATTCTGGGAAGATCCCTGGCTTTTTGATAAACCTCTAGTTGATATCCCTAAATGGGCCTCTTTTGCTCCCTCCTGTATTAGAATCTTTGGCCCTTTGGTTGAGGGGTATTAGATAGGTGATAAATGGAAGAACATTGAAAGTATTAACCTAGACCTTATTAATCTTAAGAACCATCTTTCTTCTATTTGGCTGAATAAAGAGGAAGACTCCTTTATTTGGAAATATGAACCTAAAGGCAACATCACTATCTCTTCAATGTATGGTGTTCTTTCCCCTACCCCCTCTGAAAATCCTTTTTGGTCTAAAGCTTGGATAAATGGTCTAATCCCTAAAATTAATTTTTTCTATTGGACTATCCTTCAAAATAAAATCTTGACCTTAGATAATCTTAAGGGTAGAGGATTTTCTTTCCCTAATAGATGTGCTCTTTGTCTTGAGGAGGAAGAGTCTGTGGACCATTTGGCTATCCATTGTTCCTTTACTGCTTCAATTTGGGAAAGACTTCTTAAGAGTTTTTGCATTGATTGGGTTTTTCCTAACACTATAAAAAATTTCTTCCATTCTTGGAATTATCACTGGGCTAACCCCTTTTTGAGATCTTTGTGGTAGCTATCTCTCCCTCACATTTTGTGGGGGATATGGAAAGAAAGGAAAAACCATATTTTCAGGGACACTTCTCTCACCCAGGATGTTGTTTTCCAGAAAATTCAATGGGCTATTGTGGAGAATATTGGAATCATTGGGAATCCTTTTACTTCTGCCAACCCCATGGAAGCTCACATTTTAAGTTTCTGGAATCTGAAGAATGTTGGTAGTTCTGATCCCATTCCTAACAAAATACTAGAAGCTAGATGGCATACTCCCCCACATGGTTGGCTCAAAGGCAACTTCGATGGTGCTGCAAAAGGCAATCCTGGCTCAGTGGGATGTGGTACAATCCGTAGAGATGAAAATGGTAACTATAAGGAAATGATTGTTGTTCCTATAGGGAGCCAAACTAACCACAAGGCATAAGAAATGGTTGCACTCCAAGGTATTCTCCTAGCCAAAAGATGGAACTTTCCCTATCTATGGATTGAAGGGGATTCTAATAACATCATAAAATGCCTAAAGGGAACCTCTAAGCCTTCATGGACTATCAATAACATAATAAAGGCAGCTAGAGATCTCATGAACACTTTTGAGAAATGCTTCATATCTCATATCTATCATGAAGCTAATGGTTCAGCTAATTGGGCAGTCATTCAAAATAAAATGATCATATGGAAGGGTGAAGAGCACCTCCTCAATGACATCAAATCAATCATTTTATGGGATTGATACAATTGTACCCCAAAGATCATAAATGGACAAAGTAATGATGAAACAGATTAATAGGAGTGCTATGAGTAATTATTACAATGTCAATACCATTTATTGCAAGATTTATGCTATCTCTTCCCACACTTTCTGGGTATATTTGGTAGTTTCAAGAAATTTCTTGCCTAAAGCTCTCAACAACTCTCAACCTTTTTCTCTAAAAAGTGAAAAAATGGAAGGAAATCGATGCTGCTATGAACCCAATAACTGCAAGGAGTGGAAGCAAAAGGAGGTTGTCTGGAACATTTTATAGAAGGGCGGGTTTACAAAGTTTATGGAGAGGCTCCATGGACGTGATGCCATAGTTACTAATTTCTTCTATAAAAACTGGAGAAAGGGCACTCTAAAAATGGGAGATCAATCAATCTCCATAGATGAAGACCTCATTGCTCAGGTCACGGGTCTCCGTAGGGAAGGAAGCAATTACTACAGAGACAAAAAATTGAGCAAGGAGGCCATCAAAAGATATCCTGAAATGGAAAAGGAGAAAAAGCACCTGGTTAAGCTAAGTAAAACTTACTATCCACCTAGGGCATTTGTTAAACCATGGAGGGAGGTCTTATTTTCTATAATGCACTGTGTAACTTTGGATGGTAGATTCACAAAAGTGTATGGCTATCATTTTGTTTTGTTGAACCATTTTAGGTATGGTGAAAAAGTTAATATTTCATATTTTTTGTTGTGCTCTATGAATGCTACCATCAAGGCCCATAAAGAACACCCTAAGGGTGATACAACCACGCATCAAGGTCTCATGGTATTAATTTACGACCACCTAAAAGCCAAAAAAATTGCCTTCCCTTAGCCTTCTATCTCTGAGTCTGAGGAGGAAGGGTCGGATTCTATTTTTTCTATGGGTGAGGAATCATATAGTGATTCGATGAGTGAGTCTGAAGAGAGTCTGGATGGCTCTAAAGCTGAAACTGGTAAGAAAAGAAAACATGTGAGAACCAAGCCTTCCTCCTCGAAGGGTAAGAAAAAATCTAAAGATAAAGTTCTCCACATTAGCTCCTCCTTAGAGGAAGAGGTCTCTAAGGATTCTGAGAAGGAGGAACCCCGGTCTCCTTAGAATAAGAAAATCAAAATTTTAATTTAGAAAAGGAACAAACAGAAAAAAGAGGAAGTCAATATGATTGAACTGAAGGAAAAAGTGCAGAGCAAGAATCCAGATTTTGACTAGAATCTAGAGGAGGAGACTACTAGGGAAGGTTTTGAATAGAGAATCAATGGAAAAGTTGATAAAATCACTGTTGGAGACATCTCCAACAAGGAAAAGGACAACTCTAGTGAGAAATCACCCTCCTCAAATCTTCTTCCCTAGGGTTTGAAAGTCTTTGTGGACACCATTGATTGGATAATTACCAGTTACAAGAAAGTTGTGGAGGGTAATAAGAAGCTCAACCACAGAGTCCAAATCCTAGAGACTATCAGTTTTGGCAGAGGCAAATCTATGGAAAAATAGGTTGAAGATTTGACCAAAATTGCTACCAGAGCCAAAGAGATCAGAGATTTCTTTAACCCCAAGTTCGAGTAAATCAAGAAAGACCTAACTGAGAGGAAAAATAATGATATTGGTATGGTTCAAAGAATGGAGGAAACTGATAAAAAAGTCAATAAAATTGAAGAAAGCCTTAAAAGCATTGCAGAACAAATCTTAAATATTCTAAAAGCCTCAGCTGGCAATACAAAAATCCTCATTAGCAAGCTAGAGGAGGAGAAGGACTCCCTGGAGATTGAAGCTTCCATTGAAGGAACGGGAGAAGTGCAAGGACCTAGAACAAGGACTAGAGGTAAAAAGAAGGAGAAAAAGCCAAACAAGGACATGGAAGAATTCAAAGTTGTTGTTGCAAACTATGACCAGCTGGTGAATAAGGCGGAGGAGCTGCTTAGGTCTTTTTAGTTGTGTTGTGTTTTCTTGGGTTTTCTTGCTTTTTTGTTCCTTTCTTTTGCTATCCTTTCAGTTGAATGGCTTTTTTGCCAATAATTTTGTAAGTTGTTCCTAGCAGTTCTGGATGCTTTTTGATGAACTTTTTTATGCTCATTTGTTAAAGATTTTGGGTCCTTAAAACCTATTTTTCTTATTAATCAAAACGGAGCAGCAAAGCAATGTTGTAAAAGAAGTCATATGAAAAAATTTGATTTCCCACAGGATATGTTGTGAACATAAATAATCTCATAACAAAGAAAAGTGAATTTGGGCTAGGGATAAAAATGCATGATTGGCATACCTTCATTAAGGTAATTCATGTTCTTGTGTATTTATTATATATTTGTATACTGCATGTAACTTTTCATTGTATTATGTTAGAAAACAATGAAAAATATTGAAGAGGGGAAAATGGACTAAGAGGTTAAATGATCAAAAACACAATGAAATGAGCAAGAAAACACTAAAACATAAAATGATCATTTATACCTTGCTATTTTACCTCTCCCTCAGATTGAGCCTTCGGTGAAGTTGAATAGCACCTCTCTTCAACTTGATTAGATGGGCTCCTTATTGATGGATGTGGAATGCTCTCCTTTGCTCAATAATATTAATGGATTTTATAGGATTATTGGATGGATTTGGGGTTGATTTGAATTGAAAGGTTGAAGAAAAAAGAGAGGAGAAAAGAGCAGCATGACAATGCATGAGAAGTGGATGATTTGTGAGGAGAATAAGCTCCAATTTATAGATTGGAGGAGGCCAATGGAGGGCCAAGATTGATTTGATCATGAAGGGTTGAGATTGATTTGAGATAGAAGGCATGGATCAAGGGTGCCTTGGGAAAATAAATAGGAATATAAAATTCCTTGGAAAAAGGGAGGAGAAATTTGAATTTCAAACATGAGCAATTAAAAATTCCAAAATAAGGATGCATTGAGGGATTCAAAGCAATTTGAATTTCTTTAAGAGGCGCAATGTTGATGTGACATGAGTGGGAATTAAAAATTGAGGGACAATGATAATCATGATTTTGAGAGATTCTATAAGGATTAATTAGGCTAAGTTGGATTAGGAAAAGTGATTTGTAGGAATCACATGACTAGGTTATTTAATTAGAATTAATTAATTGAGTAGGTTTAGAGGAAATAATTAATTTATTTGATAAATTAATTATTGGACAATAGTGAGAATTAATTAAATTTAATTAACACTGAGAAGAATAAGGATAACACAATTAAGTCAATTAATTATGTTAACATGCTTAAATTAATTAAATATTGATTTAATTAATTTTAGGTGTCTACAAAGATCATTTTATAATTGTTGCAGTACGTTCTACCTCTATCTCTCCTAGACCACTTCGATAATAATGTCAAGCAAGTTATATATGATCTTGGAAAATACATGAGGTAAGTAGTGATATTTGTTAATTTGTAGTGATATTATTTGTTATGTAATATATTGTATATTATTTGGTAAAGTCTCGTTAATATATTTGTGTCTTGAATCTGTTGTAGGTGGTTGTCATCTAAATAAATCCATAAAGAAGATATAAAATATTAGAAGAGAAAAATTCCTCGTGTAATGTGTGAAATGCAAAAGTGTCTACCTTCAACTTTTTTCAATGCACAAGAACACTACCTCATACACCAAGTTGAGGATATTGAATTGTGTGGACTTGTACACACAAGGTCAATGTGGATGGTTGAGAGGCACTTGAAATTTTTGAAGTCTTTGGTTTGACAAAGAGCGCATCCTGAGGGTTCTATGGTGGAGGGATATATGGTATACCAAACTATGGTGTACATTTCTGAATACCTTCCTAAGTTCGTAGCAAAGATCCATGTAGATCATATTTGGGATCCCAACTCCATTAAAAAATTTGAAGGGGAGTACCTGATGGGGAAAGGTAGAATGAGGAACATGAGAGGCAAATTTGATATTGCAGTTATTTTTATCTATACTGCAATTAATTTATTCGTAATCTTCAATATACTTCATTTGTAAATTTCTAGTTATTCTTTGTACAGTTTCTCGATAATGGGATGCACTACATTTGTATGTTGCAAATAATTTTTATTGGATGATGGTATGGATTCAACAATGTCAACAATCTGGTCACGCATTAACATGGGAAGGTGTGGTTTCATTGGTTAAAGAAGCTCACCATAAAGGAGGTTCCAGTGTTACACAAAGGGAAAATGATTTAGCATATGGTTTAAGAGATAAACATGTACGTATAAATATATTAATCACCCATATTATTTAATTTTGTTCCAATTGTAATTATGTACATATTATATATGTTTGACATTTTGCAAGTGAAACACGATAAGGCTATGTGGTGCAATGGTCAAAATTTCACACCAAAAAGTTGGATGACACAAAGAAAATTTGTGATTCTGGAATAAGTGTAGTATTTCAGGTGGCTAATTTTTCCTCTAGAAGAGACATACACCCTTAAGTCTCAGAAAATAGATACTATGGGATTTTGGATGATATACTTGAGTGTGACTTTAGGTCCTTAAAATTAATTCTTTTTGTCATCCAATGGTACAGGCTACTATTGAATGAAAATGATCTTGATAGAACTGTTATTGAACATGATAATGAATTTACAATGGTTAATAAAAGGTCCTTTGAGCGAGTTGGAAATGAGTCCTATGTTCTTCCAAGCCAATGTGAGAAGGTATTTTACTCAGAGGATCCTCATAAACTGGGTTGGTCATTTTTTGTTAGACATGATCCAGGAGGAAGGCCAGCAAAGTATAATGTGATGGAAGAAGAAGATACCAAAGAAGTAGAAGATGATTTAGATGATGATCATGATCGATAGTTAGTTGATGATGTTCCTGATGGAAATGTTCATGAAGAATAACAAGATGATGATGATGATGATGATGATGATGATGATGATGATGATGATGATGATGATGATGATGATGATGATGATGATGGTCATGATGATGAGTTGGATGATGGTCATTTTGTGTGACATTTTTTAAGTTTGTGTTTATTTATTGAATATGGACTGTTTATTAGCTATGTGATCGATGTTGATTTATGATACATATGTGATGGATGTAACATCTTTATAATGATACATATGTAATTTATGATACATATGTGATGGATTATAACATATATGATGGATTACAACATGTTTAGGATGATACATATGTGATTTATGATACATATATTTCTATTATTACTCATATATTTCATGTATTTATTGTTTATCAAATTGCAAATGTAATGCTTATGATGCTCAACCCTTTTGTTGAGAACGTTGCACTTTCTAGATAAATGAAAGGTAAGGAAAAAAAATAATGATATTTATGATGTATGCATATTGTTCATGTTGTCTACTATGTAATTTTTAGTGTACGTATCATGTAATGCGTATGATGCTCAATTGTTGGTGCTGATTATATGTATATATTTTGCCTAATTTTGTCATCCTTGGTGGAAACAGGTAATTGACTACAAACATTGTCAACCCTTTTGTTGAGGACCATGCACTTTCTAGATAAACAAAAGGTAAGAAAAAAATAAATAAATAATGATATTTATGATGTCTGCATATTTTTCATGTTGTCTACTATGTAATTTTTAGTGTACATATCATTTAATGCTTATGATGCTTAATTGTTGGTGCTGATTATATGTATATATTCTGTCTGATTCTATCATCCTTGGTGGAAACAAGTAATTAACTATAGACATTGTCAACCCTTTCGTTGAGGACCCTGCACTTTCTAGATAAACGAAAGGTAAGGAAAAAAGAAAACAATGATATTTATGATGTTTGCATATTGTTCATGTTGTCTACTATGTAATTTTTAGCGTATGTATCATGTAACTTTTAGCTAACATAAGATAAATGAATTACATATGCAGGAACCTGAACACTTTGACTAGGATCCTGCAAGTGTCATGGAATGATAGGTATAAGTCAATACACCCTATAGAAACCATTTATTAGTTGCTTGCTTTCTCTTTAATAATAAGGCAGGTTTTAGCAACAATATTTTGTCATATCTTTGATTTTTTTCTCATCGAAACAACATGTTATAGCTCATTCCACCTTCTCGTCCCTCCTATATGAAACAAATCTAATATAGTTATCAACACTTGAGGCCCCAATTGGGCTTATTCAAATTTTAATCTCAACATCAACTTTAGGGCCGACTTCTTCATTTGATGGTGTCAGTACCACAAAATAGGTATTTATCACATCTTCCTTCCTCGAGCAAGGGAAATTTGAGAAGAGGAGATGAAAGTGAGACATGTAGTGTGTCTAAAAGAAGGAGATCAACTAGAGGTCAAAAGATTAGGAGAAAATTCAATAAATGCATGCAATTTTTTCTTTCTCAAGGGGGGTCATGTTCTTATGATGATGAGAGAATAGGTGACATCAAGGTGCCCTTGAGGTACAAACATCTACAGAAACAGTGGGTGCCCAAGGAACTTCCTCCAATAAACAGCATTTTTTGTGTTAACGAGAGGATATATCGCATAGCACCATCATCATTACATGGTTTCGGCCTATTTTCCATGGATGACATAAAGGTCCATTACAACAAAGTTGCTAAATTGATGGAGTATTTTGGACCTTGTTACAATTATAAAAATTGGATGCAGATTATTTGATATAAAAAAAGTATGCATAGGTATGCACTCTTAGTGAATTACATACAAAGGAAAGATAATGATCAAAGTAAAAGAGTGGCTATGTACATTGACAGAAGGCCAAAAGCAATAGGGAATATTGTAGATTTTATAAATAGTACATGACCTAGGTCAACTAATAAGAAACCCAATTGCATATTTGAGGCGCGCGAGGGAAATTGTGTATTTGTATGTGCGATAAAATAAATAAGTGCAAGGGAAGAGCTGCTAATCAATTATAATTTGAATCGCATAGATACAAACAAAGTTACTATCAGGGGGATGGTACATACTATATACCATTTAAACCAACCTTCAATTAATGGCTCTAATATACCATTTTATTATTAAGTTTTTTTGCTAAGTCTATTGGTTTCATTTCGCTAATATTTTTTTTATATTTAATCTTTGTCACAGGGCGACATTCATCTGACACATAGCTTAGATAGGGATGTAGCTCCCAACCCTTCTATCCAGCAAGTTAACCTCATTGTAATTGTACAAATTAGAAAGAAGCAAAATTTTATATTATTATGTTCTTTTCTTTAGGGTTTTTAAGTAATTTTGATAATGTTAATAATATTCTTGTCACAAACAAATGTTCGAGGAAAGGCACCTACATTACCTGATGACAATACAGTGGTGGAATCACTATTATGTGATGATGATATCGCATATTCCACAAACCCTATCGTAATGATGAGAAAGATCCAAAAAAAGTTAATAGATAAATTATTTCTCTAGCATGCCAAGCCCCTCAAACTGATGCAATAAAAGAGAGGTTGCAACAATTGATGCATAGAGCACAAAACTTGCAAGTAAGTAGTAATGAAATCTTTAATTATAACATAAGTTCAAAAATGGTTTATATTATATACTCTTTTATGTCAGGAACTAAAATATGTACGTGTTGTTTTTACAGGAAATATTGTGTCCTCATAAAGTTGGTGGCCACGATTAGGGTACTCCAAGTAGTTTAGGTGATGACCATGTTCCATACATTAAAACTACCCTCACTTTGGAACTCTCAATCACTCCCAATGGCATTCAACATTCCTCATTTTGCTCTTGGTGCTCCTGCACCACTGTGTTATTGCTCATATATATAATGTTTGTATATTTAATGTATTATTCTTTAGGTGATGTCCATGTTCATGTACAAACATCACCTCATCAGATCCCATCATCCCCACCTATATTTCCAACTATAATGTCGGCAACATGCAACATGAAGACATCTAGTAGTGCACATCATACTGACCCCGGAGTTGGTAGATCCCTCTTTTACTCTCTTTTGTTATTTGTTTATTTCCCTTGAAGTGTTCTTTCTTGGGGGCAATTCATAGTGGATTTATTTTCTACAGCAAGACATGTACATGAGGATGCAAAGGCCACTAGTGGTGATACCATAGCAGCATTTCTTGGATCTTCTCGTATTGCTAGTACAGCAATGTTGCCGGTCACATTTGTGGTGACCAAAGATTTGCTTCCCATAAAGATATAGAAGGTTCCAAGTACTTTAAAATTATTATGTTATATAGATTAATTGTAATTTACTTATTGATCACTCATTTTGGACTAATCATCCCATGATTTGCTTGTAGGAAATAATATTTTTTATAAAAATATTAATGAAATTACATTGGAGATCTTTGGGCCCACCATACATAAACGGTGGAATGAGCAAGAAAAAAAGTTAAAAGATGAGCTCATAAACTATTTGGTTGGGCTGTTCAGAAATGACACATTCAAGAAAACCAAGGTCCTTGACCAAGCTAGAAAACATCTAAAGTATGTGAGGGACTAATATAGGACACATTTAGAGAAGAACAAAAAGTACGAGCGTCCCCTCATGATTCCAGAGAGGTAGTGGAAGGCCCTAATTTTGGATGTAAAGGAGAGAGTTGAAAGGAAAAATGGAAATACACCACCAGACAGAAGAAGGCATGTGATACTATTAAGAATGTAATTATGTACTAATTACTCTTTATATTTTTATAATCTAACATATTTCAAACTTTTCATAGACTGCTCAACACATCAAAGGAAACTAAGGCAAGGCTAGAAAAGCACGTGCAACACAAACTCAGCTCTGGTGGTTATATGAAATTTGTCACAAGAATTGTAAGTATCAATAAATGAAATATTGCATCAAAATAATAAATTGCAAACAATTTTTTTAATCATTAAATAATACAAGAAAAATTCATGATATTAAGCAAAAAATGTAGGGCTCTGAATTCAATAGAGTGCCCACAGAAGATGGCATGAAAATTGCCTTTCGGGAGGGCTATAGAGTTGTGGCAGTAAATCTTAAAGAATTGAGTGGGCAAACAGAAGAATCCAGCACATCCATCAATCATGTAAATAAGCTAAATGAAAATTATTTAACTTGAATACTTGAGCAATAATCTATTTGATGTTAATTTCCAACATAATGTAACGATATGTGTTTTAAATAATCAAGCAATCATAACAATGCACATGACATTAGAATGTAGCCCGCATAGGGTGGAACACAACCTGCACATGATGAAGGTCATGGTGTGCATCCCAGTACTAGAGGTATTCACATGCTAAATAAAAAAATTTTATGTAATGATTATTACAATTAAACATATTTAATTGAAATTGGTGTAGTAATTAATGTAACCTTTTCTATTTTTATTTTAGAGCATGTAGACTATGTTGAGCAAGTTGAGCATGATCCAAGTAGACAACATTAGGAATGTGATGGGGCCCCATTAGGTAAAGAGGACCATTGTTATTCCTTTAAATTAATTTAATTGCAATTGGTGTATTGATTAATGTAACCTTTCATGTTTCAACTTTAGAGGATTTAGAGGGTGTTCAGGATGTTGAGGATGAGGCTAGACAAAATGATTAGGAAGATGATGCCGCCCCATTAGGTAAAGAGCACCCCTACAATTTTCTTTTAATTAATGAAATACTTGTAACAATAATAATAAAACTCATGAATTTAACTCATTTCTTTGTTATTGCAGCGGACCCCCCTTTGCATGTGCATCCTCATCATGAGTACATGACTAAGCATACATTAACTCTATTACGAGTAGAGGATAGAAGAACTGAAGAGGGGACAAATGATGAAGAAAATGATCGTACACTTAGTCTCTACCTCCAAGCTTCAAAAAGAAAGAAAATAAAAATGATTGTAATCTTATTATATGTTAACAACTGGATTTTATGTGTTAATGAATTTAATTATGTGTTAATGAATGTTAATAAATGATATGTTTTAATGAATGTTGATGAATGTTAATGAATGTTACTTGTTAATGAATATTAATGAATGATAGGTGTTAATTAATGTTGATGAATGTTAATGAATGATATGTGTTAATGAATGTTGATGAATGTTATGTGTTAATGAATGCTAATGAATGTTTTGTGTTAATAAATGTTAAGTGATAATGAATGAATGTTATGTTTCATTATTGGATGAAAGAATGTTACACGTTAACAGGGAGTTTCGAGAAATGTTTGGGGGGCGGAGGGGGGAGGGGCCAAATGAGCTTCGACCTTCATGTGGTTGGCCCTGTTAAGTGGAGAATATTAAACTATTCTTGAAACAAAGAGAAGCTCAATAAGGTAACACACTTTTCAATATTTCATTATGCTCCACTGCTAATCTTATTGATGCTAAGAATCTTGTTTGCAAGTTACATATTCAATGTTGTAGGTTGTGAACATGCTTCTATGAGACAGTTCCCCATTACAAGTGAACGCATGCCTCATTGGTTTTCTAAGTTTATTTTGTTCTAGAATATACACACTTTCTCTATTCATTCTTTAACAATTGTTAATTTTGTTTTAGAATAGACACACTACCTCATTTGTTCATTCATTGTTCATTTTGAGTTTATTTTGGGTCAAATTTGAAGAAAGAGCTTGCATAAAAGGAGGTGGAACCACAGGAAATTGACTATAAAACTAATTATTGATTCTTCACTAAAACCCCTGGATCCTGATTTGATTCTGCTTGGGTCCTAGTCTGAGCCTGATTCCCCTTGGATTCCTCTAAGGTCCTTCTTAGGTGGCTGGGTCTTCACACAATTATCAACTAATTTTGAACTTTAACCCACAGAATTACCAGCTTACCCTTCAACACTGAGCCCTCTCAAGGGACCAAAACTTGACTTCAACCTTCCCTACTTGGTTTGCCACTTCCTAGGGTCTTCTCATACCCCAAATAACATGATTTAATAGAATTAACTCCCAAATGACTAGTTTATACCCAAACCCCAAGCTAGGTACCAACTAGGCTTATTTCCCCCAATTAGGTCTCCAAACCCTATTTTTTGGACTTAACTTCCAAACTTCCCAGAACACTTGGAAAAAAATCACATATTTGAGTGCAAGTACCCACAAAAATTACAACCAAGACTCCAAATCCAAAAAACAGTCTTGAGTTATCTTCCAAAACAAATAATTTTCATGCCCATTCAAAGAGTCATGCTCATTTGTTATCCCAAAACACAAACCCTCCTTTCTAGGAACAAAAACTAGGTCCTTCTCAAAATCAATCCCACAAACACTTCCAAACCAAAACAAAGGTTTTCTCACCTTGCATTAAACATATCTTAATACAAAGGTTGTCTCACCTTGGTTTATTTTGAATATTGATCTTTGTAATTATTGTCCTCGATTTTAGTGTGGCCAAAATCATGAGGAACCCTACGAAACTAGTCCATTTCATACCTTGCAACCTTCGGGAGAGCTTGATCAACTCCCTCAGTTAGCTCATTTTTGCTTCTCGCTTTTTCTTTTTTATTGTTTTCTAAGTTCTTTAGATTTGCAGTTTTTCCTGCAGGTTAGACTTAGGGTTCCATCTTTCCAAAGGGAATTGCAGATCAAACTTTAAATTCCAATGTGCAAAGGTTTGACTTTTCCCTATAGATCAGACTTTAAAGTCCGACCTCCGAGTAATCCTTCCCCTGCAGTTCGAACTTTAAAGTCTAATCTGCACGTTGTTTGGCCAAAAAGTTGCATGTCTGACTTTAAAGTCTGACTTGCAAGGGTTTTACTCATGCATAATGGATTTTAAAGTCCGACATGCACTGCGCGATTAGTAATTAATGGCCACATTAATTGCTAATTTAGGGGTTATTTATTAAGTTTTGGAGTTTATTTCTTCATTTTTTGTTTTGTGAATTCTCCTTTGTGTGTGCCCTCTTCTTTCCTCCTCCGATTTTGCTCACTATCCTTGTGGATTTGTTGGGCTTTTCATCATATTTTCATCTTCAACCGCTTGAATTTGGGTAGGGTTGTTTTAATTTGTTTTCCACGTTTTTCCTTTCCTTTTCACCTTTGTTTTTGTTTTTGTTTTGCCGTTGTCTTTGAAGGGCAATCAAATTTTAGAATCTGATTGTTCTTAAACCTTGTCGATTTGGTTGAGGGTAATCAGATTTTAAAATCCAATTGCCCTTTTAATCCTTCTTTTTCCTCGCCTGCACGAGGGGTTTTAAAACCTGATCCACAGGCTGTGTATGGAGATCCCCTTGCATATCAAACTTTAAAGTCTGATATGCAGGGGGGTAAACCTCACGTATCGGACTTTAAAGTCTGATATGTGAGGGGAGATTGTTAGATTGACATGTCAGGATTTAAAACCTGACATGTCAATCGGTTGTTCTTCCCCAACACATCGGACTTTAAAGTTTGATGTGCTAGTCTTTTTGTAATGTTCTACACCTGCACATCAGACTTTAAAGTCTGATGTGCTAATGATTTTTCCCAACTTGCACACTAGACTTGAAAGTGTCGATGATCTTTCCCCAACTTGCACATCGGACTTGAAAGTTGGATATGCAAGAAAAGATGTTTTATCTTTGCACATCGGACTTTAAAGTTAGATGTGCAAATTTTGACTCCTAAGGCGCATATTAGAATTTTTTCCCCGACCTACTATTTTTGATAGTTTTGCTCCCAAGTTTGTTCTGAGTCTGATTTTTTGATCCGATTGATAAAATTTGATTTTATTGATGATGATAACTATCAAATAAGCTAATCCCCAGTGTTGAATGCAGTCATTTGCAAATGTCAAAGCCTTCTTTGAGTGAGTTGAAATCTTCTCCGGGTAAAACATCAGCAAAAAAGATGAAGTACAAGTATGATAAGTACTTGAATTTGTACCCAGAAAGTTTAGTAGACTCAAACATCAAGGAGACGAAAGATACAGAAATTGGACATGTTTGTATGCAGGAGTTTATTAATCGAGTTGAGAAAGATCCTGCCTACCTAACAAACCTAATCAAATCTGAGTTGCATAAATATGCATCCTTCCTAGTTGTAGCTCATGATCCGGATTTTGTACTTGTAGTAGTGAATCACTCTGATCCAAATTCAAGACAGGTTAGGGATGCTAATCAGAATGTCATCATGAATCTGGATAGTGTTTTCTTCAACAGTGTTTTCAAAGGTTCTCCAATTGAGGAAGTAGCTGACATTTCTCAAGAAAGTGCTCAAGAGTACTATGAGAAAAATGAGGTCAAATGCAAGAAAGTGATCAATACTGTGTACCTCTCTACTACCATAAATTATACCACCTTGTGATGGCCCAAGTATTTTCACAGGAGTGACTTCAATGAGGAGTACAACGTCATGGTTAGCATGTTATCAAGAGTGAAGGGTTTAAAGGACTCTCACTACTTTCAATGATGGATGTGTTATTACATGAATATAATCAGGAAAGGGGCTACTAGGATTGATTGGGGTGAGTAGACTAGTGATGCACTCTGCGCATAGTTGAAAGAAGTCAAAGTGACATTAAAATTTTATATGACTTCTTACCTGGTTTATGCAACCGCTTCCATGAGGCAATATCCAGGTTTGTCTACTAAAGGTGACAAGAGATTAGTTTCTGTCTGGGAATACTATGATCAACTCATGATCAAGAATCAAGGTAGCCACTTTAGAAGAGTTAATGATGCCTTCTTTTCTATGTGGATGTGTGTGTTTGATAAGAGCCTGCAGAAGAAAAGATTATCAAAGGCTACATATAATAGGGTGTCTCATTTTGGATGCATTTTCCTTCAGTTCCCAACATTCGCTTACATCTGGATCAGATGTTTCTCAGGTGAACCCTTCATTCTACCAAGGTATCCTTCTAACAAGATCATTCTCATGGAGTTATGTCAGCAACTAATCTATGTGCATGAAAAACAATCGCAAGCACATAAGACTGGGTTGAAATTCCTAGAATCAATTGGTAGGTAATCAGTTCTAACTAACCCCAAAGCCAAAAACATGGAGGAAGAAATGAAATGGAATACAATGAGAAGATTCAAGGCACGAAACAATTTTGATTTTTGTGGCGTGAAGAACAAGCTCAAGAGGAGTTACACCCATGTCAATAGGTTTGAAGATGTATGGGAACACTGTCAAAATGAAGAAGATATAAGAAGGATGAATTTCAGTCATCTTACCCTGGACCAGATTGAAAACTTGGATTTGGCAAAGATCCCAATGACCATGGAAGACACTGATGACATAATAGACCCTGTCTATTATGAAAAGAAGATTGCTGACTCTCCGCTCCCACCGGTGCAATGGTCAAAAAAGGAAAGTAAATCTATCACTCAAAGAATCTCTCCTATTTTGGAAAACACCAATGCATGGTTTCTATAAAAGAATCTTAGAATGAAACAACTTTCGGCTAGTTCTGGAGATGATGATAATAGTGATAGCCCGGTTGGTAAGATAGCTATGGTTGAAACAAGAACCAAGGCCAAAGAAGATTCACAAGCATTATCCTCAGCTCCTGTAACACAATTCAAGGGGAAAGGACCCAAAATCAAGTTCACAATTAAAGGGTCCAAGAAAGTTGAATCATCTTTAGCAGTACAGGAGACAACCATGAAGGAACCAAAACAACAGACTACTAGAGATACTGGAAAATAGAAAGAGATGAAAGAAGGTGAAATTCCTCAACAAGAGGAAGCATAGGTTGAAGAAATGTCACATCTTGGTGAAGTTAATGTTCCAGCCACTTCATAGGCACCAACTCATTCACAAGTGATTATCCATTCCATCAATTTTGATTCTGATCAAGAGGAAGAGAAATTCGATGATGAGGACCTAGGCATGGGCATGACTCAATCGGAGACTGCTCAACAATTCTTTGCACTATCCAACTTTTCCATCCTGGATGATATTCCTTCAACCACCATTGAATCTTCAATATTGGAGTTTCCTAAAGCTATGGAGCAAGCGTTCATGGAAAAACAAATGATGTCTTTTCCTTCTACGGTGGTCGTAATAGAGATTCCATCTCAGGTAAGCACTAAAGTTATTTCTACTATGGCAGTTATAACAAAAATTCCACCTCTGGTTACTACTCAAGTTGTTTCAACTGCACCTTGCACTTTCTCCTCCGTGGCCATAACTAAAGAAGGGCTAGCATCAGTAGTTGTTGCTATATCAGTAGGTATATCACTAGATACTTCAGCATTGATATTAGTCACCGCTGCCAGTTCAAGCCAGTATACTCTTGAAATACCGAGTGACACTTAGTAAGAAGCCACTACTCCATCAGGCAATCCTGAATTACCACCTTGGATGGAGGTAGTAGCACCTAAGAGGAAGAAACAAGTGATTTTTCCTGATGAGTTTGACTTTGAGCAATTGGTTCCTCCAAAGCCCAAGGGAATAAAGAAGCTGAAGACTATTTTCTAGGTGTTAGTAGACCCAACCTCTAAAAGGAAGTATGCTGAGGTCATGGTGCCATCATCGGATAAGAATAAGGATGATATACAACCTGAGGATTACATCATGCAAATTGTAGAGCTTGGGGAGGAGACACATGAAAGTATTAAACTAGATTCTCAAATAGCTTTAAACTCTTTGTTACAGAGACTTGACCAAGAGAGGGATGAGAAGAATGAATTAAAATAGAAATATAGACAATTGACTAATGTTCTTCTGAAAGTTACCCAATCCTCTCAGGAAGTTGAGCCCATAGGATCCTTAATGGACACTAAAGCTCTCAATAAAATTGAGTAGGTAGGATCCAAGGGCCGAGTGGTGGACGAGTTGATAGCACAACTGAAGTCAAAAGGGTCTCATCTCCTAAGTTCAACAATTGGGTTATTGACAGATTTTGAAGTGATCCAAAGTTAGATGCAAAGTGTCAAAACTTTACTATCTCAGGAGATTGAAAATATTGAAAAAAAGTACAAACCTTTGGAGCAAAATGGAGGACTTCAGAATAGACGTCCTCATTGAAAATAAAGTGGTTCCTTCAAGGGAAAAATATATCCAAATCTTGTTGCTACTATCTTATAGGAAAGAGACAATAAAGTTGATGATAGCAGAGCTAGATTGAGAATGGAAGGAAGGTGATGATGAGATTGATCACATTTCTGCTAGGATTGTTGACCTTCCTTGTTATTTATATGATCACAATCAGAATCTCATTACTAGTGATGCCATCACACATGAATTTTTGTCCTTAATGGATCACTGCACTAGATAGGACTTCTCACTTGGTGCATTCAATAAGTTACTAGAAATCCAAGTCAGTTTTGAGGTCCATGCATCCATGCTAAAGGATGGGAAAAAGAAATTTGTAGAGGCTGAGGATACGATCTCCCATGTTCATGTGATCATAGATTCTACACAGATGGCGAACCAAGAAGAGATGGACACCATCCTGACTAGGTTTGAGGAATTCCACAAATCAAATGAGGAGGAGAAAAATTAATAAAGTGCCCCTTTTTGGAATTTTCTTTCCATGTAGTTGCATTGTTAGATGCTTCAAGTTTTCTCGCAGCTACATATTTTCTTTCTGCTATGGTTGTAGTCAACTGGGACTATGCAATTGAATTAGTCAACTATGCCCACATTTTTCTCCAATTTTCTTATATATAAGGGGGACCCACATTTGTATATTTTTAATCTTGGATTATGCTAAGCAAAACTCTGCTAAATTTTTGCCTCAACTAAGACTTTGAGCTTTGTTGTGAAAACCTAATCAAGCAAATAAAGAAAGCAATTTTATTTGATCCCAAACTTTGTGTTGTGTTTAAAAAAGAATTGCTTATATGAGTTAATGTTCTTACGTTCATGACATATATGTTCTTGAATTTCTTGATATAGGAAGTATTGTTAAGCAAATTAAAGAGCTCTTGAATTATGAAAGTAGACTTTGTGCTCCTTGAATATTTGAGAAATTTTCTATTGTTAAGTAATTAGTAGTAGGCTTTGTATTGCTACTATTGCTTCTAGTTTTTAGGATTAAGGAATTATACTTGAGGAATTTGAGCTGCAAGTTGAATTCCTTTTCATTGTGATAATTAGTTTACTTGGTGTTATATTCGAGAAAGACTTTGTGCTTCTTGTTTATAAAATCTTGATATAGTTTTTTGGATAAATTCGTTAATTTTATTAAGTATCAAAGTGATAGGTAAATTGTAACAAAGTGAAGGGAGAATACATTAACTCTAAAAAAAGAGAGTTATATGCCCAACACTAACCCATAGAATTAAATTTCTTATTAATTAGAGAAGAGATTTCAAAGGGAACCCCCCCTTGATGAGAGGAGAGATTAATTTCTCAATATAGCTATAAGTGAATCATATATTTTGTCATTGGTATGCTAGTGACAAAATATTCACCCAACAGTAATACCAAACTGCTGCAATAAAATTCAACACTTTTCCTACATTCATGAGTGAAATCTGAAACATGTTGTTGTTTTATCTCTTCATTTTGATTTGAACTCTTTGAAACATGTTTGGTATATGTTCTAAGAATTATTTTAAGTCATTTAGAAGGTTTAATCAATTTATTCGGTGCATAGATAGTTGATTGTCCCAAAACTAGTGTTGTAGGTGCTTGTTTTTGTTGATTTGGGAGTCAAAATGAAGTTTTAGGGCTCATTCCTCTTTGTGTATTTTTTATTTCTTGAGGAATGAGTCCCAAATGGTGTATTATAGACTAACATGTAGGTAAGAGTGTAGGGATAGAGTTGGTATGAAGGGTGATCACCTTTTCAGTGTAAGTTTGTGTGTGAAAGGTGCATGGGAATGGTGGCATAGGTGTAGCAACAAGAGTTTGGCCTTAATGAGGGAACTATTTAAGTATTGAATATGTGACTACATGCCAAATATATGGTGAATCCTGAAGGAGAAGTTCTAGAAGTGACTTGAGAGGGTATTTTGAAGGAGCCCTAATTTTTAGGACCTAGAAGTGAGGGTTTGATGTCTCAAGGGGTAGATTGTTGGCATTTTGGATATGTTGATATGGTTTTGTCATTGATGTCAACACCTATTATTGCTCGTCAACACTTATCAGCACTTGGAAATTTTGGTTATGTTCACCGGCAAGTCAGAGACTTACGCACAGTCACCGGTATTTGGTTCACCAACAGATTATATTGTTCACTGACACTTGGAATGACTTGGAGACTACTTGGTTATGTCGAAGACATTATTCGATCACTTGGTTTTGGCGATTTGGTTATTTGTTTATTTGGGATTTCATATTTGTTGTTATCAGCAAATAGGTCCATGATGAGCATCGATATGTATATCTATTCCAGATCAGCATGACACATTATGGAGATGATTTATTATTATTGTTAATGCATTGAGCCAACATCATGCATTAGATATTGATTTATTTGTAATTGATTTTATTATAATATCTTTTAGTGAGATGACCTATTCAATTGGTCTGAGGTTATGGTATAAATGTAAGATCTCATTTGTGAGACAAATGTGTGAATGCGAAAATGATTGCAATAAGGTATATGCAAAAATAAGTAGAGTTATACATGCCAACATCATTTGAAGGTTGAAGGAAGGTTTTTGTGAAGGCAATCAGAGCTAAACCAGTACTGAATCTAGCATATGAAGATGTTATTTTATGTAGTACATTATCATTGGATTTAACCATCCAATTGTAGTCAGTGTGACTCTCATTTTGTGATTGAGCAGTGAGCTCTAGGCAGCTAGCCTTTCTGCATGTGTAGAATCCATATTGTGCACACATACTATCTGAAGTAGTATCATTTGATTGTGGGTAAGACTTCCCACCATGGTTTTTCCCCTTACAGGGTTTCCACATACAAATATTTGTGTTATGTGTTGTGGATGTTATTGTCTATCTATTTCATGCATTAATCTTTACCGGTACTGCAATTAACTATTAAGGTTGTCTATCAGCATAAAGTTTGGTTTACCAATATTAAGCATTAAGTTTTGGTTAAGTTAATTTTGGTTGAATTTATTGGACAACTGTATCACCCCCCCCCCCTCTCAGTCATCTCCAAGACCTAACAATTGGTATCAGAGCCTAGTTCTCTTTTTGTAGAAGTTTAACAGCTTGAGGAGATCTAATGTCTTCTAACTATTTTAGGAAGGATAGTCTAAAACTTGATGGAATTAACTATGGCATATGGAAGATCAAGATGGAGAAAATTTTGAATTGCATTGGAAAGGACATATGGGATGTTACAAAGAATGTCTATACTACTCCTATTCAAGGTCAACCTATTCCACCTAACTTGGCTAAAGAAGAGGAAAATGATTGCAAAGCAAGAGAAGCACTTTTGAGCACATTGTCAGATCAGCAAGTCATGGGATTGTCAGACAAATCTACCGCTAAAGATATTTGGGACAAACTAGAAACATTGAATGAAGGAGATTCCATAGTCAAAATTGCAAAACTTGAATGCTTCCGAGTCAGGTATGAAAGTCTGAAAATGCAAGAAGAAGAAAGAATTTCTACTTTTTTGGAAAGAGTGAATGAAATTGTTTTAGGTATACAATGTTGTGGAGGAACCTTAAGTGAAGATGAAATTGTTTCTAAAGTTTTAAGAGCTTTTTCACTGGCATATAAAATGAAAGTTACCACTCTAAATGAATTGAGAACAATGCCTAATGTATCAGTATCTAGAGATATTTTGGTTGGAAAACATTCAGCTTTTGAGCTTGAGGAATTTGGTCCTGTTACTACTATCAAGACAAAACTAGCTTTCAAGGCATCATCATCAACTGCAGCATCATCATCATCATCTAATAAATATGATTGGAAAGCCTTCTATGCAAGAGAACTTGAAGAAAGCAGGAGAGAAAATGAAGAACTTGAAGAACTTGAAGCACTATTTGCTAGGAAAATGCCTAAAGGTCCAATTGGAAGTAAGTATGAAGGTAAAGAACCATTTAAATGTTTTAACTGTAATAAGATTGGTCATATGGCTTCTAGATGCCCTGATAGACATGCAAGATTAAGAGAAGAAGCTAAAAGAACATATAAGCCTAACCCTGACTATAAGAAATACAAGTTTAAGAAGAATATAGGCAAATCTTGTTATTATGTTGATGGAGTTACTGATGATTCTGATGAAGATCCGATAGACAATGGATGGGCTTTTGTTGCTATAAAAGAAGATCAACTAGCACCTACTGTTCAACTAGTAGAGCAGGCCCTGGTAGCTAAAGTTGAAGATAAGGATGAATGGATTATTGATTCAGGATGTTCACATCATATGAATGGTGATAAGAGTAAATTCTTAACCTTTCAGGAATACAATGGAGGTCTAGTAATATTTGGAGATGATAAAGCTTGTTTTATCAAAGGAAAATGCACTATATCTTTTGATGGTAAGCACAATACTGATAATGTTTACTATGTTGAAGGTTTGAAGCATAATCTTTTGAGTGTTGGTCAATTAGTTGAGAAAGGATTTCAGTTACAATTCAAGAATGGTAAACGCAAAATTTTAAACAGAACTGGCTTGGAAATTGCAACTGGTAATCAAACTAGAGGTAATATCTTTCATTTGAACAACAATGAGAAAGAATGTTTGATTGCACATATTGATCAAAGTTGGTTATGGTGAAAGAGACTTTGTCATGTAAATTTTGATTGCATTGTGAAAATCAATACTACTAAGGCGGTAAGAGATTTACCTAAGATTTTTAAACCTCACAATCCGGTATGTAAGGAACGTCAATTTGGAAAGAAAGTTAGAGCAACTTTCAAGAGTATTCCAGAAAAGTCTAACAATGTTCTTGATTTAATCCATACTGATTTATGTGGTCCAGCAAGAACTAGAAGTATACAAGGAGATAGGTATTTTATGCTAATCATTAATGACTATTCTAGAATGTGTTGGGTTACTTCTCTTAGGGAAAAATCTGAAGCATTTGGGAAATTCAAACTATTCAAGGTGATGGTACAAAATGAAACTAGCAAGAAAAATAAAAAGTTTGAGATCAGATCAAGGAGGAGAATTCACATCTAAGGAATTTAATACATTATATGAAGTGAATGGGATCAGAAGATAGTTATCCGCACCTCGGACACCCCAGCAGAATGGAGTTGTGGAAAGGAAAAATAGAACTATCTTGGATGTAGACAAAAGTATGATATCTAAAGCAAATCTACCTCATATATACTAGAGAGAAGTGGTCAATACAACAATTTATAGATTCAATAGAGTTCACATTAGAGGTGAAACCAGTAAGACCCCACATGAACTATGGTTTGGTAATACTCCTACTCTTACATGTTTCAAAATATTTGGAAGTAAATACTATATTAGAAGAGATGAGTATATTGGAAAATTTGATCCTAGAAGTGATGAAGGAATATTTCTTGGTTATTCATCTAAGAGCAAGGCATATAGATGTTTTAACAAGAGATTGTAGAAAATTGTTGAGAGTGCAAATGGGAAGATTGATGAATAGTTTAGAGGAAATTCAAGGTACATAGACTTTGAACCGGCAATAGAGATAATCACAAATTAACCTACTGTGAATACACTGGTACAGAATGGTGATCCAGTTACACCGACATCATCTAGAGATTCAACAGTCACTAAAGAACAACAACAAGCAAAAATACCCCGGTATGTAAGATTGAATCATTCTAAAAATCACATAATTGGAAACAAATTTCAAGGAGTTATGACTAGAGGAAGATTGGAAAATGAAGAGGTATGTCTTATTTCTCAAATTGAACCTACATCAATTAATGAGGCATGTGAAGATAGATACTGGATTAGAGCTATGGAAGATGAATTGGAACAAATTGAAAGGAATAACACTTGGTCATTAGTTCCCTGGCCTAAAGACAAAAATGTAATTGGAACTAAATGGGTTTTTAGAAATAAACTTAATGAAGATAGCAAGGTAATCAGAAACAAAGCAAGATTAGTGTGTAAGGGATATTCACAGAAAGAATGAATTGATTACCTGTGCACTGGTAGCTAGAATTGAGGTAGTTAGACTTTTATTGGCTTTTGCAACACACAAGAACTATAAAGTATATCAAATGGATGTTAAATGTGCATTTCTGAATGGAGATCTTGAAGAAGTTTATATTGAACAACCTGATGGATTTTCTTTGACGGATAATAAAGACATGGTTTGCAAGTTAAGGAAAGCTTTATATGGATTGAAACAAGCTCCTAGAGCTTGGTCTGCTAGATTGGACAAATATCTTTTGAAGCTTGGATACACTAAAGGTAATGTTGACAACAATCTATAATACAAAGTGACTAATGATGATATCTTGGTTATTGAAGTTTTTGTTGATGATATAATCTTTGGAGGAGAAGATGGTTTGTGTGAAGACTCTTCTAACAAAATGCAGGAAGAATTTGAAGTGTCTATGATTGGGGAGATAAAATTCTTTTTAGGATTGCAGATTTTACAGACTGATAAAGGTATATTCCTATGTCAATCTAAGTACTCGAAGGAATTACTAAAGAAATTTGGCATGGAAAACTATAAATCGGTAAGCACACCTATGACTACAACTGATAAATTATCTATGAAAGATGAATCAACACCTGTTAATCCGACTAGATACAAGTCTATGATAGAAGGTTTACTGTATTTGACACAAACAAGACCTGATATTATGAATGTAGTATGTATTGTTTCAAGATTTTAGAATAATCCTAAAGAAAATCATGAATCAGCAGTGAAAAGGATTTTTTGGTACCTACAAGGCACTACAAATCTTGGTTTATGGTATCCTAGAGATGAAAATTTTGACTTATGTGCATACACAGATGCTAATCGGGAAAAAGATGTGGATGACAGAAAAAGCACCACCGACGGAGTATTTTTTCTTGGCAACATACTAATTTCATGGTTGAGCAAGAAATAGAGTTGTACAAGTCTATCAACAGCAGAATCAAAATATGTTGCAGCAGCAACTAATTGTACATAGGTATTATGGATCAAACAAATGTTGAAGGACATAAAGGTAAAATTCAATGAACCTATAACTATTTACTATGATAATATGGCAGCAATTGATATATCAAAGAACCCGGTGAACCCGGTATTCCACTCTAAGACTAAACATATTTCTATCAAATTCAATTTTCTAAAGGAGAATGATGAAGCAAAAGAAGTGAAATTGATTTATGTGAATACTAAAGAGAAGATTGCAAATATTTTTACAAAGCCTTTGCCTAAGGAAACATTTGAGTATCTCAGAGAGCAACTTGGAGTCCTACCCCCACTGGTAGAGACTTAGACAGTTGATGTTTGTCATCAACCGACAGAATTAACAGAAAAATCTTTTTCCAGCTTTGATGAGGAGAGATACTTCTCAGGGGGAGTAGCTGGTATATTAAATAAGTTGGTATTTTGTATTTGGTTTTGTATTGCTTTGGCATTTTATGTCAAAGGGGAGAGATTGATATGGAAAAACACATTATCTTTTTCTTTTGGGGAGAGATTATCCCTAGGGGGAGATATATTATGTTTTTTGATTTCTGGTTAATGATCTCTTTGGGAGATTGTTGGTTTTTGGTTTTTGGCATTTCTGTTTTGGCACTTTGATGGTTTTTCCATCTTGTGTTGCCATCAATGCCAAAGGGGGATATTGTTGGCATTTTGGATATGTTGATATGGTTTTGTCATTGATGTCAACACCTATCATCGCTTGTCAACACTTATCAGCACTTGGAAATTTTGGTTATGTTCACCAGCAAGTCAAAGACTTATGCACAGTCACCGGTATTTGGTTCACCGAAAGATTATATTGTTCACCGGAACTTGGAATGACTTGGAGACTACTTGGTAATGTCGAAGACATTATTAGATCACATGGTTTTGGCAATTTTTTTATTTGTTTATTCGGGTTTGCATATTTGCTATAACCAACAAATAGGTTTAGGATAAGCACCGACATGTATATCTATTCTAGATCAGCATGACACGTTATGGAGATGATTTATTATTATTGTAAATGCATTGCACCAACATCATGCATTGGATATTGATTTATTTGTAATTGATATTATTGTAATATCTTTTAGTGAGCTGACCTATTCAATTGTGTTACTACTTATCAAGTTGCCATTAGTTTTTATATTCAAAGTCATACTATATATTCTAGTCGGTTAACACTACCGAATCATGCAGTCGGTATAAACAAAGAAGTCGATATGCATAGTCTAGTCGGTTAAAGAAGAAAGCAGTCACAGAATATAGTGTACACCGAAGCCATCTACCGAGCAATAAAGTTAACACACTGAGTTGATATTCACCGAGTGAAATGTGTTACCAGATACATTGAACCTGGACATGCATATCAAAACACGTTACAAGAATCAAGGCACATCTAACTGTTATACATTGGAAATTGTACTAGAAGATTGTGTATGATTACAGCGTTAATCTAACCAATGAAATATTTTGTTTAGTCATTCATTCAAGGAATCTTGTTTGTAAGATCGAAGCAATGAATTGGATCATTGTTTTAAGAGATCTATTTATACAACATGGATTAAGAACAAGGTTTGTGCATATATGTATGAAGGAAGACTGTTACAAAGACATAGAGGTCACCGAGAAGGTTTTTCAGAGAACAGTCGAAGAACAGAGTAAACAGAAGGGTTTACCGAGTTACTATATGGGTTACCAAGGTATGCTATAAGCAAGGTAATCTTATTCTGAGCACATAGAATCTACTATAACATTTCAGATGTAAAGTTGCAGATATTTGTAATGATTTTATTGTAATATTGTGAAGTTGAAAGAGAAACCTTTAATAGGGTAAAAGACTCTAACCAAGTCTATAAATTGTAAAGCCTCTAACCAGGTGCAGCATTTAGAATAATGTTGTGAAATCCTTTAGCAAGGTAGATCTAATAGATCTTGTTACTCCTAATAGGGTAAGCTATCAAAAATAGCTAAATGTAGCTCTAATTGAGCAATCTTTATTATTGCAGTAGTGAAGTTGTGGGTGCCATCCCCACCACAATTTTTCTCTCTAACCAAGAGTTTCTGCATAACCAAAATATATGTGTTATGGAGTGAATCATGTATGATTGTTATCTGTTTGTTTTAACTTTATTTTATGTTACTGCACTATTTTGTTTATGCATAACAGTAAGGTTATTATTAAAGAAAATTTTTGAAGTACTGATTCACCCCTCCCCTCTCAGTACATTAGATTTCCATATTGGGCCTAACAATTGGTATCAGAGCTTGAATCTTGGAAAAGGGTTTAACTACCTAAAGAGAAAGATCTTATCAATAGAAAGCTATAAACAATCTAGGAGGATTGTGTATCTACAAGAAGAGTTGGATCATGCAAATCAAGTGATTGCAGACATGCATAGGCAAATGCAAAAATCTCTGAAAGTAAGAAGAAGATTATTTGATGACTCGCAGGATTCTCAAGAGTTAGTGGAACAAAATGAGACATCATCTGAGAATAGTATATCTGAAGAGACTGAAGAAATGATTGGAGTATTGAAAGAAAATAACAAAGCTTTGGCTGATCAACTAAAAGCAATGAAAAGAGAACATGAACATTTTAGTACACAGATGACTGGAAATCTAGATGCATTGAGGATAGTTGAGGATAAAGCAAGAGATCTACAAAGAGAGAAACAACAACTTGAAGTCTTAGTATCTGATAAGAATGATGAAATCATAAGGTTGACTGGGATTCAACAAAATATGACAGATCAACTAGGTTATGCACATCATGAAACAATTCTAAAGAATGATGAAAATCAAGCATTGAAACTTGAAGTATCAAGGTTGACTGATGAACTTGAAATAGAGAAGAAATCCAAAGAAACATTGAAGAAGAGTTATGATGCATCAAAGATGCTGGATGAGCAACTGAATACAAGAAGACCCAACAAAGATGCTAGACTCAGTTACAAAGGAAAATACTCTACCGAGAAAGGAATGCATACTACCAATAGAGGAGAATCATCAAAGCAAGTTGAAAATAGGAATAACATCAAAAGGAAGAAGCCTATTTGCTACTACTGTGGAAATCAAGGTCACACTGCCAACATATGCCAGATCAGAAAAGGTAAGCAACCGAATATCACTAAGTCAAATGAGTATTGTTACAATTGCAATAAATATGGTCACACATCTAATCAATGTAGGACAAAGTCTGTTAACAACTATCAGAAGGCAAAATTAAAAGGATTTTGTAGAAACTACAATAGATATGGACATAGTACTGAGAAGTGCTGGTCTAAGAAAAAGAATCACATGCGGTGTGTACACCAAGCAAACACCAGTGGTTATCGAGCAAACACTAGTGCACACTGAGCAAACACCAGTGGTTACCAAACTCACACAAATCCTTACCGACAATATGTAGCAGTACCATGGGATTACAATACAAGGATATGGTGCAAATGTTGTGGAAGATATGGACATATTAGTGCCAACTATTTTATAAGGTTTGGAATGAACAACCGAAGATCATGGAGAAATCCTGGTATGGCATGTTTTCATTGTCACAAAGCTGGACATTTAGATGGAGATTGCAGAGATCAACCTAGAAGAGACACTGAAGAGATAAAAGAAAAATTTAAGATGATTTGGAAAAAGAAGGAAATCATGTCAGATGAAGAAAGCACCTTACCTACCAAGTTAGGTGCACCTATTCCAAATTAATCAGAAAAGGTATGAAGGGACTGCATTCTCTAAAGGTTAAATCATATCAGTTCCTATTCTATTATGTACAAAATTCAAAATTTGCATAGTCAAGATGCATTAGTAAGTTTGAAATTCTATCAAAAGTACTTTACAGGAAACCTGTCAAGTCGGTGTATATAGGAAGCCTGTCAAGTCGGTAAATGAGGGAAATTTGGTTACTCAGTTAAAACAAAAAAAAAGGAGTAAATCGGTTAAAGGTAAACTGAGTGCATTTAATGTTTTGACCTAATCCACATGGAGCCCAATAAGGTATTTTGTGTACTTAAATGTATTTTTGTAGTCATTCTCATTCACCAAGTTTTCAAGAAAGTAGTTGGTGCAGAGGCACCTAAGCACACAAGCATAGCAGGAGGTCAAAAGTCATAATATGAACAATTTATTGTATTTGAGTCATTCATAATGTATTAAGGTTATTTGAGTCAATTAAATAATAATATGTAAGGCTAAATGAGCCATTTTGTCCAAAGATATCATATTTGGTCCATATTGAAGTTTTAAAAGTGTCCATGTAAGAGTTAGAGTCATTTATGTCAAAAATTGTAAAAATTGCAAAGTTGCAATATTGCCAAAAGTGCAACAAAAGTGTAAAAATGAAATCCATTGGTTATGAGGTGGTTGGAGAAGTTATAAAGGAGTTGGAAATGTTTTATAAAACCATGTTTGGTTGAAATCAAGAAGGGAGATCAGTTTGGAGGGGATTTGACAAAGATTATCCATCAAACCCTCAAACGGTCATGAGGTTTTAAGGAATCTATGGCTGTCATAGATCCATGGAGGAACACATTTGATGTAATTTTTATATGTAGATGTTATTTAATGACATATTTATGAAATATCTTTCAGATGAATCCTTTCTTGTGCATTTTTGTGGAGTATTTGGCAAGATATGTTTGTTTTTTTCAATGATTGTCAAAACCCTGCCAAGGGTTACCCAATTTTGGGAAAATGATCATATCTTTTTATTTAACTGTTGGATCTGGCTGAAATTTTGAGAGAACTTGTTTAACTCAGTGATATAAATTCTGACTGAAGCGATTGTCTTTATGAGAAATATGTAAAATGTTACGAAATTTTGACCGTGTTTTTTCCTCTTACAGGGTTTCCACGTACAAATATTTGTGTACATATTGTGGATGTTATTGTCTTTCTATTTCATGCATTAATATTTACCAGTACTACAATTAATTGGTAAGATTGTATATCGACATAAAGTTTGGTTTACCGGTATTAAGTATTAAGTTTTGGTTGAATTTATTGGACAACTGATTCACCCACCCCCCCCCCCCTCTCAGTTGTCTCTGGAACCTAACATAGATGAGTGTGCCAACCCATAAAAAATTGGAACTCCATTATTTTTGAATATTTACTAAGACTTTTTGAGGGTCTTTAGTTTTGGAGTTTAGTTTGCAATAGGGTTCCTCTATAAAAGTGGCCTAATTAGGCCTAAAAGTGTAGTAGCAGGGTATTGGTCTGTATTGTTGGTCAAAAGGAGTCATACCTTAGTTTGATATATGTTATTTTAATCCCAAAAGGGTATCCAAAAATTTAATTTATTTGACAAGTTATGTGGGAAAGTTTGGAGTAAAGGTCAAATTACTCACTGAACAGGGCTACTTGGATTAAGCCTAGATAGTTGATGAACTAGTCAAGTAGGTGGATTAAACCTTTTGTAAAATGTTTAATATGGCATGATGAGACCCTAAAATGTGTAGTATTAAACCTTTGAAGTTGAGGCCTAAGTTTGAGTACCTTGGTGAAGCCTAGAGAAGGAAGAAGGTTAGTAAACCTTGTTGGTAAGAAGCCATAGTTGATTGAATCCATTTGGTTTTGATTATTGATTGGTGGACCAGATACCTTATTTATATTCTCTTTGAGATATCTATTCCACCCAATAAATAATCAAAACCAAATGGATTCAATCAACTATGACTTCTTACCAACAAGGTTAACTAACCTTCTTCTTTCTCTATGCTTCACCAAGGTACTCAAACTTTGGCCTCAACTTCAAAGGTTTAATCCTACACCTTCTACGATCTCAAAATGCCCTATTCATAATGTTTCAATAGGTTTCACCCACCTACCTGACTAGTTCATCAACAATCCCTTACCCGGGTACTATCTAGGCTTAATCCTAATAGCCCTATTTAGCAAGTAATTTGACCTTTACTCCAAAATTTCCCAAAGAACTTGTCAAATAAATTATATTTATGGATACCCTTTTTAGATTAAAATAACATGTATCAAAATAAGGTATGACTCATTTGGACCAACAATACTGACCAATATGCTACTACACTTTTAGGCCTAATTAGGCCACTTTTACAAAGGAACCCTATTGAAAAATCAACTCAAAAAATAAATACCCTCAAAAAATATTAGGAAATTTTCTAAAACAAAGTATTTTCAAGTTTTTATGGGTTTCTACACTCATCTACCCCTTGAGACACCAAACCCTCACTTCTAGGTCGTAAAAAATAGGGCTCCTTCAAAATACCCTCTCCAATCACTTCGAAAACTTCTTCATCAAGATTCACCATATATTTGGAATTTAATAACTAATTATATACTCAAATAGTTCCCTCATTAAGGCCAAACTCCTGCTGCTACACCTATGCCACCATTCCCAAGCACCTTTCACACACAAACTTGCACTCAAAAGGTGATTACTTTTACAAAGAAAGTACCCACAAAACTTACAACCAAGACTCAAAACCCCCAAAAATTCTTGATTTATCTTCCAAAAAAAAGGATTTTCATTCCCATTCAAAGAGCCATCCTCATTTGTTACCCCAAAACACAAACCCTCCTTTCTAGGAACAAAAACTAGGGCCTTCTCAAAATGAACCCCACAAAAAATTCCAAACAAAAAAAAAGGTTGTCTCACCTTGAATTAAACATATCTTAACACATTCCATCATAAAAAAATACCCTCGTTAAGGAAAATCTTCAGATCAAATACATGGTATCATGCACCCCCTACTCACACAACACACAACTTGCTCATTTGGTGATCACCATTCAAACATTCATGCTTCTCCTGCACACATATGGTTAGTATCTGTTATTTTAAAATATATTGGACCCATTCCCAAAGACATAGTAGAAAAAAAAGTGGAATGGGTCATTCACCCGTAATAAACCCCGAAATCCAATAAAAACGGTCAAATAATAGCCTTCAGGATTGTCAACGTTTTGGTGCACAAAATGATTGATTATAACTTCAAAATGAATTTAAATTATTCTCAGAACATCCAAAAAACACTTTCCAATGGGTGCAGATCAATATGAAGATATAAAACCACAATATGCTTCAGATTTCACTCATGAAATGCAAGGAAAATGTTGAATTTTTATTGCAGCAGTTTGTTTTCACATAGATAAACCTTCAAATTAACATCAACATCCTCTCCACACATGAGAATGAGGTTTTTAAACACTATTATGATTCCTTATGATAAGTATTATCATATATTGTTGTATCTTATTCATCTTTATCTTTCCTGATAATGAAGTACCTACTACACTTAATCCTTTGTAAGCTCACTAATATTAAGGTTGCTGATATTAATCCTTTGTAATCGGCAAAATTCAACCCAATGGTAACACTAACAAGTAGAAGCATGTGATCAGGATATCATACACCATTTAAGTTCATCGGCATAACACACACTAGTGGCAATGGAGAAATATTGTCTTGCCGATAGCCGACGAGGCTATCGATAAGACTTAATCTGATGGATACTAGCAAAAGGTAAAATGCATCGGCAAAGGTTATGGTGATAAAGGGTCATCAGTGTAGACAAAAGAAGTCAGGATTTTTTTATTTTTAATATTGGGGAAGGTCAGAATTTTGACAAACACAATAGTACAACCGATGATGTTGCCATACCTACAACGACAAAAATATTGCAGGATGCAGCCTCCTTTGTCGTTGTTGTAATACCCTAAAATTGGTCACCTAAACCATGGGCCCCTAATCTTGACAAAATCACCAAGGTCCTAACCAAAGGCAATTAAATCAATCTTGAGCACATTAATTAATTCTTTAATCATCAAATATTGCATGGCAAGTCAATTACTTAATATTAATTAAATATTAATTTAATTAATTAAATCATTCCAAGAATATCATTTTTGATCAATTATCCTATTTAATTTATTAATTATCCTAGCATATTTAATTAATTAATAAATTTGCCATTTAATCATGCAAAAAAGGAATTAATTTAATCACAAAGCATGAATTAAATTGAAAATAAAATAAAAGAATTGAGAGAGAAATCAAACTTGAGATATTATTTCTTTTTCTAAATTGAGAACTTGAAATTAGAAAAGCAATTAAGTTGAATTATTCTCTAAAATTAGAACTCAAAGCTTTTGAGAAACAAGAAGTTCAGTTGCATTAAAAAGGCTCTTTTCTTGAATAAATCAAATAATTATCTATTTTTATCTGAATGCATGGAATTAATTAATTCTTATTTCTATTGCAACTTGAACTTCTTATTTAAATGCATTTCAATTAAACTATAATTGGAATCTATCTCGAAGTTAACTGAACCTGATTTCTCAATTATTCAATTAATTCTAAATTGTGTTTTTTCTTGATCTCTCTTGTGAATTCTCTATAAATTCAGCCTTAAACTCTCATTCAAATCACCCCAGAGATATTTGAGAAACTCCTTGGAGATTATTATTATGCTGATTTTTCTCTAGAGTCATTGAAGATCTTGTGCTTGCTTTTTGAGATTATTGCATATTTAGTTTATTTAAGTATTGGTTGAATCCATATTGCTTGAATCACTATTGCTTGAATTATTCATCCATCTTGCATCCATATAGTTTAATATCATATAGATTAAATCCTTTGTCTTGGTGTAGTCTAGTCACTGGTATTGCTTATAAAAATCTGAGAGCAATCTTATACTCACATCTTTTAGAAGGCAATTAGTCGCTTTGTTATGGTTTATTATTTATTGATTATTGTTTTACTAATCATACATGTAATGACTTAATTGAAGTGTTGTGCCTGCAGCTATCAGACTCTTTTCACTTTTTCATACACATAGTCATAGTCGTCAAAATTCTAACATCTCCTTGAAGATAGTCCATCGAGAGAGCACACACTAGTGGCAATGGAGAAATCATGTCTTGCCGATAGTTGATGAGGCTATCGGTAATAATTATCCCAATGGATACTGGCAATAGTAAAATGCATCGACAAATGTTAGGGCGATAAAGGATACAATGAGGTTGGAATTTTGATGTCTTGTCAAACAAACAGGCCTCCTAGCAGCAATGGAGAAATGTTGTCTTGCTGATAGCCAATATTCGAAAAACTAAAATGCATCGGCAAAGGTTACGACGATAAATAAAGGGTCATCGGAAAAGGTTACAGTGATAAAGGATGCAACGAGGCTGGAATTTTTAGGTATCCTTGTCAAAAAAACATGTTGCGGGTACATTACCTATTTTGACATGGTGTCGTCCAAATTTCGATGTGAATCCCGTCGTTGGAATCACTGACAAAAAAATAGCGATCAGGATTTTCACCATGAATACGTCTGAATTTCAATGATTAACTGTTTGACTTCTGACAAACACTCATCTAAAAACTGCTCCAAATGTACTAGTGCTAAAATGATGCATCTCACGATCCATTTGGAAGCATCTACAAAGATAGTGGCATGACTCAAAGGTTTTTGTTTCTACCAAAATGTAGTTGGGAATTTTGGGTTCTACTTCATCATGACTGCCAACAAGGATAGTCTTTTGGGAGACTATGAGGAATGTTTCTTAACAAATAACAAGCAATCTTATGAGCTTGTGAAAGATGTCTCCTCTAGCCTAAAGCTTGTTGCTCCCTTGTTTCTATAAAAGGGAAATCAAGACCATGAGACAAAGGTCAAGAAATTTGGTCTAGAAGTCTTGGATTCAAATCCTTGGTCATGTATAGTAGGTTTAGGTGGAATGAGTAGGTTGTAACAGGAATTTGCAGAGCAAATTAAATGGGTTTTGTATCTTAGTTTGTTGCAGATTCTTGAAGGAGTTATATGTAATGTAATTTGTAACAAAAAATAGCTTATGAAATGAATAAAAATATTGTCCAAATTCATTTTCTCCAATGTATGACTTTCTTATGTTTTTGAATGACTAAGATCAAGGGTTTTCTCATTTGTTGCATTTTTGTGATTCATGTTTCTTCTATCTTATGCTCTGACCTAAGGGGTTAGTTAAACTGATTAGATAGGATTTGCAGATTAACAGGGCTTATACAGGGATTCTAATAAGTATTGTGGGTTTGGATAAATAGATGAGACACATTGTAAGGAAGTGTTGTCTCGAGATCTTTGGCTATTAGATTAAGGTTTCTATTGCATATTTATCTTTGCATTCTGCAATTTTAGCTAGCCAATCGATAAGACATTGATCGTTGCTTCCAACCATTTTTCTATGACATTTATTTACTCATCACTCATCGACAACTTGTTATAGTTGTGATAATATCAAAAGATCTTTTCATTTTCTATGCATTATGTTGTTTGTCAAAAAGTTGTCACACTCCAAAGAAGGTCGAGGATCACTGAGAGCTAGCCACCCTGTAGCATTCTCCCTATTTGTTTGAGCCCTCTTTTAGGAGTGAGACCATCTGCTTTGTTTTAATGTTGCCTACAAGTGTGGTGTAGAGATTGTAGAAGTTTTAAGGGAACACCCTCCCAAGTTTTGCAAAGCCCGAAGTGTAGAAGGATAATCATAAAATCCTTGTTATATTGTTGGTCCAAGTCCCTAAGTATCCTAAACAGTCTGGGGGTTGGCCCCTCCATGCATGATTTGAAGGATTGACTTGGTTTCTATCCCTGGGGGTGGTGCAAAAACCCCACCAAGTGTGTTTTGGGGAGCCAATAGGAAGTATCAAAAAATTCAACAATAACTAAAGATCAGAGTAGAGAAACATAAAGTTAGAAGACTCCTAAGTATGTAAGGTTGAATCATTCAAAAAATTAGATCATTGGAGACAAAAGAAAAAGAGTGATGACAAGGAGAAGGTTGGCAGCTGAAGAGGTATGCTTAATTTCTCAAATTGAATCAGCATTAGTAGATGAAGTATGTAAGGATGAATATTGGATGAAAGCTATGGAAGAGGAATTGGATCAGATAGAAAAGAACAACACATAGACTTTAGTTCCCCGACCTAAAAAAAAGAATGTTATTGGAACTAAATGGGTTTTTAGGAATAAATTGAATGAAGATGGATAAGTTGTGAGGAACAAGGCTAGATTTATATGTAAAGGATATTATCAGAAGGAAGGAACTGATTATGATGAAACTTTTGATCCGGTAGCTAGATTGAAGTTGTGATATCATTTCTTGCTTATGCTACCCATAAGAAATATAAGGTTTATCAGATGGATGTTAAGTGTGAATTTCTAAATGAAGATCTTGAAGAGGAAGTTTACATTTTGCAACCTGATGGATTTTCTCTTTCAAATGACAATAACATGGTTTGCAGATTGAGGAAAGTTTTATATGGATTGAAGCAAGCAGCTAGAGCTTGGTATGCTAGATTGGACAAATACCTTTTGAAGCTTGGTTGATATCAATTTATATTATAAAATCACTAGTGATGACATATTGAATGTTGAGGTCTGTGTGGATGATATCATTTTTGGAGGTGAGGAAAATTTATGTATGGAATTATCTGATAATATGAAGAATGAATTTGAGATGTCTATGATTGGAGAAATGAGATTTTTCTTAGGTTTGTAGATTAATCAGACTGGTAGAGGTATTTTCATCTATCAAACTAAGTATGCTAGAGAGTTGTTAAAGAAATTTGTTATGGAAAATTCTAAATTTGTTGGTACTCCTATGGTTACAAGTGAGAAATTGACAAAGAAAGATGTATCAGCTCCAGTAAATCCTACAAGGTATAAATCTATGATTGGAGGTTTGTTATATTTAACTCAAACTAGACTGGATATAATGAATGGAGTTTTTATTGTATCAAGATATCAGAGTGATCCTAGAGAGAATCATGAGAGTGCAGTGAAAAGGATTTTTTCAGATATTTACAAGGGAAAACTGGATATGGTTTGTGGTATCCTAAAGATGATGAATTTACATTATGTGCATATATAGATGGAGATTGGGTTAGAGATATAGATGACTGAAAAAGAACATTTGGTGGAGATTTCTTTCTTGGAAAGAAACTTGTTTCATGGATCAACAAGAAACAATCATGTACTTCTTTATCTACTATTGAAGCTAAGTATGTTGTTGCTGCTACTAGTTGTACACAAGTTCTATAGATGAAGCAAATTCTAAAGGATATAAGGGTAGATTGTAATGAATTAGTAGTTATTCACTGTGATAACTCTACTTCTATTGACATATCAAAGAATTTGGTATTTCATTCTAATACAAAGCACATATCAATCAAGTATAACTTTTTGAAGGAAAAGGTGGAAGAAAATGAAGTCAGATTGGTTAATGTGAACACTAAAGAGCATATTGCAGATATCTTCACTAAACCTTTGCCCAAGGAATCATTTGAGTACTTTAAAGATAGATTGGGGGTCTTTGCCCCTCTAATTGAGATTTGAGTGATGTTGATTGACATCAGTCTGGTATGCATTATCAGAACTATTACTCATTTTGGATTGATGAGTTGGTGCTACTAATTAGGGGGAGTAGTCAGGTGTGTGGCTCACAAGATCTATGGTTTCTCTTTGATGTATATGTTAGATTTCTGGCATTGATGTCAAAGGGGAGAGATATACATGTGAAAAATAGAGCTTACCAGAGATATCAATCACATGGGAAGTTTGGTTTGTAGTTTGGTTGTTTGGTTCAGAACTTCTTTGATATATCATTTGTTGGATGGCTTCCATTGGGGGAGACTTGTTTGGCACTTCTTGGCACTTGGATGTTTTTCACATCTAGTGTTTTTGTCAATGCCAAAGGATGAGATTGTTGGAAATTTGGAGGAATTGATTATGTGTTGCATTGATGTTTGTCATTGATGTCAACACTAGCTTCTTTAGTTGTCTACCGGGTTCCAGTAAAGTGGTTGGACTTTGATGATGATGAGGAGATTTGTCTCTGGTATATTCTGATTGGTGGAATTGATTTGTTTAGGTCATTCATGTTATTTAGATGTGTGTCACATTCATTTGGTTCAGAATTTGGTGATTAGGAAGCTATCATATGTTCTAGTAAGCCTTTTGGTTACCGGTAAGGGTTCTACCCGTAGAGATTTGTTGAAGATATTTTGATGGATTCGATAAGTGGTGTTGGTGTAGCTTCTAGAAGGTTTTTGGGATGCTGTGCTGGAGACCAATAACACTAAGAGGGGGGATAAATCATTGTTATACCAGAATAGTAAGTTTTAGCCTTATTAAAAAATGCATACTCCAACTGGTATACCGGTATAAACAAAATTGAAAGAAGTAAAGCAACTAATAAGTCAATCACATAAATTAGAATCATAACACACAAAATTATACGTGGAAAAACTCAAAGAGGAAAAACCATGGTGGGATTTGTGACCCACAATATCAATCCATTGGCCATATGAAGAGATATTACAAAATATGAGGGGCCTGCACTTGCAGGAAGTCTTACGGCCTAGAGCACACTACTCAAACACAATAGGAGCCTCACTAACTACATAAAATTCTAGACTACAATCCAGAGAAGTGTGAACTACTAAGATAACATCTTTTATGTCAGAATACAATTTGACTTTAAGTTCTGTCTATTCCGGTCTGAATCACTAAACCCTTTATTGAAATAAACCCTATAATAATTTCCTAACATACATGATCTCTCTGATATATTTCTATCATATTCCATTCACATATCCATATATGTCGCTTATATATTTTAAAATGATCTATCAAAATGTCCTATATACCCTATACAAATTATACATGCCTTATGTCGACTTAGAAAGATATATACAATATCAAATTACATGTCGGTCAGATAACATAAATGCATAAACATTAAAATCAATTGTTGATGTCGGGTCCAAGATATGTAGACCTTCAATACCAATAACCTTTACTAAACCATGTCGAACTGCATTGCTAGTGACCAAAGGAATCCTTTTTGTCCTGTCGGTACTGGTGTAGAATCTATGAAGTATCTACCGGTACACCATAGAATCAAAACATGAAGCCAGAATACAGAATCATGTTTCCGTCAATGATAACATAGTGAAACCAACCAATAGAGTGTCATTTGGCAACATGCTGATGGTTATCATGTTCATGTTCCAGTTGATCAGTGGTGTTGCATTTGGCTTATAGCGACCTATTTTAGGTCCGATCTTATTCTGCTAGGTTATGGACTGATTTATGTAATGTGTTGGTGGATGCTCTCAATGCATTACTAGTTCGATTTATTGATTGGTTAATATTGTTTCAGTTGGATTATCATTGGTTTGCAGGTTTATGTAATGGATTTATTGTATTATCTTGTAGGTGGTCAACCTAATTGTTTAGGTCTTGGGTTGGTATAAATATGATGTAATACCTCTTTGTAGATCATGGCATGTGGTCGTGGTTATGAGATTATCTATGTGTGAATAAAGTTGTTATCATATGCAAAAGGTTTTGTTCAATCATAGGTGATTGAATTGAGTTTGTGTAAGAGGTTTAAGACCTTTAGCATTGAGCTTAACCAAAACTATACTCAGGTATAGGAGATACTATTCTTGCAGTTCATTCTTATTTATAGATTGTAGTCTGGATATCTTTTGTAGTCAGTGAGGCTCCTTTGTGATGAGCAGTATGCTCTAGGCTGTTGGCCTTCCTGCATGTGCAAGCCGCTTATTATAATCACATACTTACTGCAGAAGTATCATTTGACTATGGGTAGACTTTCCATCATGATTTTTCCCTCTTACTAGGTTCTCCACATACAAATCTTGGTGTTATGTGTTGTGGATGCATGGTATTTGGCTTATGATTTATGTTTGTACTTAATTGATATATCTATTATTTTGATATTTGGTTTATGTATTCCGGTAAAAGGTTTTGTGCATTTAAAGTTGCATAATTTATTAACAACTGATTCATTCCCACCCCTCAGTTGTTCATCAGTGCATTTCTAAATGGAGATCTTGAAGAGGAATTTTACATTGAGCAACCTAATGGATTTTCTCTTTCAAATCATAATAACATGGTTTCCAGATTGAGGAAATCTTTATATGGATTGAAGCAAGCACCTAGAGCTTGGTATGCTAGATTGGACACATATATTTTGAAGCATCATTTCACTAAAGGTAATGCTGATAGTAATCTATATTATAAGATCACTAATGAAGACATATTGATTGTTGAGGTCTTTATGGATGATATCATTTTTGGAGGTGAGAAAAAGTAATGTATGGAATTCTTCGATAATATGAAGAATAAATTTGAGATGTCTTGTTGGAATTGTGTTGTCATTGATTTCAACCGGTAATAGGTGTCATTGATGTCAACTAGTATAGCATGTTACCGGCACAACCTGTCACCAGTAAGAAGTGGATGTCGAATGACATTGTGGTCATTGGATTCACCGATACACAAGTTAGTGTTGGATTGTGTTGGAGACATAAATGTAATACCCTAAAAGTGGTCACCTAAACCATGGGCCCCTAATCTCGACAACATCACCAAGGTCCTAACCAAAGGCAATTAATCAACCTTGAGCACCTAATTAATTAATTCTTCAATCATTAATGTTAGATGGAAATTTAATCACTCTATATTAATTTAGATATTAATTTAATTAATTAATCATTCCAAGTAAATCATTTTGATCAATTATTCTATTTATTTAATTAAATATCCTAGCATATTTAATTAATAAATAAATTTTCCATTAAATCATTAAAAAAAAATTAATTTAAGGAAAAAGAGAATTAATTTACAAAGAGAGATTTATCACAAAAAAAGGAATTAATCTGCAAAAGAAAGAGTTAAATTGAAAACAAAAGAAAAAAATTCAATTGAAAGAAGAAATCAAACTTGAGATATTTCTTTTTCTAAAATTGAGATAACTTGAGAAATCAAAAAAGCAATTAAATTGAATTAATCATTTTCTCTAAAATTAAAACTTAAAAGATTTTCTTGAGGAAAGAGGTTCAGTTGCATTGAAAAGCCTTTTTCTAAATAAAAATCTTGAGAAAATTAAAGGAAAGTGTATGGAATCACCTATTTTTATCTCAAGTGCATGGAATCAACTAAATTTATCTTTAATGCAAACTCTGACTTATAATCCAAATGCCTCCAATCAAGCTATAATTGGAATCTATCTCACGATTAACTTAATCTGATCTCTCAATTGTTTCAATTATCCTAAATTGTCCTTTTTCTTGAGGAATCTCAACCGCTCATTGTTGATCAATCTTGACTGTTAGTCTGTCTTTTGAGTCTCTATAAATTCATCATTCATCTTTCATTCAAAAAACCCTAGAAATTTATTGTTATTATGCGGTTTTTGCTCTCGAGTCATTGAAGATATTGTGCTTTGAGATTATTGCATCTTAGTTTAGCTTTTTGTATATTTAGTTTAATAATGATTGCTTGAATTCATCTAGCTTATTATTCATTCATTTAGCTTAATATTTCACTCATCTAGCTTATTATGAATTCATCTAGCTTATTATGAATTCATCTAGCTTAATCTTGCATACATTTAGCTTATTCTTGTGCTCACATAGATTAAATCCTTCGTCTTGGTGTAGTCTAGTCACTGGTATTGCTTAGACAAATATGAGAGTAATTCTATACTCGCATCTTTTAGAAGGAAATAGATCGATTTGTTATGGTCTTTTATATTCATGATTATATCTATCTAACCATGCACGCAATGAATTAATTGAAGTGTTGTGTCTTATAGCTTGCAGATACTTACCCACTTTTCACACACACATTTTTGGCATGCACCGTGGGGAAAAAGAATACATCTTTTGGCCTCACAGATTAGCTTACTTTTATTTTTTCAGATTTGTTTTTTCAGCCTTTTTCCATACAGTTTTTGCAAAAAATCGTACGAGTTTTCGTAGAGGCCCAAATGACAAATTGCAGGTATTGTATGGTCCATCGTGGATTATCGTACAGCTCGGTGAGAATACTCTTATGGTATTGAGGATTTTGGTATTAAAAAAGACTGCATTTCTTAGGAATTTTTTTTGTTGAATTTTTATGGTACTAATGCTAACCCTAGCTTTTTGTCTGTTTGCCTAAGAGATTTTTACATCCTAACTAGTTTTTCAGATTGCTTGTCAAAGAACATGCTTGTCACATAAAAACAATATGACTACTAATTCATTGTTTTTGCAAGTTGCCTAAGGAGATTCAATTGAACTTTGTGTATTATTTAAATTCATTTTTTTAGGAACTTAAATTGCTATCTGGTTAATGAACAAATTTGTCTATTGTGTTTGAAGAGAAATCTAAGAGGTAGGAGAGTATTCTCTTGTCTGCACAGACAATTAAAAATCTAGACCCTCGAATCTTTTTCCAAGTTTGAAATTTGTGTACCTTTAGGAGGCCTGTCACAGTGGGAAAAAGTAATCACCCTGTGAGAATGACCCAAGTGAGTACAACTGGACCTAAGCATTCCAACTCACTATAATAAATAGGCCTCTAGTGATTAAATTCTTAGAGGATGGGATTATTTGAGTTTTCTCTTTGAGATCTCTCATATTGAACATTTTGTAGGTCCTCACAGTCTCAATCACGTTTACATGACTACAACTTATTATGGTACCTTGTTGGGCTATAAACCTCAATCATGCTTGCATGATTTCAAGGGGTAATTTTGAATGGAATTTGTGACTAAGAACTATAAGATAGAGGCTACCCAATTAACCTCTGAAAGGGGGATAACCTTTGTGCAAGAGAGATAGTAACTCTCCCAAGATACTTGCTATTTTGTGCCCCCATTAGCATTTGGAGTTGGCTAATACGGTGTTGAGAATCCATTGCATGAGACTTAGCAACCATATTTTGATTAGCTATTGGGTGTGTACTTGAGTCTGCAAGCAAAGGTTCTCTTCTCTAATCCAACCTCCATAGGGTTAGTGTGTTGTGCTTGAAGTCATTATACATCTTACGTGTTTTATGTGTTTTCATCCCTGAAACTAAAACTAAAATACTAAAACTAGAGAAAACAATCAACAACGTCAAAAACTCAGTGATCAAAACTATGTCCGTGTCAAAAACTAGTCTCTGTCAGTCATCAAAACTTTGTTCGTGTCAAAAACTAGTCTCTGTCAGTCATCAAAACTCTGTCCATGTCAAAAACTAGTCTTTGTCAGTCATCAAAACTCTATCTATGTCAGAATCTTGTCTTTGTCCAGTCCACTATCATACGAGTCTACTGAATTATCATCTGGCTATATACATTATGTCATACAAGTTTTAATTGGTCCTATTATTTTATCGTCTGGTCCTATCAGAATTGTCATCCAGGTTTATAGAATTGTCATTCTGTTACTAGAGAATTGTCGTCTAGCCTTTAATCTACTATTGTACGAATAATCATCATACTCATAAAAAATTTTGTCTATAGAGAAATAGACTATCGTGCAAGTTTTGGCAGCAACTCGTATGAGAAACTATCTGTGTTGTCTGGGAACTAATAAATTATCATCTAGCTCTAGAAACTCTGTCATACGAATTCCTGATTTTGTCAGTCTAGAAACTTGTCTGTCTACACTACACACTTTTCCAGAATAGCCATACTTACCTAATCAGTCTACAACGAGCATAAATTTGGTCATCATAATTCTGTGCATAAACAATCTTGATAGTGTATCCCTGTTGTTGTGTTGCACAATTTTGTCGATCATCTTTCAGCTAGTTTAAATCAACTACTTATCAAATTAAGTTACTTAGATCATGTCTTATATAGGATAGATCATTCCTGAAACTAGTCTTAGTCGCTTCTCTAAAATCTCTACATCAAATAAACTAGCTTCAATTTGACCTTGACTTCTGCATCACATCTAGTTCTCAATCACATCAGTCATAAATGTCTACTCAAACCAAAAGTTCTCATAAGAAAGCTGAAAAAGGTAAAGGATCATCATTTTTAATACAAGATAATCCATTCTTCGTAGAGCACCCCGTCTCTAATAAACCTTCATCCTCAAATATACCAATTTTTTATCAGTCCTTATCTCCCACCATGTCTGGAGAAAGGTGACAAAGAGAAGCTGCTAAACATGATACTTATGACAATATCAACACCCATGCTAATGATAGTGAATCCTCATCTAGTGAGTTTGAAGCCTCTGAACCTATAGAAGTTGTTATAAATAACTTTCAAAAGGATAAATATTTCCAAAAAATGATGAAGATTATCATGGCGAGAGAAAAAGAAGATTATTTTCTAGAGCTAACAAAACAAGGCGCTAAACTTCCTACTGATTATAATGTTGAAACCCTTATCACTAAAGAGGAAGAGACACCCTTAGTGCTAGTAAACAAACAATTGCAAGCATTACAGACTGAAATCACATAAATAAAAAACAAGGATAAATCATCAAAACAAAATTCTTTAGACACGATCTGCCCGTCCCATTTGACAAAAACCTTTACATGCCTCCATTTCCTTCAAGAGTGGAGATTCCTAAGTTTGACAAATATGACAGTAATGCAGATCCTCAAGACCATGTCAGAGAATTATGTGCTTTATGTATGGATTCCATGCATGAACAAACATATCTCATGTGCCTTTTCCTGAGGAGTTTAGGAGGACAAGCTATGGAATGGTTTTCAAGCCTACCTGTGGGAATTAAAAATTTTGAGGAATTAATCAAATTGTTTCTCCAACAATACTCCTATAACATTTATCATCCAGCCACTATGATCAAGCTTTGCAATACCAAATAGAAAATAGGAGAACCTTTTCTCACTTTTCTTCAACGTTGGAGAAAGATGTTCTCTAGATATTCCCGTCCTATTCCAGATTTTGAGAAGATGGACATTTTTGTCAATAACCTGATCTCTGAACTGAAATACAATATCCAAATGCAAGTATACCCTGAATTCAACAAAATGGTCGATAGTGCCCTCAGAATGGAAGATGTGCTTATAAAGAAAGGAGATATATTAGTTTGGAAAGAAACACAACAAGGCTCTAGTTCCAAAGAAAAGAAAAAATACTTGAAATATGATAAAGATAACAACATAAAAGTTGTTAATGATGGAGTGGTGGATAATGCTAAACCAAAATCAAAACCCACAATATTTAATCTGGCTAGTAGCACACAAGCCCTCAAAGCAGTTGAAACTACGGTAGAAAACCCTCTAAAGAAATTAAAAGACTAGTTTAAAGAGAAACCTTGGCTTGCAAAGCCTAAATGCAATTCCACTCCTTTGGAAGAATCATATGAATCGGCTCTTAAAACTTTATTGGTAAATAATCTGATAACATTGCCAGACAACTCTAGACCATATGATCCACAAGTTAAAACCAAATGGTGGAGGGAAAACAAGTACTGTGAATATCATCAAAACAAGGGTCATGCAATAAACAACTGCATGAAACTCAAACATGAGATTCAAGACCTCATCGATGTTGGAAAAATTGTAGTTGGAAATCACATGACTAATGCTGCTTAGAAATCTTTTAAAGATCCCTTGCCTTCTTATAAACAAGGTGATTCCTCAAAATCCAAGGGAGGTGCCAAAGTCAATTACACCTACGCTAACAATGACAATGTGATCAACATGATTGAATCTTCCCAATATAAGTATTGCAATGTGATCATAATTAAAGATAAACAACATAAAACACAAACTACAAATGTTGTAACCCATGCTCAAAAGAAGGTTACTCTAAAAGGAGCTAGTTTGTCAACTCCTGATCAAATATCATCAAACCTACCGATTTCATCAAACACACAACCAGATGTGATCACAGCTAAATCTAAATAGCTGGCTTCATCATCCTCTCCTAGTTACAACATTGTCAAACAATTAAAACAAACCACCGCTCAAATATCAAATTTTGAACTGCTTAAGATCTCTTCTACTCATAGAGAGATCCTAGAGAAAGCTTTTCTTACTACTAATGTCCCCAAAGATTTAGTTGTAGATTGGTTTCAATCTATGGTGGGTCACTTGACTTTGCCTCATTACCTCACCTTCTCTGAAAAAGATGGCAATTCACTTAATCACCCACATAACCAGCTATTACACATCAAAGCTATGATCAATAAACACCGATTCAAACCTGTTTTCATAGATGGAGGTGATGGGTTGAATATTTGTACCTACAATTTACTGACATGGTTGGGATTTTCTAAACATGTCATTGATCTAGCAAATAAAATAACAATCAAAGCTTATGATGAGGAAGAAATAACCTCTAAAGATCTAGTACTATTACCGATCAGGGTAGGACATGTGGAGAGAGATGTTATTTTCTAGGTGCTTGACCTTCCTCTTTCATACAATATCTTGTTGGGTAGGCCATGGATTCATGAAATGCAAGTAGTACCATCTACCTATCATCAATACTTGAAATTTCCTTATAATGGAATTGAAGTCAGTATTCCTGTTGATACAAGTTACACCTGTAGTGCATTAAAATAGTGTATTGATACCTTTGTTCCTCATAATAGAACAACCTCTATAGCTGAAAGTTATGAAACTTTGATGAAAGACCTAGAAAAGAAATTGAAAATCATAGACACAGGCATGGATGGATATAAGATATAACCTTTACTTTCGCTAATGTCTCTTCCTCCATTGCCAAGATAGTCTGGAAAACCATCAGAGGCTACAAAGCCACAAAATTCAACTCCAAATATCATTTATGATGGTATTTTTGTATAGTCCTCTACTTCCCTTCCAAATGAAATAGAAGAGGAGGTTGTTCTCAAATGGCTTTTCAAAGAAGATAGTGAAAACAAAGAAGTGCAACATTGTGAGATTTCCCCTGAACAATATGGTCCAGGCTATAAGATGATTCAACGCATGAGATATTTAGGTACCAGTCCTCTGGGCAAGTGTCAAGAAGGTATTTTTGAACCTATTCAGCTACAAACTAAGTCTAAAAATAATAAAGATGGACTTGGATACCATTTGGAGGAGTCATCAATTGAAAACATACTTCTCATCATCAGTCTAAGTGGAGGAAAAAGATACTAACTTCAACATCGCGGGAAGTAAATACTTAGCAAACTCAGGAAGAGTATGAAAAAGAACAAGAAGAACTAGCAATCAAGAGAGAAGAATCAAATTGTAATCAAGTTCCAACTATATCAACATTAACACTACAAGGAGTAGAAATCCTAGAAGATATGAAATAAGAAATTGAAAGAATTACAGAGTTGTTTGCACCACTGAACATTCTGGTCACATACACAGGTAGAATGCAAATAGATAATTTAGAAACTGACTCAAATGTGTATGAATGGGGTCCAGATACTCTCTCAGATGAATCTACTGAAGAAACTCATGAGGAATCTAGTGATATTATAGATGAAGCACAAGAGATAGTGCGCTTAAAACTACAAAAGGAAATAGAAGAAATCAAACTAAAAAGACAAGAAGACTATGAAGAACAGTTGAAAGAAGAAAGAGGACAAGAAAATTCTTCACCTACTATATCTCCCTCTAATGAGATAGAGCCAATCAGGTATGGAACTACAAATGAATAATTGGAGGCTACAAAAGTAGGGCCAGTCATTAGTCCAGAGGAAGTTGAATGGAAAAGATGACAGAGACTAACAAAGTCATCTAGGTTATGTCAACCAAATCATGAAGGAACTTGCAACATCAAAGATGTAGATATTGATACAATACAGGCTTTCACTAAGACACTTGAAGAAGAGTTATATGCTTCATCTTTTGACTTTGATCACTCTGACATAAGCTCTATTTATGACATTACCTACTCGACACCAAACTATCACCACTTCATCATGGATGTTGAAACTTTGTTTGTTGAACCTGTTACTGTCAAACCATGATATGTAGTCTAGTCTAAAGTAGAGGATGGTGCTAGCAGTAGGTCTATTGGGTTAGATCCCCTAAATACTAATATAAATTTTGATAATCATTTTCTAACTCTTCCTAGTCTCAAGATGCTTATGCAAGGTAGTCTTCTAGAACTCGACTTGTCAGTCCGAGGTTGTGATGATAATACCATAAATTCCCTTGAACATGTTAAATATTTATCTTTGGTACATCATGAGCTTATTGACTATACTCTCTAAGGTCAACCTTTGAATATACCTACCTTTGCCAATGACTATGCATTAGCCTTTTATCTTAATGCAGTTGAATAAATGGACTCTTCCACCAGTGAAAAAAGTGAGAACATGACAACAATAAATGTCAAGTATCTTAGTCACAAAAATCAAAAAAAGAAAAATAAATTTTTTGATGGCGAAAACCATACTGTGGCGGTGTCAGAATCAAAAATAGAAAAAATAAAGGAACGTACCTAACGGTGAAAACCTCTCTGAGGCTCCTAAAGGTGAGATACTTGACATTTTGCCTAATCACTTTCAAGAGTGATCATTAGTGCTAATTGAACCTACACAGCTAGTAAACATTGGTACAGATCAAGCTTAACACACCATACATGTAGCTCAATCCTTGTCAGCCGAAGAACTAAAGGAATTTGCTGATTTATTCATGGAACAGAAGATAAATTTTGTATGGACATATGCTGATATGTCAGGTCTGGATCCTTACCTCATAATGCATCATCTTTCTATCACTCCCACAGTTAAACCTGCTAAGCAAAAACTCCCAAAAATGCATCATGTTGCATTAATTGTTAAAGTTGAGCTAGAAAAAATACTAAAAGTTGGTTTCATCAGAGAAATTGATTATGCCAAATGAATATCTAATATTGTACCTGTTTCCAAACTTAACAAATCAATACATGTTTGTACAGATTTCAAATATTTAAACAAAGCTTGTCCAAAAGATGATTTTCCACTACCCAACATAGACATGATCATGGACATGATTGTTGGCTATGAAATGTACTTTTTGATGGATGGTTTTTCTAGATACAATCAGATCAAAATTGCACCCGAGGATCAAGAGAAAACAATATTTACTTCTGCATGGGGAAATTTCTGTTGGAATGTAATGCCCTTCGGCTTAAAGAATGCAGGTGTTACTTATCAAAGAGTTGCAACAATAATTTTTCATGATATGATACACAAAAACATAGAGGATTATGTTGATGATACTCTAGTTAAATCTATTAAAAGATCCACACATCTATCAAAACTAGGTCCAATATTAGACATGATGGAAAAATTTAAACTCAGATTAAATCCTAAGAAATGTTCATTTGGGGTTACATGTGTTGGTATTTTGGTATGGTTTTGTCATTGATGTCAACACCTACTAAAACACTATCACTTTGGAGATCCAACAACATTCATCAGAAATCAAGTAACTATTGCACAGTTACTGGTATATGGTTCACCGACATGATATAATGTTCACCGACGTGATATAATGATCACCGGCACTTGGAATGATATGGAAGACACTTGGTAATGTCGAAGACATTGTGTGGACACGTTGTTTTGAAGAATTAATCATTGGTATATTCATATTTACATATTTGTTGTTATTGGCAAATAGGTTCTGGGTTACCTAGGGTTACACCGACAGGTTTATCTTTTCCAGATCAGCATGGCACGCTATGGAGATGATTTATTATTGTTGTAAATGCATTAAGCCGACATGTTTAATCAGTTATTGCATCGAATATTATATTGTTTACAAATGATTTTATTGTAATATCTTGTAGAGCCGACCTACTAAAATTGGTCTTAAGTTATGGTATAAATGTAAGATCTTATTTGTAAGATCGAATGTGGAATGCAAAAAAAATATTGTGAGAAGGTATATGCAAGATTAAGCAAAGGTATACACGCAGACATCATTTGAAGGTGAATCTAGGTTTTTGTAGAAGCATATCAGCATTACACCGGTATTGAATCCAGCATATGAAGATGCTATTTTGTGTAGTACATTCTTATTAGATTTAACCATCCAATTGTAGTCAGTGTGACTCCCATTGTGTGATTGAGCAGTGAGCTCTAGGCTGTTGGCCTTTCTACATGTGCAGACCCCATTTATGTACACTTACTATCTGCAGTAGTATCATTTGATTGTGGGTAAGGTTTCCCACCATGATTTTTCCCCTTATAGGGTTTCCATGTACAAATATTGGTGTTATGTGTTGTGGATGACTTTATGTTTGTGTTTCATGCATTAATTTTTACTGGTATAACAATTTACTATTAACACTATCTACCGTCATACTTAACTAGTTTACCGGTATTAAGAATTAAGTTGGTTTAATGGTTTTTTATTTGAATTTATTAGACAACTAATTCACCCCCACCCCCCCCCCCCTCTCAGTTGTCTTCGGGACCTAACAACAGCTAATAAGCTTCTAGGATATAATGTTTCAAGGAAAGGAATTGAAGTAGATCCAGAAAAAGTTAAGGATATCATGGATATGCTACCTCCAAAGAATGTCAATCAAATGAGAAGTTTACAAGGGCAGTTCCAATCAATAAGATGCTTTATTTCTCAACTAGTAGATAAGGCTCAACCATTCACAAAGGCATTATGGAAAGGAGTTACATACAACTGGGATAAAGATTGTGAACAACATCTACAGCAAATCAAGGAATATCTCTCTAATCCACCTATATTAATGCCACCAATTCAAGGCAAGCCCTTTGTATACACCTAAAAATGGTCTGAAGATAATTAATTGAATAAGAAATTATCTAATTAATACTCCTCCCTAATTTAATTGAATTCATCAACAATTTGATTAAATTTTCCCTTTCATCTACTTATTAATAAATCTAAGGATTTACTTAATAGGTTAATTTCAATAATCCCCTTTCATTAATTAATTCAAATTAATTAATTCCCTCCATCAAAATCATTTCTTCTAATCCCCTAATTAATTAAAACAAATCAAATTCATGAGTTATTGAGATTAATTAGCCTTTTCTTATTATTTGAATTTTTAAATTCAAATTCTCCTAACTTCTACCACTCCTAAATCTAACCCATTCCATCTAACTCTAGGTTTTGCCTAACCCCATCCTAGCTTGCACATCCTAACCACCATGTTCCCTTTCCTTGAACACTTTGCCCTCTCATGAGCAAAGCTTTGTGACACTTGTCACTAAGTGTTCCCTTTCATCTAACCTCTTCTAGAAGCCTCTTGACACTTGTCACCATAGAGATGATAGATGTTCCATTTAATCCAACCCCCTTTGCCAACCTCCTCCAATTTAACCATTGATATCTTCAAATCAATCTTGACCGTTGATTCTTGCCACATCACCATTTGCCTTGGGAAATCCTATAAAAAGACCTCATTTTGGAGTACAAAGTGTCCCAATTTGATATCATTTGCATCCTAAATTTGATTCATCTCATTTGCATTCAAGCATTGTTGCTATAGGCATCTAGCTTATAGCTTATCATTTCAAGCATTGTTATCATGTTCAATTGTATCTTAATTGCATCTTCATTCTAGCTTATTTTCTAGAATAATCATGAAATCATATAGCTTAATCATGCTATTCTTGCTAGATCATGCATCTTCATCATTCAAATCCTCCGTCTAAGTGTAGTCAAGTCACTAGAATTTTCATAACAATATCCGAGAGAAAAATTCATACTCGCATTTACTAGGAGGCGATAGATCGCTTAGCTATGGTTTATATTTCTTTGATTCAAATTTACTAACCATGCTTGTAATGATTTATTGAGTATTTTGTGCTTGCAGGTACAGGTACACTTCACAAAGCATGACATTTTGGCACCCACCATGGGGCCAGAATCATCATTTTTGGCCTCTCAAGCTTCAAAAAATGTCCATCTCTGTCGAGACAGAATCAGAATGTCGTATGAGTTGATTTTCCAACTCGTACGAATGACCTTTTAGTCTAGTACAAAACCTCATCTTATGTCGTACAAACTCATTATCCCTGTCATACGAGGTCTAAATGCATGTCATACGAATTTCTAACTAGTAAATCCTGTGTCGTACGAACTAATTTTTGTTGTCATATGAGAGTTAAATTCATGTCATATGAATTTCTGGCTATTAAATCATAAGTCATATGAGTATATTTTGGCTTCTGTCTGAAGTTTAAAGCTATGTTGTTTGAGCCCATAAATTGTGTCGTACGAGTCTCTGTCTCTGTGATTTTTAACAAACTACATGTTAGGGTTTTTTTATTTTAATCTGAACTTCACTAATGCTAACCCTGATTGGTTTATGAGATTTTTGGCAGCCTAACTCTTTTCTGCAGAATGATTGACGAAGATACACTTGTCAAAGACATAATTCAAAACACAAAATGACTACTAATGGATCTATTTTGCAAGTTGCCTATGAATCCGACTAATCTTTGTGTATTCATTAAAGTTTTCTAGGCACACTTCAATTTTGCTAAAGGAAATGAACAATCATGTATTTCATGTCTTTGATGATAGGCGAGTATGCTCTGACCTTTCTTAGATGATCAGAAAGATAGAATCATCTTTTGCTTTCATTAGTGCATTTCTTTAGTAGGCCTGCCCTCCCAAGGAGTAATAACTCTTAGCCATTAAGGCTGGTGAGAGGGGAATGACCTAAGTGGGAATGGCTAAACGCCAAGTAATCCAACCCACTATAAAATAAATATGTTTTTGATGAAAATCAAAGTAGCGGCAGTGCTCAAGAATAACTCTCCTCCATACCTTCGGGTATATCAAACCATGGTTTTCAAAGTTGGGAGACCTCTTAATTGAGTTTATACCTCGACGCACCGAATGAATCCCTTACTAGTTCCAAGTTAAAATAGAAGCTACCTGATTTACCTCTGAAAGGGTGATAATCTTTGTGCAAGAGAGATAGTAACTCTCCCAAGATAATTGCCATATCATGCCCCCATTAGCATTTGGATTCGGATAATACGGTGTTGAGAATCCATTACGTGATGCTCAGCGGCCATATTCTGATTAGCTATTGGGTGTGTACCTAAGCTTGCAAGCAAAGGTTTTCATTCTCAGCCAACTTCCTTAGGGTTTAGCATGCTTGGAGTCACTTCTCATATTATGTGTTTGCTGCATATACATCCCTAAATCAATAAATCAAACATCCAAAAACTGGACGACATAAGAAAAATATTAAACTTCAGTTATCAAAATTCAACCAAACAAACATTTTTTATCTCTATCTTGCTCTCGGTCATACGAGTTAGGTTCTCTATCATACAGACCTATTTGCATAAAATATTTTGTCGTACTACACATAATCTTGTGTCATGCTACATAGAATCTTTTGTCATACTACACAGAATCTTTTGTCATACTACATAGAATCTTGTGTCGTACTACATAGCACCTTGTGTAGTACTACACAGAATTGCATGTCTTACTACACAACATTCCGTGTCATATGAAATACTAATTTTTACATGAAATTTATGATTTGTCGTATGGTCTTGTGATTTTTGTCATCCTACGTTGCATAATATGTCATACAAAACTCTGCATTTGTCAATCCAGAGCTGTGTCCTGCATGCCTATTTTAGATCTATCATATTTGCTTGATCAATTTGTAGTAAACATAAACACATGTTATATGTCAGTCTATGCTTAGATTGTCTCCTTGGTTCACTTGGTTAAGTTATCATTCATCAAAATCAGACTTTAGAAAATATACACCTTAATATTTTCAAGTGCTCACCCTCAACAAGTTCAATATCTAAACATCTCAAAGTGCATTATCACCCTATTTGATAAACTAATCACTCAAACATATTTTCTCATCGGGATCCATCATCCTTTATCATGAAACTAAAACTTTTGGTCAAGATAATCTTGTCCCACATTGCAGGATATATCATTCCTACTAGATTTGGTTCTAATCAAATCATCACCATTGCACTCCAAAATTGAAGATCGAAAAACTTCCAAACCTTTAAACGCTTAAATCCTCTTTTAGTGTCATATCACTCTATCGTATCTACCTTTACAGTTGATCACTTATCAAAATGACTCTTAAACAATAAAATCCTAGCACAATATCAAACACAATGCCCATTTTGATTAGAGCCCAGAGACATAAGATTGTTGAAACATTGGAAATAGATGAAGATCATAGCAACATGGCATACCAAAGAAAAAGACAAGAATACATAACAAACCAACATATCAGAGAAATCAAACAAATCCAAAATCAAAATCCAATCATGTCAAAACCTAATAGGGATTCAAACACATATCCAAAGAAAAGTGGCTCTTTTATGCTACTATTAAAAAGATCCTTGAAAGATTTAGATGAGAAAGATCACAATCACACACCTATATCTAGCAATGACTCATCCCCCCATAACAAAATTGACTCTCCAAAGTCATCTATTCCTATACCTCTTGAAAGCTTGCAAGAATCTTCCATAGCACCATCACAAAAGAATACATCCAAAGATGAAGTTCCCCAAGGGATATCCATGATTGCCATCAAACCTATTGCAGAGGATCCTATTCAAATCTCATCTCCTTCATATCCAAGCATTAAGTCATTGGAAAATCCCCATAGCGCTCTCTTGCAAATTGAATTCCTCATTCATAGAATGCTTGTTAAACATGTCCTAATAGATGGGGGAGCTGGCTTGAAAATTTGCTCTTTGAGTCTTGTCCATGCTTTGGGTTATTTAGAAGATGCAGTTGATCCCCGAAAAAGGATAAAAATCAAAGCATATGGTGAAGAAGAACATTACTCTAAAGGAATTGTGGTATTACCCCTCAGAGTAGGACCTTTGCAGAAGGACACAACATGCCAAGTTCTAGACGCGGACCTACCATACAATATACTCTTGGGGAGACCATGGATTTAGGACATACAAGCTATTACATCAGCATGTCATCAGTGCTTAAAATTTCCATACAATGGACAGGAAATCATAATATCAGCAGACTCAAATCCATTGCAGTGTTATAATAATCTGAAATCAGCTCAAGAGGTCATTGTTTCACATAACAGAGAGGTAGCAGCTTCAAGCACACAATCCAAGGAACAATCATTTGCATCAATTTTGTCAAACACTGAAAAATAAATGTATCTAAGAGATCAAGGGACCGGAGAATATTTTCTATCATGGAAAAACAAACTAGAGTAACTTGAAATTGAAAGGGAAGAAGCAGATATAGTAGTCAATGTAGTTCACAAGTATGCAAGACAAACATTAGGAACTAGCCCACTTGAATCAGAATCACATTCGACTGACATGGACTTAACCAAGGATGATCAGGATTTTCTTATACGAGGTCATTCTGATGAGAGTATCATTCTAGACATGGAAATACATACTGAAAGCTCTGACATTTATATCATGACCCCTAATATCTTTGAAACTATTCAACCTGAAGATCCTTTATCCTTAAGCTATCCCGAACCTATGGACTAAGAAAATGAAGAACCTACTACTATTGATACCTTTCGGAATGACCATGCCATATCCTTATATCTTAATGAAATCAAACCCACAACAACTTTCACCAGTGATTCCGCTCACGTATCTTCAAGTCAAATTGATGTTAAATCTCCTAGTCACAAAAATGAAAATAAAGAAAACAATATTAGGTCTAATGTTGAAAACCATTTATTGGCAACATTGGACCAAGAAAAAGTAAAAACAAAGGATGCATCTAATGATGAAAACCTCCTCGATGCACCAAAAGATGGGAGATTTGACACTTTACTTGAATTTTATCAAGAAAAGTCATCTATCCTAATAGAACTAGTAGAGGTAGTTATCATTGGCACAACTGATCTACATCCAACAATCTCTTTATCAGAACTAGCAAGACAAAAATACTTGAAACCATTCAAAAGATGGCAAGTCAATTTTACCTGTTCATATACAGACATTCTAGGGTTCGATCCATATCTTATAATACATCAACCGAATATCAGTCCAAGAGAAAACATCAATAAAGGAAGACAACATGGATCAGGAGCCGGTATTCAACTCATCACACCACAAGGTTATACAATCCTGAAAGCATAAAAATTAAGCTTTCCATTTACAAACAATATAGCAGAATATGACGCATTGGTAACAGGTATCAAAATGGTTGTAGAATGGAAGATTAGACAACTTCAGGTCTTTGGAGACTCTCAGCTCATCATCAATCAAATCAATGATGACTATCAAACAAAAGATGACAAAATCATCCCTTACAAAAAGATGGTGGATGATTTCAAGAAATACTTTGTAGAAATAACTTTTGAGCAGATTCCAAGAAATGATAACAAAGTAGCAGATGCCATGGCTACACTTGCTTCTCTATTGTAGACATAGGAAAATCAACAATGTTATGAATTCCTGGTAGGAGAGTTGTTTCATCCTGCCTTTAATTGTCTTGATTCCCAAACCATTTGTCAACTTATTGGACATGATTCCTCTCACTATGGCCAAATTTACTGATACCTGAAAGATAACACCTTACCTCCTGACTTATCAAAAAACCAAAAGTGAAACTTTATTTGCCAATCCTCCCATTTTACTCTTGTCATGGATACCCTATTTAAACGAGGTCTAGATGGTACTCTCTTAAGATGTCTCGAATAAGAATAATCTAAGAAGGCCTTACATGAAGTCCATAATGGCATTTGTGGCACTCATTCAAGTGATATTACCCTTTCAAAAAAACTCATATGCTTGGGCTATTATTGGCTGACTATGGAACAAGATTCTTTTCAGATAGCTAGAACATGCAAACAATTTCAGATCCATGGAAATTTGATCCATGCACTAGCACAAGAACTTCATGCTTTAGCAACATCTTGTCCTTTTTGTCAATGGGGTCTTGATCTAGTAGGAAAGATAAATCCTTCTTCATCTAATGGTCACAAATTCATCCTGGTAGCTACTGAATATTTTACGAAATGGATTGAGGCTATACCTCTCATCAATATCATAGGAAAACAAATTGTTGCATTTATCTTAAACTATATCATTTGTCGCTATGGAATACCAATGACCATTATCACTGATAATGGGCAATCATTTAAGAATCAAGACGTACAAGAGCTATGTGAGAAGTTCAAAATCCCGCATAGATTCTCCACACCATATTATCTACAGGGAAATGGGTAAGCAGAAGCATCTAACAAAACTATTCTGAAAATCCTCAAAAAGACTATGAACAATGCTGGGAAAAATTGGCATATTCAACTAAACCCTTCTCTATGGGCTTACCATACCAGTATCCACACACCGACAGGTACCACACCTTTCTCTCTTGTATATGGATCAGAAGCCATATTGCCAATTGAAGTAGAGATACCCTCTCTACGTGTGTCACTAAAATATCTCATCCCAGATGAAGAACAATGAGTATCTAGACTACAAGAGTTAGAACTGATCCATGAACGAAGAAAAAATTCCTTTGATCATCTAAAGGTATATCAGCAAAGAATGTGCCAAAGGTATAATCACAAGGTTAAACCATGAGCCTTTTAAGTTGGGGAACTAGTGCTAAAAGAAAATCCATGCAATCAATCAGATCGAGAAAAGAAAGGCAAGTTTGAACTAGACTGGTTAGGTCCATTTGTGGTCACAATAGTATTTGGATCAGGATCATATCAGCTATCAACATAGGATGGTGATCAACTCAAGGAACCTATCAATAGCATGCACCTGAAGAAGTTCTATGTCTGAAAAATAAAAAAAATAAAAAACAGTGAAAAATCAGAAAAATAAAAAATGGTGAAAGAGAAGAAAAATCAAAAACAATGAAAAAGAAAAAAAAAGAAAAAAATCAAATATGAGAAAAAGTGCAATAAAAGTAGACAGTGAAAACCTGGCAAACATGTGCTATCTGTCCACTAGCTCTTCCATCTATTAGTTCATGCATTTTTCCGCTTGTATTCATTTTCCATCAGTGCTATCCATATCCATCATAAGCATTTGTACATACGCAGGCATCGTAGTTGCTCTCTTACCAAGGTTTGGATCATTGGATATATCATAATGACTTTGTTTCTAGGCTTGGGGCAAAATCCTACTCCTAGCTGGGGGCAAAACTCTGGATCAATTTGGAGCTTAATCAAATAGGTAGAACAAACAGTTAGACAATTCTTATCAAGCAAAAACTGAGACACATCCAACATTGAACACGAGATCAAACTATCAATTATCAAGCTATCACAAAATCAATCTAAGCACATCACACTTTTTTGTGGATAATATCCTTTTGGATAATGATTGTAACATGATTGTTCAACTTTTCTATATTGATTTTCGCTATCATGATTTCTGAGTGACTCCAGGATGTCATTGACTAGAGGAACAAGGAACATGATATTTTTCTTGTCTGCTATCTAAAAATTAATCATTAATATGTGCAAATTTGTCTTGGGACATGATCATCAGAGTATCATTGAAGACATTTCCGATTTGTATATTGAAATTATTAATACTGCTTGTTTTACGCAAACAACACTCAGGTTATCTCGGTTCAATTATACCTCGATGCTTGTGTTAACTTTCTATATCAAAATCTAGGAAAATAGTGCTTAGGTCATCATGGTTTAATTATACCATCGATGTTTTCACTCACTTCCCACATTTCAAAAAGCTCAATGATGACAAAAATGCAAAATAATCCAATGACTGGTCCGGTCATAGTTTGCATCTCATTGCATTTTCATTTGCATTTTAGCTTGCATTTCATTCTTGCATGGGATCCTACAAGCTCCTTTTATCCAAGGTTAAATATATCGTAGGAATCATCAAAGTATCATCACAAATGTATACGCAATCAGAATAATGATTCATATATCTTCAGATATTGTCAACCCAACAAAAATCTTATGATATCTCTCGCAATAGAATCAACATCAGGATATCCAAATATTTCTGCAACTTGATGTCAACAAACTATCAGTTCTTTATCTAATCAACCTTATCAAATCAAATCAATCAATCAAACCTAATTGATTCTATCATGTCTTATACAGGTTGAAAACTTCCTGAAGCCAGACGTTGTGATCATGTCTTATACAGGATGAATCCTTCCCAAAACCAAATGCTCTGATCATCTTTGTCTTATACAAGATGTATCCTTCCTGAAACTAGATGATCTGATTCTGATTCATGTCTTATATAGGAAGTATCCTTCCTGAAACCAGACATTCTGATCATGTCTTATACAGGATGAATCCTTCCTAAAACCAGACGCTATGGTCATCTTTGTCTTATACAGGATGAATCCTTCCTGAAACCAAGCTAAATTTAGATCTTATCAATCGAATCGATCAAGTTTTTTCAATCTTTTTCAATCTAAGCAATCAAGCTAATTGAAGAACTCACATTTTCATCAAACCATAGTTGTAGAATTCAAATCAATCTATCAAGGTATCAATCTCACAAAAACTCCAAAGATCAATTATCTCAATTGATTTCCCGAGGGGGCATCATCATACCAGGATTTAGCAATCAAGAGCTGGGGCATCCTATCAAACCAATATCAACATCAAAATGAGATTATTATTTGAATCACTGTGTCATCACACCTCGCTTCAAAGAGGGGCAAAATGTATACATCTAAATATGGTCTGAAGATAATTAATTGAATAAGCAATTATTTAATTAATACTCCTCCCTAATTTAATTGAATTCATCAACAATTTGATTAAATTTCCCCTTTCATCTACTTATTAATAAATCTAAATATTTACTTAATAGGTTCATTTCAATAATCCCCTTTGATTAATTTATTCAAACTAATTAATTCCCTCCATCAAAATCATTTCTTCTAATCCCCTAATTAATTAAAACAAATCAAATTCATGAGTTGTTGAGATTAATTAGCCTTTATTATTATTTTAATTTTTAAAGTCAAATTCTCCTAGCTTCTACCACTCCTAAACCTAACCCATTCCATCTAACCCCGAGTTTTGCCTAACCCCATCCTAGCTTGCACATCCTAACCACCATGTTCCCTTTCCTTGAACACTTTGCCCTCTCATGAGAAAATATTTGTGACACTTGTCACTAAGTGTTCCCTTTCATCTAACCTCTTCTAGAAGCCTCTTGACACTTGTCACCATAGAGATGACTGATGTTCCCTTTAATCCAACCCCCTTTGCCAACCTCCTCCCATTTAACCATTGATATCTTCAAATCAATCTTGACCGTTGATTCCTGCCACATCACCCTTAGCCTTGAGAAATCCTATAAATAGACCTCATTTTGGAGTACAAAGGGTCCCAATTTGATATAATTTCCATCCTAATTTTGATTCATCTCATTTGCATTCAGGCATTGTTGCTATAGGCATCTAGCTTATAGCTTATCATTTCAAACATTGTTATTATGTTCAATTGTAGCTTAATTGCATCTTCATTCTAGCTTATTTTCTAGAATAATCATGAAATCATATAGCTTAATCATGATATTCTTGCTAGATCATGCATCTTCATCATTCAAATCCTCCATCTAATTATATTCAAGTCACTGGAATTTGCATAACAAGATCTGAGAGAAAAATTCATACTCGCATTTACTAGGAGGCGATAGATCGCTTAGCTATGGTTTATATTTCGTTGATTCAAATTTGCTAATCATGCTTTTAATGATTTATTGAGTGTTATTTGTTTGCAGGTACAAGTACACTTCACAGAGAATGACACCCTTGATTCTTTACATATCAGCTACTAATACATCACTGGGGGCACTTTTGACACAACAAGATGAGAATAAAAAGGAAAGAGCTATATATTATATCAACAGGACCTTGGTGTCCTATGAGATGAAATATACTATCATAGAAATAGGTTATTTGGCATGAGTCTTTGCATCACATAAATTAAGACACTACATGCTAGCACATTCTCTCAAGCTGTTGGCTAAGATTGATCCACTCAAGTACCTTCTCAGCAAAGCAACACTTAGAGAGAGATTGGCTAAATTGGTCATGGTTCTTACAGAATTTGATATTGAATATATAGAATGTAAATATATCAAAGGATGGGTCATTGTATATCAACTTGTTGATGCTCCACTTGAATACAATCAACCTTTGCACATAGAATTTCTAGATGAATCCATTATGCACCTTACTCAATGATCATGGAAAATGTTCTTTGATGGGTCTTTCACTCAACAAGGTTCTGGTGTTGGAATACTTTTTATCGCTCCTCAAATATATTCAATCCCAAAGGCTTACATGATTATCTTTCCTTGCACAAACAATATTGTAGAATATGAATCTTTGGTAAATGGAATCAAGCTAGCTATTGAATGGAAGGTTGTTGAGTTACACATCTATGGAGACTCTTAGCTGATTATCAACCAAATCAATGATATATATCAGACTCGGGATGAGAAACTGATGCCCTATAAAAGAATGGTTGATGACCACAAGAAATACTTTACCTTTGTATCATTTCAACAGATGCTATGGCTACCTTGGCATCTATACCACAACTACAAGAATTTGAGTTCTGCTATGAATTCTTGGTGGAAGAGTAACATTATCCTGCTTATGATTCCCTTGAGTCCTAGATGGTTTGTTTTATTATTAGACATGATTCATCTCACAATAGCCACATTTAGTCTTACTTGAGTGACCAAATTATCCCTGCTAATCTTACTCGTACGTAGAAAAGGAACCTAATTTGAAATGCTTCATGGTATGTCATCATTACTAATGATTTGTATAAGCAAGGTTTAGATAGTACTTTTCTTAGGTGTCTAGAAACTAAAGAGTCCCAACATGCATTATCTGAAGTGCATGAAGGTATTTGTGGATCTCATTCAAACGGTCTAACTTTAGCTCGAAAAATGCAAAGGGCTAGATACTATTGGCTAGATATAGAGAAAGATGCTAAAACTTGCTGAAACTTGTGAGAAGTGTCAGCTACATGGAAATCTCATATATGCTCCAGCAAGGGATCTAATACCTTTCATCACACATTGGCCTTTTTGGCAATGGGCATTTGACCTCATTGGCCAAATCTATCCTGCATTATCTAATGGACACAACTTTATCATAACTACCACTGAGTACTTCACCAAGTGGGTTGAAGAGGTTCCACTAATAAAAGAAATCGGTAAACAAATAGATTTGTTCATCCTTAACTATATCATCTACAGGTATGGAATACCTTCTTCAATTGTGACTAACAATGGAGGGTTGTTCAAAAACAAAGATCTAGATGAGCTCTGTGAAAAGTTCAAAATAAAATAGCACTGGTCATCCATATACTACCCTCAAGGTAATGGACAAGCTGAAGCATCTAACAAAAATTTGCTGGCTATCTTGCATAGAATGGTAAACAAATCTAGAAAAGATTGGCATCTACAAATCAATCCTACACTATGGGCTTACATAACAAGTATCAGAATGCCTACTGGGGCTACACCTTTTTCTTTGGTGTATGGATCCGAATCAATCTTTCCTATTGAGGTGGAAATACCTTCTTTCAGAGTTTCTTTGCAAGGTCTTATTACTGATGAAGACTACAGAATATCTAGATTGCAAGAACTCGAGTTGCTAGATGAACGTCAACAAGTGGTGTTTGATCATTTGAGAGCATACCAAAAGAGAATGTCTAGAGGTTATAAAAAGAAAGTCCGATAAATAAAATTTCAGGTTGGTAACCTTCTTTTGAGAGAAAAACCTAAAATCAATAGTTTCAAGACAACAAAGGGAAGTTTGAACCCAACTGGCTGGGTCCCTACATCGTTACTACAGTCTTTGGTTCTAGTCCCTATCAACTCTCAACATCGGAAGGATAATAACTCCGTGAACTGATCAACACCATCCACTTGAAGAAATTATTCACTTAGTATTCTCTTCTCCAACAACCTGTATAGATAAAGAATCCTAAAAAAATAAAAAAAAATAAAAAAAGAGGAAATGCCTTGGTGAAAAACTGGTAAACAGGCACCTTGGTAGAAAAAAAAAGAAAGGATCTTTGCCAAGCAGGTGAAAACCTAATAAAAAGGTGCCTCTTGTACTCAAATGCTCCATCTATCAATGCAAATTTGGCATTTCCCATTTTCATTCCCACTTTCCTACGTCTTTGCTTTCGATTGTAAATATCTTTTAGTCACTTTTGTGACATCTAGTTCTTTTGGAACCCTCATGGCTTGAAATTGATCAATGTCCTAGTCTTAGGGTAATCGACTGATTAATTTACATGTCCTAAGAAGTATCAATCAATTCATTTTTTTGTTGGTAGTGCCAGGTCATCCACTCTGAGTCAGTCACCTATCTCCAAACTATTGAAGAGTTTTATCACTAAGTAAACAAGCAAAACAAGACTACAGAAAAATAATCACTAAATTGTTTGAGATATGATAGAAATTTTCTATGTGTGCTTTCTTTTACATTGGTTTTCAATTATTATTCCCTCTGAGTAACTCAAGGAAGTCTATCTTGACTACGAGGAGCAAGGATTGGGGGCATAATACTTTTCTTTGTTTTCTGCTTGTAGGAATGATTCTGATGATTTGGAAACATCTAATCAGTTGGGTGTCTATGATAAGTGCCTTCACATCAAGGTGAAATCACCACACATACCTAGACTCCACTTATTTGTATTCTACAAGGAGGTTGGAGTCATTTCTTTGTCTATTTTGAGGGAATTTCTTTAATGTGCAATTTGGATGCATGCATAATCTATCCAAGGATGTGAATGATAAAAGGATCATTGCGGACAAGATAATCAATAGTTGCATATGAAAAAGAAGGAACTTTGTTTTGCTTACTATGTTTGTAAAATGACCAGTGATGAAAATTAAGCATACCAAATCCAGTGACTAGGTTTAGGTTGTATTTATTCTAAATTTTATGTATTTTAAGTGATTTCGCCATGATAACAATGATCTCTTTCTCTTTTGAATTACAGCCTGAAGCCATCATCATTTCTCAGGTAAGTGTTTTCTCTGATTGAGTACTTGTGTATTGAGATGTTAGCCGCATAAATGAGCATATTATATAGATCCATACATTTCATTATATTTATTTGCATTCATATTATTGCATGAAAAATAAACATTTGCATTACTAGTTACTCATTTTCATCATTTTTTTGGATATGAAAAAGAAACAAAAAAACAACATCCATATTCATCTGCATTACATTCATCCATACTGAAAAGATATGCATACATATAGAATCAAGCATATAGAAAGACAACTCATAATCAATCAACACAAGTACAATGAAATCAAATCAAGAGCTCATATATCTCATCATAATCTCAATGTCTAAGAGTACAAATGATATCAACTGTCAAGTACAATGTCTCATTAGAGAAAGAATCGTATAGGATACAAAAATGGGGCATATAATAAAATCTAGGAGATATAACAAATCTAGCTCTCTGCCTCTCCCTCATCATCGGGTGGAGGAGGTGGTTCCTACTGACCGACATCCTATTTGGGTTCCCTAGCTCCCTTAGATCAAGCCATATACTGAGAATACAAAACAACCTATTATGCTACTGGGAGCGCTACATCATAAGCTGCAACATAATAAGCTACACGAATCATCTGATACAAAACCTCTCGCTGAAGAGCATCACTCTCTACTCTCACCTCTGCAAGTTGTCTCTCTCACTCTACTCTCACCTCTGCAAGCTATCAATCACGCTTAGTTATGATCTCAACAAGTTTTTGGTCTTGCTCTGCCATCTAGGTTTGTGCCATTGTCAACTATGACTGCAAACCTATCAACCTCAACCTCAAAGACCGCACTACGTCTGGTATTGCCTACTCTCTCCCAACATCCCCCTCTTCACCTCCCTGCTCATCTCTCCATTTCCTAACATTCCTAGAAGCCTCTCTCTCCTCCTAACCTCCAACCTCTATTTCCCTAGCACTACCAGCCTCAACCCCAACAACTCCTAAGAATCCACCCTCCTCTCTTTGTCGCTATCTACCTCCCATTGCTTCCCCGCTACTACTAGCACTAGGATCACCTTCTATCTACCTAGGTACATCCACTCTCTTTCTTTGTACTTGCCCTTGTCCCTATACCTAACCTGGTACTTGTGCCTATGCTGGTGCATCATCCTCAACCTCCTCTATAAGAGGTGCATACTCTCTGGGATCTGTAAACCGAGGAAAAGGATGTCTCTAAAACCAATCTCTATACTAGGGCAATGCCCCCGTGTCTGCTACATCTTCTAGATAATCCCATCTTTGCAATTGTAAACCCACTAACTCATGCATTCTCAATGCATATGATAGTCTCGATGCCCATCCTCATCTCTCTTCCTCCCCATATCGAGCATAGGCTATGAACTCTTGGGATATACTTTGTGGTCTCCCATACTATCTCATCACCCTAGATACTTCAAATCACTCAATAATAGAAACTAATCTAGCAATGAGAGGCTCAGTCGTAGACATGTCCTTCCTTTGTGCTCTCCAATCATCCCATAGCTCTAGACCCCTATATGGTCTCCATACTGCATCAATCAAATAATCCAACTACCTCCTCCAATAATTAGTCTTGCCTAGGTGGGGCTAAGTAACATAACCTGAATAACAACATACAATAGGCTGGTGTGCCTCCTATGAATCATCTACTATAGGTCTACACACTGGGATCTGCTCCCATGCCCATATCTATAAAATTAACATACTTGCTACCATACTCTTCCCCTTCCAATACACAATCTCATGCATCTAATGATACATATGAGAAATTAAGAATGATCCCCACCCTAATCTCACTAGATGAGTCAACAACCTCTCAAGTATTCTGCCCCAGACACATAGAAATCCCTGTTGTCCCCTATCAGGCATCACAAAATAACCAATCATACCAACCAAAATGCAAGCCAGGGGATACTTGCACCATATCTTCTCATCAAATCATTCCAAGTAATAGCGCGATCAAGAATAGTCTCATCATGGAATATCCATCTCAATGACAAACTACCTAGTCATGGAGTACAATCATAATCAACCTTATCTCTAGCAAACAAAATCCTTGATATACTGTATATATCCTCTGACATGATGGTCATCTCTCCAACCAGTAAATGAAAGGTGTTATACTCTGAATGAAAATTCTCGACTAAAGAAATCAACATACAATGATTCACATGGATATCAGGCATCTTTAATAAGTATCCAAATCCATACAAACCAATACGGCCTCTCTATGCATTTGATAACTCACAAACCAGCCTCATCGTTGGCGAAAATGTACACCGAAACTGAATATCAGGAAACTGAATCTGCAAAATCGAACATTTAAATCATCAATACATGATCAAATTTGTGCTAAGAAAGTGATAAACATGCTATAGAATCCAAATATAAAACATTCAAAATAAAAAATTGTTGTATAGACTCTCAAAAATACTTGCTTTTTTTATAGGAGTTTCCATAGACAAGCAGAAACTTGTATGAGCAAAAACTAGGCCCCGCACGAGTAAACATACCAATACGACAAATAATGATATGTCGCATGACAAAATGGTCTATCAAGAATATTTTCATAAGAAGCAAGGGTATACATCAAATGACAAACCCTACTTGCTCGAACAACAAAACACAAAAGGACAAATACTTGTATGAGTAACAGTATAATACCACATGACAAAATGATAAAAATCACTTTAAATGGATTTGAAAATGAAAAACTTCAACAAAAATTCAAAAATTAAGAAATTCAAAGGATAAAGATCAATCACTTACTGTTGGGGCGTAGTTTCATGGTCGATTATGATATCTTTGGTGCTCGAATCGATGCTCCTGAATCGGAATTGCCATTTTTCTTCAAAGGAGGTTTTTCAAATTTTAAACTTTGAGAGATAAAAATGAATTGACAATGACACATTGAACCCCTTATATAGCCCAAACCCTAATTTTTAAACTTGCTCTAATGGACATAACACTTGTACCCTGAGCTAAATTGACTATCTTGAGTCCATTTTTGGGATAGAAATCAAAATTTGACATCAATTTTTTAGTCAAAATTTCATGATGTTGTTCACTTAGCACTTTCATCCTCAAGTCAATTTTTGAATCATTTTTCTCCATGTAAATTCTCAAATCAACTCTGATTTTAATCTTCAACATCAATCTTTGTGCTCAAAATTATCATCGCTAAAAATTACCTAAAATCATTGTACCCTCGTTATCTTTCAATTTCACTCCCTATGGGGTATACTCATTACACCTTTTTAGTGATCATCATCATCAAAAGTCAAGAAAGTTTTCAAATCCTCTTCACAAAGTCGAGCAAAAATCTTTTCAAACAAAGAAAATCAACCAAACCTCATTACTAGGGGCATCTCAACTAAATCACGTCATATCAAGTTGAGATTCTTTGATGTCAAATAAAGAAATCTCTAGGGGCTTATCAATCTTTTTCTTTATCTAAATCAATCTTCAAATCAATGTTCAGTTTCATCACATCAAATCAAGTTAATTGATTCTTGTTTAATCAACTAAATCTCAACTCCTCATTGTTAATCGATCTTGACCGTTGGTCTCTCTTTTGAGTCTCTATAAATTCAACCTTCATCTCTCATTCAAAACACCCTAGAGATTTATTGTTATTATGTAGTTTTTACTCTGGAGTCATTGAATATATTGTGCTCTGAGATTATTGCATCTTACTTTAGTTTTTTGCATATTTAGTTTAATCATAATTGCTCGAATTTATCTAGCTTATTATTCATTCATTTAGCTTAATCCCCCATTCATCTAGCTTATTATGAATTCATCTAGCTTATTATTCAATCATCTAGCTTAATCTTGCATACATTTAGCTTATTCTTGTGCTCACATCGATTAAATCCTTCATCTTGGTGTAGTCTAGTCATTGGTATTGCTTAGACAAATCTGAGAGCAAGTCTATACTCGCATCATTTAGAAGGCAATAGGTCGATTTGTTATGGTTTTTGTATTCGTGATTATATCTATCTAACCATGCATGCACTGACTTAATTGAAGTGTTGTGCCTTACAACTTGCAGATACTTACCCACTTTTCGCACACACAATAAGTTGAGATGATGACTGGTGAATAGGTATTGGAGATAGTTGGCATTATGGTAATGCCAACCGGTGAGTGATGCATTGGTAGTACATAGTTACCAACCAGTATGGAGTTGGATGTCTTACTACAAGAATCCCACTAAATGTAGTTGCTATCATAGGATGAAGAGAAGAATGACAAAATGTGTGCTACCTCAAATAACAAGGAAGTCATATTTTTGCAATACTAGAAGCATACAGAGTACAATGTAATGACAACTGGTTCCCACCTGTCATTGGTCAGTAGGTGACAAGGATCTACTCCCACCGGTAAGTGGTCATACTGAGTTTATCTCACAACATGCAAGGAATGGATCCTAACCCTTTGAGATAAGACAGTCAGAGAAGTTGAAGGTATGTGGTTGAAGGCTTATACTGGATGACCATAGTGGAACATGAGGATGCCTCAGGTGCATGTAATTAGAGATATGCACTGGTTCAACAAGTGAAAGCATGATGAGCTACTAGGACAGAAGAAGAAGAGTAAGAAGTGATGAATTTTTCACTTTGGCAAACCGATTGAGATGGTGTCTGGGCTAATGTAGAAGAAAGGAAAGGTTTGGCATGGCAGACATGGCATTACACTAGAATGCAGATGCAAATTGATGCAATGATAGTTGAAGACTGTTGGCATGATGGTATTATGCATGTTATCAGTATGAAGGCGGGAGTAGTGTCAACCAGTAAATAGAGCTAGGGGTATACAAGAAAGTGTAGAAGTGAAAGGCTCCCATCAGATGGAGATGAGCATGTAGTGGATTGACAAGTTTGGTGATCAAGAAAATGTATCCCTCTGGCAGAATAGGTGACTGCATGGTTTGAGGATTAACTAGTTAGTGCATCACCGGTAAGGTAAGATGGACTAGTAGTATAAAGAGAATACCAGTTGTGTGTTTAGTTGGTGACTAAGTCTAAATAGACATAGTGGCTTGAGCTAAGGTGGATGTAGACAAAGAAGACACATAGACTCTAGGTATCAAACATGCAAAGGTCAGCGAAGTGTGTGTTAGTGAGGTTGTTGTTGATTGAGTCTACATTTAATGTGGACCTTAAAAAGCACAGATGAGTTGCAACAGTTTGTGGCTCGAGGCAGACTAAAAGGTGGAGGTCTGTGTTGTGATTATTGATGCAGGTTGTGTGGATGCAGATCAGATTTGGTGAAGGGAGTTGTGAGATCATTCATTGTGATTGACAAGTGCAGACTAACAAATAGGCTATGTTTGCTAAATATAACAAATGTGTATCGAAAGTAATGAGATTGGCAGATTTGAGTGATCTGTTGTAGGTGGTCAATCTTTGGGACTAGGTATGATTGGATTTGGTACACATCATGGTCTATGAAGAAACCCTAGTGTGCCAAGTTTGAATGTCTACCTTGGTGGAAAAGCTCAAAGATAAATATGCTGACCAAAGACCTAAGTGTCTGATGATGCTAGATGATGAGGTGTCGAATATTGAAGAGAAGAGTATGAGAGTGCAGCAAAGAGCTAACCAGTTAGACAATTCATCGAAGATCATAATGACTGTGTGTTGGAAGGTAAATAGGTATGAGAGTTTAATAGAGGGTTAAATCAGTGAGGCCAAAGTAACCAATAAGTTGCTAAAGATTGTAGCAGTCAAGTGAACCGGTAGTGTTCCAACTAGTAAGGAGGCAACAGAGTGTGAAGCAGTGAAAAGTGAGAATCAAGGTAGGTCAAGCGAGATAGAGGCTGAGAAGAAGAGGAATCAAAATAGACAGAGTAAACAGAACCGATAGAGTGAACAAAACTGACAAAGTGGAGAGTATCGGTGGTGACAAGAAGCAGTGGGTTTGAGTGAGCAGAGAATTGGTAGAGATCAGAGAAAAGTGAACCGATAGAGAAGAGGCAGAGTGATAGGAAGAGGACACAACCGGTAAAGCAGAGAAGGAGAGAAATTGGAAGAGAGAGTTAAAGTGCAGAGGTTACAAAACTCATTTGTAACTAGGGTATTACTTGTGTATTTCTTACAGACATTGTAATCCTTGAGTTGGTACTCGGTGCAGGGGTCAGTGCTCCTTGGGTTGGTTCCCTAAATCAGTAAGGGCTGGTGCTCCTTGGGTCGGTTCCCTAAATTAGGGGTTGGTTCTCCTTAGGTTGGTGCCCTAAATTAGGGGTTGGAGCTCCTTGGGTCAGTGCCCTAAACTTTGTAATATAGTGTTTATTGTGAGGCTGGATTGGAAAGTAGACTTCAACAACATTTGTCACCTAGGTTTTTCCCATGTTGGTTTTTCCTTGTACATTCGATGTTTTGTGATGTGTCCTTTGTGTGTGCTTTCATTTTGGTCTTCTCCCTATCTGACCGATACATTCACTTAGTGTCTGAACAGCTAACCAGTACACACATTTACGATTAAAAGGGTTAAGTTTAGAAACCACTGATTCACCCCCCTCTCAATGTCATCTTGTGTTCTACATGTCTATTCCTGGAGAAATGAGATTTTTCTTAGGTTTGAAGATTAATCAGACCAATAAAGGAATTTTCATCTGTCAAACTAAGTATGCTAGAGAGTTGTTAAAGAAATTTGGTATGGAAAATTCTAAACCAGTTGGTACTCCTATGGTTACAAGTGAGAAATTGACAAAGAAATATGTATCAACTCTGGTAAATCCTACAAGGAATAAATCTATGATTGGAGGTTTGTTATATTTGACTCAGACTAGACCAGATATAATGAATGTAGTTTGTATTATATCAAGATATCAGAGTGATCCTAGAGAGAATCATGAGAGTGTAATGAAAAGGATTTTCATATATTGATAAGGAATAACTAAATATGGTTTTTGGTATCCTAAAGATGATGACTTTACATTATGTGCATATACAGATGCAGATTGAGCTTGAGATATAGATGACCAGAAAGGCACATCTTGTTAAGCTTTCTTTCTTGGAAAGAAACTTGTTTCATGGATCAGTAAGAAACAATCATGTACTTCTCTATCTACTGCTGAAGTTGAGTATGTTGTTGCTGCTACTAGCTATACACAAGTTCTATGGATGAAGCAAATATTAAAAGATATAAGGGTAGATTGTAATGAACCGATAATTATTCACTATGATAAATCTATTGCTATTGACATATCAAAGAATCTGGTATTTCATTCTAAGAAAAAGCACATATCAATCAAGTATAACTTTTTGAAGGAAAATGTGGAAGCAAATGAATTGAGATTGGTTTATGTGAACACTAAAGAGAAGATTGCAGACATCTTCACTAAACCTTTACCCAAGGAATCATTTGAGTACTTTAGAGATAGATTGGGGGTCTCTCCCCCTCTGATTGAGACTTGAGTGATGTTGATTGACATCAGTCCGGTATGTATTATCAGAACTATTATTTATTCTGGATTAATGAGTTGGTGCTACCACTCAGGAGGAGTAGTCAGTTGTGTGGTTCAGAAGATCTATGCTTTTTCTTTGATGTTTATTTCATATTTTTGGCATTGATGTCAAAGGGAGAGATATATACATGTGAAAAATAGAGCTTAATAGAGATATCAGTCATAGGGGAAGTTTGGTCTATGGTTTGCTTGTTTGGTTCAAAACTTCTTTGATTTATCATTTGTTGGATGTCTTCCATTGGGGGAGACTTGTTTGGCACTTCAAGGCACTTGGATGTTTTTCACATCTAGTGTTGCCATCAATGCCAAAGGGGGAGATTGTTGGCAATTTGGAGGAATTTATTATGTGTTGCATTCATGTGTGTCATATATGTCAACACTAGCTTCTTTAGTTGTCTACCAGGTTCCAGTAGAGTGGTTGGACTTTGATGATGATCAGGAGATTTGTCTCTAGTATGTTCTAATTGGTGGAATTGGTTTGGTTCAGTCATTCATGTTATTCAGATGTGTGTTACATTCAGTTTTTTTAGGATTTGGTGATCCAGAAGCTATCATATGTTTTAGTAATCCTTTTGGTTATCAGTAAGGGTTCTACTAGAAGAGCTTTGTTGAAGATCTTTTGATGGATTTGATAAGTGGTGTTGGTGCGGCTTCTAGAAGGTTTTTGGGATGCTGATGGTTATCATGCTCATGTTCAAGTTGATTGGTGGTGTTGCATTCGGCTTATGACAACCTATTTTAGGTCTGGTCTTATTTTACTAGGTTATGCACCAGTTTATGTAACATGTTGGTGGATTTATTGATTGGTTAATGTTGTTTCGATCTTAGGCTAACTTGGATTATCATTGGTTTGTGGGTTTATGTAATGGATTTATTGTATTCTCTTTTATGTAGTTGATGTAATTAATTAGGGCCCAAATAGGTATAAATATGATGTAAGATCTCTTTGTAGTCGTGGTTAAGGGATTATCTGTGTGCGAATAAAGTTGTAATCACATGTAGAGGTTTTTCCCGATCATAGGTGATGGAATTGGGTTTGTGTAAGAGGTTTAAGACCTCCAGAATTGAGCTTAATCAGAACTATACTTAAGCATAGGAGATACTATTCTTACAGTTCATTCTTATTTTTGGATTGTAGTTTGGATATAATTTGTAGTGAGTGAGGCTCCTTTTTGATGAGCAATGCGCTCTAGGCTGCTGGCCTTCCTACATGTATAGGCCCCTTATTGTAATCACATACTTACTGCAGAAGTATCATCTGACTGTGGGTAGGCTTCCCACCATGGTTTTTCCCTTTACTGGGTTTTTCATGTACAAATCTTGGTGTTATGTGTTGTGGATGCATGGTATTTGGTTTATGATTTATGTTTGTGCTTAATTGATATATCTGCTATTTTGGTATTTGGTTTATGCATTTTGATAAAAGGTTTTGTGTGCTTAAAGTTGCATAATCTGTTAGCAATTGATTCACCTTCCCCCCCTCTCAGTTGTTCACCAGTTATCCTAACAATTTAACATTAAAGATGAGCTACTAGTGGCAAATCCAAGGATGGTGGAGGAGTGTTTTCAATTGGCAATTAGAGTTGAAGAAAAGATGAAAAGAAGATAAGATAAGTCAAGTAGGGGAAGAGGTAGCACCTCTAGGGGCAAAGGATCATTCTATACTATAAGACATATCAATGAGAGCCAAGAAGATGCAAACAAAACTCAAGAGCATGGTGCAGATTTTAGAGCTAAAGGTACAAGGGGCATATTTGGTGGAGGTAGGAATTCCAATTCATTTTCAAGTAGGTGCTATAATTGTCAAGAGTTTGGACACCCAACATTCAAGTGTCTTGAGAGACAAGGATCTACATCAAGTGGTAGTGAAAGAAGAGGTGAAAAGAGAGTCCAAATTGTGCAAGAAGATTAAGGCGAAAGTGTCAATTCTCCAAGTCATGTTGTTGCTTCAGAAGTAGGAGAATCATTGATGTTGAGAAGAACACTTTTGAAGGAATCTAAGGAGGAGATGACTCAAAGAAAAAGCTTGTTCAGGACCACATGCGAATGTAAAGGTAAAGTATGCAAGGTTGTGATAATTCTGGTTCCACTGACAATATGGTATCTAGAGAGATGGTAGATAAATTGAAACTAGAAAGAATTCCTCATGAACCACCATATAGAGCATCTTGGGTAAATGATAACCAGATACTTTTGGTAAATGAACAAGCCTATGTTGATTTTTAGATTGGAGGATATAAGGATAGGGTTCTTTGTGACATTTTGCCCATGGATTGTTGACATCTATTGTTTAGAAGGCCATATAAATTTGATAGGCAATCCCTTTATGATGGTAGAGAGAATACCTACACCATTAGTAAGGATGGTATTACTTTCAAGCTAACACCAATCCAGGAGGATGTCAAAGATAAATTCAAGGCAGCAAAAGTGATCATAATTGACAAGAAAGAGTTTGTGAAGATTGAAGAAGACAAAAAGGACGAGTGTGCAACTACTTCAAGGTGTGAGTATTTGAAGAGTGATGCAATGTTGATGAAAAGAGTTGATAAGTTGGTTTCAAAGTCTAAAGTAGAGAAGGTTAATGATCAACCCCTTGTGAAGACTCAAAATGAGTTAGAGAAGCAAGATGTAATTGTGATAGGGACAATGATTTATCCACTAGTTACATCTAAACCAAAGAATAAGATAGTCCAAAATAAGGATGGTAAAGACATGGTTGCAGGTATAAAGATAAGTTTAGCATTAGTCTCAGATGAAAGAAAAATCAGAAGACATCCATAAGTCAGGTTGTGGAGGTGAAGCAAGATGTTGGACAGTTCAAGCATGCAAGGAATGAAGCAAATATTTAGTACCTTAGTCATGAGAAGGGACCACTAGATGGAAGGACATTTAGAAGACAAGGACAAGTAGAGTTCAAACCTACTATACTGCCATATAGTCCTCAAAGGGACTTGAGGTTTTTTCTAGGCTAGGAGTATGGTGTAGGGGCACCAAGTGTTAAAATGTGGTGACTGATCAGCAAAGTATTGTACACTTAGCACATATCCTTGCCAGGGTTTGGGGCTAGGCTAGGCCTCGGGCAGGGGTTCGAGGGCAGTAGCCCTCGAGAAATTTTTTTTTGCCATTTTTCGTTGATGAAAACTAACATTGTAATAAAACCCTAAAAATGTCGACTTTGTTTGTTGCCCTAAAAATGCATGTTATAAGCGGCTGGGATGCTTAAGGCATTGTAAGGTTGATGTACTATTTTTGCTAGATAATAAGAAAGATTAGACGACTGTGTATGGTGAACGTAACCCATTCTGGGTGAACCACGTTAATTCTCTGTGTTATCTGTGTCCTTTTTTATTTCTTTATCTTTTGTATTTAAATCTGTATATAATTTTTAGTTCATATTTGCTTCGGATCTGCTTGAAACCCTAACAATTAGCATCAGAGCGAGGTTTTTTGTAAATTGGCAAGACTTTCAGATTTGAGTGGGAGCAATGGAGGATTCCAAATTCAAGGTCGAAAAGTTTAACGGCCAGAATTATCAGTTATGGAAAATGCAGATGGAGGATTACCTGTATCAAAAGGATTTGTGGCGGCCATTGAAAGGAAAGGCAAAGAAAGCGACCACAATGTCATATGAAGAGTGGGACATTTTAGATAGAAAGGCACTGGGATCCATTCGATTGTGCCTTGCACCATCTGTAGCATTCAATATAACAGAAGCAAAAATGGCTGTAGATTTGATGTCAACATTGGCTAAGTTGTATGAGATACCCTCGGCTTTGAATAAGGTATTTCTTATGAAGCGTTTGTTTAATTTGAAAATGAGTGAGGGAGGATCTATAGCAGAGCACTTAAATGAATTTAATACAATTACCAATCAATTGTCTTCGGTAAAAATTACCTTTGCAGAAGAGGTTAGGGCTCTCTTGATTTTATGTTCTTTGCTAGAAAGCTGGAATAGCTTGGTTATGGCTGTAAGTAACTCTGTCTCTAGTAAAAATACTTTGGTATTTGATGATATTGTTGGTGTTATCCTAAGCGAGGAAATGTGAAGGAAAAGCATAGGTGAGACTCCAACATCATCGACTAGTGTTTTGAATGTGGAGAATAGAGGAAGATCAAAGGAAAGAGGAAAAGGCCCTGAGAATGAGAAGTCATGAGGGAAGTCAAAGAAAGGACGCTCTCAATCTAGAGGAAAGAAAGATTGCTGGTACTACGGAAAGCCTGGTCATCTAAAGAAGGACTGTTGGTCTCAGAAATACAAAGAAGGAGACAAAAATGAAAATGACAATAAGGAAGCTAATATTGCAAGTAATACTTTACAAGATGCTTTAACCTTATGTTTGGATAATGTTAATGATTCCTGGGTAATAGATTCTAGGGCTTCATTTCATGCTACACCCCATAGAAAATATTTTCTAGATTATGTTCAAGGTGATTTTGGACAGGTATATTTGGGTGATGATGAGCACTGTCAAATTGTTGGAAAAGGAAAGATAAAGATCAAGTTGTAGAATGGTAATGACTAGTTTCTGTAGGAGGCAAGACATGTTCCTAATTTAAGAAGAAATTTAATTTCTGTAGGGCAACTAGTTAGTGAAGGTTGCATAGTTACCCTCTTAGAGAGTATGTGGAAGGTCACTAAAGGATCATTAGTAGTAGCTAAAGATGCCAAGGTAGGCACATTATATTTGTGTACCGGTAACACTTACTCTACCTTAGTTGCTACAGATAAAGTTACTGTAGGGACAACAACAATAGATGTTGCAAGAACAGATTCGATAATGTGGCACCATAGGCTTGGGCACATGAGTGAGAAAGGGATGAAAATCCTTCACTCCAAAAATCTATTGCCGGGACTAAAGAAGATTGATTTAGAGTTCTGTGACAACTGTGTTTATGGTAAACAGAAAAGAGTCATATTTCTCAAGGTTGGGAAAGAGAAGAAGAGTGAGAAGTTAGAGCTTGTATATTTAGATGTATGGGGACTGACTCAAGTATGATCTCTTGGTGGCTCTTGTTATTATGTTATTTTTATTGATGACTCAACCAGAAAAACATGGGTATATTTCCTAAAACAAAAATCAGATGTTTTTGAAACTTTTAAGAAATGGAAAGCTTTGGTTGAGAATGAGATAGGAAAAAAGTTGAAGTGTCTCAGATCAGATAATGGAGGTGAGTATTGCAGCAAAGCATTTGAAGATTAATGCTCCTTAATTGGGATTCGAAAGTAGAAGACAGTTCCAGGAACTCCATAGGAAAATGGTGTGTCAGAGAGAATGAATAGGACTATCATGGAACGCGCGAGGAGCATGAGATTGCATGTTGGATTACCCTTACATTTTTGGGCAGATGTTGTACATACTACTGTCTATTTGATAAATAGAGGACCTTCAACCCCTTTGGATGGTGGTATTCCAAAGGAGGCATGGACTGGTAAAAAGGTAAATTATTCTTTTCTAAAAACTTTTGGTTGTGAAACTTTTGTCCATGTTGATAAAGAAAACAGAACCAAGCTTGATGCTAAATCTCAGAAATGTACCTTCATTGGATATGGGATAGATGAATATGGCTATCGGTTATGGGATTTTGAAAATAAGAAAATAATTAGAAGTAGAGATGTTATATTCAATGAGAAGATTATGTATGAAGAACAGATGTAGGAAAAGAAGCATGAACAGGACAAACAAGAATATGTGGTGTTGGATGAGATTCCTGAAAATGAAATGCCACGGGTACCTGGTGCTCAGCAACAACAGATTGTCCCACAAACTCCTACAAGTGTTAGACATTCTACGAGGACAAGTAGACCCCTTGAAAGATTTTATCCTTCTTTGTATTCTATTTTATTAACAGATTCTGGTGAACCAGAAGAATATGAAGAAGCAATGCAGGTGGATGCCAAACAACAGTCGGAGCTAGGCATGAAAGAGGAGATGGGCTCCTTGATGAAAAATAAGACTTGGGACTTAGTCCCTTTACCTGCAAAAAAAAGAGCCTTGCCTAACAAATAGGTTTATTGGCTGAAGGAGGAGGAAGGAGGTCAAAAAAGATATAAGGCCAGACTTGTGGTAAAAGGTTTTGCACAGAAAAAGGGTATAGATTATGATGAAATATTTTCTCCAGTTGTAAAAATGACTTCAATTAGAACTGTACTTAGTCTTGTGGCTGTAGATGATTTACATCTTGAACAATTAGATGTCAAAATAGCTTTTCTCCATGGAGATTTGGAGGAGGAAATTTACATGTTGCAACCACAGGGATATGAGGTCAAAGTTAAGGAGAACTTGGTGTGCAAGTTGAAGAAAAGTCTGTATGGTCTAAAACAAACACCCCGACAATAGTATTTAAAATTTGATAGTTTCATGGCTGAACATAGTTATCATAGATGTCATTCTGATCATTGTGTATATTTTAAGAGATTTGATAATGGTAGTTATATTATCCTATTGCTTTATGTTGATGACATGCTTGTTGCTAGGTCTAACATGCAACATATAAATGATCTTAAACAGAAATTAGCCAGGTCATTTGCTATGAAGGATTTGGGTGCAGCTAAGCAAATTCTCGGTATGAGGATTACATAGGACAAGAAAAATAGAACCTTGAATTTGTCCCAAAGTGAGTATATAAAGAAGGTATTGAAAAAATTTAACATGCAGGATGCAAAAGTAGTTAGTACACCTTTGGCTAGTCATTTCAAATTGACTAAGGAGATGTGACCAAAGGCACAGGAAGAGGTTAATAAAATGTCTAACATCTCATATTCATCAGTTGTTGGCAGTCTGATGTATGCAATGGTATGCACAAGGCTAGATATTGCACATGCAGTGGGAGTTGTGAGCAGGTTTATGAGTAATCCGGGTATAGAACATTGGAATGCTATGAAATGGATTCTTCGGTATTTGAAAGGAACTACTACAAAGGCATTATGTTTCAAAGGATCTAATGCTGCTCTAAGTGGATTTGTTGACTCTGATCTAGCGGGTGATATTGATTCACAGAGGAGTACTACAGGGTATGTTTTTACTATAGGGGGAACTGCAGTCAGTTGGATTTCTAGGCTGCAAAAGGTTGTGGCACTTTCAACCACTGAAGCTGAGTATGTTGCTACTACAGAAGCCAGCAAGGAGATGATTTGGTTGCAATGTTTTCTGGAGGAATTGGGTCAGACACAAGAGGATAGCCCATTGTATACTAATAGCCAGAGTGTCATTCATCTTGTGAAGAACTCTGCTTTTCATTCAAGGACAAAGCACATTCAGCTTAGGTACCACTTCATCCGAACTGTTTTGGAGGAGGGTTAGTTACGGCTTGAAAAGATTCACACAAGTGAGAATCTTGCCGATATGTTCACAAAGGCAGTTCCACAGGAGAAGCTGATTTCTTCATCAGTTTCTGTTGGTCTTCTTGATTGATAATTGTGGAATTTATACCAGTCGAGTCCTAGTGTTTTATCTAGTGGATGTTGCATGTATAGTGGTGTCGTGTAGTATCAGTCTCCAAGTGGGAGATTGTTCGGTGTGGAGCCTGATCAGTCTCCAAGTGGGAGATTGTTAAAATGTGGCGACTGATCAGCAAAGTACTGTACACTTAGCACGTATCCTCCCCGAGGTCTGGGGCTGGGTTGGGCCCAGGGCAGGGGTTCAGGGGTGGTAGCCCCCAAGAAATTTTTTTTCCCATTTTTCGTTGATGAAAACTGACATTGTAATAAAACCCTAAAATAGTCGACTTTGTTTGTTGCCCTAAAAATGCATGTTATAAGCAGTTGGGATGCTTAAGGCATTGTAAGGTTGATGCACTATTTTTGCTAGATAATAAGAAAGATTGGACGATTGTGTATGGTGGACGTAACCCATTCTGGGTGAACCACATTAAATCTCTATGTTATTTGTGTCATGTTTTATTTCTTTATCTTTTGTATTTAAATTTGCATATAATTTTTAGTCCATATTTACTTTGTATCTGCTTGAAACCCTAACACCAAGATCCTATTGTGCAAATGTGGTCAAATGAAGTCATTTAATAGTTTTAGGTGTTTGAGTCTTTTGTTTAGACAAATAAGGTCACAATAGACCATTCGTTATGTAATGTGGGTCATTTGGTCATTAGGTGTAATGTTGTGTAAAAAAATTGTAAATGTTTCTCTTATGGATGCAATTTGGGTCTAGTGTTAGATTTTAGGTGTCTTGATTTAATTTTGTGTGTAATAAGGTCATTATGGGCCATTTCTAATGTGTATAAGGTAATTTAGATGTTATATGGCAAATACTGCACAAGTTGCAAAAATATTGTAAAAGTTGTCATTACAAATTGTAAAAGTTACAAAAGTGCAAACTAGGAAGGTGAAGAGTCATATGTAATTCCTTAAAGAAGTTCAAAAGTCAATTGTGGTCAGTTTTGGAGGTTGGATAATGTAATTAAATTTCTTTGTCCACGTTGGAAAAGGGTGGCCATGAATGTTGTATATTAAAGCTATAATAAAGTATGATTTTCCTTGCATTTTGACTATTAAATTGTTGTTGCGGACCTCTATATGGGTCTGTAATATGTTTATATGATGTACAAACCTCTTTAATTTTTTATTTGTATGTGCTAACTTAAATTTGGTGTTTATTTAAAGAGTTCTTATTGTGTCTCCAGCATTTTATTGTAAATTTATTGAAGTCAGGTCTGTGTGGACAGATTAGGCATTTGTAGGTATAAATTATGGAATTAATCAATTTCACCTAACGTATCTATTTTAAGTTAGTGTAATGAGCCCAATATGGTATTCCATGGGTTTTTTAATGTTTTGGTGAGAAGGGGAGGTCATTTGAGGGTTTGGTTTGATACCCTAGTTGACAATTTCATGTATATTTGAGTTGAAAATGGTGGTTTAGGGTGAGTTTTTTATGAAACAATGTGATCAAGGCTTAGAGGATGAGATTTTGAGCATGTGTAGGTATATTTAGGTGTTTTTGAAGTGATGGAAGGTTGAGAGAAGGACTAGAGTGTTGGTTTCTAATAAACCCTCCTAGAAAGAGACTAAAATGAGGGCTTTCTTAATTGGTGACTTAATAGAGGTTCCTCACTTTTAAACCTAGTGGTTTGAGCCATTTGAGATCTATTGAGAAGGTCTAAGAAGATTTTTTCAATTGATGAGGCGATTGGAGACAGGTTCCTTTGTAAACGTAGCTTAATTACGCCTTAGAGTAGCAAGAAAACCTCATTTTTGGTTAATGTGTTCCAAAGGATCACATAGTCATTTTGATATATTATTTAAAAATCCTTAATGGGTATCTAGAAATGGTCTTGGTTTGTGGTGAGGATGTCTATGTGAAAATATATTGATGACAATCCTAATTGGAAGGGCTACAAGCTGGGTAGAGGGCTAGTGAAGGAACCGTTAATTTTGGTGATTTAACACTTGAAATTATGTTTGGAGGTGGTATAGAATGTTTTATTAACCCTTAGGGGATTAATATTGGCAGTTTCTCAACCATTGGAAGCCATGGGACCTAAGTTTCATGATGTTGTCTATGCACAAGGACACCTAGATTGTTATGTGAGTTTGGAGAAAGATCTCCCTAATTGATTATTTGTTGTGATAAGTTGGAAAATGACTTGTAGGTCATTGGAAAGCATCCTCCCTCCTCTACATCACAACTTGATAGATCAATTGGTTACCTCCCAATTCTGATGATACTTTCCCTCGCTTCACGAAGGATGATGAATTTCCTACATCCACTAGATCAAAACAATGTATTTAGTCCAGAATCTCATCATTATCTCTAACATGAATAACATGATCAAATAGATCATTAAAATTTAATGATTTTTCAAATAAAATCATTCATATGTGCATTCTAAACCACTGTTCAATTATATTAAATGATGTCACATATCAGTGCATTAAAACATAACAAAGTATTAGAGAATGAGAGGGATGTAACACTCTACCTAGATAAGAAGGGTAAGAAAAATAAGGATGACAATGGAGGTCCATCAACTTGGACCCATGGACATTTGAAGAAGACTAGAGAACAAGAAAAGTTCAAATTGCAAGACCTGAGGAACTTGGCTTAAAATCTAGATCAGATGGAAGTTGAGGTTGTTGGAGCCCTAAAGAATCTATCTTGGGTTTTAGTTTTTCTTTTGTTGAACTATTGTTTTAGGGATCTATCTTTTGGGTGTCTTTTGTTGTGGTTGAGCTATCAATTGACTATCTCTTTTCTATTTGCAGCTCTTTGTACTCAAGGTTTTGAGGTCCCTTCAAAACCTATTTTTTCCTTATTCAAAAGCATAATCCTATCATATAATCATCATCAAATAATAATGCTAAATCATAACTATCGTATACACCTAAAAATGGTCTAAAGATAATTAATTAAATAAGCAATTATTTAATTAATCCCCCTTCCTAATTTAATTGAATTCATCAATAATTTGATTAAATTCTCCCATTCATCTACTTATTAATAAATCTAAGGATTTATTTAATAGGTTCATTTCAATAATCCCCTTTGATTATTTAATTCAAATTAATTAATTCTCCCCCATCAAATTCATTTCTTCTAATCCTCTAATTAATTAAAACAAATCAATTTATGAGTTGTTGAGATTAATTAGCCTTTTCCTATTATTTGAATTTTTGAATTCAAATTCTCCTAACTTCTAACCACCTAACCTAACCCATTCCATCTAACCACATGTCCCCATTCCTTTAACACTTTGCCCTCTCATGAGAAAAGCTTTGTGACACTTGTCACTAAATGTTCCCTTTCATCCAACCTCTTCTAGAAGCCTCTTGGCACTTGTCACCATGGAGATGACATTGTCCCCTTTCATCCAACCCCTTTTCCTACCAACCTCCAATTGTTCCCTTTAATTCAACCTCTTCTCCAGTCACCTCCAATTTAACCATTGATATCTTCAAATCAATCTTGACCATTGATTCCTGCCACCTTGCCCCTAGCCTTGGGAAATCCTATAAATAGGCCCCATTTTGGAGTTCAAAGGACCCCGATTGATTCATCTCATTTGCATTCATGCATTGTTACTATAGGCATTTAGCTTCTAGTTTATCATTTTAGCAATATTATCATGCTCAATTTTAGCTTAAATCTTAGCTTATTTCATAGCAATATCATAGAATCATATATCTTAAATCATTATCTCATCTAGCTTATGCATCTTCATCATTTAAATCCTCCATTTAAGTGTAGTCAAGTCACTAGAATTCGCATAACCAGATCTAAGAGAAAAATTCATACTCGCATTTACTAGGAGGCAATAGATCGATTAGCTATGGTTTTATCTTTCATTGATTAATTTTCTAACCATTGCTCGTAATGATTTATTGAGTGTCTTTGTGTTACAGCTACAGGTATAACAGGTAAACACTTCATAGATACACGACATTTTGGCACCCACCGTGGGGCCAAAATCATCCTTTTTGGCCTCTCAAGCTTCATCAACCTTCATCTCTGCTCGGGACAGAATCTGAAACTCGTACGAGCTTTCTTTCTATCTTGTATGAACTTCTTTGTGAGTCAGGATGAGAATCCATTCTGACTCTTACGAGATTCTAAATTGTTGTACGACCCCTTTTCTTCTCTCGCACAATATCTATGTTCTATCGTATAAACACATGAATCATGTCGTACGAGTTGCTATCTGCTAAATTCTTTACTCGTATTAGCTTGTTTTTGAGTCGTACGAGCCTTCTTTTGCTCCGGTGCAAAATCTAAAGTTTTATTGTTTGATCTATCAAAGTATTTCGTACAAGTATCTGCCTATGGGATTTTAAAACAAATTGCATTTTAGGGTTTTTTGTTTTTAATCCGAGCTTTGGTAATGCTAACCCTGATTTGTTTGTGATATTTTGGCAGCCTAACTCTTTTCTGCAAGATGATTGTCTAAGATACACTAGTCAAAGACATAATTTAAAACACATCAATGACTACTCATGGATCTATTTTGCAGGTTGCCTATGAGAATTCAACAAAACTTTGTGTATTTCTTAAAGTTTTTTTAGGCACACTTATCTTTTGCTAAAGGAATGAACAATCATCTATTTTGTGTCTTTGATGATAGGTGACTATGCACTCACCTTTCTTAGGTGATCAGAAAGCTAGACTCATCTTTTTCTTTTATTAGTGCATTTTCTTTAGTAGGCCTGCCCTCTCGAAGAGTTAATAACTCTTAAAGCCATTATGGCCGATGTGAGGGGAACTACCTAAGTGGGAACGGCTAACACCAAGTAATCCAACCCACTATAAAATAAAGGTGATTTGATAAAAATCAAGTCAACAGCAGTGCTCAGGAATATCTCTCCTCCGTACCTTTGGGTATAGAAAACCTTTGTTTTCAAAGCTGGGAGACCTCTTAATTGAGTATTATACCCTGACGCATCAAACATATCCCTTGCTAGTTCCAGTTAAATTAGAAGTTACCCGATTCACCTCCAAAAGGGTGATAATCTTTGTGTAAGAGATAGTAACTCTCCCAAGATACTTGCCATATAGTGACCCCATTAGCATTTGGAGTTGGATAATACGGTGTTGAGAATCCATTGTGTGAGACTCAGTGGCCGTATTTTGATTAGCTATTGGGTGTGTACCTAAGTTTGCAAGTAAAGGTTTTATCTCCTTTATCAATTTCCTTAGGGTTTAGCATGCTTGGAGTCACTTATCACATCATGTGTTTGCTATGTATTCATCCCTAAATTGAAAAATCAGACATCTAAAACTGAAAAACATAAACAAAACATCAAAATTCACTAATCCAAATTTGACAAAAAAAACATTTTGTATCTTTGATTCGTTATCTGTCATACGAGTCAAGTTCTCTATCGTACTATCTTGTGATTTGTCATATGGTTCATAATTTTTTGTCGTACGAGTCTCTTCTATTTCAAAGGAAATTTCAGATTTTTCGTTTGGTCTTATATCTCTTGTTGTTCCAGGCTCTATAATTTGTCGTACGAGTCTCTGTTTTTATCAGTCCAGAGCTGCTACTTTGCATGACTTTTTTTAGGTCTGTCATTTTGCTAGATCACTTTGTAGTAATCATAAACACATGTTATCTGTTATTTTGTACTTGGATTGTCTCCTTTGTTGGCTTGGTCAAGTTATCATCCGTCAAAATCAGACTTAAGAACATAAACACCTCAAGATTTTCAAGTGCTCGCCCCCAACAAGTTCAAGATCTAAACATCTCAAAGTGCATTATCACCCTCTTTGGTAAACTGATCACTCAAACATAGTTTATAATCAGGATCTATCATCCATTATCACGAAACTGAAACATTTGGTCAGAATAATCTTGTCCCACATCATAGGATATATTGTTCCTACTGGACTTGGTTTTTATCAAATCATCATCATTGCACTCCAAAACTGAAGATCAAAAAACTTGCAAACCTTTAAACACTTGAATCATCTTTTCGTGTCATATCACACTATCACATTTACAATGACAGTTGATCACTTATCAAAGCAACTTTTGGACAATCGAACCCATGAAACAAAAACTGAAACATTTGTAATAGCTAGAAATCATAACAACATGACATACCAAAGAAAAATACAAGTAACAAGACAATATATTAGAGAAATCAAACAAGTTCAAAATCAAAATCCAACCATGTTAAAACCTCACAAGGATTCAAATACATCTCAAAAGAAAGGTGACTCTTTTATGCAACTCTTAAAAATGTCCCTAAAGGATTTGGCTAAAGAAGATCAAAATCATACACCTATGTCTAGCAATGGCTCATCCCCCATAAACAAATTGACTCTCCAAAGGCATCTATTCCTACACCTTTTGAAAGATTGCAAGAATCTTCCATAGAATCATCACCAAAGAATACATCCAAAGATGAAGTTCCACAAAGGATATCCATAATTGCCATCAAACCTATTTCAAAGGATCCTATTCAAAGCTCATCTCCTTCATATCCAAGCATTAATTCATTGTAGAATCCCCATAGCACTTCCTTGCAAATCGAAGTCCGCATTCATAGAACGCTTGTTAAACGAGTCCTAATAGATGGGGGAGTTGGCTTGAACATCTTCTCTTTGAGTCTTGTCTGTGCTTTGGGTTATTCAAAAGATGTAGTTGATCCCTTTAAAAAGATCAAAATCAAAGCATATGGTGAAGAAGAACATTACTCTAAAGGAATTGTGATATTACCCCTCAGTGTGGGACCTTTACAAAAAGACACAACATGCCAAGTTCTAGACTTGGACCTACCATATAACATACTCTTGGGAGGACCATGGATATACGACATACAAGCTATTACATCAAAATGTCATCAATGCTTGAGATTTCCCTACAATGGGCAGGAAATCACAATATCAACAGACTCAAATCCAGTGCAGTGTTGTAATAATCTGAAATTAGCTCAAGAGGTCATTGTCCCACATAACATAGAGGCAGCATATTCAAGCACACAATCCAAAGAATAATCATTTGCATCAGTTTTGTCAAACATGGAAAAACAAATGCAGCTAAAAGATCGAGGGAACGAAGAATATTTTCTATCATGGAAAACCAAACAAGAGCAACTTCAAATTGAAAGGGAAGAAGAAGATGTAGGAGTCGATGTAGTTCACATGTATGCAGGACAAACCTTAGGAACTAGCCTATTTGAATTAGAATCACATTCAACTAACTTGGACTTAACCGAGGATGATCAGGAGCTACTTGCGTGAGATCATTCTGACAAGAGTATCGTTCTAGACATCGACAATCATACTGAAAGCCTTGACATCTCTATCATGACCCCTAACATCTTTGAAACTATTCAACCTGAAGATCCTTTATCCTTAATTCATCCTGAACCTATGGACTAGGAAAATGAAGGACATACCACCATTGTTACCTTTCCTAATAACCATGCCATATCTTTATATCTCAATGAAATCAAACCCACAACAACTCTTACCAAGAATTTCAGCAATGTATCTTCAAGTCAAATGGATGTCAAATCTCCTAGTCACAAAAGTGAACATAAAGAAAACAATATCAAGTCTAATGTTGAAAACCATTTATTGGCAACATTAGATCGAGAAAAAGTAAAAATATAGGACACATCTAATGGTGAAAACTTCCTCGAGGCGCTGAAAGATGGGAGATTTGACACCTTACCTGAATTCTATCAAGAGAAGTTATCTATCCTAATAGAAGCAGGAGAGACAGTTATCATTGGCACAACTGATCTATATCTAGCAACTTCTCTATCATAAATAGCAAGGCAAAAATATTTGGAACCCTTGAAAAGGAGGCAAATCAATTTTACCTGGTCATATACAGACATTCTAGGGTTCGATCCATAACTTCCAATACATCACCCAAATATCAGTCCAGGAGCAAATATCAATAATGGAACACAACATGGATCAGGAGCAGGTATTCTATTTATCACACCACAAGGTCATACAATTCCAAAAGCATACAAATTAATCTTTCCATGCACCAACAACACAGTAGAGTATGAAGCTTTGGTTATAGGTATCAAAATGGCTATAGAATGGAATATTACACAACTTCAAGTCTTTGGAGACTCTCAACTCATCATTAATCAAATCAATGATGACTATCAAACAAAGGATGATAAATTAATGCCTTATAAAAAGATGGTTGATGATATCAAAAAATACTTTGTAGAAATAGATTTTTAGCAGATTCCAAGAAATGACACCAAAAATGCAGATGCCATGGCTACACTTGTTTCTCTCCTTCAGACAGAGGAAAATTAACAATGTTATGAATTCTTGGTGGAAGAGTTATTTTACCCCGCCTATAATTGTCCTGATTCCCAAACTATCTGTCAACTTGTGTGGCATGATTCCTCACACTATGGCCAAACTTACACATACCTGAAAGATAATACCTTACCTCCTGACTTATTGAAGAAGCAAAAGAGAAACTTTATTCGCCAATCCTCCCATTTTAATCTCATCGCGGATACCCTGTTTAAACGAGGTCTAGATGATACTCTTTTAAGATGTCTTGAACAAGAAGAATCTGAGAAGGCCTTATGTGAAGTACATAACAACATTTGTGGAACTCATTCAAGTGGTTTTACCCTTTCGAAAAAACTCATACACTCGGGCTATTATTGGCCGACCATGGAATGAGATTCTTTTTCAGATAGCTAGAACATGCAAACAATGTCAGATCCATGGGAATTTGATTCATGCATCAACACAAGAACTTCATGCTTTGGCAACATCTTGGCCTTTCTGCCAATGGGGTCTTGATCTAGTAGGAAAGATAAATCCTTCTTCATCTAATGGACACAAATTAATCCTTGTAGCTACAAAATATTTTACAAAATGGATTGAGGCAGTACCTCTCATAAATATCACAGGAAAACAAATTGCTGCATTTATCTTGAATTATATCATCTATCGCTATGGAATACCAATGACCATTATCCTTAATAATGGGCGACCATTCAAGAATCAAGATGTACAAGAGCTATGTGAGAAATTCAAGATCCAAAACAAATTCTCCACACCCTACTATCCACAAGGGAATGGGCAAGCAGAAGCATCGAACAAAACTATTCTAAAAATCCTCAAAAAGACAGTGAATGATGCTAGAAAAGATTGGTATATTCAACTAAACCCTTCTCTATGGGCCTACTGTACCATTATCCGCACACCAACAGGTGCCACACCTTTCTCTCTTTTATATGGATTAGAAGCCATATTTCCAATCGAAGTAGAGATACCCTCTCTACATGTATCATTAAAAGGTCTCATCCTAGATGAAGAAAAGCGAGTATCTAGACTACAAGAGTTAGAACTGATCCATGAACGAAGACAAAATGCCTTTGATCATTTAAAGGTATATCAATAAAGAATGTGTCGAAGCTATAATCACAGGGTCAAACTATGAATCTTTCAAGTAGGGGAACTAGTACTAAAAGAAAACCCACGCAACCAGGCAGATCGAGAAAATAAAGGAAAATTTGAACCAAACTGGTTAGGTCCATTTGTGGTCACAACAATATTTGGATCAAGAGCATATCAGCTATCAACATAGGACAAAGATCAACTCGAGGAACCTATCAATAGCATGCATCTGAAAAAAATTTATGTCTGAAAAATCATAACAATCCAAAAAAAGGGAAAAAGTAAAAAAATAAAAAACAGTGAAGAAGAGAAAAAAAAAAAATTCAAATATGAGAAAAAGTGCAATAAAAACAGATGGTGAAAACCTGGCAAACAGGCACTATCTATCCGCTAGCTCTTCCATCTATTAGTTCATGCATCTTTTCGCTTGCATTCATTCATTTTCTATCAGCGATGTTCATATTCATAATAAAGATTTGTACATACGCAGACATCACAGCTGCTCTCTCATCATGGTTTGGATCATTGGGTATATCATAACGAATTTGTTTCTAGGCTTGGGGCAAAATCCTGCACTTAGCTAGGGGCAAAACTTTGGATCAATTCCGAGCTTAATCAAACAGGTAGAACAAATGGTTAGAGAACCCTTAACAAGCGAAAACTGAGACATATCCAACATGGAACACAAAATCAAATTATCAACCATCAACCTATCATAAAGTCAGTCTAAATGCATGGATGATATCTTTTTGGATAATTATTTTAACATGATTGTTCAACATTTCTATATTGATTTTCGCTATCATGATTTTTTAGTGACTCCAGGATGCTTTGACTAGAGGAACAAGGAAGGAACATGATATTTTTCTTGTCTGCTGTCTGAAAATTGATCATTAATATGTGCAAATTTGTCTCAGGACATGATCATCAAAATATCATCAAAGAAATTTCCGATTTACATATTGAAATGATTAATACTGCCTATTTTATGCAAGCAACACTCAGGTCATCTTGGTTCAATCATACCTCGATGCTTGTGCTAACTTGCTATATCAAAATCTAGGAAAATAGTGCTCAGGTCATCATGGTTTAATTATATCATCGATGTTTGCAATCGCTTCCCACATTTCAAAAGCTCAATGATGACAAAACTCAATAATCCAGTGACTAGTCCGGTCGTAGCTTTGTATTTCATTTGCATTTAGCTTGCATTTCGTTCTTGCAAGGGATCTCTCGTGCTCCTTTTATCCAAGGTTAAATCTATCACAAGAATCATCAAGTTATCATCACAAGTCTATACACAATCAAACTAATGACTCATATCTCTCTAGATATTGTTGACCCAACAAAAATCTTATGATATCCTCTCAATAAAATCAACATCAGCATATCCGAATCTTTCTGCAACTTAATATCAATAAACTGTCAGTTCTTTATTCAATCATTCTTATCAATTCTATTAATCAATCAATCAAATCTGATCTATTCTATCATGCCTTATATAGGATGTATCCTTCCTGAAACTAGACGATCTGATCATGTCTTATACAGGATATATCTTTCCTGAAACCATACGCTTTTGATCATCTTTGTCTTATACAGGAGGTGTCATTCCTAAAACTAGACTAAGTCTAGATCTTATCAATCTAATCAATCAAAATTTATCAATATTAACATCAAGAACCACACCATTGTGATCAAATAACTCGCATTTTCATCAAACATAGTTGCAGAATCAAATCATTTCTACAGGGATATCAATTTCACATAGATCCAAAACTCCAAAGATCAATTATCTCAATTTATCTCCCGAGGGGGCATCATCATACCGAAATTTAGCAATCAAGAGATGGGGCATCCTATCAAACCAATACCATCATCAAAATGAGATTATTCTTTGAATCAACGTGTCATCACACCTTGCTTCAAAGGGGCAAAATGTATACACCTAAAAATGGTCTGAATATAATTAATTAAATAAGAAATTATTTAATTAATCCCCCTTTCAAATTTAATTGAATCCATCAACAATTTGATTAAATTCTCCCATTCATCTACTTATTAATAAATCTAAGGATTTATTTAATAAGTTCATTTCAATAATCCCCTTTGATTAATTAATTCAAATTAATTAATTCTCCCTCATCAGATTCATTTCTTCTAATCCTCTAATTAATTAAAACAAATCAATTTATGAGTTGTTGAGATTAATTAGCCTTTTCCTATTATTTGAATTTTTAAATTCAAATTCTCCTAACTTCTAACCACCTAACCTAACCCCTTCTAAACCTAACCCATTCCATCTAGCCACATGTCCCCTTTCCTTGAACACTTTTCCCTCTCATGAGCAAAGCTTTGTGACACTTGTCACTAAATATTCCCTTTCATCCAACCTCTTCTAGAAGCTTCTTGACACTTGTTACCATGGAGATGACATTGTCCCCTTTCATCCAACCCCTTTTCCTACAACCCTCCAATTGTTCCCTTTAATTCAACCTCTTCTCCAATCACCTCCAATTTAACCATTGATATCTTCAAATCAATCTTGACCGTTGATTCCTGCCACCTCACCCCTAGCCTTGGGAAATCCTATAAATAAACCCCATTTTGGAGTTCAAAGGACCCCGATTGATTCATCTCATTTGCATTCATGCATTGTTACTATAGGCATTTAGCTTCTAGTTTATCATTTTAGCAATGTTATCATGTTCAATTTTAGCTTAAATCTTAGCTTATTTCATAACAATATCATAGAATCATATAGCTTAAATCATTATCTCATCTAGCTTATGCATCTTCATCATTTAAATCCTCCATTTAAGTGTAGTCAAGTCACTGGAATTTGCATAACCAGATCTGAGAGAAAAATTCATACTCGCATTAACTAGGAGGCAATAGATCGATTAGCTATGGGTTTATCTTTCATTGATTAATTTTCTAACCATTGCTTGTAATGATTTATTGAGTGTCTTTGTGTTGTTGTTGCAGGTATAACAAGTACACACTTCACAAATACACGACAACTATAAATAAGCAACATAATCAAATCATATATAATTATCATAAAATAAGAATATTGAATCATCAAAATAATAGCAACTAATGTCACATAATTGTATTCAAAATTAGAATAATACACCAACATAAACTAATGCAAGATTGTACAACAGAAAATAAAGACACAATACATACAAATTTTATATCACTTTACATTTAATTCATAATTTAATATTTAATTATTTAATTATTCAATTACCACTCACACAACTATCAATTTATATGAATTTTACCATATTTTAAAAGACAAGATGACTCGAACATCAAAATGTTGAAACACGAAACGTTCCATTCCTTAATTTAATATTTAGTTATTCGCTTATCACTTAAACAACAATCAATCTATGTGAGTTTTGCCATATTCCCAAAGACAAGATGACTCTAACATCAAAACGTTGAAACACACTACATTTCTATTCCTTAATTTGATAATTAATTATTCAATTATCACTCGCACATTTATCAATTTATGTGAGTTATACCATATTTCCAAAGACAAAATGACTCTAGCATCAAAATGTTGAAACACACATCTATTTCTTAATTTAATATTTAATTATTCAATTCATACAATTCACAATCTATATAATTTTTATCATTTTTCAAAGACAAAATGACTCTAACATTGAAATGGTGAAAATACACAACATTCTATTCTATTCCTTAATTTATATGATTTTTATCATATTCCCAAAGATAAGATGGCCCTAGCATCAAAATGCATGAGAAGCACGATATTCTACCTACAAGAAACCCCCTTATCAGAGCACCCCCACAGTAGGGTAAATTAGGTCTGGAGCAAAAGGGATACCCGACATGAGAATAACTTGTATTTGGTGCCTATCTGATCTGAAGATTAAACACGTGAGATACCCCACAAAAGAAAAGATGATGCTCGTCCGATCTTAGACTGATCTACCTACTGTGAGAGCAAAGGGAATTGAAATTGTCTCCCAGTTGAGCAACTTTAGTAAACCATAATTACGGCTAAGAAATTCAAACATTCTCTTGCATGGACAATGATTAGCGTGTCTAATCAGCAATCTTAGAAGAATCTCATATATGTAATTGAGGAAGGTGGGAAAGCTCTGTCGTAGAATCGAACAGAAACAAATAAGAAGCATAAGATTCTGCATTCAGATGCTTGACTTCCATTGAATGGGAACTAAAAATATCAGTTCAGAAAGGTGGCATCAAAATGGAACAAATTCAACGTACATATGAAAGGTTTCTAGTTTCTACGTCATATATTCTATTGTGATGCTACCTGTAAATTAATTGGAAGCTATGTTGAAACCCATGAACTCGAATCCATTACATCAATGGGCGGCTTATGGAACCGAATCTGGTGAGCTAATTTAGAATTAGCTGGTAAATTTTGCACATTGTTCTGGTTAAACTAAATTAAAGGTTTGCTTGGGCAAAATCACATGTTAAGTATTTCTCTAAAGTCAAAATCTTAACGTTTGTTGGCCATTTGTGGCAGGAGCACTGAAAGCAGTTTTCTTAGCAGCATCAAAATGGAACAAATTCAACGTACATATGAAAGGTTTCTAGTTTCTACGTCATATATTCTATTGTGATGCTACCTGTAAATTAATTGGAAGCTATTTTGAAACCCATGAACTCGAATCCATTACATCAATGGGCGGCTTATGGAACCGAATCTGGTGAGCTGATTTAGAATTAGCTGGTAAATTTTGCACATTGTTCTGGTTAAACTAAATTAAAGGTTTGCTTGGGCAAAATCACATGTTAAGTATTTCTCTAAAGTCAAAATCTTAACGTTTGTTGGCCATTTGTGGCAGGAGCACTGAAAGCAGATTGTATGTGTTAATGGGTCACAGATAAGAGCCAGATTGATTTGCACATTCTTTCTTGTATGAAAACATGAAAAAATATGGTCTAATAGTTGTGCAACTAAATGGATTCGTTTGTTTGCGTAAGTGGGGGTTTTAATTTGCCACAATGATGTGGAAGGCATTGGTAGGCTTGTTGGCCTGTTTTTCAACCAGAGGATGGAAAAATCAATGGGTGGTGTTTGAGAAAAGAACAGCAGAAATCATATTATTGAGCAAGTGTTTAACATGGGGAGATATCCTAAGAACAGAATAAACTCCACTTGTGGGGAGAGGGGCCTTGATAAAACTGGTAAATAGTACTATGTCGTATTCCAGAATGGTTTTTAGCACCTTGGTAGAAGTAAAGCTTGTGGGGTCCTGTAGAACTTGATTCGGTATTGTTGCTTACAGCTTCCTGGTAGGAATTCTTGTAGATGTGGGCATTGGCCTATATATTTCTTTCCTGCTTACAAATTTAGCAAAGCAAGGACCGAAATCAGGTTTAGCATTATTCGTTTAGCCAAATATGGAGAAGCAATTGCGCTTTGCTGTTGGAATTATGGGTATTTCTCTCTCTCTTTCTCAAACTCTTTGTTCTGTAAAGCCAACAAAAGGGCAGGTTTTGTCTGATTGTTGTATTTTTGTTGTGTTCTTGTTGTTTCTTGATGACTAACTAACCATGACTATTTTATACCATGACCACAGGAAACTGTACTTCACTTCTTATGTATATGGCACCTGTGTAAGTATCTCTAATTGCAAGATCTAGCAATAATCTTTGATAAAGGAAATGGGCTTTAACTTATGAGGTGGGGTTTATCCTTTTTTTGGGCAGACTTACATTTGTGAAGGTGATAAAAGAGAAATCAGTGGGGCAGTACTCTTGTACCCCATATGTGATTGCTCTCTTCAACTGTTTTACTTACACATGGTATGGAATGCCTGTGGTAAGTAAAGGGTTTGAAAACATTCTGGTCTCCACTGTCAATGGTGCTGGCATTATTCCAGAATGCTTTGTCATTTGTACATACATAGTCCTTGCACCTCCCAAGGCCAGGGTATACACTATTTGCCCTTCAATCTTAGTTTGGGCATAGTATTAGTTGAATTTATTTTACTTATCCTATGTTGAGATTGTTTTTTGGTCAATTTTCAGATCAAAGTGGTGAGGATGGTTGTAGCTGTGATAGTGCTGTTCATAATAATGGCAATGGTTTCTACTTTTGCTCTTCATGAACATAAGACTCGCAAGTGCCTGGTGGGCATTGTGGGAATCATAACATCCATTGCCATGTACGGCTCTCCACTTCTCATTATGGTAAGTAAGGTATTTAAAGTATTACTTGCTGCTGTTTCTGGATCATCAACATGTCAGATCAAATTTTGTAATCATTGAACATAAGAAAGAACATATGAAAGAGAAACACCAGCAAATAACATTATGGATTGTAAAAATATAATATTTTAAATAAAATATTGTCCTTTCTCTATTTGTTTTGGACACAATAAATGCTTGGACTTCCATATCTTTTGTTTTGATATATTGCAGAAGCTGGTGATTAGAACAAAAAGTGTGGAGTTCATGCCATTCTACTTGTCGTTGTTCAGCTTTGTCACCAGTACTTTGTGGATGACATATGGTGTCTTAAGCAAAGACGCCCTCCTTGCTGTAATATCACATTGGCATCCATTGATTTCCTTTATTCTAGATACAGAGTTTTTTTCCCCTAGAGTTCTTTATAATTTGAACTTTTTGTGCTTGCAGGCTCCTAATGTGATAGGCTCTCCGTTGGGGATGGCTCAATTGATATTGTATTGCATTTACAGGAAGAATAAAAAGACGTGCATAGCAGAGAACAACTTGAATCCAGAGGACCCAGAGGCAGGAATAGAATCAAGAGGATCCATCCAGAATGGACAGAAAACAAAGCCACCAAGGGAGATGAAGGTGGAGTTGAATAGGCCTACATTATCACGAAAGGACAACCATGCCAACCATCAATCAATCTGAATATTAGCTAAGAATTAGGAATACCCTTCTATAATGCACGTATGGATTATGGCCATTAAATATCAATGCTATGAAAAGTTGAAACCTCATTTTTTACTGAGTTGGGCGCTCTTAAAGAATCTATGTAGTGGCCAGTTTCTGGAAAAGATTAGTCTGGAGATTATATCAACATTATGAGCTTTTATAATTTATTCCCACTTTCTTGTTTGCAATTTCACTGTTCGTTAATGGCTTCTAGGGCTTCATTTATAATTTATTCCCATTTTCTTGTTTACAATTTCTCTGTTCATTTAATGGCTTCCACGTTATCTTGTTTGCAATATAGTTGAGTAGTTGCAAGACATCTATTTGAGTGGGGGTGACATGGATGAAAGTAATTCTTACCTCTAAAGTTGGTTGAAGCCATGACTATAATTAATATAGAAATTTATCATCTTTCCAACTTTGTAACTCAAAGCCATCTTGATTTGACATAAAGAAATGATGACCTTTTTCAAATCTTGAAATCAATGGCTTTGCAATAAAAAATTCTCAAGCTTTAAAGCGAAAACACTAAACCATATTTAGGGTTTAGTAGAATCTTTGCATGTATGCTAGCAGCTGTTTGCGCGGACGTTGAGAATCAGACTTTTTGGGCGACTTTTTGTGAACAATTATTTGATAAATATCTTTGTGCACACATAAATCAAAGCATATATACTCTTCGATATAGCGCTTAATTAGTAAGGTGTTAGTAGATAATTGATAAGGGTATATTTATAACTTTTAGAATTACTTTTAGAGTTATTTTGTATAATATTTGGTCAATAAAAGTATAATATATTTGTCTATTAAGGTATCTTTTATGAATTAATTTTAAATATATAAAAGTTGTATTTCTTAAGATAATAATTTAAATATAAGTTAAACATTTGTTTATTTTAAAAATAAAGTGAATTGACAATAAATATCATAAGATGTTCATTGAATAAAATTCTGGTGATGTTGGAATATCTTAGAGATTGGGTAATCTTGTATCATCTAAAAATATTTTCTTTATTCTTATTTGTTTTGAAATATTTTAGAATTCTACATGTGTTTATTGATCTTGTTGTAGAAGCACATTCTTATCACACGACTTGTTCTAGTCCACATCATAATTATAATAGGTTGCAATATTCACCGCATATTATTACAATTGAACATCTTACTCCAAGATTTGGATCGTTAGATTTTAGAATTTTGGAATACAAATTTCAAAGAAATATCTTCATGATATTTTTTGCGGGAGGAAGTTGACACTTTTTAATGCTTAATGGAATCCATTTTAAGATTTCATGCTAAATTCTAAATATTGCACAAATTGTGATATTTTATGGCAATCCTAAGAAGATTTATAAAGGAAGTATCATGACCTATGGTTAGTAGTATTCTATCATTTGAATAATCCATCATAAATAAGAGAATAATATTCATGAAGAAAGGGACAGAGTAGAGGAAGACATTATTGAATATAAGATCTTAGACCCTCATAGAAGCATGATATTAGCTCAATGTGTGTGGACATCTATTGTGGCATCTATATAATTGTAGTTGTATTTTGCATGAATTTTAGTGTTAAGAGAATTTACTAATAAATTATTGTATGGCATCTCATATATTTTTTATTTTCTTATTGTATGTGCTATTGTTAGTGTTTATTTTTTATTTTTTGCGTTGCATGAATATGCTATCTTTGATTGAAATCTATATTCTTGACTACACCATTTGGAATCAAAGTGTAGTTGTGGGTAATTTGATAAAAGGATTAGAGGTAACCCTATAGAAAAATGTTATCTATTGTGGAAGTATAGGCTATGCATTAGTGAAAATAGTTAACATGAGAAGAGGTGGAAAAATTAAGAGAATAAAAAATGATGATGAGGGCGAGGCACATCAAAGAGGGTATATTGTTGAACCAACTAGCATTCTATGAGATACCAAGAAGTAATTTCTTAATGGTATTTATTTATCAGCTGTGTTGGATATTATGTTAATTAGATAGCTTTTATAGGTTAATTTAAATTATAGATTAAATAAATAAAACTTCAGTAATAAATAACAGTTAGTTTTTTATTAGGAATTATTATTGCTAGGGTAGTTTTGGGTGGTTCACAAAAAACATTTGGCTATATAATTAATTGAAATGTAATGTATAATATCATGAAAACTAATATGATATATTGTTCTTTATTGTTATTCAACATTGGTATAATCTTTCTATTGTTTGTTCATTCACCATTTTAACATGGTATCAAAGCATTTCAGAGTTTTGTGCTTGTTAAATTATATCAGGATCTTTTACATTGATTCAAAAGATAGCTTTGAGCAAGCAATCTTGATTTGACATAAAGAAATGATGACCTTTTTCAAATCTGGAAATCAATGGCTTTGCAATAAAAAATTCTCAAGCTTTAAAACGAAAACACTAAATTAGTAAGGTGTTAGTAGATAATTGATAAGGGTATATTTATAACTTTTAGAATTACTTTTAGAGTTATTTTGTATAATATTTGGTCAATAAAAGTATAATATATTTGTCTATTAAGGTATCTTTATGAATTAATTTTAAATATATAAAAGTTGTATTTCTTAAGATAATAATTTAAATATAAGTTAAATATTTGTTTATTTTAAAAATAAAGTGAATTGACAATAAATATCATAAGATGTTCATTGAATAAAATTCTGGTGATGTTGGAATATCTTAGAGATTGGGTAATCTTGTATCATCTAAAAATATTTTCTTTATTTTATTTGTTTTGAAATATTTTAGAGTTATACACGTGTTTAATGATCTTGTTGTAGAAGCACATTCTTATCACATGACTTGTTCTAGTCCACATCGTAATTATAATAGGTTGCAATATTCACTGCATAGTATTACAATTGAACATCTTACTCCAAGATTTGGATTGTTAGATTTTAGAATTTTGGAATACAAATTTCAATTAAATATCTTCATGATATTTTTCCTCGGAGGAAGTTACAACACTTTTTAATGCTTGATGAGATCAGTTTTAAGATTTCATACTATATTCTAAATATTGCACAAATTGTGATATTTTATGACAATCCTAAGAAAAATTATAGAGGAAGTGTCATGACCTATGGTTAGGAGTATTGTATCATTTGAAGAATCCAATATAAATAAGAGAATAATCTTCGTGAAGAAAGGGACAAAGTAGAGGAAGATATGATTGAATATAAGATCTTAGACCCTCATAGAAGCATGGTATTAGCTCATTGTATGCAGATATGTATTGTGGCATCTACATAATCATTGTTGTTTTTTTGCAAGAATTTTAGTATTAAGAGAATTTACTAATAAATTATTATACAAGCATCTCAATTTTTTTTAAATTTTCTTATTGTGTGTTCTCTTGTTAGTGTTTTTGTTTTAAGTTTTTGGGTTGCATGAATATGCTATCTTGGATTGGAATCTATATTCTTGTCTACACCATGTGGAATCAAAGTGTTGTTATGGCTAATTTAATAAAAGGATTAGAGGTAACCCTGTAGAAAAATGTTATCTATTATGGAAGTATAGGCTAGTCATTAGTGAAAATAGTTAACATGAGAAGAGGTGGAAAAATTAAGAGAATAAAAAATGATGATGAGGGTGAGGCACATCAAAGAGGATATGTTGTTGAACCAACTAGCATTCTAAGAGATTCCAAGAAGTAATTTCTTAAAGTTATGTAATGAAAATTTTAGATTTTAGTTACCATCCCTAGGCTAGCAGAGATAATCATTAATGAACATTCTAAGAGATACTAAGTTCAAAATCATTGGTGGGTGCCTAATGAGAATGCTAATATAAAAGAATTTTTATATGAAAGCATCTTGAATCCCCCCAGAGTTGATGTTGTGGCTGAGGAGGATGTGGATCATGGTTCAATCCTTGCTATTTCGACACTAGAGGATCTAGAATATGGTAAAAACTTTGAGAATCCCTGTCAAATGATAGGGAAACACATACAAGATAATGCCATGAAATGGAATATGTTAATGCCAAGGAAATGAATAGGTTGCCCTTAGGAGAAAAGGAGATCAACATAGATTTTGATTCAAATGCCTCAAAGAATAGGTGTATTAACAATCACAACCAACAGGAAAATGGCTCTCTGCAACACGAGAAGGAAGATTTTGATTTCTTACAAACCCTGTCAATCAAACAATCTCCTTCCACACCTTCTGCAGACAAGAAGACTCCCAAGTCGGGAGGTGGAAAACCCAAGAGCACTAAAATCAAAGAGGAGATTGAGGTAGGTACGCAGTCCACACTTGATGGAAATTTTTCATCCACAAAGAGAATGCGAGGAGGACTAAGGGTTCTCCTTGTCCGCAACGAGGATAATCTCATGGAATGACATAAGTATTAATGCCTCTGACAAGAGACATAGGATCAAGAAACAACTTGATTCTTCTCAAGAAGATGTTAAATATTATTCCAAGAGTCAAAACTTTCTCATGACAATTATCAAAAAATAGTACAGAAATGGGCTAGCTCGTTGTCAGTACAAGTGCAAGTAGTAGGTGCATCAGGGGTCTCATTATATTATGGAATCCCAAAACTACAAAATTGCAATTGGTCAAGCAAGATATGAAACTTGGCAATTGTTAAAAATTCAAAATTTTGATCTTGCATTTTATTTAATTAATGTTTATGGGCCAACCTCTATACTGGATAAAAAAATGACATGGACTGCTTTAACTACTGTCATACAATAGTATGCAGATCTCAACATTGTCTTAGGTGGTGACTTTAATGCAATAACATCACATGCTGAAAAAGAGGGGGAATACTTCCACCTATTAAGACTATGGAGAATTTCTCAGCATTCATTAATGATAATGCATTATAGGATGTTGCCCCATAGAATGGTTTGTATACATGGACAAATAAAAGGCCTAATTTTCTTCAGATTACGGAAATATTGGATAGGTTTCTTGTGTCACAATGCTGGTGTCGTGCCCAACTTTTGGGCACAACAAAAAAAAAAACGGAACAAAATTTTTTATTTTTTTTGACAACATGAACTCGCAATATATCCTACATTATAATAACTTTATTAGAGTTTTGTCTTATCTAGGATGTAAATAAATTTGTTTTCTAAGGTTGGGTTAATTAACCAACTCGAACGAGCGACTTTATTTGGTGGAGATTAGTTAGTATCACGGATTAGTTAGCTAGCTCAATTTCCTAAATCAAGTTGTCGCTAATTAAAACAAGGGTTAATTGGTTATCTTAATGTATTAAATCATTCCCGATCATATAATGATAATACTACTACTTAATTGATGCACACGCAAATTTATTATTTAAATCCAACCGATATGGTTTAAATTTTTATAACACCATTTGCCCACTAAATCGGATATTAGGCTAAAATCAATTCTAATTTTCCCTAACCTCTTAATTTTGACAATTTAATTAATTCGGCCCAAACCGGTCACAAAGGCTTATGGTTCATAAAATTAATTTACAATTTCTCTTTTTGAATTTTCCCCATTTATAAAATAACCCAATGTCCACAATTAAATTGAGGATAATCTATTGACTAATTAAATAAATTAATTTGATTTAGGGTATAGTTTATCCAACTATATTAACTCTCCCTTTTAAATCCCTCTGAATTAACTATAATTTAATTTTAATTCTCTATAGAATATAAGCATATATTAATTCAATTTTTATTTTTTTTAAATAACCCTAATTATTAATTAAAATTAAATTTTTAAAACTCCCATTTAAATCTCCCATCTCTAATTCTAAATTTCTTTAAATAAAGAAATTCTTATTTCATAAAATGCTAATCCCTAACCCTAAATTGGGTTAGGGTTGCATTTCTATTTATTCCCATTTTGTTTTATTTTCTTATTAATTTATACCCTAACCCGAAATGGGTTAGGGTTTATTATACTACTTTTTTTTTGTGATTTGGGGTGAGTGTGTGTGTGTGATTTGCAGGTACGGGTGGATTAGGGCATGACGGAGGGTTCGAAGAGGGAAGAGCGGAGGGTTAGGCGTGGGGTTCTCCCGGACGCCGCTGTGCATACACACAGTGGCGGCAACGCCGCCCACTGTGTGCACACACAGTGGCGGATGGTATAACCGCCATCCACTGTGTATACACACAGTGGCGGGCGCCGCTCACTGTGTGTAGCACAGTGGCGGACGCGTCCGCTCCACTGTGTTTACACATAGTGCGGTACCCTTCGGCACCGCCCACTGTGTGTGAACACAGTGGCTCGGCCGTGAGCCGTCCACTATGTTAACACACAATGGCTCGGCTCGGCACTCCCGCTTTCCAATATTTTTTTTTTAATATTTCGCTTTTTTTTTATATATAAAAGTATATTTATATATATATATATATATATGTATATTTTTATATATATATATATAAATATATTTCTATATGTATATATTTATATATATATATATGTATATTCACTGCCATGACCAGAATACATACATATACCCTTTTTTTTTTTTAAAAGGGTATGTAGTGAGTATGATTCAGATGCAGGGGTATATATATATATATATATATATATATATATATATATACCTGATAGGGTTAGGAAGCTTGTTTTGAATTATTTTTAACACAGCAACATGAAATCCTTTATATGTTTTTTTTTGCAATAGGAATACACAATTCTAAAATATGCTCTCTTTTTTTTTGTTGATGCAGGGATATACACATATAGAAATTTATATATATTTATATATGTATAACTATATATTTTTCAATATATATATATACTTATATATTTATAGATATATATAATTAAATGTTAAGACAATAGGGCTGGAAACCCTTATTTCATTTTGAAGTTCTAACACCTAAGCATACAGACCTTTGTCTTTTAACAGCAATATGAATAAATCTTTTTTTTTTTTTTAGTCATACATCATGCTTTCTACGGCAATGTAAAAATACTAGTTCCTTTTCAACTATGTCTAAACAAAGTTCACAACAATAAAATAGCAGTAATTAAACTATGCAAGTAAGCAATGAAACCTAATGCATTCCTTTCTTTTTCTTTAAATTGCAGAAAATGAACAAGACAACATACTTTTTTCTGAGACAAGATTTAGATGTAGTCTACAGCAACATAATAGGCATCAAAATTTAAGTAAAAATTACATTTCTTACAGAATAATAAATTACAATAGCCCATATATACAATGGGTGAATAATCTAACCAGTCTTCTCATTCTTAATCTTTATACAGAGAATAAAAGAAAACAACCTAAAACTCTTTATTTATATATATATATATATATATATATATATTTTTTGCTACAATTCATAAAATTACATTTTCTTTTTGCTTTTCTGCATTTAAATAGGAAACTTGTATCTGAATAAAAATCTGCAACCAAACAAATCTGCAACTCCTAGATCTTTTCCCAGCAACCTGCATACGAAATTTTAGGGCTGTGACCATGGGATGCTCACCTCCCAGCCTAGGCTTACCAGAAGCCATCCCCGAGCTTGGAGAATCAAGACCTAGACGAGGTTACAACCAAGCAATACAACAAGCAAAGGGGAAAATAAATCAACACAACAGACACATCCCTTCCCAAGCTGAAACTCCATCACAAAATGTGATGCCTTACAAGGGTGGAAGTGGACCAAGTACCCTAGGGGAGAAATCTGCTAAATAGAACTTATAGCCAACTCATGACACCCATGAAAGCATAACCAAAATTCATCCTTAATCCGTACACCCTTATGACCCCCAAAAAGGCAACCATGCCATATTTGCTCCACCTTATGACCCCGAAGTGAAATAAAACAAAAGAAAGCAGCAAGGGTCTCATGGACAGACCCTTGAGTTCACTCTCAAAATGAGAGCCTCTCACCCTAAGGGCTGTCAAGCTCCTTCCACCCCCAAGACCAATCTTTCCTCCCAAGGAAAGGATGGTCTTGAACACTCCCCAAACACAACAATACAAAAAATACAGAAATAAACAAGAAAACGCATAGATTTTTTAAAAAACAACACAAATAAAGAGTTACAGCATTTTCCGTTCAAACATTCTATAACATTTTTTTTTTTTACATTTACATAAGAGGGAAAAATAACACCAACCTTGACCTGCCAAGGGAAATCTAGGGGAAAGCTTGATGAAGAGCTGCCCAATCCTCTAATCTTTTTTTGCAATTCCTTAGCCCCCAAATCTACTATCCTAAAAACTGGTTTTCCTCCAAAATTTCTCCAAAAATCTCCAAGGATGGAGAGTGGGTGATTAGCTCACTAAGCTTTCATTCTTAGCCTAAGAAGGCCTCTCTCACTCCTTCCAACCTCTTGGATAGAGTGAGGGATCCCCCATTGGGTTGCTCTTCCCTAGGTCTTACACACTCCCTAACCTAGGTACCTAGAGAAGGGAAATGGAATGGGGAAGAGGGATTACTCCCTTCAAGAAGGTTATCCTACCAAGGAGGGCACTCCTATAGATGGAATTCGTCCATCTTGGGAAAACCACTTTTTTGGGTGGTTAAACAAGTCCTAAGGGAAAGACACATGGCCAATTTTGGCCTTCACCCATAGGTACCCCATGAGGCCTAATAGAAATGCTCTAAAATTGACTCTAGGAGTTGATTTGACCCTCAGAAAGTCCACCTGAAGTTAACCTACGGGTCAACTCTGAGTTGACCCTCCTTGTGGCTCACTAACCCAGATTTCTTGGTTCCTTCAAGGATAAATAGGAGATATAACAATTAACAAAAATAAAACTCTCCAAAAAGGTGACATGACAAATTGCCAACACAACATACTACATAGGTGTCAAGTGACACTACAAAATAATTCCACATCACAATACACACGTGGCAATTGTCCCTTAAACAATTTAAACAATTCAATAAATACAATTTACACTCATGCAACATTTTACATTTACGAATAAAATACAATACATACGGGGTGTTGCCTCTCCAAATAGACAACCCCTGGTTTTACTAATGCACATAGGCCTAGGCTTGATTCTCCATAATATTTCCATGGTCACATGGATAATTTCCTACACATCTCAATTTAAACATTAGTACTTCCCAATAGCCTCATATAATATAAAACACATAATCAGAATACAATACATTCATTCTGCAAATACTAGTCATTATAAAATACGATTTGTCACAAATCAAACCAATTCATGATAATCCTCAAAATTTGATCCATCTACAAGATATGCAAACATATTTCTAACATTATAACAAATCTTGAAATTCAGATAATAACATACATCATCACAATATTACCCTAATCTAGAATCATATAATATTCTATAATCCACAAGGCATAGAATTGTAGCATCAAATATATATCAATATTACCAAAAATTGTGGGACCATATAAAGTTCTATATCCATAGTGTGCCGAAACTAGCATCCATAATAGTTCCAATATGAAAATAACTGAAGAGATAGGATGGGTCGGGGTAGGGCCTCACACCCTCCCCCTCTAGGCATGAACGTCCTCCTGGAGTTCATCAAAAAGATGAGGGTACTGTGCTCTCATACGTGCTGCATCCTCCCATGAAGCTGTAACCTCATCATAGCAATCCCACTGGACCCTAACCTGGTCCAGCTCTCGACCTCGAAGGGCCAACGTCCGGTGAGCCAAAATGCGAATGGGCTCCAAAGCTAGCTGCCCGTCCGACTCTACCTGCAAGGCATCCCAATCTAAATATATGAGACTCATCATAGATATACTTTCTCAAAACTGACACATGAAACACATCGTGGATGGGTGACATGCTAAGTGGCAAAGCTAGGCGATAAGCAACTAGTCCTATCCTCTCAAGGATCTCAAAAGGTTCGACAAAGAGAGGTGCAAGCTTAGAACCCTTTCCATAGCGGGTTGGACTCTTATGCGGTCGCACTCTCAAAAAAACTCTGTCCCCAACCATGTAACTCTGGTCTATCCTCTTTGCATCTGCATATTTCTTCTGCCTATCCTGTGCCTCTCTAAGGCGCTGTCTAATCAAAATTACCTACTGCTCCATATCACGGACCATCTCAGGGCGTATGGCCACTCTATCCTCAATACGGTCCCAACTCAAAGGTGTCCTGCATGGTCTACCGTACAAAGCCTGAAAAGTTGGCATCCCTAAAGAAGTGTGATGCCCATTATTATAGGCAAATTCTACTAAATGCAGGTACTCCTCCCATCGGGTTTGATGATCCATGATGTACATGTGGAGCATATCCTCTAACACCTGGTTAACCTGCTCTGTCTGTCCATCTATCTCTAGATGATAGGCTGTGCTAAAATTGAGCTTGGTACCCAACGCTGCCTGTAATGCCTTCCAAAAGGAAGAAGTAAAGAGGGAATCCCTATCATAAATAATCTTGCATGGAACACCATGAAGCCTGACAATGTCCTGCAAGAATACCTGTGCCACTGCTGGGGCTGTGAAGGTAGTCCGGACTGGTGAGAAGTGGGCCACTTTGGTCAATTTGTCAACTGTCACCAAGATAGCATCATGGTGACGAGATGACATAGGAAGACCAATGATGAAGTCCATGGATATAGTATCCCACTTCCACTCTAGTATAGCATGGGACTGGAGTAACCCACCTGGATGGCGGTGCTCTACCTTGACTCTCTGACACTCAAGGCATCAGGCTACTAACTCGGCGATAAGCTGCCGCATTCCTGGCCAATGATATAACTGTCTCAAGTCAGCATGCATCTTCTTAACCCCAGGATGCATTGCATAAGGAGCTCTATGAACCTCCATGATAATGAAATCTCGCAAACCCCCAAGTGAGGGTACATAGATGCACCCTCTATGGCGTAATAAACCATCAAACTCTAAAGAGTAGTCCACAAAATTCCCTTCCAGGGCCTCCTGAGTTCGGATCCTCTGACAAACCTCTAGATACCAACCATCCTCTGGCAATCGCTGCAAAATACGGTCTCTCAAATCTGTGCTCATGGATATGGTGTAGACCTCATGTCGTCTCCTACTTAGGGCATCTGCGACCACATTCTCCTTCCCTTTGATGTAGTGAACATCAAAATCATACTCACAAAGGAACTCCATCCATCTCCTCTGACGTGCATTAAGGTTAGGCTGGGTGAAGATGTATTGCAAACTCTGATGGTCTGAATGAAGCTCAAAGTGATGACCTAAAAGGAAGTGTCTCCACCTCACAAGTGCATGTACAACCGCTGCAAGCTCTAGGTCGTGTGTAGGGTAGTTAAGCTCATGAGTCTTAAGTTTCCTAGACTCGTATGCTATAACCCTACCCTCCTGCATAAGAACTGCTCCCAATCCATCTAAGGAAGCATCTGTGCATACCATGAAGTCGGCCGTGGGGTCTGGCACAATAAGAATAGGTGCACTAGTAAGTGCCCTTTTCAGATCCTGAAAAGCCCTCTCACACTTCTCTGTCCACTCGAATTTCTTCCCTTTTCGCTAGAGGGATGTGATGGGGTGTGCAACTCTGGAAAATCCCTCAACAAAGCGTCTGTAGTATCCTGCTAAGCCCATGAAGCTCCTGACCTCTGTCACATTGGTAGGTGCCAGCCAATCCATAATGGCTCTGACCTTTGATGGGTCAACTGAGATCCCATCGCTGGATATAACATGCCCTAGGTACTTGACCTCTGATCTAAAGAAAGCACACTTCGACAAACTGTCAAACAACTGGTTGTCCCTCAAACACTACAAAACCTGCCTCAAATGCTCCTCATGCTCCTTCTCGTTCCAAGAATAGATCAATATGTCATCGAGGAACACAATCACAAATCGATCGAGGAAGGTGTGGAATACCCCATTCATGAGACTCATGAATACAGCTGGAGCATTCGTAAGACCGAATGGGACCACAGTGAACTCGTAGTGGCCATATCTAGTGCGAAACGTGGTCTTGTGGATATCACTTTCCACAATCCTCAATTGATGATATCCTGACTTCAGGTCTATTTTGGAAAACACTTTAGCACCCTGAAGCTGGTCAAACAAGTCATCGATCCTCGGCAAGGGATAGCGGTTCTTGATGGTTACTTTATTCAGTTGCCTGTAATCCATGCACAACCGAAGGGATCTGTCCTTCTTCTTCATGAAGATGACTGGTGCACCCCAAGGGGAGACACTAGGATGAATGTGACCCTTCTCTAAGAGTTCCTCTAGCTGCATCTTGAGTTCATTAAGCTCATGAGTGGTCATCCTATAAGGTGCTCTCGAAACTGGCTCGACTCCCAGTACCAAATCTATGTGGAAGTCAATCTCTCTGCTAGGTGGCATACCGGGTAGCTCTGCTGGAAACACATCTGCAAATGCCTCAAGGATGGGATGATCATCTATGGAAGGCTCCTTCTCATTTTCTTCCTCTCTGTCACTAATCGTGATAGCAAACAACTGGCATCCCTTCCGCATGCTCTGCTTATGCTGCATAGCAGATATCATACCAAGAGACACGGGTCTCTGAATCCCAGTGATTACTATGGGAGCACCATGATCATCCTCACACGCGACCTTTTTCAAGTGACAATCCATCTTGGTTCTATGGGCGTAAAGCCAATCCATGCCAAGTACGATGCCACAAGATCCGAGTGGCGTAACTCTAAGGTCTACTAAGGTGGTGGTATTACCAATCTAGAGGGGACATCCCCTAACCTTTGAATCCACTGACACTCTAGCCCCTGAAGCTAACTCCACTTCCCAGCTGACACTTTGCCTCACTACCACTAGCCCGCAACGCTCCACAACCAATGGAGATATAAAGGAGTCAGTCGCTCCTGAGTCAAATAATATAGAAATACTGCTACCTCTGATCTTACCTGTAGCCTCGATGACTGTGGCCTGGTGCTCTACCTGGCGGTTGTCAACCGTTGCAAAGACTCTATGGGACTTGCCCATATCCCCAACTGTAGGCTCTGATGTCGCCATCCTCTGATTTCCTATCATCTGACCCTACAGACACTCTCTCGCCATGTGCCCCATGGCTCCACATGTGAAGCCAGCACTGCATTCCTGGAACTGTGCGCCCTGCGGCCTGGAAAAGGGATGCCCACCTGTCCGGCTAGAACCACGATACCCACCCCTGGAGGACTGCTGAGCCCGTGTCGGGGGTGTGTATGTACCCTGTGCTCTCTGGTCACGCCTAGGACCCTGTGACTACCACTGCTTGGGCCTGGAGCCCTGTTGTCCCTGAGGGGGCCTCTGTCTCTGACTCTGCTGTGACTGCTGTGGAAGAGGGGGTTTATAGAACCTCGAAAAATTTATGTGGTTGCCTTTCCAATGGGGTTTCTGAAACCCGAAAGACTGTGGAGCCGGGTTTCGGTTCTGGAACCGATCCCTCGTGTCCTGTGGCCTGATTTGAATCTCCTTAGCTATAAGGGCCTTCTCTACGACAACTCGAAGGCTTCCGGGAGTGGCCATCCTCACTGGTCCTGCTATCCCAGCATTAAGTCCCCTGACAAATCGATTGACGAGCAACTTCTCATCCTTTAGGTAATCTACATAAGGTAGGAGCTCAATAAACTTACTCTCGTACTGGGTCACTAAGAGATTCTTCTACTGAAGGTCGTGGAACTCATCGATCCGACGCTGCCTGAAGTGCTCTGACAAGTACCTCTCTTTGAACCTCTCTGTGAAGATTTCCCATGTGATGGTATCTGCAGTGAGTCCACACTTGAATTCCTCTTGCTTCCACCATGTGGAGGCGGTCGATCTCAGAAGGTGGGCTACAACCCATTCCTTCAGATTGCTTTCATAAGATCACAATGCAAAGCACCGATCTAGGCTCAAAAGCCATGCCTCAGCCTCTACTCCATCAGTAGTCCCTCCAAAAGATGGTGGCTGGAGGCACAAAACCTCTCTAATCAGGTCTCCTAGTTCCTGATGTGCTCTCTCAAAGTACATAGGTGCCGCTACTGGAGGGGGTCTAGGCAGGTGAACAGACTCCGGTTCATGCTCTGCCTCGCCCTCTATGGAATTAGGAGGTGGACTCCTACTCCGTTCCCTCTCTACTGACCTATGACTCCCTGAGTTCTGATTGTCTGCATGACGGTCCACTGCTGGAAGCCTATCCTACACGATCCCAATCAAGTTTTGAAGAGCTAGCAAGATATCTCAGTTAGGGTCAACTGGTGGTTCGGGAGGCACTTTCGGGTTCCCTTCTGGAACCAGTTCCTCTCTATCAACATCCTCACGTGCCATACATGTATGCTTAGGACCCCTTCCGTGCTTGCGAGCTTGTTGCATAGTCGGAGGCATCCTAATGAGAAAATAAAAATAAAAATAAATAAATAAACAATAATTTAATTTTTATATATTTATATTTTTTTTGAGAAAATATTTGATTAATTTAGATTATTAAAGCGAAACGTAATGGAGAAAGGTTCCTAGTGTCGGAAACCTTGCTCTGATACCAAAATGTCATGCCCAACTTTTGGGCACAACAAAAAAAAAAACGGAACAACAAATTTTATTTTTTTTGACAACATGAACTCGCAATATATCCTACATTATAATAACTTTATTAGAGTTTTGTCTTATCTAGGATGTAAACAAATTTGTTTACTAAGGTTGGGTTAATTAACCAACTTGAACGAGCGACTTTATTTGGTGGAGATTAGTTAGTATCATGGATTAGTTAGCTAGCTCAATTTCCTAAATCAAGTTGTCGCTAATTAAAACAAGGGTTAATTGGTTATCTTAATGTATTAAATCATTCTCGATCATATAATGATAATACTACTACTTAATTGATGCACACGCAAATTTATTATTTAAATCCAACCGATATGGTTTAAATTTTTATAACACCATTTGCCCACTAAATCGGATATTAGGCTAAAACCAATTCTAATTTTCCCTAACCTCTTAATTTTGACAATTTAATTAATTCGGCCCAAACCGGTCACAAAGGCTTATGGTTCATAAAATTAATTTACAATTTCTCTTTTTGAATTTTCCCCATTTATAAAATAACCCAATGTCCACAATTAAATTGAGGATAATCTATTGACTAATTAAATAAATTAATTTGATTTAGGGTATAGTTTATCCAACTATATTAACTCTCCCTTTTAAATCCCTCTGGATTAACTATAATTTAATTTTAATTCTCTATAGAATATAAGCATATATTAATTCAATTTTTTTTTTTTAAATAACCCTAATTGTTAATTAAATTAAATTTTTAAAACTTCCATTTAAATCTCCCATCTCTAATTTTAAATTTCTTTAAATAAAGAAATTCTTATTTCATAAAATGCTAATCCCTAACCCTAAATTGGGTTAGGGTTGCATTTCTATGTATTCCCATTTTGTTTTATTTTCTTATTAATTTATACCCTAACCCGAAATGGGTTAGGGTTTATTATACTACCTTTTTTTTGTGATTTGGGGTGAGTGTGTGTGTGTGATTTGCAGGTACGGGTGGATTAGGGCACGGCGGAGGGTTCGAAGAGGGAAGAGCAGAGGGTTAGGTGCGGGCTTCTCCCGGACGCCGATGTGCATACACACAGTGGCGGCAGCGCCGCCCACTGTGTGCACACACAGTGGCGGATGGTATAACCGTCGTCCACTGTGTATACACACAGTGGCGGACGCGTCCGCTCCACTGTGTTTACACACAGTGTGGTGCCCTTTGGCGCCACCCACTGTGTGTGAACACAGTGGCTCGGCCGTGAGCCGTCCACTGTGTTAACACACAGTGGCTCGTCTCGGCACTCCCACTTTCCAATACTTTTTTTTTAATATTTCTCTTTTTTTTATATAAAAGTATATATATATATAAATATATTTCTATATGTATATATTTATATATATATATATATGTATATTCATTGCCATGACCAGAATACATACATATACCCTTTTTTTTTTTTAAAAGGGTATCTAGTGAGTATGATTCAGATGCAGGGGTATATATATATATATATACCTGATAGGGTTAGGAAGCTTGTTTTGAATTATTTTTAACACAGCAGCATGAAATCCTTTATATGTTTTTTTTTGCAACAGGAATACACAAGTCTAAAATATGCTCTCTCTTTTTTTGTTGATGCAAGGATATACACATATAGAAATTTATATATATTTATATATGTATAACTATATATTTTTCAATATATATATATACTTATATATTTATAGATATATATAATTAAATGTTAAGACAATAGGGCTGGAAACCCTTATTTCGTTTTGAAGTTCTAACACCTAAGCATACAGACCTTTGTCTTTTAACAGCAATATGAATTAATCTTTTTTTTTTTTTTAGTCATACATCATGCTTTCTACGGCAATGTAAAAATACTAGTTCCTTTTCAACTATGTCTAAACAGAGTTCACAGCAATAAAATAGCAATAATTAAACTATGCAAGTAAGCAATGAAACCTAATGCATTCCTTTCTTTTTCTATAAATTGCAGAAAATGAACAAGACAACATACTTTTTTCTGAGACAAGATTTAGATGTAGTCTACAGCAACATAATAGGCATCAAAATTTAAGTAAAAATTACATTGCTTACAGAATAATAAATTACAATAGCCCATATATAAAATGGGTGAATAATCTAACCAGTCTTCTCATTCTTAATCTTTATACAGAGAATAAAAGAAAACAACCTAAAACTCTCTATTTACATATATATATATATATATTTTTTTGCTACAATTCATAAAATTACATTTTCTTTTTGCTTTTCTACATTTAAATAGGAAACTAGTATCTGAATAAAAATTTGCAACCAAACAAATCTGCAACTCCTAGATCTTTTCCCAGCAACCTGCATATGAAATTTTAGGGCTGTGACCATGGGATGCTCACCTCCCAGCCTATGCTTACCAGAAGCCACCCCCGAGCTTGGAGAATCAAGACCTAGATGGGGTTACAACCAAGCAATACAACAAGCAAAGGGGAAAAGAAATCACACAACAGACACATCCCTTCCCAAGCTGAAACTCCATCACAAAATGTGATGCCTTACAAGGGTGGAAGTGGACCAAGTACCCTAGGGGAGAAATTTGCTAAATAGAACTTACAGCCAACTCATGGCATCCATGAAAGCATAGCCAAAATTCATCCTTAATCCCTACACCCTTATGACCCCCAAAAAGGCAACCATGCCATATTTGCTCCCCCTTATGACCCACAAGTGAAATAATACAAAAGATAGCAGAAAGGGTCTCATGGATAGACCCTTGAGATCACTCTCAAAATGAGAGCCTCTCACCCTAAGGGCTGTCAAGCTCCTTCCACCCCCAAGACCAATCTTTCCTCCCAAGGAAAGGATGGTCTTGAACACTCCCCAAACACAACAATACAAAAAAAATAGAAATAAACAAGAAAACACATAGATTTTTACAAAAACAACACAAATAAAGAGTTACAGCATTTTCCGTTCAAACATTCTATAACATTTTTTTTTTTTACATTTACATAAGAGGGAAAAATAACACCAACCTTGACCTGCCAAGGGAAATCTAGGGGAAAGCTTGATGAAGAGCTGCCCAATCCTCTAATCTTTTTCTGCAATTCCTTAGCCCCCAAATCTACTATCCTAAAAACTGGTTTTCCTCCAAAATTTCTCCAAAAATCTCCAAGGATGGAGAGTGGGTGATTAGCTCACTAAGCTTTCATTCTTAGCCTAAGAAGGCCTCTCTCACTCCTTCCAACCTCTTGGATAGAGTGAGGGATCCCCCATTGGGTTGCTCTTCCCTAGGTCTTACACACTCCCTAACCTAGGTACCTAGAGAAGGGAAATGGAATGGGGAAGAGGGATTACTCCCTTCAAGAAGGTTATCCTACCAAGGAGGGCACTCCTATAGATGGAATTCGTCCATCTTGGGAAAACCACTTTTTTGGGTGGTTAAACAAGTCCTAAGGGAAAGACACATGGCCAATTTTGGCCTTCACCCATAGGTACCCCATGAGGCCTAATAGAAATGCTCTAAAATTGACTCTAGGAGTTGATTTGACCCTCAGAAAGTCCACCTGAAGTTAACCTACGGGTCAACTCTGAGTTGACCCTCCTTGTGGCTCACTAACCCAGATTTCTTGGTTCCTTCAAGGATAAATAGGAGATATAACAATTAACAAAAATAAAACTCTCCAAAAAGGTGACATGACAAATTGCCAACACAATATACTACATAGGTGTCAAGTGACACTACAAAATAATTCCACATCACAATACACACGTGGCAATTGTCCCTTAAACAATTTAAACAATTCAATAAATACAATTTACACTCATGCAACATTTTACATTTACGAATAAAATACAATACATACGGGGTGTTGCCTCTCCAAATAGACAACCCCTGGTTTTACTAACACACATAGGCCTAGGCTTGATTCTCCATAATGTTTCCATGGTCACATGGATAATTTCCTGCACATCTCAATTTAAACATTAGTACTTCCCAATAGCCTCATATAATATAAAACACATAATCAGAATACAATACATTCATTCTGTAAAGACTGGTCATTATAAAATACGATTTGTCACAAATCAAAGCAATTCATCATAATCCTCAAAATTTGATCCATCTACAAGATATGCAAACATATTTCTAACATTATAACGGATCTTGAAATTTAGATAATAACATACATCATCACAATATTACCCTAATCTAGAATCATATAATATTCTATAATCCACAAGGCATAGAATTGGAGCATCAAATATATATCAATATTACCAAAAATCATGGGACCATATAAAGTTCTATATCCATAGTGTGCTGAAACTAGCATCCATAATAGTTCCAATATGAAAATAACTGAAGAGATAGGATGGGTCAGGGTAGGGCCTCACAGCTGGAAATTCAAGATTTCACTCTTTCATCATAAATCTTGCCATATACAAGTTCAGATCATTTTCCAATCTATCTTAACATTAGTAAGTCATCAATATTAACAAATCATAGACATAAGCCTTCCTTTAAATTTGAAAGGATGTGGTTTCGCCATCCTTACTTCCAACCACTATTAAAGAAATGGTGGTTTTCCTCTCCATATAGGGAAGGCACTAAGATGTTCGAGTTCTTCAAAAAGATGCAGTTTGTCAAGACACAAATTAAAACATGGAATCCCCAATTTTTCAAAAACATATTTGCTCAAAAAGGCATTGTGGAAAGGGAGCTTATTGAGGTGAATGAGCAAATTATTAGATATGGGTTGGATCCAGAAACCTTTCATAGGCAAAATTAGTTAAAAGAGGATTGGGAAGAATTATGTAAGAGGGAAGAAGAGTATTGGAAGCATAAATCTCGAGAATTATGGCTTAGTGAAGGAGATAAGAATACAAAATATGTCAGAAAAACATAAGAGAGAAGAAACTACAATATTCACCATTCAAGACTCTAATACGGGAGCAGTAATCTCAAATGCTCAAGATATCCAAGATGAAGGGGTTAGATTTTTTTAGAATCTTCTCGACCCTCCACCTTCCCCCTCCCCCTCAAGCAGAGAAAGAATTTGAGGTATTTGATTCAATTCCTACCCTCATATCTCCACAAGATAACCAAGCATTGATGGCTCCATCACCCTGTTGGAATTGCAAAAGGTTGTCTTCTGCCTCCCTTCAGATAAAGCTTCGGGACCTAATGGGTTTACTGCACATTTCTTCCAGCAATGTTGGTACTTTATCTGTCGTGACCTTTTGGCAGCCTTGGAAGAGTCAAGAAAAAGTGTCTCTATCCTTAAAAAATTTAATGCAACTAATATTGTCATTATTCCTAAGGTCAAGGAACCTAAGAGATTTTCTAACTTCGAGCCAATTTCACTATGCAACACAATATACAAATTTTTTACAAAGGCCATTTATTTGAGACTTCAACATATAATTATCAAAATTGTCTACCCAGAACAAGGTGGATTTGTACCAAGGAGAGAGAAGGAGCACTTGTTGCACATGAAGTTATTCATTCCATTAATGAACATCAGACATATGCCTTTGTAATCAAGTTGGATATGATGAAATCTTACGATAAAGTTAGATGGTCTTTCCTTTTCAAAGTTCTCCAAAAGTTTTGATTTGCTAACAAGTGGTGCAAATGGATCAAAGCATGCATTTCTAATGCTTTTTTCAGACATTATAAATGGGGTCCCAGCTGGGTTTTTTCCATCTTCTCAAGGGGTAAGGCAAGGAGATCCATTGTCCCCAGCCTTATTCATCATCATGGAAAAAGTATTCAGTTAGATAATTTCTCTTAGGCATGAAGAGGGGCTTTGACAAGGAACAACTATAACGGGCACCTCCATACAAGTCACCCATTCCCTGTTTCTAGATGACACTTTGCTATTTGGTAAAACAAATGTTCAAGAAGATAAGAAAATTAAGTCAACCCTAGACCTATATACTTCAATTTTAGGTCAAAAGATTAATGCACAAAAGTCCAAGATCTTCTTATTGAATGTTAATGTTGTGATATCAAGGAGGATTGTCAAGATTCTGGGATTCTCATTGGAAAGACTTCCTTCTACTCATCTCGGCATTCCTCTCTTTGTGGGCTCTAATAAGGCTAATTATTGGAAAAATATCATTGACAAAATTAAAAGTAGGGTTTCAGCATGGAAAGCTGGGTGGTTGTCTCTTTTAGGAAGGATATTGCTTATTAAAATTGTTCTTACTACCATTCCTAGTTACTACATTTCAGTGTTGAAATCTCCCTCTTCCGTTGTCCAACAAATTGAGAAATTAATAAAAGAATTCCTATGGAAAAGAAATATGAATGATCAAAAAAAGATTCCTTTGATCTTCTTAAAAAACATGTTCCTTACCAAATATGTGGGTGGGATAGGAATGCATGATTTATCAATAAGAAAAAAAGCATTTGGGGGAAAACTCATTTGGCAAATGTATAGTTAGCCTATAAAAAAGTGGTGCAAAATTATACAAGAAAAGTATCTTGATTCGTCTGACCCACTTAGGATTATTGCAATCCCGAATTCACCCAAGGGTTCAACAATATGGAATTTCATGATCTCATCTAGAGAGGTGATATCTAACTATGTCTCCTGGGAAGTGGATTCATTTTTGGGAAGACTCCTAGAATGGTCTCCCATCCTTAAGCTAAAATGAGGATCTGAAAGAGGTAATGCAATTGACAATTAGCTGTTAGGGCCCTAAACTCATTAACTATGTTAGTGCAGTAGAAATTTTCTTGGGAAAGGTAATCTGGAAAGAAGTATCAGACTTTCCTATAGCTGCAGATCTCAAATCTATGTTCCTTGATACAATCTTGAACAGGGTAGTCTATTTATCAAAGGATGGCTCATACACAATCAAGACAGGATATAGAGCAGTTCAACAAATTCAAAACCAAAATCTCAAACATAGAGCATTCTTTTTTTGCTATAATAGTGTTGTCTTACCCAAGGCAGGTTGTTTTGCATGGTTGGCATTGCACAGGAAGATATTGACTAGTGATAAATTGGAGAAACCGTAAATTGCCCAATCTTTCCATTGTGTATTATGCAATAAAGACATTGAGATAGTTGACCATTTGCTTCTCAACTTGTCTTTTTCTCAGGAGTGTTGGATCTTCATCTTGAACAAGCTCAATCTTTCAATGCCTGTGGCATTTACACTTTGGGATTTGTTTCAGTCTTGGCCGATTCTTTTTCCCACTTCAATGTTTGCATGTATATGGAGATGTGCCCCTGCAATAATAATTTGGTCTATCTGGTGGGAAAGAAATAAACCAATTTTTGGATGGAATAGAGAAGTCTATATCAAAAGTAGCCAATGCCTTCATCCAAAAAAACATTAAGAGTAATATCCCCCTCTCTTTCTGCAATGGATCAATGATTAGGAATTGACATCGATTGGTTTCTCCATCTCCCCCTTCTTGTAACAATTGTAATCATCAATCTATTGACAGAGAAAATGTCAAATGGCAGCTACCACCCATTGGTTATATGAAGATAAATTTTGATGGTTCCTTAAGAGGTAACCCAGGTAACTCAGGTATTGGTGTTTGCATTAGGGATCATTCAGGCAAGTTGACAGCTTTTAAAACCTCTTCTATTCCCCTTGGCACAAACAATATTGTAGAAGCATATGCTCTACTAACTAGCTTATCATTAGCCAAAAAATTAGGCCTCTCAGAAATTCATATCGAAGGAGACTCAAGTGTCATTATTAATGCCTGTATCAAGAAAACATTGTCAAATTGGAAAATAGGATACATTTAAAAAAAAATATGGTCTCTCATTGATACATTTCATGATCACTTAATTTCTCATACTTTGAGAGAGGGAAATAAAGCAGTGGATTTTTTAGCAAAGTTGGGATGTGATAACAATAATTTAGACTCATCTAGATTGGGGCTCAGTTTGGAAGACTTTCCTTAGCTAACATAGATAATCATTAATGAACAAACCTGAGGTTGCATATATGCACATTAATCTTTAATGATCACTCTATTTTTTGCATGGGCAAGGCATGGTAGTTGTAGTATAAGGCAAGAAGTATATATTGTCATTCACTCAAATAGGCTGCTAATCATGACAATTAAAAGATTTTTCTCCCATTTTCTCTAATTATTAACTGCATTCATTTTAATATGTACTTCGCATGTGTATAATGTCGTGTGTTACAGACTGAGCACATGCTACATGACTTCTAGAGGTGTGTTTCCTCTTTTAAAATTTGATTATCGTGCTCAAGAAATTTTTGTAGTGCACTCGTTGAGCTCAGTTTCATCTCCCTCAAGCTCCAACAATCTATATTTTCAGTGAATTCCTTTCAACTATGGACTATTGACCTAAAAATTATAGATTTTCCTTGTAGGTTAAAGATTGGGAAACACCTTTTGATGATCATATTTATGACTCTCAGCTCAGTCAGGGTTTTAACATTCAGTGTCAACATTGCAGAAGATGTGTGAAGAAAATTATTGGTGAAGAAGTGTTGTACCTAATAGCCCTAAAAAATTGATTGCATAAAGTTTTCAAATTTTAGCCCAAAAAATTGATTTTCAGGTTGTTACTTATATCCTCTAAGAATAATTCAAGGCTTAGGGTTTAGGATTTATCAAGACTTCTTATATTTTTGTGAAGAAAACCCTGGAAATGATATATTTCGCTAATATTTTTTCCCACTTAAACCAAGGGTACTCTTTCCATAAACGGGGCCATTTTTTCCCTAAGTAAAAAGTTGGTCAACTGGTTCATGAGATCAAATTTCCTAAGTCAAGTGCATAACTTCCCTATTACTGGTCCCCTTCTAAATATTTAAATGCTCGCGCTTATTTTTTCTTAAGTCCAGAAAGTGCTAAATACCCTGACCACTTGTTGAAGAATGGATAGATCCAATGGCTAGCGCTTCCCCACGATCAAAGATGCGAGGATTTTAATGACCACGACATGGCAAGATGATGTTGCATGTTATCAGTAGAAACCGGTAGGGTTAGAAGCATAACCGATTCAAATCTTTATAAATATCAGTTCGCATGCGGTAAAGGTCGGTCTACTAACAGTCCTATTAATTTGCACGTGCTCAGAGTGATTGAGGATGTCTTATCCCAAGGTAAAAGGTTCTCAATTTTTAAGTCCTGAAGGAGTTGATGGGTAGTATGCAAAGTGGTAAAGATCGAATAGATCGGACAACCTTCGTATTCCCGCGATGGAATTTGCAAGGTGGTTATGGACCATGACATCATGAGATGATGCCACATGTCCTTAGCTGATCAGGAGGGCTTGTAGGGAGGTTGTTGACGAAGCTTGGTTGAAAAATGATATGGTGCTATCCAGTCAGGATTTTGTGGGTCCACAAACACAGTTGGAAAGTCAAACTATATAGCTGGCAAGAAATGATTGTTAGATATTCAAGGTTAGATGAGATCTGCAGCTGAGTTTCAAATGAGAAGTTTGGAGGGATTCAGACTTGTCGATTCAGAATTGGTTTTTTTAGTCAAAGATGATAGCTCAGAGATGTGAAAGGATTTGGATAAGCTTCCAGTTCAGGTGTGATGAATCATGAGTTCTTTGATGATTTCAGAGATTTGCTTGTTGACATAAATCCTAAAGCAGGAGATTGTACACTGAAAAGAGGAATAAGATCATAATAAAATCAATCACATAAGGTGAATGCATGCCATTAGAAAAGGAGTGATGGCCTAGGAAATGGTGGTGACTTGAGTTATCAGCAGAAACTAGTAGGGTTAGAAGCATAACTGGTTCAAATCTTTATAAATATCAGTTCGCATGCAGTAAAGGTCAGTCTACTAATAGTCCCATCAATTTGCACGTGCTTAGAGTGAACGAGGATGTCTTATCCTAAGGTAAAAGGTTCTCAATTTTTAAGTCCTGAAAGAGTTGATGGGTAGTATGCAAAGTGGTAAAGATCGAATAGATCGGACAACCTTCGTATTCCCGCAATGGAATTTACAAGGTGGTTACAGACCGTGACATCATGAGATGATGCCACATGTCCTTGGCTGATTAGGAGGGCTTGTAGGGAGGTTGTTGATGAAGCTTGGTTGAAAAATGATATGGCGCTATCTAGTCAGGATTTCGTGGGTCCACAGACACAGTTGGAAAGTCAAACTGTATAGTTGGCAAGAAATGATTGTTAGATTTTCCAAGTTAGATGAGATCTACAGCTGAGTTTCAAATGAGAAGTTTGGAGGGATTCAGACTTGTCGATTCAGGATTGGTTTTTCAATCAAAGATGATAGCTCAAAGATGTGAAAGGATTTGGATAAGCTTCCAGTTCAGGTGTGATGAATCACGAGTTCTCTGATGATTTCAAAGATTTGCTTGTTGACATAAATCTTGAAGCAGGAGATTGTACACTGAAAAGAGGAATAAGATCATAATAAAATCAATCACATAAGGTGAATGCATGCCATTAGAAAAGGAGTGATGGCCTAGGAAATGGTGGTGACTTGAGTTATCAACGGAAACCGATAGGGTTAGAAGAATAACCGGTTCAAATCTTTATAAATATCGGTTCGCATGTAGTAAAGGTTGGTCTATTAACAGTCCCATCAATTTGCATGTGCTCAGAGTGAATGGGGATGTCTTATCCTAAGGTAAAAGGTTCTTGATTTTTAAGTCCTGAAGGAGTTGATGGGTAGTATGCAAAGTGGTAAAGATCGAATAGATCGGACAACCTTCATATTCCTGCAATGGAATTTGCAAGGTGGTTATGGACCGTGACATCATGAGATGACGCCATGTGTCCTTGGCTGATCAGGAGGGCTTGTAGGGAGGTTGCTGATGAAGCTTGGTTGAAAAATGATATGGCGCTATCCAGTCAAGATTTCGCAACTCCATAGACACAGTGGGAAAGTCAAACTGCATAGTTGGCAAGAAATCATTGTAAGATTTTCCAAGGTAGATGAGATCTGCAGCTGAGTTTCAAATGAGAAGTTTGGAGAGATTCAGACTTGTCGATTCAGGATTGGTTTTTTCAGTCAATGATGATAGCTCAGAGATGTGAAAGGATTTGGATAAGCTTCCAAATCAGGTGTGACAAATCACGAGTTCTTTGATGATTTCAGAGATTTGCTTGTTGACATAAATCCTAAAGTAGGAGATTGTACACTAAAAAGAGGAATAAGATCATAATAAAATCAATCACATAAGGTGATTGCATGCCATTAGAAAAGGAGTGATGGCCTAGGAAATGGTGGTGACTTGAGTTATTAGTAGAAGCTAGTAGGGTTAGAAGCATAACTGGTTCAAATCTTTATAAATATCGGTTCGCATGCGGTAAAGGTCAGTCTACTAATAGTCCCATCAATTTGCATGTGCTCAGAGTGAACGAGGATGTCTTATCCTAAGGTAAAAGGTTCTCAATTTTTAAGTCCTGAAGGAGTTGATGGGTAGTATGCAAAGTGGTAAAGATCGAATAGATCGGACAACCTTCGTATTCCCGTGATGGAATTTACAAGGTAGTTACAGACCGTGACATCATGAGATGATGCCACATGTCCTTGGCTGATCAGGAGGGCTTGTAGGGAGGTTGTTGATGAAGCTTGGTTGAAAAATGATATGGCGCTATCCAGTCAGGATTTCGTGGGTCCACAGACATAGTTGGAAAGTCAAACTATATAGTTGGCAAGAAATGATTGTTAGATTTTCCAAGTTAGATGAGATCTACAGCTGAGTTTCAAATGAGAAGTTTGGAGGGATTCAGACTTGTCGATTTAGGATTGGTTTTTCAATCAAAGATGATAGCTCAAAGATGTGAAAGGATTTGGATAAGCTTCCAGTTCAGGTGTGATGAATCACGAGTTCTCTGATGATTTCAGAGATTTGGTTGTTGACATAAATCTTGAAGCAAGAGATTGTACACTGAAAAGAGGAATAAGATCGTAATAAAATCAATCACATAAGGTGAATGCATGCCATTAGAAAAGGAGTGATGGCCTAGGAAATGGTGGTGACTTGAGTTATCAATGGAAACCGATAGGGTTAGAAGAATAACCGGTTCAAATCTTTATAAATATCGGTTCGCATGCAGTAAAGGTTGGTCTATTAACAGTCCCATCAATTTGCACATGCTTAGAGTGAATGGGGATGTCTTATCCTAAGGTAAAAGTTTCTTGATTTTTAAGTCCTGAAGGAATTGATGGGTAGTATGCAAAGTGGTAAAGATCGAATAGATCGGACAACCTTCATATTCCCGCAATGGAATTTGCAAGGTGGTTTTGGACCGTGACATCACGAGATGACGCGATGTGTCCTTGGCTGATCAGGAGGGCTTGTAGGGAGGTTGCTGATGAAGCTTGGTTGAAAAATAATATGGCGCTATCCATTTAAGATTCCGCGACTCCATAGACACAGTGGGAAAGTCAAACTGCATAGTTGGCAAGAAATCATTGTTAGATTTTCCAAGGTAGATGAGATCTGCAGCTGAGTTTCAAATGAGAAGTTTGGAGAGATTCAGACTTGTCGATTCAGGATTGGTTTTTTCAGTCAATGATGATAGCTCAGAGATGTGAAAGGATTTGGATAAGCTTCCAGTTCAGGTGTGACAAATCACGAGTTCTTTGATGATTTCAGAGATTTGCTTGTTGACATAAATCCTAAAGCAGGAGATTGTACACTAAAAAGAGGAATAAGATCATAATAAAATCAATCACATAAGGTGAATGCATGCCATTAGAAAAGGAGTGATGGCCTAGGAAATGGTGGTGACTTGAGTTATCAGCAGAAACTAGTAGGGTTAGAAGCATAACTGGTTCAAATCTTTATAAATATTGGTTCGCATGCGGTAAAGGTCAGTCTACTAATAGTCCCATCAATTTACACGTGCTCAGAGTGAACGAGGATTACTTATCCTAAGGTAAAAGGTTCTTGATTTTTAAGTCCTGAAGGAGTTGATGGGTAGTATGCAAAGTGGTAAAGATCGAATAGATCGGACAACCTTCATATTACTGCAATGGAATTTGAAAGGTGGTTATGGATCGTGACATCACGAGATGACGCCATGTGTCCTTGGCTGATCAGGAGGGCTTGTAGGGAGGTTGCTGATGAAGCTTGGTTGAAAAATGATATGGCGCTATCCAGTCAAGATTTCGCGACTCCATAGACACAGTGGGAAAGTCAAACTGCATAGTTGGCAAGAAATCATTGTTAGATTTTCCAAGGTAGATGAGATCTGCAGCTGAGTTTCAAATGAGAAGTTTGGAGAGATTCAGACTTGTCGATTCAGGATTGGTTTTTTCAGTCAATGATGATAGCTCAGAGATGTGAAAGGATTCGGATAAGCTTCCAAATCAGGTGTGACAAATCACGAGTTCTTGGATGATTTCAGAGATTTGCTTGTTGACATAAATCCTAAAGCAGGAGATTGTACACTAAAAAGAGGAATAAGATCATAATAAAATCAATCACATAAGGTGAATGCATGCCATTAGAAAAGGAGTGATGGCCTAGGAAATGGTGGTGACTTGAGTTATCAGTAGAAGCTAGTAGGGTTAGAAGCATAACTGGTTCAAATCTTTATAAATATCGGTTCGCATGCGGTAAAGGTCAGTCTACTAATAGTCCCATCAATTTACACGTGCTCAGAGTGAACGAGGATGTCTTATCCTAAGGTAAAAGGTTCTCAAGTTTTAATTCCTAAAGGAGTTGATGGGTAGTATGCAAAGTGGTAAAGATCGAATAGATCGGACAACCTTCGTATTCCCGCGATGGAATTTACAAGGTGGTTACAGATCGTGACATCATGAGATGATGCCACATGTCCTTGGCTGATCAGGAGGGCTTGTAGGGAGGTTGTTGATGAAGCTTGGTTGAAAAATGATATGGCGCTATCCAGTCAGGATTTCGTGGGTCCACAGACACAGTTGGAAAGTCAAACTGTATAGTTGGCAAGAAATGATTGTTAGATTTTCCAAGTTAGATGAGATCTACAGCTGAGTTTCAAATGAGAAGTTTGGAGGGATTCAGACTTGTCGATTCAGGATTGGTTTTTCAATCAAAGATGATAGCTCAAAGATGTGAAAGGATTTGGATAAGCTTCCAGTTCAGGTGTGATGAATCACGAGTTCTCTGATGATTTCAGAGATTTGGTTGTTGACATAAATCTTGAAGCAGGAGATTGTACACTGAAAAGAGGAATAAGATCGTAATAAAATCAATCACATAAGGTGAATGCATGCCATTAGAAAAGGAGTGATGGCCTAGGAAATGGTGGTGACTTGAGTTATCAACGGAAACCGATAGGGTTAGAAGAATAACCGGTTCAAATCTTTATAAATATCGGTTCGCATGCAGTAAAGGTTGGTCTATTAACAGTCCCATCAATTTGCACGTGCTTAGAGTGAATGGGGATGGCTTATCCTAAGGTAAAAGTTTCTTGATTTTTAAGTCCTGAAGGAGTTGATGGGTAGTATGCAAAGTGGTAAAGATCGAATAGATCGGACAACCTTCATATTCCCGCAATGGAATTTGCAAGGTGGTTATGGACCGTGACATCACGAGATGACGCCATGTGTCCTTGGCTGATCAGGAGGGCTTGTAGGGAGGTTGCTGATGAAGCTTGGTTGAAAAATGATATGGCGCTATCCAGTCAAGATTTCGCGACTCCATAGACACAGTGGGAAAGTCAAACTGCATAGATGGCAAGAAATCATTGTTAGATTTTCCAAGGTAGATGAGATCTGCAGCTGAGTTTCAAATGAGAAGTTTGGAGAGATTCAGACTTGTCGATTCAGGATTGGTTTTTTCAGTCAATGATGATAGCTCAGAGATGTGAAAGGATTTGGATAAGCTTCCAAATTAGGTGTGACAAATCACGAGTTCTTTGATGATTTCAGAGATTTGCTTGTTGACATAAATCCTAAAGCAGGAGATTGTACACTAAAAAGAGGAATAAGATCATAATAAAATCAATCACATAAGGTGAATGCATGCCATTAGAAAAGGAGTGATGGCCTAGGAAATGGTGGTGACTTGAGTTATCAACGGAAACCGATAGGGTTAGAAGAATAACCGGTTCAAATCTTTATAAATATCGGTTCGCATGTAGTAAAGGTTGGTCTATTAACAGTCCCATCAATTTGCACGTGCTTAGAGTGAATGGGGATGTCTTATCCTAAGGTAAAAGGTTCTTGATTTTTAAGTCCTGAAGGAGTTGATGGGTAGTATGCAAAGTGGTAAAGATCAAATAGATCGGACAACCTTCATATTCCCGCAATGGAATTTGCAAGGTGGTTATGGACCGTGACATCACGAGATGACGCCATGTGTCCTTGGTTGATCAGGAGGGCTTGTAGGGAGGTTGCTGATGAAGCTTGGTTGAAAAATGATATGGCGCTATCCAGTCAAGATTTCGCGACTCCATAGACACAGTGGGAAAGTCAAACTGCATAGTTGGCAAGAAATCATTGTTAGATTTTCCAAGGTAGATGAGATCTGCAGCTGAGTTTCAAATGAGAAGTTTGGAGAGATTCAGACTTGTCGATTCAGGATTGGTTTTTTTAGTCAATGATGATAGCTCAGAGATGTGAAAGGATTTGGATAAGCTTCCAAATCAGGTGTGCCAAATCACGAGTTCTTTGATGATTTCAGAGATTTGCTTGTTGACATAAATCCTAAAGCAGGAGATTGTACACTAAAAAGAGGAATAAGATCATAATAAAATCAATCACATAAGGTGAATGCATGCCATTAGAAAAGGAGTGATGGCCTAGGAAATGGTGGTGACTTGAGTTATCAGTAGAAGCTAGTAGGGTTAGAAGCATAACTTTTTCAAATCTTTATAAATATCGGTTCGCATGCGGTAAAGGTCAGTCTACTAATAGTCCCATCAATTTGCACGTGCTCAGAGTGAACGAGGATGTCTTATCCTAAGGTAAAAGGTTCTCAATTTTTAAGTCCTGAAGGAGTTGATGGGTAGTATGCAAAGTGGTAAAGATCGAATAGATCGGACAACCTTCGTATTCCCGCGATGGAATTTACAAGGTGGTTACAGACCGTGACATCATGAGATGATGCCACATGTCCTTGGCTGATCAGGAGGGCTTGTAGGGAGGTTGTTGATGAAGCTTGGTTGAAAAATGATATGGCGCTATCCAGTCAGGATTTCGTGGGTCCACAGACACAGTTGGAAAGTCAAACTGTATAGTTGGCAAGAAATGATTGTTAGATTTTCCAAGTTAGATGAGATCTACAGCTGAGATTCAAATGAGAAGTTTGGAGGGATTCAGACTTGTCGATTCAGGATTGGTTTTTCAATCAAAGATGATAGCTCAAAGATGTGAAAGGATTTGGATAAGCTTCCAGTTCAGGTGTGATGAATCACGAGTTCTCTGATGATTTCAGAGATTTGGTTGTTGACATAAATCTTGAAGCAGGAGATTGTACACTGAAAGGAGGAATAAGATCGTAATAAAATCAATCACATAAGGTGAATGCATGCCATTAGAAAAGGAGTGATGGCCTAGGAAATGGTGCTGACTTGAGTTATCAACGGAAACCAATAGGGTTAGAAGAATAACCGGTTCAAATCTTTATAAATATCGGTTCGCATGCAGTAAAGGTTGGTCTATTAACAGTCCCATCAATTTGCACGTGCTTAGAGTGAATGGGGATGTCTTATCCTAAGGTAAAAGTTTCTTGATTTTTAAGTCCTGAAGGAGTTGATGGGTAGTATGCAAAGTGGTAAAGATCGAATAGATCGGACAACCTTCATATTCCCGCAATCGAATTTGCAAGGTGGTTATGGACCGTGACATCACGAGATGACGCCATGTGTCCTTGGCTGATCAGAAGGGCTTGTAGGGAGGTTGCTGATGAAGCTTGGTTGAAAAATGATATGGCGCTATCCAGTCAAGATTTTGCGACTCCATAGACATAGTGGGAAAGTCAAACTGCATAGTTGGCAAGAAATCATTGTTAGATTTTCCAAGGTAGATGAGATCTGCAGCTGAGTTTCAAATGAGAAGTTTGGAGAGATTCAGACTTGTCGATTCAGGATTGGTTTTTTCAGTCAATAATGATAGCTCAGAGATGTGAAAGGATTTGGATAAGCTTCCAGTTCAGGTGTGACAAATCACGAGTTCTTTGATGATTTCAGAGATTTGCTTGTTGACATAAATCCTAAAGCAGGAGATTGTACACTAAAAAGAGGAATAAGATCATAATAAAATCAATCACATAAGGTGAATGCATGCCATTAGAAAAGGAGTGATGGCCTAGGAAATGGTGGTGACTTGAGTTATCAACGGAAACCGATAGGGTTAGAAGAATAACCGGTTCAAATCTTTATAAATATCGGTTCGCATGTAGTAAAGGTTGGTCTATTAACAGTCCCATCAATTTGCACGTGCTCAAAGTGAATGGGGATGTCTTATCCTAAGGTAAAAGGTTCTTGATTTTTAAGTCCTGAAGGAGTTGATGGGTAGTATGCAAAGTGGTAAAGATCAAATAGATCGGACAACCTTCATATTCCTGCAATGGAATTTGCAAGGTGGTTATGGACCGTGACATCACGAGATGACGCCATGTGTCCTTGGCTGATCAGGAGGGCTTGTAGGGAGGTTGTTGATGAAGCTTGGTTGAAAAATGATATGGCGCTATCTAGTCAAGATTTCGCGACTCCATAGACACAGTGGGAAAGTCAAACTGCATAGTTGGCAAGAAATCATTGTTAGATTTTCCAAGGTAGATGAGATCTGCAGCTGAGTTTCAAATGAGAAGTTTGGAGAGATTCAGACTTGTCGATTCAGGATTGGTTTTTTCAGTCAATGATGATAGCTCAGAGATGTGAAAGGATTTGGATAAGCTTCCAAATCAGGTGTGAAAAATCACGAGTTCTTTGATGATTTCAGAGATTTGCTTGTTGACATAACTCCTAAAGCAGGAGATTGTACACTAAAAAGAGGAATAAGATCATAATAAAATCAATCACATAAGGTGAATGCATGCCATTAGAAAAGGAGTGATGGCCTAGGAAATGGTGGTGACTTGAGTTATCAGCAGAAACTAGTAGGGTTAGAAGCATAACTGGTTCAAATCTTTATAAATATCGGATCGCATGCGGTAAAGGTCAGTCTACTAATAGTCCCATCAATTTGCACGTGCTCAGAGTGAACGAGGATGTATTATCCTAAGGTAAAAGGTTCTCAATTTTTAAGTCCTGAAGGAGTTGATGGGTAGTATGCAAAGTGGTAAAGATCAAATAGATCGGACAACCTTCGTATTCCCGCGATGGAATTTACAAGGTGGTTACAGACCGTGACATCATGAGATGATGCCACATGTCCTTGGCTGATCAGGAGGGCTTGTAGGGAGGTTGTTGATGAAGCTCGGTTGAAAAATGATATGGCGCTATCCAGTCAGGATTTCGTGGGTCCACAGACACAGTTGGAAAGGCAAACTATATAGTTGGCAAGAAATGATTGTTAGATTTTCCAAGTTAGATGAGATCTACAGCTGAGTTTCAAATGAGAAGTTTGGAGGGATTCAGACTTGTCGATTCAGGATTGGTTTTTCAATCAAAGATGATAGCTCAAAGATGTGAAAGGATTTGGATAAGCTTCCAGTTCAGGTGTGATGAATCACGAGTTCTCTGATGATTTCAGAGATTTGGTTGTTGACATAAATCTTGAAGCAGGAGATTGTACACTGAAAAGAGGAATAAGATCATAATAAAATCAATCACATAAGGTGAATGCATGCCATTAGAAAAGGAGTGATGGCCTAGGAAATGGTGGTGACTTGAGTTATCAACGGAAACCGATAGGGTTAGAAGAATAATCGGTTCAAATCTTTATAAATATCGGTTCGCATGTAGTAAAGGTTGGTCTATTAACAATCCCATCAATTTGCACGTGCTCAGAGTGAATGGGGATGTCTTATCCTAAGGTAAAAGGTTCTTGATTTTTAAGTCCTGAAGGAGTTGATGGGTAGTATGCAATGTGGTAAAGATTGAATAGATCGGACAACCTTCATATTCCTGCAATGGAATTTCCAAGGTGGTTATGGACCGTGACATCACGAGATGACGCCATGTGTCCTTGGCTGATCAAGAGGGCTTGTAGGGAGGTTGCTGATGAAGCTTGGTTGAAAAATGATATGGCGCTATCCAGTCAAGATTTTGCGACTCCATAGACACAGTGGGAAAGTCAAACTGCATAGTTGGCAAGAAATCATTGTTAGATTTTCCGAGGCAGATGAGATCTGTAGCTGAGTTTCAAATGAGAAGTTTGGAGAGATTCAGACTTGTCGATTCAGGATTGGTTTTTTCAGTCAATGATAATAGCTCAGAGATGTGAAAGGATTTGGATAAGCTTCCAAATCAGGTGTGACAAATCACGAGTTCTTTGATGATTTCAGAGATTTGCTTGTTGACATAAATCCTAAAGCAGGAGATTGTACGCTAAAAAGAGGAATAAGATCATAATAAAATCAATCACATAAGGTGAATGCATGCCATTAGAAAAGGAGTGATGGCCTAGGAAATGGTGGTGACTTGAGTTATCAGCAGAAACTAGTAGGGTTAGAAGCATAACTGGTTCAAATCTTTATAAATATTGGTTCGCATGCGGTAAAGGTCAGTCTACTAATAGTCCCATCAATTTACACGTGCTCAGAGTGAACGAGGATTACTTATCCTAAGGTAAAAGGTTCTCAATTTTTAAGTCCTGAAGGAGTTGATGGGTAGTATGCAAAGTGGTAAAGATCGAATACATCGGACAACCTTCGTATTCCCGCGATGGAATTTACAAGGTGGTTACAGATCGTGACATCATGAGATGATTCCACATGTCCTTGGCTGATCAGGAGGGCTTGTAGGGAGGTTGTTGATGAAGCTTGGTTGAAAAATGATATGGCGCTATCCAGTCAGGATTTCGTGGGTCCATAGACACAGTTTGAAAGTCAAACTGTATAGTTGGCAAGAAATGATTGTTAGATTTTCCAGGTTAGATGAGATCTACAGCTGAGTTTCAAATGAGAAGTTTGGAGGGATTCAGACTTGTCGATTCAGGATTGGTTTTTCAATCAAAGATGATAGCTCAAAGATGTGAAAGGATTTGGATAAGCTTCAAGTTCAGGTGTGATGAATCACGAGTTCTCTGATGATTTCAGAGATTTGCTTGTTGACATAAATCTTGAAGCAGGAGATTGTACACTGAAAAGAGGAATAAGATCATAATAAAATCAATCACATAAGGTGAAAGCATGCCATTAGAAAAGGAGTGATGGCCTAGGAAATGGTGGTGACTTGAGTTATCAACGGAAACCGATAGGGTTAGAAGAATAACCAGTTCAAATCTTTATAAATATCGGTTCGCATGTAGTAAAGGTTGGTCTATTAACAGTCCCATCAATTTGCACGTGCTCAGAGTGAATGGGGATGTCTTATCCTAAGGTAAAAGGTTCTTGATTTTTAAGTCCTGAAGGAGTTGATGGGTAGTATGAAATGTGGTAAAGATCGAATAGATCGGACAACCTTCATATTCCTGCAATGGAATTCGCAAGGTGGTTATGGACCGTGACATCACGAGATGATGCCATGTGTCCTTGGCTGATCAGGAGGGCTTGTAGGGAGGTTGCTGATGAAGCTTGGTTGAAAAATGATATGGCGCTATCCAGTCAAGATTTCGCGACTCCATAGACACAGTGGGAAAGTCAAACTGCATAGTTGGCAAGAAATCATTGTTAGATTTTCCAAGGTAGATGAGATCTGCAGCTGAGTTTCAAATGAGAAGTTTGGAGAGATTCAGACTTGTCGATTCAGGATTGGTTTTTTCAGTCAATGATGATAGCTCAGAGATGTGAAAGGATTTGGATAAGCTTCCAAATTAGGTGTGACAAATCACGAGTTCTTTGATGATTTCAGAGATTTGCTTGTTGACATAAATCCTAAAGCAGGAGATTGTACACTAAAAAGAGGAATAAGATCATAATAAAATCAATCACATAAGGTGAATGCATGCCATTAGAAAAGGAGTGATGGCCTAGGAAATGGTGGTGACTTGAGTTATCAGCAGAAACTAGTAGGGTTAGAAGTATAACTGGTTCAAATCTTTATAAATATCGGTTCGCATGCGGTAAAGGTCAGTCTACTAATAGTCCCATCAATTTGCACGTGCTCAGAGTGAACGAGGATGTCTTATCCTAAGGTAAAAGGTTCTCAATTTTTAAGTCCTGAAGGAGTTGATGGGTAGTATGCAAAGTGGTAAAGATCGAATAGATCGAACAACCTTCGTATTCCTGCGATGGAATTTACAAGGTGGTTACAGACCGTGACATCATGAGATGATGCCACATGTCCTTGGCTGATCAGGAGGGCTTGTAGGGAGGTTGTTGATGAATCTTGGTTGAAAAATGATATGGCGCTATCCAGTCAGGATTTCGTGTGTCCACAGACACAGTTGGAAAGTCAAACTGTATAGTTGGCAAGAAATGATTGTTAGATTTTCCAAGTTAGATGAGATCTACAGCTGAGTTTCAAATGAGAAGTTTGGAGGGATTCAGACTTGTCGATTCAGGATTGGTTTTTCAATCAAAGATGATAGCTCAAAGATGTGAAAGGATTTGGATAAGCTTCCAGTTCAGGTGTGATGAATCACGAGTTCTCTGATGATTTCAGAGATTTGCTTGTTGACATAAATCTTGAAGCAGGAGATTGTACACTAAAAAGAGGAATAAGATCGTAATAAAATCAATCACATAAGGTGAATGCATGCCATTAGAAAAGGAGTGATGGCCTAGGAAATGGTGGTGACTTGAGTTATCAATGGAAACCGATAGGGTTAGAAGAATAACCGGTTCAAATCTTTATAAATATCGGTTCGCATGCAGTAAAGGTTGGTCTATTAATAGTCCCATCAATTTGCACATGCTTAGAGTGAATGGGGATGTCTTATCCTAAGGTAAAAGTTTCTTGATTTTTATGTCCTGAAGGAGTTGATGGGTAGTATGCAAAGTGGTAAAGATCGAATAGATCGGACAACCTTCATATTCCCGCAATGGAATTTGCAAGGTGGTTATGGACCGTGACATCACGAGATGACGCCATGTGTCCTTGGCTGATCAGGAGGGCTTGTAGGGAGGTTGCTGATGAAGCTTGGTTGAAAAATGATATGGCGCTATCCAGTCAAGATTTCGCGACTCCATAGACACAGTGGGAAAGTCAAACTGCATAGTTGGCAAGAAATCATTGTTAGATTTTCCAAGGTAGATGAGATCTGCAGCTGAGTTTCAAATGAGAAGTTTGGAGAGATTCAGACTTGTCGATTCAGGATTGGTTTTTTCAGTCAATGATGATAGCTCAGAGATGTGAAAGGATTTGGATAAGCTTCCAGTTCAGGTGTGACAAATCACGAGTTCTTTGATGATTTCAGAGATTTGCTTGTTGACATAAATCCTAAAGCAGGAGATTGTACACTAAAAAGAGGAATAAGATCATAATAAAATCAATCACATAAGGTGAATGCAAGCCATTAGAAAAGGAGTGATGGCCTAGGAAATGGTGGTGACTTGAGTTATAGGCATAATTGCTAGTCCGTAGCTGACAGGTTGAGTAGAAGATATCAAAGTGATGATTATTTATATGGATTAGCACCACCATTTTGAAAGGAATTTATGGTTATAAATTCACTAGGCAGATGATAAAATGGGCAGAATCAAATCTAAGTTTTTTCATATTTCTGAGAACAGTTTTTCATTTGTAAGAGGATGGTGTTTAAGCAGAACTATGAATGGAGTCGTTGTGTATTTCATGACAATGGGTGGATGATATTTCTTTGGTTTGACGTTGTTCATTTCCAAAGGGGATGTGAAAGCTTAGGGGATTTCTAGAGGGGGTGTGAAATACTTTTCTTTTCAAGAAAAGTCACCTTAGGCCTATTCCCCGCTCTTACTTTGCATTTCGTTGGCAGAGTGTTCCAAGAGGGAGCTCGTGGGGAACTGAAAGAAGGATTTGTTTAGGTGAGGACCGGTAGCTAGTCATCTCTACATTAGGGAAGCTGCAATGCCTTCTCAACAAATCCTATTTACCCCCAAGTTCATCTTTCCATTTTCTTTGATTCGGAGCATAAAGGCTGGAGATTTTCCTTTAATTTGGAGGGAAAGTCTTTTTTCATGTCAAGATCTGTTTTCCTTTTCAAGAAGAGAAATGCTATGGAATAGATTGAGCATCTTAGGGTCCATCTAGGAGTATCTGGGTGATATTAGCACAACTCAATTATTTTTGTTTCTACCAATAATCAGTTGGAAATTTTGGTTCCACCTCATCATGGGTGCTAGCATGCAGATAAGGAATAATTCGTAACAAGAATTGTGTATAGCCTTTAAGGCTCGATTTCATTGACAAGTGTCTTATGGCTTGAAGCTTGTCACTCCCTTATTTTCTATAAAAGGGAATTCAAGACCATTAGTTAGGGTCCAAATTTTTCTGAGAAAGATCTCTATAAAATAGATATTTTCTGCAGGGTTAGGTCCAAAATAGATCTAGAGAGTCATAGTAGATAGCAAGGACTGTAATGTTATTTTGCAGAGTAAAATTGTAATAGAATAGTTGTAGTTTTCCCTTTTCAAATGGGTCACTCTATATTTGAATTTGTTGGCTATCATCTGATAAAAGATAACTCATAATATTAATGCAAATATAGTTTCCTAATCTTTACTCTCCTATGTGCAATTTTATCTTCTTTTAAGCAAATGGGATCAAGTGTTTCTTTTATTTATTGCATTGTTATGATGTATGTACTCTCCTATTCAATTATTTAGTCCAAGGGGTTAATTAAAATGCTTGAAAAAGGATTACAAAGAAAATGAGGCTCGCCATAGGATTTGATAAGTAGTTCAGATAAAGGATCATAAGCAGATTAATACTATAAGGCAGTATTATTTCAGGCAAGACTAGCTATTAGATGAAGTTTTATCAGATTTTCAGCAACACTTTTCATAGACTTTGTAGCCCAAATGAATAAGGCACTGGTATTTGCTAGAAAATCTCATTAAGTTATTAGTTTTCTAGTTTTTTCTTCTTCATGATTTCTCAGAATGAATCTTATAAACAATTAGAACAATCATTTGCTAATATTTATGTATTTTCTGAAAATAGTCTCACCATCTCTCATACTCTAGGTTAAGGTTGAGGATCACTGAAGGACTTGCCATCCTTGAGAATTCTCCCTTTCTGTTGAGTTTTATTATGAGATAATCTACTTTGTTTTCAGCAAGTTCCTAAATATCCTTACAAAGAGCAGGAATTTCTTACTGAAGGGATCACCCTCCTTGGTTCTGCAGAGCCTAAAGTGTAGGAGGACCCTCTATCCTTGTTATTGTTGGCCCAAGCCAGACAGATATTGATAGTTGGAAGTGGCTCTCCATAGATATTTGAAGGAAATTAGCTTGGTCTCTGCCTTGTAAGCAGTGTAAACTCGTCGTCCATTTTGGGAACCAACAGTACCCGCAGGAGAAAAGAATCATATTTCCATTACAACCAGTCTCCATATTCTTGTCTAATGCCTTGAACTTACTTCAAGCTTGGAGCATTTTATAGAGTATTGCAAGTAAGGTTGTGAAAATTGAGTTCACACTAGGTAATAAATTACTTTCTACGGTTCAGAATTATGATCTTTGGAATGGTAAAGCAAATATTGGTGGTCACTTCCCGAGGCATTACTTGTAGATTCAAGATGACTTTATCATCATTTATGATAGTATTAAGCACTTGATGGACTTACTTTTAGTCTAGTCGTTTCAACAAGCAGTTCAGAATAGGGACAAAGCTCTTGATTCTGAGACAAGAAGCACGATATACTCAAAGTTGTATGCTCTCCTTGCGGTCATGGGGCATGACCATAATGTCCCTAGCCCGCCAGCAATTTCAGGTTCACATGTTCACACTTGGCTGCAAAGTAACACCAATCACCTAGGTTTACTCGAAAGGCAATCTTTGTCTCAATTCACTCTGACTTAGTCATAGTTGAATCTGGAAATCCTTGTTCTCCAGTTTCAGAAGCTAAGCTTGAATGAAGCTAGTGAAGAATCATGCGTACAACCTATGGAAGAATAGTTTCCCTAGTCTCTAAATTTTGCTTCTGGTTTTAGAATTTTGATACTAGCTCTCCTTGGCATTGATAGATGATGATAGTCAGTGAAGATTCAGATGGTTAGGCAAGCAATATCATTCAAGTTTGTGTAGATTTTGCTCAATTTTCCTTCATATATTATGACCCTTAATACATAGTTCTCTTCGAAGGTCATCTCCACCCCAATCATCTTTGTGTTGCTAATCCTTCCTTCTAACCGAGTCCTCTTCGAAAGAGTAAGGGGAAATTTTTAGACTATTAAGTTCCCTAGTTTTTGTGTTGTCGACATAGCCCAACTAGTATAGCCCAATTGGTGTTGCCCAACCAATATAGCCTAACCGATTTTGCCTAACTGGTATAGCCCAAACGATTTGGCCTAACTAGTATAGCCTAACTGATATAGCCTAACTGGTGTATGTCTAACTGGTGTAGCCCAACTGGTATAGCCTAATTGGTGTAAGCTTTTACGGTGTATCCCAAACGATATAGCCTTACTGGTAGTGGAGTTAGATATACATTTATCTGGCAAATGGGACAACAAACCGACAAACAAGAATTGTGTGATGCTCAACCGGTAAGCGAAGAGTTAGATGTTGCAATTTAAAACATATGTTTATGACATTGGCATGAGTCCATGAATGTAATAGAATCAATATTTTCAACATATGTAGCGAGTTTTGTTGTACCTATTTTACATACATGTAATTGGGGGTTAATAGTGGGGGGCGGGGGATATTTTATCCTTTCTATCATGATGTTATTTGTATTTTCAGGCTAGGAATGGAGGTTTTCTTACTGTCTCTTTCCTCCATGAGCCCTTGAACAATTTTTATTAATATTAATAATATATTAGTGGCTTGCCATTTTCGCCAAAAAACAAAACAAAGCATTAGGAACATAATAAGGTCTATCTATATTCTTAACAGAAGAATTGAATGCTCTGGGTTTTAAGTTTTTTTTGTTGCAATGGAATTTAGATTGTGGAGTGTGAATGCAAGATTTAGGTTTAATTCTAGGAAAATGAAAACTATAACCAATAATAGTGAATTACAAAATAAAAAACTAACACAGTAACTCAAATCTAGAAATGGGATACAAAAAGGAACATATAGCTGCATGATGAGCTTGAAAATGTCAAACTAGTGTGTTGGGTGCACTAGTTTGAGAGTGTTTGTGCAAACCAGATGAAGTAGATTCATAATCAAGAGGTCATGTAGGCCTGTCTCTCAAAAATTCAGCCAAAAAGTATCAAACAAGTATGTTGGGCGGCCTAGTCTAGGGGTTATTTGTTGTTTCAAAATTTGGAATTGTCTATCATTGTTTGCTTTGTGCACCTATAACACAATTTGTCAGATTTAAACTCGCACACAAAAAAATGAGATAGAAGGGTTGTGTGTATAAGGACTTTCCCCATGTCGATGTTCCCACCTCCACTACATAAATGATTGATAAAAAAGATAGCTTTCCCTTAGAAGGAATAGAGGCTAAAACAACAACGAAAACACTTTAATTGACAAATATTACTCTAGATATGAAACCCTTGGCATAAAGTTTTGCTAAAGGCTTGATGTATCTTGAAAGGTGTTAATGCATGTCTTCATCATGGAAGAACACATTATTAATGATCATGATTGCTAGAACAAATATGTAGACTTGAATTCTTCTTGCTTTACTATTGTAGATTTAATCTTAATTGACTCAAATGTGTATGACTAAATGCTCATAGGATAATCTCAAGAAGACTTTGAGTTTAAATGAGGAAGAGAGTTGTATTTATATACAACTTACACCTTTATAAATATCATTTTATTGGAAGATCAACATTGGACAGTAGTTTCCTACTACTTGTAAAGACAAAATTCATAATGTAATAACCCATCCATAATACCCCAAAATGCCATCCTTTTTTGTGTTATAATTTTCTCTTTAAGTTGTCAAATGCTCATTCATTTCTATACTCAAGTACTTCTATCCATATAGAATAGGTATTAGTCCAATCATCTAACCATGTGGGTTAGGCATTTGTTCATTAGCAATAGGCATCCACCCAACCAGGGTAGGCATCTATCTTCATTTGGGCATGGGATAGATATGTGCTTTGGCCAAAGTATTATGACTCATTGGGACCATCTGAGTCCTGTGTCCCATCCTTCAAGACTACACTTCTCATTAGAAGTGCATTGAGGATGCTATCCTCAGAGACATTATTTGAAATTTATCTTCAAAGCTACCTTAGAATTTAACCTATGGACACAAGGAGTCAAGTGATCCATTAATGACCATTCTGAGTATAACATGAATATCTTTTATATTATTATTTATGTTAGGAATTATTAACCCAAACTCTTTCACTTAATGATTTATCTTGAGTTATTCATCTCTATAATACTTAACCTTCCTAAATCCCTGTCCTTAATTTCATGCATACTAGGGACATAGTCCATTCCTAAATTGCCTATGTGCATTACTTCCAAATGAGATCAGGGCCTATGTAGTTCAATTTTCTATACTAGGTTTGATGTAAACTGTTTAGTGGGTACACAACTCTTTCAAGTTTCATTATCTCAAATAGTTTTTCTATGGTTTCTAACCATGTTGGGAAGCTCATAAAGAAAAACGAGTCCATATTGGCCCCTTTCTTGTTTACCTAATTCAATCTAGGTCCTAGTCCTATGATCATGTCACCCTTATCTCGTGTATCAAAATAGAGAGTCATAACATCTAAAATAAAGTAATGAAGTTGAACAATAACATACATTCAATTCCTGTTGGGTTATTTTATCATTTCACTAGCAAATATAGGTTGTTTAAAATTTATCTTATTAGATTATTGATCCAACAGAGGTTTCCTACCCCTTGGGTTTTAACTAAACCATGTCCCTTATCACTCCTTGGCAATTTATAGGTATGATGTCATAGACACCATTGTTGCAAGTTTATTAGGAGTTAGATGTAGTAGCTCAATCATGATGGCATTACTCGTAAGCACAAGCCAGAGGCACTATATATACCGAATTCGACTAGGGTTTTTTTCTAAGTTTCTCCTCTTTGTTTAGGTTTACTAACCACATAAAAATAAAAACACAACAAAAACCAAGCACTCCATTGGAAAATAAAATGCAAAATAAGTATAAGATTTAAAAAGAAAGGAATGATATCAATTGTCATCATGCATTCTCATACAACATGAATGATTCTAATCAATTATCTTTGAAAGATAACATTAATGTGATAAATGAAACTCAATACTATATTGTGAAAGGAAGTCAAATTAAATTACATACAATCTAGTATTAATCTTCAACACAGGTAATTTTATCTATTCTAATTAGTTTTGAGAGTTAAGAAAATAATTAAAACTAAATAAGTGATTGACAGTTTAATAGAAAATAATTTTTCATTTAATTCACCAAAATTATTAAAATAGAATGAATATTTAAAATTAAATTTGAAGGCACTAATAAAATAATCACTTCATTCTAGAGTTCCATTAATAGGATGTTCTTAATTTACATGGGTTTTCATTTCTGCCATTATCACACCATATAATGGACCATGTATCTCCTAGTATATTAATCTAAATATTATTAACTCTTAACAAGGATAATTGTAGAAGAAATGAGGGGTGATTAAAATTTCCTATGTTTAACACAAACTACATCTTTTAGATAATATTCTTAATTGATTGACTACAGTTGGTGACATCAAGCTTGATCTAAATTTTAAATAATTTTGTTTGTTCAGAACACACTAAACATAATGTTCATAGTAAACATGACAAGCAAGGGTTTATGGTTGTCAGTTAAAGTGTTTGTTGTATGCTCTAGTCTACAAGATGTAACTTCTTATGTTTATTATTTATTAGTTTAAGGTTATCTCCAAATGAGATTAAAATTGATACTTAATTTCTAAGGTATTTGTATATGCTATAATTGAAAACTAAACTATTTTAAAACCAAATAAAATTCAACCACTTACAACCTAGTTCTACAATCAATCCACCATACAACAATAAAGAACCTAAAAACATGCGAACAAAAAAATATGAAATGTTATACCTTCACATGCTCATACGGTTTTATCTTCATTGTTTCCTATATTCATTGATCTTGCTTGATATAGATTATGGTGGCTCATTGTTTCCTATACTCATAACATCTAACCTACATCCTCCAAGGTTTCCTAACATCATTACTAATAATTAAAAAATTATATAGATACATGAAACATCCCCTACTTAAACTAAGGACTTATCATTAAACATAGCATAAGAAAGTACTTATTTAAACCATAAAAATATAACCATGAGATATAACATATTTAACACCTCTAAGATACTACATTCATTTTAAACACCGATACCAAATATTCTTATGCTATTAAATCTTCCAATCATAATGGATCCATCTATTCCTAAAATATAGCCAATACCAACATCACATTGATTAAACATATGATAACATAATTACTTTACATCTTACATCTTATGCATAATTTACATTAAAGTTATATTGTACCAATCTCCCCAATGAGAGTGTCATGATACATTATTCATATAAAGGATATCTAGTTAGAAAGTGCATAGAGGAATATTTTATATACATTAGAAAAAATCATTTGCATCTTGAATTCATATCATAGGGACTGAAGAAAAGAAGAACTATCCACCATGCTCATAAAAAAACCATTAGATTTCCCAATAGAAGAAGTCATCAACCACCCGACCATGTGGAACCAAAAAGGACCACCTCTCATGCTCAAGAGAATGACATAGGGCCCCAAACAAATCACTTGAACTAGGTTAACACTTATTCATCCAAGAAAATATAAACATTCACAAAGACATAACATACTAAAGGAATAAAACACCACAAGACATAAGCTCAATCATAAGGCACAAACTAACTAGAGGCTTCTGTACAGCATAAAGGTTAAGATCCTAGGATACACATAGGGAAGAGTGTCACCACATTCCATAAACAGGGTTTCCTTGGGAGTATCTCTCTAGACTCTGACTCCCAACAAACACCCATGAGGGACTGATTCATCCTTTTGTGATGACAAGGAAGTATAGTCATGCCAATAGGCCTTCTTGAACTCATCCTAAGCTCGAACTAGCACTCTAGGCCATGAGCGAGACAACATACTTATCATTTTAATGTGAGAACTACCCAACCCCTATATTCATTAATTAATTTTATCGCTAATTAAGGAAACTTCCAATGAGATTCCCTGATAGCCACTTAGGGACTTGACACCCACTTAGAAGGTACTCCCCCTGATACGCTCCTAAAAACTAGGGTTCCTACAATGAATCAAATCATACATGATATTATGAAATATAATTGAATCATAAATCATTGGTTCCATAACATAATCTAAACCATAACTCAACAATTGATACATAGAGCATTCATCTTTCTATTTGCTTTAAAGAAACTAGGCATAGATGCTGAAATATCAAAGATACATCACCAAAACACATAAAAAATAGAGATGATCTTGAATCCACTAATTACAGATATAAAAAATTATTAAATCAATAAAAGAATGCAAGAGACCTTTCCCAAGCCTCTACTCCAACTTGGACTGACATGCACCTTAAAACCCGAATCCAAAGAGCAAAACTATGAAATTGTGAATCTGATTTATGAACCTGATGCATATGAAATGTAATCCTATGCATATTCTCTCTATTTATATTCATCTAAGAGCATAAATTATTCTTTTGTTTCCTATACCTACACTTCTGAGATAGAACTAGGACAGGGACCCTAGGTTGACTTTGGGCCCACTAATGAACTCCAGAATGGCACAATATTCAAAATCCAACTCAAACCCATTTGAGATGGGTGAGTTTCCTACTCAAAAATGTAATTCTACAAACCCTAAGAGCAAAAAATAATCTCCAAGACAACAAACACTAAAATTAGCCATTTGAAAGAGCAAAATGAAAGCACCCTAGACATCCATTTAACATAATAACAAAGACAACATATAAAAGATATAACATAATAAATAACATCAACACATCCACATATAATGTAATCATGGGATAAGGATTAGAACATTACAAGTAATCATAATTAATAAATATAAACCATATCTACTAGGTAATGAGTAAACACAAGCTAAAGACCACAGGAACATCCTTTGCAATGGTACTTGGGCAATAGGAAAATATTTAATGTATATCCAGAAATAATACCCTAATGCAGGAAGAGAAAAAAATTTTGTGGTCCAAGTTCCAATTTGGATAAAGATACCTGGACTCCCAAAAGAATATTGGGAGGAAGATGTGTTTGTGGGAATAGCCAATGCCTTCAAGGAGCTTATCGCCATTAATCCAGTCACGACATCCAAAAGAAGACTTATTTATGCTAGAATCTGCATAGGAGTTGGGCCCGAAATGGATATGCCAGAGGAAATAGAGATAGAATCAAAACTTGGAAAATGGAAGCATAATATTGTTTACAAAACAATCCCTTTTGTATGCTTTCACTGTAAGAAACTAGGGCACTGGGATAAAAGTGCCCAAGTAATGTGGTCAAATCTCAATCCCAAACTAAAGTATGGAAAAAGGTGGACAGTTCTTTGAAAGCTTCACATTTTGATGGTCTGGATCAGGAAAACAGTCCCAGGTTGGAAGGACAAAGGAAGTGTTAGTTAGAGAGTTGGGAAATGAAATGAAGAAAGGAGATAATGAAAATACCATCCATCAAGAAAAGGAGCAGAATGATAAGGATTCAGATGTTGGAGAAAGAGAGTCACAAGTCAGTAGCCAAAAAGAGGAAAAGGAAAAGGATAAGATAGATCAAAACTCAGACAATAGTGAGAAGAGGAATAACGATCAAAAGAAAAAGGGAGATAATCAATCCAAAGACAATAAAGAGGAAGGAGACAACTTTAATTTAGTATCAAATTCATTTGAGTCAAATAAGGGAGCAGACTGGATCCAAGATGCACAACCTGATAACATCCTTGATCAAGGGCTGTCGGAGATCTCATTAGCCTCTCCAGCTAAGGTAAAGTTGACTTTTCTAGAGGAAAATGGGCCAAAATGGGGAGATGAGGAAGACATCAAAAAGGCAATGGGAAAGAGTGAGTCAAAGCAGGAAGAAGAAGAAGTAACAGAGGATAAAAGAAAGATTAAGAACAAAAATAATAATGACAACAACAACAACAATAGTACATCAACTCAAAATACCAGAAGCAGACTTGGGGATGTGGGAGCTCAGCATACTTATCCAGGAAGATATTCAAATGCAAAGAAGAGGACTATGGAAACAAGCAAGAACATAGCAGATGGGACTCAAAGAACCATCTTTGAGGTAGGTATTTCTAAAAAACCATGAAGATCATTTCTTGGAATATTCGAGGATTGAATAATCCTCACAAAGATGATTTAATAAAAAGTATGATTAGAGACAAAAACCCGGAGATTTTTCTGTTTCAAGAAACCAAAATGTCAAAGGAAAAGGTAGAAGGATTGAAAATGTTTAGTAATGGAGGAGTTAGCAGTGGTAGTTCAGAAGGAGCCTCGGGAGGTATTGTTACTTTTTGGAATAAAAACAATGTAGAGGGAGAAGTGTTGATTCAGGACAATCTTGCTTGTATCACATTTAAGCATTTGAAAGATAGCATCTCATGGGTCTTAACTAATGTGTATGCTCCTAACACTAAGACTGGCATAAGTTATTGTTAGAAAAAATTAACCTTGTTAAGAAGTAGGTTTGCTGAAGATGAGTGGATGATTATGGGGGACTTTAATACCCCTTTGAAGGAATACGAGAAAAAGGGAGGGAGCCCAACCAATCTAGACAGCAAATTGGATTTAATGGACTTCATCAATAATAATGTTCTCCATGATTTGGATTTGCAAGGAGTTAAATACACCTAGACTAATAGAAGGAGCGGTGAGGACTTAATTTAGGTCAGACTTGATAGAGCTCTTATCTCCCTAGATTGGTTTAATCTTTACTTTTGTTCTTTATCTGGTTACATAAGGGCAGGATCGGATCACTATCCTATATCCTTCATAGCTGAGGCTAAGAATAGAAGAAGGCACTTCCCTTATAGATTTGAAAGAATGTGGACTAAACACCCAGATATGGAAAGCAAAATCAAGGAATGGTGGCAGGTCAAAATTGAAGGTAATTCCATGTATAAAGTGGTCAAAAAGTTGAAGTTTGTGAAAGCAAATGTTAAAAGGTGGAATAAGGAATGCTTCGGGAACATTTTTTATTTCAAAGCCACTATTATTTTAGATCTAAAACATATTTAGGATGAGATTCAGAATAATGGATATACTAATTTTTCAAGAGATGCTGAAGATGAAATTCTTATGAGATATCATGATATAATAGAAAAAGAAGAAACTTTCTGGAAACAAAGGTCAAGAAATGTTTGGTTGAAGGAGGGGGACAGAAACACTAAATATTTTCATATGTCCACTTTAAAACATAAGGCCATCAATAGGATATCACAGATTAAAGTTAATGGTAGAATTGTTGAAGAGGAAGAATCTATGAGAAAGGTTGCCATGGACTTTTTCTCCACCCTCCTTGCTAAGGATCAGAATTTGGATCTGCAATCTCAAAAGAACCTTATGGACTATATTCCAACTATCCTAGAGGCTAATCAAAACTCTTACCTGACTGCTATCCCTTCCAATGATGAGATTCTGAAAGTTGTTAACTCCTTTGAAGGTAACAAGGCATCAGGCTTGGATGGTTTTCCCATGTTTTTTTTTCAAATGTATTGGCATATTGTTGGAGATGATGTTTCCAGAGCTGTGAAAGAGGATTTTGGTGCTAGAAGAATTTTGAAAGAGATAAATAGCACTTTTATTGCTCTTATCCCCAAAAATATGGGAGCCAATTCCATGGATCTATTTAGACATATAAGCCTTTGCAACTCTCTATACAAGATCATCTCTAAGGTTATGACCTCTAGAATCCAAAAGCTGCTTCCTTCTATCATTTCTCCTCAGCAAAGTGGTTTTGTCCCTGGAAGACAAATCTTGGATTCAATAATTTCGGTCCATGAAAACATTCATTCTTTGTCTAGAGCTAAAAAAGAAGGCTTTCTTCTGAAGCTTGACTTATCCAAAGCCTATGATAGAGCGGACTGTGTCATGCCCAAACTTTTGGGCAAAACACAACCGACAATTTTATTTTTTTTTTAAAGCACTTAATTACATGCATTCATCTACTTAAATAGTTGTGACAACTTAATAGTTTGTTCTAAACGAAATCTTAATTGATATTAAATACTAACATAACAATTATGATATCTTCTATTATCAAGCAGAGCAAATAATTTTCATGAGGGTGTTATTAAGTTCTCTCGAAAGTTCCTTTCATTTCAGTTGCGATTTTTAGTACTTATTTGGATCCATTTCTACTAAACAAACATTCATATAATGACCAGGTTTGATATCAATTATTTACTAAATGTTAACACTATTGCTATTTCATTTCATTAATATTGCCTAATTGAGTAGATACAATTAAGGTGCCAAACATCATTAAGTTAATTAAATTGTCTGATGAAAGACTCCACTTGGGATAATAAGGTATGCCTGACTTAGTCCCTTAATTTTTAATAGAGAAATTTTATTACAATATCCTCTTAAATTATTTATTTTACTATATTGAATCATTCCGTTTAATTATAAAAATAAAACCATTTTGATCTCTAAAATGAATTAGAATAATTTAAATCAAGTTTATATATTACTTTTTCCAACATCAACTATTTAATATTTTGCTTCTATTAATCCCATTACCCCTTGCTTTAATTTCAACTGATTGAACTTCTAAACTATGTTTATCCAAATATAATAATAATAATGTTGTAGAATATTTCATTATATTTTCCATTAAAAATCCCTTAAAAGGTTAACCTCCAAAATTAATTAGAATTTTAAGCATTTATTTATTTATTTTTAAATATGCCCTCTTGACTATTTAAACATTTATAAAATATAAACACCTAATAAAATAATTAACTCTTCAATTTGTCCTATGCATTATATATAAATGCACATTTAACATTGATAAAAAGGAATTAAGGTTGGTAAATAAACTAATTAAATTCAGGACAATTTTTTTTTTTTTTTTCACTTCCATAATTTTAAAATATATATAAATATATATATATATATATATATATATATATATATATATATATATATATATATATATATATATATATATATATATATATATATATATATATATATATATATATATGATTACATATATATCTATCTAATATAAACTTATATATTTAAAGTGAGGTTTATCCCCCTTTTAGTTAAACATACCTAAATTTACCATGATACCCATAAACTCCAATTCTGTTTTAATCATTACAAAAAGCCTTTTTTATTTATTTATTTTTATAGATTTGTTTTTTTAAAAAAGATTTTGTTTTCTAATAATATTTTTTTTTATAAAATAAAGTTTTAAATAGTATTTTTTTTTTGCTTTATTTAAAAAGTGCAATTATATATTTTGATATATGAATATGTTGGTTTAAGTTTATATATATATATATATATATATATATATATATATATATATATATATATATATATATATATTTCAAACAAATAAGTTTATCATTAAGTAATGAATTCATTTAAACATTTAATATATATATAGATATATTCGACAATAAATTTATTTCTGTTTATATCTGAGAAATGAATTTTTTAAATATTCCATATAGGCATGAAAAGCTGTTTATATATATGTGGTGTCTAGGACAAAAGCTTTCTATGAAAAATATAAAATCTGAAACATATTTAGCAAATTGGATAATTTCTACAGATTTGAATCATTGAATTTATTTCCTTTTTATCAAAATCCTAGTTGCTAAAAGAAATAGATAGGTTATTTAAATATTGATTTACTATCGACAAAATATAGTAAAAAGTAGAATTAAATCAGTTAGAATAGCAACTTTAGAATTTCTATTTATTTCATTTAATCTATTTAACTATAGAATTTATTCTCTGTAACTAAACAAATGACAATATTTAATAATTTTAACAGCAACTATATAAATGACCAATTTAATAAATTTAACAGCAACTAGATAAATCTAGACTAAAATAAAACTTTAGAAATGACTATAATAAATCTATTTTTTTTATTTTATTTTCTGCAATAAACAAAATGACGGATTTAAATAAAACTAAATATGACATTTCCATGTATAGATGTAAATTTTAGATTTTATTTTATTTTCCAACCTACTACATGCAGGTAGATCTATTCCATTTCTTTTCTAATATCTTGATTTTAAATGCATAAAGGGAATCAATACATTTCTTTCTTTTCAAAGCATCCTATACACAACAAATATTTATTTCAAAACTAAAAACCAAAATTAATCATTTCTTTTCTGCAATATAACATAAATAAATATCACATATCTTTAAAACATATTCCCAAGTCTTTATTGTCATTTTACAAATAGGTCTCTCATTTCAAATAGACGAGGACTTTCAAAGAATATTAATTACATTTACAAAAAAATTCTGCAACAATTAACTCCAGCCATATCTACATGTCCTGATATTTTCTTCTAACAACCTGCAAATAAAACAAAGAGATGACCATGGAGTGCTCACCTCCCAGCCTAGGCTAACTAGTAGCCACCCCCGAGCTCGGAGAACCAAGCCCTAGATAGGTAACAAGCATGCAACACAGAAGACAGAATACTCACAAACTCAAAACACACTCCCAACCCGGGCTACACTACACCACACATTTGTGATGTCCTTACAAGGGTGGTAGTGGACCAAGTACCCTGAGGAGACTGCAAGTATGGTGAAACAAATAGCCACCTCATGGCAAACTAAAGCATATAGCCACCTCATGGCAACCAAAATACATCAAGTATAACATAATCAACCCTTTATTCCTTATGCCCCCCAAGGCATTCATGCCTTATTTCCCTCCTTATGACCCCCAATGCATAAACAAGCCATGCAGCAAGGGTCACACAAATTCCCTTGTGATCGCTCTCATAACGAGAGTCTCTCACTCGAGGGCTGTCACTTCTACCACCCACAAGATCCTCCTCTCTCCCAAGAGTAGGAGATCTTGATTACTCCCAAACACACATACAAAGTATAAAACAATTTACCAAATAAATTTCCAAGAGAGCATGCATGAAAACAAATCTTTTTCACAAACATTACTTACAAACACATGCAATAAGAAATCCATTATATGATAATTACGACCAACCTTAATCTGCCCAAAAGGTAGTATAGTTTGGTTGAGGATGAGCAGCCCAATTCCACGGTTCTTCTCTTTCTACCCTTAGCTAAAATTCTCCAACCAAAATCCTATCTTTTTTTTTTCTTTACAAAATTCTTTTGTCTCCAAAAATGGAGAGTGGGTGATTACCCTCAAATTTTCAAATTCTTGCTTAAGAAGCTCATTCTCTGAGTTCTCACAAGTTTCTAAAAACCAAAAAGGAAAGTAAGACAGAATGGGAAAAAGACTCTCATTCGAATAGGAAAGTTTTCAATTAGATCAAACTTCTAATTTCAATTTTCGCACAACTCAGAAAAGCCAATTTTTAAAGTCTCAAAAAGGTCACTTAAAAGTAGAAACTTGCCTAAAATTACCCCTAACCCCTAGGTATACCTTATGGGCTTTAGGAAACCCTATTAAACTACCCCTAGGTGTTCATTTTATCCATTTTAAACCCCTCTGAAGTTTATTTTCGGGTCAAACATATGTTGACCTCTCCAAAGATTCCTTTCCCAAGGTATTTATGACAACACGTTATATTATTTGAAAAAGCTATAGTTGAACGCTTTCCCACCAAGAGACAAAAATAAAACATTTAAACTTAAATCCACACATGTGTCAAGTGACACAAATAAAACACTTTTACAATTTAAAACATGAAATCGTCTCTTGTGGGTTTTACACATTAAATTTAAATGACACTTAACACTCATGCAGCATACACTGTTACGAATAAAATACAACACAAATGGGGTGTTGTCTCTCCAAATAGACAACCCCTGGCTTACGAACATACATAAGTCTAGGTTTCGTTCTCCGTAATATTTCCATGGTCACATGGATAATTCCCGTGCAACTCAATTCACACATTAGTACTTCCAAGTAATCTCATATAATATAAAACACATGAATAATAATGCACTACAACACTCTGCATACAACATACATTTATCAATCAATACATCTTTCATCCAAATAACTCCTCATAACAATTATCATCATTCACATAATTTTGATCCATACATTAAAACATGCATTCCTATTTCTATCATCATACTAAAGTCCTGCAAATCTAATAATGACATACTTCCTCTCAAATTTATCCTATTCTAGAATCATATAGAGTTTTGTATTTATAAAGCATATAAATGAAGCATCCACATTCATCAATGTTACCCAATCACAGAATCATATAAGTTCTACATCCAGACATAGCTGACATACGTTAAATCAAGATTATCCAATCAATGGGTCTTTTAGGATTTCAACTTCATAACACATCAAAAGTACACCACTAGGTGCGATAACTCTATAACTTGGTTCAATTATTTTTCTCACAAACCTATCTGCCTAACACAGTCCATTCTATTGAATTATAAAGCATTTATTAATAGGTCAAACATGGTCAACTAAGTAAATCAAAGCTTGGTTTGGGGAAGGCCTTACAGAGTGGGATTTAATGATGAAAGTTCTTTCAGCTTTTGGTTTTTGTTCTAGAAGTATTAGTCTTATTAGGCAATTAGTCTCTTCGGCTTCTTTTTCTATCTTAATTAATTGGTCTCCTTCCCCTTTTTTCAAGTCCTTAAGGGGACTCAGACAAGGAGATCCTCTATCTCCGGTTATTTTTATTATCATGGCAGAATGTCTAGGAAGATGCATTGGAAAGTTGGTTGAGAAGGGAGTTTTGTGGATTGAAACCATCTTCAGCAGATCAAGTATGTCCCCATCAACAGTTTGTGGATGATTCTATAATTATGGGGAAGGCTTTAGTGCAAGATTCAAGGAGTTTAAAGAAAGCATTGGATGGTTACGGGTCAGCTACTAGGCAACTTATTAATTGGTCTAAAAATTTTGTTTACTTCATCAATACTCCGGATAGAAGAAAGATAAAAATAAGCAATATTTTGGGGTGTCAATTGGGGAGTCTTCCTGGTTCCTATTTGGGGCTCCCCTTATGCCAAGATCCTCCAGATACTTTTTGGGGAGCTTTGATGGACAAATTCCATAAGAAGTTAGCAGGTTGGAAGGGTTCTCTTCTTAGCCAAGCTGGTAAAGTTCAGCTATTGAAATCAACTCTTCAAAGTATTCCTCTTTATGCCATCAGTCTTTTCAAAATTCCTGCCAAGTTTGCGGAGGCTATTGAAAAAATTCAAAGAATTTTTTTGTGGACAGGGGTCGAGGAGAAGAAGAGAATGAATCTAATTACATGGGACAAGGTTTGTAAGCCAATAAGAAAGGGAGGTCTAGGTCTAAGAAGAATAAGAGACATGAATGAATTTCTTATGGCCATGTAGATTTGGAGAGGGTATAATAACTAGGGAGAATGGAAACTGATATGGGACAACAAGTATAAAAGGAAATATCCTACACTTCTAAGATTCCTCAATGCAGAAGATATCCCAATTGGATCCAATATCTGGAAAAATGTGTCTAGAACTATAGATCTAATTGCCAAAGGTGTGAAATGGAAGATGGGGAAAGGGAACCTTATCAAATTCTGGGAAGACTCTTGGTTGCTCGAGTCCCCTTTGAGTGAAAGTCCCAATTAGAGTAGATTTTAGAACCAGTGCAAGGAAGAACCAGTGCAAGGAAAATTATGGCTCTATGGTGGGTGACTACTAGAGAGATGGATAGTGGAAGGATTTATCTCAAGTTGATCCTTCCTTGGGAAGTTTGAACAAAATAATGAACTCCATGGTGGTGGTGGAAGATGAAGATCAATTAATCTAGAAACTCACAGCAAATGGTAAATTTACTATGGCCTCTCTTTATCATCAACAATTTTCTAAAATGGAGAGTCCTTGTTGGGCTAAGGCTTGGGTTAAAGGCCTAACCCCTAAAATTAATATTTTCTTTTGGACAACCCTTCAAGATAAAATTCTAACTATTGATAACCTCAGAAAAAGAGGCATGTGTATGCCTAGTGTTTGCTTTCTTTGTGTGTAGAATGAGGAGACCATCAACCACATTCTCTTTCATTGTCCCTTCTCTGTTTTTGTCTAGGGAAGATGTTTGGATCACTTCAATATCAGTTGGAGTTTCCTGGAATTAGTTCAAGAGGTTTTTAATTCGTTGCAGCACCCATCAAGGAATAAGTCTACTATTTTGTTGTGGAAATTGGATTTACCCCATATGTGCTGGTGTATATGGAAAGAGAGAAATGAAAGAGTGTTCAGAGAGAAGGTGTCTAAGGCTCAAATTATGTTTGAGAAAATAAAAAGAAACATATTGGAAAATATTAATATCATAGGTGGTATTGCTAATCCTCATAACAAGGATGATCAAATAATCTTCAAGAAGTGGAGATTAAAAGGAATTGATCACTTTCAGACTAATCCTAGAGAGGGTGTGAAATGGGAATGTCCTCCCAATGGTTGGATGAAAATCAACTTTGATGGAGCTTCAAAGGGTAATCCTGGTATTGTGGGATGTGGTGTCGTCCTGAGGGATGAATGGGGAAAATGCAAAATTATTAAATGCATACCTATAGAAAATCAGACTAATCATGTTGTTGAGGCTATGGTAGCTTATCATGGGATGGTCCTAGCAAAGGAATCCAATTGCACCAAAGTCTGGTGTGAAGGAGACTCATTGAATATAATAAACTATTTGAACAAGGAGTTCCCGCCATCTTGGTCAATAAACAATGCTATTAAAGCAGCGAAGAAAATAAGTGACACATTTGAAATGTGTGTTTTCACACACGTGCACAAGGAAGAAAACTCATGTGCTGACTGGGACGCCAACCTGGCATGTCAAATGGAGGAAATAATTACTATTAATGGTGAGAGAAAACTTGCATGCGAAGCGAAATCCTTGTTCGATTTGGACTGTATCCAGACAAGGCAACATGACACTATAAACCATAATTTCTAAATGTTTCTTCCACTTATTTCGATGCAGGTTTACAATGGCCGTGATGAGCATTTATTTAAGTGTCTTTTGATATTGCTTGGCACAGATTCAAGGTAATTTATCAGGGCAACTATAGAAACTAGAGAAAAAGAATCAAAGCCGAGAGAAGGAAATTCAGTTATTTCGAAGGAAAAATGGGAGGGAACAAAAAATAGTTCAAACCTACCTCATGCTTGAAATGGAGGAAGAATAGAGAGGTTTGGGAAATTATTCAGGAGAGGGGTCTAAGTGTGTTTATGGAGAGGCTTAGTGGGAAAGATCTAATAGTCACTAAACACTTTACCAAGAATTGGAAAAATGGTAAAGTTTTGGTGGGGACCTAGATGATGACTATGGATGAGGAGATTATTGTTGAAGCCACGTGGATGATGACAGAGGGCATGAAATTATACAAAGATCGTAGCATCTCTGATAAGGCAGCGAACAAATTTCCTGTCACGGAAGGTGAGAAGAAGAAAATGGTGAAGGTTGACAACTCCTATCACTCCCCAAAATGTATATGCAAGCCATGGAGGTTCGTTTTGTTCACTACAATTACCTATATAATGTTGGATGATAGGTTTACGAAAGCTTACAAACACCACTTTGTATTGCTAAATCATTTTCGCCATGGGGAAAAGGTAAGCCCGCCATATTATCTTGCATGTTCCATGGACCATACTATCAAAGAGATATAGAAATATCCCAATGGCGACCATGCTCTTCATTTGGGTCTTATGGATTTTGTGTATAAAGTGCTAAAAGGGAAATGCATTGAAAAACCTATTGAAGGTAAAAATGCAAGGGATGAGGACATAGAGAGTGAGGTTAGTGGTTTTAACTTTGACTCAGAGACTGAAGGTGAGTCGGAGGAGCTAAGTAAAAAGGGGAGGAACAAGGGTAAGAGGAAGAGGATAGTGGTGGATTCAGATATTTTGGAGTCTGAGGCCGATTCCTTTGAAGGTAAATTCATCAAAAACAAGAAAGGGAAAGGCGCTGGAAAGAAAACCTAGAGGAAGAAGAACATCAGCAGGGGAGGTAACAAAGATATTAATCAAATTTTGATTGATTCTGATGAGGAGGCAGAGAAGGATAAAAATGATAATGTGCAGGATAAGGAGGGGAATGATAATCCAATTGTGGGCAGTAATGAGGATTTGAATACCCATGATCTGCAGAAAGAGGATCAAGAGGACAAAAGGGGAAAATCTAGTGACTATGTTGGAGAAAATGAGAGTATTAAGGATTTTTATGATATCGTCACCACTATGGTGAAAGACATAGGCAGCCTGAAGAAGGATATGAATGTTTTCAAAAGAGCCACGATAGGTGATAAACCCCTATCTGAAAATGTCAAAGAATTGGCGGTGGAAATTAATAATGCGGAAGCCATTGAAAACATGGTGAGTAAAATTATTGCAATTGAAAAAAAAGGATAAGGAGATGGAAGAAAATAAGGAGTTGAAAGGGATGGAAATTTCTATGAACAATTTGGGCAAAAGAGTTGATAGGATAGAACTCACAGTAAGGAAGATATCTGAACAAAACTTCCAAATTCTCAAAGCCTTGGTGGACAACATGAACATTTTGATTAACAGATTTGATGACATCAAAGATAAAGAGGGCGACAAGGATCAGCTAGACAAAAAGGGTCACAAGAAGAGGACCAGAGGCAATACTAGGAATAAGGGTGACATCAAGGGTCAAGAGCTAGATGACTTAAAGACCTCTATGAACAACATGAAGTAGGTGGTGGTCCATGATGAAGATATCATGAAAAATATCTAACTATCTAGGTCTCAGTCTCGGTCTCTATCTTTGTGTTGTCTTTTAGCTTTCCTTTAGCTGTCTTTTTGTGGTTCTTCATGTTATGTGTGTTAAGATCCCTTTTTGCTTGGATGGGATCAGTTTTTGTAAATGCAGTGATCAAGCACAATTTTTTCTAGTTCTTTTGCTCTCCTGATATGGAAAAGGTTCGGGTTCCTTTCAAAAACCTATTTTTACTTAATCAAAACATAAACCCTAACATCATCATAAGTCTTGAGTATAACATAATCCAACATAGTCACATAATGCATCAAATATCATCATAAAGTATCTCAACATAAAGATTCTAATAGTAAGCAAAGAGTATGAAGAACATAAACAAGTCCACAAGTATCTAACATAAACATCATTAAAGAGTGTATCATGGAAGGGTAGTACATCCTCCCCCCTAGGACTATGCTCACTTTTGGAAACCTAAGAAAAAATAGGGAAAGAGCTCTCCCATTTGCATTGCATCCTCCCATGTCATCAAAGACTCATCATTTAGGTCGCATTGGACCCTTACCTTGTCTATGTCACAACACCTAATAATCAACCCCTCATGCTGAAGTATGCACACAGGCTCCAATTAAAGCTACACATCCTCTACCTAAAAGGAATTCCAATCTAATAGATGGACCACATCAAGGAAATAAGGCCTTAGAACTAAAACATGAAACACATCATGAATGCAAGACAATCTAGGTGGCAATGCAAGACAATAACCCTCAAGACCAATCCTCTCGAAAATATTGAATGGACCGACAAAGTGAAGTGATAGCTTAGATCCTTTTCCATAATGGATAGGACCTTTTTGCAAGTGAACTCTCAAAAAGACCTTATCACCTATGGAAAATTGATGATCCACATAGTGAGAATTCACATGTTTCTTCTATCTATCTTGCACCACCACCAAATGCTCACGAATATGAGTCACTTACTGCTCCATCTCTTGAAGCATCTCTTTTCCCAAAAGAACTTGATCCTCCAATAAATCCCAAATTAGAGGAGTATGACAAAGATGACTATAAAAATCTTTAAAAGGGGACATACTGATAGAACTATGATACCCATTGTTTTATGAAAACTCCACCAAATACAAGTAATCCTCTGACTGAGTTTATTGGTCCATAACATACATCTGAAGCATATCTCCATCATCCGATTAACCCTCTCTGTTTAGCCATCTATTTTGAGATGATATGTTGAGCTGACGTTCAGATGAGCCCCTAAGTCATACTAAAGATAAGTCCATAGAAATGAAGTGAATATAGGATCTTGATCTAATATAATCTGGTGAGGAATTATGTGCAATCTCTTGAATACTTGAGTGACCATTACTACTGTATAGGAAGACCGAATTGGAGAAAAGTGTGCTACCTTGGTCAGCCTATCAACAATGACCATGATAACATCATGTCTCTAAGAAGAGGTTGGACAACCAACAATGAAATCCATTGAAATGATATCTCATTTACATTCTGAAACAAGGTTCGATAGTAATAACCCTATGGGATTTTGATCTTCATCCTGCACTCTATGGCACTCCAAACAGTAGGACACAAAATCTGTTATATCACATTTTATACTAGACCAATGTTAAAACTATTGAAGGTTCGTGCACATCTTCTTCACACCTAGATGTGCTAAATAAGGTGCATGATGTACCTATGTCAAGATCAAGATGTGAAATCCCTCTGATGATCAAACATAAATACAACCTCAATGGCAAAGAAGACCATCTGACTCAAAATAATATCCTGCATATCTTCCCTTTATAACTCTCCCAGAGTCAATCTCTGCTCTCACCTCCTGGTACCAAGCATCTAAAGGAAGTGCTCTAAGAATTTGGCTCCTCAAATCCACACTAAGAGTCATCACTAATGACTCATGTCTCGTGTGATGCAATACATCTACCATAATAAATTCCTTCCCCTGAATGTATTTTAATTTAAATTCATAATCACAGAGGAATTCCATCCAACACCACTGTTTGGCATTCAGGTTTAGCATGTGAAGATGTACTACAAAATTTGATGGTCACTATGCAACCTAAACTAGTGCCTAAGAAGAAAATGTCTCCACATCAGCAAAGCATGAACAAATACTGCTAACTCCAAGTTGTGAGTGGGATAATTCAACTCATGATCCTTCAATTTGTGAGACTCATAGGAAATCATGTGTTTGTCTTGCATGAGAATTTCTCCCAAGCCTTCCAAGGAAGCATCAGTACACACAACAAAATCTCTTGCTAGATCTGGCACTACTAGGATGGGTGCATTGGTCAAACTCTCCTTAAGAGTTAAAAAAGTTGCCTTACCTTGTTCTGTCCATACCAATTTCCTCCCTATCCTCTAAACAAAAGTAATGGGATGAGCTATCCTTGAAAACCCTTGGACAAACTGACAATAATATCAAATGCAAGGCCCATGAAAGTGAAAACCTCATCCACATTGGTGGGTGCTGTCCAATCTATGATCATCTAAATCTTAGAGGAATCCACAATGATACCCTCTCTAAAAATGACATGTCCCAAATACTTCACCTTTGTCTAGAAGAACTCACACTTAGCTAGGTTAGCATACAACTAATTATCTTAGAGACACTATAATGCTTGTCTCAAATTCTCCTCATGCTCCTCTATGGTCCTCAAATAAATCCACATGTCATGTAGGAAAAAAAGGACAAATCTATCAAGGTAGGCTCTAAACACCCCATTCACTAGAATCATAAAAACTGAGGGTCCATTGGTAAGCCCAAATGGAACCACTATAAACATATAGTGCCCATAGCAAGTGCAAAAAGTTGTCTGATGAATGTTCACCTCGTAGATTCAAAGTTGATTATACCATAACTTAAGGTCTATCTTAGAAAAGACCTTAGGACTTTTTATTTTATCAAAGAGATCGTCGATCCTCAACAAATGATAACAATTCTTCACTTTCACTTTATTCAATTATCGGTAGTCTATACATAGGCGAAGGTATTCGATCTTCTTAACAAATAAGACTAGTACTCCTAATAGGGAAACACTAAAATGAATGACTACCTTAGCTAACAAATAATCCAATTGCAACCAAAGCTCACTCAATTTCTGACTGGTCATCCAATAAGATTCTCTAGAGATTGGCTCTATTCTAGGAACTAGATAAATCCGGAAATCAATATCATGCTTACTTGGCATACCTAGAATCTCACTAGGGAAACCATCTGAAAAATCCTAAGGAATAGGATGACTATAAATAGAAAAATCCTTACTCTCCAACTCATCCAAATCATTCAATATAACTACAAACAACTGATACCCTCATTACATACATTGCTTCAATTTCTTAGAGAAAATTATACAGAGAGAAATGGGTCACTTGACCTCCCACTATCTCCAGTCTCCCACCATAGTCTCCCAAACACTACACCATCTTTTGACAACAATCTATGCTAGCCTGGTGTGCATCAATCTAATCCATGCCCAACACAACACCATAAGACCCCCATGAAAGAAGAAGAAATAAAGGAACTTGAATCTCTCGAATCAAATAAAATAGAAAAAGAGATACCACATATTGCACCTAAAGCCTTAACAACGGTACCATGGTGCTCAACCTAATGGTTATTGACTGTCACAAAAACTTGATGGGATCTCCCGGTGTCTCCCACCATAAGCTTTGAAGCTACCTGTCTCTGGCCAGACATCTGTGCTAATCTCTAGAGATATTGTATTGCAATGTGGCCTTGCTATCATAAGTAAAGAAACCTCCTCTACTAAATCCTCTACATGTTAAAGGTGTACTAGACTACTGAAAGTTGCCTCTACTGGAGTTCTACTCAGAACTTTGTGCTAATTAAATAGAATGGAAATTATTATGTCATTATAAGTTACTATCCTTCTCTATTTGAGATGCATCACCATGGGCATAGTTCAGTCCTTGAGAATTCTTCTTCAGCTAATTATGTCCACCCTTAAACAATAGAGGATGACTCCTAGTTGATGAGGAGGCAACAAACCGGAAGGATAACCTTGAACCAACCAGCCTCTAAGGCTCACAAACTCAACCAAAATCCCTAATTCCAAAGATCCTTACACAACATCAAGTCAAGAAATGGTTCAATGACACCAAAAAACACCTCGGAAGACCTAAAGGCTCCACTACGTCCACTTAAAAATAACAAACACTTCTCAAGTTCTTGTGTGACTACCCACACCCTTGCATACATGAGTAGGCTACTACTAGGCTTTAGGGTTTGAATGGCCCACTTGACCAGTTCAATACAATGATCCTTGGAGGGGTATTCTCACAACACTTTAACACAAATGAAATAGGATTTCATGGTTTAGATCCATCAGAACATCAATTTTGACTCACTCACCCACAAATAGAACTGATTGCAATTAGTCCTCCATTTTAAGGAATCGGGTGATAACTTTTGACACCCTGAGGATCTAGGAAAACAAATTATATTTTCATATACCCTTTTTGGAGTTCTCAACAATATCTTAGTTTCTAGTACTAGACCACTTTGAAGATATCCCAACCAATACTGCACTAACATATCCAATAAGGCTATTAGACCTATTTGACTGATCGCCTTCCACAAAATGATTTGGTTCTCCTAATGGGTGACCATCATTAACCATGAAATGTTATGTAAACCTCCAAAGTAATCTTCTACCACATTCAAACCCCTTTCCAGTGCTCTACCACTCAATTCTCACGCACTGCACTCATCAAACCCATCTGTCACATAGAGATGCCAGACCTAGGGTTAGTTATCCATCCTCTTTTCCCTATTGTATCCTCTCAATGGATTTTGGAATTGATATATTATATAGTGGCCTATCATCTCCTATAATGATAGAGTGTTCAGTTAAGGATTGATAGGCCAAAACCCATTATTGCAGGCAAACCCTAGGGGTTTTAAGGTTTTAGGCTACCCTGTAGAGATTTGCTTGTAGAATGGGGAAGCGATCACTTCAATACTTCACACTAAAAGAAAAAGAAAGGTAAAATGATCTAGTTACAGGAATGATGCCATGCACATTCTTGTCAATCCTACTGGCCATTTGGTGGAATTGATTATGTGTTCCATTGATGTTTATCATTGATATCAACACTAGCTGTTTGGATTCTTTATTGGCACCCTTTTGGTCCCAGTAGGTTGAGTGGTTTTTGGTTAACTTGGATACAGCATGATCTGGTTGACTCCAATATAATCTGGTGATGGAATTGACTTGTTCATAATGTCTATACTCATATTTGGTCAATTGGTTTTGGTCTGGTGATTGGATGCTATTATGCTTACTTAGAAGATTGGTTTCTGGTTCTGGCGAGGGTTTCACCGGTAGAGATTTTGGTGGAGATCCTTGATGCATTGCATAATTGGTGTTGGTGCAGCTTGTCATGGAGTTTCAAGATGTTGTTGGTGATCATGTTCATGACTTGGCGTTAGGAGATCATTGCTAAAGCGTGTGGACCTATACTTGGTCTCAGTTGATCTAGGTTATGGACCAGCATTAGTGTAATATGTGGATAGGAACTATTGTTGTATTTCTAGGATGTCTTATGTGTTGGATATTATTTGTTTTTTTTCTAAGGATGACATGGTTTGTAATTATGTAATTGATTTATTATCTGGTGGCTGACCTGATTGTTTATGGTCAAGGGTTTGTATAAATAAGATGTAAGATCTCATTGTAGATCATCATGGTTATTGTAAGAGGTCATGGTCAAGGAATGTAATGTGCGAATAATGTAATATCATTCAGGCGAAGGAGTTGGTCGATCATTGGAGATCAAATTGGGTTTGGAAGAGGATTTAGTCCTCCGGTATGGAGCTTAACCAGAACTATACTCAAACATAGGAGATGCTATCTTTTGCAGTTCAAAACTTCTTCGGATTGTAGTCTAGATTTGTATGTAGTCAGTGAGACTCCTTTTGTGATGAGAAGTATGCTCTAGGCTATTGGCCTTCCTGCATGTGGAGGCCCCTTCATTGTAAATTCACATACTTACTGCTGAAGTATTATCTAACTATGGGTAGGCTTCCCACCATGGTTTTCTCCCTTTACTGAGTTTTCCACGTACAAATCTTGGTGTTGTGTGGATGACTTTTATTCTGTGATTATTGTTTATGTTTAGTTGGATTAACTTCTATTCCTATATTATTGTTTTGGGTTCCGGTATTGTTGTTTTAAATTGCTAATGCTTTCGGTAATTTGTGACAACTGATTCACCCCCCCATCTCAGTTGTCTTCTAGTTAACTGAACTGTCTAACAATTGGTATCAGAGCTTTGGTCCTCTCTATAGAAAGCTTAACCGCTTGAGGAAGATCCTATGGTGACTAAAAGTTCAAGTTCATCCAATTCTTCTCGAGCTATCTTTCAAAGGGATATATCGAGGCTTGAAGGAACAAACTATACAGTATGGAAGATTTAGATGGAGGCTCATCTGAGATATCTTGGCAAGGAGATTTGGGAGATCACATAGAGTGGTGTCACACCCTTGTAATGCCCCACCAGGAACCCTAAAGGAAAACAACACAACTAGGCAACTAAAGGGTGAAATAATTATTTTTTTTTGTTAAAGACTAAGTGTACTAACTATTATCATTGTACGTTTATCAACACAGCGGAAGTCTATCATAAGTTTTCCTAAGGGTAACCAATAAAGATTAATTTCATAGATTATATTAACACCACAGTTAATCCATTTAATAAGATAAATTGAACACTTAAGTTTTAAAACTACACATACATCCAAATTTCATAATAAAGAAATAAAAGTATTCCAATGTATCCAATTTCCATAACCATTTTAGCATAAGATCAAAACAATCACATTCATTTCACTAACATAATATTACAATATCCATAAATACATGGCTTCCAATAATATCACTGGTTACAAGGATACAATATCAAGGTTACATAAAAGTCTGATACAATGATCACAAGGTCTCAACTGATCAATGATCTCGAACAAGAGCTGGTACATAAACCACGATCCAAGAACACCAGCGAAGCCTTTCCTCGCCTGAAGATACAATCCAGAACATCCAATGGGAAGTGGCACTACCACCTGACCATGTGATCCCAAAATGGAACCACCCCACCGTGCTAGGAGATAGTAGAAAACCCTCAAGCAAGCAAAGCAAGACAAGTACAAAAGGACTACAAGACTCTGCAACCATCCATGTAACACAACTCACAAAACACTAGTGACTCTAAGAAGAGAGTGTCATCGCATAGCTTGATGGTTACCATGGTACAACCTCCATAGGTCCTAGCCCCCGTACTCGGGTTTCTCCTGGTAACCTCTCCCGAGCCTCCGGTTCCAACTAAGTCTCATGCGGACCCTACCAATCCTTTCGTGAAGACAAGGTGGTAAGTTTGCCATTCCAAGCCTTCTCGTAACATCATGAACCATGTACAAGCACTCATCTATGCATGAGGCACATTTATCTTATTTAATATTTAAATCTACCCACCCCCTAATCAATTATTAGGTTATCACTTTTTAACTAACTTTCGACAGGTTATCCTATCATCCACTTTGGGTACAACCCCCGCTCGAAAGCCACTCTCTCTCTTAAGACACTAACAGGAAATGTTTCTCTCTATGAGAACTCTATGGTGAAACAGGCAACCATAAACAATCTTGATAAACACAGGTGATAGATACACAATACCAACCCAAGAATGACCATTTGGACAAAGACACACAATGGCTCATATCAAATAGGTTATACAACAACACATGGTCTAGGAGAAATAATATCATAGGACACAATGACAATTTAACCAAGATTGCAATGAAATAACACTTGACTGAGAACACAATATACGCAAGATCCTATCACATGCAATCTTTCCTTAAAAACAGCCAAAGCATAATTAACATTCAATTTACAAATTTCCAGATAACAAAAATTTACAGCTTTTTAATACCAAAACATTCACTTTGTCATTTGTCAAAAAGATTTAAAAATACAAATAATTCTCCTAAAGTATTTTCAACATATTTATTTAAATTAACATTCCAAACTGTAATTAAATAATATTTCAAATAACATTTAAAATATTATAATAAGTACCAAAAGAAATATATCTAATATTATATATATATATATATATAAACACATATATGAAGATGCATATATTTATTTTTATACATACATATAATAATATCTAATTTATTTAATTCCTTGGGTACGAAACTCGAAACAGTGGACAAGGTTTAAAAATTAATTAAAATTATAAAAACCACTTTAAACATTGCAAATAGGTCTCTCATGGTAGCCCATGCTACTGCCGGTAGCTAGTACTACCGTCCGGTAGCACTGCTACCGCCGGTAGCTAGTACTACCATCCGGTAGCACTACTACCGTAGGTAGCTGCTACCGCCGGTAGCATTGCTACCGTCGGTAGTACACATCGGTAGTACTATGTACTACCGCCGGTAGCGGTTGCTATCATAGGTAAAAATAAATTTCATTTTTATATTTTTGTTATAATATATATATATATATATATATATATATATATATATATATTATATATTTTTAAACAGAAAAATAATTAATCAATATTTTTTTTTTTAAATAATTACATTTTAATAAAATTTTAACAACAATAATAACAAAAACAATATTTTTCCCATAATTCCATTTTAACAAAATTTCAATCCTTCTTCATTTAAAAAAATAAATTTAATTCACCTAAATAAATTTAATGTATAATTAAATTTATTTCCTTAAGGTAATTAAAACCATTTCTCAGGTAAATACCCTTTTTCCTAAATCGTGCAATTTCCATGCACCATGAAAACTTGGCAAACTTTCTATAATAATTTTCCTAATTTCCACCAAATTACGTTCTTTCCACAAACAAGAAATACACATTAGGCATGAGTTTTCAAACAAAACTCGAATTCACCAGAAGAGAGTTTTGGATTCAACAATTATTTTACACACACATCAAGCAGAGAAAAACTAGAAACATTTTTAATAAAACACAAAAACTAAGAATTCATCGAACCTGGTATAGCTTTCCTGGAAGAATTTTGTAGAAGAGCCCTAATCCCTTCAATATCTTCCAATAAATTTTCTTCACCTAAATTCTTGACCTGTTCCTATGTGTTCCTGTCTGTGTAACTAAAATAAAGACCTAACCCCTATTTAAACTAAAATTCTAGGTTCAATAGCTTTTTCACAAAAAAACCTAAATTTAGAATAATAGTAATTTATTTATTTCATTTTCTAAATTTATCACATGCAATTATTAAAAACATTATTCTTTCATTACTTTTCTCATGCACATTAATTAATTTTCTAAATAAAGAATTAATACAATATTTTAATTCCAATTAATTAATTTTCTAAGTAAAGAATTAAAACAATACTTTAATTCCAATTAATTAATTTTCTAAATAAAGAATTAAGACAATACTTTAATTCCAATTAATCCTTTTATTCATTTATTTAATTTTAACTTTAGAATACAATTAATCTAATTTATTTTTAAAATAAAAATATATTTTTAATACCATGTAGCTTAATTTAATAATTCCTTTAATTAACTAAATTTATAATCTCAATGCATAAACAATACAATAATGAGATAATTTCATAAACTTAATTAATTAATTAATTAAATCCACTAAAACACTCAAATTAAACAAATTTCAAGCAATTACCCATAAAAGATAAAATGACAAAATACGAAGACTGAACTAACTAACAAAACGACTAACTGACGACACTCATACAAGTGTAACTGAGTAAAAATAGGGTCAACTACTATCTCCTCCACTTCCATCGGAAAATATAAGGCACGCTCAGACCTGTGAAGCCAAGTGGAGACGATACCCCGTACCTATCCAGTACTTGTACCTACAATATCCTGCATCACCGAACCACACATGCATACATATATATAATATAGAAAACATGGCAAACACACCAATGAAGGAGAATCGCGACGTTCCCTGTCTCACCGAAATGAGTGAAGGAAAATCATCCCCTTGCATCCAATACACTCGCAAACACACAACATATAATTCCACATTGCATAATTAGAGTAAAATGTCAGTACATAGCAATAATACATAAAATGCCATAAATCACAAGTACTGAAATACTGCAAATAAATTATACATCTCATCTCCAAATAAAGCATAATGTCATAAAAATCTGAATAATATGCCATGGTAAAGTATCCACTGAAAACAACCAATAATAAAATATGAGTCTAATGAGTTCAAACTAGTAGGGGTACTACATATCTTGGCAAGGAGATTTGGGAGATCACATAGAGTGGTGTCACACCCTTTATTCCAGGATCTGGCAAACCTGGACAAGGAGCTTGAGAATGATTGTAGAGCAAGAGAAGCCCTCTTGTGTGCACTTTCTGATCAAAAAATTATGGGATTTATCGACAAATCATCTGGAAAGGCTATATGGGATAAGTTGCACACTCTTAATGAAGGTGAACCTATAGTGAAGATTGCTAAACTTCATGGTTACTGGGTGAGATATGAAAACCTGAAGATGGAAGAAGATGAAAGGATTACTGCATTCATGGAAAGGGTAAATGAAATTGTTATGGACATTCAATGTTGTGGTGGAACTCTGAGTGAAGATGAGATTATTTCTAAAGTCCTGAGAGCCCTACCATCGGCTTACAAAATGAAGGCTACTGCTATTAAGAAGTTGAGAACTATGACTAATACATATGTCAACAGAGATACTATGGTTGGGAAACTATCTTCTTTTGAGCTTGAGGAATTTGGACCTTTTGGAGCTGTGAAGACTGAACCTGCTTTTCATGCATCTACATCTACAATCAGTAAGAGAGACTAGAAAGCTTTATATGCAAAAGAATTAGAAAATATGAAGGCAGAAGATGATGAGTTTGAGCACCTTGAAGCACTATTTGCTAGAAGAGTACTGAAAGGACCGGTAGGAAGTAAGTATGAAGGAAAAGTACCTTTTAAATGTTTTGCATGTAATAAGATTCATCATTTTGCATCTAGATGTCTTGAAAAAAATTCAAGATTTGAAGAAAGAGTTAAAAGATCATTTAAACCTAACCCTGGATATCAGAACAAGTATAGATTCAAGAAAAACAAAGACAAATAATGCTACATAGCAGATGAGGAAGGCATTACTGATTCAAATGATGAACCAATAGAAGACTCTTCTAGTGGATTTGGCAATGAGAAAGAATGGGTATTCTTGGCTATCAAGGAAGATGATCCGACACTGGAAGAGAATGTATCTAAGGAGAAGGCACTTGCTGCTAAAATTGAGGATAAGGATGAATGGGTAATTGATAGTGGTTTTTCACATCATATGACTTGAGATAAAGGGAAGTTTTTTCCTTTGCAAGAAATTGATGGTGGACTAGTTAGATTTGGATATGACAAGGCATGTATGATCAAAGGAAAAGGAACTATATCATTGGATGGTAAGAACAATACTGACAATATTTATTATGTCAAAGGTTTGAAGCATAATATTTCAAGTGTAGGACAATTGGTAGATAAGGGGTTTCAATTACAGTTCAAGGATGGAAAATGAAAAATCATTAACAGATCTAGTTTGGAGATTGCAACTGATACATAGACAAAAGGTAATATATTCCATTTGAACTCTAGTGAGAAGACATGTTTGATTACATAGATTGATGAGAGTTGGTTATGGCATAAAAGGTTGTGTCATGTGAATTTTGATTGCATTGTGAAGATCAGTTCAACTAAGGCTGTCAAAGATATACCTAATATTATGAAGCCTTATAATCTAGTATGTAAAGAATGTCAAATGGGTAAACAGGTCAGAACCTCCTTTAGAAGTATACAAGATAAATCAAATGATGCTCTTGATCTTATTCATACTGATTTATGTGGCCCTGCTAGAGTTAAAAGTTTTCATGGTGATAGATATTTCATGCTAATCATTGATGATTATTCTAGAATGATGTGGGTTACTTTTTTGAGAGAAAAATCCGAAGCATTTGAAAAGTTTAAAATCTTGGCTAAAGTGGAAACTGAGATAGGATTGAATATTAAATGTTTGAGATCAGATCATGGTGGAGAATTCACATCTGGTGAGTTTAATAACTTTTGTGACAAGCATGGTATTAGAAGACAATTTTCTGCTCCCTAGACACCTCAGCAGAATGGAGTTGTGGAAAGGAAAAACATAACTATTTTGGATGTTGCTAGAACAATGATGATGGAAGATAATCTACCTCACATTTATTGGAGAGAAGCATTTAGTACAACATTTTATACATTCAACAAAGTACATATCAAAGGAGAAACTGGTAAGACACCTTATGAATTATGGTTTGGATATACACCTACAATTAAGTATTTCAGAATTTTTGGTAGTAAATGTTATATCAAGAGAGATGATACTATTGGGAAATTTGATCCTAAAAGTGATGAAGGCATATTTCTTGGTTATTCTAATGAAAGCAAAGCATATAGATGTTATAACAAGAGATTGCACTGAATAGTGGAGAGTGCTAATGTCAAAGTAGATGAGCTGAGCAAAAGTCAAATCAGAATTTATGAGAAGGAACCGGCAGTGGAAATGATTATATCTGAACCGGTAGAACCTTTACCGGAAGAGAGAGTTGAACTAGTTACTCCAGGAACATCAGAGAATTCTATAGTAACTGAAGAATAGGGAAGAGGAACAATGAGTTAGAAGACTCTCAGGTATGTAAGATTGAATCATTCTGAAGATCAAATCATTGGGGATAAAAACAATGGAGTGATGAAAAGAAGAAGACTTTCAACTAATGAGGTATGTTTAATTTCACAAGTTAAACCGGTATCAACAATTGAGGCATGTAAAGATGAATTTTGGTTAAAAGCTATGGAAGAAGAATTGGATCAGATTGAGAAAAATAACACATGGAATTTGATTCCTCGGCCTAAAAATAAAAATGTTATTGGACCTAAATGGGTTTTTAGGAATAAATTGAATGAAGATGGTAAATTTATAAGGAATAAGGCTAGATTGGTTTGTAAATGATATTCTCAGAAGGAAGGAATTGATTATGGAGAAACTTTTGCACCAGTAGCTAGGATTGAAGCTATAAGATTGTTTGTTGCCTATGTTGCTTATAAAAACTACAAGGTTTATCAGATGGATGTTAAATGTGCATTCCTGAATCGGGATATTGATGAGGAAGTTTATATTGAGAAACCAAATGGTTTTTCACTATCAGATGATATTGATATGGTTTGCAGGTTAAGGAAAGCTTTATATGGATTGAAACAAGCACCTAGAGCTTGGTATGCAAGGTTGGATAAATATCTTTTGAAGCTTGGTTTTACTAAGGGCAGTGTTGATAGTAATTTATATTATTAAATCATTGATGATGATGATGATATACTGATTGTTGAAGTATTTGTCGATGAAATTATTTTTAGAGGTGAAGATAAATTATGCATGGAATTTTTTTAAGAATATGGAGAAACAATTTGAGATGTCTATGATTGGTGAGATGAAATTTTTCTTTGGTTTGCAGATTACTTAGACTAACAAAGGTATTTTTATTTGTCAAACTAAATATGAAAGGAATTGTTGATGAAATTTGGTATGGGAGATTCTAAACTGGTAAGTACACCTATGGTTACAAGTGAGAAATTGACAAGGAAAGATATTTTTGCACCGATAAATCCTACAAGATATAAATTTATGATTGGAAGTCTACTTTATTTGACTCAGACTAGGCCTGATATTATGAATGGTGTTAGTATTGTTTCAAGCCTTCAGAGTGATCCTAAAGAAAATCATGAGATGGAGGTGAAAAGGATTTTTATATACTTGCAAGGTACATCAAAATATGGTTTATGGTATCCTAAGGATGATAACTTTATTTTATATGCATATATAGATGTTGATTGGGCTGGAGATGTCGATGACCAGAAAAGTACTTCCGGTGGATCTTTCTTTCTTAGAAAGAAGTTGGTTTCATGGATCAACAAGAAACAGTCATGTACTTCTTTATCTACTATTGAAGATGAGTATGTTGTTGCTGCTATTAATTGTACACAAGTTTTATGGATGAAGCAAGTGTTGAAGGATATAAAGGTGGATTGTGATGCATCAGTAGTTATTCATTGTGATAACTCTACTGCTATTGATATATAAAAGAATCCAGTATTTTATTCTAAGACAAAGCACATATCTATCAAGTATAAATTTTTGAAGGAGGAGGTGGTGTATGCGGGAAAAGTGGGCTGATAAAACTCAATATGTGAAAATATTGTTAGAAACTAGTCCACACACACACAGAGGACTTCTTGGTGCAAGCTATGGAGTAACGATGTATTACTCAGCTTCCCAAGGTGGGTCCCATGGTTCTCTATCTCACAATGTCCCTCAAACCAATGTTTTTGCTCTCAGATCACTGAGCAAAATGATTTAGGGATGGCAAATGTAAGAACGAGAGATGCTTTGATATATTTTAGTATGAGATGTGTTAAGCTATATATGATTCTAGAAATGCAATAAACTAAATGATAAGATGACAAGATTAGTATGAATACTATCGTAGCATACTATATTTAGTCTATGATTGAGCTAAAAATGATAAAGAAATTATTCTAAATATGCATATTTAGTCTAATTCCTGATTTAAAGAGAGGCTAAATGATGAGCATATATGAAATGAGAAAGCTTGAAAGAATTTGAGCATAAGTGTAATGCTTCAAATTTGAAAGATGATTGTTAAAAATGGAGGAATGAGAGCTATATTTATAGCACAAATAGGGCAATGGATGGTCAGGATTGAATGGTTTAATCAAGGGTTGAGTTTGAAAGTTTGGGGATCCATGTGCATAATTGGCACCAATGAAATGGTGACAAGTGTCAACATAGGATTGGGTTGAGAGAAGAGGTTGGAGGCATTAAAGGCCTGAGAAGACCTCATGGTTATCTAAAGGCTAAGGGTCAAGTCTAAGTTAGGCTTACCCACTGGATTAAGAGTTAATCTAAGGATAAACCTTTGTACAAATGATTAAGAGATAATCATGGTCAAAGCATTAATGGCCTGATGAGACCTTTGGGTTGGGTAGAGGTTGAGTCAAAACAAATGTTTTAACCATGTGGGAGGGTTTGAGTTAACCATTAATGGTTATTGGAGACTTTGGGGATTAAGTGGTTGAAGGTTGAAAGCCTTCAAAGGTTATCAAAGACTTTGAGCCATTTAGTGGTTGAAGGTTGAAAGCCTTTAATGGTTATCAAAGACTTTGAGCCATTTGAGAAGTGACTTCCCTTTGCTTAGGGATGTGGCAAAATTTAGAGGAGGGTTAGGTTAATTAGAAGTGATTAGAAGATTCTAGAAGGGATTAGAAAGGGGTTTGGGATTTTGCAAGTGGATGGAGGGATAATAGGATTTAATTGAAATAATTTAATTCATTCAATTTGGTTGTAATTAAATAAATTTGATTTATTCAATTTGGGATAACTATTTAATTAAATTTGAATTTAATTAAAAGTGGATAGGGGGGATTTAATTGAATAAAATGATTTATTCATTAAATGGGTATAGTGAATTTAATTTAAATAAATTGAGTAATTTACTTAATTAAATAGAAGAATGTGGATAATTTAATGAAATTGGATTTAATCAAATAGAGAAATGAACATAAAATATTCATTTAGGAATATGGTCATTTTTATATGTCTACAGGTGGAAGCAAATTAAGTTAAATGGGTTTATGTGAACACTAAAGAACAGATTTAAGATATTTTCACTACACCTTTATCCAAGGAATCATTTGAGTACCTGAGAGACAGATTGGGGGTTTCTACCCCTCTAGCAGAGACTTGATTGATGTGGTTTGGCATCAGTTCAGTATGCAATATCGGAGATACTATTCATTCTGTCACTGATGTGGGATACTACTTCTTAGGGGGAGTAGTAAGCTTTGAGATTCAGAGGCTTATATTCTATCTTTGATATTTCTGTCATATTTCTGGCATTGATGTCAAAGGGGGAGAGATAGTGATGTGAAAAAGAATTTTAGAGCTTTTACAAAGATATTATTCAAAAAGGGAGAGATACTGATATTCAGAGCTATATACAGGAGATTATTGGTTGTCTTCCATAGCAGAGACTTGTTTGGCATTTCTTGGTACTTAGATGTTTTTCACATCTAGTGTTGCCATCAATGCCAAAGGGGGAGATTGCTGGCCATTTGGTGGAATTTATTATGTTTTGCATTGATGTTTTGTCATTGATGTCAACACTAGCTATTTGGATGCTTTATCGACACCCTTCTGGTCTTGGTAAGTTGAGTGGTTTTTGGTTAACTTGGATACGACATGATCCAGTTGACTTCAGTATAATATGGTGATGGAATTGACTTGTTAATAACGTCTATACTCATATTTGGTCAGTTGGTTTTGGTCTGGTGATTGGATGTTATTCTCCTTACTCAGAAGATTGGTTTCTGGTTCTGACGAGGGTTTCATCGACAGAGATTTTGGTGGAGATCTTTGATGCATTGCATAATTGGTGTTGGTGCAGCTTGTGATGGAGTTTCAGGGTGTTGTTGGTGATCATGTTTGTGACTTGACATTTAGAGATCATTGTTGAAGCATGTGGACCTATGCTTGATCCCAATTGATCTAGGTTATGGACCGACATTAATGTAATGTGTGGATAGGACCTATTGTTGTATTTCCAAGATGTCTTATGTGCTGGATATTATTTGTTTTGGGTCTAAGGCCAACAAAGTTTGTAATTATGTAATTGGTTTCTTGTCTGGTGGTCAACCTGATTGTTTATGGTTGAGGGTTTGTATAAATAAGATGTACAATCTCATTGTAGATCATCATGGTTATTGTAAGAGATCATGCTCAAGGAATGTAATGTGTGATTATTGTAATATCATTGAGGCAGAGGAGTTGCTTGATCATTGGAGATTGAACTGGGTTTGGAAGAGGATTTAGTCCTCTGGTATTGAGCTTAACCAGAACTGTACTTAGGCATAGGAGATGCTATCTTTTGTAGTTCAACACTTCTTCGGATTGTAGTCTGATTTGTATGTAGTCAGTGAGACTTCTTTTGTGATGAGCAGTGCTCTAGGTTGTTGGCCTTTCTGCATGTGCAAGCCCCTTAATTATAAATTGACATACTTACTACAGAAGTATTATCTGACTCTAGGTAGGCTTCCCACCATGGTTTTTCCCTTTACTGGGTTTTCCATGTACAAATCTTGGTGTTGTGTGGATGGCTTTTATTCTATGATTATTTTTTATGCTTAATTGGATAACTAATATTCCGGTATTATTGTTTTGGGTTTCGGTATTGTTGTTTTAAATTTCTAATGCTTTCGGTAATCTATGACAACTGATTCCCCCCCCTCTTAGTTGTTTTCTAGTTATCTGAACTGTCTAACAAATCCACCTTTAGTATGCAATCAACAAAAATTAGATGATTTTCCAAGTTTCCAAGAGTTCTTGATCTTCAATTTCCTTTCCAAATCAACTAACTTATATCCTTTGGTGTTTGGGGCCTTTAAAGGTATCTCCCAAATGACCACAACCTCCTCCAACTATTTTTCCAAACTGAACCAACTGTTGGAGAATCACAACTTACAAAAAAGTGCAAAATTGTCATGACAACAAAATTGACAATATGACAACTTTTGCATAATTCAACCAATTTAGACTCCAGACTATCATAGTCCCCCAAAATGATTACTTTTGATTCTAAAACAGCAAAAATGACTCAAATAGACTTTTGGTCACTTGATCCCTCAATTTAGACCATTGTGACCCTTATTGACTCAATTTACTCTACCAGACCCTAGATGATAATTTGACCCAAACATGGACAAACTTGTCACACTCCTAGGATATTGAATTACAAAGACCCATAGGGTCTTATTGCATTCCTTATAGGCTAATAGAAAATCATCTTTTTCTTGGTTCATGTCTTCATAGGTAGGTGCTCCTGCACCACTTGTGGAACCTACTTCCTAAGGCTAAGTAACCCTCACACCAAAACCTAAAACTAGAGCACTACCAATCTGCACACCCTATTTCCCACCAAGAGCCATAGACCAGTTCTCCTCGATTAATTGGGCCTTCTCCACAACTACCTCCATAATCTTGGGTTCAAAGACCCAAACTCCACCACTGATATGAGCATTAAGGCCCCTAACAAAGTGTTGCACTAGCATGGCCTCATCATGGACACTATCCCTATGTATTGCTTAAGTTCAAAGGAATTTATGCTCATACTAATCAACAAACATGGCTAACTACCACAAGTCATGGAACTCATCTACCATCCTCTATCTCTAGTGATCTGACAAGAACCGAGCACAAAACCTCTCTAATTACATCTCCCATGAAAACAATAAAATATCCAAATGAAGCTTTTTCTCATCCAAATTCCACCAAGTGGAAGAAAACCCATGAAGATGCACCTATCCTCGGTGTTGCTTCCATATGGATGCATAACAAAACAATCACTCAAGTCCTAAATCCACTTTGCCTCTATCTTACTATTGGATCCATCAAAAGTAGGAGGTTGGGACTTGAGAAGGTCCCTCATATGTTCTGCTAGAATAGCATCTTGATCTAGAACTATAGTGTCCTTCCTCTGAGGTGACCTCTCCCTCTCTTTATCTCAATGCTCAACTCTACCCTAATGGTCAACTCTATCCTGACACTCACAATGATGAGACTCTCCCTATTTGTTTTATTCCTCCCTTTATCCCAAGCAAACAAGAATCTCTTGTAGAACATTAATCAATTGATGACCTCTTTCATTACCCTGTTGGTTCTCATCATGAGCTTCCTCCTCCTACTCATTCTGATAGTCATGTTGTTGGTCCTCTTGGAAAACCTCTTTAGGAACCTTGAGATGAGTATTTCATTGAGTACCCATATGATTACCTCACCCATGACCTCTACCCCTAGGAGGCATCTTACTTGACACAAAATGCAAGACAACTATAAGGCAGGATCTAGGGAAAACTACAACAAGGAAAACTTGGAAAGATGGCTTCAAAGGTTATATTCCCAAGGTACACTACTAACACACATAATGGGCTCATATGAAACCAAAGTACCTAATGTATGAACATGGTCTTTGATACTAGATGTAATGCCCCTAAGAAACCCTAAAGAACAAATCCTACTAACAACCTAACTAGACATCTTAGAGATATTTACAAAAAAAATGATAGAACATCACATTTAAAAAGGTACTAGGATACACATAGGAAAGAGTTGTTGGCTTTGGTATGTTTGTCAATGATGTCAATATTTGAAATTTGGAGGAATTGATTAGTGTTGCATTGATGTTTTTTCATTGATGGAAACACTGGTTATTTTGGTTGTTTATCGGTTTCCAGTTGTTTCCAACAGAGTGGTTGGTTTATGATATTTATCAGGTATGATCCAGTATGCTTTGGTTTGTAGAATTGGTTTGGATCTATCATTCATGCTATCAAGATCAGTTGGTTTGGGATTTGATGACACAGGAGCTATCATTTGTTCTAGTAAGCCTTTTGGTCATAGGAAAGGATTTTATCAGCATAACTTTGTTGAAGATCTTTTGATGCACATGATAAGTGGTGTTGGTGCAGATTCTAGATGGCTTTCAAGATGCTATTGGTTATATTTTTCATGTTCCACTTCATCGATGGTGTTGGATTTGGTTTATGGTGACCTATTCTGGGTCCGACGTTATCTAGGTTATGGACCGGTTTCTGTAATGTCTTGGAGGATGTTCCTTATGTGTTACCGGTAGGATTTAATGATTGGTTTACATTGTTTTCAACCTAAGACAACTTGGTTGATCATTGGATTGTGGGTTTGAATTACGAACTAATTTTATTATCTTTTTGGTGGCCGACCTAATTGTTTAGGTCTCGGGTTGGTATAAATATAATGTAAGAAATCTTTGTAGATCATAGGTCAAGGTTAGGGAATAATATGTGTATGTAGTAATCATATGCAAAAGGTTTGTTCAATCATAGGTGATAAAAATGGGTTTGTAAGAGAGGTTTAAGGCCTCCAGTATTGAGCTTAACTAGAATTGTACTCAAGCATAGGAGATGCCATCTTTGCAGTTCACTCTTCTTTCTGGATTTTAGTCCGATGTTTATGTAGTCAGTGAGGCTCCTTTTTGTGATGAGCAATAAACTCTAGGTTGTTTGCCTTCTTGCATGTGCATGCTCCTCATATTGTAATCACACACTTACTGCAGAAGTATTATCTAACTATGGGTAGGCTTCCCACCATGGTTTTTCCCTTTACCGGGTTTTCCACGTACAAATCTTGGTGTCATATGTTATAGATGGATGGTAATTGTTCTGTGATTTATGTTTATTTTTAATTTCTATATCTGTTATTCTAGTATTGAGTTTATGTGTTCCGGTAATAAGGTTTTAAATGCTTAAAGTTCTGTAATCTAGTAAAAAATGATTCACCCCGTCTCTCTCAATTGTCGTCTGGTTATTTAAGTTGTCTAACAATTGGTATTAGAGTTTGGTCCTCTCTACAGAAGATTAACCACTTGAGGAAGATCCTATGGAATCTAGTAGTTCAAGCTCATCAAATACATCTGCAGCTATTTTCCAGAGAGAAATTCCTAGGCTTGATGGAACAAATTATAGGGTATGGAAGATTCGGATGAAGACTCACCTGAGATGTCTTGGAAAGGAAATTTGGGAGATCACTAAGAATGGTGTTACATCATTTAATCTAGCATCTGAAAATCCTCCTCTAGTGGGTCTAGTTTAAGAACTTGATAATGATTGTAGAGCTAGAGAAGCCCTTTTGTATGCACTTTCTGATCAACAAATAATAGGACTAACTAACAAATCAACTACAAAAACTATATGGGACAAATTGCAGACTCTAAATGAAGGTGACCCTACTATTACAATTGATAAAATTGATGGTTATCGGGTGAGGTATGAAAACGTGAAGATGGAAGACGATGAAAAGATTATTGCTTTTATGGAGAGAGTTAATGAGATTGTTTTGGGAATTCAATGTTTTGGTGGATCTCTGAGCAAAGATGAAATAGTTTCTAAAGTACTAAGAGCTTTGCCATTGGCTTATAAGATGAAGGCTACTGCAATTAATGAGTTGAGAACTATGGCAAACACCTCTGTTAATAGGGATACCTTAGTTGGGAAGTTATCTGCTTTTGAACTTGAGGAATTTGGACCTTCTGGTGTTGTGAAATCTGAACCTGCTTTTCATGCATCTACATCATCTATTGGCAAGAGTGATTAGAAGGCTTTTTATGCGAAGGAACTTGAGGATATGAAGAAAGAAGATGAAGAGTTTGAGAAACTTGAAGCCTTATTTGCTATACAAGTATCTAAAGGATTGACAGGAAGTAAGTATAAAGGAAAATCACCTTTTAAATGCTTTGCATGTAATAAGATAGGTCATTTTACATCTAGATGTCCTTAAAGGAATTCAAGATTTGAAGAAAGAGCTAGAAGATCTTTTAGGCATAACCATGATTATTACAACAAACATAAGTACATGAAAAACAAAGACAAATCATGCTACTATGCAGATGAGGAAGGTGTGACCGATTTTGATGATGAACCAACACAAAATTCAGCTAGTGGATCTAGCAATGAAAAGGAATGGGTTTTTTTGGCTATCAAGGAAGATGATCTTGTTGATGGGAGTTTTGACACACCCACCAACAGTCAGGTAGTTTATGCAAACACTCACCACCTCTCCTAAAAAGTAATGAGTTTGGAAGAATTCACTACCCCAAAGTCTATGTAGTCGGGTCTCGACAGTGATGGATAGCTCAATGGTTGATGTGGTTATAACTGTAAAGGGGTCTGCTGGTTAGAGCTAAATCTCACTGGTTAACGAACAATTGCACTTCCTCTTTTTTTTGTATTTTATGATTTAAAATTCTCTAAGGAATAAAATGCAAAGCATAAGGGAAACAAGAAAATAACAATAAAGATCAATACAATGACAACTTAATAAACTATTCAATTAGTTCCCTACAATCCAAGCAATTATCAAATATTATCCAAGTTAGCATTCAACAACGGAACTCCAAAAAACCTACAAAATCATCAATTTCACAAATCTATGGAAATAAAATCATCAACAATATGGCCTATCGCAGTAATTCTCATACACCACTAATGTGTGCAATATGATTCATAAAATGATAGACAAAAAGATTAAACCACGTTGCTAACTCAAAATAATAGACGTTACCAAATTACACAGAATAATTTGGTAGAATATAAACCTTGATCAGGCAATCTACAAGTTGCTTTTCATATTAATCTCCATGAATGTATAACAAAAATAACTCAAACTTCTTGACAATCTACAAAATACTCTAAAATCTCTAAATAAGCCACAAACCATCTATTTGGTACCTTTACAAATCAATCCAACTTCTCAATTTATACAAGATCTTCACCCTATTATTTAGGAAATAACTCTACCCTAAATTAAGAACTAAAATTAGGAGTCACAGTTAACTTGCAAGTTTCTACCTAGACACTCCACTTAAGAACTACAAAATGGACGTTGTAGAAGCACTACGAAGACCATGCTGGTTGAGCCACGTTTTCATAATCATGCAAGATTTCTTTCAAAACTGGAACTTGGGTAGGAGTAGCAATAGAATAAAAAGCTTTGATATCTTTAGTAATTGTATGCTTAACTTTTTATTTCTTAGTAAAAGCCTTATAATTTTCAATTATGCATGCAACTGCTTGGACTGGCATATTGCCTACATGCTTAATTCTAAATTTATATTTCTTCAAAGCCTCATCTACATGTGCTCCTTCTTCCACTAACTCCTTTACCGTATTTGCCACCTCTTGACACTGAGTAATCAGCTGTGTGTATCTATCCATACAGGCGACATTGAAATGGGTGACATGTCCTAGGTTTTGTGCCTCATATGCATCCCATTGATTCAAGATGACTTGTTGGTCCATTATTCCAGTATTAGCTATTCTGAGGCCAAAAGGCCCTAGTACATTGTTCATAAAATTCTCATATGACAAAATCTCCCTGAGGAGAGGGTCCCTAATGTTAGTCATCTCCTTGATATACTGCTGATACATCTCTATATTTAGCTCCAAAATGTATATCTAGGACTGTAAATTCTCACAACTGTCCCCTCCTAAGAGGTCTTCTTTTACTATCATCTCTTCTCCTAACCATAGTATCCTTTTCAAAATTCAGAGCTATTTATTAAAGTTGTTCTCCTACCGCTCCCATTGTGTGGAGTAGGTTGCCAAAGCTCCACCTGCTTGTACCACCTTACAATATATTTCCATTGTATTCTGTAGAAAAAATTTAATCTTGGCTGCATTTACCTGAGTCCAAGATTTGGCGGCCACAACTACTTGTCTCACCTCCAATAGTGCCTTTACCTCTCCCTCTAGCAATGATGAGGTTGAAGGTAGGTCATTCATTCTACAAGAGTCCAAAGGTTTACACATTTCTATCAAGAGTTGTTTATACTACCCAAGTTGTGCCTTAAGCTCCATATTTGAGGTGTGCTCCTTTTCCACACGCCCTCTGACAATGCTTGTGGCTAGCTCCAACGTATATAATTCTCCCCACTTGGTTTGCTTACCTAGTTTTATCTGTGATATTTGGTATTTGGGAGAAGCTTGTCCCTCGGCCTGCGATGGAACTGCCACATCTGCAATCACTTCACCAGAACTAGTTTTTGATAGGTGAAGAACCATCTTCAGCTTCTTAACCTTTGGTGGTTCCTCGGTGATTGCTTGTTGTAGAGTAACCTTGGGGAGCTCTACTTTTCTCTTTTTCTTCCTGAAGGTAAACTCCAGCAGTTGTGGTATATCTTCAAATTTATCACCTTGATGTGATACAATATCTATAGTTATGACATGAACTTCTGCCTGCTATTCCGCTTCATCTCTTGCTTCGGCTCTCATTTGCCCAGGATCTTCGAATGATGCAATCTGGTGGGCTAGATTAGCTTGGAGAGCTTGTTGTTTATGTAATTCTCCTAGCTTACCACTGACCTCCTCATTGAATTCCATTTCTTCATTAGTTGGCTCCATCTCCGCTTGCCCGACTACTATATCCTTAAGAAGGTCCTCTTGATCTTAAGGAGTTAGAATCAACCTTTCATTCAAGATGTCTTTTGTCGCACCCCCTTCTTGTTTTCTCCCTAGTGGCCATTGTTGCTCGAGATCGTCTTCCTCCTAATCAAAGTTTGACTCAATGTTTCTAACTTTTACCTCCTTAGTAGTGGATGTGAAACCTTAAACTCTGGGTTGCGCTATAGATACATTAACTAATGGTGGTGCAGGAGCAGCGATGCCTAAAGCACTTGTTGTACCTATGGAAGGTGGTTGAGCGGGTACCTCCTTAGTGGCTTCTAATTTCTCTTCCTATTCTTGGGTATCCTCTCCTTCAGTGTGGCCTATAGCAGTCCTTGGTTGGATAACTTTGGAAAGCAAAACTGCACCTAGCCCATCGGTCACCCCTAGGTTTGTAGCCTTTTTCAGTAGTTTGGACTCCCTCATCTTTTCTTGAAGTTTCTTTAATAAGTCCTCAGTACTCACTTGTGGCCTATCTTCCTCACCTGGGTCGGTGGAGGTATTTTTCCTTGAGGCTGACCTTGTCTTTTGGGCATACTCCTTATGGCCTCTTGACTGAGGTACCCCTGAGGTGGATTCCTTTTGCTTTGTTCTGATATGCTAGGCCTTACCCTCTGGCTTAACCATTGTTTAGTCTTATTGATGACCACCTAAGTGACCTTCTCCATATTTGTACCCTTAGTTGCAAACCACTTTACTAGGGAGAGTGGCCTCTTATCTATACATGATTCTCTATAGATTGGATCAAGTAACTCTCCATCATCCCTCGGGTCTTTAGGGAGGTTAGTCTCAATACCAAAATCTCTTACCTGCGGCACAGACAACCTGCTATAGTTCTTTTCTCTGACCTCAAAATTGTTCTGCAAGTTGGCCCAAAAGTCTTCCAAGCTGGGCTTATGCCCCTCATATGCCTTAGGCATAGCTTGCTTAACTTTCTCATAGGGATCATAAAATTCCCTAGCGTGCTCGTATTCCTTCAAGTTTAGATCTGGAATCTCTTGTTCCGCCAACATTGCCACTTGTATCTTGGAACAGACGAAGTATCCAATAGATACCAAGAAATCAATTCTTGTTTTAAGCTGCCTTACATATTCCAGTAGAATCACCCTATCATTGCAATAACGAGGGAGAAACATTGGATTCCCTGTGAATCCAGTAACCCTGATGTAAGTGGAGTATGGGTTTTGAATGAACCAACATGCCCACTCCCCTATGATAGCCATAGCCTCTAGGCTAATCCGATATCCTGCATCCCCTATCAATATGATGATTATTGGGAAAACAAAGGCATCATTAACCCTCTTGAAATGCACCTTAGAATTGGCTAGAGTGAGTTGGGAATAATACTCCCATATCTTCTTCTATCCTTCCCGCTCTCCCAATTGTCCTTCCACCTGTAGGCCTAGGAATTTTCCAGCTCTTCCAGCTACCCAGATGACATATGATGTGAAGAAGAATTTTTGTGTGTGTTGCACCTCTTTCATCTGCCTACAAATATTATCAAAGAGGATCTGCGGCCAATCAAAGTATTGTTTCCCTATCAAAATGATGGTCATGAACTGGAACATCTAGGGATGGAAGTGCTTGTAGTCTGGCTTGCCAAAGGCCCTACTAAGCATGATGATTAAATCTCTTTGAGGCTCTTTGAAGTCCGCCCTTAGGATCTCTATTACCTTGAGCCTCATCTTTCTTTCTTCTTCTGACCAATTCACATTCATATGCCTTTTGTTGGCTGATGTCTTGTCATTCCATGCCTTCAAGGCCTCTTCTTCGGTCATCATAAATGCTTCCTGTCTGGTTGGAATTCCAAGGAGGAAACCAAGCATATCTAGAGACAAGTCTATGACTGTCCTTCCCTATGCATCTATGCATTTTCTAGTTTCTGGATTGTAAAATGGTGGAATGGACATTATGAATTCTAGTGCTTGTATTGACTATGGGAAAATAGTGGCTTTGGCTAAGCTGGACCTCTTAATTCTTCGGTGGAGGGCCTCTAGAGTAGATTTATCCAATTGACCCTTGATATCTTCAATTTTGATGTGGCCGATTTCCATATCGGTAACCCATCTAATTTGATCCTCCAGCTTTGAAACATATACCTATCTTTGGTAATGATACTTCATGGTGGTCAGGAGTCTATCAATTTCTTTGCCTCTTTTTCTAGAGGATGAGTCCATCTAACCACTTGAACCTGTAGGAAAAACACAAATCTTCAGTCCTTAATACTAAACATTAATTTTGATTCACTTCGGGACCTCGGGGTCCCGGGGTAAGCACAAAGGGAGAAGGCTCAAAACTCTGGGGATCTGGGGTTTTGGGCTCCTGGTTTGGTGCGATCCAAAACTCCAGGGATCTGGGGTTCCGAGATGGAATGGATTGGGCACTCAAAACTCCAGGGATCTGGGGTTCCAGGGTGGAATGAAGGCAGACACTCAGAACTCTAAGGAGCTGGGGTTCCAGGGTGAAATGGGTAGCAGACACCTAGAACTCAGGGGATCCAGGGTGGAATGGAGGCAGACACCTAGAACTCCAGTGATCCGTGGTTCCGAACGGGAAAACTAGGGCACGCCTAAAAAAACCAAAACGCGAAAAAACAAAGAACAAAAAGGAAAAATAATCTAGAAAAACATCACAAGGAGACAAAATTCACCAACTTGGTGAACCAAAAGCCCAACAAATACCAAGAGAGAGCTTGGAAGTCTAGAGTTTTGCAACTTGGGGTTAGGGTGGAGAAGCTCTGAATGCACTAATGAACTCAAAAAGCTCATCATCTCTTATATATAGACTCCTGAATCCTTCCGTATGAAAACCATAAACATGATCCCGAGACTCCAGGGTCCCGGGGTTCTGAGGTTGACAGAAAGCACAAGAAATAAAACCACCTTGGGACTGCGGGACTCCGGAGTTCCGAGGCAAAAAGACCCACGACCTCAGGACACTGGGACTCCGAAGTTCCAAGGTTGGAACAACAAGGACCTCAAGAATCCAGGACTCTGAAGTTTCGAGGTTGGAACAACAGCAAGACCTTGGGATTCCGGGACTCCGGAGTTCTGAATTCGGAACAACAACAAGACCTCGAGACTCCGGGACTCTAGAGTTCTGAGGTCAGAACAAAAAGGGACCTCTGGACTCTGGGACTCCAGAGTTCCAAGGTAAAACCAAAAAGAAGAAAAAAAAAGGGGGGGCCATGTTTTGACTCAAGGAGACTAAATGGGGACACAGATATGCAAGGCATAACGAATGGCGACTGTCTGGGAAAAATGACTATAGGCAATTTAGAATTTCAGAATCTCTAGTTAATCCGACACTTAAGGCTATTATAATTCAAAAGGATGTATAAGAGTAGAAGATGAGTAAGTGATGAAAAAACAACCAAGATGAGGAATAGACATGATCAACCCTTAAGTGTGTGCATTTGATTTGTTACTCCATCATTTCAATAATGTAGATAGTTAGAGGAAACTAGGCACAAGCTACATAGGTGAAGACATTAATCGTGTTTCATGCAAGGTTATCCTGGGCATAGCTCTGCTACCAGTCAAGCATCTATAGCCTCAATAGAGATACCTCTGGCCTCCGTCAAGCAATGCTCCACTGCCAACCAGGCATCCATAGCCCCGATGGAGGTTACTTGAAACACCCATTTGAGTTGCTTAAGAGGATCATTTTTCTCTCTCTTTTTTTTTCTCTTTTTTTTTTTTTTTGAAAATAGTATAGGATATAGAGAATGACTTCTTTCTTCAATAATATTTTAAGAAACTTTCAAACATTGAAGTTTGATAACTGGGTTGGGAGCAACGGTGGATAACACGAAACGCCTTGACTTCGAATTTTTCACTTGATACCTAGTTTATCTGCTGTCTCACAAAACCTTTCTGATGTATCTTAATGTGACGTTAGTGCTGAGTTTATCAAGCTAGCCTTTTCCAAATTGAAAGTCAAAAACTCACATCATATTTAAACAATTATATACCACTTTGAATGAGTATAGACAAAGGTTTCAAACTCAACCAAATGACAATGAAATCATAAATAACAGAGAGTCAAAGTCTCTCAGAATTTAGCAAGATGTTATACAAACGATACCTACTTCCTTTTAAAATCTTTAAGAACAAAACATATACCCTGACCCAACAAACAAAAGAACAAACAAGCAAAGAAAACAAAAACAAAAGGGAAAACACACAAAAAGGCCCAATGAAGCACAACCAAAAAGAAAACAACTAACTACTATACACAAAACGTCAAGCTATAATGAGGATTTAATCAAAGTAGTGCTTAAGGAACTAACCATTGACGGGCAATGGTATCAATTCTCCAATCAATGAGCTCAACCTAAAAGTGTTCTCACCTAGAATTTCAGCTACTTGGTAAGGACCTAGCCACAACCTTTCAAACTTGTGATGATCACCTTTCTTTTCCTTGGCCTTGTCCCATAATAGGACTAGGTTAGAGATCCAAAAAGCTTTCACCTTGGCTCTTTTATCAAACCATTGCTTAACAACGGCTTGATGCTTGGCCAAGTGTTGTAGCATATTAATTCTTTTTTCATCAAGTCTTAATAAGTTTAAGAGGCGAACCTCTACCTGATCCTCAATGTCAAGTTCTTTCATCAATTGGAGGACCGATATTTGCAAGTTAATTGGGAAAACAGGGGTCTGGCCATAGAAAAGGTAGTATGGAGAAGTTCCCAGGGTAGCTTTTATTCTGGTTTGATCAGCCCATAAGGCATATCTCAGTTGGTTATGCCAATCCCTATGGTTTTTCTCGAGTAGCTTCTTGATAACATCTAGGATGTTCTTGTTTGTGGATTCAGCGACCCCATTACCTTGTGGGTAATAGTTGGATGAAAATTTCAATATCACTTTATATTGGTATGACCATTGCATCAACTGTGCAGAAGTAAAAGTAGGACCATTATCACATACCAGAGCGAATGACATACCAAACCTTGTGACGATATGCTCTTCAATAAATTTCAGGACTACCTCAGTAGTGACATTGTGGCAAGCAATGGCTTTTGTCCATCGGGTACAATAATCTGTTGTTGTAAGAATAAACTTATGCCCTGCAGATGAATTAGGGTTAATAACTCCTACAAAATCCAGGGCCCATTGAGCAAAAGGTCTTACCTTAAACACTAGTTGGAGAGGTGGTAGTTTGGCACGTATGGCAATGTCGGACATGTTCATGAGTATCCTTAAATATGTTGGGCCAATAATATCCAACCTTCAAAATCTGATGTGCAGTGGCATCTGCTGACCCATGACCAGTACAATACTTCTCATGAAATTCCTCAATCATATTGTGGGCTTCTTGATGATCAAGGCACCAAAGGTAGATACCCTCATAATTTTTCCTATAGAGTGTTGAATCCTTGATCATATAATTAGCACTCTTGAGCCTTAATGCTCATCTTTGCACGGTTATCAATCCCTCAGGACACCTATTATTCAACAATACAAATACCAAATCCATGTACCAAGGGTCCTGAGTGAATGACTTCAATGTATACTGTTGGCACTAGATTTGAGGGATGTTGGTTGCCATGGCCTGAGACAATCTTTGACCTCGGACCAACTTCATGGGATGCATCTCTAAGTCAAATTCTTGCAATATTGCCATCCATTTCCCTCATCGTTCTCCCAGTTCAGACTGCATGAGTAGTGACTTTACTGCTTGGTCAGGAACGATCGCATAAATCTTACTCCTTAGGATGTAATATCTAAACTTCTTGACTCCTCTTACTAATGCAAAGGCTTGTTTTTCAAGAGCAGAATATCTAACCTCAATGCTTTTGAAAGGAGGACTCATAAATGCAATAGGTTTCTTGTCTCCTACTTGCCTCTGCATCAAAATAGCTGCTCCTGATTGTAGCGAAGCAAAAGAATATATGTAAAACAATAGTGTGTAATCGGGGCTAGTTAGTATAGGAGCTTCAGTGATGGATTTCTTGATCTAGGCGAAATCCTCTTTTGCTTCAGTTGTCCAATCAACCTTGGCATCCTTCTTCATCATTTCATTCAAGGGCTTGACTATCTCTGCAAACCCAGTAATGAATTTTCTGACAAAATTGATCTTCCCGAAGAAAGATCTCATCTCTTTTTTACTATCTGGGTCTATAGAGATCCCCCTCTCAGAGATTACGTGACCAAGTGGCTTTCTTTCAGCCACTCCAAACACACATTTCTTGGGATTAAGAGAAATCCCATATCTTTGACACCTCTCTAATACCTTTATGAGGTGGTCTGGATGGTCTTCTTTTATCTTGGAAAATATCGTCAAATCATCCATATAAATAATAATGCATTTTCCAATCAGTTCTTTGAATGCTGTATCCATTGCTCGCTGGAAGGTTACCCCAACATTAATCAATCCAAATGGAATTCTTTTATACACATATGTTCCCCACTTCATTGTAAATGTCATCTTTATACGATCTTCATAATTTACCAACACCTGGTTATATCCTGAATAACCATCTAAAAAACATCATTTGTGAACCATTCATAATTTGTAATACTTCATCCAAAGAAGGGAGTGGGTAATTATCTTTCTTAGAGGCTTTGTTGAGATTGCAAAAATCCACACAAAGCCATATTTCTCCATTCTTTTTCCGCACTGGTACCAAATTAGCAACCCAAGTAGAATGTTGTACTGGAAAAATTATCTTAGAGGAAAGTAACTTTTGCACTTCCTTGAAGATCAAGGGTTCTATTAGTGCATTGATCAGATGTTGTTTTTGCTTGAATGGTTTTATGTTAGGTTTTAGGGGAATCACATGGGTGATAATCATTGTATTGAATGTCTTTAAATCTTCATACCCCCATGCTATTACATCGATAAATTCTTCCAAGATTTGTAACAGTTTTTCTCTTTCGCTTTGATTGCAAATATTCCCAATATAGACAATTTTCTCTTGTCCTTCGGGACCAATATTGTGAGGCTCATATTTTTTAGCATCTGAATTAGTTGTTAATCTCTCTTTTTCTCTTCGGTCTAAATCTAAAATTCTCTCCAAGGTGACCATCCCTTTGGGAATAACATTGGCTGGTAAATCCAAAATATCCACATTACCTTCATTATTAAAATCATCTCATTTGTCTTCCTCATCAATAATTTGATCTTCAAAAGCCCCTGAATTAGCGAGAAAGGATAAGATATGGGCATCATCCTGGAAGACTTGGAAATGTTTAATATTGTCAGGCACAATAGGTGCAGAGATTAATTCCACTGAGAACTTCTTTAAAGGGGATTGGCTTACTGGTTCTAATGTACTGGCAGCTACAGCCAGTGCATCGAGTATTCCGTTTACTTTCCTAGGTACCAGTTGAATGTCAAAAGCCTCAAAATCTTTAATTAGATCCCACACTCTATTCCGATATGCTGGTAACCTTTTGTCATGGCACGCATATTGGATTCATGCTTGTTTAACCACCAACTCTAAATCTCCTTGCATCTTCAAACACTTTGCTCCTTTCTTATGAGTGAAAAGTAATCCTCTAATTAAGGCTTCATACTCTGTCACATTATTAGTACAATGGAATTGAAGTCGGTAAGAAGCTAAAAGGGTTTTCCCTTTTGGGTTGGTTAACTCTATGCCTGCTCTGCTGCCTTATTTGGATCTTGCCCCATCAAACTTTAAAAACCATATTTCATCTTTTGGTCTCTTCATATTTTTCACCTTTGGGTCAATGCTGAGGTTAGTGCTTAGAGAGGATTGTTGCTTCTCAAGCTCAAGACTTTGTGACAATTTAGTTTGTTCAATTCCTGGTTGTATAAACACTTCAATTGTATTCAAAATGACCTGTTCAGATTGAGGTTGAAATTTGGATTATGTTTCTTTCTTCTTAGGCTCTAGAGGAACATATGCCTCTTCATTTTTAACAACCTTGACAACAAGAATTTCATGGTTGTATTCTTCAGGTAAGGTAGTCTTGTCTACGGGCTTGACTGTTTGGGGCTCTAATTTGAAACCTTGAACTTCCTCCATACTGTTGGTATGATCATCCTCTTTGAATGGAAATAGACTCATCAACTTCATAATCTCATTCTGACATATGATACATGAAACTTCTGAGTGCTCCTCATGGTGTATCCGACACCACTTTGGAAGCAGAAACTCTTGTATCTTCATAGTGTTTCCCAATAAGAACATTCCTTGTTGTACTATTGTAGCAAACTCTTTGACCCACCTTCTATATGTGGTCTTGTCAACTTGAAATAATTAAAGAGGGGCTGGTGCAGAGAAAGTAAGAATATCATTAACCTTGTAAACCCCTGGGCTGACCTTAGCAAACGCTACTTCATTAAGAGCACCATAATCTGTGACCAATTTCTTCAATTTAGGCTCACTATCAATCCAAACATGGTTACTAGCCCCCTTCCAGGGAAGCCATAAGTATGTAAAACAAGTTGAAAAACATCCTCCCAATGTCTTGGACCAATCCCTACTGAGGAGCATCCCATATACTTTTGGAATATCCACCACTTGAATGTCAATATAGCAAGATATTCGAGGATCAATGCCTAACTAGATGTATACATCTTTCAATTCTCTAATGACATTAAAATCTATTTTGTCTAATTGTACTACCTTACTATTTGCACGTATTGGTTGAAGTCCAAGTTGTTGGCATATAGAATAAGGCATTACGTTTCCTGAATCTCCTGAGTCTACCAAATAGTTATGTAAATTCTTCCCACATATCTTCAAACTTAGTAAAAATGGTGGAGTTTCTATTGCATCATTACTCACGTTAGCATTGACTTCATTAAAGTTCAAAATCTTAACCTCATTACTCTATGATTCTAACATTTCCAACTTCCTAAGGAGAGCCCTTTTCTGTTCGGAGCAATATCTCAATACTTCCATTAAGGACATAGTAGTGGCAGTCCTTTCTATCTCCTTAGTAACATCGAATGATCCTTTCAGAACATAATCTTTCCCTTGAGCTTGTCTTGGGCGTCTTCCTTAGAAAGCTTGAGGTGGATGAGGATTGTTTCTTGCATTAACGTTCGGAGGTACAAACCCGCCCATCGGGGGAGGTGGCTCTGTTAAAGGAGCCTTGCCTTGACTCCTAAGATTATAATTGTTCCTTGTCTGAAAGGCCTGAGCATCATATATGCATGGTTCACCATCAGCTTCAGCCTGAAACTCTTTACATAGGAAAGTATCAACCAACATGGTAGTATTAACCTTATCAGGTTCATCATTAGAAAAATCTTTAGGCTGAGAATCACCTTGAGCAATTCTTATGATTTTCTCGAATTGTGCACAATTAACCTCAGAATGGGCAGCTGTGTCATGCAACCTACACCAATTTGTGTGCGATTTGGGTTATCTCGTGCATCTGGGTGGTCGTGGTTCACCCCACCGTTATTCAGACTTGTATTCCACTGCCTATTATAAGGTTTATTATTGTACCTTTGATTTTGATTCTGGTTATTGTAGTTTCACTGATTATTATATGGTTGAGATTGATTAACCCTCTTGGTGGATTCATCTTTAGCTAGCTCAAGTCTGAAGTAACCTGCAAGATCATTTTTTTCAAGGCTTCTACTTCAGCGGATATATGGGATCCTTGATTCTTAGGTGTCATAGTTGGAAGTTGGTTTTCCAAATCCATATTATCAAATTGTTGATTTCCGGCTTGTGGTTGACCAGCATACTCTATTTGAGTGGGGATGGTATTGGCACCATTTTGCGAAGTCGACGCTTGAGCTATGAACTGCTGACTTGCCTAAGGTTGGGGTGCATAAATTGGCATGGGGTTCATCATTGGGGCACCTATAGGTAGAGATGAGGGTACACCTGGGAGTTGATTATAATTTCCTTGATCCACCCCTATGGGTAAATTATATCCGATCCCTCTCGGGGTTTAATTCAACTCCTGATTCGTGCTAATTACTAATGTGAAGACTTTTGCTAAGGTATCCCTTTGATCTTGAGGAACACTCTTTTTAATGAACATAGCAGTCCAAGGGTCAACAACTCTTAGATATGAATCGATGGCTATGTTAGGAACTACCTGGTAAGGGGCTTGCAACCTCTTGAATGCCCTTTGGAAGCTGGTATTAAAAGTCGTTAATGGCTCATTCAGCAATTTCTTAAGAGAAGCAAACTGATGGTATAGTGTCTTGGGGTCTACGTACACTCAGAATTGATTAATGAAGGCCTTCTCCAAGAGATCCCAACTTGTGATGAAATTTGCAAGTAGGGTTAAGTACCAATTGTATTCATTCTCCCCAAGTGAATATGGGAAGAGTCTACATACTACATCTTGGTGTTCAATATGATTATGAACAATCTCATCTTTGAATGCTTCAATATGTTCATCAGCTGTTCGTCCCCCTAGATAGTTAAATTTGCTGCAAAATTTGTCAAGGTTTCTAGGTAGGTCATGTATACCCCCTGGTATGGTTCCTAGCGGTGTAGTGTCTTGGTTGAAGTAGGCCATCGAAGGTAGTGATGGTGAACATTGAGTTACAAAAGGTGCAGCGATAAGCTGAGGACTAGGTATCAGTTGATCTCTTACGTTGGGTATGGATGACTGTACTGGTGAGGATGTTGAGGGTTGTTTCTTAGCTTTATTCTTCTTCCTCTTAGTGGTAGGTCCTAACTCAACTAAGTCAGATGGTGAAGAACCACTCCTAAGGACTCGATGGAATCTCTTGGGAGAAAATGATGATATACAATCCAGCTTAGTACCTCAATTATCTGGTTGAGGAGGTGGTTGTAGATTTTCTCATGGGTTCACCTAAGGATTGAGTTGTCTTTGTGCCTCTACTTCTATACATATAGCCTTTTGTCTCTCGTTATCTAAGACTTGTCATACTTATAACCGATGGTTGTAATTTCTCGTATTGTCCCAAGCAAAGTCGTATAGCTAAGTAAGAATGTCATCTTGCTGGTTGTTGAGGTTAGGTTGGGTGAAGGGCATCAATCCATCTCCTAGAAGTACCATATGTGGTTCACCTACGAGGGGATTAGTCTAGCCCTCCTTCTAGCACCAGTTTCTATTGATGGGTGTTTTGACACACCCACCAACAGTCAAGTAGTTTATGCAAACACTCACCACCTCTCCTAAAAAGTAATGAGTTTGGAAGAACTCACTACCCCAAGGTCTCTGTAGTTGACTCTCAACAGTGATGGATAGCTCAATGGTTGATGTGGTTGTACCTGTAAAGGGGCCTGCTAGTTAGAGCTAAATCTCGCTAGTTAACGGATAATTGCACTTCCTCTTTTTTTTGCATTTTATGATTTAAAATTCTTTGGGGAATAAAATGCGAAGCGTAAGGGAAACAAGAAAATAACTATAAAGATAAATACAATGAAAACTTAATAAACTATTCAATTAGTTCCCTGCAATCCAAGCAATTATCAAATATTATCCAAGTTAGCATTCAACAATGGACCTCCAGAAAACCTACAAAATCATCAATTTCACAAATCTGTGGAAATAAAATCATCAACAATATGGCCTATCACAGTAATTCTCATACACCACTGATGTGCACAATATGATTCATAAAATGATAGATAAAAAGATTAAACCACGTTGCTAACTCAAAACAATAGATGTTACCAGATTACACAGAATAATTTGGTAGAATATAAACATAGATTAGGCAATCTAGAAGCTTCTTTTCATATTAATCTCCATGAATGTATAACAAAAATAACCCAAACTTCTTGACAATCTGGAAAATACTTTAAAATCTCTAAATAGGCCACAAATCATCAATTTGGGACCTCTACAAATGAATCCAACTTCTCAATTTATAGAAGCTCTTCACCCTATTATTTAGGAAATAACTCTACCCTAAATTAAGAACTAAAATTAGGAGTCACAATTAACTTACAAGTTTCTGCCTGGACACTCTACTTAACAACTACAAAACGGACGTTGCACGAGCACTACGAAGACCATGCTGGGTGAGCCACAGTTTTGTAATCATGCATGATTTCTTTCAAAATTGGAACTTGGGTAGGACTAGCAGTAGAAGAAAAAGCTTTTCTATCTTTAGCAATTGTGTGCTTAACTTTTTATTTCTTAGTAAAAGCCTTATAATTTTCAATTATGCATGCAACTACTTGGACTGATGGATTGGCTACATGCTTAATTCTAAATTTATATTTCTTCAAAGCCTCATCTGCATGTGCTCCTTCTTCCACTAACTCCTTTACCATATCTACCACCTCTTGACACTGAGTAATCAGTTGTGTGTATCTATTCATAAGGGCGACATCGAACTGGGTGGCATGTCCTAGGTTTTGTGCCTCATACGCATCCCATTGATTCAAGACTTGCTGCTGGTCCATTATTCCAGTATCAGCTATTCTGAGGCCAAAAGGACCTAGTACATTCGTCACAAAATTCTCATATGACAAAATGTCCTTGAGGAGAGGGTCCTGAATGTTAGTCATCTCCTTGATATTGTAATGCCCCGCTAGGAACCCTAAAGGAAAACAACACAACTAGGCAATTAAAGGGCGAAATAATAATTTTTTTTTAAAGACTAAGTGCACTAACTATAACCATTGCATGTTTATCAACACAATGGAAGTCTATCATAAGTTTTCCTAAGGGTAACCAACGAAGATTAAGTTCATAGATTATATTAACACCACAGTTAATCCATTTAATTAGATAACTTGAATACTTAAGTTTAAAATTACACATACATCCAAATTTCACAATAAAGAAATAAAAGTATTCCAATGTATCCAATTTCCATAAACCATTTAAACATAAGATCAAAACAATAACATTCATTTCATTGACATAATAATATTACAATATCCATAAATACATGGCTTCCAATAATACCACTAGTTACAAAGATATAACATCAAGGTTATGTAAAAGTCTGATACAATGACCACAAGGTCTTAACTGAATAATGATCTTGAACAAGAGCTGGTACATAAACCACAATCCAAGAAACACCAACGAAGTCTTTCCTCCCTTGAAGATACAGTCCAGAACATTCGATGGGAAGTGGCACTACCACCCAACCATGTGAATTTGAAATGGAACCACCCCACCATGCTAGGAGATAGTAGAAAACCCTCAAGAAAGCAAAGTAAGACAAGTAAAAATGGACTACAAGACTCTACAACCATCCATGTAACACAACTCACAAAACACTAGTGACTCTAAGAAGAGAGTGTCATCGCATAGAATGGTTACCATGGTACAGCCTCCATATGTCCTGGCCCACATACTCGGGTTTCTCCTAGTAACCTCTCTCGAGCCTCCAGTTCCAACTAAGTCTCATGCGGACCCTACCACTCCTTTCGTGAAGACAAGGTGATAAGTTTGCCATTCCAGGCCTTCTCGTAACATTATGAGCCCTATACAAGCACTCACCTATGCATGAGGTACATTTATCTTAATTAATATTTAATCTACCCACCCCCTAATCAATTATTAGGTTATCACTTTTTAACTAACTCTCGACGGGTTATCTTGTCATCCACTTCGGGCATGGCCCCCGTTCGAAAGCCACTCTCTCTCCTAGGACACTAACAGGAAATGTTTCTCTCTACGAGAACTCTATGGCGAAACATGCAACCATAAACAATCCTGACAAGCACAGGTGAAGGACTCACAAATACCAACCCAAGACTGACCATTTGGACAAAAACACACAATGGCTCATATCAAATAGGTTATACAACAACACCTAGTCTAGGAGAAATAATAACATAGGACACAACGAAAATTCAACTAGAATACCAATGAAATTTAAGCTTGACTGAAAACACCATTTACACAAGATCCTAATACAGGCAATCTTTTATTAAAACAACCAAAGCATATATTATTTGCAAATAAAGATTTTCCAACTAATAAGGAAATGCAACCATTTAATACAAAAACATCCATCTTGTCATTTGTCCAATAAAGTTAAATAAATTCACACATGAATTAAACTCCTAATATATTTCCAATATGAATATCGAATTTAAAATTATAAGCTTTTTTTCTAAAATTACAAAATTCTAAATTCTTTATTCATATAACAAAAATATTTAAATTGACAAATAAACATTAAACAACTATATATATATACATAAATAACTATTTAAATATATATATATATATATATATATATATATATATATATATATATATTAACACATTATAATTATTATAATATTATTTATTTATTATTTATATTTTATATAAAAAAAAACTAAATAACAATTAAAATAATAAATAAAATTTAAAACTAAAATAACATTTAACACTAAAAAATACTACCCTAAGGCAACGTTGCTGCCATATGGCAGTCAACGTTACCCTTGGGTAGCGCTACTGCCCTATGGTAGCACATGCTACCTATGGGTAGTGCTACTACCCTAAGGCAGCAGCCACTACCCTTGGGTAGCCCTGCTGCCCTATGGCAGCAGCCACTACCATGGGTAGTGCCGTGTAGGTAGAGGCAATGCCTCCCCACTAAATTAATAAATTAATTTTATTTTATATATTGTTTTTAATGTATTTTTTTTTTTTTAATAAAATAATTTTAACAATATTTTCAATAAAAACCAGAATAATATTAACAATAATTTCAATAAGAAAAAAAAATAGACTTTTCCAATAATTCCATTTTCATAGAATTTAATCTTTCATCTATATTTAATTAACCCAAATAAATTTAATGTATAATTAAATTTATTTTCTTAAGGTAATAAAAACCATTTCACAAAGATTCCATAAATAAACAAAACTATCGTAACCAAAACAAAATCAAACAAGAGTTAAGTTAATTTCTCAGATAAATACCCTTTTTCACCAATCTTGCAATTCTCCATGCATCATGAAATCTTGACAAATTTTCTATAATAATTTTCCTAATTTTCCCAAAATTACATTCTTCCCATGAACTAGAAATACACATTAGGCATGAATTTTTTTAAAACAAAACTCGAATTCAACAGAAGAAGGTTTGTATTTAAAAATAACTTTACACACACACATCAATCAGAGAAGAATAGAAATATTTACTAAAAACCCACAACTAAGAATTCATCCAACCTGGTATAGCTTTCCTGGAAGAAATTTGTAGAAGAGCACTTAATCCCTTCAATCACTTCCAATAAATTCCTTCACCTAAATTCTTGACCTGTTCCTGTGTGTCCCTGTCTATCCTAAAATAAAGACGTAACCCCTATTTAAACTAAAATTCTAGGTTCAATAGCTTTTTCACAAAAAAAAACCTAAATTTAGAATAATAGTAATTTTTATTTTATTTTCTAAATTTATCACATGCAGTAATTAAAAAACATTATTCTTTCTTTTCTTTTCTCATGCACATTAATTAATTTTCTAAATAAAGAATTAGAACAATACTTTAATTCCAATTAATTAATTTTCTAAATAAAGAATTAAAACAATACTTTAATTCCAATTAATTCTTTTTCTAAATAAAGAATTAAAACAATATTTTAATTCTAATTAATCCTTTTATTCATTTATTTAATTATAACTTGAGAAAATAATAAATACAATTAATCTAATTTATTTTTAAAATAAAAATATATTTCTAATACCATGTAGCTTAATTTAATAATTACCAAATTTATAATCTCAATGCATAAACAATACAATAATGAGACAATTTCATAAACTTATTTAATTAATTAATTAGTTAAATCCACTAAAACACTCAAATTAAACAAATCTCAAGCAATTGCCCATAAAAGATAAAATGACAAAATACGAAGACCGAACTAACTAACAAGATGACTAACTGATGACACTCATACAAGTGTAACTAAGTAACATAGGGTTAACTACTATCTCCTCCACTTCCATCGTAAAATATAAGGCACACTTAGACCTGTGAAGCCAGGTGGAGACGATACCCCGTACCTACTCGGTACTTGTACCTGCAATATCTTGCATCACCGAACCACACATGCATATATATATATATATATATATATATATATATATAAAACACGGCATACACATCGATGAAGGACAATCGCGACGTTCCTTGTCTCACCAAAATGAGTGAAGGAAAATCGTCCCCTTGCATCTAATACACTTGCAAACACACAACATATAATTCCACATTGCATAAATAAAGTAAAATGTCAATACATAGCAATAACAGATAAAATGCCATAAATCACAAGTATTGAAATACTGCAAATAAATTATACATCTCATCTCCAAATAAAGCATAATGTCATAAAAATCTGAATAACATATCATGGTAATGTATCCACTAAAAAACAACCAATAATAAAATATGAGTCTAATGAGTTCAAACTAGTAGGGGTACTACAAATATACTATTGATACATCTCTATTTTCAGCTCCAAAATGTATATGTAGGACTGTAAATTCTCACAATTGTCCCCTCCTAAGAGGTCTTCTTTTACTACCAGCTCTTCTCCTAACCGTAGTATCCTTTTCAAAATTCAGAGCTATTTATTAAAGGTGTTCTCCTTCTGCTCCCATTGTGTGGAGCAGGTTGCCAAAGCTCCACCCGCTTGTACCACCTTACGGGTATATTTCCATTGTATTCTGTAGAAACAATCTAATCTTGGCCGCATTTACCTAAGTCCAAGATTTGGTAGCCTCAGCTACTCGTCTCACCTCCAATAGTGCCTTTACCTCTCCCTCTCGCAATGATGAGGTTGAAGGTAGGTCATCCATTCTACAAGAGTCCAAAGGTTTACACATTTCTATCAAGAGTTGTTTATACTACCCAAGTTGTGCCTTAAGCTCCATATTTGAGGTGTGCTCCTTTTCCACGCACCCTCTGACAACGTTTGTGGCTTGCTCCAAGGTATCTAATTTTCCCCACTTGGTTTGCTTGCCCAGGTTTATCTGTGATATTTGGTATTTGGGAGAAGCTTGTCCCTCGGCCTGCGATGAAACTGCCACATCTGCAATCACTTCACCAGAACTAGTTTTTGATAGGTGATGAACTGTCTTCAGCTTCTTAACCTTTGGTGGTTCCTCAGTGATTGCTTGTTGTAGAGCAACCTTGGGGAGCTCTGCTTTTCTCTTTTTCTTCCCGAAGGTAAACTTCAGCCATTGTGGTATATCTTCAGCTTTATCACCTTGATGTGATATAATATCTCCAGTTATAACATGAACCTCTGCCTGCTCTTCTGCTTCATCTCTTGCTTCGACTCTCGTTTTCCCAGGATCTTGGAATGATGCAATCTGGTGGGCTAGGTTAGCTTGGAGAGCTTGTTGTTTATGTAATTCTCCTAGCTTACCACTAACCTCCTCATTGAATCTCATTTCTTCATCACCTAGCACCATCTCCGCTATATCCTTAAGAAAGTCCTCTTGATCTTGAGGAGTTAGAATCAACCTTTCATTCAAGATGTCTTCTGCCTCACCCCCTTCTTGTTCACTCCCTAGCAACCATTGTTGCTTGAGATCCTCTTCCTCCTAATCAGAGTCAGACTCAATGTTTCTAACTTTTACCTCCTTAGTAGTGGATGTGAAACCTTACACTCTGGGCTGCCCTGTAGATACATTAATTAATGGTGGTGCGGGAGCAGCGGTGCCTGAAGCACTTGTTGTACCTGTGGAAGGTGGTTGAGTGGGTACCTCCTTAGTGGCTTCTACTTTCTCTTCCTATTCTTGGGTATCCTCTCCTTTAGTGTGGCCTATAGCAATCCTTGGTGGGAGAACTTTGGCAAGCAGAACTGCACCTAGCCCATCAGTCACCCCTAGGTCTGCAGCCTTTTTCAGTAGTTCAGACTCCCTCAACTTTTCTTGAAGTTTCTTTAATAAGTCCTCAATACTCTCTTGTGGCCTATCTTCCTCACCTGGGTCGATGGAGGTATTCTTCCTTGAGGCTGACCTTATCTTTCGGGCATACTTCTTATGGCCTCTTAATTGAGGTACTCATGAGGTGGATTACTTTTGCTTTGTTTTTGATACGGTGGGCCTTACCCTTAGGCTTAACCATTGTTTAGTCCTATTGATGACTGCCTCAGTGACCTTCTCCATATTTGTATCCTTAGTTGCAGACCACTTTACTGGCGAGAGGGGCCTCTTATCTATACCTGATTATCCATGGACTGGATCAAGTAAATCTTCGTCATCCCTTAGGTCTTTAGGGAGGTTAGTCTCAATACCAAAATCTCTTACCTGCGGCACAGACAACTTGTTATAGTTGTTCTCCCTGACCTCAAAACTATCCTGCAAGTTGGCCCAAAAGTCTTCCAAGCTGGGCTTATGCCCCTCATATTCCTTAGGCATAACTTGCTTAACTTTCCCATAGGGATCATAAAATTCCCTAGCATGCTTGTATTCCTTCAAGTTTACATCTTGAATCTCTTGTTCCACCAACATTGCCACTTGTATCTTGGAATAGGCGAAGTATCCAATAGATACCAAGAAATCAATTCTCATTTTATGCTTTGATGACAGTAGTGATTGGAGGCCTACAAGTTGCCTTACATATTCCAGTAGAATCACCCTATCGTTGCAATAATGAGGCAGCAGCATTGGATTCCCTGTGAATCCACTAACCCTGATGTAAGTGGAGTGTGGGTTTTGAATGAACCAACATGCCCATTCCCGGATGATAGCCATGGCCTCTGGAATAATCTGATATCCTACATCCCCTGTCAATTTGATGATTATTAGGAAAACAAAGGCATCATTAACCCTCTTGAAATGTACCTTAGAATTGGCTAGAGTGAGTTGGGAATAATACTCCCATATCTTCTTCTATCCTTCCTGCTCTCCCAATTGTCCTTCCACCTATAGGCCTAGGAATTTTCTATCTCTGGCAGCTACCCAGATGACATATGATATGAAGAAGAATTTTTGTGTGTGCTGCACCTCTTTCATCTACCTACAGATATTATCAAAGAGGATCTGGGGCCAGTCAAAGTATTGTTTCCCTATCAAAATGGTGGTCATGAACTAGAACATCTAGGGATGGAAGTGCTTGCAGTCTGGCTTGCCAAAGGCCCTACTGAGCATGATGATTAAATATCTTTGAGGCTCTTTGAAGTCTGCCCTTAGGATCTTTGTTGCCTTGAGACTTGTCTTTCTTTCTTCTTCTAACCAGTTCGCATTCATATGTCTTTTGCTAGCTGATGTCTTGTCATTTCTTGCCTTCAAGGCCTCTTCTTTGGTCAACATAAATGCTTCCTCTCTGGTTGGAAATCCAAACATGAAACCAAGCATATCTAGAGACAAGTCTATGACTATCCTTCCCTGTGCATCTATGCATTTTCTAGTTTCTGGATTGTAAAATGGTGCAATGGACATAATGAATTCTGGTGCTTGTACTGACTATGGGAAAACAGTGGCTTCAACTAAGCGGGACCTCTTAATTTTTTGGTGGAGGGCCTCCAGAGTAGATTTATCTAATTGAACCCTGATATCTTCAATTTTGATGTGGCTGATTTCCGTATCGGTAACCCATCTGATTTGATCCTCTATCTTTGAAACATATACATCAAATATCAATTTCTTTGCCTCTTTTGCTGGAGGATGAGTCCATCTAACCACTTGAACCTGTAGGCAAAACACAAATCTTCAGTCCTCAATACTAAACATTAATTTTGATTCACTTCAGGACTTTGGGGTCCTGGGGTCCCGGGGTAAGCACAAAAGGAGAAGGCTCAAAACTCTAGGGATCTGAGGTTCCGAGATGGAGTCTATAAAAACCTCTCGGAACTTTGGGGATCTGGGGTTCCGGGCTCTTGGTTTGGGGCGATCTGAAAGTCTGAGGATTCGGGGATCTGGGGTTCCGAGGTGGAATGGAATGGGCACCTGGAAGTCCAGGGATCGGGGGTTTTGGGGTAGAATGGAATGGGCACTCGAAACTCCGATGATCTGGGGTGGAATGGAGGCAGACACCCAGAACTTCAGGGATTCAGGGTTCTGGGGTGAAATGGGAGGCAGACACCCAGAACTCCGGGGATCTGGGGTTCCGTGGTGGAATGGAGGCAGACACCTGGAACTTTGGGGATCTGGTGTTCTGAGAGGGAAAACTAGGGCATGCCCGAAAAAACCAAAACACGAAAAACAAAGAACAAAAAGGAAATCTAATCTAGAAAAGCATCACAAGGAGAGAAAATTCACCAACTTGGTGAACCGAAAACCCAACAAACGCCAAGAGAGAGCTCGGAAGTCTAGAGTTTCGCGACTTGGGGTTAGGGAGAAGAAGCTCTGAATGCACAAATGAACTTAAAAAACTCATCATCTCTTAGATATAGCCTCCCGAATCCTTTCGTACGAAAACCATAAACACGATCCCGGGACTCTGGGGTCCCGGGGTTCCGAGGTTGATAGAAAGCACAAGAAATAAAACCACCTCGGGACTCCGGGACTCTAGAGTTCCGAGGCCAAAAGACCCATGAACTCGGGACTCCGAGACTCCGGAGTTCCGAGGTCGGAACAACAAGGACCTCGGGACTCTAGAGTTCCAAGGTTGGAACAACAGCAAGACCTCAGGACTCCAGAGTTTTGAAGTCAGAACAACAGCAAGACCTCGGGACTTCGGGACTCCGGAGTTCCAAGGTCGGAACAAAAAGGGACCTCGGGACTTTGGGACTCTGGAGTTTCGAGGTAAAACCAAAAAGAAAAAAAAAAGGGGGGGGGGCATGTTTTGACTCAAGGAGACTAAATGGGGACACATATATGCAAGGCATAACAGATCTGATACTTGAAGAGAAGGCCCTTGCTGATAAAATTGAAGACAAGGATGAATGCGCAATTGATAGTGGATGTTCACATCATATGACTGGAGATAAAAGGAAGTTCTTATCTATGCAAGAATTTGATGGTGGTCTTGTTAGATTTGGAGATGATAAAGCATGTATTATCAAGGGAAAAGGAACAATATCATTAGATTGTAAGAATAACACTGATAATGTTTATTATGTTGAAGGTTTAAGGCATAATCTTTTGAGTGTAGGACAGTTGGTGGATAAGGGATTTTGGTTACAGTTCAAGGATGGAAAATGCAAGATTATCAACAGATTTGGATTGGAAATTGCAACCAGGACATAGACAATGTAATATCTTTCATTTGAACTCTAGTGAGAAGACATGTTTGATTGCACAAATTGATGAGAGTTGACTATGGCATAAGAGGTTGTATCATGTGAATTTTGATTGCGTTGTGAAGATCAATTCTACTAAGGTAGTTAGAGATATACCTAAGATTGTAAAGACCTATAATCCGGTATGTAAGGAATGTCAAATGGGAAAGCAAGTCAAAATTTCTTTTAAGAGTATACAAGACAAATCTAACGATGTCCTTAATCTTATTCATATTCATTTGTGTGGTCTTGCCAGAATCAAAAGTTTTCAAGGTGATAGATATTTCATGCTAATCATTGATGATTATTCTAGAATGATGTGGGTTACATTTCTAAGGGAGAAGTCTGAAGCATTTGTAAAGTTTAAAATCTCTAAAGATAAAGTTGAGAAAGAGACATGATTGAATATTAAATGTTTAAAGTCAAACCAGGGTGGAGAATTCACATCTGGTGAATTTAACAACTATTGTGGGAAGAATGGGATAAGGAGATAGTTGTCTGCACCCCTAACACCTCAGCAAAATGGAGTTGTGGAAAGAAAGAACAAATCTATCTTGGATGCAGCTAGAACTATGATGATGGAAGATAATATGCCTCATATCTGCTGGAGAGAAGTTGTAAGCACGACGATGTACACATTCAACAAAGTTCATATCAAAGGTGATACTGGTAAGACACCTTATGAGTTATAGTTTGGTAATACACTGACAGTTAAGTATTTTAGAATCTTTGGTAGTAAATGCTATATCAAAAGAGATGATTCCATTGGAAAGTTTGATCCTAGATGTGATGAAGTAATATTTCTTAGTTATTCTAATGAAAGCAAAGCATATAGATGTTATAAAAAAAGATTGTAGAGAATTGTGGAGAGTACAAATGTCAGAGTGGAGTAGCAGAACATAAGTCAAATCAGAACCTATGAGAGAGAACTAATAGTGGAAATGATCATAACTGAATTGGTAGCACCTACACTAAAATAAAATGTTAAATTAGTTACTCCGACAGTATCATAAAATTCAACAGTGACTAAAGATCAAGACAGAGGAACAAAACATCAGAAGAATCCTACATATGTAAGGTTGAATCATTCTAAAGATCAGATCATTGGAGACAAAGCCAAAGCAGTGATGACAAGAAGAAGGTTGGCAGCTGATGAGGTATGTTTTATTTCTCAAGTTGAACCAGCATCAGTAATTGAAGCTTGTAAAGATGAAAGTTGGATGAAAGCTATGGAAGAAGAATTGGACCCAATAGAAAAGAATAACACATGGAGTTTAGTTGTCTAGCCTAAAAATAAAAATGTTATTGGAACTAAATGGGTTTTTAGGAATAAATTGAATGAGGATGGACAAGTTGTGAGGAATAAAGCTAGATTGGTTTGTAAAGGATATTCTCGGAAGGAAGTAATTGATTATAGTGAAACCTTTGCACGGGTAGCTAGGATTGAAGTTGTGAGATTATTTCTTACTTATGTTGCTCATAAGAACTACAAGGTTTATTGAATGGATGTTAAGTGTGCATTTCTGAATGGAGATCTTGAAGAGGAAGTTTATATTGAGCAACCTGATGGATTTTCACTTTCAGATGACAAAAAAATGGTTTGTAGGTTAAAGAAAGCTTTATATGGATTGAAACAAGCCCCTAGAGCTTAGTATGCAAGACTGGATAAATATCTTTTGAAGCTTGATTTCACTAAAGGTAATGCTGACAGTAATTTATATTATAAGATCACTAGTGATGACATACTGATTATTGAGGTCTTTGTTGATGATATCATTTTTGGAGGTGAAGATAAGTTGTGTATGGAATTCTCTAACAATATGAAGAATGAATTTGAGATGTCTATGATTGGGGAGATGAGATTTTTCTTAGGTTTGCAGATTACTCAAACCGATAAAGGTATTTTCATTTGTCAAACTAAGTATGCTAGAGAGCTATTAAAGAAATTTGGTATGAAAAATTGTAAACCAGTTAGTACTCCTATGGTTACAAGTGAGAAATTGACAAAGAATGACGCATCTACATTGGTAAATCCTACTAAGTACAAGTCTATGATTGGTGATTTGTTATATCTGATTCAGAGTAGACTAGATATAATGAATGCAGTTTGTATTGTATCAAGATATTAGAGTGATGCTATAGAAAATCATGAGTGCGGTGAAAAGGACTTTCAGGTATTTGTAGGGAATAACTGAGTATGGTTTGTGGTATCCTAAAAATATTGAATTTACATTATGTGCATATACAGATGCAGATTGGGCTGGAGATGCTGATGACCAGAAGAGCACATCCGGTGGAGCTTTCTTTCTTGGAAAGAAAATTGTTTCATGGATCAACAAGAAGTAGTCATGCACTTCTTTATCTACTACTAAAGTTGAGTATGTTGCTACTGCTACTAATTGTACATGAGTTCTATGGATGAAGCAAATGTTGAAGGATATAAAGGTGGACTGCAATGAACCGATAGTTATTTACTATGATAACTCTGTTGCTATTGATATATCAAAGAATCTGATATTTTATTCTAAGACGAAGCACATATCTATCAAGTATAACTTTTTGAAGGAGAAGGTGGAAGCAAATAAAGTCAAACTAGTTTATGTGAACACTAAAAAGCAAATTGTAGACATTTTCACTAAACCTTTGCCTAAAGATTCATTTGAGTACTTCTGAGATAGATTGTGGGTTTTTGCCCCTCTGGTAGAGACCTAAGTGCTGCTGATTGGCATCAGTCTGATATGCATTGTCAGAGCTATTACTCATTCTGGATTGATGTGGTGGTGCTAATACTTAGGGGGGGTAGTTAGCTATAAGAATAAGAGGATTTATGACTTTTCTTTGATGTTTATGTTAGATTTCTGGCATTGATGTCAAAGGGGGAGAGATATATGTGAAAAAAAAAGCTTAACATAATATCAGTCAAAGGGGAGTTTGGTTTAGAGCTTCATTGCTCTCTTACGTTGTGGGAAAGTGTTGGCTGTCTTCCACTGGGGGAGACTTGTTTGGCATTTCTTAGCACTTGGATGTTTTTCACATCTAGTGTTGCCATCAATGCCAAAGGGGGAGATTGTTGGCAATTTGGAGGAATTGACTATGTGTTGCATTGATGTTTTGTCATTGATAGCGACATTGGTTGTTTTGGTTGTTTACTCATTTCTGGTTGGTTCCGGTAGAGTGGTTGGTTTATGACATTGATCAGGTATGCTTTGGTTTGTGGAATTGGTTTGGATCTGTCATTCATACTATCACGATCAGTTGGTTCAGGATTTGATGACTTGGGAGGTATCATTTGTTCTAGTAAGCCTTTTGGTCATCGGTAAGGGTTTTATCGACAAAGCTTTGTTGAAGATCTTTTGATTCACATGATAAGTGGTGTTGGTGTGACTTCTAGATGGCTTTTAGGATGTTGTTGGTTATCTTGTTCGTGTTCCAGTTCATCGGTGGTGTTGGATTTGGTTTATTGCGACCTATTTTGGGTCCGGTGTTATCTAGGTTATAGACCGATTTCTGTAACATGTTGGAGGATGTTCTTGATGCGTTACCGATAGGATTTAATGATTGGTTTACATTGTTTTCAGCCTAAGACGACTTGGTTGATCATTGGATTATGAGTTTATGTTATGAACTTATTGTATTGTCTTTTTGGTGTCCGACCTAATTGTTTAGGTCCCGGGTTGGTCTAAATATGATGTGAGATGTCTTTGTAGATCATAGGTCAAGGTTATGGGATGATCTTTATGTGAATAATTTTGTAATCATATGCAAAAGGTTTGGTCAATCATAGGTGATTGAATTGGGTTAGTAAGAGAGGTTTAAGGCCTCTGTTATTGAGCTTAGCCAGAACTATACTCAAGCATAGGATATGCTATCTTTGCAGTTCACTCTTCTTTCTGGATTGTAGTTTGATGTTTATGTAGTCAGTGAGGCTCCTTTTTGTGATGGGTAGTGTGCTCTAGGTTGTTGGCCTTCCTACATGTGCAATCCCCTCATATTGTAATCACATACTTACTACAAAAGTATTATCTGACTGTGGGTAGTCTTCCCACCATGGTTTTTCCCTATACCGGGTTTTCCACATACAAATCTTGGTGTCATGTGTTATGGATGGATGGTAACTGTTCTGTGATTTACGCTTACGTTTAATTGCTATATCTGTTATTCCGGTATTGAGTTAATGTGTTCCGGTAATAAGGTTTTGAATGCTTAAAGTTTTGTAATCCGGTGACAACTGATTCACCCCACCTCGCCCCCCTCTCAGTTGTCCTCTGGTTATTTGAGTTGTCTAACAGTCAATAAGTGTGCTTGTAGAGAAAGGTATGTAAGTGATAGGATAAGATTAAAGACAAAAAAATGAGCTTTTTGTTGATATTACAAGGTGACAAAGGAAATGAATGAATTCCTATTGATAGCATTTCATTCTACTTCATTCTGATTACATCAATCTATGGTGTGCTCAAAGTGGTGAGGATGGTTGTAGCTGTGATAGTGTTGTTCATAATAATGGCAATGGTTTCTTCTTTTGCTCTTCATGAACATAAGACTCGCAAGTGCTTGGTGGGCATTGTGGGAAGCATAACATCCATTGCAGTGTACGGCTCTCCACTTCTCATTATGGTAAGTATTGCTTGTTGTTGTTTCTGGATATGATTATGTGTTTTTTTACGTCAATATTTCAGATCACATTCTGTAATCCATCATCATGATATTAAAAAGTATAAGAAAAAGAAACATCAGTAAGTAATGTTATGAATTGTAAAAATATAATATTTTAAGTAAAATATTGTCCCTTTGTCTATTTGTTTTGGATACAAAATTGATATATTGCATAAGCTGGTGATTAGAACAAAAAGTGTGGAGTTCATGCCATTCTACTTGTCATTCTTCGGCTTTGTCACCAGTACTTTGTGGAGGACCTACGGTGTCTTAAGCAAAGACGCCCTCCTTGCTGTAATCCATTGATTTCCTTTATTCCAAATAAAAAGATGTGCATAGCAGAGAACAAGTTGAATCCAGAGGACCCAGAGGTAGGAATAGAATCAAGAGGATCCATCCAGAATGGACAGAAGAAAAAGCCACCATGCCAACCATCAATCAATCTGAATATCAGCTAAAAATTAGAAATACCCTTCTATAATCAATCTGAAGGCACGTTCTATTGTTTGCAATATATTTGAGTGGGTATGACATGGATGACAGTAATTCTTACGTCTAAAGTTGGTTGAAGCCATGAATATTATCTTTCCTGCTTTGTAACTAAAAGCCATCTTGATTTGACATAAAGAAATGATGACCTTTTTCAAATCTTGAAATCAATGGCTTTGCAATAAAAAATTCTCAAGCTTTAAAGCGAAAACACTAAACCATAGTTAGGGTTTAGTAGAATTTTTGCATGTATGCTAGCAGCTGTTTGCGCAGACGTTGAGAATCAGACTTTTTGGGCGACTTTTTGTGAACAACTATTTGATAAATATCTTTGTGCACACATAAATCAAAGCATATATACTCTTCGATATAGTGCTTAATTAGTAAGGTGTTAGTAGATAATTGATAAGGGTATATTTATAACTTTTAGAATTACTTTTAGAGTTATTTTGTATAATATTTGGTCAATAAAAGTATAATATATTTGTCTATTAAGGTATCTTTTATGAATTAATTTTAAATATATAAAAGTTGTATTTCTTAAGATAATAATTTAAATATAAGTTAAACATTTGTTTATTTTAAAAATAAAGTGAATTGATAATAAATATCATAAGATGTTCATTGAATAAAATTCTGGTGATGTTGGAATATCTTAGAGATTGGGTAATCTTGTATCATCTAAAAATATTTTCTTTATTCTTATTTGTTTTGAAATATTTTAGAGTTCTACATGTGTTTATTGATCTTGTTATAGAAGCACATTCTTATCACATGACTTGTTCTAGTCCACATCATAATTATAATAGTTTGCAATATTCACCGCATATTATTACAATTGAACATCTTACTCCAAGATTTGGATCGTCACATTTTAGAATTTTGGAATACAAATTTCAATGAAATAGCTTCATGATATTTTTTGCGGGAGGAAGTTATGACACTTTTTAATGCTTAATGGAATCCATTTTAAGATTTCATGCTAAATTCTAAATATTGCACAAATTGTGATATTTTATGGCAATCCTAAGAAGATTTATAAAGGAAGTATCATGACCTATGGTTAGTAGTATTCTATCATTTGAATAATCCATCATAAATAAGAGAATAATATTCATGAAGAAAGGGACAGAGTAGAGGAAGACATTATTGAATATAAGATCTTAGACCCTCATAGAAGCATGATATTAGCTCAATGTGTGTGGACATCTATTGTGGCATCTATATAATTGTAGTTGTATTTTTGCATGAATTTTAGTATTAAGAGAATTTACTAATAAATTATTGTATGACATCTCATATATTTTTAATTTTCTTATTGTATGTGCTCTTGTTAGTGTTTATTTTTTATTTTTTGCGTTGCATGAATATGCTATCTTTGATTGAAATCTATATTCTTGACTACACCATTTGGAATCAAAGTGTAGTTGTGGGTAATTTGATAAAAGGATTAGAGGTAACCCTATAGAAAAATGTTATCTATTATGGAAGTATAGGCTATTCATTAGTGAAAATAGTTAACATGAGAAGAGGTGGAAAAATTAAGAGAATAAAAAATGATGATGAGGGCGAGGCACATCAAAGAGGGTATATTGTTGAACCAACTAGCATTCTACGAGATACCAAGAAGTAATTTCTTAATGGTATTTATTTATCAGTTGTGTTGGATATTATGTTAATTAGATAGCTTTTATAGGTTAATTTAAATTATAGATTAAATAAATAAAACTTCAGTAATAAATAACAGTTAGTTTTTTATTAGGAATTATTATTGCTAGGGTAGTTTTGGGTGGTTCACAAAAAACATTTGGCTATATAATTAATTGAAATGTAATTTATAATATCATGAAAACTAATATGATATATTGTTCTTTATTGTTATTCAACATTGGTATAATCTTCCTATTGTTTGTTCATTCACCATTTTAACATGGTATCAAAGTATTTCAGAGTTTTGTGCTTGTTAAATTATATCAGGATCTTTTACATTGATTCAAAAGATAGCTTTGAGCAAGCAAAATAATTTGTTTGGAGGTTGTTGAAGTTTGTTGTTATGATGGCAAGGCTATATAGGGGATAAAATTAATTATTGTAATAAAGAAAGCATTTAATTTTCTATTACTAGGCATTCAAACATGCAAAAAAATTATCATTAACCATGTTAATTCCTAATTGGATGTGACAAGGTAGATTCAGGAAGTGTAAAGATGTTGGAGCGTCTTAGGTATTTCCATACATTTCAATGTTAAAAGTAATAATTTGACAACGAAGAATAATATATGAAAATATTACTTTTAACATTGAAATGTATGGAAATGAGATCCTAGCCTAGGGATGGTAACTAAGATCTCAATTTTCCATTACATAACATTAGGAACATAATAAGGTCCAGCTATATTCTTAATAGGAGAATTGAATGCTTTGGGTTTTAAGTTTTTTTGTTGCAATGGATTTCAGATTGTGGGGTGTGTATGCAAGATTTAGGCTTAATGCTAGGAAAATGATAACTATCACCAATAATGGTGAATTGAAAACTAACACAATAAGTCAAATCTAGAAATTAGATACAAAAAGGAACATGTAACTGCATGATGAGCTTGAAAATTCCAAACTGGTGTGTTGGGTTCACCAGTTCGAGTGTGTTTGTGCAAACAAAATGAACCAGATTCATAGCCAAGAGGTCATGTAGGCCTATCTCTCAAGAAATCAGCTAAAAAGTGTCAAACACGTATGTTGGGCACCCTAGTCTAGGGGTTATTTGTTCTTTAAAAATTTGGAATTGTCTATCATTGTTTTCTTTGTGCACCTATAGCACATTTTTTTGTCAAATCTAAACTTGAACACATGAAAAATGAGAAAGAAGGGTTGTGTAGTATAAAGAATTTCTCAATGTTGGTGTTCCCACCCCCACTACAAAAATGATTGATTTAAAAGATAGCTTGCCCTTAGAAAGAATAGAGGCCAAAACAATAACAAAAATAATTGGATTGACAAATATTACCCTAGATATGAAACCATTGGCATAAAGTTTTGCTAAAGGCTTGATGTAGCTTGAAATGTGTTAATGCATCCATGATCATGATTGTTGGAACACATATGTAGACTCAAATTCTTCTTGCTCCATTATTGTAGATTTATTATTAATTGACTCAAATGTGTATGACTAAATGCTCATAGAATAATCTCAAGAAGATATAGAATTTGAATGAGGAAGGGAGTTGTATTTATATGCAACCTACACCTTTACAAATGTAATGCCCGCCAAAATACCTTAGTGAAATAAAGATAGCTAACAAGTAAATGGAGATTATTTTTTTTTTAAATATCGTAATATACAACACAAATAACAAAATACTCATATGCATAAACATCCATTTACAAGATATATGTAGTGCCCCTCCCTGATTCATCGTTCCTTTTTGTGCATTGATAGACTATTTTGATATAGTGTAGACTATTCTATGATTCTTTTGATATATGTTTATGGATTTATATATGACTTGGATACTTTATTGATTCAAATCATAGACTTATCGTATTTACAATTAACATTCATGGATTACTATGATGGCCTCTTATTTGATGATCTATATGCACTTATTTTATTTGTGTGGTTCATAATTTGTTTATGGTGATTTGATGGTATCGTACTATGTGCTAAGCCCACTTCATGATTGTATTGGATGATTTGATGCTATCATTATCGTGAGTGTATTACTATTGTATTCATGATAGAGACAAGGTCATATCACCCATTGCAAGCATGATATGATGTTGCGATTCTCTTCACTTGTCTGATCATTTATGATATATGTTATTGTATATATTGGTGTAATGTATTGGTGGTGACAGGTTACAGGTACCAGACATCAACTCCACTTGGCTTCATAGGTTTGAGTGTGTCTTCATCCCAATGGCAAGTTGACTGGAGATGACATGAGATCATATTCTACACTCTAGGTTTAAGTTGGTACCTTGCCAGTCTTAGTTTTGTGTTACCTTATGTCGGGTTGTCTTGAGGAATTGTGATTATTGGTTAATTAATTATTAATTAATTAATTGGTTCATATAGTTTATAATAACAAATTAAATAAAAGGTTGGCATTAATGTGGTGATCTTGGAGGGTCTAATGTGCTCTGTTATGCTCACTCTCAAGTTCAAGGTTATGGGAGCCTTTCAAAAACCCATTGTTTCAGGTTGCGGGAGCCTTGAAAACCCACTCTCATGGTTCAGGGATCCTGAAAAAATCCTATGCTTTTTGTTTTTCTCAGGGGCAGGCTGGATGCTAGTTGTTTTCAAGGGCCCAATTTGGCCAGTGTTTATTTTTGGTCAGGCTTGGGCTTTGTGGTTTTTTGGGGCTTGGTGATTCTATTACAAGTTATGGGAGCCTGGGAAAAACCTTCATGTTCATTGAGGGTGATCGATAAACCCTTGTTGTTTGTTTTTGTGGTCTACTGTTTTCGGACTTAGACCCTCTGCTTGGACCAACCTGTTTTGTAATTCTTTACACTTGATGGTTGGCCAGTGTTTGGTTGGTTGTGACTCCTCTGAAGCTCTATTTATTCTTTGTGGAGTCTTTGGGTTTTAGGCTCTGGATGCTCGTAAGTCCAGAAGGTTCCAAGTCCTTTCTAAAACCTGTTGTTTGCTGCTAGGTAGTCTTGTCCATTATTCAATGGCAGCTCTATGCTTATAAGGGTTTTGGGGCCCCTTCAAAACCTTTTTTATCCTAATAAAAAAATATTGAATAAATGGTTGGCATTAATATTTAGTGTTGTTGAAAGATTATTATTTGGAAATTATTATTAATATATATTTAAATAATGATTTAATATCATTATTATTTATTAAGAATAATGTATTACTTATTTATATAGTTGTGGCTTTAATATTTGGATCCCATGGCTTAATTATTTAATTGGGCCTTTATATTTTATTGTGCCTTGATTTATTTAATTAATTGGTTGTTTATAATATTATTTCCCTTGCTACCTCTTTGAGTTATTAATTAATGATTTATTCTACCTACCCTATTTTACTATATTGGCTGAGTATATTGGGGGTAAGTTAATTAGATATTATTTTATATTCTTGCCTTGATTTTTGGACAGGGTTGGTATGAAATATTATATTTTTTAATTGTTTTCTATTATCCAACATATTCTATAGTTTGGATTTGATTTCCTATTTATTGAGCTTCTTGAGCTTTGCCAAGGGTTGGCCTTCTCGGGAATTTTTTGTGATTTAGAGTTAGTTTGCTTGGATCTTGGACTTGGTTTGGCTGGTACGTGATCTGGATTGTGTTGTTCATCAAAACTGATTAACCCAAGTTTACCTGCAATTGATTCTATGAAATAGCCATTTTCAAACAATGGAATACTTCAAGACTTGGACAACATAACATAGGACCCTAATTGATCCTCCTGCACTTCAGGTTCTACTAGACCTAGGGGGGGACACCCTTTTGATGCACTGGATACAACAATTACAAACATATGACTGCATCAACAATAAGCAGATAGATCATTCCACAAACACACCCAATTCAGAAACACACTACAGGTTGGCTAAATCTGTATAAACCATAGATGAAACAGAGATTGGAATGAAAAGAACACACCCCTAAACACAAAGGGAAATAAATTTTCTTTAAATGTATAAATCTGAAACTATCCCCAAATCTTTCAAAGACCAGTGCCTTGTTCATTGAGCAACAGAGTCACACACAGAACTGCAAAATACAAATCATAGCTGCAAATTTGTTTTCCTTAAACAATATCCCTGCATCAATACCTTATACCAATGCATTACTTAATTCATTCACAAAATTATCATATCTAGGACACATTCCATTAATCATGACTGATTACAGAGTTTAAAACCTTCATTGAACGATACCTACAAACAATCATACAATCTCCTTGAAATTGACAAATTTCATCCTCCTTAAGGATTGAATTCATAACAATGAAATACATGCCTAGAGACAATATTGTGGTAATTTTACTCATGCCTGACACAAGTATGATCTGCAACTAGAAAAAAATCTACCATCCTGCAATGTAACCTCTATACCCTGAAAAAAACCAAAGAACTTTCACAAATTTGGGTCAAGAAGTTCAGAACTGGAAGCCATGAAATCTGGAGCACTTCCTCCAAAATTCTGGAACCCTTACAATTGAAAAGAAAATGGGAATAAGAAGAGGGGGGGAAAAGATTAGGTCTGCAAAACATGCCATGTGTCTTCTTTCCTTAACTGAAATTTATTTTCTTCCTCCTCCTTGTGGAAACTATTCTCAAAATATTCCATATTTGTTAAAACTAACTACATGATTTGATTCCTTATTCTGAGAGCTTTCTGGTGATATAAAATACTTGATATTTTGGGTAAAACTGAGCCTCCGAACGAATTAATCATTCATGTGCCTCTGTCATTTATATTTTTTAATTTCTCATATAGTTTCAACTATGCATTTAATTTTGATTTTTCACCTTTTAAACTCCTGATGCCCTGCCATGTGGCAGCTTGTGATTCGTCAGGAGGGTCCACTAGGCGCCCCCTGAGATGACACCTCATCTTTCGCCACTTGTTCGGCTCGTCACCGCCACTGGACTACAACTGGACTACTTTCTTGTCGGCACTTATCTACCATTTCATTGCCACCTGTGAGCTGGACTTCCACTTAGACCTGCCACATCACCTTTTGCCATTTCGCGAAGGGTAACGAGCGTGGATCTTCACTCTGTGAAACCACGTCGGCAGTCGATCCTCATGGAACTTGCTCACTCTTTAATCTTTCGCCATTTCACAATGCTTAACTGGCATGCACCTTCACTCCACCAAATCACTCGCACCGTCGGATCTCCTGCAACCTGCTCACCAGTTAAGTCACCCTTTCTCTGCAAAACTCTCTTGGGAATCATGCTCATGTGGGTGGGGTCTACCTGGTCACCACTTGGCCTCCTTGGTCGGCTTGATAAATGCACCCGCGTGCGTGGGGTCCACCTTGGTGCCCAACCAGCACCTTGTGTCAAAAGCCGCTTAAGGCTTTGACATTAGACTAGTGTGAAGCCTTAGTTAAAAATATCAAATATTTCGCTCTCACCACCAATGTGGGATAAATGCCTTTGCCTAGAAATGCACTTCTGAAGGCTTTTCTTGAGACTTTTAATGGCTGCCTTTCTTCATTTGCCAATGCGTAGGAGGATTTATATTTCAACGCCACTTGCATACTGCATCATTTAGGGGTTTCAACGTTTCTATTGCTTTCAATGCCCCACACACAGCAAGGAATACTTGGCATTATGGCTGCCAATTACATTTGTTTTAAATTTCCTATTCTTTTACCACACCACACTCCATCTCACCCACCACGCAGGGAGGATTGCTGGAAAGGTTTGTTGGAGTTTGGCTTATGCACCTTCTACATTGCAATTGCTTGGAAGTGCTTTTAACTGCTGAACTTTTCCCTTTGTTTCCAACGCAGGGGAGGGAAGAATCACTACGCACAACAGGGAGGAAGACTTGATTTGTTTGAAACTCATAAATTGCCTACATTCAACACAGAGAGTACACTGGCAAAGTCACATGGAGTGTGGGATGCCCATATGCATTTGCTAAAAACATTTCATGTTTTGCTTCTTCTCCAAACACTGCACAGGGAACTTGGTATTTGGTGTATAGTTTGATGCCTTTCCTCATCCACCACGCAGGGGCTGCCATTAGCATTTGCTTTGGAAGTTTTTATTTGTTGAAGGTTTTAGAAAACCTGCCCATTGATTGGCTGAAGTTTTTAATGTCTGCTCCAATACCTACGCAAAGGGGAGGGCACGTGAGGGGAATGTTTGACTGCTGTTTGCATTTGTTGAAGACTAAACGCCTTCAAAAACCATTTCTCCTCCTTCCTTGTTTCATGCTCTGAACTTGTGTTTGTCAACCAACCTTTAAAACATCCTTCTCTAACCAATAACAAATTCACTTCAATTGCATCTTATTTTTTTTAACTATCCATATGTTCAAGAATGAAATTTTTTATATAAACATCAAGATAAAAATTAAACCACCACTTATGGTCTAGTGAGAAGCTAGGATCCATAATCTCCTCCTATCTAGCTTTCACTTTATACTTAAATCATATAAACATATGGTTTAAGATATCACTTTAAACCTTGATTCAAAAAATATCGTGAAGCTACAAGTCAGGTCAGGCCCCAAAGTGGGTCTGACTAAATTTTTTTTTGTTTTCATTCAACTGACCTTTGAAATGCCTCAAGAACCTTGAACATGCCTTTGGAATCGATCAGCACCATTTTTGGATCATCAAACTGAGTTTTGCAACATTCAGGCACTTACGCCACATTTTCGCATTTAATCGCAAAGACATAATTTTCAAACTGGTCAAATCACCTTTCTGGACCTCGCCATCTGACAGGCGTGTACTTTGATATACAAACATGAATTATACCAAGCGGTTTTTCAAGATGAATCCTAAACGAAGAAATATTAATGGTCAAAGATGACCAACTGACTTTGTCGACACTACGGACCTAATGAAGTCAATGCGCAAGCAACTCATGATGCCTTTCTTAAAAATATCAAACAATCTCCGTAGACCCTCAAATCTGAGGCATAGGTACCTTGAAGTACATATCAAAACTTATAATACTCAGTTTGACCAAAAGGATGACTGGGTGCAAATGGTGCGCTCATGAAAATAGCTACTTTAACTAATATAGCAATGAAAGTACGGAACACTGAAACAGATGGCTCAAGAAACCCTTTTGAAAACTGATTAAACGGATTGGCAGGAGCTTGAAACTGAAAACATAGCTTGTCATTTATACCAACAATAGCCCAGAAAAAACATTCTGACATGACATTCACTAAGGCAACTTTTACACTTATGCAAAATAGGGCTCCGACTAGCTGTTGAAACAGGGACTTGTCAAACAACATAAACAACAAATAGATTGAGCTTGCTAAACTGAGCAAATGGATTCATAAGGACTTGAAATTTGGCAAACTGACTCACATTTATGCATAGAATTCAATGCAATATGTATTTCATCATGATGACCAACTAGGCAAAAGATATAGGATCTCAAAGTAGGCTACTCAATAAAATCTGCATTTGCACCTATGATGCACTTTCAGCTCACCCCTTGAAATGGGTACCTGACAAACTGATCCAAATTGAAATCTGAAAGTTGCAAATTACTTCATAGGTCAAACTAAAGGTATAGGACACATTTCCCAAGCCTTACCCTTTTAAAATCAACTGGCTCCATTTTACCCTCTCTCTAACTAGGCCATTCAAACTGACTCATTAAATGATCATTGGGCAATGCAAAGCAAAATTTTGAAATGGGCCTCTCAAATTCACTCAAATTTAATGAGTCCCAATAGATTTCTCTTCTTCAAATTTGTTTTTTCATTCTTCATTATTCCTAGTTGGAGATTTTGCCCTTCTTCGCATTTGATTTCCGGAAAGATTGTCTGTGAAAGATTGTTTACGAGAGTGGAAAATTTGATACTGTCGATAGATTATTTGTATATTTAAAATTTAATTTTATATTTGGGAAGAACCTTTGTATTGGGAATTTTTTAATATTGTTGTGTAACTTACTATTTGCATTGTCATGAATGACTTTTGATATTGATCTTTATGGTTGCTGTAAATATTCTTGGATTTCTTAGTTGAGAAATTCAAGAGTGTTGTGGCTTGAATTTTTATAATATTTGATGTATTATTTTGGATATATCAATGTCTTGGAAGTTTTATTGTTAGTCTCTACGAATGGTTTATCACTAAATTTTGGCGGGAGTCTTTCCTATAGCTTTTTTATGGAATGATCTTATGTTTTGATCTACTTAATGCTATTTCGATAAGCCTCTTGGGTTGCATTTGCCTTTACGTCTTCATTAGATTGATTTTGGAGTCACTTGGTAGTCTTAATGATTTTCTATACTCGATCGCAACAATTTTTTTTATTTTTTTAATATTTTAGTCATACATGCTAATTATTTTGTCGAATGCACTAAAGCCTTCAGTATATGTGCTATAGGAGTTGGTAGATGTGCCACTCTGATTATCATATGCTCCATATGACTCATTATATGCATTTTTTATTCATGTATATGCCCTAAAACACCTATTAGAAGCGCTATCGATTCATGTGCTAAAATAATTGATAGAGGTGCTACTCTATAGAACATATGTACTATTATGCTTTAATTTGATTTTTGAGTCCATTTAGATTTCTAGGTCTTTTTTGAGTTTACTGTTTGGGTATTTTCATTTGTCTAGAGGCCAAGTCTGAGTATTTTGAGTGTCCTAAGGCCTGTCAGGACTGTATTATTAATTTATATTGATCTTTTGATTTTTTTATTATTAAAAATTGACTCTCTTTGGGACATATTGAGCAAGATGTATTATACCTTGCTATTGTATTGGGTTCATTTTATATTATGGATAATGGTTGTTATATGGTTGTATGATGTGGTAGTGATATTGTTTATGTATTATTGTTGATTATCTTTTTAATTTGAGACCTTGGTTAGCTGATTTATGTGGTATTGAGAGGCCTTATTCTTATTCACATATTTGTATGTTTATCCTAAGGTCTAGGTGAATGATTAGGGGGAGTGGGCTTCCATGAGTCTACCGAGGTCATGATGAATAGGCCGCTAGGATTCCTTGAGTTATGGAGCCAAGGTCTAGACTATTAGGATAGCTCATTGGAGGTTTTTTTGTATAATCAAGTATTGATAACCTAATAACTAATCATAGAAGGGTTTGGGTAGAAGTAATTCATCTTAATAAGATAAGAAATGTATATATGGTACCCATCTCGTGGCTTGGAGTGCTAGTGTAGACTAAAGTGAGGTATGGGAAGATCTGGTAATCGGATAAACTGAACTCCCTTGATTTCCTCAAAGGTTGAGATGGTTTTGTATGTGTATCACAAATGTTGGGAGTAAGTTCTAGGATATCCTTATTTGTTGGCGATAGCATGTGATGACACTCTTTCCCTACATGTAGATCCTAGTTCTTTATGCTTGTTTCCTTTGGATTCTTATGTCCTACATCATTTTTATGTCATGTCTTGTTTATTGATTTACCCATGTGGTGTGTTTGGCACATTGTTCATATGGTTTCCTTTCCTTGTGGTTGTTAGTATGTATATGTCCTTTGGATGTTAGGTGTCAGCCTAGATCTAGCGTGTGTGTGGGATCTTGTGTCATCTCCTAGCATGAGGGTTGTTCCTTATGGTTCAACATGGTTGGGTGGTTTGATGCATTGTTCCATTGGGGTTCTCTTCATTGGATGCTCTTGTGCGTGGATGTGGATTCATTATCCCTTCAACGTATGGGTAGATTCTTCTAGTAGATTGATATAATATGATTCACTTGGCATTAGTATTAGTAGGACTTATGAGATGATTGTATTTGTAGAAAGAAAACTATGTATTTGATGTAATGAGATCTTGTATTAATATGTAATGAAAGGTTATATTAGGTTGTGATCATAAATTCTGTAATAGGATATGTTGTTGTACTTCTTTATGTATCTTGGATATTGGCCATTGATGGAAATAAGAATTTGGAAATTATTGTAGATGGTAAAATTGAATCTGAGATCTTATGGCACAAGACCCAGATGAATTCAACATCAAACAATGAAGTACTTGGAGGAAAACAATACATGCAAAGCAAAACAAAAATGTGCACATAGATGCATTTAACAAGGATTTGCCTCCATTGCAGTCTTATCTATCAAGGTCTTATGTTTAAAATGGATTCCTTCAGAAGCACTACCCAAGATTCTATGAAGAACGAAGATTTGAAAGATTAATGTAAATGACATGTGTGTAGGGGAAAAAGCAAGACTAGGTTAACATGTCCTAATCCTACCTTTTGACACACATTGCGGAATACAAAAGAGCCTAGAGGTATCACACAATTGGCTACTTCTTTTTGTGAAAGAGAGAGCATGAGCTACCTATTAGGGTTTCTATTCCTTTGTTGTAATTGAAAGATAAAATGATGCAATTTCAATTCCAAACCTCCAAGTGCAAGTATGAACTAATAACAAAATTGCAGAATTGAAGTTAAACAATGGAAAGTTGCAAACACAAGGACAAGACAAGAGTGTAGATGCGTACCCGGAGTTAAAATCTGAGTGAAGATGTTCGGGATGGGGGTGCGGGTGCCACTATCCTGATTCTGCTCCTGAAACTGCACCTAAAACTGTTATTTTGCAACCTAGAAAACTGTCGGAAACGCTGTCTGACAGAAGGACCAGGGCGCCCAGCACCCCTGTCCCACGGAATAGGGCACCTAGAGCCCCTATCCTGGTAGGACCAGGGTGCCCCACGCCCCTGTCCTGGTCTTTTGCTCTGAAACTTGGTGTATGGTTCGGTCTCCGTCTGCTTCGTTCGGATCTGCAACTTGCGACGTCGTCCGAATCCCGAAATCTGCACTTATATCTGAAAAGGTGTTTTGGGCGGCTATATAGGGTTTTGCCTTAGTCAAACCCCCGCTTTGGTGATTTCCACCTCCACGAATAGCCAAGTTGTATTGTAAAAGTAGTGTGTGTGTAGACCTTGTGTGTGTGCAAGATCCTAAAATGCAAGTAAGCAAACTAGAGAAACCTAGAAAGTAAACCCTAATTGCTTGTAAATGATAATGTAAATGCTCCAAATCAAGATGTAAAGAGATCTAAAGCATGAATACAAGTGATATAATGAGACTTATGCAAAGACATGAAAACAACATGAAATCATACCCAACCCCGAGGGAGTGGTACAAGCCAATCTTCAGTCGGTGATCCCTTATTGCTCTTCAATGCCTTCAAAGCCCTGAATGGATGAATGAAATTGATAGATACTTGATAGATGGGTGTTGAATGTTGTTGAAGTCTTCAAAGATCTCCTCTTTCGCTGCATAGAAGGTTCCTTGAAACCAAAATTCCGGATCCTTTCTAATGAAGAAAGAGAGCTCTTATATATGAAACCCTAGGTCTTAATTCCAACTTTTGGCCGACCTAGAGATTGAATCTCCTGCCAATTTCTTGGGGTTAAGCTTTATTTTATGATTGGATTGCACTCCTAAAATTTTGGGAAAAATGTCTTGGACCATGTGCACTCCGGGTGCCATGGTCCCGAAGACTTTTCACCAAATTTTCAGGGCCGTCGGATATGATGGTTTTAGAGAGAATCCCAAAGTTACAGGTGATTTCGAGATGTTTTGACCCCCGAAATCAAGCCCCCAAGTTCAAAATAGGACTTAATTAGGGTTTTTGATTAAATGATGTATTAGAGGAATAAAATGAAAGGGGCACACTTTAATGAAAGGGCCCAACTTTATGATGTGGAAGATGATGAAATAGGACCTTAGACCTAATTAATTTGATTAATTAAGTGCTAAAGGAGAAATGCAATGCAAAATGCAAACTACGCCAAGGCGGGTGCTAAACTAGGTGTGAAATTGTACTGCTTTAGCAAGTGCATACAATTTATGATGCTACATTTAGCCCCCACTTTAGCGGTCATATGAGTACTATGTGCATATGCAAGCTAAAGTATAGAAAAGTAAACATTATTTGAAAAAGGATATATCCATAAGTCCGTCGAACGAAGCCCCCAGCGGTATCTGCAGTACACAGTTAGGAACCGCACCCTACAAAACACATGTTAGATCACAAAATCACCTAATGATTACTAAGGAAAGTGATGAAGTTTGTGAGTAGCTATATGCCCCCCTGTTTCGGCTTGCTTATTAGGGAGGTGAAACAAGGTAGCATGTTTACTTACAACAAATTGTGTGAGAGATTATTGATGAGAGATGTTCACTAAAAAGGCTTCATCAGAGCACATTTTGGAACATCAAGGCAGTAAGGGAACGAAAACATGATTCCTACGCAACAAATAGTTCAAAAATCGCATCTCCCAAACTCAAGTTATGATGAAATGAGTGATATAGCAAAATTAGGGTTTTGAAAGTAAAGGTAAAGGAATGAAAGTATATACCTTGAAAGTGACTATTGCATTTGTCACTTTGTTGATTTCTAAGTATTGTTCATTGCAGTGGAGCCCACATAGCCATCATCATGCCTTCACGATGACCAGAGCATCCCACGAGGATTGAGATCATGCGACAGGCCGTGATCGACGACGAGCCACTGGACGAGGTGAGTTGACTGAACTTTGACATTCTGCATTTCTGTTGACTTTGAGTTTCTGTGATCGAATGCAGGCCCTGGAATCTGACCCTGGGTCCCACCTAGGGTGCCATGGTCCTTTCAGGGTGCCATGGTCCCTGTGGGGCGCCATGGTCCTTTCAGGGCGCCATGGTCCCTGTGGGGCGCCATGGTCCTCTCAAGGCACCATGGTCCCCTCAAGGCGCCATGGTCCCAATCAGGACTTGGCAAGGGTTAGCTTTCGATGTTCTTCAGTTTGCGTATTTGGCATAGATGATTTTGATGATTGATTACTGATTACACTGATGTTTTTGTATTGCAGGGTCTCCCATACATGAGAGAGCACACGGCGGGGCAGATTCTTCGCAGCTTGCGAGATCAGATTCCCCGACTGACTCAGGTAGAGAGAGACACATTATCTATAGTAGGTTTGTGGTATATGATTCTTATGCCAGCCATTTGATTTCATCCTGTGATGCTGATGGCACTCATGGAGCGATGGGATCCTAACACATGTACATTCCAGCTTCCAGTAGGGGAGATGATAGTGACACCTGAGGATGTGTACCACATACTTCGCCTACCGATCAGAGGAGCTATTGTGACATATGCGACCGATCGGTCAGCAGAGGATCATCAGAGGGAGCAGGTATACTGCATAGGGAGAGTCATGCTAAGTGAGATGAGAGGTCGCATCATGGTCAACTGGCTCTTACATCCTATAGGAGAGGTGCCCCTCATGAGATGTCTTATGATTGCCATCATTGCACTAGCTGTCTACCCTAACGGGCGAGGTACGCACATGCATGGGGGTCTCACATGGTGCATCAGGGCTATGGAGAGACATAGGAGAGTATATGCCTGGGGTTGGAGTATGCTTGCACATCTCTATCATGACCTTGAGGAGTATGTTTTCAGATAGGGTTGCAGCTTGATGACATGCACACTTCTACAGGTGTGGATATTTGAGCATTTTACATGCACCAGGCCTGTCGGCTATCCGATGAGTGTGGCTAGCGAGCGACCTAGGGTATTTGCTTATCCACTTACCAGCGAGTGGAGATTTGGGGATCTACTGTATTGGAGAGTGACATTTGATAGGTTGACAGTTAAGGTGACTGTATGGAGACCATATCTGCAGATGCACAGATGGGATGGAATGGAGAGACAGCTAGCATGCTTACAAAGGAACTGCCTACTGAGAGGACAATATCCACATATCATAGTCCCATTCTACTTTGACCGAGTACGGAGGCAGTTTGGGCTAGAGCAGTGTGTTCCAGCCGATGTACCCATCTACACTCAACACTCACGAGTCCTTCCCAGACCCAGAGCAGTAGCGAGACCTACAATAGATGATATTGAGATCACAGATATAGAGGGATCCGATCAAGATGTGGTCATTGATTATGCTGCAGATCCCAGAGCATAGCACAGGTATCTCTCATGGTTTGTGAGGACATACCCGGGGCCTATCTTTCCATCGGATCACCCGATAGGCCATCCAGGTCCATGGAGACATGGAGACCGAGATGAGGATCAGGGATCCAGATCGGAGGAGCCAGAGGAGGGAGAGGGTCATGAGGAGGTAGGAGGTCCTGATCCACCCATAGGAGATCAGCCTAGTGCTGAGGAGGAGGAGGAAGGAGAGGAGGATGACACAGATAGAGATGATGATGAGGAGAATGAGGATGCAGATGAGGACGAGGATGACGAGGAGGAGGAGTCAGATGCAGCTCCTCACCATTCAGGAGATGATACCATAGCCTTAGATCCTCCCATTATTCCCCAAAAGGGGGAACATGAGGCGATACAGAGACCTGTACCCATCGCGCACAGATCATTCGAGTGTGGGGAGCCTAGTAGTTCCCAGTCACAGATGCTACCATACCACAATCCCTACTGGCATGAGGGAGATCCAGGTATAGTAGGTTTATATTGATTGATTAATGTTTTGATGACATAGAATGGTACTAACACAAAATTATGTTCTACTGCTATAGCTAGTGTACAGGAGTGGCGTTCCCTGATCCAGCAAGCAGTGACAGATATTTCCATGACAACATAGATCCCTAGTTCCTCACAGGTTGCTTATAGACCTCAAGGGAATGCGGGTCGACATGATGACTTGTTTTCCCCATTTCGAGTACAAGTGGAAATATGGAGGGAGAGAGAGCGAGCTCTATCAGAGGACCTTTAGCGGGCACAGCGTGATCTAGTAGCAGCTCAGGCCGAGGCTACCTCATATCACGTGATCCTTATGGATAGGGATCGTAGGAGTTCCTCTCAGAGTCATTCACGATCTATATCACGCTATACACCGATGGGTCCACCTTCATGGCCAAATCAGGAGGGAGTGTCTAGTCGTCACTCTCCAGCCACTAGCCCTAGCGATAGGAGATGATCTTATAATGTAGGGTAGGTCACATTTTGGATGTATAGTGACCTACCTTTGTATATTGATCCACATATATATATATATACATGCTTCTTTGTCTCAAACGTGTTATCCTTAATGTCTAAAACAATGTGTATTTTGATTAAAGTTAATACATTTGGTAGATCTACATGTATGTTCTGAATTTAATTCCCATGTGATTGATTTCTCAATGCTCCATGATTAAATTGATACATGTGTGACTTAATAAAAATAAAATATTTAATCAAGTACTACATTGATGATAGAGAAGAAATATGTGTTAAGCCTAAGAATCATATAAGTAACATGATACAACTCTACTTAACACATAAAGACATTGTATAATATGCCAGCATAATGAAAATGTAAATCTTTTGCAATTTACATAGATGAATTCAAGACAAATCATAGAATAAAGAAACACGCTTGTCAGGAATGAAGCAATATAGATTAAACAAAACATCATTTAATTCTATTTGCTCTAACAAAGATATGCTAACATATTATCCAATTCTGAAGAAGTGCAAAGAAGATACATGAAATAAAAGATAGGAAATGAGGAATTAAGCATAGTATCTACGCAAGTGCATAGCATTTATAGGTTCTTTAAGAGGCGTACCATCTACACCCGCTATTTTATAAGCACCTGATCCATAATCTTCAATAACATTATACGGTCCAAGCCAGTTAGGACTAAATTTTCCCTTTTCTTCAGGTAAGGCATTCACATTGCGCTGATTCTCATAGAGAACTAAGTCACCTACTGAGAAAGAACATTGAATAACCTTATCATTATAGCTTCGTTGTAGAGTTTTGTGATACACTTGAATATGCTCAAGAGCATTTATACGCTATTCATCAAGCATCTCAAGCTATTGAAGTCTTTGTTCTCTATAAGAGTCATCATCTACTATACCTTTGAGAGAAACTCTAAGTGATGGAATCTCTAATTCTAAAGGCATAATAGCATCAGCACCATAAACAAGATTATAAGGGGTGGTTCCTGTAGCAATTCGTACACTTGTTCAGTAGGCCGAAAGAGCATAGATTAGCTGAGTACTCCAATCCTTACCATGCTTATTCACGGTTTTGCGAAGAATTTGTTCAATTATCTTATTGGATGATTCGGCTTGACCATTTGATTGAGGATAGTATGGTGTAGAAAATCGATGTTTGATATGATACTTCTCGAGGAATTTCTTCACGTCCTTGTTCTTAAATGATGTCCCATTATCAGAGATTATAGTGGAAGGTATCCCGAATCGAGAAATAATGTTTTCTAGAAGAAATTGACAAATCACTTCAGCAATAGTAGAGCAAAGGGGAACAGCTTCTACCCACTTTGTAAAGTAATCTATTGCGGTTATAATGAAAGCATGTCCTTGAGATGAAGGAGGAGAGATTTTACCGATAAGATCCAGCCCCCATGTAGAGAAAGGCCAAGAAGCTACATGAGAATGAAGTTCTTGGGTAGGAGCATGAATCAGATTATTGTGTTGTTGACATTGATGACATTTCTTAACAAATGAAAAAGAATCCTGCTGCATAGTTTGCCAATAATATCCCATACGAAGCAACCTTTGAACCAAGGATTTGCCTCCAAAATGACCCCCACAGGCACCTGAATGCACCTCTTCAAGAGCAATAGGGATTTCTGATCTGTTAAGACAGCAAAGGAGAAGACCGTTATAACCCCTTCGGTAAAGAACATTAGAAAGAATGATGTATCTAGCGGATAGCTTGCGAATTCTAGCCCTAGTGTTCCTATTGGCGGAATCAGGAAAGGTACCTTCAGTCAAGTATCTTACGATATGCGAATACCATTCATCTGAGTCTATAAAGTCACAACATGTCACCAAGCTAGAATCATCCACAATAGCTCGAGAAATAAGGTTATGAATAACAAATTTAAGATCAACCACAGGGTGCTCTAAAGATACACAAGAAGCCACACATGCCATTGCGTCCGCATGTCGATTATCTTTTCGAGGAATAGGTTCCATGGTATAAGAATCGAATTTTTGTAACAAAGAGATAGCAAGGTCTTTATATTGTGATAATTTGTCTTGTTTTGCTTGATACAGTCCCGTTACTTGTCTTATAATCAGTTGAGAATCTCCATAAATATGTATGCACTTTATATTCAAAGCCAAGGCTGCCTTTATTCCTGCTATAAGAGCCTCATACTCAGCAATTTTATTGGTACATAGGAAATTGAGACGATAAGATAAGGGAATGGACTTCTTTGTAGGAGAAATCAGAACAACACCTGCCCCCGATCCCATACGACACTTAGAGCCATCAAAGTACAACTCCCAAGTTTCATCTTTCTCTGTACAAAGAATGAAGTCGTCAGGAAAAGACTCAGGGTTAGGGAAGGAGAAAGGTGAAGGGGCCTCAACTAAGTGATCGGTCAATGCTTGCCCTTTAATTGCTCTTTGTGAAACAAATTTAAGGTCAAATTCAGTTAACATCATAACCCACTTAGCTAGGCGCCCTGATAAATCAGTTTTAGAGAAAAGGTGCTTCAACGGATCAAACTTCACCATGACATGGATTTTTGAATTTAAAAGATAATGTCTCAATTTCTGAGTCGCAAACACCAAGGCCAAGCATTGTCTTTCTATCGTAGAATATCGGGTCTTATAATCGAGTAAGGTACGACTTATATAATAAACCGGACACTCCCTACCATCTTTATCATGTTGTGCCAGTAATGTTGCGAGAGCATGAGAGGAAGCAGCTATATAAAGAAGAAAGGGCTTAGAAGGTTCGGCGGGTTGAAGGATAGGAGGATTAGCCAAATATACCTTTAAATCTTCAAATGCTTGCTGACAATCTTCATTCCATTGAAAGGTGATATTCTTTTTGAGAAGTTGAGTAAAAGGAAAAGTACGATCCGCAAGTTGAGATACGAACCTACGAATAGCTTGAATCTTTCCTTGTAAGCTTTTGAGTTGAGACACATTTCTAGGAGGTGACATGTTGACAATAGCATCTATTTTCTTAGTATCCACCTTAATCCCACGATGTGAAACTATGAATCCTAATAGTTTTCCACTATCCACACCAAAAACACATTTTCGGGGATTCAAGCGCATGTGATATTTATGAATTCTTTCAAAGATTTGACGAAGGATCTTAATATGATCTATATGGAGAATGGATTTGACTAAAATATCATCAACATAATCTTCTAAAATCTTATGCATGTAATCATGAAAGATAAGGGTCATCGCTTGTTGATAAGTTGCGCCGGCATTTTTAAGTCTAAAAGGCATCATTACCCAACAAAACGTACCCCAAGGAGTGGTGAAAGTAGTTTTGAATTGATCTTGAGGATTAATGAAAATTTGATTGTATCCTGAAAAACCATCCATGAAGGATAACAAAGCATGTCCTGCTGTAGAATCAACTATCATGTCAATGTTTGGGAGGGGAAAATCATCTTTCAAAGAAGCTTTATTTAAATCTCGAAAGTTAGCACACATTCTTATTTTATTATCTGATTTAGCCACAGCAACAATATTCAAAATCCACGGGGAATAATCAATAGGGCGGATAAATCCAGCCTCCAATAATTTTTCAATCTCAGCCTTAACAAGCAAAGCTACCTTAGGATTCATTTTTTGAATCTTTTGTTTCACAGGCTTAGCATCGGGAACTAAGACAATATTATGAGTAACAATCTTAGGATCTATACCAGGCATGTTAGAATATGTCCAAGCAAAGATCTCAGGGAATTCCTGCAATAAATCTGCATATTGTTTTTGTTCTTCTTCATCCAAACATTTTCCAATTCTAATAGCTTTTTCTTCATTGCAAGGATCCATCTTAACATCAATGGTGTCACTTATAAGAAGATTACTTTGTTGAGGAGTATCCTTTAACTGAGGGAATTCTTTCACAATCTCATCATTATCAGTCTCTTTTCCAAAATAGGCTTCAGTGTTCAAACAATAAGGGAATCCCCTATTGTGATGATAACGAGGAAGATTATCATATGCTCCTAAAAACTCAGCTAAAGCATCATTGGTAGGAAAGACATCCAAAGCATAGGCACACGAAGGATCCCCATCAATATACTCAGGGTGTCGCATTGGTAGAGATGTAGAAATGACATTAACACTAATACATGGTCTCTTAGAAGCTTTAGTGCGCTTGTAGGGATTATAACCAAGTCCAAAGATCATATCATAAAGATTATTCTCTAGAGGAACCTTTATTCCTTGTTCGTGAGCGCCACAACCATTTCCATGATACCCATGCTTAGCTAGAATATGAAAACCACGACCATAATGATCAGCCATTTTAGAAAGAGAAGGTGGTTTTTCATAACACAAAGAATCAAACTCTTCAGAATTAGAAGTGTGAGGAGAAGAAGTTTGAGAAGCGGCCACGAAATTATTGCTCATAGGTTCAGGTAAGATTGATTGATTTTTAGCTTCTTCCTTCCTTTCAAATTTAAGCTCTCCAGAAGGAACCTTATATTCACCTACAAAGGTGGGATTAAAATCAAGAGATCCCCAATCGTCTTCTGCGAGAACCTTCTCAGGATCAAAATCCTTCTCATGTGTAGATTCAAGTCGAGAAGAATCTTCTTCAGGAGCTCTAGGCACATCCAAAGAATTTTGATCATCAGAGAGCGAGGATTCATCGATAGGTATCTTGTTTAAAGAGTCATCACTAGACGAGGAAGGCTTAGAAGAACCCCCTTTGGAAGTAGATGTTTGCAAACAAGCTTGGAAATTAGTATCACCTATCAAGGTATATGTCTTATCATTATAAATAGATTTAACTTGTCTATGCAATGTAGAGGGGACAGCTTGCATACTATGAATCCAAGGTCTCCCTAATAGCAAGTTGTATGTTAGATTTCCCGACATAACATGGATAGGAGTAGGCAAAGTAACAGGCCCCACTGTGAGGGGTAAGGTGATAATACCTAATTAAGTCTTAGCCACATTGTCAAAGCCTCGAATGGGATGAGAGTCAGGCTCAATGACGGATGTATCCACATTCATCTTATGCAATAGATTAATGCTACACACATTAAGGCCAGAGCCATTATCTACTAGTGTTCGTCTTATAGCAGTGTCATTTATGATAACCACAATCATCAAGGGATCATATTGATGTTGAATTTCACTAGTAGGCAACTCATCTTGAGTAAACACAATTTGAGCTTTAGGATTCATCACAGAGTTAACCAAAGACACTATATTACTAGATGTATTCGGTGGAGGAACATTCAAATCTTTCAAGGAATCTTGTAACATTCCGTGATGAGCAGAAGAAGTTTGAATCAAATCCCAAAGGGATATCTTAGCAGGGGTAGCTTTAAGTTGTTCTATGAGATCATATTCCTTTCCAAGAACTTGTGAAATACGTGGAGCTTGCGGAAGAATTGGTTGAGGATTAGGAAGAGAAACTGGAGTAACAGGAGGAGGATTAGGCTGCCTATTATTTCTAGTATGATAAGTATGGGCAACCGCATGATAACTCTCTCTAGTTAATTGCTTGGCATAACTATAAGGACTTATAGGTTTTCTTCCTTGCACAGTGATGATAGGTTTATTCGGAGTAAGAAAGGAATCATACCCCCCTTGGACAGTAAGGAGAGGTGATTTAGGAACTTGAAAGGTGGGAGAAGGACAAGCACCTTGGACTTCAAAGAGAGGCTTATTATGCTCATTCAGGTTTATCATGTTAACTAATTTAGAAGTTTTGTTCTTGTTTAGAGATTTCGATAAAGCCACAAAGTCATCAAGAGCATCATCCAACAAAGCATGATCATATCTATTAAAAGGTTTATCTTTTGATTTGAAAGGAGACATCTCCTCATAGAGGGGATTATTGAAAACAACCATGTTACTAGATTCAGTGGAAGAATTGATAGGAATGTACCCTTGAGAGGAACCATTCGACTTATCTTTCTCATCACAACGAAATGGCATAGTAACAAGGTTTATGAGTCTTTGGTAAAATGAAGGTTTGGCATCTTTAGGATTCAAAAACTCATCTAAAGCTTCATCTAATTCATCTTGGCTATACTCATTATCAACATAATTGAATACATCATCATAAACATGAACATCTTGCAAATAAAAATCTGACATTTTGAAATAAAAGTTGCATAAAATTTAAACACACAATGCAAAGAAACAAAGAAACACACTCCTTTTTTTTTTTTTTTCTTTTCTTCTTTTTTTTTTTTTTGAAAATGAAACACACTAAATCTAGATCTAGATCTAACAAATGCAATGCAAGAGAAAGCAATAATAAGTTTCACGTCGGGTTCACCAAAATGTGTAGGGGAAAAAGTGAGACTAGGTTAACATGTCCTAATCCTACCTTTTGACACACATTGCGGAATACGAAAGAGCCTAGAGGTATCACACAATTGGCTACTTCTTTTTGTGAAAGAGAGAGCCACGGGCTACCTATTAGGGTTTCTATTCCTTTGTTGTAATTGAAAGATAAAATGATGCAAGTTCAATTTCGAACCTCCAAGTGCAAGTATGAACTAATAACAAAATTGCAGAATTGAAGTTAAACAATGGAAAGCTGCAAACATAAGGACAAGACAAGAATGCAGATGCATACCCGGAGTTAAAATCTGAGTGAAGATGTTCGGGACAGGGGCGCGGGCACCACTGTCCTGATTCTGCTCCTGAAACTGCACCTGAAACTGTTATTTTGCAACCTGGAAAACTGTTGGAAATGCTGTCTGACAGAAGGACCAGGGCGCCCAGCGCCCCTGTCCTAGGGACCAGGGTGCCTAGCGCCCCTATCGTGGCAGGACCAGGGCACCCCACGCCCCTGTCTTGGTCTTTTGCTATGAAACTTGGTGTATGGTTCGGTCTCCGTCTGCTTCTTTCGGATCTATAACTTGCGGCGTCGTCCGAATACCAAAATCTGCACTTATATCTGAAAAGGTGTTTTGGGCGGCTATATAGGGTTTTGCCTTAGTCAAACCCCCATTTTGGTGATTTCCACCTCCACGAATAGCCAAGTTGTATTGTAAAAGTAGTGTGTGTGCAGACCTTGTGTGTGTGCAAGATCCTAAAATGCAAGTAAGCAAACTAGAGCAACCTAGAAAGTAAACCCTAGTTGCTTGTAAATGATAATGTAAATGCTCCAAATCAAGATGTAAAGAGATCTAAAGCATGAATACAAGTGATATAATGAGACTTATGCAAAGACATGAAAACAACATGAAATCATACCCAACCCCAAGGGAGGGGTACAAGCCAATCTTCAGTTGGTGATCTCTTATTGCTCTTCAATGCCTTCAAAGCCCTGAATGGATGAATGAAATTGATAGATGCATGATAGATGGATGTTGAATGTTGTTGAAGTCTTCAAAGATTTGCTCTTTCGCTGCATAGAAGGTCCCTTGAAACCAAAATTTTGGATCCTTTCCAATGAAGAAAGAGAGCTCTTATATATGAAACCCTACGTCTTAATTCCAACTTTTGGCCGACCTAGAGATTGAATCTCCCACCAATTTCTTGGGGTTAAGCTTTATTTTATGATTGGATCACGCTCCTAAAATTTCAGGAAAAATGTCCGGGACCGTGTGCACTCCGGGCACCATGGTCCCGACAACTTTTCACCAAATTTTCAGGGCCGTCGGATATGATGATTTTAGAGAGAATCCCGAAGTTACAGGTGATTTCAAGATGTTTTGACCCCCGAAATCAAGCCCCCAAGTTCAAAATAGGACTTAATTAGGGTTTTTGATTAAATGATGTATCGGAGGAATAAAATGAAAGGAGAACACTTTAATGAAAGGGCCCAACTTTATGATGTGGAAGATGATGAAATAGGACCTTAGACCTAATTAATTTGATTAATTAAGTGCTAAAGGAGAAAAGCAATGCAAAATGCAAATTGCGCCAAGGCGGGTGCTAAACTAGGTGTGAAATTGTACTGCTTTTGCAAGTGCGTACAATTTACGATGCTACAACATGAAAGCTATGAAAATCAAAGAGATGATGAAATAGAATGCAAGAAAAAAAAGATTTGAAAATGCAAGCATGCAAATTATAGAGAGATTTGTCAGGATTATAAATGAGGAGGAGAAAAGTATTTATAAATGTCTTCTAGGTGAAATCCAAGTTTCAAGACGAATGTGGGATAAAAGAATAGTGTATAAATGTAAATGTTTACCCCTCATTCGTTAAGTGGATGAAATGGCTAAGAGTGGGAGATGATAAATAAAGGATGTAGTTGGTATGTAGGATATTTGGAAAATGGATTAATAATAGAATATATAAATGATTTTTAATGAATTAATAATATATCATGACTGTTATGATATAATGAGGAATACTGGAATAATGAATGAATATTATAATGTAATGAAGAATGAAATTGTTGGTGTAAATAAATATTCATCATGGATATTATTACACTTTACTTAAGTTAACTTAGGATAATGCATCTCTTCATAGTTTAGATATGAGACACTTAGGGAAGTGTGCACATAGGGATATAGCTTGTAAGAAAAATTCCACCTTTTCTGGTCTTATTTTGTTGTTACACTCCACATTCGGTGGATCATCCACCTCTTGTGGAATATTATATTATTTCTCCTACCTACCCCTAGTATTTCTTACCTACCCTTGTTTCTTATTGAGCCACATGTCATGATTGTGTGCTTGTATATCCATATGGCCTTGCCTATATAAGAAGACCCATATTCATTGTATTGTTTAATCCAGTTGATCATTTGTATATTGATGAGAATACAATTTGTTCTTGTCATTCCATTGTCTTTCTTTATGCTTTTCATTGTGCCCTTGATCTTGGAAAAATATCACATGGTATCAGAGCTATTGGGGCTTCATTGATTGGTTTTGGGAGACATCTTGGAAGGCTTCTATTTTTAGATCTGAGGGACTGTGTATTTTGGATGCATTCTAGGGCTTTTTTTACCCTACCATTGCGTCCGAGAGGCCGTTTCCATAAAAATCAAGTATAAACTCGACCTATTTTGGCGAAAGTCAAATTTTGGGTGTTGGAGAAATTTTTTGCCCAATTTGGGTGGTACAGTATGGAATTTTCAGATTTAAAAAAAAAAAAAATAGTTGAAAATCATTTTTTTGAAAAAAAAAAAAATTGAAATTTTTTTTGGGGGTTCATACCTTCTGCCCAGTCAACAACGCATAGTCAACAACGCACAGTCAGCGCCCAGTGAGCACCCAGTCAGTGCCTAGTGAGCCTGGTCCAGGGGTGCAATGGCCATTTTGATGGTTAGACGACCATCAAATTTAGCACAGTCTTTTGTTGATGTCAGCATTTTTTGAAAATTTTAGACCCCTCTCCGTTGAGTAGTTTGGATTTTTGGGTCAACTTTGGAGGCTCATAACTTGCCCAATTTTGCTCCTTTTTGGGTGCATTTTTTTTTTATTTGGGCTAATGTTTCGTTCTCTTCGTAGTGGTGTGGTTATTTTATAATTTTGGTGCACAGGTTTTTCAAAATTTTTAGATTCTCTCAATTGTACTTGTCCAATCCTTAATTTTGCAACTTCAAAGGCTTCGTTTGAGCTCATACGATCTCCTTTTCAAGTGTCATTTTTTTTGAAAGTGCATATTTTTTTGTCTACTTTCATAATCTATGATCATTTTTCAGATATTTTGAGTGGATATTGGTCTTTTTTGGCCTACTTGGTACTTGTAATTTGCTTGGATCTTAGTTTAGGTCACTTGCATTATTAGTTTGAGTCTCCTTTGTCCTTATTAAGGTAGTTGTAAATTTGAAATCAGAAGTCCACTTTGCCATTTTTTGCATGTGGCTCATTGTACACACACTAAGTATAAAGTGCCAAATCATCATTTTGGGGGCTTCTTTGATTGAGTGAATTTGGGGGTTGTCTTGTGTGATTTTGCCTCTCTTTCCTTGTGATCTTTTATTTTTGTTGCAATAAGTCCTCATAAATTTCCACCTTTAACTCCACATAATTATGCATCATGGAAAATTAAAGTATGGAGAAAATTAATGGAAAAAGATCTCACGCATTACATAGATGGAACAATAGCAGGACCACCTAATCCTAATGCTTTGTTAGAATGGCTCACTAAGAATGGCATGGCTCTTGGAACTTTGCATAAGTATGTATCAGATGACCTCATTTTTCACATTGAGAAGTGTACTACAATCAAAGAGGCTTGGGATATGTTTCAGAAATTGTATGGTCAAGTTGATGAAATCAGAGGTTACAAGATTGACAATGAGCTCACCAACTTGGATCCCAAGAATTTTGATACAATCCAATATTAGTTACCAAATCAAATAAGCTAAGAGCAAAGCTTAAGGATTGTGGAATTGACAAAAAGGATGCTTAGTTGATATTCAACTTGTTGGACAAGCTTGCACCAAAATATCCAGCATTTGTTTCTAGCTTCCAAACTCAGTGTTTGACAGTGGGGAGCTCCTACATTATGCCTTCATTTTATGCTTTCACATAAATGTTGATATTGGAACAATCTAAGTTGTTGAACATGGGGCTTCTCAAGTCTTCAAAGCCCAAGGCTTTGGTGGCTAATCAAGGGAGTCAAGGGAGTCAAGGCAAATATTCCAACAAGAAGAAGAATCAATCTAAATCAAAGCCACAATAGGAAAAAGGACATGTAATGCCCATACCCTGGTCGGACTTGTAAAACCCGTTCGACCTTGGTTGACTTCCTATGTCGCATTCTTGAATGGTAGGTTAACCGTGACGCAATGTGTAGTTTAGATGATATAAATAATTGTGCATACCTACTATTGTGCTTTTGCATCGGTTCTTGTGTAAATGTAATTGTTTCCTAACTCTTGTAATAAATCTCGAGCTAACGCCTTCATTTAATATGTATATGTATATGTATGCTTGCATGAATTTATGGGTGCAGGAGATTGCAGGTACAACACCGCCTAGGGCGAGGTTCATCTTCTTTGGGAATTGCAGGGTTGAGTATACCTCCTTCATCCTCAGAATTCAGATTTGGGGGTCATAAAACTCTCGTCTTGCCTTAGCCATGGCCAGGTGAGCATCGTGTGTGGTTTGTGGGGCTTTCTTTTCATTGGATTGCATTTCGTTTGATTTGGTGGACTTCCTCAGTTTGCATGCCTTACGCAGGGTAAGTGGAGTTTGTTGTCCTAAGTATTAAATTCTATTTAATGAGTAGACGTACACATTAGTGATATAGAAATTTAAATAGGTAGTTTCTTTTATATGATTAATCGTTAATTTAAAAAGAGAACACTTTAATTACAATTGTAGCAAGCTTAACGCATTTAAATTGAAATAATGTGTTCGTTAAAATTTGAGAAATTAGAATAAATAGGATTCTTTCATTTGATTATTCATTTATTTAAAAAGGTCACTTTACTATGTTATAGCGAGTCAATTTAATAGTTAAATCTGATAATAATGAATTTAATGAGTTATGCATTTTAGAAAGGAAAAATTTAAAGTCATTTGAGAAATAGAAATAAATTAATTCACATTTGCATTTTGGAAGAGAAAAGGGTAAATTTTATTATTTAAAGAAAATTATTCTTTTTACTTGTAAAGTTGATTTAGTATAAAAGATTGATTTTTTATGGAAATTTAAATTAATAAAAAAAAAACGCTTTACCCTGGTCAATAGTTTCGAAATATAATGTAGGCCTAAATTAGAATCGAGAAATTAGAATTAAAATTAAACAAGAAATAGAAACATTTTAATTTTAATTAGAAAAGCAAATAAGATGTAATGAATAGTGGAAAGAATGATTTCCATTTTGGATTTTCTTTTATTTTAAAAAAAATAAATGCCTAAATTCGAAATTGAAAATTAGGGCAAAAATAGGGTTTCTCATTTAACCTAGTTTTGAAATGTTTTTGGGGGTTCTTTTCTGGAGAGCTTGTTTTTGGAAAAAAAAGGAGATGGGGGAAATGTTGGAAAAATGGGGGATTTGTTTGGAGTTTCAGGTGGAGCTCTTCATTAGAATCCTTGCCCGGAATGCGTTATGATGTAGGATTCAAATCTACCCTTTATTTATTTGTTGATTAAAAAAAAAAATGGTATTTCTCATGAATGTTTTTGAGGTTTAGTTCAGTTTTCTTTTAAGCTTGGTTGTTCTTGAATCAAATTTTTGTTCTTAATAGATTTTGTGGTTTTAAACTTGATGAGGAAATATATTTCCCATAATGAAGTTTTTGGTAAAATCTAGTAAATGAATGGGGCTGTGAATAAGAAAAAAAAAAAAAAATAATACAATAATGGGGGATTTCGTTCCTTGTCAAATCTTTATTCAAAAATTTTTATGGTTGGAACCAGACTGTGAATCGGATAAGAATGTATACAAAAAAATATATATATATAATCAACCAAAAAATATATGTGTTTGGGGTTAGGGTTTGGCAGGCGAAGGAGTGGAAGCTCGGCTCGCGCTGCCGCCCCCTCCCCCATTTTTCCCCCATGCCATAGCTCGCAACCCTCCCCGCACCATGTTGTGGGCCGCAGACTGCGTCCACAGTGTGGGCCGCAGACTGCGTCCACAGTGTGGGCCGCAGGGTCTGCATCCACAATGTGGGCCACAGACTGCATCCACAGTGTGGGCCGCAGCCTGCGTCCACAGTGTGCCCCACAGCCTGCGTCCACAATGTGGGCCGCAGGGTCTGCATCCACACTGTGGGATGCAGGGACCTGTGTCATAGTTAGGGTTTACAAAAAACAAAAAAAAATATATAAAGTTTGTTTTATTTTTTTTATATATATTTTATTTGTTGTAAAAAAAATATATATAATATTGACATATATAAAATGAAAGAAAAATGACATGGGAAAAAAAGAGAAGTTGTAATAAATTTGTAGGAAGATCCATTTTATTTGAAATTAGATTTTAAATGTCAATATATATATACATTAAATGCATAGTTGCGTATATTTAGAATTGTGAATAAAAAGGGGGTATTCATTAATCATGGATTTTTTTGATTTATATTAGTTAACATTTAATTTTTGGGACCAACTCTAATCGGGGAGTATTCTTTGGAAAAGAGATTAAATATGGTCTTAGTTGGAGATCTTTGAAATAATTATACTCTGGTTAACGTATGGTAATACATGTTAATGAGAAGTTTTCATGGAATATGAATCTAAATTTATCTTCATATATTTTGTTATTTCTTCAACGACATGCTAGTAGGATGCATGTAGATTTTGATATCGTATCATTTTAAAGCAAAATGTTGTAAGTTTAAGTTCCGTATTTGCCTTGTTTAGAGTGGCGGCAAACCTTGATGTATTTGTTTCAGACCCTGTCATCTAGTTACTTGTGTTGATCATAGCCGATTACGTCCCTAGTCAGAGTATCTTCATTCATTAGTACTTGTAATTGCCTTGAAGTGTTCAGTTGGATCCGCTTCAAAAGGGATCATTATGTAAATTCCTACCAAGGTGTCAGTTGTATATTGGTTGTATTCGCCTAAGTGGCAAAGATGTAAAAGACATATAATTTATGTCTTCCTAACGATATTAAATGCCATAGGGGTCTTGCCGTTGAGCATACCCAGAGATGTAGCCCTTTAGGGGTGAACTCCGAGATCATATCTGTGTTATGCGATGTTTTAGCTTCCTTTGTTTCATGCTTTAAGTTATCATGTATGGTTGTTATCTTGTAATGTGTATGATGGGAAATTAACGAATTTAAATATATGTGCATAAAAATTATTCATCTTGACAAATGTAGTAAATCAGGTTCATGGAAGATTGTAATTAAGATTACGGGAAAAGTATTTTGATAATGTGAATTAAAAGTAGTAATAGTGTAAAGAATCTTGCTAGGTTACATCATTGGATTAACTTGTTATTAAGCATGTAAACTGAGCAAATGAGTATGGGAAACAGAGTTAGAATTAATGTTATAATTTCTAAGTTGAAATCTAAAGGATGAACGTCATATAGGTATTTACTTTTATCTTCTTAAATGAGTAACACCATGTTAATTATGTTCCACTACATTGGATGAATTTGTTTAGTAATTTCACGTTTTAATCTTAACAATAATCCTTACCAAAATTAACTTGGAAATTGGGTTAACTCAACTATTTATCCATAATTGTAACCTTAATAAAAGAATCTCTTATGATTGCTCAAATTGAACTAAAAAGGGAAGTGTTCGTATAGTTGTTTATGTCTTAATCTTGGTAAATGTATCCTTTCATATTAACTTCATTTACTAAAAAAGAGTGACATGCAATAAGATAATTATATTTTAATCCTAGTGGAAGAACGTCACTATGAACTTGTATTTTAATCCTATAGTGTTTAATATCATCTTGCTAACTATATTTTAATTTAAAGGAATAACTCATGTGTTCCTAATACATTCCCACCTTGATGAATTTAGTCCATCTATTAGCATTATTAAAACTCCAATGAATGAACCCTATGACTAATTACATTTTACCCTCCTTAAAAGAACTACGACTTTTTAGTTGGTGATGCTTAAACTTTAATGAGGGAACCTCACTCTATTAATGGAAGTATAATCCTTAATGAACGAATCTCATCTTATTAGCCATACTTTTAATTATAAAGAAAGATATCAGTTGTGGGTGATTATCTTAAAACCAATGAATGAACTTCATTATATTAATTGCATTGAACCTTAAGGGAGGCCTCTTAAATTAATTAGGTGCTAATGTGCATTGAGTAAATAACCTCACAATGGCCTCCTAACCACACAAAGTAAATGAACACTTCCTAAAATTATAAGATGTCAAATCATTGAACATATGTATGATCAAGTCTTATGCATTATCTCGTAATTAAGTTATCCAGCTTATTGGATCAGTTGACGCAAGTTGACTTAGGGGTAAGGTTATGTAATCGTGTTGGGAAACTCCTTAGGATCAATTAGCCTTCCGCTGTACTATCTATGTTTCAGATAACTCCAAATTATCTTATTGATGTAACTAATCAGTAATACTCTTAACTATTATTATAAAAAAAATATATTTACACTCTATTCTAGTGTTTTTAACTTAAACCGTTTAGGGGTTTCCTGGCGGGGCATTACACTTGGTATCAGAGCCCATGTTGCAACACTGGGATCTCTGGTTTTGCTTGTGCCCTTAGTTGATGTGTGTGTGTCTACCTTATGTTGTATGTTTGTCCACCTTGATGTGAGGGTGTGATTTAACAACCCCTGCTTGTGTGTAACGTGTGTGTTCACACCTTGTTTTCAACTTATTGATGTGGGTGTTTTGGGAATAATTATAGGTGTTTTGTCAGCTTATTGAGGTCTTGGTCTATGATTTCTCTTACTCTGAAAGGGAGTCGTATGTACCTTCATTCTTGAATTGTTTTACTCTTTTGATTAATCCATCTGGGTTGGTTGTTAATATCTTGAATCTAAAAGTACGGTATGTGCTTGTTTATGGTATTGATCGATTTTAATGGTTGTCCGCTTGAAAGACTAGTATGGCAAATGTTAATGCTTATTACGTAGTACATTGAGTGATTATGACTCATCTCCTTCTCTCTCTCTAGTAAATTAAAAGGAATTGATATGTGTAGTTATCTCTTATTTAAGTTTTCTTATTGCAAGAGAAAGGATGATATTTCTTGAGCCTTGTGTGAGCCTTATAACGTTTTTGTGTTTTAGAATTGTGAAAGGGATTTGGTTTGGGAGTTAAATTAGGGTTAATGATATAAAATGGTATGTTTGCATTAAAGGGTTCTCCATGTGCTTAGTAGGAGTAATACAATTAAATTCCATCTTAAGTAAGGTGCATTAAAATGCGCATAGTGATTTTGTGAAAATTGCTTGATGTGAAAGGAATACCAAAAGAGGACATGTCATAGTAGCTTCAGGAGTGTATTATTGTGCTCCTCGAAAGATTGTTTTATGTGCTTATTCAACTAGTGTGATTTAGGACCTATTAAGTGACGCACCATTTAACTTGCTTTGGATTTAGATAATTGCCTTATTGTGTTTAAGAAAGAGTAAATGAAAGACTTGTTGAATTGTATGCATTAAGTGTGTAATATCTAGTAGATAGCTCTTCATTTACCTCCTTGTCGTATTATGAATTTTCAATGTTAAATTTGATGTGTTATTGTATTGTATTGTATTACAAATAGTGATTGTGCTCAAGAAGACTTGTATTACAAAAGAACATTTGATTGTCTTGAATTCTGGTTCGGAAAACTAGAACAATATAGTGCAACAATAATGATTAGAAATGTCATGTTAGGATGCCTTGGCACTTTCCTAAAAGACAGTGAAATGAAAACCGTGCAACTAAAATGATAGACCTATATCCGAGCAATATGGGGTGATCTTGAAATTCTTGTGTATTCGTAGGAAATAGTTGATTTTCCAACCCTCTTCCTCCAATTGTTTAAAATATAGGAATTGTTGTTTTTGAAATACCATTTAGAATGCAGTGATTTGAAAGAAATTTTGTTACAATGCATATGAAATTGTATGTTTTCTTTGGCTTCTAATTGAAAGGGAAAGTTTTTCGCCTTGGAAAAAAAAAGAAATTGCATAGTTAGTAATGTGAATGAAAATGCTTAGGGAAGATTGAGAAAGATATCAGAATGATGTAATTTCTTTGTGCAAGATTGAATTGTTGAGAATTTCATAACGTGTATCTAGAGTAAACTTTGTTTGGTGATTCATGTGTAAAGCATAATTAAAACTTCCCTTAAGTATATGTTAGCATAATGTAAAGCACTCCCCGTAAATGTGACTAAACTAGTAATGGTGCTATTCTGTGTGTGTTGTGAGAAAACCCGTACTTGTTTTGTGTGCCCATGGGATGGTGAAGTAATCAACCATGGGGAAATATGTTTGCTTATGAGTATGGGAAACCATACCTATCTATGTGATGTTGCTTATTTGTTCCTTACTGAGTGCCAACCCACGGGTTGTTGATAAGTCAGTATGTGAAGGGGTAGTAGTAGAAGTCACCATTCCTTGAATAGTATGAACAGCGTACAAGTAATGTCAATGCGAAGTGACTTTAGCTTCCCTATTTTGAGGAAAAATATAGTTTTGTAATGAAACTGTAACATGGGTGTACTCAATACTTCCCCTTGTGATGAACCGATCTATGAGGTTCATGTGTGCCTGCCGAATTCCTATCCTTTATTTTGAGCATATAGATGATAGTTCTTGATCATATTGATGGATTTTATTGGAGCATCTTTTGCCTTGTCTTCATGAGAGGCGTGTTATTTTTCTTACATAAGTTGCCAACTGACTAGTGTTGGTAGACTTGTGGGTAGACCTTAGCCATGTATACCTCTGGCTTACGACGAGTATCCTAAGAGGAACATCGCTATGCGGAGTGTGACCGGTGCATGCCTTATCTGCGGGGTACACTTCCATGCGGGATACTTCCATTGCGTACTTTGTCCGCTTGGAGTATTGCCATGCTGTGCTGAGACACGATGCGAAATGTAGTAGACATTTCCATGCGGCCTACCGCTAGGTGTAGGGTAGAGCCATGCCACGTGACGACGTGATGTGGGGTGATGCCGAGGTGCACACTGCCATGCCATGTAGATGTGTGACTTGGCCACACCATATGATGAGCTACTAGGATAGCTAGACGATTGTTCCTTCCTTCCTCGTTGGTGGCTAGCTACTAGTCACATAGTGATGTAATGTGCAATTATGATTTTCTTTTAATTATTTATTTATTTCTTTGTGGGCCAGCAATTTATTTTACTTTGACCTTGACAGTTTAGCCACGATCTTGCAATCTTGATTTTACTTGATTTGATGTTGCAAATCCGGAAATTATTTTCTTGTCTTATTGTTGGAATTGACAATTATTATCTTTATTCTTTTGTACTTTGGTGGCTAAACCGGTTTATCCTTGTTGTTTTCGTATGTTGGTCTTGTGTTGCAATGTGAATTCCTCTCCAAGAACGTAGGAGACGGTCTTGGATGAGTGTATACGAGGAAGTAGACACAGGGAACCTTGAGGATGGAGGTATGTGAGGCTGTGAAACAGCTAGGATCCACTACCTACCTATGAGTGGTGACTATCTCTTCGAGGCTAAACACCTTACACAACAAGGGATATTCACGAGGGACTTGTACGGAAGGTAGCACCGCTATGGTGTACCCTAGCACCATCAAGCCCTCGAGTGAGATGTTGGACATTTGTTGATCATGTATTTATTCTGAGAGCAGGCATAGAGATGTGGATCATATATGTTACCTTTGACCGAGCATTAGACATGCTCACATGTGGCCTATTGTGTTGTGCACACCAGTCTTGTGGATGGATATTATGTGTAATCATGGATTAAATGGAATTAACTTGTCACTATGTTATGGGGCATAGTCATTGGAAAGGTTCTTGTATGTCTGAAAAGTGTAAACAATTGAGTTCTTACATTGCTCTTATTTGACGAAAGTTAACTTGGTGGTAGAAATTGATATTTGAAGCTAGTTCTATGCGATAAAGTTTTGTGAAAGAGATGAATTGGTGAAAGAAATTGACCTTGAGAGCATATTTTATTGTCATGTTTGATAAATGAGTATGATAACTGTGCCTATATATTTTAATTCCTTTAAATTTGGTGTAATAAGAAAAAGGGAGAGAGTCTCGTTTCTCTACTATGATTGTGTGTAAATTATAGAATATTTGAAGATGTGAATGATGTTAGATACATTTTTGTTAATGGATGATGACACTTGTAGAGGATTTATGAATAACGTTCTAAAATGATGACAAAATAGTTGGTTGTGCAAATTGATAATTGTAATTGAGTTTCAGGGCTAATACGTGTTGTATGATTCACACTTAGCTTTGTGACTTCCAGGAGTAAGTCGGAGCCTAGGGGAGGAGAATGTAATGCCCATACCCTAGTCGGACTTGTAAAACCCACTTGACCTTGGTTGACTTCCTATGTGGCATTCTTGAATTGTAGGTTAACCGTGATGCAATGTGTAGTTTAGATGATATAAATAATTGTGCATACCTGCTATTGTGCTTTTGCATCGATTCTTGTGTAAATGTAATTGTTTCCTAACTCTTGTAATAAATCTCGAGCTAATGCCTTCATTTAATATGTATATGTATATGTATGCTTGCATGAATTTATGGGTGCAGGAGATTGCAGGTACAACACCACCTAGGGCGAGGTTCATCTTCTTTGGGAATTGCAGGGTTGAGTATACCTCCTTCATCCTCAGAATTCGGATTTGGGGGTCATAAAACTCTCTTCTTGCCTTAGCCATGGCCAGGTGAGCATCGTGTGTGGTTCGTGGGGCTTTCTTTTCATTGGATTGCGTGTCATGTGATTTGGTGGACTTCCTCAGTTTGCGTGGCTTGCGCAGGGTAAGTGGAGTTTGTTATCCTAAGTATTAAATTCGATTTAATGAGTAGACGTACACATTAGTGATATAGAAATTTAAATAGGTAGTTTCTTTTATATGATTAATCGTTAATTTAAAAAGAGATCGCTTTAATTACAATTGTAGCAAGCTTAAAGCATTTAAATTGAAATAATGTGTTCATTTATGCATTAAAAATTTGAGAAATTACAATAAATAGGATTCTTTCATTTGATTAGTCATTTATTTAAAAAGGTCACTTTACTATGTTATAGCGAGTCAATTTAATAGTTAAATTTGATAATAATGAATTTAATGAGTTATGCGTTTTAGAAAGGAAAAATTTAAAGTCATTTGAGAAATAGAAATAAATTAATTCACATTTGCATTTTGGAAGAGAAAAGGGTAAATTTTATTATTTAAAGAAAATTATTCTTTTTACTTGTAAAGTTGATTTAGTATAAAAGATTGATTTTTTTTGGAAATTTAAATTAATAAAAAAAAATCTTTACGCTGGTCAATAGTTTCGAAATATAATGTAGGCCTAAATTAGAATCGAGAAATTAGAATTAAAATTAAACAAGAAATAGAAACATTTTAATTTTAATTAGAAAAGCAAATAAGATGTATTGAATAGTGGAAAGAATGATTTCCATTTTGGATTTTCTTTTATTTAAAAATAAATAAATGCCTAAATTCAAAATTGAAAATTAGGGCAAAAATAGGGTTTCTCATTTAACCTAGTTTTGAAATGTTTTTGGGGGTTCTTTTCTGGAGAGCTTGTTTTTGGAAAAAAAAGGAGATGGGGGAAATGTTGGAAAAATGGGGGATTTGTTTGGAGTTGCAGGTGGAGCTCTTCATCAGAATCCTTGCCCGGAATGCGTTATGACGTAGGATTCAAATCTACCCTTTATTTATTTGTTGAATAAAAAAAACAATGGTATTTCTCATGAATGTTTGTGAGGTTTAGTTCAGTTGTCTTTTAAGCTTGGTTGTTCTTGAATCAAATTTTTGTTCTTAATAGATTTTGTGGTTTTAAACTTGATGAGGAAATATATTTCCCATAATGAAGTTTTTGGTAAAATCTGGTAAATGAATGGGGCTGTGAATAAGAAAAAATAAATAAATAAAAATAATAATACAATAATGGGGGATTTTGTTCCTTGTCAAATTTTTATTCAAAAATTTTTATGGTTGAAACCGGACTGTGAATCGGATCAAGAATGTATACAAAAAAAAAAAAATACAATAAACAAAAAAAATATATGTGTTTGGGGTTAGAGTTTGGCGGGCGGAGGAGCCGAAGCTCGGCTCGCGTCGCCGCCCCCTCCCCCATTTTTCCCCCATGCCATAGCTCGCAACCCTTCCCGCACCACATTGTGGGCCGCAGATTGCATCCACAGTGTGGGCCGCAGACTGCGTCCACAATGTGGGCCGCAGGGTCTGCGTCCACAGTGTGGGCCGCAGGGTCTGCGTCCACAGTGTGGGCCGCAGACTGCATCCATAGTGTGGGCAGCAGCCTACATCCATAATGTGGGCCGCAGACTGCGTCCACAATGTGGGCCGCAGGGTCTGTGTCCACACTATGGGACGCAGGGACCTGCGTCATAGTTAGGGTTTACAAAAAACAAAAAAAAATATATAAAGTTTGTTTTATTTATTTTTTATATATTTTATTTGTTGTAAAAAAATATATATAATATTGACATATATAAAATGAAAGAAAAATGTCATGGGAAAAAAAGAGAAGTTGTAATAAATTTGTAGGAAGATCCATTTTATTTGAAATTAGATTTTAAATGTCAATATATATATATATATATATACACGTTAAATGCATAGTTGCGTATATTTAGAATTGTGAATAAAAAGGGGGTATTCATTAATCATGGATTTTTTTGATTTATATTAGTTAACATTTAATTTTTGGGACCAACTCTAATCGGGGAGTATTCTTTGGAAAAGAGATTAAATATGGTCTTAGTTGGAGATCTTTGAAATAATTATACTCTGGTTAACGTATGGTAATACATGTTAATGAGAAGTTTTCATGGAACATGAATCTAAATTTATCTTCATATATTTTGTTATTTCTTCAACGACATGCTAGTAGGATGCATGTAGATTTTGATATCGTATCATTTTAAAGCAAAATGTTGTAAGTTTAAGTTCCGTATTTGCCTTGTTTAGAGTGGTGGCAAACCTTGATGTATTTGTTTCAGACCCTGTCATCTAGTTACTTGTGTTGATCATAGCCGATTACGTCCCTAGTCAAAGTATCTTCAGTCATTAGTACTTGTAATTGTCTTGAAGTGTTCAGTTGGATCCGCTTCAAAAGGGATCATTATGTAAATTCCTACCGAGGTGTCAGTTGTATATTGGTTGTATTCTCCTAAGTGGCAAAGATGTAAAAGAGATGTAATTTATGTATTCCTAATGATATTAAATGCCATAGGGGTCTTGCAGTTGAGCAGACCCGGAGATGTAGCCCTTTAGGGGTGAACTCCGAGATCATATCTGTGTTATGTGATGTTTTAGCTTCCTTTGTTTCATGCTTTAAGTTATCATGTATGGTTGTTATCTTGTAATGTGTATGATGGGAAATTAACGAATTTAAATATAAGTGCATAAAAATTATTCATCTTGACAAATGTAGTAAATCAGGTTCATGGAAGATTGTAATTAAGATTATGGGAAAAGTATTTTGATAATGTGAATTAAAAGTAGTAATAGTGGAAAGAATCTTGCTAGGTTACATCATTGGATTAACTTGTTATTAAGCATGTAAATTGAGCAAATGAGTATGGGAAACAAAGTTAGAATTAATGTTATAATTTCTAAGTTGAAATCTAAAGGATGAACGTCATATAGGTATTTACTTTTATCTTCTTAAATGAGTAACGGCATGTTAATTATGTTCCACTACATTGGATGAATTTGTTTAGTTATTTCACATTTTAATCTTAACAATAATCCTTACCAAAATTAACTTGGAAATTGGGTTAACTCAACTATTTATCCATAATTGTAACCTTAATAAAAGAATCTTTTATGATTGCTAAAATTGAACTAAAAAGGGAAGTGTTTGTATAGTTGTTTATGTCTTAATCTTGGTAAATGTATCCTTTCATATTAACTTCATTTACTAAAAAAGAGTGACATGCAATAAGATAATTATATTTTAATCCTAATGGAAGAATGTCACTATGAACTTGTATTTTAATCCTATAGTGTTGAATATCATCTTGCTAGCTATATTTTAATTTAAAGGAATAACTCATGTGTTCCTAATACATTCCCACCTTGATGAATTTAGTCCATCTATTAGCATTATTAAAACTCCAATGAATGAACCCTATGACTAATTACATTTTACCCTCCTTAAAAGAACTACGACTTTTTAGTTGGTGATGCTTAAACTTTAATGAGGGAACCTCACTCTATTAATGGAAGTTTAATCCTTAATGAACGAATCTCATCTTATTAGCCATACTTTTAATTATAAAGAAAGATATCAGTTGTGGGTGATTATCTTAAAACCAATGAATGAACTTCATTATATTAATTGCATTGAACCTTAAGGGAGGCCTCTTAAATTAATTAGGTGCTAATGTGCATTGAGTAAATAACCTCACAATGGCCTCCTAACCACCCAAAGTAAATGAACACTTCCTAAAATTATAAGATGTCAAATCATTGAACATATGTATGATCAAGTCTTATGCATTATCTCATAATTAAGTTATCCAACTTATTTGATCAGTTGATACAAGTTGAGTTAGGGGTAAGGTTATGTAATCGCATTTGGAAACTCCTTAGGATCGATTATCCTTCCGCTGTACTATCTAAGTTTCAGATAACTCCAAATTATCTTATTGATGTAACTAATCAGTAATACTCTTAACTATTATTATTAAAAAAAAAACATTTACACTCTATTCGAGTGTTTTTAACTTAAACCCTTTAGGGGTTTCCTAGCGGGGCATTACAGGACAATCCTCCTCTCCATCACAAGGTGATTTTTCATCCTCTTCCAAGAAGGGGACTCCACCTAAGAAGGATAAACCAGCTTGTGCTTATTGCAAGAAGTATGGTCATGATGAGCATCAATGTCACACCGAGCAAGTTGATGGGTTGACAAATCTACTTAAGAAAAACAACATCAACTTGCCATCCACCTACACAAAGAAGGATTCATCTCCTTCCTCTTCCTCATAATCTAAGGGAAAAGGGCAAGCATTTGTGGCTACAACTGGTTCTTCATAGCAGTGGATACTTGACTTGGGTGCCTCTTATCACATGGGTTCTACAAAGAAACAATTTTCTTCATTGGAGCCATCAAAGGTACCTCACATTTATATAGGTGATGATACACAAGTTGAGGTTGAAGGGAAAGGTTCAGTTGACATGGATGATGGAACATCTAAGAATGTTCTTTATGTTCCTAACTTGTCTACCAACCTTCTCTCTATCTACCAAATCACTCACTATGGGAATGGGAAAAAGGTTGAGTTTACACCTGATTCAATCGTGGTAAAGGAACTTGATGATGATGCCTTGGTAGCAGTGGGAGAAGTTAATGACAACTTGAGGCTTTATTCATTCTCCCACTTTGTGCCAAGTTCTCCTTCTAGGGCCTTGCTTACTCATTCAAATTCAGAAAGTAAGCTATGGCATGAGCGGTTTGGTCACCTCAACTACTGCTATCTTCAGTAGCTCAACACCAGGTCTACCTCAAATCAGTTTTTTAGAGGGTGTATGTTCAAGATATTCCATGGGCAAGCATCCCAAGGAGAAGTTTAATAGGGGGAAAGCTTGGAGAGCTTTGGAAGTTCTTTAACTTGTTCACAGTGATGTAGCAGGTCCATTTCTAGCACCTTCATTTAGTAAGGCCCGTTATGTCCTCACCTTCATTGATGACTACTCCTGCTTCACTTGGGTCTACTTTCTTATTCATAAGAGTGAAGTATTTGACAAATTTTAGGACTTCAAGACTCGTGTGGAGAAGCAATACAGGAAAGTGGTCAAGATTCTTCGTATAGATAATGGAAGGGAATATGTGAACAAAAGACTTGAGGATTTGTGTACATTTGAGGGGATTGATCTTCAACATTTGGTTGCATACACTCCATAGCAGAATGGAGTTGCAGAGTGCAAGAATAGAACTCTCAAAGAAATGGCTAGCTATATGATTCATGCACATTATCTTGATCCTGCCTTTTGGGCCGAGGCTATCAGTTGTGCCACACACATCCAGAATCGGGTTCCTCACAAATCTTTGCAAGGTATTACTCCTTTTGAGGCTTGGGCTAGTAGGAAACTGATTGTGAGACATTTCAGAGTCTTTGGGTGTCTAGTATGGGCTCACATTCCTCTGTAGAAACACAAGGCATTGGAACCTCAGAGTAGGCCTTGTATATTTGTTGGATATCCTGAGGCTGTTAAGGCATATAGATTGATGGATCCTGAGACACGAGGTGTTCATTGAGAGGAGTGTTCATTTTGAGGAAATCTCTCCTAGCTTAGCATCTCTACCTCCTCCACCTTTCTCCATTGTTGATAGTGATTCTAGTGATTTAGATGATGAGACTCCTTCAACTTTGACTCATAGGGTTACACCTCCGCAAGGTCCACTTGTAGTTGAGGAGCCTCGTTCTCCATGTCCACCTAGACCTCGTTGGGCTAGATAGACACTTGAGTTAGCGGGTTCTCTTGTTGGGGATCCTTCAGATACACATAGGACTCGATCACAACATTAGGACCTTCCACATGCATTCATTGCCACTGCTTCCAATCCATAGACATTTTGGGAAGCATCAGGGGTTCCTAAGTGGGACCATGCTATGGAGGAAGAGTATAGCTCCTTGATTAGGAACAACACATATGAGTTAGTCCCTCTCCCTAAGGGGAGAAAGATGGTTCGATGTAAGTGGATCTATCAGACCAAGTTTTCAGTGGATGGTAGTGTGGATAAGTATAAGGCTCAACTTGTTGCAAAAGGTTTCTCTCAGGTTCTAGGTGTTGACTATACTGAGACCTTTGCGCCCATAGCTAAGATGAACTCCATTCACTTGACACTTACTATTGTTGCAGCTCATGGTTGGGTTCTACATTAGATGGATGTGAAGAGTGATTTTCTTCATGGGGATGTTGTTGAGGAGATTTATATGGAGCAGCCATAGGGTTTCATCCAGGATTCTTCCTTGGTTTGCGAACTAAAGAAATCACTCTATGGCCTTAAGTAGGCCCCCAGGGCTTGGTATGCCAAGATGGATTCCTTTCTTGTCTTAGCAGGGTTCACCAGGTGTCATTCTGATCTGAATGTCTACATTTTATGATAGGATGACTCTCACTTGATACATGTGCTCTATGTTGATGATTTGATCATTATAGGGAGCACCGCATCCATCATTAGTAGGGTCAAATTTTCTTTGCATGACAAATTTTCTATGACTAACTTGGGTCTTTTGCACTACTTTCTCGGGATAGAGATTTCACAGTCATCTTCTGGGATTACACTATCATAGCCCAAGTATGCTCTTGATCTTCTTGCACGCTTTCATATGGTTGATTGTAAGCTTGCACCAACTCCCTTTCTTTCAGGAGTCAAGCTTGAGGCTCAGTGCTCTTCTCCACCAGTTGATGCCACATTGTATCGTCAACTTGTGGGTAGTCTCATCTACTTGACTCACACATGCCCTAATATTTCATTTGTGGTTGGCATGGTTTCTCTCTTCATGCAGGAATTGCATGAGCTTCATTGAAAAGCTACCAAACACATCCTTCATTACATCCAAGGTACACATCACTATGGGATTCACTATGCAACAAGCACAAGACTTCGCTTGGTTGGTTACATAGACTCTGATTGGGCTGGCAATCTTGATGATCGTAAGTCTACTTTAGGTTATAGTTTTCACCTTGGTTCAGGCCCCATTTGTTGGCAGAGCAAGAAGCAGCATGATATTGCTCTCTCTTCAACTAAGGCTGAGTATCGAGGAGTTGTTACGCAGCAATTGAGACCATTTGGCTTCAGCAGATTCTCACAGAGTTTGGGTCACCATTCCACGGTTGATAGTTCTACATTGTGACAATTAGAGTGCTATTGCAATCTTGAAGAACCTGGTCTAGCATCAGTGGACCAAACACATCAAGATCCATATGCACTATATCTGAGAGCTGATTCAGAAGCAGGTCATTGATTTGTAGTATTGTCCTACAGCGGAGCAAGTTGCAGACATATTCACCAAACCTTTCACCGAGAGTAAGTTCCAGTAGTTGCGAGCTCTCTTGGGGGTGTGAGATGTCTCATTAGGGTGGGTCAGCTAACTTCTCCTTCCTCTCTTATGGGGGGACTTTTTCCTCTTTGATATTTTGTCCTTCTTCTTTGAGAGTCTTTTGTACATTCATCTCTCTTTTGGGGGGGAGTTTTTTCCCACTTGGTTTTCCCCCTTTCTTCATTTGTGAGAGATTGCATTTCATAGTTTTGCTTACATTTTCATATTATACATGGGTACCTATAATGGCCTCGTAACCGAGACCCATCTTGCATTGTTGACTTGAGTCTGCATTCCCCTAAGTTGCACTTAAGGGGGGGTGTTGGTGTAAATAAATATTCATAATGGATATTATTACACTTTACTTAAGTTAACTTAGGATAATGCATCTCTTCATAGTTTGGATATGAGACACTTCGGGATATAGCTTATAGGAGAAATTCTGCCTTTTGTGGTCTTATTTTGCTATTACACTCCACATTCAGTGGGTCATCCACCTCTTGTGGAATATTATATTATTTCTCCTACCTAACCCTAATATTTCTTTCCTACCCTTGTTTCTCATTGAGCCACATGTCATGATTGTGTGCTCATATATCCATATGGCCTTGCCTATATAAGCAGGCCCATATTCATTGTATTGGCTAATCTAGTTGATCATTTGTATATTGATAAGAATACAGTTTGTTCTTGTCATTATATTGTCTCTTTTTATGCTTTTCATTGTGCCCTTGATCTTGGCAAAATCTCACAGAAATATATAATATGGATCCACTTGATGATGTAGGAAAAATTAAGTTTAATTAAGAGGATATTTTAATGTAAATTCTTATGTGTCTACAATTAAGATTATATAAGTGTTAATAGATATATTTAAATGGAAATTGAGAGTATGTTCTAGTAGGAAAGGATGTTGTTTCTTATTGTATTTATTTCTTGAAATGGTTATGTATTTATTGCTAATAAAAATGGAGGAGGGATGCAATAGATGATAGTCAAAATGGAAATAATGATGTTATGATAATATTGAGATTAAGAGAATGGGAATTAGGAACATTTGGATTGGTTTCCTTAAAATGAATCTAAGGGGGGGATAATGGTAAATGGATATTGTTAGGTTGTATTTTTTATAGTCTAAGTAGATGAATGATCCTTTATGTATTGTAGGAATGAAAGATAGAAAAAGATGATTAAATAAATTTGTATTATGGGAAGGAATGTGATGTTATGTTCTTAGTGTTATATTAAGTAATGGCATTGAGATACCCTAGGGAAAGATATTGGGTGTATTGTGTTCATTTCTGCTTGTGTATCATGCTTTGTGATTATGTTATGAAAGATGACGTTGTGTATATCTTGTATTTAGTTGTCTAATGCATATGAGTATTTAGTTATATGTGATGCCTTAGATAATGTTTTTTATAAAAATTATCTCTATTTACATGTTAGATGGTTATATTTATCTAGGTTATTTTGGTGGGCATTACAATATACACATAATCATCATGAGCATAATCATAGAAGCATAACCATATGAACTCATTATGCAAGAAGAAATAAATACAACTCATCAACTATCATGTCCTAGGGCATCTCAACATCATTACTTACAACATCACCATAAATAATGACATCATGAATTCTACTACAATCAAATGCATTCTAACACATCTAGCATTCATTCTTACATGCTTATATATGATCATTCACTAATCCATTTATCATGAAGTCTTTCATTAATAGTGCAAATACCATTTAAACCCTTAAGATTCATTTTAAGAGCACCAATCCCAAATGTTCCTAATCCCAATTACTTATTCATTTTCTAAATATCATCATTCCATTTCCAATATGATCTACCAAAAACATAATCCATTTTTTAGCACAATAAACATACACATAACACTAAATGAACATCAATAGACCCAATTACATCATTTCTATCAATGAATCAATATCCAAGATACAACAAGATACATCAATATGATGACCTACAAGAATCATTCCATAACCTAATTTATCAACTATCATGACAAATGATTACAATATATATTACATCAAGGAGCATAGATCTCATTTACAAATACAATAATCTCATGGAATCTACACTACATATGCTGTATGAATCTTGTACATCCATCTGCTACAATATCCATCCATAGGCTAAAGAAATAAGAATCCACATCCACACACAAGGGTATCCAACGAAGAACATTCTAATGGAAGAAGGCGTCAAACCACCTGACCATGTGGAACCAAAGGAACCACCCTTGTGCTAGGAGATGACACAAGGTCTCACACACACACACTAGACCTAGGCTGACACCTAACAACCAAAGATAACTCAACAACTCAAGAACCACAATAAGAAGTGACACATAAACATAAGCCAACCACATCGCAAGGCTAATCATAAAACATAGAAATTCCCAGAGGCATATCAACAACCATGGCATAAGGAACAAGGACACATGTAGGAGTGGAGTGTCTACACATGCTATCCTCACATAGAAGGGAAAGGCCACACCCTAATAGACATGTCACTACATCCTATCCTCACATAGAAGAGACAATACCAACCTTGATAGACATATGTACCATCTCAACCTATGAGAGATTTAAAGGAATTCGGTTTTCCATCTCTATGGCCTTCCTAAGATTATCCTAAAACATCCTCCCTAGGACTAGTTATTGGGACTCAAACCAACCATTATTATCTTGTTTAGATTAATCCTAATTACCTAACCCATCTAATTAATTATTGAAGTTATCACTTATTTAAACAAGGAAAAACTTCCAATGTGCCTTGGTGGTCTAGACTCCAAGAATCATTACTAGGAACCTATTAGAAACCTATCTCTCATGACCCTGGTCATCACATGAAAGCCCACTCCCTGTAACCATGTTCCAAGACCTTAGGGTATACATAATCAATAACACAAAGATAACAAGGAGGCTCAATAGAAACACCATGAAAGTATCCACATCACATAAGCATAATAACCAAATGCCAAGATGCCAAGCATAAACAAGAGCCTCAACAATAATCAACATAATAATAAACAAGAGTAAGGCAACATCCACTTACTCAGCCATAAACAATATCAAGTCCTCAACAACGAGGCATTGTCATCTTGATGGAGCTAAAAGGAATCATCCTCTACAACAAGGCATATTAGTTACTCGCTAGAACAAACAAGAATACATCCTCAATGACAAGGCACCATTCATCTTGTCATAGCTATAAATGCATCATATAAAAAAATCTAAATAAAATACAATATTGGAAATCTAAGAAATGTCAACAATAGCCTCTCGTACAAAAGACAGAAATAGAAAAATGATCATAGAAGACCAAAAAACATCTAAAAACAACTAAGAGAGAAGAATCGCACTTTTGCAAAGAAAAATAGCTCATATGCACAACATAATAGCACTATCATGATATGTTTTAGCACCTTTGTCTAATACTCTAGCGCTTTTATCAAGCAAAATAGCACCTCTGTCTATTACTTTGGTGCATATGCTCAAAACATCACCGCCTTCACTCCATAAAGCAACACTTTCATCCAATGATATAACACATATATTAAAAATATTAGTGCACTTATAGTAGTTCCAGTCAACAATGAGGCATTGCCATCTCGATGGAGCTAAAAGGAATCATCCTCTACAACAAGGCATATCAGTTACTCGCTAGAACAAACAAGAATACATCCTTAATGACAGGGCACTATTCATCTTGTCATAGCTATAAATGCATCATATAAAAAAATCTAAATAAAATACAATACTGGAAATCTCAGAAATGTCAACAATAGCCTTTGGTACAAAAGACAAAATATATAAAAACAACTAACAAAGAAGAATCACACTTTTGCAGAGCAAAATAGCTCATATACATAACATAATAGCACTATCATGATATATTTTAGTGCCTTTGTCTAATGCTCTAGCACTTTTATCAGGAAAAACAACACCTATGTCTATTACTTTCGCGCATGTGCTCAAAACATCACCGCCTTCACTCATGTCGTGCCCAAACTTTAGGGCACAAAAACGGAACAACAAATTTTTTTTTGACGTCATGAACTCGCTATAAATCCTAATACATAACGACTGTATTTAAAGTTTTGTCTTATCTAGGAAGTAATTAACTTACTTACTAAGGTTAAGTTAAATAACCAACTCGAGCGAGTGACTTGATTGATGAAGATTAATTTGCATTGCCGATTAGTTAGCTAGCTCAATTACCTAAGACAAGTTGTCGCTAATTAAACCAAGGAATAATTGGTTACCTTAAGGTATTAAATCATTCCCAATCCATATAAGGATAATGCTATTGATTAATTGATACACCTGCGAAATTATTATATACATCCAACTGATGAGGGTTCGAATTACTACAATGTCGTTTGTCCACTAAAACCGACAATAAGCTAAGGCCAATTCCAATTTTCCCTAACTTCTTAATTTGTCGATTAAATTAAATTTGGCCCAAGCTTACCCCCAAAGGGTTTATGGTCCATAAAATTGGTTCTACAAATTCCCTTTTTTTTAAATTTTCCTAATACCCCAAATATAATTAGGGAAGTCTATTGATTAATTAATTAAATTATTCGAGTTGATGTATGGTGTTTCCGATTTTGATAACCCCTTCATTCTTAAATCCTTTTTTTTTTTTTTAAATTTCAAATCTCCTAAGGAGTAAATGGACGTATAATAATCCTATCATTAATTAACCCCATTTCATATATTAAAATCAATGTTTAAAATTTCCATAATATTTCAATTATAAACTTAACCCCAAATTTTATACTAAAATCTAGCTTTAAATTTCCAATTTAATTTCCCTTTTATATATATATATATATATATATATATATATATATATATATATATATATATATATATATATATATATATATATATATATCACATTATAAATTCTTAAATTCTAATCCTCATTATAAATTAAAATCAATTTAAATGTCCCCAAATCTAAATCTCCAATATGTATATAGATATATATGTATATATAAATATACATATATATATATATATATATCAATATATTCATTTATATATATATACATATATATATGTATATATATATATTCTTATAATGCTAACCCTAACCCGAAATGGGGTTAGGGTTGCATTTTTACATATTACACTTGTCTTATGTTATTTTTACCCCTTATTTTTTTTTACATATTATACCCTAACCCGAAATGGGTTAGGGTTTTATATTAACCCTTTTTCTTTGTTTTGTTTTCTTTCTCTTTTTTTTTGTTTTGAAATGTGACTGCAGGTACGGAGGCGGAGGGTTTCATGCGGGGAGAGCGGAGGTTTTCGCAGGGGTTCGGGCGCCGCTGTGCATACGCACAGTGGCGGCAGCGCCGCCCACTGTGTGTACACACAGTGGCGGACGGCATAGCCGCCGCCCACTGTGTATACACACAGTGGCGGGCGCCGTTCACTGTGCGTAGCACAGTGGCGGCCGCGACCGCCCACTGTGTTACACACAGTGCGGTGCCCTTCGGCGCCGCCCACTGTGTGTAGCACAGTGGTTCGGCCGTGGCCGTCCACTGTGTTGCACACAGTGGCCCGCGAGACTTGCTTCCCTTTTTTTTTTGCAACATTTTTAATAAGTTTCGTGGGTTGATAAAAATGGTATAAGATGTAGTTTTTTTTTCATTTTTTTAATTTCCAATGTATATTATGTGTATTATATATATATATATATATATAATATGCATAGTATCGTTTATGAATATGCAGATATTTTCTTCTACAGGCATCCACAGAGCATATTTTTTTTGATGCAGAATATATATATATATATATATATATATATATATATATATATATATAGGATAAAAGGGTTTATTCTGCATTATATTTTATATGATTTGTAACAGAGATGCACAGGATTCAGAATACATGTTTTTGTTTCTTTTTAAATTTCGTTGTTACAGAGGTATACATATACAGGAAATCTTATATATATATATTTTCTATATATATAGGTATATATTTTCAATATATATACTTATATACATATAGAAATATATATATGACTAAATGTTGAAGTAATAGGGTTAAAACCCTTATATTGATCTGAGTTTTTTTGTTTTTTTTTTAAACCATCTACATTCCGTTTTAGTCTTCTAACAGCATTTAGAATAGATCTATTTATTTATTTCTTTTATTTAAACTTGCTACAGAAATGAAATAGTTCTGGTTTTCTTTTAACAGTCATAAAATAACAAAATCTAAACTATGCAAGTAAATAGTGAGAAATAAATAAGGAAACAATACTAGTTCACTCCTTTTTTTAAAACAGTCATAAAATTACAGAATTTACACTATGCAAGTAAATAATAACCCTACTGCACTTCTTTTTCTTTTCCTTACTAATGCAGTAAATAAACTAATGAATAGTAAATAAGGAATCCTAATGCATTTTTCTGTTACTTTTCTTTAATATTGCAGTAACTAAACATGTTACAGACCAAATTTAAATGTAGTCTTCTACAACACAATAGGCATCAAAATATAATAAAAATTTACATTACTTTCCAGAATGATAGGTTACAATAGCCCAATATAAAAATGGGTAGAATTTCTAAACAGTCATCTTTCTCTAATCTTTACACAGAAAATAAAAATTACATTTATTCAAATAGAAACAAAATCATTTTAAGTCCTATATTTACATCTGCACTTTCTCTTCTTTTTCTTTTTCTCTTTTTTTTTTTGCATTTAAATAAAAATAAAAATCCTGAATAGAAGTCTGCAACACATCAATCTGCAACTCCTAATCTTTTTCCCAAGCCACCTGCAAGTAAATTTTAGGACTGTGACCATGGGATGCTCACCTCCCAGCCTAGGCTTACCAGAAGCCACCCCCGAGCTAGGAGAATCAAGGCGTAGACGGGTTACAACCAAGCAATACAACATAACAATAAGGAAAACACACAACACATACACTTTCCCATCCCAAGCTACACTATCACCACATTTGTGGAGATAAATCTATGGGTGGAAGTGGACCAAGTACCGTTGGGGAGACTGCAGCCAAAAAGAATATCACAAGCCACCTCATGGCAACACAAATACTCAATCAGAATTCATCCCAACCACCTTATGCCCCCCCAAAGGCTCAAAGCCATTTCTCTCCCCTTATGACCCCCAAATGCATACACAAGGCTATGCAGCAAGGGTCACAAAGGACACCCTTGAGATCACTCTCCTTAAGGAGAGCCTCTCACCCAAGGCTGTCATGCTTCTTCCACCCCAAGATCATCCTACTCTCCCAAGAGTAGGAGATCTTGGACACTCCCAAAACAAAAACACAAAACAGAAAAAAACATAGAAATAAAACTACACATTATTTCCTTCTACAACATTATACATACACACTTCCTTTACAAGCAAATCTTTCCTTCAACAAAACAACATAGCTAACATAAACAACATAAACAAGAGGAGATAACAACCAACCTTATTCTGCCAATAGGTATTCTAAACTTGGTTGAAGATGAGCTGCCCAATCCACACAGCTTTCTGCAAATCTTGGCCACCAAATTCCTCTAAATTTTCTAACACTGGTTTTTCCTTTCAAATTTTTCCAAAAATCTCCAAAAGTGGAGAGTGGGTGATTAGCTCACTAAGCTTCCATTCTTAGCCTAAGAAGGCCTCTCTCACTCCTTCCAACCTCTTGGGTAGAGTGAGTGATCTCCCATTGGGTTGGTCTTCCCTAGGTCTTACACACTCCCTAACCTAGGTGCCTAGAGAAGGGAAATGGAATGGGGAAGAGGGATTACTATCTCCAAGAAGGTTATCCTACCAAGGATGGCACTCCTATAGATGGAATTCGTCCATCTTGGGAAAACCACTTTTTTGGGTGGTTAAACAAGTCCTAAGGGAAAGACACATGGCCAATTTTGGCCTTCACCCATAGGTACCCCATGAGGCCTAATAAAAAAGCTCTAAAATTGACTCTAGGAGTTGATTTGACCTTCAGAAAGTCCACCTGAAGTTAACCTACGGGTCAACTCTGAGTTGACCTTCCTTGTGGCTCTCTAACCTAGATTTCTTGGTTCCTTCAAGGATAATTAGGGGATATAACCATTAACAAAAATAAAACCTTCAAAAAGGTGACATGACAAATTGCCAACACAACATACTACATAGGTGTCAAGTGACACTACAACATAATTCCACATCACAATAAACACATGGCAATTGTCCCTTAAACAATTTAAATATTCCAATAAATACAAATTACACTCATGCAACATTTTACATTTACGAATAAAATACAGTACATACGGGGTGTTGTCTCTCCAAATAGACAACCCCTGGTTTTACTAACGCACATTGGCCTAGGCTTGATTCTCCCTAATATTTCCATGGTCACATGGATATTTTCCTGCACATCTCAATTTAAACATTAGTACTTCCCAAATAGCCTCATATAAAATATAAAATCACATAATCAGAATACAATACATTCATTCTACAAAGACTCGACATTATGAAATATAATTTGTCACAATTCAAAGCAATTTCCTCATAATCCTCAAAATTTGATCCATCTACAATATATGCAAACATTTTCCAAACATTATATCTAATCCTGAAATTCAGATAATAACCTGCATCATCACAACATTACCCTAATCTAGAATCATATAATATTCTATAATCCACAAGGCATAGAAATGAAGCATCCACATATATCAATGTTACCAAAATCGCGGAATCATGAAAAGTTCTATATCCATAGTGTGTCCAAACTAGTATCCAAAATAGTTCCAAAATGAAAATAACTGAAGAGATAGGATGGGTTGGGGTAGGGCCTCACACCCTCCCCCTCTAGGTATGAACGTCCTCCTGGAGTTCATCAAAAAGATGAGGGTACTGTGATCTCATACGTGCTGCATCCTCCCATGAAGCTGTAACCTCATCATAGCAATCCCACTGGACCCTAACCTGGTCCAGCTCTCGACCTCGAAGGGCCAACGTCCGGCGTGCCAAAATGCGAATGGGCTCCAAGGCTAACTGCCCGTCCGACTCCACCTGCAAGGCATCCCAATCTAAAATATGAGACTCATCATAGATATATTTTCTCAAAACTGACACATGAAACACATCGTGGATGCGTGACAGGCTAGGTGGCAAAGCTAGGCGATAAGCAACTGGTCCTATCCTCTCAAGGATCTCGAAGGGTCCAACAAAGCGAGGTGCGAGCTTAGAACCCTTTCCATAGCGGATTGGACTCTTATGCGGTCGCACTCTCAGGAAAACTCTGTCCCCAACCATGTAACTCCGGTCTATCCTCTTTGCATCGGCATATTTCTTCTGCCTATCCTGTGCCTCTCTAAGGCGCTGTCTAATCAAAGTTACCTGTTGCTCCATATCACGGACCAACTCAGGGCCTATGGCCACTCTGTCCTCAATACGATCCCAACTCAAAGGTGTCCTGCATGGTCTGCCGTACAAGGCCTGAAAGGGTGGCATCCCCAAAGAAGTGTGATGCCCATTATTATAGGCAAATTCTACTAAATGCAGGTACTCCTCCCATCGGGTCTGATGATCCATGACGTACATGCGGAGCATATCCTCTAACACCTGGTTAACCCGCTCTGTCTGGCCATCTGTCTCTGGATGGTAGGCTGTGCTGAAGTTGAGCTTAGTGCCCAACGCTGCCTGTAATGCCTTCCAAAAGGAAGATGTAAAGAGAGAATCCCTATCAGAGATAATCTTGCGTGGGACACCATGAAGCCTAACAATGTCTCGTAAGAACACCTGTGCCACTGCTGGAGCTGTGAAGGTAGTCCGAACTGGTGAGAAGTGGGCTACTTTGGTCAATTTGTCAACTGTCACCAAGATAGCATCATGGCGACGCGATGACATAGGAAGACCAATAATGAAGTCCATGGATATAGTATCCCACTTCCACTCTGGTATAGCATGGGACTGGAGTAACCCTCCTGGATGGCGGTGCTCTGCCTTGACTCTCTGACACTCAAGGCATCGGGCTACTAACTCGGCGATAAGCTGCCGCATTCCTGGCCAATGATATAACTGCCTCAAGTCAGCATGCATCTTCTTAACCCCGGGATGTGCTGCATAAGGAGCTCTATGAGCCTCCATGACAATGAAATCTCGCAAACCCCCAGAAGAGGGTACATAAATGCGCCCTCTATGGCGTAATAAACCATCAGACTCCAAAGAGTAGTCCACAAACTTCCCCTCCAGGGTCTCCTGACTACGGATCCTCTGACAAACCTCAAGATACCAATCATCCTCTGGCAATTGCTGCAAAATACGGTCTCTCAAATCAGTGCTCATGGATATGGTGTAAACCTCATGTCGTCTCCTACTTAGGGCATCTGCGACCACATTCTCCTTTCCTTTGATGTAATGAACATCAAAATCATACTCACAAAGGAACTCCATCCATCTCCTCTGACGTGCATTAAGGTTAGGCTGGGTGAAGATATACTGCAAACTCTGATGGTCTGAATGAAGCTCGAAGTGATGACCTAAAAGGAAGTGTCTCCACCTCACAAGTGCATGTACAACTGCCGCAAGCTCTAGGTCGTGCGTAGGGTAGTTAAGCTCGTGAGTCTTAAGTTTCCTGGACTCGTATGCTATAACCCTACCCTCCTGCATAAGAACTGCTCCCAATCCATCTAAGGAAGCATCCGTGCATACCATGAAGTCGGCCGTGGGGTCTGGCACGATAAGAATAGGTGCACTAGTAAGGGCCCTTTTTAGATCCTGAAAAGCCTTCTCACACTTCTCTGTCCACTCGAATTTCTTCCCTTTTCGCTGGAGGGATGTGATGGGGTGTGCAACTCTGGAAAATCCCTCCACAAAACGTCTATAGTATCCTGCTAAACCCATGAAGCTTCTGACCTCTGTCACACTGGTAGGTGCCGGCCAATCCATGATGGCTCTAATCTTTGATGGGTCAACTGAGATCCCATCACCAGATATAACATGCCCTAGGTACTTGACCTCTGATCTAAAGAAGGCACACTTCGACAAACTGCCGAACAACTGGTTATCCCTCAAACACTGCAAAACCTGTCTCAAATGCTCCTCATGCTCCTGCTCATTTCGGGAATAGATCAATATGTCGTCGAGGAACACTATCACAAATCGGTCGAGGAAGGTGCGGAATACCCCATTCATGAGACTCATGAATACAGCTGGAGCATTCGTAAGACCGAATGGGACCACAGTGAACTCATAGTGGCCATATCTGGTGCGAAACGCGGTCTTGTGGATATCACTTTCCACAATTCTCAACTGATGATACCCTGACTTCAGGTCTATTTTGGAAAACACTTTGGCACCCTGAAGCTGATCAAACAAATCATCGATCCTCGGTAAAGGATAGCGGTTCTTGATGGTTACTTTATTCAGTTGCCTGTAATCCATGCATAACCGAAGGGATCCATCTTTCTTCTTCACGAAGATGACTGGTGCGCCCCAAGGAGAGACGCTAGGACGGATGTGACCCTTCTCTAAGAGTTCCTCTAGCTGCATCTTGAGCTCATTAAGCTCATGAGTGGTCATCCTATAAGGTGCTCTCGAAACTGGCTCGGCTCCTGGTACCAAATCTATGTGGAAGTCAATTTCCCTGCTGGGCGGCATACCGGGTAGCTCATCAGGAAACACGTCTGCAAATGCCTCAAGGATGGGATGATCATCTATGGAAGGCTCCTTCTCATTTTCTTCCTCTCGGTCACTGATTGTGATAGCAAACAACTGGCATCCCTTCCGCATGCTCCTCTTAAGCTGCATTGCGGATATCATACGAAGAGACACGGGTCTCTGAATCCCAGTGATTACTATGGGAGCACCATGATCATCCTCACACTCAACCTTTTTCAAGCGACAATCCATCTTGGCTCTGTGGGCGTAAAGCCAATCCATGCCAAGTACGACGCCATAAGATCCGAGTGGTGTAACTCTAAGGTCTACTAAGGTGGTGGTATTACCAATCTGGAGCGGACATCCCCTAACCTCTGAATCCACTGACACTCTAGCTCCTGAAGCTAACTCCACTTCCCAGCTGACACTTTGCCTTACTGCCACTAGCCCGCAACGCTCCACAACCAATGGAGATATAAAGGAGTCAGTCGCTCCTGAGTCAAATAATATAGAAATACTACTACCTCTGACCTTACCTGCAGCCTCGATGACTGTGGCCTGGTGCTCTGCCTGGCGGTTATCAACCGCTGCGAAGACTCTATGGGCCTTGCCCATGTCCCCAACTGTAGGCTCTGATGTTGCCATCCTCTGATTCCCTGTCATCTGTCCCTGTGGACACTCTCTCGCCATGTGCCCCATGGCTCCACACGTGAAGCAAGCACCGCGTGCCTGAAACTGTGCACCCTGAGGCCTAGTAAAAGGATGCCCACCTGTCCGGCTAGAACCACTGTACCCACCCCTGGAGGACTGCTGAGCCCGTGCCGGGGGTGTGTATGTACCCTGTACTCTCTGGTCACGCCTAGGACCCTGTGACTGCCACTGTTTGGGCCTGGAGCCCTGCTGTCCCTGAGGTGGCCTCTGTCTCTGATTCTGCTGTGACTGCTGTGGAGGAGGGGGTTTATGGGACCCCGAAACATTTCTGTGGTTGCCTTTCCAATGGGGTTTCTGAAACCCGAAAGGCTGGGGAGCTGGGTTTCGGTTCTGGAACCGATCCCTCGTGTCCTGTGGCCTGATCTGAATCTCCTCGGCTATAAGGGCCTTCTCTACGGCAACCCGAAGGCTCCCTGGAGCGGCCATCCTCACTGGTCCTGCTATCCCAGCATTAAGCCCCCTAACAAAACGGTTGACGAGTAGCTTCTCGTCCTTTAGGTAATCTACATAAGGTAGGAGCTCAATAAACTTACTCTCGTACTGGGTCACTGTGAGACCCTTCTGCTGGAGGTCATGGAACTCATCGATCCTACGCTGCCGGAAATGCTCTGACAAGTACCTCTCTCTGAACCTCTCTGTGAAGATTTCCCATGTGATGGTATCTGCAGTGAGTCCGCACTTGAATTCCTCTTGCTTCCACCATGTGGAGGCTGTCGATCTCAGAAGGTGGACTGCAACGCGTGCCTTCAGATTGCTTTCATAAGATCGCAATGCGAAGCACCGATCTAGGCTTAAAAGCCATGCCTCAGCCTCTACTCCGTCAGTAGTGCCTCCAAAAGATGGCGGCTGGAGGCGTAAAACCTCTCTAATCAGGTCTCCTGGTTCCTGACGTGCTCTCTCAAAGTACACAGGTGCTGCTACTGGAGGGGGTTCGGGCAGGTGAACGGACTCTGGCTCATGCTCTGCCTCACCCTCTACAGAATTAGGAGGTGGACTCCTACTCCGTTCCCTATCCACTGATCTATGACTCCCTGAGTTCTGATTGTCTGCATGACGGTCCACTGCTGGAAGCCTATCCTGCACGATCCCGATCAAGTTCTGAAGAGCTAGCAAGATGTCTCGGTTAGGGTCAACCGGTGGTTCGGGAGGTGCTTCCGGGTTCCCTTCTGGAACCGGTTCCTCCCTAGCAACATCCTCGCGTGCCATACGTGTACGCCTAGGACCCCTTCCGCGCTTGCGAGCTTGTCGCGTAGTCGGAGGCATCCTATGAGGAAACAAAAATAAAATAAATAAACAATTAATTTAAACAATTCAATTTTCATATATTTATATTTTTATTTTCCGTTTAAGAAAATATTTGATTAATTTAGATAATTAAAGCGAAACGTAATGGAGAAAGGTTCCTAGTGTTGGAAACCTTGCTCTGATACCAAGATGTCGTGCCCAAACTTTAGGGCACAAAAACGGAACAACAAATTTTTTTTTGACGTCATGAACTCGCTATAAATCCTAATACATAACGACTGTATTTAAAGTTTTGTCTTATCTAGGAAGTAATTAACTTACTTACTAAGGTTAAGTTAAATAACCAACTCGAGCGAGTGACTTGATTGATGAAGATTAATTTGCATTGCCGATTAGTTAGCTAGCTCAATTACCTAAGACAAGTTGTCGCTAATTAAACCAAGGAATAATTGGTTACCTTAAGGTATTAAATCATTCCCAATCCATATAAGGATAATGCTATTGATTAATTGATACACCTGCGAAATTATTATATACATCCAACTGATGAGGGTTCGAATTACTACAATGTCGTTTGTCCACTAAAACCGACAATAAGCTAAGGCCAATTCCAATTTTCCCTAACTTCTTAATTTGTCGATTAAATTAAATTTGGCCCAAGCTTACCCCCAAAGGGTTTATGGTCCATAAAATTGGTTCTACAAATTCCCTTTTTTTTAAATTTTCCTAATACCCCAAATATAATTAGGGAAGTCTATTGATTAATTAATTAAATTATTCGAGTTGATGTATGGTGTTTCCGATTTTGATAACCCCTTCATTCTTAAATCCTTTTTTTTTTTTTTAAATTTCAAATCTCCTAAGGAGTAAATGGACGTATAATAATCCTATCATTAATTAACCCCATTTCATATATTAAAATCAATGTTTAAAATTTCCATAATATTTCAATTATAAACTTAACCCCAAATTTTATACTAAAATCTAGCTTTAAATTTCCAATTTAATTTCCCTTTTATATATATATATATATATATATATATATATATATATATATATATATATATATATATATATATATATATATATATATATATATATATATATATATATATATATATATATCACATTATAAATTCTTAAATTCTAATCCTCATTATAAATTAAAATCAATTTAAATGTCCCCAAATCTAAATCTCCAATATGTATATAGATATATATGTATATATAAATATACATATATATATATATATATATCAATATATTCATTTATATATATATACATATATATATGTATATATATATATTCTTATAATGCTAACCCTAACCCGAAATGGGGTTAGGGTTGCATTTTTACATATTACACTTGTCTTATGTTATTTTTACCCCTTATTTTTTTTTACATATTATACCCTAACCCGAAATGGGTTAGGGTTTTATATTAACCCTTTTTCTTTGTTTTGTTTTCTTTCTCTTTTTTTTTGTTTTGAAATGTGACTGCAGGTACGGAGGCGGAGGGTTTCATGCGGGGAGAGCGGAGGTTTTCGCAGGGGTTCGGGCGCCGCTGTGCATACGCACAGTGGCGGCAGCGCCGCCCACTGTGTGTACACACAGTGGCGGACGGCATAGCCGCCGCCCACTGTGTATACACACAGTGGCGGGCGCCGTTCACTGTGCGTAGCACAGTGGCGGCCGCGACCGCCCACTGTGTTACACACAGTGCGGTGCCCTTCGGCGCCGCCCACTGTGTGTAGCACAGTGGTTCGGCCGTGGCCGTCCACTGTGTTGCACACAGTGGCCCGCGAGACTTGCTTCCCTTTTTTTTTTGCAACATTTTTAATAAGTTTCGTGGGTTGATAAAAATGGTATAAGATGTAGTTTTTTTTTCATTTTTTTAATTTCCAATGTATATTATGTGTATTATATATATATATATATATATAATATGCATAGTATCGTTTATGAATATGCAGATATTTTCTTCTACAGGCATCCACAGAGCATATTTTTTTTGATGCAGAATATATATATATATATATATATATATATATATATATATATATATATATATATAGGATAAAAGGGTTTATTCTGCATTATATTTTATATGATTTGTAACAGAGATGCACAGGATTCAGAATACATGTTTTTGTTTCTTTTTAAATTTCGTTGTTACAGAGGTATACATATACAGGAAATCTTATATATATATATTTTCTATATATATAGGTATATATTTTCAATATATATACTTATATACATATAGAAATATATATATGACTAAATGTTGAAGTAATAGGGTTAAAACCCTTATATTGATCTGAGTTTTTTTGTTTTTTTTTTAAACCATCTACATTCCGTTTTAGTCTTCTAACAGCATTTAGAATAGATCTATTTATTTATTTCTTTTATTTAAACTTGCTACAGAAATGAAATAGTTCTGGTTTTCTTTTAACAGTCATAAAATAACAAAATCTAAACTATGCAAGTAAATAGTGAGAAATAAATAAGGAAACAATACTAGTTCACTCCTTTTTTTAAAACAGTCATAAAATTACAGAATTTACACTATGCAAGTAAATAATAACCCTACTGCACTTCTTTTTCTTTTCCTTACTAATGCAGTAAATAAACTAATGAATAGTAAATAAGGAATCCTAATGCATTTTTCTGTTACTTTTCTTTAATATTGCAGTAACTAAACATGTTACAGACCAAATTTAAATGTAGTCTTCTACAACACAATAGGCATCAAAATATAATAAAAATTTACATTACTTTCCAGAATGATAGGTTACAATAGCCCAATATAAAAATGGGTAGAATTTCTAAACAGTCATCTTTCTCTAATCTTTACACAGAAAATAAAAATTACATTTATTCAAATAGAAACAAAATCATTTTAAGTCCTATATTTACATCTGCACTTTCTCTTCTTTTTCTTTTTCTCTTTTTTTTTTTGCATTTAAATAAAAATAAAAATCCTGAATAGAAGTCTGCAACACATCAATCTGCAACTCCTAATCTTTTTCCCAAGCCACCTGCAAGTAAATTTTAGGACTGTGACCATGGGATGCTCACCTCCCAGCCTAGGCTTACCAGAAGCCACCCCCGAGCTAGGAGAATCAAGGCGTAGACGGGTTACAACCAAGCAATACAACATAACAATAAGGAAAACACACAACACATACACTTTCCCATCCCAAGCTACACTATCACCACATTTGTGGAGATAAATCTATGGGTGGAAGTGGACCAAGTACCGTTGGGGAGACTGCAGCCAAAAAGAATATCACAAGCCACCTCATGGCAACACAAATACTCAATCAGAATTCATCCCAACCACCTTATGCCCCCCCAAAGGCTCAAAGCCATTTCTCTCCCCTTATGACCCCCAAATGCATACACAAGGCTATGCAGCAAGGGTCACAAAGGACACCCTTGAGATCACTCTCCTTAAGGAGAGCCTCTCACCCAAGGCTGTCATGCTTCTTCCACCCCAAGATCATCCTACTCTCCCAAGAGTAGGAGATCTTGGACACTCCCAAAACAAAAACACAAAACAGAAAAAAACATAGAAATAAAACTACACATTATTTCCTTCTACAACATTATACATACACACTTCCTTTACAAGCAAATCTTTCCTTCAACAAAACAACATAGCTAACATAAACAACATAAACAAGAGGAGATAACAACCAACCTTATTCTGCCAATAGGTATTCTAAACTTGGTTGAAGATGAGCTGCCCAATCCACACAGCTTTCTGCAAATCTTGGCCACCAAATTCCTCTAAATTTTCTAACACTGGTTTTTCCTTTCAAATTTTTCCAAAAATCTCCAAAAGTGGAGAGTGGGTGATTAGCTCACTAAGCTTCCATTCTTAGCCTAAGAAGGCCTCTCTCACTCCTTCCAACCTCTTGGGTAGAGTGAGTGATCTCCCATTGGGTTGGTCTTCCCTAGGTCTTACACACTCCCTAACCTAGGTGCCTAGAGAAGGGAAATGGAATGGGGAAGAGGGATTACTATCTCCAAGAAGGTTATCCTACCAAGGATGGCACTCCTATAGATGGAATTCGTCCATCTTGGGAAAACCACTTTTTTGGGTGGTTAAACAAGTCCTAAGGGAAAGACACATGGCCAATTTTGGCCTTCACCCATAGGTACCCCATGAGGCCTAATAAAAAAGCTCTAAAATTGACTCTAGGAGTTGATTTGACCTTCAGAAAGTCCACCTGAAGTTAACCTACGGGTCAACTCTGAGTTGACCTTCCTTGTGGCTCTCTAACCTAGATTTCTTGGTTCCTTCAAGGATAATTAGGGGATATAACCATTAACAAAAATAAAACCTTCAAAAAGGTGACATGACAAATTGCCAACACAACATACTACATAGGTGTCAAGTGACACTACAACATAATTCCACATCACAATAAACACATGGCAATTGTCCCTTAAACAATTTAAATATTCCAATAAATACAAATTACACTCATGCAACATTTTACATTTACGAATAAAATACAGTACATACGGGGTGTTGTCTCTCCAAATAGACAACCCCTGGTTTTACTAACGCACATTGGCCTAGGCTTGATTCTCCCTAATATTTCCATGGTCACATGGATATTTTCCTGCACATCTCAATTTAAACATTAGTACTTCCCAAATAGCCTCATATAAAATATAAAATCACATAATCAGAATACAATACATTCATTCTACAAAGACTCGACATTATGAAATATAATTTGTCACAATTCAAAGCAATTTCCTCATAATCCTCAAAATTTGATCCATCTACAATATATGCAAACATTTTCCAAACATTATATCTAATCCTGAAATTCAGATAATAACCTGCATCATCACAACATTACCCTAATCTAGAATCATATAATATTCTATAATCCACAAGGCATAGAAATGAAGCATCCACATATATCAATGTTACCAAAATCGCGGAATCATGAAAAGTTCTATATCCATAGTGTGTCCAAACTAGTATCCAAAATAGTTCCAAAATGAAAATAACTGAAGAGATAGGATGGGTTGGGGTAGGGCCTCACAACTCAACAAAGTAGTACTTTCATTCAATGATATAGTGCATATATTAAAAATATTAGTGCACTTATAGTAGTTCCAGTTTAGCACATTCATTGAATGAACCTAGAAAACAAAATAAGGAGACATACGACAAGTCTGAAGACTCAAATTAAATATAAGTTGTTAGTCTCAAATTATAATTTCCCTTCTATCCCCCCTATAGGGAATAAAATAACTCTCTTTGCATATGAAGAGATCAGGGAAATAGAACTTAAGAGTAACATATAACAAGGTTTTGAGACCTTATACACATTGAAATTATCCAAAGTTCAGGTGGGTAAACCTTCTATGAATATTTTCCCACTTTAATACTAAGATCCACAGTAAACCAGTGCTAAAAACCTATGGATTTCATCACCTCAATCATAATTGAAACACTAAAAGAAAAACTTGTATTCATTTTTAGTATTGATCCTCAAGAAAAGATAGAAAGAAGTCCTACAATCAGATACCAGTGCCTTATCTAGGCCACAGAGTCACCTAAATCAAGCAATAATTATCAAAATTGAACATTCTCATACACCCCATCATCTCAGCTTTTATGAACCCTATACATGCCTAACATATACATAGGTCCTCTCCCCTTTAACTAAAACAATTCATCAGATTCATAGCAAGAAACAATAGATTTGCTGACAGAAGTATTTCATGCACATTTAATCCCTTTCTTGGAGAGAAAAGCCAGAAATAACATCTATAAGATTGTCTTACAATCCATGCTCATTCGAACAACCCTAGGTTATCCAAATGAAACTAGCAAACTAAAGAATGCACACCAGAAGACAAAGAAATTTTAGGCCTAGAACTTTGATTTGTATATTCATATTCATTCTTAAAAATATTACATAACTTAGAGTGATCTGCTTAAAACTAGAAAAAGCCCTAAATATATTTTGCTAGAGCTTCTTTCAAAATTCTTGTGATCCATTTTTACTAGTCATGGTATCCATTTATAATATCATGGATGCTTACAAGCTTCAGACAATTTGTAAGAAAAGTTTGTTACAAACCACAATATTCTCCAAGAAACAGTTACAAGTCCTTTTCAGTATCATCGGCCTCTTTCATTTGTTGTTCAACTGCAACATCTTCTATCTATTCTAGACTATCTTCTCTTTGTCCAGCATACTTGTCCATCCACTCCTGGAACATGTCATTACTCAACCAAGAGAAGCTAACAATCTTCTTCTTCATTCCTTCTAGCCTTTTCCAAGTAACTCTTTACTGCCCAATTTTTGTTTCTATGAAACCATAATATGATTTTACCTTTTCTATTTCCTCAATTGTTTTGACAAATAAGGACATGTCATCAGTGTTAATGATTTCATTGACCCTTTGGGATAATTTGTGGTCTGGCTCTTCCAGCCATGCCTTCTCATCTTTTAATTGAGTAGGACCAACAAAACCCCCTGGAAACAACTCATACTTGTGATCGAAATATTATTTTCTATAGAATTGGGATTTTCTTTTCACACCTGCCCTTTCTTCTGAGAGTATATTCATTTCTTTTATGAATTCATAGGTGGATCTAAGATTGTCATTTGCCTCTGCATCTACATGGGATGAACACATAAGCTCTAAATATTTTCCCCCAGGCACCCACTTATTTAAAATTGGTTGCAAAGTGGTCTCATCTTCTCTTAATTCATTCAAAATATTTAGAATCCTCTTCATAAGAATATGAATGACAGAGGCCCTAACTGAATCAACAAACTTCAAAATTGTGGCTTTTACCTTTTCCTCATATTTGCTTGCAAATAGGGCTTGAGCCTATTTCAACTTTTCCAACTCATGTTGAACAGTTTCAGTTGGTTGGAAACTAGAAGGCATAGGAGAAGGGGGATATTCTATGATAGGACTTGTAGGTGGAGGTCTTGCTAGAGAAGAAGCTATCATAAGAGTAGAGGACTCACCTTGATGGTGCTGACCTACCAACTGACTCTGAAGCCTAGCAATAATGCTATCTCGGTTGGCTATTCCTTCTTTGGCTTCATTATAAGCCTTCAAGATTGTTTCCAATTTCAACTGGAGATTAGATTTTTCTTTTGCCTCCTTTTCTGCCACTCCTACACTAAACTTTGTAGTTTCTAAGACTATGCTTGCAGCTTCCACCATCCCTGTATCTTGAACTCTTTTTACAATCATGCCTCCTAGGAAACTAGAATCTGAGGCATCTTTCCTTCTTCTCTTTTCATCCTTTTTCAATGACCACATAACTAAAGTATCTTTATCTTTGCTGAAGGTCACTCCTTCCATGGGTTTAGTTTCCTTCCTGACCATTTCAAGTACCAGAGCATCAGCTATATCCCACTCAGGGAGGATCACAACATCAGCCTTTAAGACCATCTCTCTTCCCTTTTTAGGAGTAATGGTCTTGAATTCTTCAATCATTTCTTGTTTTACCTCTTCCTCCACCTGAGTTACATCTCTATGAGGCTACTCACTCTTCCTTTTTTCACATCTGGCCTTAAATTGTTCCATGTTTTGCTTCCATACAAATTGCATGAAGGCCCCTGTTGTAACAAAGTTACTATCAGCCAGGAACTCCTCACTAGCTTGCTTGATAGTTAAGTCTAACTCTTTACCTTTGAGCTCACCTTCAATGAAGTTCATCTCAGCACTAGGTGGCTCTTTTGGCATCCCTTCTTGTGTTTCCTCATATGTATAGGCAATCTCCCTGAGACTCACTAATTGTAACAATTGTTCGGCCACCGCCTGCTCATATCCTATATGGATGGGGGGTTGAGATGAAGAATACAAAGGCTCATTGGTTTGCACTTCCTTCCCCACTCTTTTCCTTTTAGGGGAGTCTTGGATGTCAATGACATCTTCAATTTCTCTTTTCCCTCTTGAAGTAGAAGGCTCACCAGTCACTGGCATCATCACACTATATTTTGATTTCTTGTGCATTACATAATCACCTGGTGGGATAGCCTTAGCAAAGGCAGGCTTAGAAAGAACCAATCTAACCTTGTCAAGATCATCTCACATTATAACCTCCCTCTTTTCTTTCAAAGTTTGCATGACATCTTTAAAATAAATAATTAAAAATATTATTTTTTCCTCAAAAGGATTGAAACTAGAAAGAGGGTCATAACTACTATCAAACTAATGAATGAAGTCAAGAGCCCTTCTGTATGCAACCCACTTCTCTTTCCTCACTTCTTGCTCATCCAAATTGAATTCTTTCCTAATTAAATCTTCAGAGAATTGAAATTGGTGAGGCCTATGTTTACAAACTGCTATTTTTCTAAATATGTCATTGAAAAAGTCTTCAGGGTCTGCAAATCTTGAAACTGCAGTTGACAATCTATATGGTTTAAAGAATTCTTCAAGATGCTTCCAGCCACCTTTGGTGATCACAAAATGATGGTCCATGGTAATAGTAGGGAAAATAGTCCCTTTACCCCTATTTGTTAGCTCTACCTCTTGTACACCTCCAATCTGACTTAAGACTTCTGCAATTCCTATATTTAGTGGGACTTGATAGGGCAATAAATATGGAGTGCTCCTGAAACCATATATTCTAAAAACTGTAGAAATAGGGTACAAATACATATCTCCCCAATTATGAACAATTTTAATACCCTCAGCAAACTCCTTGGGCCTGAGGAATTCTAAAAGAGCCTTAGGGATCCTAGGGTTTTCTATGCACAAAAGAATCCTAATCTTAGATGCAAAGCATCTATCAAACTTTAAATAACTAGCATCCTCTTTGTCCCAGGACAAAATAATACTCCAAAGTTGAACGGGCATCTCTTCCTTATATTTCACCTTGACCAAATCCATTTATTTTGCAAAATAATCAGCACCCTTGAACAAAAACATGTGCATTAGAAGAGAATACCATCCAAATGGTTTGTCCACCTTGCCATTTTTTATCCCTACCAACCTTGCATGAATTGCATCAGTGAGGTAAGGCGCATAGTCAAATGTTATCACCAGAATGGGGTTTAGAATCTGTGCAATCATCAACATATAATGGGTTGGCATGTTTTTCTCAACATCTTCCCCAAAAACAGTCACCCCTCTTATCTTAACAAAAAAATCTTTCAGTTGGCCACTCCTAAGGTGATCCCTTTGTGCATTATAAACCTGGGCTAGTGATTCAAAATCAATAGGCTCTAACAAATTTGAAACCTCACTGAGCTTAAACACTCTTCTGAATTCATCATCATTAATTTCAATCAGGGTTGATCCCTTCACATTCCTGATACATCTAGCTACAGGGTCATAATTTTGTGCAATCAAAGTCAACAAATCTATATCCATGAAGACCCTAGGGACTATAAGCTTCCCCACATCCAATTCCCATATACTATTTAAAGGGGCAAGGGAATGTCTCTGACCAAAACCTACCTTGAACAGTCCTAAACCTAACATCCCTATTTGTGGATCCCTTAACCAATTACCTTTGTCATATAGGCCATCCCCAATTCTTAAATGAGGGTTCTTCGGCACCAATTCTTTTGCTTTAGCCTTGACATTGGTAGACATAGTTAGTTGTTCCAGAAAATCATCACATATATTCCTATCTTGGTAGTTTACCTTTCCTATTAACTCCCTTCTTGGCGCCATCCCATTGATGCAATTATATCAATTGAGATTTGCACAAAAATCTAATGACACAATTCACACAACAACACCAATTCTCAGACTACAACTAGCAAAGAAAACACATAAAAACCTAGTTATTCGCCTAAAGAAACTCACTCTGCACCAGCTCCTCTGCAACAAAACTTGTCAAAATGGTACCAATATTCAATTGATGCAGATGTTAATATGGAAAGTTGGCATTGAATTGAGAAATTAATCCCACATGCTTCGGCAATCACCTCAGAATTGAATTCGTAAATCAAATTCAAAAACAGGCTCCAACAGACCACAAGTTCTCTGAGTCTTTCTCTGTTTTAGTTGTTTCGCCATTTTGTAGAGTTTAAAACCCCTACAAATTTTCTTTCGTGAAGCAACTATGATCGTTGGATCCTTGGAACTTGCACTACCTTTATTCCTTTCGGTCCCTCTGCATTAGTGATGGGCCCTACCCTCTTTTCGCTATTTTGTGAACACTAAACCTTGCGCACTTTCACCACATGAAACAACGCCGGCCATTAGATCATCATCTACTTCCTTGATCTTTACTTCTTATAGTGACCGTTAGTCTTCTGAACTAACTGCGCTCAACCATGACAGCTAATGATTTTTGCCATTTTGTGAAGACATAAACTGCAGGCATCTTTGGGTTGTGAAACAATGACAACCATTGGATCCACCCCAAGATGTATAGCATTTAACACACTCAGACCTTTAAAGTGGGCCCCCAACTCAAAAACCACTTGCCTTTATTTCATCACCGGTGAATAAAATGCCACATGGCATTTGGCTATTTGCTTAGATAATACCATCGGGTTCCATTCTATGGCCGCCACTTGTTCTTCTTTACCATTCCCAACACAACCACCAGCCAAGTCATAGTGGGCCCTCCACCTTTCAAGCCACGTGTGTCTGACAAGTCACTAATTCTTTCCACATAACAACCCATCTGTCCTGCCAAGTCATCCAACGTGTGACCACCACATCATTTTTCTATTTTGTGAACATTAACCTTCGCTTGACTTGAAGCTGTGAATCCATGACAACTGTCCAATTAAATCCTACTTAATTGGTCTTTAAAACTATGACCTGCCTGTCCTTTGGGTCTACAGACCTTTTCGCTACTTCACGGACCTTAAATCTTAGGCAACTCCTTTTCATGAAGCAACAACCACCGTTAGATCTTAGAAACTCACTCGTCTGTTACCCCTACCATGACCATCTTGCCCGGGCCCTCCACCTTTTCGCTACTTCACGAAAGGTAAAACACATGCATCTTTTGGCTGCGAATCAACGCCAGTCATTGATCTCTTCTGAACTAATTGTTCTTTATCCAATGGAACCGCCTGCCTCTGGGACCCACCAAGTCTTTTGCTACTTTGCAAAAGGTAAATCATATGCATCTTGGGCTAGCGAAGTAACGCCAACCATTGGATCAAATACAAGATGCAGTCTTTTACCCTGATGAGAAATCCTCTGGTAGGACCCGCTTACCCTTTTTGCCACTTCGCAAAGACATAAACCACGGGTGTCTTCTCTCAGTGAACCAATGCACACCACAAGATGAGCCTTAACTTGCATGATAGTTAAGAAGCCTGACAAAATTAAAACAATACATAGACAAAGGCATAATATTTGAAAACATTAGAAAGACCGCCTAGGGAAAACCTATGGGAGGGGACACTTTTCATGATAAACTGACCCTTCCTTAAGTGGAAAAAGTAATGGAAGAATAGAATGCAAGGGTTTTTCTAAAACATAAGAGAGGGTTAAAAATTAAAAAACCTTAAACCCTCTTTGACCCAAGAAACACAGAGGCAACAAGGCCATTCCAAGCACATTTTGCAGATTTTTAGCCAACTATGGGACAAGAATACCCAATTTTCTAAATAGTGATAACAATAGCTCTAAATGGGGATGGTTGATTGCAAAATCAATACAAGAATTCAAAAACTCTAGAGAATAAACTAAACACAAGCCCAAAAACAAACAACAAAAGCAAACCTAAATATATACAAACTAAGACCTACTATGCATGGACTTAAGAGAAGTAATGCTTCAGGAATTGTCCATGCACTGGAAATTCCTGTACCTCACCATTCATTATTTGTAGAAAATATGAGTCTTTTCCATTCAGATCACAAACAACAGAAGGACCTACCCATAATGATTCAAATTTCTTATGTTTTTCTTTGTCTTACCCCCTTGCATTCCATTGAAGAACCATGGCACCTTTCTGAAACTTCCTCAGTGTGGTCCTTTTATCAAACAAATATTTGGACTGTAGCTGGATTTTCAAATTCCTCTTTTGGGCCAAATTTCAGATTTCTTCTACCTCCACCATTTGAATCATTCTGTCTTCCATAGGTTTAGATAACTCCATATCCTCAGCTTGCAGGAACTTATATACTGGAAGAATATTATTAACTGGCACCCTAGCTTGTGTGCCATAAACCAATTCAAAAGGTGAAACCCTAATTGCTTTCTTGACAGTAACCCTATCTGCCCATAGGGCCAACTTTAACTTCTGGTTCCAAGATCTTTTGTTCTCCTCCAGGATTTTCTTAATAATGTTCAAGAGGCTCTTATTGCTAGATTCAACTTTTCCACTACCTTGAGGATGATACAGTGAAGAATAGGACATAACTATTCCATGGCTGATGCGAAATTCAATGAATTGCTCTGACCTGAAGCTCATGGCATTATCCATCACTAGTTTTACAGGGACTCCGAATCTGGTTATGACATTATCCATCAGGAAGTCAATAACAACCTTACTTGTGGCTCTCCTAATGGGTATAGCTTCAATCCACTTCGTAAAGTAATCAGTAGCTACTATAATCCATCTATGACCTCTTCATGATTTCTCAATGATTTCTCCAATAAAATCAATGCCCCATTGGATAAAAGGGGGTTCCACTGTGACTGGGTTGAGGGGTAAAGCTCCCTCATACTTCAATTTTGATGAAATTTTTTGGCATGGATCACATCTCTAGACATGTTCATGGGCATCTTTAAACAAAGTAGGCCAATAATATCCAGCCCAAACTATCTTACCAATGGTTGTCTTGGCAAAGTAGTGACCTCCACACACTCCATCATGCATTTCAGTGAACACTCTTTTAGCCTAGGATTTATCCAAACACATTAGCAATGCCCCATCTCTCTTCTACCAAAATAGATCACCCTAAATAAGGACATACTTTTGAGACTTCAAATTCAATATTCTTCTTTGGCTATGGGTCATCCCTTCTCAAAATGTTGCATCCCTTATAAAATGTACTATCTCTAAGTACCAGGGTTGTCTCTCAATACTAGTGACCAAGATGTTCTCAATTTCAACATTATTCACTTCAACATCAAGAAGGTTTGATTCAGCCATCAGCTTAGCAAGGCCTAAACCTCTCACCAATTTAGTGATCTTAATCTCTAAATCAAACTTGTGGATTCTAGTTATCCATCTGCATCTTTTACCAGTGACCTCAGACTAGGATAAAATATCTTTGACAACTGCATGTGGGACATAAGAAATTACTTGTACATTTACAAGATAGGGCCTAAATGCTTTAACTACCTTGACCAAAGCATATGCTTGCTTCTCCATAATTTCATATTTTAACTTCGTAGCCTGTAAAGATTTGCTATAAAAGGCTATAGGATGTTCATATCCTTCATTATTCTTTTGTAAAAGAACTCTAGCCACTGTGTGATATGAAGCAAAAGAAAACAAAGAGAAAGGCTTACTATAGTCAGGGGACTTCAACACTAGTGCCTTCTGAATAGCCCTTTTAATTTCATCAAAATCCTTTGAGGCTTCTTCATCCTAGTAGAACTTTGTATCCTTCTTAAGCAATTTAACAATGGGCTTGACTATCTCTGCAAAATTTGCAATAAATCTTCTAACAAAATTTACCTTGCCCAAGAAAGATTGGATACCTTTAACACTCTTTGGCTCAAGTACATTGTTTATAGCTTCAATTCTTTCAGAGTCAATACTAACCCCTTCCTTAGAGACAATATGCGCAAGCAGCTTCCCTTCAGTAACAACAAAATGATACTTTTTTGGATTTAAGGAGACACCATATTCCAGAGCTTTATTGAAAACCTTTTCCAAGTGCCCACAGTGGTCATCTGCCCTTTTGGAGAAACATGTCAAATCATCCTGATACACTACCATGATAATGCTAATGAACTCCTTGAAAGCTACATCCATTTCTCTTTGAAAAGTAGCTCCAACATTTTTCAAACCAAAAGGCATTCTTACATATACATATGTTCCCCAAGGGGTGGTAAAAGTGGTCTTGAATTATTCAGATTCTTTCACTAACACCTGATTATATCCTAAGAACCCATCCATCATAGACAAAAGGTCACAACCAGTTACTCTTTGCAACATTGCTTCCATATTAGGAGAAGAGTAATTGTCTTTCAAAGAGGCAACATTCAGGTTCCTGAAATCAACATAGAGTCTTATGTCCCCATTCTTCTTCCTAACTGGGACCAAATTAGACACCCATGATGAATGCCTTATAGGCTTAATGATTCCCCCTTCCCTCAGCTTGGTTAATTCTTGCTGCATTTTAGATTCCAATAGGGGGTTAATAGGTCTTTGTTTCTGTCTAAAAGGCTTAGCACCTAGAAGCAAAGGGACTTCATGCTGAAAAAGATCTTGTCTATATGCCTTCAGATCTTCATAAGACCAAGCAAAAACATGCTTATATTTTTTCAATAAATTAATAAGGTTAACTCTAACATTAGGAGACAAATTTTTTCCAATATACACCAACTTGGGGGATGATTTGGTCCCTAAGTTCACTTCCTCTAATTCATCCAACTTGGTGGTTGACTGCTCATACAAATGACTGTCACTGTAACCAAACATACCTTCCAATTCTTCTAACCCTTTAGGAATTTCATTAGTTTTTAATTGAACCAAGCCATTTCCAAACACAGTTTCCTTATCTTCAACCACTTCTACCAATGCATTGCAATCAATTTTTTGTCCATCATAGTCATCAATGAATTGTATGAATCTGAGAATGTCTTCATCATCAACAAACACTTGCCAATTATACAAATTTTTAGGAATGGCTGGCCTAGATTTTATCTCAACTGTGGATACACCAGTTAATGTTATATCATCATTTTTTAATGCAACATTTGCGAGGAAATCAGCCATGATATTCATTGACCTTTCTATCCAATTAATAGAGAATGCACTAAAATGTTCAATCACATCCCACACTACATGCTTATATCTTTTCAATCTATCATTCTTAGATGCATATCTAGATCTAACTTGAGAAACAACCAATTCTAAATCTCCTAACACTTTTAACAACTGAATCCCATGCCTTTTTGCAACTTCAAGCCCCAATAACAAGGCTTCATATTCAGCAGTGTTGTTTGTACACTAAAAGGCTAGCAAAAAGGAATATTTGAAGGTTATACCTAATTGGGACACAAAGATAACTCCTGCTCTAGATCCTTCTTTAGAGAAAGCTCCATCAAAATACATGTGCCACAAATCATGTTGCTAAGATTCCAATTTAGTCACAATAGAGTCAATATTCTTCAATTGAGGTAAAATTGGTTGTATTCTAAAATTGTCAAGATCCACATCAATCATATAGTTGAGCATACTAGGGTCTGCTTTCTCAATTACCCTAGGGTCACGTGTTTGACTTGGTTTCCATTAATTGGGATGGTAGCATATGACAGATCCAACTGAACATTTCCACCTACTACTGCAGCCCACTATCTAGATAACAACATGCCATAGTGAGGTTTTGTATCAGTTACTATAACATCCATTTTGTATGTTGCTTCAGGGAATGCTACTATTTTCACTTCCACATCTTTCATTGTACCTATCACTGACACTTTTCTATTATCCATAGTATAACACTTCCCATACATTTTATTTACTGACAATCCTAATTCTTCATGATACCATATGGCATTACATTTGCAGCTGCACCTGAATCTATCATATAGTTTTTAATTAACCAGTTATTTACTAACAAAGTAACATAGAAAAGATCAACCTATGAAGGCTCTTGAGTAATAGTTGTTCCAACATATACCTTTGGGTTTTGTAGCTCATGATCCTTTTCACTTTCCATTGAACCTGAAGGCAAAGTTGTGCTACCGTCAGATATCTTAGAAAATAAAGATAAAGCAGCTTTTCTATGTTCCTTAATTTTCAATAATTCTATCAATGGGACAGTGACCTTCATCTGGGTAAGAACCTAAGTCATATCAAATGTGGAATTATTAATCAACTCAATATTAGCCTTAACTTTCTCTGTCTTAGGCTAACTTGCTTTCTTTATTTCATCAGTTCCTTGTATATCACCAGTAGCATTATTATCCATACCTTTGGCCATATCTTTCAATTGGTTATTCTTCTTTTCACTATCTTGGGGCAAGGTGGCATTACTTGATGCTTTCTTCTAGGATACCTCTTTTATAAACATTGAACCAGGTTCACCTTGATCCTCATCCCTTTTACTACTTCTCAAATTGTAATTATGCTTAGCTTTGGCTATGGCAACCTTAGCAAGGTTTCTTACTTCTTCATCACTGGGTCTTCTGAGATGAACTTCTTCATCTTCAATTGTTACCACGTTCAAAGTGGGATGCCAATCAAGTGTCAATTGACCTTGGTAAGAACTTTTACTATTCAACACATCACATTCACTGTGTTCACTTTGTATTGACTCATCATCCCTTTCAATAATAGTTTGAAACATATTAATATCAGGCTCAACCTCTTGTCTCATGGATTCTTCAAGGGCTTGAGCTACAACACATTGATGAGGAGAATGTGGTCCATCACAAGCTATGCACCAAGGAGTGTTCTCCATATTATGAACATTTCCTCCTTTCAAGGGATTTGGGGTATCTTGGTTCTAAGTGTTTCTTGGCTTCTCATTTTGGGGTTTGCCATCCTTCCAAGTGGTGTTATAAGGCATGTCATGCAACCTAGGAGGTCTATCTTGCCAATTGTAATGAGGCTTATCATTTTTACTCACCTTGGCAGTAAGATCTTTCATGGCAGTCACTAATTTCTCTATTTTGTCTTCTTCTTTAGCAACTTTATTGGGTTGTTGTTTTGATTCTTTCCACAACCTACCATCAGTTCTCCTCCCTACTTTCCCAGATGCTTTCCTATTACTCTTGACATTTATGGCAATTCTAAATGCATCCCTCAGACTATGTGGATTTTTATCCCTCAGAATATAGGCCATTTTAGAATCAAATGCATTGTAATAAGTATTTAGACACATATTATCATCTAACCTCATCACTTGATATAACCTATGCATTGCTTTCTGAAATCTAGCATTGAAATCTGTGACAATTTCATTATCCAACTTTCTGATATTATTAAACTCATTGAGCATAAAGCTCACATTTGTCTTGTCACCATATTGTTCTTGAAAGCAATTTTTAAAATCTTCCCAAGACCCAATTCTATTCATAGGGAGACCTCTATACCAATCCCTTGCATTATCTACTAAGGACTGTATAAACAATTTCATGATGACATCTTCATATATTATTTCATAATCATTGATTATGTCACCAAAAGATTTTAAGTGCTCTTTTGCACTGATTGCATTGTTGCCAACAAACTTGTGGAGTCTATCCCTTAATTTTGTAGGAACATGGTTGGGGTACCCTGGGATCCCATCAAAGAAGAGCTATCTGTATAACTCCAAGTTAATAGGTCTTCTTTGGAATTGATTAACAACAAGATTATTCCCCATGTTCATTCTTACATTAGGGCCATGAGCTAGAGGGATTTGTTTACCTTGGTTAGTAACAGGGGCTTGATTAGCTAGGACAGTACTCATAGGAAAAGTTGACTGAATTTTGACTGGAGAGGGTGAAGCTTGCTAAGGAACAATTTTATTTAGGTCTGATGAGGGAAAACTTATAGGAGGAGCTTTTAGATAATTAATCTTTCTTTTAACCTCTTGATTGGCTGCTTCTAATTCACCCTTTTCCAACTCCATATGTAGATCTTCTTTCTCTTTCCTCATCCTCTCCATCTCTCTCTCATGTGCAGATAACATATGAGAAATCTCTGTTGTAGTCTTAGATCCACATCCATCCTCCATGCAGTTATTTTTCCCTTTTCTACATATTTCTAATAGGTTGTGGGTCACTAAGGATTTCCCTATTTGGTTGCACAACAAATTTATATGGAAGGTTGGTCTTGGGGACTAGAATTTCTCTGATGACTGGACCCTCATCCTCACTCTTGGCTTTCTCTTGGGTAAACAACTCAAGATCAGAAATCTATCTTAAAAGCCTGTCTCTCTCCATCAATTTTGCTTTTACCTCTCTATCCTTATTTGCTTCCTTTTGTGTTCTTAAGGAAATTAAATGATGGACTTTTCTATTCAGGACTTCAATTTCTTGAGATACCTTATCTTCATCAGGGAAGATTTCTTCAGAGTCTGACACATTGACTTGGTCAATATCAATTAAACTGGTGTTTCCATCAACTATCCTAGGTACAAAATCTCTCTTAATATTTAAACTATTCCTATTCTTCCCATACAAACTAGCATGGGAGATCCCCTGATTTAGAACTTGGACATCTTCAATATTACCAAACAAACTAGAATGGAAACCTAAAATATCTTGCTTAGATTCACGGGAAGAAGAATTTGAATTTGTATATACAAGTCTCTCAGATGACTTACCCATATTGATGCTCTTATGTACCCAAGCAGCAATAGATGGCTCATGTACAACTAATCTTTTCTGGCCTCTCTGTGCTTGTTCAGGTAATCCATCTTGCAACATCTCATGAGGATGTTTCCTCATGAAAAACCTAGTGTTCCTTCCTCTTTGCATTATACTTGTATTTCTTAAAAGAGTTACACTTATTCAAAAGGACTAGTTATAATTGTCAGAGTCGCCACCCACCAATTGCAGGGAAAATAAGAAAACAAGTTTTAACAGATTTCTTGTAAATACCTTAAAGATTGGGAGAATTTCCAGAGAAAAGAATAATACAAATGAGAGATAATACAATCTACCACAAACACAAAGATATCCAAACAAAATTTTCAAACTAATTTCAGACACCAATCTATAGCATATAACACACTATGATTGTTCCCTAGTAGAGTCACCACTTTTGTTAGTCTCAAATTTTGATTTCCCTTCTATCCCCCCTTTAAGGAATAAAATAACTCTGTTTTCATATGAAGAGATCAGGGAAATAGAACTCAAGAGTAACATATAACAAGGTTTTGAGACCTACACTTTGAACTTATCCAAAGTTTAGGTGGGTATACCTTCTGTGAATATTTTCCCACTTTAAGGATGAGATCCACAGTAAACCAGTGCTAAAAACCTGTGGATTTCATCACCTCAATCATAACTAAAACACTAAAAGAAAAACTTGTATTCATTTTCAGTATTGATCCTCAAGAAAAGATTGAAAGAAATCCTATAATTGGATACCAGTGCCTTATCCAGGCCATAGAGTCACCTAAATCAAGCAATAATTTTCAAAACTGAACATTCTCATACATCTCATCATCTTGGCTTTTATGAACCCTATACATGCCTAACATATACATAGGTCCTCTCCCATTTAACTAAAATAATTCATCATATTCATAGAAACAAACAATAGATTTGCTGACATAAGTATTTCATGTACATTTAATCCCTCTCCTGAAGAGAAAAGCCAGAAATAACGTCTATAAGATTGCCTTACAATCCATGCTAATTTGAATAACCCTAGATTATCCAAATGAAACTAGCAAACTAAAGAATGCACACATGAAGACAAAGAAATTTTAGGCCCAGAACTTTGATCTATATATTCATATTCATTCTTGAAAATATTACATAACTCAGAGTAATCTGCTTAAAACTAGAAAAAAGCCCTAAATATATTTTGCTAGAGCTTCTTTACAAAATTCTTGTAATCCTTTTTTACTAGTCCTGGCATCCATTTATAATATCAGGGATGCTTACAAGCTTTAGACAATTTCTAAGAAAAGTTTGTTACAGACCTCAATATTCTCCAAGAAATAGTTACAAGTCCTTTTCAGTATCATCGACCTCTTCAGTTTTTTGTTCAACTACAACATCTTCTAACTGTTCTGGAATATCATCTCTTTTTCCAGCATACCTGTCCTTCCACTCTTGGAACACAACATCACTCAACCAAGAGAAGCTAACAATATTCTTCTTCATTCCTTCTAGCCTTTTCCAAGTAACTCTTAACTGCCCAATTTATGTTTCTATGAAACAATAATGTGATTTTACCTTTTCTATTTCCTCAATTGTTCTGACAAATAAGGATGTGTCATCAGTGTTAATGATTTCATTGACCCTTTGCGATAATTTGTGGTCTAGCTCTTCTAGCCATGCCTTCTCCTCTTTTAACTAAGTAGGACCAACAAAACCCCCTAGAAATAACTCATACTTGTGATCAGAATATTCTTTTCTATAGAATTGGGCTTTTCTTTTCACACCTGCCCTTTCTTCTGAGAGTATATTCATTTCTTTTATGAATTCACAGGTAGATCTGAGATTGTCATTTGCCTCTGCATCTGCATGGGATGAATAAATAAACTCTAACTCTTTTCCCCTAGGCACCCACTTATTTAAAATTGGTTGTAAAGTGGTCTCATCTTCTCTTAATTCAGTCAAAATATTCAGAATTCTCTTCATAGAAATATGAATGACAGAGGCCCTAACTGAATCAACAAACTTCAAAATTGTTGCTTTTACCTTTTCCTCATATTTGCTTGCAAACAGGGCTTGATCCCGTTTCAACTTTTCCAACTCATGTTGAACAGTTTCAGTTGGTTGGAAACTGGAAGGCATCAAAGAAGGGGGATATTCTATGATAGGACTTGTAGGTGGAGGTCTTGCTAGAGAAGAAGCTATCATAAGAGTAGAGGACTCACCTTGATGGTGTTGACCAACCAACTGACTCTGAAGCCTAGCAATAATGCTATCTCGGTTGGCTATTCCTTCTTTGGCTTCATTATAAGCCTTCAAGATTGTTTCCAATTTTAACTGGAGATTAGCCTTTTCTTTTGCCTCCTTTTCTGCCACTGCTACATTGAACTTTGTAGTTTCTAAGACTATGCTTGCAGCTTCCACCATCCCTGTATCTTGAAATCTTTTTACAATCATGCCTCCTAGGAAACTAGAATTTGAGGCATCTTTCCTTCTTCTATTTTCATCCTTTTTCAATGACCATATAATTAAAGCAACATTATCTTTGCTGAAGGTCACTCCTTCCATGGGTTTAGTTTCCTTCCTAGCCACTTCAAGTACCAGAGCATTAGCTATATCCCACTCAGGGAGGATCACAACACCTGCCTTTGATACCATCTCTCTTCCCTTTTTAGGAGTAATGGTCTTAAATTCTTCAATCATTTCTTCTTTTACCTCTTCCTCCACCTGAGTTACATCTCTATGAGTCTGCTCACTCTTCCTTTTTTCACATCTGGCCTTATAATTGTTCCATGTTTTGCTTTGATACAAATTGCATAAAGGCCCCTATTGTAACAAAGTTACTATCAGCTAGGAACTCCTCACTAGCTTGCTTGACAGTTAAGTCTAACTCTTTACCTTCGAGCTCACGTTCAGTCAAGTTCATCTCAGCACTAGGTGGCTCTTCTGGCATCCCTTGTGTTTCCTCATATGTATAGGCAATCTCCCCGAGACTCCCTAATTGTAATAACTGTTCGGCCACCACCTGCTCATCTCCTATATGGATGGGGGATTGAGATGGAGAATACAGAGGCTCATTGGTTTGCACTTCCTTCCCCACTCTTTGCCTTTTAGGGGAGTCTTGGATGTCAATGACATCTTCAATTGCTCTTTTCCCTCTTGAAGTAGAAGGCTCACCAGTCATTGCCATCATCACACTGTATTTTGATTTCTTTTGCATTACATAATCACAGGATGGGATAGCCTTTGCAAAGGTAGGCTTAGCAAGAACAATTATAACCCTGTCAGGATCATCTCTCATTATAACTTCCCTCTTTTCTTTCAAAGTTTGCATGAGGTCTTCAAAATAAAGAATTAAAATTTTTATTGTTTCCTCAGAAGGATTGAAACTAGAAAGAGGATCATAACTGCTATCAAACTGATGAATGAAGTCGAGATCCCTTTTATATGCAACCCACTTCTCTTTCCTCAATTCTTGCTCATCCAAATTGAATTCATTCCTAATTAAATCTTTAGGGAATTGAAATTGGTGAGGCCTAACTTTACAAACTACTCTTTTTCTAAACATGTCATTGAAAAAGTCTTCAAGGTCTACAAATCTTGAAACTGCAGTTGACAATCTATATGGTTTAAATAATTCTTCAAGATACTTCTAGCCACCTTTGGTGATGATAAAATGATGGGCAATGGTAATAGAAGGGAAAATAGTCCCTTTACCCCTATTTGTCAGCTTTGCCTCTTGTACATCTCCAATCTGCCTTAAGACTTCTGCAATTCCTATCTTCAGTGGGACTTGATAGGGCAATAAATATGGAGTGCCCTGAAACCATATATTCTGAAAACTGTAGAAATAGGGAACAAATACATATCTCCCCAATTATGAACAATTTTAATACCCTCAGCAAGCTCCTTGGGCCTGAGGAATTCTAAAAGAGCCTTAGGGATCCTAGGGTTTTATGTCCACAAAAGAATCCTAATCTTAGATGCAAAGCATCTATCAAACTTTAAATAGCTATAATCCTCTCTCTCCCAAGACAAAACAGTACTCCAAAGTTGAATAGACATGTCTTCCTTATCTTTCACCTTGACCAAATCTATTTCTTTTGCAAAATAATCAACACCCTTGAACAAAAACATGTGCATTAGAAGAGAATACCATCCAAATGGTTTGTCCACCTTAGCATTTTTTATCCCTATCATCCCTGCATGAATTGCATCAGTGAGGTAAGGTTCATAGTCAAATGTTATAGCCAGAGAGGGGTTTAGAATCTGTGCAATCATCAACATATAATGGGTTGGCATGCTTTTCTCAGTATCTTTTCCAAAACTCTTACAAAGTGCCAAACACATGCCCTTAGCTCTTAAAGTAAACAAATTCAAGGAGAAAGGTTCCATGGTGCTGGGGCCTACAACAGTCAGCCCTCCTATCTTAACAAAAAACTCTTTCAATGGGCCACTCCTAAGGTGATCCCTTTGTGCATTATAAACCTGGGCTAGTGATTCAAAATCAATAGGCTCTAACAAATTTGAAGCATCACAGAGCTTAATCACTCTTCTGAATTCATCATCATTAATTTCAATCAGGGCTGATCCCTTCACATTCCTGATACATCTAGCTACAAGTTCATAATTTTGTGCAATCAGAGTCAAGAAGTCTACATCCATGAAGACCCTAGGGACTATAAGCTTCCCCACATCCAATTCCCATATACTATTTAAAGGGGCAAGGGAATGTCTCTGACCAAAACCTACCTTGAACAGTCCTAAACTTGGCATCCCTATTTGTGGATCCCTTAACCAATTACCTTTGTCATATAGGCCATCCCCAATTCTTAAATGAGGGTTCTTCGACACCAATTCTTTCGCTTTGGCCCCAACATTGGTAGACATAGTTAGTTGTTCCAGAAAATCATCACATATATTCCTATCTTGGTAGTTTACCTTTCCTGTTAACTCCCTTCTTGGTGCCATCTCGTTAATGCAATTATATCAATTGAGATTTGCACAAAACTCTAATGAAACAATTCACATAGCAACACCAATTCTCAGACTACAACTAACAAAGAAAACACAAAAACAACCTGGTTATTCGCCTGAAGAAAATCGCTCTGCACTAGCTCCTCTGCAAAAAAACTTATTGAAATGGTACCGATATTCAATTGATGCGGATGTTAATATGGCAAGTTGGCATTGAATTGAGAAATTAATCCCACATGCTTCGGCCATCACCTCATAATTGAATTCGTAAATCGAATTCAAAAACAGGCTCCAACGGACCACAAGTTCTTTGAGTCTTTCTCTGTTTTAGTTGTTTCGCCGTTTTGTAGAGTTTAAAACTCCTGTAGCTTTTCTTTCGTGAAGCAATGACGATCATTGGATCCTTGGAACTTTCAGTACCTTTATTCCTTCCACTCCCTCTGCATTAGTGATGGGCCCTACCCTCTTTTCGCTATTTCGTGAACACTAAACCTTGTGCACTTTCGCCACATGAAACAATGCCGACCATTAGATCATCATCTACTTGCTCGATCTTTACTTCCTACAGTGACTGCCAGTCTTCTTAACTAACCGTGCTCAACCATGACTGCTAATGATTTTTGCCATTTCGTGAAGACATAAACTCTAGGCATCTTCGGGCTGCAAAACAAGGACAACCATTGGATCCACCCTGAGATGTATAGAATTTAACACACTCAGACCTTCAAAGTGGGCCTCCAACTCAAAATCCACTTGCCTTTATTTCTTCACTAGCAAATAAAATGCCACATTGCATTTGGCTATTTGCTTAGATAATTCCATCAAGTTCCATTCTAAGGCTTCCATGTGTTTTTCTTTACCATTCCCAACACAACCGTCGGCCAAGTCATAGTGGGCCCTCCACCTTTCGAGCCATGTGCATCTGAGAAGTCACTAATTCTTTCCATAGAACAACCCATCTGTCTTGCCAAGTCATCCACCATGTGATTGCCACATCATTTCGCTATTTTGTGAACATTGACCTTCACTTGACTTGAGGCTGCGAATCCATGACAACCGTCCAATTAAATCCTACTTAATCAGTCTTTAAAACTATGACCTGCTTGTCCTTTAGGCCCATAGACCTTTTTGCTACTTCACAAACCTTAAACCTTAGGCAACTCCTTTTTGCGGAGTAATGAACACTGTTATATCTTAGAAACCCGCTCGTCTATTACCCCTGCCATGACCATCTCACCTGGGCCCTCCACCTTTTCGCTACTTTGCAAAAGGTAAAACACATGCATCTTTTGGTTGTGAATCAACACCAGCCGTTGATCTATTCTGAACTGATCATTCTTTATCCAATGGAACTCCCTGCCTCTGGGATCTACCAGGTCTTTCGCTACTTCATGAAAGGTAAATCATACGCATCTTGGGCTAACGAAGCAATGCCAAACATTGGATCAAATACAAGATGCAGTCTTTTAACTTGATGAGCAATCCTCTAGTCGGGCCTGCTTACCCTTTTCGCCACTTCGCGAAGACATAAACCACAGACGTCTTCTCTTAGCGAACCAATGCACACCACAGGATGAGCCTTAACTTGCACGAAAGTTAAGAAGCCTGATTAAATTAAAGCAATACATAGACAAAGGTGTAATATTTGAAAACATTAGAAAGACCACCTAGGGAAAACCTATGGGGTGGGACACTTTTCATGATAAACCAACCCTTCCTTAAGTGGAAAAGTAATGGAAGAATAGAATGTGAGGGTTTTTCCAAAATATAGGAGAGGGTTAAAAATTGAAAAACCTTAAACCCTCTTTGACCCAAGAAACACAGAGGCAACAAGGCCATTCCAAGCACATTTTGTAGATTTTTAGCCAACTATGGGACAAGAATACCCAATTTTCTAAACAGTGATAGCATAAGTATTACCAGTTCATTGTGAACAAGCACAATACAAAGCATATAATAAAAGACCTCACAAATATTGATTGAGAAACATACGGAAGGAAGTACATCTCATAGACATAGATATGACTCTCAACTTAACACAAGGAGCTGCCACTCAAACCACTATGGGTGGAGCTTCAACAGGATGACAATCAATCTGAAAACATGGAATTGAATGGCAAGAACAAGAGCATCATTCATAGACTACATAGTCCAAGAAGAACAAGGATATGCACTACAAACATAGAAGGCATTTCCATAAGTCATTCATGCTAAAATCCTATCAATAAATCCCATAGAAATGTGTACATATAACCCATGACTTTATAATAATAATTTATAGCCATTCCCCAAAATCTCCCAACAAACAATCTTTCTTCACGCACAAAGAAGACAATATTTTTTGAAAAGAAATACACAAGAAAAGAAAACACCACTGAACTAGAACTAGAAGTAATGGGAAATGAAGTTGAAGGAGAGAAAGTCCAAATCCAAAGCCCAACAAATCAAATCCAAGAAAATGCAAAATTCTTCATGTTGCAGAAAAACTCTCGAAAAAGCCAACTTGGAAAATGCTTAGAGAGCACAATAAATAAATTTCATACAAAAACTATAGAACATGTCGGCTCATGAAAAATAATATCAAATATAATAATATTTACTTACCCCCAAATCTCAACCAATAGGAATATAGGGTAGGTAAGAATTATAATATTTAATTACCCAATTAGTAACAAGAGGGAGTATAATAATGTAAAACCAATAACAATTAAATAATAAATCAAGGCCCAATAATTTGAATCGAAGCCCATCAGTAAATAAATCGAGGGCAATATAAATAAATACCAGAAATAAATATAAAATCATAACCAACATAAAATCTTAAATAATTAAACAATAAATAAATAATCAATTAAACACTAAATCATTAAATCAAATAATATTAATAATTCACTCAATAAAATATCAAGACCACATATTAATTTAATTCAATTAAACTATATGAATCAACTATTAATTAAAAAAATAATCAAATATTTACAACACCACAAAGCAACCACAACTCAAGATACTAACATGACAACTTATGCCAAGATGCTCAATTGACAAGGATGACAACTTAAGCCTAATGTGTGTAGAGGGAACTCATGCAATCTCCAATCAACTTGCCATTGGGATAAAGAAACACTCAAACCTGTGAGACCAGGTGGAGTTGATGTCTAGTACCTACAATCCTGCAACCACCAATAACCATGATACAACATATATGATAATATATCATAAATGGCCAGGCAAGTGATAGAGAATCGAAACACCATATTATGCTTGTAATGAGTGGTATGGCATTGTCCCTATCACGAATATAGTAGTAAGACAATCGAAAACATCATAGCATCATCTCATCCAATATAATCATGAAGTGGGGTTAGCATAATGAATATGCTATCATAATACCATAAGCAATATAATCCATCAAGAATAGTAAGGGTGTATGAATCACCAAATGTAAATCCATCAACATAATAAACAAGGATAAACGTCATCATCCACATAAGTCATCATATATCAAATATTCATATAAATATCTATCATCATCAACAAGCATATGAGATATAGATAAAGTCATAAGAGTCAATCAAAACATCACATAAGAGTCTAGATAAGTCTATCGATGCATAAATCAAAAGATAAACCGAGTAGGGACACTACAACAAATTTCATGTTCTTGGAAGATCAACATTGGAGAGTATTCTCCTATTACTTGTAAATCTAACATTCATAATGTAATGAATCATCTGTAATACCCCAAAATGCCAAATTTTTTGTGTTATTAATTTTTCTTTAAGTTGTCAAATGTTCATTCACTTCTATACTCAGGTACTTCTATCCATATAGAATAGGTATTAGTCCAATCATATTACCATGTGGGTTAGGAATCTATTCATTCACAATAGGCATCCACCCAACTATGGTATGCATCTATCTCCATTTGAGCATGGAATAGATATGTGCTTTGGTCAAATTCTTATAACTCATTGGGACCATCTGAGTCTTGCATCCCATCCCTGAAGACTACACTTCCCATTAGAAGTGCACTGAGGATGTTGCACTGAGAGGCATTATTTAAAATTTATCTTGAAAGTTATCCTTAACCTATGGCCATAGGGAGTAAAGCGATCCATCCATGACACTTTTGAGTACAACATGAATATCTTTTATATTATTATTTATGTTAGGAATTCTTAACCCAAACCCTTTCACTCAATGATTTATCTTGAGTTATTCATTTCTATAATAATTAACCTTCCTAAATCCCCATCCTTTATTGCATGTGTACTAAGGACACACTGCATCCCTAAATTTCCTACATGTGTTACTTCAAGGCCTATATAGTTTTGTTTTCTAAATTAGGTTTGATGTAAACTATTTAGTGGGTACATACCCATTTCAAGTGTCATTTCCTCAAACAAATTCTCTATGGTTTCTAACCATGTTGGGAAGGTCATAAAGAAAAAGGAGTTCATATTGGCCCCTTTCTTGTTTACCTAATTCCATCTAGCTCAGTGACAATTTTAAGAAACTCCCTCTCAAAAAATTGTATAAAATCTTAACGAATAATTAATTTTTTAAAAAAGAAAATAATAATTTTTATTGGTGAATCTTTCCTTTTTTTAATGAAAAATATTAATTTTATTGGCGAATTTTTTTATATCCATTTGGCAAATCTTGGAAAATAATAAGAGTATGCATTAATTACTATTACAAATCCTTTCATTTAAAAGGTAGGTTTTTATAGAAAAGTAGAGTCCTGAAGGTGGAAATCATTAATGAGTTTAAGGGGTAGACTCTATTTTATCTAGTTTCTAACATGAATTTAAAATAATCTAATAGCCCTCTTTGTATTTTGTGAGATAAAATGTACCAACAATTTGTAATACTCATGGGGCCAAAAATTTCTTTTAGACCATTGCTTTTAATTGAGGTCAACAATTCAAAAATAATTTCAACCCCCACGACCATTACAATCATTGGGTACAATTTACCTCATGGAATAGATTGAAGGTCATTAGATTATATTTTAATACAATGGTCGCTACTAAAGATTGTTGATATAACCCTAAAGTAACTAATAATTATGATATATTATTGGCAAAGTAATTTAGATTTCTACAATAAATTATAAAATGTTGGCAAATCTGATCCAACCATGTATTGAATATTGTGGCAAATCTTTGAGTTAAATAAACTAATAAAATAAATTCTTTGCTGATTTAAGTAACATGAAAAATAAAAATTTGTAAAAATGTGGCGATTTAGGTCACCTTAAAAGTTGAACTTATTAGCCAATTTTTTATTCCCAAATTTCAAAAATAGCCAATTGGCTAATATCAGCCACTAAAAAATCATTGATCTAGGTCCTAGTCCTATGATCATGTCATCTTTATCTTGTGTGTCAAAATAGAGAGTCGTAACATCTAAAATAAAGTAATGAAATTGAACAATCACATACATGCAAGCCCTATTAAAGTATTCTATCATTTCAGTAGGAGATGCAGGTTTGTTTAAAATTTATCTTATTAGATTATCGATCCAAGGGGGATTTCCTTTCCCTTAGATTTTAACTCCACCATGTCCCTTATTACTCCTTGGCAATTTATAGGTATGATTTCATAGACATCTTTGTCGCAATTTTATTAGGTGTTAGATGAAGTAGCTCAATCACGATGGCATTACCCATAAGTGCAAGCCAAAGGCATCATATATACCAAATGTTTCTAGGGTTTTTTCTATGTTTCTCCTCTTTGTTTAGGTTTACTAACAAATTAAAAAAAAATACAACAAAACCAAGCACTCAATTGGAAAAGAAAATAGAAAATAAGTATAAGATTTAAAAACAAAGGGATGATATCAATTATCATCATACATTCTCATACAACATGAATCATTCTAATCAATTATCTTTGAAAGATGACATTAATGAAGATAAATGAAACTTAATATTGTATTATGAAAGGAAGACAAATTAAATGACATGATACAATCTAGTATTAATCTTCAACATCAATAATTTGATCTATTCCAATTTGTTTTGAGAGTTAAGAAAATAAATATAACTAAAGAAGTGATTGACAATTTAATAGAAAATAATAAATTTTTATTTAATTAATTACAATTATTAAAATGAATTAATATCTAAATTAAATTTTAAGACACTCATAAATTAATCACTTCATTCTAGAGTTCCATTAATAGGAGGGGTAGAATATTGTTCTTTATTTACATGGGTTCTCATTTCTACCATTATCACACCATAGAATGGACCAAGTATCTCCTATTACATTATGTTGAATGGTTGAATGGAATAGAATAATGAGAGGGGAGGTGAATCAATATTCCCACACATAAAATTTTTACTAATAAATAACCTGAGCAATTAATCTCATCAACATGAATCAACAAATGTAGAATAAGCAAACAACATAACCACAAAAATGAACATTGGATTTTATACGTGGAAAACCCAAATGGGAAAAACCATGGAGAGGATTAGCTCTCAAGATAATATAACTAGTTATATTATGTTTACAAAAAGGGTAGCTCATTGTCGGATGGCTCATTGCTAGATTATAAAGTGGTTCACTACAATCGAAATAAATAAACTAAGGAAAATTGGATCTCTAGATGCATGAAGTCAGTTCCAAGATAAGCTCAGATATCAACTCATAGAAAATCATGGTAGATCCGGTAAAGGATCTTCCCAAACTATCCACAACTTCCTACAATAGATCTGGTAAGGGATTAATACATCACTATGACTGCACTCTGTTATTCCAACTGCTTGTAGTAGAACCAATAAAGGATTACAACAATACTACTTACACTCTGACTCTTCTTCACACACCTTTGCTCATATATCATATTCCACTACTCACACTATATACTGCTCTCATACTGCTACTACTCTCCTTCTCACAACTCTATCACTCCCACACTTCATACTCTGTTATAGATCACACATGCACTCTCACTGGTGAATTCCACACTCATGCATATCTACTTCTTAACATCACATAGAGACATATCTTCTATATATATATATATATATATACAGACTCCAATATAATATTTCGACCAAGCATAAATTATTTACACAATAATACCTTTCTTGGATCAACACATTATCCAAAACATCATTATCCAAAACATGCCTTGACCAAAATTAGGGTAACCAAGTCGGCCTTCACTAATCTTCTACACACTTCCTTCACATAATTCATTTAGGAAAGCATGTGCCTCAATTACCAAAATAAAACAAGGGTCTACCAAACCTAAAGATACGAACTCATACACATAAATTCTAACCACAACAACTTCTATCTTCAAGATATAGATGACACAGATTTTGAAACATAAATCATAATGCAATACAACCATTGAGATAGCAATAAAATAGATACAACTGACACCGAAACTTGATACAAACCATGATAAGTAAAACACAAGATTTTAGAGAAGAGGATCTTCTAGAAATAACTCCAGTAGATTATACTTACCTTACTACTTCATATCACATTCATACTTATCTTTCATTATTTCTCAACATCACATACATACCTATCTTCCATTGTTACTCAATATGCCACATTAACCAGATTACCAGGTTTGACATCAATGAAAACATTCACACAAATACAACAATCTCCCCCTTTGTCATTGATGGAAAAACATCTCAAAAAGAATAATAAAAATTAAAAACATATAGCCATGAATATCTGCATGAAACTCCCCCTTACTCATATCTCTTTTTTTTTATATTTCTCTGTTTTTCTCCACTTACCTCTCTCCCCCTTTGACATCAAGGACAAAGGGTTCCTTTGATGAAAAAGAAAGAAATAAAAATAAATGTGTTTAACAACAACAAAATGGAAAAATTGTATGTTAACCAAAAAATGATTCTTAACTACTTTTCTTTTGAAAAATATGCTTGTATTTCTCCTTAAGCTTTGAAAGGAGAACCTTCCAGGAATGCACAACCAATTTGATGCTAACGGATAAAATTTTGCATTTGACCAACACATCAATGGTATGAGATAAACTACCTAGAATAGATGGATTTTTCTCATACTCAGCTACATCATCAAGCAATACTGAAAAAATGTTCCAATTTGGCATCATCAATCTCCTTAACTTTTCTAAAAACACTCGCATGGTCTTCCTTCTTCCTTTGCAAAGATAACTATTCAAACTACAAATAATTTACCCTCTTTCTTTGCTCACCATATTTGTCACTCAGAAAATCAAATGACTTACCCATAGAATTTAATTTTTCTTCAATAGATTCAATTTTTTCTTTGAACTTCACCACAACATCCGACCATTGTACACAATCTATAAACTCTGTTGACACTATTGATATAGTCTGTCATTTCATTTATACATTCTAATAAAGTCATTTTAGCATCATCACACTTCTCCAACATATTCTTCTTATTATCAGCTTTAGCTTCTAAATCAGCTTTCTCTTGCGCTATAACCTCCAATTCTTCTTTAGCCATAGGGGATTCGGGATCATCCAACTCAATTACTTCTTCTTGTCTTAGGTATTTCCACATATTCTCAAGTTCTAGAGAACCAAAAAATATAGTCTCTTTCAGCTTCCTCTTTCTAGTGGCCAGACCCTCCTTAGCCGAATCAATAGCAAGGAATATCAGACCATTACACCACACTTCCTAAAATGATTTAAATTAAAAACCACAAGCTTCTTCTCTCTTTTCCAGATTGTTTAGATACCAAAATATCTGCCTAGAAATTGGGACTTAAGATTCCCACAACAAATTTTCCTTCACTAATAAAGATCCCAGACAGTACATTGTCAAACTTACTAGAAATGATCCAAACTAGAATGGGTAGCCTTGATCTTTTGTCATTCATAATTTCTCTAACAACTATTTTTTCAACAATTCACACAAATTGAATACAACATCTTCCATAACAATCATGTGCACAACATATACAACAATATCCAAAGTAGAACTTTCCCTATTTCTGAAATAAATCTTGTAAGGTATACCATACACAACATACCTCACCAAAGGACTTGATGATTTTGTCAATAAATAGTGTTCTCTAGTCTCCCATCACATTGGTCAAGGTTTCAACCTCCTTGTTCTTTACAATCTTCTTAACCAATATATTTTCTTTATCACATAGACCAGTAACAATTGAAATGATGTCCTTGGAAATCAGATAGGGTTTTTCCAACACAATACAATTGTTCTGCACTCAACTTAGTATTAATTTGATCACATCTTCATTGTAAAACCAATGGAATTCACTCCACAAATCCAATTCTTTATGCCCTAACTCCTTAACCTTATACAAATTTTCTTACTTAAACTTCTTTCCATCTTTCTAATCTTTTCAGTGTCAAATCCATCCAATTGTACCTTTCCCAAAGTCCAAAAATTTTTGCTACTCAATTCTCTGATGATCATCTATGATTCCATGATGTGAACTTTTTCTCTGCTTCTCTGATCGTCTCTCTTTAACTACTACTCCACTCCTTAAACTCTTTTCTTCACACAATGTAGAAAATTATCTTAATTTCCAAAATTTATCTTCCCAATACCTTATAGGGTTTTCCTACCAAAAATTGTCTTGTCAATGACACCAAAATATTCATTGAATTACTAGATTGCATCTCAAAAATAGTCATGTCATACCCACAACATGAACTATCTTAGAAGAGGGGATCAAATGATTTTCCTTGATAACTCCCCCTGAGCCAAAGAAATAAGCTTAGTTACTAGAGGAAGATGTGTCTACACCAGATTTTGGCACATCAAGATTTCTTTCATTGTTCACCTCCTTTCTCCATACCATGATTTTGTTTTTCTTTGATTCACTAGTCTTCATCACATTGTTCTCCGTAGGTGTCTCCATACAAACTTAATTTGTGTGCTGATTAGAATAATGTTCAGATTGCTTGCACTAGTAATAATTATTGTTCCTTTGCACTGATTTTGTTGAATGTGTTCTAGATCTACATTGATTAGCTTTGTGACCATAACCATTGCATAGATGACAATATTCATGAAAGTTACCATTCATCTTATTCATTCCAACTAGATAATGATTCTGACTCACCACATGACTTTTGCAGTAATTCGCTTTATGACCAAACTTCTTGCAATTATAATATTGAATGATTCTACAATCTAGAGCCTTATGACCAAAAATATTGCATTGAAAATAATACCATTAAATGATGGGTCCTTTTGCACATTTGGTTGACAAACCAATAGTCTTCTTTGATTCTGAGTTTTTCTTAAATCTTTAGGTTTCTTTTCTTCTTCTACCTTGACTTCCTTGTCTTTTTCTTTATCATTTTGATTTGAACATTTATCGGTCTAAAATCCTAGTCCTCTCTTGTTTAAACAATATTTCTACATGTTAATCAAATCTTACAGTAGTTTGCTACTTTCAAGAGCTTTACATTCTACCTTTAACTTCTTCACTTCTTGTTATAGCTTGTCACATTCTTCGGACTTTAGCTTAATTGAATCTTATAGGGTTTCTTCAATCTTATTCTTCTCCTCAATTTTCATCATCAAATCTTTAATAGTTTCATTCACCTACTTCAATTGATTGTTAAATTTCTTGTGTCTCAACTTGAACTTTTGGATCCATTCTCGCAGTTTTACCACACACTCATTTCCTTTGATGTTTTCTTTTAATTCCCGATTCTCAGATTCCACACTTTCTAGATCTTTAAGAGATGTCTTCAATTATTCATCTAGATGATGATAGTTTTGATACTTAATTGTTCAGTATAGATGTCAAGCTAACAAGATGAGAGGGGGGGGGGGGGGTGAATCATACAAACTTAATCTCCCATAAAAACAACAGATTCAACCTCGGTAACATATACTTCAGCAATATAACCAAAACTGCTAAACATGCAAACTCATAAGCATATAAACATCATAACACTCATAACACCAGATTTAACGTGGAAACCCAAATAGGGAAAAACCACTGTGTGATTTCGAACCCACTAAGAAATATACTCTTCTAGAGTATGCTTGGTTAAAAGCAAATCCTGTTAGAGATTACAAACACATTGCTAGATGTGACCCGGTTAAGGGATTTCCCTCAGATCTGTTAGGATCTTCAACTTGTTAGAAGTGACCTTGTTAAAGGATTTCAAACACTCAATCAGAATGTCACCTTGCTAGAGGGTTTTACAAATAAGACTGTTAAGTCCACTTGGTTAAGAGACTTTTTGTCACTTTACAAAATGACAGTAATAAAATATATCTACAACTTCACATCAAAAATGCTAAAGAAGATTCTTATTTGCTCAATACAATCTAGTCATAGGACTTATCTTGTCCTTGTGCTAGGCTCTATACTCTGTTAATCAAATAGGTCTTCAAGCTTCTGTGCTTGGTAATCACTATGTAGCATCCCTGTGCATACACTTGCCTGCATACATTTTTTATCAATAGTTCCTTATTTATAAACAATTGCTAACCGCTTAATCTCCTTGATCACATATCCCATGATCAATCATAGCCATCAAATCTTCAAACTTGACTAGGTTCAATGTATCCTTCAATCTGAAAATGTTTTACCTCACCTTGGAACTTGCATACATTTCTTGGAACTTGTGCTAAGGTATTGTGGTTCAATCTGTGCTGTAGATCTTCCTACCGATTTTCCTTTGCCATAGATTTTTTAACAAACTTCATGCACGACATACCAATCATTTAATAATTTCTAGCTCATCAGCTTCCTTCATTAAATAATGCTTTTAATCATTTAATGCATTCTGTTACAGCTCAGTTGCAACTCGGTAAATACTAAACTTCACTCTGTAAACCTTCCACCTTCGTTAACCGATAGCGATAACCTTAGGGTTTACTGACTAGGTTCCTTAGGGTTTATTGACTAGGTTCTTTTCTTGATAACATAGTATAGTATTAACATTACAATCAACAACATATGTAGGATATCAAAACAATCTAAACATCATGATCTCATCATTGTCTAACTCAGTAATAGTTGCCCATTGAATAACTTATTTCTCCCCTTATTCATCACATTCTTTATGTGTCTTTTACCGACATCTTTATACTCATCAAATCATACTTCTTAAGATATGGCAACATCATACTAAATTAGAAAATCAATTTCTTGACATCAATGACAAAATAATAATATTAAGACAGTAAACATCCTTAATCAGTTATATCCATAATCATCAACAACCTTCTCAATATCCTTATTGAAATGCCAACAATCTCCCCCTTTGGCATTGATGGCAAAACCAATTGATTTGACCTAATTGATTCAAATTCAGATTGCTGTGAGATTCTAAAATGCTCTCCCCATGTCGTCAGACTTGTCCCCCATGCATTAGTCTTCTCCCCCTTTGACAAAAATGCCAAAAAGTAAATAACTAAAACATGATTTCTTCCGCTGAGAAGTGAATTCCTTGCTGTTATGTGTCAACTCAGTCTTGGTCAGAGCATTATGTCTTCAATTCCTATTCCTTATATTTATTTCCTGCACACCTTTAGAAAACATCCTAAAGTGTGTAAATAAGCATCAATCCACACATAATATTCTATAGATTCATCGAATTGATGCTTTGACCAAACTCGGTCAGTGAGTAGAAGATAGCACCCCTAACTTACTTCTGAGATACTCAAAATTGTCCCTTGGCAGTGGCTTGGTGAAGATATCTGCTATTTGTTCCTTTGTGCTAACATACTCCAACACCACTTTCTTCTCTTGAACTTCTTCTCTAAGATAATGATATTTGATAGAGATGTGCTTTGTCTTAGAGTGCATAACAGGATTCTTTGAAATGTTAATGGCACTAGTATTCTCACATAATATAGTTATTGGCTCGGTAACTTTCTCATTTATACCTTCCAACAGTTGTTTGATCCATGCTATATTGGTACAATTCAATGCTGCAGCAACATATTCAGCATTTGTTGTTGACTGTGAAACACATCCTTGTTTCTTGCTAAGCCAACTCACTAGTCTTTCTCCTAAAAAGAAAGCTCCTCCACTTGTGCTTTTTCTGTCATCAATGTTGCCTACCCAGTCAACATCAGTATAAACTTTTAAATCAAAATCATTTCTCTTGTTATATACTAAGCCATAATCTTCAGTGTCTTTCAAGTATCTGAAAATTCTCTTGATTGCTATCATGTGTGTTTCCTTGGGATCTGTAGAAAATCTTGCAACTATACCTATTGCATGTGCTATGTCTGGCCTGTTGTGAACAACATATTGTAGCTTTCCAATCATGGATCGGTAAAGTGTCTCATCAATAGATGCAAATTCATCATTCTTTGATAATTTATAGTTGGTAGTCATAGGAGTACTTACTAGTTTTGAATCCTCCATTCCAAATTTCCTCAAGATTTCCTTTATGTACTTGGATTGAGTAATGAAAATCTCATCTTTCATTTGTAGTATCTGTAAACCTATAAAATACTTTATCTCACTGATTAGTGACATCTCAAATTCTTTGCACATTTCATTACCAAAATTTTTGCATAGAGAATCATTCCCACAAAATATAATGTCATCAACAAATATAGCTGAGATCAGTATTCCATTTCCATCATTCTTCATGTACATATTGTTGTTTTCACTTGTTCTTATAAAACCAATCTTGATTAAATAAGAGTGCAATCTCTCATACCATACTCTAGGTGCCTGTTTCAAACCATATAATGTTTTGTTCAATTTACATACCTGATCTTTATTCTTGTCTTCAACAAATCCTTCAGGTTGTTCAATATAAACTTCTTGTTCTAATATACCATTCAGAAATGCAGATTTGACATCCATTTGATATACCTTGAAATTTTTGTAAGCAGCATATGCCAACAATGTTCTTACTCCTTCAAGTCTTGCCACAGGTGCAAAAGTCTCACCATAATCAATTCCCTCTTCTTGAGCATAACCTTTGCAAACTAGTCTTGCTTTATTTCGAATGACCTCACCTTTTTCATTCAACTTGTTTCTAAAAATCCACTTTGTATCTATTACATTTTTGTCCTTCGGTCTTGGGACTAGTGTCCATGTGTCATTCTTCTTGATTTGATCAATCTCTTCTGTCATAGCATTTATCCAATCTTCACTATCAAATGCCTCTTTCACTATTCTCGGTTCAAATTCAAATATTAGACATGTGTTCTGTCTTAGTTTGTTCCTTGTCATCACTGGATCATCTTTATCTCCTATAATTTGACTTGATGCATGATTCCTTATGACATACTTGGCTAATACAGGTTTGGTAGGCTTTGTATGATCTTCTTCACCACTCGTTAACTGAATATCCTCTTTATTTTCTTCAGTAACTCTCTCGGTAGGACTTGTCGGTTGAACATAGACAAATTCTTCATAATCTTCTAGTTCAATAGAATTTCCTTCATCATTTCTTTCTACAAATTCATCAATTTTCACATTTGCACTTTCTACTATTTTTTTAGATGATTTGATAAGACATTTAAATGCTTTACTTCTAGAAGAATAACCAAGAAATGTTCCTTCTTCACTTTTCTGATCAAACTTTCCATTTCTATCATCTTTGTGTACATATCATCTACTTCCAAATATTTTGAAGTAACTTACATTAGGTTTCTTGTCATACCAGATTTCATATGGTGTCTTCAAAGCTCCTTTCTTCAATTGTACTTGGTTCAGGGTGTAAACTGTTGTGCTTATTGCTTCTCTCCAAAATGTTTGTGGCACTTTCTTTTCAATCATCAGGGTTCTAGCACAATCCACAATAGATCTATTTCTTCTCTCAACTATCCCATTTTGCTATGGAGTTCTCTTTGCAGAGACTTGTCTTTTTATACCATGATCATTGTCGAATAAGTTAAATTCATCAAAGGTAAACTCTCCTCCTCTATCAGATCTAAGACATTTCAGTTGTCGTCTTGTTTCATTTTCAACTCTTGCCTTGTACCATTTAAACATTTGAAAAGCTTCTGATTTTTCTTTTAAAAACATGATTGAATTCATTCTTGAATAATCATCCACAAATAATATGAAATATTTATCACCATAATAACTTTGAAATTTCATAGGACCACAAAGATCAGTGTGCACAAGATCTAAAATTCCCTTAGAAGTGTAGGACTTACTTGTAAAGCTTGATCTTGTCATCTTACCCATCTAGCATCCTCGACACATAGCATTCTCAGGTTTTTCCAAACTCAGTAGACCTCTTACTCAGTGCCTCTTACTTATTTTGATTAGATTATCAAAATTTACATGACAAAACCTTTTATGCCATAACCAGGTATCATCTATCTTTGCATAAAGATAATTATTCCAAGTTGAGTCAAGGTAAAATGTATTACCTTTTGTTTGTATCCCGATAGTAGCTAACTTTCCATGCTTGTCATGAACTTTAACAATTCCTTTCTGAAATTCTATTCGGTATCCTATATTGTTTAGCTGTGCTACACTCAACAAATTATATTTCAAACCTTCAACCCAACAAACATCATTACATTTAGCATGGTCAAGAAGTGTTATGGATCCTTTACCTTTTACCGGACATGGTGCATCATTACCAAATCTTACATAACCTCCATCATAATCTTCTAATTTAATAAACTTGAGTTTATCACCTGTCATATGATGTGAGCATCCACTATCTATGATCCAAGAATCATTAGTATTTATGTGAGATATTAGGTCTTTTTCTTCATACCTTTCTTCATCTGATCCATCTTTGATAGCCACATAAACTACTTCCTTTGTATCAGTTTCATCTGATTTATCATCATTGGATTCCTCATCGACTATTAGGCATGACTTTCTATCTCTTCTTCTGAAGTCTTGGTATCCTTTGTAATGATTATTTTTTTGTCTGTCATCTTGGTAATCTCTCTTTTCAGTAGAATCTTTGTCAGGACAGTTAGAAGCCATATGTCCTATCTTATCACAATTGAAACATTTCGAAGGTAGTTTTCCTTTATACTTACCTTTGCCTCTCGGTAACCTTCTGGCTAATAGTGCTTCAAACTCTTCTTGCTTTCTGATTTCCTCATACAATTTGTGTACTTCTTCCATGTTATTATGAAATCTTTCACTTGCTCCACTATGATTCCCTTCAGAAAACTTACTCATTCTATCATTGTAATCATTAGATTCACCAAGATGAAAAGAACTAAATGCAGATTCAACTTTATTTACCTAAGATCCACTGTTATCAAAGTTACTTAACTCAAATGCATGTAGCTTACCAATAGTAGGATCCAAAGAAACTAGCATATTGGGTACAGACCTCAATTCATTGACTGCAAAGACTCGGATTGCATAAGCAGGTAGAAGGGTTCTCAATAACTTACTTGTGACATCCTTTTTTTCAATAGTTCCTCCTGCTCCTTTGATTTGATTGACAATCTCCTTTAACCTTGTACTGTACTGGGTTATGTTCTCACCTTCATTCATCCTCATAAATTCAAGTTTTCCTCTTAGACTATCTACTTTTTCTCTTTGAACATGTTCATCACCGCCATACATAGATATGAGCTTGTCCCACATTGCCTTGGCATCATTGCAGCCTTCTAGATCATTAAACTCTGAGTTGGTCAATGCAGATGTTATTTCAATCATTGCTTGAATATGTTCTTGCTTTGCCTTTATCTCTTCCATTGTCAATGGATAGGTGCTAGGTGTAATGAAATCATTCTCTAGATAATATATAACATATTCTCCAACTCCTAATGGGTGCAACTTCATCCTTTTATGCCATGTAGAGAAACTAGACTTGTTCAGCTCCGGTGCATCCCTCTTATACATCTTTAGATCTTTTCCTCAAGTACCTTTAAACTTTTTCTTCTAGAGTCCAAAGCTCTGATACCAATTGATAGTTCTGATACTTAATTGTTAAGTACAGATGTCAAGCTAACAAGATGAGAGGGGGGGGTGAATCATACAAACTTAATCTCCCATAAAAACAACAGATTCAACCTCAGTAACATATACTTCAGCAATATAACCAAAACTACTAAACATGCAAACTCATAAGCATATAAACCTCATAACACTCATAACACTAGATTTAACGTGGAAACCCAAATAGGGAAAAACCACTGTGGGATTTTGGACCCACTAAGAAACATACTCTTCTAGAGTATGCTCGGTTAAAAGCAAATCCTGTTAAAGATTACAAACACATTGCTAGATGTGACCCAGTTAAGGGATTTCCCTCAGATCTGTTAGGATCTTCACCTTGTTAGAAGTGACCTTGTTAAGGATTTCAAACACTCAATTAGAATGTCACCTTGCTAGAGGGTTTTACAAATAAGATTGTTAAGTCCACTCGGTTAAGAGATTTTATGTCACTTTACAAAATAACAGTAATAAAATATATCTGCAACTTCATATTAAAAATGCTAAAGCAGATTCTTATTTCCTCAATACAATCTAGTCATATGACTTATCTTGTCCCTTTGTTGGGCTCTATACTTTGTTAATCAAACAGGTCTTCAAGCTTTTGTGCTCAGTAATCAGTATGTAGCATCCCTGTGCATACACTTGCTCACATAAATTGTTTATCAATAGTTCCTTATTTATAAACAATTGCTAACCGCTTAATCTCCTTGATCACATATCCCATGATCAATCATAGCCATCAAATCTTCAAACTTGACTAGGTTTAATGTATCCTTCGATTTGAAAATGTTTTACCTCACCTTGGAACTTGCATACATTTCTTGGAACTTGTGCTAAGGTATTGGGGTTCAATCTGCGTTGTAGATCTTCCTGCCAATTTTCCTTTGCCATAGATTCTTTAACAAACTTCATGCATGACATACCAATCATTTAATAAATTCTAGCTCGTCAGCTTCCTTCATTAAATAACGCTTTTAATCATTTAATGCATTCTGTTACAACTCAGTTGTAACTCGATAAATACTAAACTTCACTCGGTAGACCTTTTGCCTTCATTAACCGATAGCGATAACCTTAGGGTTTACGGACTAGGTTCCTTAGGGTTTACTAACTAGGTTCTTTGCTCGGTAACATAGTATAGTATTAACCTTACAATCAACAACATATGTAGGATATCAAAACAATCTAAACATCATGATCTCATCATTGTCTAACTCAGTAATAGTTGCCCATTGAATAACTTATTTCTCCCCTTATTCATCACATTCTTTCTATGTCTTTTACCGACATCTTTATACTCATCAAATCATACTTCTTAAGATATGGCAACATCATACTAAATTAGAAAATTAATTTCCTGACATTAATGACAAAATAGTAATGTTAAGATAGTAAACATCCTTAATCAGTTATATCCATAATCATCAACAACCTTCTCAATATCCTTATTGAAATGCCAACAATCTCTTATTGTTTGTTATAATGCCAACAGATGATACTCTTTGGTCATACTCATAAGTTCCATGATTCAACCAACAAGGATCTCCCTCAAGGAGTTAAGCTATCTAACAAGGGACCAAGCTTTGATACAAATTGTTGAATGGTTGAATGGACCAAAATACTAAGAGGGGGGTGAATCAGTATAACAACACTTATAGAACTTTTACTAATAAATAACCTTAGCAATTAATCTCATCAACATGAATCAGCAAATACAAAATAAGTAAACAACATAACCACAAAATTGAACATCAGATTTTATACATGCAAAAGTCTAATGGGAAAACTGATGAAGAGGGTTAACTCTCAAGATAATATAACTTGCTATATTGTATTTACAAAAAAGGGGCTCACTATCGGATGGCTTACTACCAAGTTACAAAGATGCTCACTACAATGGAAATAAATGAACTAAGGAAAATTGCATTTCCAAATGCACGAAGTCAGTTCTAAGATAAGCTCAGAGATCAACTCACAAAAACTCATAGCAGATCTCATTGTGTTGACTAAAATTTCATCCTCAGAATGCTACCTGCAACAAGTTAGTTTCACAAAATACCAATGGAAATGCTACAGGAAATCCAAACTCAACCAATGAAACTACATGAAATACATGTGAAATAAAAATACTAATATTACCTTCATGGTTTATGTCTCTTTGTGTCCTAACTCCACTATTCCTGGTTGCAAATGGTGTGCTCTCAGATTAGCACTGATAGCTTCCAAGATGGCATGTGAAGAATGGACTGATAGCTGATAGTTCACAAATTCTATGATATGCAATGCTACATGATTATGCTAAAATGCTAATTGCTATTTTCTTCAAGATTAAAACTCATGGATGCATAAGTTTTATAAATGATTAGCTTTTGGAAATGCTACATGAAATCCAAACTCAACCAATGAAACTACATGAAATACATATGAAATAAAAATAATAATATTACCTTCATGGTTTATGTCTCATTGTGTCCTAACTCCATTGTTCTTGGTTGCAAATGGTGTGCTCTCAAACAATGCATTGATATCTTCCAAGATGGCATATGAAGAATGGACTGATAACTAATAATTCACAAATGCTATGATATGCAATACTACATGATTATTAAAAAATGATTTTGTTAAAATGCTAATTGCTATTTGCTTCAAGATTAAAACTCACGGATGCATAAGTTTTACAAATTATTATCTTTGAAAAGCAACTTGAAGACTAACTTGAAGACTAACTCTCTCTCAATTGAAGCTCTTGATTTTATAGACCTTGAGAGGATAACATGATGTGGCTTAGATCAATGGTCATGATCAAATCTACAGATTTGGATGGCTATGAGCAAAGGTGAAGGTTGAGAGAAAGGGGGAAGGAGAAGACAAGCGTCACTCATCTCAACTTGACTAGGTTGCTAACTGAGGGAATGTAGGGATGTGTTGAACACTATATTTGAAATAAAATAAAAAAATCTTCCCATAGGCATAAAAAACTAAAAGATCATCGGCCAAAATATCATGTCGAGCATCTCAAAAGGAGTTTCACCGAAAGAATACTTTCATCGAAATGGAACATGACGTGTAAAACACTAAGTTAAGATGTCTTCGGCAGAAATTTTCTTTCGATAAATAAAAGAAGCCGCTCATCGATACTCCAGTTTCATCGAAAAGTGAAAAGCAAAAAGCAAAAGGTGAAGTTGAGGAAATACAACTGCCGAAGAAACTTAAAAACATTCATCAAAAAGCAAATCTCATCGATGACATTATATCGAACAAAAATAGAGGGGTTTATCGATAAAAAGGACATCGAAGAAAAAAGGCTTTCGGAGGGCTTGCATGAACTTTCACTGAAGAACATAACTCATCGAAATATGATTTCGATGAAACTCACGAATGACTCATCGAAAGAAAGTTCATCAAAGAAAAGATGATTTCGAGGAGACTAGAAAATGGTTTCTCGACATAGGCCATTTGCCGATAAGGTGATATCGATGAAAGTTAACTTTCAATGAGAGATCAAAGTATTCAGCCGAAGACAAGGGTTTCATCGAAAACTCGATTCACGATCATTTCAGTTGAACACTACTTCCCGCGAAGGAGTTAAAAGACCAAGTGGAGAATGTCACATCTACAATTACGTTTAAACATTTGAATAGCCGTTATAAACGCAGAGATATTAACTGTGCACAAGTTGCCCATGCAATTACAGCTGAATTGATCGAATTTTCATAAGAACCAGATTGATGCCAAAAGATGGAAAATTACAAGGAGTTTGCTGAAATTCGTAAGCGACAATCAGAAGAGCTCGACAATTCTCCAAGTAAGCGTGATTTCTCGTATTAATTGAAATTATGGAACCTTCTTCTTCTTCTAAAAAGAGTAGAAAAGGGAAAGAATTAAACCCTGAAGAGAAGCCCAAATGACAGAAAAAGGAGGGTAGAGCTTTGACTCAGGATTTGCTAGACCAGTGCCCGGCATCCAGTGTGAGGTCCAAAAAGATCAAGAGTGAAGAAGAAGGGTTGGAAGATAGATTTGAACATCTAGGAGACATATGGACTTAAATCAGAGGACATGAGTTGGTCCTATTTAGTTACAAGAGAAGGGATGCTCCTGAGCCCATAAGTAACCTGTGGAAGAAAAACTTAGGGAAATTGGTAGTCCCCAATGTATTTGTGGATGTTGAATTAATGAAAGCTCTGGTAGATTGCTATGATCCAAAAACCAAAACCATATGCGACTACTGAGGGAATCGCTTGGTGGTGATTAACAAACAGACTATTGATATGGCATTTGATCTAGACTGGGAAGTAGAAGAGAAAATTGATATGCAGAAACTGTCACGAGAATTTTTTAACTTGGAGGACATCTACAGGACATGGAGATTACCCATTCACCGGCCAAAAGTAGGAGGGTCCTTTGTTCCATTCAGTAACGATGACAAGGTGCCATTTGATGTCAACCAATTCCATCAGTATTTTAAGTATACATACTATGCTGCAGCCCAAGTATTAGGCTTAGAGGCTCATCCTCTCATGGATATTGGGGTTATGGTTCTATGTGCTGATCTACAATCGAAAGACCCTAGGTCATTTGACTATGCCACTTATGTTGCAGAAGCCCTAAATCATGGGTTGGAAAAGTTGACAGGAGACCTTGTAAATGTTCATTTCTCGTTGTATTCCTTATTAATGCACATCATTCTTTATTGTGAACAAGAAATCAATTTCTGGTCAGACGATTTCAGCATCAGAGCTTATGATAAGAATGGTTTGAAGAAACCAGTTCAGTTGTGGGTTTCTACATGGGATCAAAGATTCATAAATAACCAATATTGGCACTTTCAGGAATATTTTGTGAAACCTCTTAGTGCGGCCTTTGGACAACATAGAGATTATACTCTGGCTCCTGAAATTAAGAGATTCCTCAGGCCAAAAGACTTTTCTCCAGAGTCTCAGATTGATCACAATTGGGGTGACTGGTATTGCCACCTTAATCATACAGAAATCAGGGTATTTGGGTATGAAGGAAAGCCATACATGCTTCCAATTATAGTACCAAATAGGGTGGCTAGCCTAGAGATTGTGAGACAATTATCTGCTGTCAGTGCCAAATATCTTACGGATTTTGGTAAACAATCCATTGTGCCAGGGTTATTGGTGTTTTCTGATTTTATTGTTAAAAGTTCCAAAAGCTATCATTTACTTCAAAATAAATTAGGTTATTATGCCATGACTCTGGGTGATCCTAGACAGAACTTTTATCCTGAGGGATATATAAGAGCTGCAAGGGCGTCACAGAAACTAAAAGCTGGAATACATGTGGCTAAAATGCCAGACGATTTAATCAAGAACCTTGAAAGGGTAGAGGCCAGGGTTTTGAGAGAAAGAAGCGAAATGACTTGGGAAGCCTTCAAATGGAAAAGAGAAAGGGGGATGGTGGATGGAGACCTACTTGGAAACCTCCAAGATCCTTTGGAGATAGCCAAAAAACTACTTCAACATGAGGTAGAGATTATGCACAGAGTCCCCCCACAGTTCCTTCATTTTATCTACATTGAAAAGGATAGTCATCCATTGGCTCACATGTCACCAAAATCAGTTGCTAGTAGCATCCCTGCTGACTCCCCTAGAGAAGATTATCCCCCTGGTTTTGAAGCAGAGGTAGATGTGGATACTGGTGAATTTAATATTAGAGATGTAGTTGATATAAGCATGACAGAACATGAAGACTTCGTTGCTGATGACGGATTCGCTTCTACAAGAGAATTCCTTTCATTCTTGTACCAATACAAAGGGGCTTATGTGAAACGAAGCATGCCTGGGAGACCAGAAGAAGAACAGATGAAAAGGCTACAGGATGAGATAGATACCCTCATGAAAGATATGACCCCTAAGAAATGGAGGAAAATATTAAAGGAGGCTGGTGTTATCATCTTTTCTGGTTGGGACATAAATTCAGCACTTCTGTTTGATGGATTCTTGAAGAAGCAGGACCTAAATCAATAGGTGTTGCCTCAAGAGATAGATAAATTGTTCCTAGGCTCTGGATATGATCCTGATCAAAAGGCTCTCCCACAATGGGCATTATATCTGAAAGGAAAAAGACCAATTATTGTGGATATCTAAGAAACCTTTGGAAACCTCATGATTCATCAAGTTGGAAAGACTGACCCTAGGGTCATTGCAAAATTGAACCTGGATGTAGACAAATTAAATTTGGATCAGACAGAGTTTTTGGTCAAGGAAAACATTACCTATAAGGGCTTATATAAAAGATCTAAAGAGGAGAATCAGAAGTTACAAGCGAAGATATTACAACTTGAGACAGGAACTCCTTTAAGTGAATATGCCTCATATCCCACAGGACAGAGCTTGGATGATGTTTCTGATGTTCTGTATTTGAAGTATCAAGTGGATAAGGCTACCAAAAAGGTAAATAATATCCAACAAAAGATGGATAAATTGGTTAATGATATCATTGAGCACCGATTCAACACCATGCTTATACATGTCGAACATTATTGGAGGGTGTACACTGGAACCATAAAGGCATTAAGAGAGCATGAAAGGTTAAAAGCATGATTGCATGGGGTGATAAACAGTGTTGATGTGATGACGCGAGAGGAGAAGGCTGAAGGGACTTTGTATATAGAAGATCATGTTAAATTTGAAGATATGCTAAAAGGAGATCTTAAAGAATTGGATGATGGGAGCCCTATTGGGATGCCCTCGATTTAGAAAGAAGGAGGAGTAATGTCTATGGAAGATTTGCGGAATGAACTTGGAAGCATCAATGATCAGGCTCTGTCAAGGTTGGATCGAAGCAAAGACATGGCCCCTACCGTCAACCAGATGATATTCGAATACCTCTCACAAGGAGAAGAATTGAAGAAACAAAGTATTAAGATCAAGACTTTTAAAGAGGATGATTATATTCATCATTTAGGAATTCTTAATCTCTTTTTACTTAAGTTTGTTAGGAATGTTCAAAATTAACAATTAGTGTTTTGAAAAGACATTTTTTTTTCATAAATAAATTTCGCTCTCATATATATATGAGAGAGGTTTTTGTAATATTTTGACAAGAGATATCATTAAAACAAAACAGCAATGTATGACAGCCTGTAAGTTTTCTATTATACAAATTTTGATGGAATACATACTATGATCAGTCGTTTTTCTTTGTGTATGTTTTGTGGATTATTTCAATTTGTTATTGGTAGTCGCTTGTGATATTATCTAAAGGAGATAAGGTTATTCATATTCTTTGAATGAAATTTATGTTGTATGTTATAAGGTTGAAATAAAAGTTCTGCTTGCGAATTGTAATTGTTCTTTGTAGTGCTTACTTGAATGGTCCCTTAAAGGTAGGGTTAAATTCGTTCAAGCAACTTATGATATAGGCATTCAATTGATCTCATAAGAAATAGTAACCGACAGATCCATAAAGGGGTGGGTTTAAAAGCTATCTCACAAGTTCGCACAGTAAGTCCTAAAGAAAATATAATGACTCTGTAGCCCAAACAGCGAAGAAGGCACTGGCTATTTACTAATTACACTTATCACCATATTCATCATATGTTATTTTAAAGCAATAGGAGTAACTAAGTGGGAAACATAGATCGAATAGCTTCTACAACAACAATCTTGAACTCATCTGCTATATCTCCATCCTAGGAACTTTTGCCATTCTGAGATAGGGGGAAACCAGATCAAGATACTTAATCTGCTATAAAAAGCACTAGTCATTAAAAACAACTGGTGAATAGGTATACCCGCCTAGGTCCTGCAGAGCCTAAAGTGAGAGAGTTAGCAACCAAATAGGTTCACTCTATAAGTTGGCCAAGTCAATTGGAGGGTTTGATCATAGGAGTTGGCATTTCCTTAGAACCTATCCAATCTGTTGATTTGGGAGCCAACAGATTGGCGACTCTGCTGGGGAAGAATTATTAAGACTCTGCGGTGGGAGAGAACTCAAAAGAAAGAAAAAACTTTCCTCTTAAGAAGAGAAGTGGCGACTCAGAAATAAAAAAGGGGTGAGGAATATCTATGCATGGAATGAGGTCAGTCACAAAAGGACAATCTTTATCCCAGTTAGATTTCTCTCAACGAAAGAACAAAAACAAAAAAGAATCCATGAATGAATTCATGAGAGAAAGGTACAATCATTATAAGCATGAAAGCAACCAACATTCACCTTTAAGAGAACAGGATAAAGCAACTACTTCAAGCCCAGTAAACGAGGATTTGGTTGCAGCATATAAAGCCCAAAAGGGCCGATATCAAATTCCCCCTGGTTTCAAAAATCACGAAGCATGATCCAGACAAAACACACCGCCTTCATCGGGATTAGGTATGGCAGATCCTGTAGATAGGTTTATAGATTTAACTAGACAAATGATGGAAGCAGCTACTGAAATGAGAGATTCAGGAAGGACTCAAGAATGTTTGGAGCTATGTGCTAAATTAGGCATAAATGTTGGTGAGGATGACTTTAATAAAGATGTAAACAATTACAGAAAAAAATGTGCTTAGGGAGTGAGTAAAACAAAGAGTAATAATTTTAAGGCTTATGAGAACCCCTTATTTGGTAACAAAAGGGATGATCATGTGCAATCGAGTACACCACTAGCCTAGCCAGATTTACATAAAAACTTTGCTGCTCATAACTAGTTTCCGCCTCCAGGTCAATTTTATAACCAACATCCACCCCCTGATCAATTTCGATATCAATACCAGAATCAATACCCTTTTCCTTACCAAAATCAAATGCCCTTATATGGTAATATGAACCAAAATTTTGGGAATCCTCACAGGGGACATGGGCTAATGAATATGGAACAAATGAGGTAGTTTGATTTCTCAGGAATGATGGTATACCCATATCCTATCCCGAATGAAATAAGGATTGCAATACCAAGATTCACTGGAAGTAATGCAATTTCAGGGGAAGCTCATTGTAAGGCCTTTGATGCAGTAATTGAGGATTTTGGTTTACCACATGAAGATGTTAAGATCAGGTTATTTATGTAGTCATTAATAGAAGATGCAAGAGATTGGTTTAGGACGTTGCCTAATGCATCCATTAGAAATCTTGCAGAATTCAAAAGCTTATTCCTTGAGCAATATAGAGACCATAACAGCCCTGAATTTTCTTTGCATGAGATCATTAGCATCAAAAAGGAGCAAAATGAATCAGTGGTAGATTTTAACAAAAGATTTAACAGGGTTCTAAACAAAATCCCTAATAGGATGAAACCAGTACCTGAGGTAAGCATTCTATATTACATCAATGCTTATGATAGTAAAACAAACTATGAGTTGAGAACCAGAAATCCTAGAGACCTCCGGGATGTCATGAAAGATGCCATTGTTATAGAAAATAACAGGAAGGCTACTAGTAAAGTGGGAAAAAGAGAAGATGCAAGGTTGTACAATCCTAAAGCACCCAAGGCTAATAAAGATGAGGATAAGCTTGACAAAGTTTTGAATGCTCTAAAAGATCTATCTGTGAGGGTAAACAAAACAGAGAAGCAACAATATTATTGTCCTGAGAGGCCCAGATTGCATGACATGCCCTATAACACTACCTGGAAAGATGGAAAACCAGTAGACAGGAACCACAAAGATAACCAGCAAATTCCAGATCCCTTGAAAAGAATAGTGAACTATACTCAAGATGATGACATGTGGTGTTATGCTTGCAATATGCCACATGCTCCCTCTTTGTGCGCTATAGCAAAAGGATTACAGGAGGAAGATAATGGTTATGAAGAGCATATGGGTGACCCAACTGTTAACATGATCTCCTTTGCAAAAGAAGGAGGATTAGATTCCGTGAACATTGATCAATGCTCTGTGTTACCCGTAACCACCAACATAGGTGAAGGTGTCAAGCTCAGAATCCCCACTGAAGAAGAAAAGAGAAGAATTATAGCTTATGCCATTGCACAAGCAAAAAGAACTTATGATTTGAGGAATCAAGTGGTGAATCCAAAGCAAGGCAAACTTACTATTCTTTTTATAAAAGAAACTGATGAAACACCCAAGCAAACAAATAAAGCAGTTAAAACTAAGGAAGATGTACCAAAGAATAATACAAGGGGTCCTGATGTTCAAAAGGAAGATATAACAAAATTCCCTTTGGCACAACACTCCACTTCATTTGATATTTCAAATGCATTAACGCAATTAAAAGTTTTTGTTCCCTTAATGGAAATAATGAAGTTTCCTGAATACAGAGAAAAGACTCTTGAGATAATTTCAGGTGTCCAAAAGGAAAAGGTGAACGAATAGAAACAAGAGGTTCCAAAAGGTAACAATAATGAACAAATGGCCCCAGTTATATATTTAGGGTCCACCATAACCAAAAACTTGACACAAGTAGACCCATTTTATCTTACTTTGGTGGTAAACAATAAGAAAGTAAAGAATTGTATGATCGACTCAAGAGCAGCCATAAATGTTATGCCTATTGGAGTGATGAAAGAGCTTGGATTGGAAGTTGATACTACCTTTGGGAAATGTTATGCCATGGATAATAGGTCGGTCCTAGTGGTTGGCATCATGAAGGATGTAGAATTCAAACTGGTAGCTTGTCCAAAAGCATCATACAAAACAGATATTACAGTGGTGGATGTCCCTCCAAACTATGGGATGTTGCTATCTAGGCAATGGTCGAACATGATTGGAGGGTATGTGCAGTTAGATTTGTCATATGCTACGATTCCAATCAATGGGCAGGAGGTAAAAATTGATAGGGAACCCCGGTCCACATATATCATAGAAGACATGGAAGAGTCAGCAAATCAAATATGTTTTCTGCAAATTGATATGGACAATTTCCAAGTGTAGTTGACAAAACCTAAGGTTGACGAGTGGATCCCCATTGAATCAGGTCTAGTTGGGAAGGATGATCAAGTGTGGAAAATGTTCTTTGATGGGTCTTGTAGCAAGGAAGGGAGTGGGGCTAGAATCCTATTTATTTCACCCACAGTGGAAACATACAAATATTCTTTCAAATTGTTATTCGAGTGCACAAATAACATTGTGGAGTATGAAGCCTTACTCACTGGTCTTAATATAGCAGTTAAACATGGAATTAGATTACTCAGTGTGTTTGGTGACTCGGAGTTAATAGTCTCACAAGTAAAGGAGAAGTATTATTCAAAACACTTAAGATTGAAACAGTATAGAAATGCTATCTGGGATACTATAGAACTTTTTGATGCTTTTCAAATAAACTGGATAGACAGGTCAAAGAACATCATGGCAGACTTTTTGGCCAGTATTGCATTAAAGGATAATGATATAACACTAACTGGGATATCTGAAGTAGAGATGAAAGTAAGACCATCTATTCCTGACAACATACATAATTGGCAAGTATTTCAAGATGATGTGGACCTACTAAAATTTTTATAGTGTGCTGATTGCTATCAAACTCAGGCAAAAAATTTCAATGACTTCATTGAAGAGACTGAAGGTAAGGAAACTTTATTTGGACATGAAATCATACAACTGAAGTCAAATAAATTACCAAGAGGCTTAGTAGCATTGGAAAGGGCTTTCAATGCTCATGATGTGATTGAGACTAAAGGATCAGCTGTTAAAGAAAGTGATGTGGAACAAGTCAATTTAGGAAGTGAAGAAACTCCTAGAAATGTTTTCATTGTGAAAAGGCTAACTCCTGCCATGAGGCAACAACTGAGGACATTGCTAAGAAGATATAAACATGTGTTTGCATGGTCTTATGAAGATCCCAAAGCCTATAAAGAAGATCTTTTTAGCATGAGATACCACTTAAGCCAGAAGCTAAACCATTCAGACAAAAGCAGAGACCTATTAATCCAACACTGTTACCAAAAATGAGGGAAGAGATCATAAAAATGAAAGACATAGGAATTATTGAACCCTGCAGATATTCCACATGGGTCTCTAACTTGGTGCCAGTCAGAAAGAAGAATAGGGATATTAGATTGTGTGTGGACTTTAGAAACTTAAACATATCATCTCTAAAGGACAATTACCCATTGCCAAATATGGACAACATGCTGCAGAAGGTGACAGGGTGTGAGTTATTGTCTATGATGGATGGGTTTTTAGGTTATAATTAGGTGAAAGTTAAAGAAACTGAAAAATATAAAACAGCCTTTACAGCTCCATGGGGCACTTATGTATATGCACGAATGCCATTTGGATTGACTAATGCTGGTGCTACCTTTCAGAGGGTAATGGATGTGGCTTTTGCAGAGCTGATTGATGTAATCATGGTAGTATACCAAGATGACTTAACTGCATACTCCAAGAAAGCTAATGATCATTGTGAGCACCTTGAGAAGATATTCAAGAAAGCCTTAGAGTATGGGATTTCCTTGAATCCTAAAAAATGCCACTTTGGTGTTGAAGAAGGAAAGTTACTTGGACACATAGTATCCAAGGAAGGGGTAAGAATTGACCCTAAAAGGGTGGTAGCTATCAATGAGGTTCCCATTCCCCGAACTATCAAGGCCATTCAATCATTCTTGGGACAAATAAATTTTGTAAGAAGGTTTATTCTAAATTTTGCAGACATAATAAAACCTATAGTAAAGATGTTAAAGAAAGGAGTCCAAATAGATTGGACTGAGGAAGCAATTGATTCCTTTGTAGCGATCAAAAGAGCAATTTCTGAAGCACCAGTACTAATCTCTCCAGATTTTAGCAAGCCTTTTATAATATTCTCATTCGCCTCCTGTCACACAATAGTAGCAGTATTACTGCAAAAGAATCTAGAAGGGTATGAGCAGCCCATTGCATATTTTAGCAAGTCTTTGAGCCCTTCAGAAATAAAATATGAGTTGAATGAAAAGCAAGCTTATGCCTTGGTCAAATTAGTAAAATAGTTTAGACTGTACTTAGTGGGGGCTGAAGTTATAGCATATGTTCCTAATGCAGCAGTGAAAGATATCTTCAGACAAACTGAGGTCACGGGCAAAAGATGTAAATGGATCAACCAAATACAAGAGTTCAACATTGAGCTCAAAATTTCACAAGTTATCAAAGGACAAGGGTTGGCCAAACTCATGACAGGAACTGAAATTGAGGAGTCTTGTGTAAATCAAGTAGGGTTAGAAGAAGCCAACTTCAGCATTGAGAATACAGCATGGTACACTGATATCATATACTACCTTAAGCACCTAAAATGCCCGGATGGTATGACTGATAATCAGAGAAGAACTTTAAAGTTGAAATCTGTGAGATATGTGATTGTCAATGGGGACTTGTATTGAAAAAATAGAGATGGGATATTGTTATTATGCCTAGATAACTACCAAGCAGAGAAAGTTCTCCAAGAGATGCATGATGGGGTTTGTGGTGGTCTTTTTTCAGCTAAGACTACTACACATAAGATATTGAGAGCTAGATACTTTTGGCCATGTGTTTTCAATGAATCTTACAGATATGTTAGAAAGTGTGAAGATTGTCAGAAATTTTCAGGCAAAATGAAATATCAAAGGTCACTTCCATTAAGACCAATGCTAGCTAAGGAACCATTTCAGCAATGGGGAATAGATTTCATAGGAGAGATATCAGAAAAATCCAGCGGAGGACACAGATGGATATTGGTCGCTACAAACTATTTTACCAGGTGGGTAGAGGCAATACCCACTAGACAAGCTACTAGTAAAGTTGTAATAAAATTCATAATGGAGAACATTATTACTAGATTCGGTGTTCCTGCAAAGATCATCTCAGACAATGGCATGTCCTTTAGGTCTGAGGAATTCAACATTTTTTGTGAAAAATATGCCATCAAAATATCTCATTCTTCTCCTTACCACCCTCAAGGAAATGGGCAAGCTGAATCAAGCAACAAGAACATCCTAAAGATCATTAAAAAGATGTTAGGACACAACAAGAAGGCATGGGATTCAAAGTTGAGTCTTGCATTATGGGCGGATAGAATAACAGTGAAGAAATCTATGGGAAAGTCTCCATTTGAGTTGGTTTATGGCAAAAGAGCCAGATTGCCTTTGGACAATCTCTTGCCTGTACATAGATTCATGACTCAAGAAGGGATAGATGTTGAAGACCCCTCACAAGAGAGGATGATGTAGTTAGTAGAGCTTGATGAAGTCAGAGCAGAGGCTCAGAAGTAGAATATCAAAATTCAAAATCAGATGAAGAGGTTGTATGATAGGAGGACAACAGATAGGAAATTTTGTGTGGGTGATTGGGTTTTAATGTGGAATGCCAGGAGTCAAGACAAAGGCAAGCATGGTAAATTTGAGGCTTTATGGATCAGACCATATGTGATTATGGATAAAAAAGGAGAAGATTCCTACCTGCTCCAAAATACAACAGGGGAAGTCCAAGTATTGCCAGTACATGGACAATTCTTAAAGAACTTCTTTTCTTGATATATTCTGTTACATGTATAGTAGATTAGGATCCACTTCCATTTTAAATACCATGACTTGTCAAAATGTATCCTTGCTAACCAAAGATTCTGAATTCTTGAAGACATACACAATATGTCTCCATCCTCAGTCAGAGCCACTGTTGAACACTATATTTGAAATAAATAAAAAATCTTCCCATAGGCGTAAAAAACTGAAAGATTATCGGCCAAAATATCATGTTGAGCATCTCAAAAGGAGTTTCACCGAAAGAATACTTTCATCAAAATGGAACATGATGTGTAAAACACTAAGTTAAGATGTCTTCGGCAGAAATTCTCTTTCGATAAATAAATGAAGCCACTCATCGATACTCCAATTTCATCGAAAAGTGAAAAGCAAAAAGCAAAAGGTGAAGTCGAGGAAATACAACTGCCGAAGAAACTTAAAAAACATTCATCGAAAAGCAAATCTCATCGATAACATTATATCGAACAAAAATAGAGGGGTTTATCAATAAAAAGGACATCAAAGAAAAAAGGCTTTTGGAGGGCTTGCATGAACTTTCACCGAAGAACAAAACTCATCGAAATATGATTTCGATGAAACTCACGAATGACTCATTGAAAGAAAGTTCATCGAAGAAAAGATGATTTCGAGGAGACTAGAAAATGGTTTCTCAACATAGGCCATTCACCGATAAGGTGATATCGATGAAAGTGAACTTTTGCTGAGAGATCAAAGTATTAAGTCGAAGACAAGGGTTTCATCGAAAACTCGATTCACGATCATTTCAGTTGAACAGTACTTCCCGTGAAGGAGTTAAAAGCCCAAGTGGAGAATGTCACATCTGCAATTAAGTTTAAACATTTGAATAGCTGTTATAAACACAAAGATATTAACTATGCACAAGTTGCCCATGCAATTACAACTGAATTGATCAAATTTTCATAAGAACCAGATTGATGCCAAAAGATGGAAAATTACAAGGAGTTTGCTGAAATTCGTAAGCGATAATCAGAAGAGCTCGACAGTTCTCCAAGTAAGTGTGATTTCTCATATTAATTGAAATTATGGAAACTTCTTCTTCTTCTAAAAAGAGTAGAAAAGGGAAAGAATTAAACCCTGAAGAGAAGCCCAAATGATAGAAAAAGGAGGGTAGAGCTTTGACTCAGGATTTGCTAGACCAGTGCCCGACATCCAATGTGAGGTCCAAAAAGATCAAGAGTGAAGAAGAAGGGTTGGAAGATAGATTTGAACATCTAGGAGATATATGGACTGAAATCAGAGGACATGAGTTGTTCCTATTTAGTTACAAGCGAAGGGATGCTCCTGAGCCCATAAGTAACCTGTGGAAGAAAAACTTAGGGAAATTGTCCCGAATGTATTTGTGGATGTTGAATTAATGAAAGCTCTAGTAGATTGCTATGATACAAAAACCAAAACCATATGCGACTACCGAGGGAATCCCTTGGTGGTGATTAACAAACAGACTATTGATATGGTATTTGATCTAGACTGGGAAGTAGAAGAGAAAATTGATATGCAGAAACTGTCGCAAGAATTGTTTAACTTGGAGGACATCTACAGGACATGGAGATTACCCATTCACCGGCCAAAAGTAGGAGGGTCCTTTGTTCCATTCAGTAAAGATGACAAGCTGCCATTTGATGTCAACCAATTCCATCCGTATTTTAAGTATACATACTATGCTGCAGCCCAAGTATTAGGCTTAGAGGCTCATCCTCTCATGGATATTGGGGTTATGGTTCTATGTGTTGATCTACAATCAAAAGACCCTAGGTCATTTGACTATGCCACTTATGTTGCAGAAGCCCTAAATCATGGGTTGGAAAAGTTGAAAGGAGACCTTGTAAATGTTCATTTCTCATTGTATTCCTTATTAATGCACATCATTCTTTATTGTGGACAGGAAATCAATTTCTGGTCAGACGATTTCAGCATCAGAGCTTATGATAAGAATGGTTTGAAGAATTCAGTTCAGTTGTGGGTTTCTGCATGGGATCAAAGATTCATAAATAACCAATATTGGCACTTTCAGGAATATTTTGTGAAACCTCTTAGTGCGGCCTTTGGACAACATAGAGATTATACTCTGTCTCCTGAAATTAAGAGATTCCTTAGGCCAAAAGACTTTTCTCCAGAGTCTCAGATTGATCACAATTGGGGTGACTGGTATTGCCACCTTAATCATACAGAAATCAGGGTATTTGGGTATGAAGGAAAGCCATACATGCTTCCAATTACAGTACCAAATAGGGTGGCTAGCCTAGAGATTGTGAGACAATTATCTACTATCAATGCCAAACATCTTACGGATTTTGGTAAACAATCCATTGTGCCAAGGTTATTGGTGTTTTCTGATTTTATTGTTAAAAGTTCCAAAAGCTATCATTTACTTCAAAATAAATTAGAGTATTGTGGCATGACTCTGGGTGATCCTAGAGAGAACTTTGATCTTGAGGGATATATAAGAGCTGCAAGGGTGTCACAAAAACTAAAAGCTAGAATACATGTGGCTAAAATGCCAGACGATTTAATCAAGAACCTTTAAAGGGAAGAGGCTAGGGTTTTGAGAGAAAGAAGCAAAATGACTTGGGAAGCCTTCAAATGGAAAAGAGCAAGGGGGATGGTGGATGGAGACCTACTTGGAAACATCCAAGATCCTTTGGAGATAGCCAAAAAACTACTTCAACATGAGGTAGTGATTATGCACAGAGTCCCCCCACAGTTCCTTCATTTTATCAACATTGAAAAGGATAGTCAACCATTGGCTCACATGTCACCAAAATCAGTTGCTAGTAGCATCCCTGCTGACTCCCCTAGAGAAGATTATCCCCCTGGTTTTGAAGCAGAGGTAGATGTGGATACTGGTGAATTTAATATTAGAGATGTAGTTGATATAAGAATGACAGAACATGAAGACTTCGTTGCTGATGACGGATTCACTTCTACAAGAGAATTCCTTTCATTCTTGTACCAATACAAAGGGGCTCATGTGAAACAAAGCATGGCTGGGAGACTAGAAGAAGAACAGATGAAAAGGCTACAGCATGAGATAGATACCGTCATGAAAGATGTGACCCCTGAGAAAGGGAGGAAAATATTAAAGGAGGCTGGTGTTATCATTTTTTCTGGTTGGGACATAAATTCAGGACTTCTGTTTGATGGATTCTTGAAGAAGCAGGACCTAAATCAATAGGTGTTGCCTCAAGAGATAGATAAATTGTTCCTAGGCTCCAGATATGATCCTGATCAAAAGGCTCTCCTACAATGGGCATTATATCCGAAAGGAAAAAGACCAATTATTGTGGATATTGAAGAAACCTTTGGACACCTAATGATTCATCAGGTTGGAAAGACTGACCCTAGGGTCACTGCAAAATTGAACCTGGATGTAGCCAAATTAAATTTGAATCAGATAGAGTTTTTGGTCAGGGAAAACATTACCTATAAGGGCTTGTATGAAAGATCTAAAGAGGAGAATCAGAAGTTACAAGCGAAGATATTACAACTTGAGACAGGAACTCCTTTAAGTGAATATGCCTCATATCCCACAAGATAGAGGTTGGATGATGTTTTTGATGTTCTTTATTGGAAGTATCAAGTGGATAAGGCTACCAAACAGGTAAATAATATCCAGCAAAAGATGGATAAATTGGTTAATGATATCATTGAGCACCGATTCAACACCATGCTTATACATGTCGAACATTATTGGAGGGTGTACACTAGAACCATAAAGGCATTAAGAGAGCATGAAAGGTTAAAAGCACGATTGCATGGGGTGATAAACAGTGTTGATGTGATGACACCAAAGGAGAAGGCTGAAGGGACTTCGTATATAGAAGATCATGTTAAATTCAAAGATATGCTAAAAGGAGATCTTAAAGAATTGGATGATGGGAGCCCTATTGGGATGCCCTCGATTTATAAAGAAGGAGGAGTAATTTCTATGGAAGATTTGTGGAATGAACTTGTAATCATCAAGGATCGGGCTCTGTCAAGGTTGGATCGAAGCAAAGACATGGCCCCTACCGTCAACTAGATGATATTCGAATACCTCTCACAAGGAGAAGAATTGAAGAAACAGAGTATTAAGATCAAGACTTTTAATGAGGATGATTATATTCATCATTTAGGAATTCTTAATCTCTTTTTACTTAAGTTTGTTAGGAATGTTCAAAATTAACATTTAGTGTTTTGAAAAGACATGTCTTTTCATAAATAAATTTTGCTCTCATATATATATGAGAGAGGTTTTTGTAATATTTTGACAAGAGATATCGTTAAAACAAAAGAACAATGTATGACAGCCTGTAAGTTTTCTGTTATACAAATTTTGATGGAATACATACTATGATCAGTCATTTTTCTTTGCGTATGTGTTGTGGATTATTTCATTTTGTTATTGGTAGTCGCTTGTGATATTATCTAAAGGAGATAAGGTTATTCATATTCTTTGAATGAAATTTATGTTGTATTTTATAAGGTTGAAATAAAAGTTCTGCTTGTGAATTGTAATTGTTCTTTGCAGTGCTTACTTGAATGGTCCCTTAAAGGTAGGGTTAAATTTGTTCAAGCAACTTATGATATAGGCATTCAATTGATCTCATAAGAAATAGTAACCGATAGGTCCATAAAGGGGTGGGTTTAAAAGCTATCTCACAAGTTCGCACAGTAAGTCCTAAAGAAAATATAATGACTCTATAGCCCAAACAACGAAGAAGGCATTGGCTATTTACAAATTACACTTATCACCATATTCATCATATGTTATTTTAAAGAAATAGGAGTAACTAAGTAGGAAACATAGATCGAATAGCTTCTACAACAACAATCTTGAACTCATCTGCTATATCTCCATCCTAGGAACTTGTGCCATTCTAAGATAGGGGGAAACCAGATCAAGATACTTAATCTGCTATAAAAAGCACTGGTCATTAAAAACAACTGGTGAATAGGTATACCCACCTAGGTCCTGCAGAGCCTAAAGTGAGAGAGTTAGCAACCAAATAGGTTCACTATATAAGTTGGCCAAGTCAATTGGAGGGTTTGATCATAGGAGTTGTCATTTCCTTAGAACCTATCCATTCTGTTGATTTGGGAGCCAAGACGATGGTTGGAGAGGATTTAGCATGAGAGGACAAGTGGACTCAAGTCCTTCCTATGATGTAGGGGGTGTTGGAGAGAATATAGAAGATGGTTATAAAATATGTGTACGTACACAATATTTATTAAATTTGGAGGTTGAATATAAGTGATGAATTAATATTTAAGCAATATTAATTTCCTTAGCCACATGATGGATGAGTTGGCATAGGGAAGATGAAGTGGAGATGGAAGGTGAGTTGGATAAGCGGGATAAAATAATTTAGGAAATCATTTAATATTTGAGACTATAGGATAGGAGAATAACCATTAAATATTAGATATTTAATTATTTAGAGGAATATAATAGATGAATTAATTAATAAATTATTTCAAGTAAGTTAATTAATAGAAAGACATGAAATGAATTAAATAAATTAATCTTTTCAAATTAACTATTTAATAGATGAATAATTATTAAATAAATATAAAATATTTATTTAATTGCTCATAGCCATTTTTATGTGTATACATTTTGCCCCTCTTTGAAATAATGTCAAGACAACATTGTTTCAAAGATCAAATCAAGTCTCCATAGTGCGCCTGACAAAGATTGAAAATCCTGATTGTGTGCCCCCTTAGGAGATTGATCATGAAATTGTTGAAAAATTTGGTTTGAACGATTGATCTCATGATAATTGATAAGTTCGATCAATTAAATTCATTTGTAAAAATCAAATTAAATTGCCCCATTGAATAACATTAATTACTCTTTCAAATAGTAAATATAAAATTAACCAAGGTTAATTTCAATTTCATTGTTATCCTTGTCAGCTTGTGAAGAAAATTATCTTGGTGAGGTGGCACAATGGTGATTCCTGTGGAGAACCATCGGTTTGAGCGTGTTCAACAATATCAACAACCTCCTAAGTATGGGTTGCCAATATGTATCTTATTTCAAGCTTTGTTTTCAACTTGTCATGCAACTTTTCATGTTTTAGGCGCATTTTTGAATTTTTGAAATTTTTTGCAATATTCAGCATTAGGTTAGCACTTTTGCATTTAGATTTAGTGCGTATGTAATTAGGTTTAACACGTTTGCATGTTTCGTGCTTATGCTCATTTTGTTAGCGCATATGATAAGGATGTTAGCGCATTTGTTGAAAAAGTTAGCGCATATGCTTTGTTTAGTGCTCATGTTCAATAGGATAGTGCATATGCTCTAAATTAATGTTTTTGATACATGCAAAGGCCAAAAAATCACTTTGTTGATTAGATTTAATGTGTTTGATGTGGGTGTATGATGAATAGGGATTTGATTGATTGATTGATTGCTAGATAGATCGATTTGATTTGTTTTGATAAATTAGCTCTAAGAAACCAATTTAGTTTTTGATGTAAGAGCTTATCAGGGTTTTGATTTAACTCAATGATTGATAAGTTTTAAAATTATTTGATAGCTTAAGTTGCTTCAGTTTGATTTGATTGATTTGATAGATTAGTGATTGCTTTGATTTGATAGATAGATAAGTGATTATTGATCTAATTCTCTTGGAAAATAGGAGAAACTTGATGTCCTCCAGTGTCGGGAGAAATTCCTAGTGGTACAACATTTAGTGCAAGAGCTGACACAGGTAGAGGTGAGACATATAGATGCCTGCGGTTTACGCCATTTGTATTATATGCTTGAGATTACCCATAATTGAGGATTGTTGATGACATTAGTCGAGAGATAGCACAATGAGCATAACACTTTCCACCTACCCATGGGTGAGATTAATGTGATGCTCGAGGATGTCTATAGGATTCTGCACATCCCACTGATCAGTGAGTTAGTGCAGTATGATCTTCATGATCATGTTGGGATAGAGGCTTCTAGAGCCATTTTTGCTAATGAGAGCATCTCTAGAGGAGAGATCTGATAGAAGGATATGGTTATGTATTACGAGACTCTCCCTATGATTCTCGTTGGTTTGATTGGAGGATTCATTTGTCCTAATAGGCAATCATGAGGTTTTGCTTTTGGATGGGGTGAGATTCTTCAAAGTATGATGTAGCATCGAACTCGATATGCTTAGGGTGTTTGTATGCTGGCACATTTATATCATGATCTTCACCAGGTGGTGTATGATGAGAGTGCTAGTTTGTCAACAGGATGCACACTTTTGTAGATCTAGTGTTGGGAGCACATTGCTATCACTTGGCCTATCCATCACAGAGTTCATGGAGAGAGGTAGCCATATGCATATTTGTATGCAGGTATCCTTACTCAGCATAAGCTGGGTAGGATGGAGTATTGGTGTTGGGTGCTTGATTCATTGGATAGTATCACTTGGAGACCATATATTGATTGTGAGCCATGGATGGATGATGCACAAACATTACCATTTATTATGTAGAGTAGGTATCTCATTGGTCAGACTCCTTACATTATTGAGTGATAGTTGATTAGTCGCATTCTTAGACAGTTTGGTATCATTCAACCTATGCCTACTGGTGTCACTATATATGCTTAGTGGTATAGAGATAGGTGAGATTAGGGACCTTCTTTGTCATTTGAGATTTCTCGTGCATATTTTCTTGCTACTTTGAGAGTGGCTTATGATATGAGATTTCACATTCTTGATCCTGGTGTTACTATAGGGTATGCTCAGTATATACTAGCACATCCATGTCCTCATATTACAGATCCAGTAGATCCTCCTCCTAGCTCAGGAGATGAGGATGATGATTTAGATGATCCATGTGTCAGGAGATGGAGAAGGAGATGAGAGCTTAGAGTTGCTCAAGAGGCCGGGGGAGATGGAGATGAGGGGGGGGATGGAGGTGGGGGTGGTAGGAGACTTGGACAAAGAGGAGGTCGATTGAGAGTCTGTGGAGGACCGTTTGGACTAGTGGGCAGGATTGGGAGACTACGTCCTATGGGTGGGAGAGATGTTGGCCAGATTGGGAGGGATATTGGTAGGGCAGGGATGAGATCTCCGAGAGGGTTGCCATTGATAAGAGGAGGCAGGATGACTGGACTGGATGGGGGTTGCGGGAGAGGCATTGATTTTGGTTAGATTCAACTAGACCCTAGGGTTATTATAGGTCATGGTGGAGAGGATGAGGATCCAGAGGATCATGTTCCACTTATTAGATGATGGGTTCTAAGAGCTACTCAGACTGTGATTCCAGCGGGTGGATAGGGAGGTGGTGAGGAGTTGATTGGGGTTCATGCACCACAACAGGATGTGCTAGAGCATGATATGCCAAAGCAAGAGACCATTGATAGTCTTAGAGCACAGATTGATCAGCTTCGAGCACAGGTACAAACTTTCATGGTTGAGAGGGATAGAGGTGTTAGAAGACAACAAGATACTCAGAGCCTTCTTGATCATATTCAGTAGGTTGGATCGGGTACTCTCTCAGCTAACACTGTTAGAGCACTAGTTCGGTCTGGGAAGGAGATTCCCGTTGGTGACGACTATATGAGGAGGTAGTCACAGAGAGCCAGAGAGAAGGTAGCTATCTTACCACCATGTTGATGGATAGTAGAAGTGGTGGAGTCATGGGACCTCCTCAGAGGAGTGGTCGTCATGGGAGACAAGCATTTGGAGGATCTTCTCACCCACAACCACAGATATAGACAAAGTTAGGTGGTAGTGGTACAAGACAGCTATGACTTGATTTGGAGGCACTTGTATTGTTTATCTGATATCATTGTATACTTGGACTTTTATTGTTTTATGATGATCTATATGGATACATGGACTCTATATGATAATGATCTTTATCATGCATGCTACTCTATTTTATGATCTATATGCATTGATTATATGGATACATTGATTAGATAGATGATGATATGATGATGATTGTCTTTCCTTTCTTTATGATAATGATCTACATGATGCAATGATAAATGTTTTTTTTTTAATTTATTTTGATTTTGATGACCTTGGATGCAAATGAAAATGATTACTTAACTTAAAATGATGCAATGATCTATATGGAACTACAAATGAATGATTATGCAATATGCTAGTCGAATGTTTTTTATTTTTTATGCAATTTGAAAATGATGTGAAAATGCAAATGCAATGATTTATTGTTTTAAGGTTTATGCATAATATGATTATGAGTGTAAGTGCAAAGATGAAACTAAATGAAATAAAATGAAATGATAATGCAAATAATAATGATGATACACTACATGATTAATGAAATGCACTTATGATGAATGCAAATTAATGCAATGATTAAAATGCAACTAAATGAAATGGATGATGATTAAAATGATTCTAAAAATGAATGCACCTATAATGATCAAATGCAAATTATTTTTGTTTGTCCAAGTATACTCAATCTTGATTTATGACTGTTGATTTGTTAATGAAATGATATTCTTATAATGCAACTGACAATGAATGCTTATAATGCAAATAGATAATGAGCTAATCTAAAATGATCTAACTAAACATGACACTGCCATTCTTCATATGTTATCTTGTAACAGTACTTGATTTCATCATTGAGCTTTTAAAATGTTATAAGAAAATACAAGAAACTTGACATAATGATCCAAGATGACCTGAGCATTTCTTACATAGATTTTGATATAGCAAGTTAATAGAAGCAACTTGATATAATGGATCAAGTTGACCTGAGTATTCCTTGCAGAACAGACAAGGATTTCCTTTCATGCATGACTTGGAACGTCCTCCTTGATATTTTGTCGATCATATCCTGAGACAAGTACATACCTTAGTAAGAGATAAACCACAGACATCAATCAAAGAAAAATAATCATGCCCCATCATAGCTTCTCTAGTCATGGACATCCTTGAGTCGCATAGAGTACATGATTAGCAATAAAATCAAGATATAAACATTGAATCTTGTATATCATTCACATGTTCTTATGGTCATTAACTGATATAATCATTTCGATGAATGATCTTTGATAATCCTTTATTAATCACTGGTCAATTCTTCATTTTCTGAGTTTCATGATTCAGTTGTCATGAAATACCTTGAACTTCGTTGCTTTTGTTCTCGTTATCTATTTCAAAATCCTAGGTGTTTTTGGTTTTTCTAATTTTTCTGAATGTTTTGGATTTTCAAAGATTTAAAAGATCACCTTAGCAAAACAGAATTAGGATTTTGCCCCCAATTTAAACAAAACTTTATTATGGATGTACGAATTGATCAAGATCCAAACCATGGAGGGATAAAAATGCAGATTGATTAATTCTGATAAAATCTAAGACAATGACTACAACAAGTATGTCAAAGATAGATAACTGTTGGTAAGGTGCATACTAAATGGTTCAGAGCAATAGATGCAAAAGATGGAATGGATAAGCTAGGATAGATGAAAGTGATAGATGCGATAGGATGAAGTGGATAGGTGCGCAAAGCGAACTCATAGATGGAAGGACTCACTTTTTAGATAGCACATGTTTGCTAGGTTTTCACCACTTGTTTGTATTGAACATTTTGATTTATTTTTTATTTTTTTGTCTTTCTTGATTTTTGAGAGATGAAACATATCCTGCCATCAATTGATAAAGATAAGACTACCCAAAACAAAATCTAGCAGTCATACTGATCTATGTCATTTTATTTATTTATTTATTTGATGATTGATAAGAATGTTTGGTTTCAAAGAGTGAGTACCCCATGTAAGACCGATCTGTCTGGTTTTGAGTGTACCTATCCCTATATAAGACATGTTGATGTTGATAGATTTTGAGTGATGATTAATTAACAAGACATGTGATCAGTTTGATTGTAGACTTCAATAGTTTTCCTATTGTTGATTTGATGGATGGGCCATGCGCTCATGCTTTGATTTTCATTTTTTGTTCTTTTGATTTTTTTTATTATTTTTTTTTATTTTTAGTTTTTTGACACTTTTTTTTTTCTAAGTTTTTTGGATTAGAAGAAAGATGTATTTGGTTGCGCCAATGTATAGAAAGATAAGGAATGGATGAATTGTTGAGTTGAAGATGAATGGGTGAAAGATGGATGCATCTTATTATGGAACATGAAGAGACATGTCAAGAGCTTTTTAAAATCATGCTTTTGTCCTTAGTTTTGATCAAGATAAAGGATGGAAAAGGGGATATGGATGGAGATAGGATATGGATAGGAGAAAAAATTTCATAGATAGTGATATATGATGGAAGAAATGAATAGTTAGGATAGGTGGTATAGATTAGCATGAATCAAGATCATAGATAGAACTGGATGAATTTAGATAGGGTAATGGATACTAGAGGAAGGATAATGGGAGATATGGTATGGAGAATAGAGGGGATGAAACTTTGATCCGAAGTATAGAGGTCTCCATTTGTAAAGAGGTGATATATAAGATTGTCACAATATTTAGCTCCACCTAAATAAGTGTTCCTGAACTTTTCAAAGATAGAGACCCAAACCCAACTTAGAACCTCCAAAAAATTCAACCAAACATATCTAGCAACTAGGAAATAGACTCAAAAGGGAAGAACAATCCCAAACTGGATCAAGGTACTTAGTCTTTGATTACCCATGTGTGTGCAATTGGGTTCATTCTAGCTCATATAATCATTGTAATCTTCAGAATCCAACGTGGCTAGCTACATGAGTTACCTTGACTTCAAAAGCATCCTGGATAGAGCCTCACTCCTAGAAAGAATCCATAGCTCCAACGAGGTTATCGCTGTAATATCACAAATATTGCTCCATTACTAGCCAGGCATCCATAGGCCCGATGGAGTTACTCGCATTTTCCCATAGCCAAGCTTTTGAAATTTCATTTTTTTTTCTTTTAGATATTTCTTTTCCTGATCATGCTTTGGATCTTTTGATATTGTCTTTTTCTTTTCTTATTTTGATTGCATTGGCTTGTAAGTAATGAAACTTACATGGGTCTGATAACTAAAGTGGTGCTAAAGCAAGATTCTAGATTTTTCACTAGCCATGACTTCGACTAAGAGATCACAATGATTTAGAGCAATTGATTAAGTGTATGAGATGTAGTAATCAAAATATGTCGGTACCAAGATATGATAAGTGGTTCTTTTCTCGATTGAGTGTGTATCCCAACCAAAAGATAATGTTGAAGAGAAATAACCTCAGATTCTGAAGTGTATCATGAATAGATATCTAGGAAAAGGATTGAACATGAGATTCGAGCATGGGAAAGCATGTGACAAAATGACACAAATGCCTATTTCACAGATGATGAAATTGTGCAAAGGATTGAATGAAAGGAATGAAAGGATAGAAAAGATGTGTTGAATAATAGATAGAATGTTTGAAGATTTGTGCGAGGATAGATGGAAATGTATTCAAGATGAGTGTTGGTAAACAATTTGAGAAGTAATGAAGATATGGAGGAAAATTGAATTTTGGAACATAAGAACCCAAAATAGATAAAGAAAATGATGGAAGAATAGTTTTGAAAAAATGTTTAGATAGTTGGTTGAAAGAATTTCAAAGGTGCATGCCTTTTTTGATCTTTCTTATGGATCATTTGAGGTGATGGAATGGTGGATGGAGGGAAGTAAGGACCCAATATGGATGGAAGGGATAGAGAGTTTGACTTTGGAATGAAAGGACCTAAAATGGATTTGGAGGATGAAGAGTTTGAATTTCAAATGAAAGGACCTAAAATGGATTTGGATGATAAAGAGATTGACTTTGGAATGAAAGGACCTAAAATGGATTCGGAGGATGAAGAGTTTTACTTCAAAATGAAAGGACCTAAAATGGATTTGGAGGATGAAGAGTTTGACTTTGGAACAAAAGGACCTAAAATGGGTCTGGAGGATGAAGAGTTTTATTGATCTTGATCTTGACTTGGAGTAGCATCATTTGTGTTTGTGTTTTTCACTTGATTTTGAATTATATTAGTGAAGGAGATGGAAGGGATACCATGCTCTTTCTTAGGAGGTGGATGTTGAATGGGACTCTGCTCTTGAGATAAAAGGGGATCATCATGGATGGAATACCAGAATTTTAGGGGATCATCACAAGATTCTTGATAGGTAGGATCTTTATCAAAAATGGGATTAGATGGGAGATCCATGATATCTTGATCTTGATTTAGGCTAGGACTCATTTCCTTTGAATAAGCTTCTTCTGTTTCAAGTGACACGGGATGGTCACATGAGTGATGAAAGTTTCAGTTTAGATAGGTTGATGTTGTTGATTTGATGGATTCTTCTTTTGGGATACTCAAGCTCATTAAGTAGAATAGAGGGTTTGTTCAATAGGCCCCTATGACAAAGCACGCCAAATTATATGGATAAAGTCTCTTGATATGGAAACTTTATTTGACTAACTTGAATACCTAGCTAGGTATTGTTACCATTGAGATAGTTGGATGATAAACTCTTGATCACTTGGTTTGATACTCCCCTAATCTTCTTGTTGGATGAAAATATTGCCTAAAGATAGTTGAAAAGTTTGTAACCACCTCAAAAGAAAGTGTTTTGTTGGATTTTGAAATTATTTTCTCTCTAAGATTGCTTTTTGTTCTTTGTTTTGAATTGATTGTTGTATTGGTTGATTTGCAAGATATTTCAATGTTCATAACAAGAAGACATAGCACACATGAAAACAATAATCATCCCTATGCTAAACATTGAGTGTATGTTTTTGTGAGGATATTTTCAAATCCATAATATTTCCACTGGTTTGATTTACAATAAAGGACACATCAGATAGACACGTTATTCAAAGTTCATCAACAATATCATAGCCCACCAGTCTTGATACTCCGTCACCTTAAACAACCTTGTCACCCCCTAGAGGGTGCCCATTTTTTTGCCTTTTGCCATAAATTAACCCAAAGTGAATTGCTTCACAGTTGGGTAGTTATCTTGGGAGATATATGGTGAGTAATCTTGGGGGTGAATTCTTCACCAACTTTGCACTATGATATTGCCAATGTATGGTAACTAACTTGGCTCAAAGCTTCTACTTCTATGGTTCATAGTAAGGATTCCGTTCAACGTGGAAAATGATTTAAACTCAATTAAGAGGCTTCCCAACCTTTAGAACAAAGACATTTCACATCACAAGGATACTAGGGGAAGGTTATCAAATACACACTTCTGTTTGAGGGGATTTTCATCAACCTCCACATTTGATTATAGTGGGTTGGTAAACTTGGTGATAAAGTCATTGCCCACTTGGGTCGTACCCTTTACACTAGCCCTTTCGAGGCTTCGGGAAGGTGGGCCCTCTAAAGGATTTAATGCTTGAAAGTAAATAAAGCAATGAAAAAGTGGGTTTGGCTTTTTGGTCACCCAATTAAGGGGAGAGCATATACCTACCACTTAAGACAAAGCAATCAAAGTCATTTTTAACCTTTTCAAAGTAATTGTTGGCTAAGTCCTATTTGGAGATGTTTCTCCAACAAGCATGGTGTTTATTTTAGCCCCACATAGCAAATGATTTTCTAAACTAGGAATTGGAAATCTTGGTCAATAAAATGAAAATCGTTGCAAAAAGATAGCTTGCTTTGTAAGAATAGACAAGTTTATTGTTCTTTTTAACTTGTAAAAAAATAAGATTGATTGTTCTTTTTTACCTTTGCAGAAAATGAAAGATTATTGTTCTTTTTAGAGCCCAAATTTTGAGGCGTGAATCCCAACTTTGCAAGAGAGTAAATGTTTGATGTGTTTTTCTTTTTACCTTGCAAATGTGATTATTTTTAGAGCCCAAAAACAAGTGAGGTACTTTTTAGAACACCAAATTGAAAAATGAAGTTCTTTTTACCCAAAAGGAAATATGAGTTCTTTTTAAAAAACTTTGAAAAAGCTAGAAAAGAAATCACTAAATCCTAACTTAACTCCTTCAAATCTGCAAGAAACTAGTAGAAACCTGCAATAAAAAAGAAGTTAGTGAAAATCAAAAACATTAGGTGGGCTTCCACAAGCCTAATTTCAAATTGTGGTTACAAATTTTTCACTCCTAATCCTAAAATGCCTTGAAATTTGACTAAGTCTGAAATTTGGAGGATCTTCCAAAAACTAGATTTTGCATTATAACTCCTAGAGGTCTGAAACCCCTCTCAAACATCCTGACAATATATATGGAATATAATTTAAAGTATAAGAAAGATGAAAGAGAAGAGAAAATGTCATTCCATATATATTGTCCTTCCACAAGCCTAAATTCAAGATTTGATTACAAATTTTGCACTTTGCTTCAAATGCACTATCTTAGAGAACATATGTGCTAAAACAATTGTCAAATGCGCCAAACCATCTGTCAAATGTGCTAACCTATGTTACAAAAGTGCTAACCTATGATGCAAATGCGCTAACCTGTGATGCAAATGCATAGATTTTCAGACAAAAGCGCTAACCTACATCACATATGCATTAACTTGTGATGCAAATGCACTAAACTATGATGCAAATGTGCTAACCTATTCAACAAAACCACTGTCAGAATTCACACATGCGTGAATCTGCATTACAAATGCGTTAATTCTACTTTTGTGAGATTTTTAAAGGTATATGCGAGGTCCATGAGCCCCACGGTGGGTGGCAAAATGTGTCGACTTGAATTTCATCCTCAAAATGCTACCTGCAACAAGTTAGTTTCACAAAATACCAATGGAAATGCTACAGGAAATCCAAACTCAACCAATGAAACTACATGAAATACATATGAAATAAAAATACTAATATTACCTTCATGGTTTATGTCTCATTGTGTCTCACCTCCACTATTCCTGGTTTTAGATGGTGTGCTCTAAGATAATGCACTGATAGCTTCCAAGATGGCATATGAAGAATGGACTGATAACTGTTAGTTCACAAATTCTATGATATGCAATACTACATGGTTGTGCTAAAATGATTATGTTAAAATGCTAATTGCTATTTTCTTCAAGATTAAAACTCACGGATGCATGAGTTTTACAAATGATTAGCTTTCAAAAGAAACTTGAAGACTAACTCTCTCAAATGAAGCTCTTGATTTTATAGACCTTGAGAGGATGAGATGATGTGGCTTAGATCAATGGTCATGATCAGATCTACAGATCTAGATGGCTATGAGCAAAGGTGAAGGTTGAGAGAAAGGGGGGAAGGAGAAGATAAGTGTCACTCATATCACCTTGACTAGGTTGCTGACTAAGGGAATCTAGGGATGGTTGGAGAAGATTTAGGCATGAGAGGACAAGTGGACTCAAGTCCTTCCTAAGATGTAGGGGGTGTTGGAGAGAATATAGAAGATGGTTATGAAGTATGTGTACGTACACAATATTCATTAAATTTGGAGGTTGAAGATAAATGATGAATTAATATTTAAGAAATATTAATTTCCTTAGCCACATGATGGATGAGCTGGCAAAGGGAAGATGAAGTGGAGATGGAAGGTGAGTTGGATAAGAGGGATTAAATAATTTAGGAAATCATTTAATATTGAAGACTATAGGATAGGAGAATAACCATTAAATATTAGATATTTAATTTTTTGGAGGAGATAATTAAATATTAGATATTTAATTAACTTGGTTAGAAGGATAATTAAATATTAGATATTGAATTATTTAGAGGAATAGAATAGATGAATTAATTAATAAATTACTTCAATTAAATTAATTAATAGAAAGACACGAAATGAATTAAATAAATTAATATTTTCAAATTAACTATTTAATAGAAGAATAATTATTAAATAAATATTAAATATTTATTTAATCTCTCATAGCCATTTTGTATGTGTATACACTGATAAAGGATCTTCTCAAACTATCCACATCTGCTTGCAACAAATTGGGTAAGTGATTAGTGCATCAGTATGATTGCACTTTACTATTCTAACTAATTGTAGTAGATCTGGAAAAGGATTATGACAACATTTTCTACACTCTGACTCTTCTTCACAGACCTTTTCTCATATACCATATTCCACTACTCACACTATATACTACTACTGCTCTCCAGTCCATAACTCTATCACTCACACACTTCATGATGAAAATAGGGAAGCCAACTGAGAGGGGGGGATGAATCAATTGTCACCAAATTTTATAGAAACTTACTTTAATCTCAGATCTGATAATTAACAGTGAAATCATAAATCAATAGCACAACATGAGCACACATAACACCAATATTTTTAACATGGAAAACCCGGACAAGGGAAAATCCATGGTGGGAACCTACCGATAATATGATGATACCCTATTAGAAGTGTTGGCATATGGACACTCCAATGAGACATTGTGTGTGATTGAAGGTTTTGTCATTGATGGCAACCTTGCAATCCTATGGCACTGGAAAGACATCATATTGGCAAAACATTACACAAGCAAGATAGTGCACCAGCATCAACAAGATCACTCTACACCAGCACCGACACCGGCATAGAAGAAAAGATATATACCGGCACAAAGGCCGACAAGATTTTTGATATGTAATATTTTGATTATTATTGTAAGCCGACTTGGCAAATTGTAAAATGACTCTTGTATATAAAAGAGATCATTGTAGACATTTGAAAAAGTAAGAAAGTAGCATAAAGAAAATTATTAGGTAGACCTAATACGCAAATTATAGGTCAAGGGTATATGTAAATAACAGAGTTAGAACCAGTACTGAATCTGGCATTGGAGATGCTATTGTAAAGCAGTACAAGTCTTTGGATTAGTATAATCCTCATTGTAAGTCAGTGTGACTCCTCATTGAGCAGTGAGCTCTAGGCAGTTGTCCTTCCTGCATGTGCAGGCCCCTATTGTAAGTAATATTCTCTTATTGGCCAGTAAGTGAATATTGTGGGTCACAAATCCCACCAAGGTTTTTCCCACACTGGGTTTCCTCGTTAAACATCTTGTGTTATGGTGTTCTTTTCATGTGGATGTTTCTGATTCTATTTATTACATTAATTCTTGCATACCGATATACTGTTATTTTATGTTCTGCATGTTTTAATTGAAGAAATACCACTCACCGGTCAGATACTGATTCACCCCCCCTCTCAGTATCTATGGGAACCCTAACAAGAAGTATATGAAATATTACAATGGGTAATACACATGCATTTAGGCACATGGCATAGAGCTCACTGCTCAAAAAAAACAAAGGGCAACAACCCTAGGAAGGCTCACTTCCTTACAAATAGATTTGGATCACTTTTAGAAAATAATGAACTGACAAATAGCATCCTCAATGCCTGGTAATAGTTATGATTAAGAAAATAACATCTCTCACACTTCTCCACACTTCTTCTCTACTTCTAAATGATTAATATATTATTTACACACCACACTCATCCATGGCACACTCATTTACAAAGATATTACATTTATTTATACATGAAATCAACCTTGGATCAACATCATCTAGGTCAACTCAACACATATCTCTTAATTACAAAAATATTACCATACATGCTACAATATCATATGCGGAACAAAACAGTATCAACTAAGACATAGCGTGGACCAAAATTAGAACCTCAAATATAGAACACCTCCAAGAATTATGCATCAAACATTTGCAACACGCTACAATCATCATGTCAACTAAGAACATGAAGAACACCACCGAACTAAAGAAAATCATCAATAACATGCTCACCGATCAATGCAGACCACCAACATAAATAGCACATGATCTAGAAACATCCACAAGAATCAAGAATTACCACAACAATATCTATACCAACTCAAATCACTAGAATCATTTTTATCATAATACTGAACTTCAAGAACAATAACTAAACTAACTGTCAACCTAGAAAAATCACTTACAGATCTCCACACCATGAACCACTTGAATTAAGGACACACCAATGTCCCAAACATATTTCCAAATCTAGAAACTAAGATTTTTCCAATGAAAATGAGCCACTAGCCCTCCATTATGAGCAATCTTATAATGATCAACTGTATCTCAACCAACAATAGTAAACATTTTAGAAAGGGACTGAAGATGAGGATGAGTAGAAAGGATAGGAGGATGACCATCTTAGGAATCTAGCCAAAAAAGAGCTTGAGACCCTGCATGAAAGATCCAAAAGAGCCCATTCCTAACTAACTGAGCCCCCAACTTCAAAGTATTCCAGATCATAGAACCAAGACCCTCCATAGGAAAGTGAGGAACATCAAACACATTAACATTTGGAAGATACTTATGGGTGAGAATACGAGCCCAAAGCTAATTCTAACTAGTGCACCAACGCCAATATAACTTAGCACCAAGATCTTACCCATTTAAAAAAATAAAACATAAACCAAGTCCACCCTCATTCTTAGGCCTACACACCATGTCCCACTTAATAAGGCTCCATTTAGTAGTTGACAAAGTGCCACTCCAAAGAAATTACCGAGAGAGGGTATCAAATTCCTTAAGGAAATACATGGGAGCAACTTGAACAAAACATCTGTAAATAGGCAAAGCTTGAATAATAGATTTGGAAAGAGTCAATTCAGTAGCAATAGATAGCTACTAGTGACTCCAATGATTAACCTTCTAACGCAACTTGTCAAGTAGAATCTGCCAAGAAGACTTGGGGTTTCTTCCAATAGTAAGAGGAATACCCAAATAAACAAAGGGAAGAGACCCAACCTGAAACCACAGAATATCAACAATCCTCCTCTGAATGGATTGAGGAGTATTAAAGAAGAAGATGGAATATTTATGCTCATTGACTTTCTGACTAGAAGCAGCAAGGTAAATATCCAAGGTATGCCAAAAAGATTTAGCTTCCCTAATACGAGCCAAACCCATAAGAGTAGTATCATCTACAAATTGAAGATGTGAGATTTGTGGCAAACCATTGCCCCATTGCCAACCATGAATAAGGCCCTGAGAAGCACGAAACTTAAGAAAATGGCCAAGACCCTCAACCATAATAATGAGCAGGTAAGGTGAAAGAGGATCCCCTTGGTGAAGACCATGGGAAACCCCAAAAGGCTCTGAAGGTTCACCATTCCTAATAACCGAGAAAGATGAAGAAGTAACACAACTCATGGTCCAATTCACCCACTCTATGCTAAAACCAAAGGCTAACAGAATTTTCTAAAGAAAACTCCACTTAACTCTATCATAAGTTTTGGCCATATCCAATTTGATGAACATAGAACACTCCTTTGAGATCGTCATAGAGTGAATAACCTTAGAAGCCACCACCACCCCATCTAGAATTTGTTTACTAGCCACAAAACCCTCTTGTTCCTCAGAAATCACAAGAGGAAGATAAGTTTTGAGCCTCTCTGCAATCAACTTAGTGATAATCTTATATAACACATTACAGAGAGCAATCGGGCAAAAAAGTCAATTTTATCAGCACCATCCTTTTGGGGGATGAGAATCAAGAAACTAGAATTCAAAGCTCGGAGCATCTACTTACAACAAAGAGATTCCCGAACCACCTCCATTAAATCCAGATTAATAATATCCCAAAACTCTTGAAAAAATTCAACAGGAAAACCATTCGGGCCTGGATCTATACCTTTGTTCATTCCGAAGACAACATCCTCTAAATCAAGCAGTGAAACCAAATGAAAGAGAGAGACATTCATAGCATTGGTCACCAGAGAGGGAATACAAGAAAGAATCAAATTATCCTCATCCATAACAGGAGGGGAATCTTTAGTAAAAAGATCAGAGTAGTATTGACGAGCCTCACAAGACATAGCTGACAAAGATGAAATCTGAAGCCCTTCCGAGGTAATCAGAGAGGAAATATACCCCTTATTATGATGAGCCTGAACAGAGTGGTGAAAAAAAGCATAATTCCTATCCCCTTCCTGAAGCCAATCAAACCAAGCCTTTTGTTTCCAAAAAATCTCCTCACAAATCTCCCATTCCTCCACATTGCACATAGTTTGGGATTCTTCTTTTCCAAGAGCATTCGAGAAACCATTATCCCATATTTGGTGAGTAATCAGAGCAAGACGTTCCAAAGCACTCCTCTTCCTGGACTTAATATGACCAAAGCATGACATATTCCATCTCTTAAAGTGATATTTGACATATTGAAGCTTCTTGATAAAGAAATACATAGCTATGCCAAAAGAAGGGCCTCCCTCTCTCCACCACTTAGCCACTAATTCATGCAATGAAGAGTCCCAAAGCCACATAAGCTGAAATTTAAAAGGAAGATTTTTTGGAGCAGCAAAAGAAGAAGCAAAAAATTTAATAGGCCAATGATTAGAACCTTTCCAGTCTAGAATTTTGGAAATAGTAACCAAACCGCCGCCAACCCAAAAATAGGAGACAAGAAACCTATCCAACCATTCAAAAATCACTTCCTCCCCACTCCATCTATTATTCCAAGTAAAAATCCCATTAGAGGGCTTAACATCCACTAAAGAAAACCCATCCACCTGAGCTCAAAAAATATCAGAAGATGGACCCAATCTAGGCAACCCTCCTCTATTCTCCTCCAGACTCAACATAGAATTAAAATCACCTCCCAAGATCCAGGTAAGATAAGGAGTGCAAGAGCAAAAAAACCTAAGATGTGCGCAAAGCTGGATTTTACCTCAGATATCAATTGGAGCATAAAAATTAGTAATAAGAATAGTCCCCTTAGAGTCCAATGTGGAAGCAACCATGGAGATAAAAGAATGACTATAAATCCACCAAAGGGGAGAAATCTTACGAGGATCCCAAAAAAGAGCAAGACCTCCAGAATTAACGTGAGAGCCAATGGATTGACACTGACCAAAATACCAGATACGAGAAGCATACTTAAGCATGACATCAATAGAAACCTTAGTCTCCTAAACACAAAAGATGTCTGAACAATGAACATCAATCAAATTATGAATAGCCTTTTGACGGGAGGTGCTATTCAACCCGCTTACATTCCAGGAGAGAACAATCATGGGGGAGATGGGGAAACGTGAGCATCAATGGTCTTAACAGACCTAGACTCCACCAATAAATCTCTAGTAAGTTTAATCTTTTCAAGATCCTTCTTTCGCCCAACTGTAGAAGAAGGAGCAAAAGAACCTTTCTTGAGAGGGTGTTGTTGCACGCCAAGACTGTGAGAAGAACCCTTACTCCTGTCACAAACTGCCTTAGCCAAATCTGCAAGAACCATGTCATCTTTCAAAGGCTCCTCCATGGTCACATTTTGATCCTAAAAAACATGTGGAACATGAACCATAATGATATCCTATGAAATGTGGGAATCAAAACCTGAATCTTTATTCGGAACAACATCCACTAGAATTCCCTCCTCTAAGGCCAATGAATTCAATACCTCAAACTGATTGAGGGCCTCATCAGTTTGCCTATCTTTGAAAGATCTTTTCTACCCACGATTTGTTGCCCAAGATTTAATAGGAACAAATCCTTTGTTGTCGTTACCCAAATCAGTATCACTCACTAGAGCTTTCCATGTGTCTGCTTCAGCCTCCTTAGGTGGTGAAGAAGGAGAGGACCTATTAGAATGGGAATTTTTATTAACCTTAGGAAATTGTCATTGAAGATGTCCATATTCATGATAGACATGATAGCGGAAAGGCAAGGACTCATAATCAAGCGACTGAACCCAAAAAGAGGAGCCAAGACAGATTGCAAGAGAATCTGGCAAGGGGTTATTCAAGTCAATTTCCACACAAATAAGAGCATAAGAAATTACCTTATGATCAAAGGGTTTGTTGAGAAATCATAGCAAGCTTCTTAAGTAGGGCAACAATCCACTATAGAATATCATCCCTCCAAAACTCTAGTGGAAGTCACGGCAGGCGAACCCAAATAGGAACCCTAGAAGGTAATTCCTCAGCAAAATTAAAGCCCATATGCCAGGGTTTGATAAATAGCCCCACATGATTATATAAATAGGGTCCTCCCTCAAAAACTCAATTTCAACCAGCAAGGTTGGAAAAAGAGGCCATAAAGTAGCTATTCACAGTAAGCATAGTATCCATATCACCCTCCTACCATGATTGTCTTATCCAGGCTTCCAATGCTAACAGAGGAATATGACTGCCAAGAAATTTGCAAATGAGATAATGATGAATCCAATACGAGACATCATCCATAACTGAATCCAGAGAAATAACCACAACTAGATGATCTTGACATCTAGGGAAGAAACCATTAACTTTCTTCATTTTTGAACCCTCACCCTCATAAAAAGACTTTGGTTTTTGTGCATGCAAACCCAAAGAAGAACCATTATGGGGCACCTCAACACCAGCTACCACTAGACTGGAATATACCACTTGAATCGCCATGGACAAAACCACCAATAACCCACACACAAAACTTCTCACTCTCCACACCTATAATCAGCACACAAACCCCAATGCACAATAGTATAGATTAGGTTGTGCACATAGACAACACACATGATAGGAAGCATGGCTAGGGAAGCCCTAGCGCATGTAGGAAGAACTCCATCCTGCAATATTCATTTTACCTTCCATCTCACAACTAAAGATTGTTGATACAACCCTAAAGTAACTAATAATTATGATATATTATTGGCAAAGTAATTTAGATTTCTACAATAAATTATGAAATGTTGGAAAATCCGATCCAATCATGTATCGAATATTGTGGCAAATCTTTGAGTTAAAAAAATTAATAAAATAAATTCTTTGCTGATTTAAATAACATGAAAATAAAAATTTATAAAAATGCGGTGATTTAGGTCACCTTAAAAGTTGAACTTATTAGCCAAATTTTGATTCCCAAATTTCAAAAATAGCCAATTGGCTAATATCAGCCACTAAAAAAACCATTGATCTAGGTCCCAGTCCTATGATCATGTCACCCTTATCTTGTGTGTCAAAATAGAGAGTCATAACATCCAAAATAAAGTAATGAAATTGATCAATCACATACATGCAAGCTCTATTGGGGTATTCTATCATTTCACTAGAAGATGTAGGTTTGTTTAAACTTTATCTTATTAGATTATCGATCCAAGGGGGATTTCCTTTCCCTTGGATTTTAACTCCACCATGTCCCTTATTACTCCTTGGCAATTTATAGGTATGATTTCATAGACATCTTTGTCGCAATTTTATTAGGTGTTAGATGAAGTAGCTCAATCACGATGGCATAACCCATAAGCGCAAGCCAAAGGCATCGCATATACCAAATGTTTCTAGGGTTTTTTTCTATGTTTCTCCTCTTTATTTAGGTTTATTAACCACATAAAAAAAAATACAACAAAACCAAGCACTCAATTGGAAAAGAAAATAGAAAAGAAGTATAAGATTTAAAAAGAAAGGAATGATATCAATTATCATCATACATTCTCATACAACATGAATCATTCTAATCAATTATCTTTGAAAGATAACATTAATGAATGATAAATGAAACTCAATATTATATTATGAAAGGAAGACAAATTAAATGTCATGATACAATCTAGTATTAATCTTCAGCATCAGTAATTTTATCTATTCTAATTAATTTTGAGAGTTAAGAAAATAAATATAACTAAAGAAATGATTGACAATTTTTAAAAAAATAATAAATTTTCATTGTAATTAATTACAATGATTAAAATGAATAAATATCTAAATTATATTTTAAGGCACTCATAAAATAATCACTTCATTCTAGAGTTCCATTAATAGGAGGGGTAGAATATTGTTCTTAATTTACATGGGTTTTCATTTATACCATTACCACACCATAGAATGGACCAAGTATCTCCTAGTACATTATGTTGAATGGTTGAATGGACCAAAATAGTGAGAGGGGAGGTAAATCAATATTCCCACACATAAAACTTTTACTAATAAATAACCTTAGCAACTAATCTCATCAACATGAATCAGCAAATGTATAATAAGCAAACAACATAACAACAAAAATGAACACTGGATTTTATATGTGGAAAACCCAAATGGGAAAAACCACAGAGAGGGTTAGCTCTCAAGATAATATAACTAGTTATATTATTGGTACAAAAAGGGTAGCTCATTGTTAGATGGTTCACTACTAGATTATAAAGTGACTCACTGCAATCGAAATAAATGAACTAAGGAAAATTGGATCTCCAGATGCATGAAGTCAGTTCCAAGATAAGCTTAGATATCAACTCATAGAAACTCACCATAGATCTAGTAAAGGATCTTCCTAAACTATCCACAACTTCCTACAATAGATCTGGTAAGGGATTACTACATCACTATGATTGCACTCTATTATTCCAACTGCTTGTAGCAGAACCAGTAAAGGATTACAAAAATACTACTTACACTTTGTCTCTTCTTCACACAGCTTTTCTCATATATCATATTCCACTTGTCACATTGTATACTGCTCTCATACTACTACTACTCTCCTTGTCACAACTCTATCACTTGCACACTTCATACTCTATTCTAGATCACGCACACACTCTCGCTGGTCAATTCCACACTCATGCATATCTGCTTCTTAACATCACATACAAACATATCTTCTATATATATATATATATACTAATAAAGACAAACTCCAATATAATATGTCGGCCAAGCATAAATGATTTACACAATAATAGTTTGCTTGGATCAACACATTATCCAAAACATGCCTTTACCAAAATTAGGGTAACCAAGTTGGCCTTCACTAATATTTGGCACACTTCCTTCACATACTTCATTTACCAAAACATATGCCTCAATTATCGGAACAAAACAAGGGTCTACCAAACCTAAAGATTTAGACTGATAAACATAAATTCCAAGCACAACAACTTCTATTTTCAAGATACAGATGGCATAGATTCTGAATAATAAATCATAATGCAATACAACCATTGAGATAACAATAAAATAGATACAATTGAAACCGAAACTTGATACAAACCATGATAAGTAAAACACAAGATTTTAGAGATAAGGATCTTCTAGAAATAACTCCAGTAGCTCATACTTACCTTGTTGCTTCATATCACATTCATACCTATCTTTCACTATTTCTCAACATCACATACATACCTAACTTCCATTGTTACTTGATATGCCACATTAACCAGATTATCGAGTTTTTGACCAATGAAAACATTCACACAAATACAACAATCTCCCTCTTTGTCATTGATGAAAAAACATCTCAAAAAGAATAATAAAAAAAAAACATATAGGCATGAATATCTGCATGAAACTCCCCCTTACTCATATCTTTTTATTTTACATTTCTTCCTATTTCTCCACTTACCTTTCTCACCCTTTGACATCAAGGACAAAGGTTTCCTTTGATGAAAAATAAAGAAAGAAAAATAAATGTGTTTAACAACAAAAGAATGTCAAAATTGTATGTCAACCAAAAAATGATTCTTAACTACTTTTCTTTTGAAAAATATGCTTGTATTTCGCCTTAAGCTTCGAAAGGAGAACCTTCTACATATGCACAACCAATTTGATGCTAACAGATAAAAATTTGCATTTGACCAACACATCAATAGTATGAGATAAACTATCTAGAATAGATGGATTTTTCTCATACTCAACTACATAATCAAGAAATACTAAAAATTGTTCCAATTTGGCCTCATCAATCTCCTTAACTTTTCTAAAAACACTCGCATGGTCTTCTTTCTTCCTTTGCAAAGATAATTATTCAAACTACAAATAATTTACCCTCTTTCTTTGCTCACCATCTTTGTCACTCAGAAAATCAAATGACTTACCCATAGAATTTAATTTTTCTTCAATAGATTCAACTTTTTCTTTGAACTTCACCATAGCAGCCGACCATTGTACATAATTTGTAAAATTTGTTGACACTATTGATATAGTCTTTCATTTCATTTATACATTCTAATAATTTCATTTTAGCATCATCACACTTCTCCAACATATTCTTCATATTATCATCTTCAGCTTCTAAATCACCTTTCTCTTTCTCTATAACCTCCAATTCTTCTTTAGCGAGAGGGGATTCTGGATCATCCAAATCAATTACTTCTTCCTATCTTAGGTATTTCCATATCTTCTCAAATTCTAGAGAACCACAAAACACAATCTCTTTCAGCGTCCTCTTTCTAGTGTTCAGACCCTCCTTAGCCGAATCAATAGAAGGGGATATCAGTGTTGGCATTATACACTCAAATGATAATGGTTGATGTTTTCATTGATGGAAACCAACTAGTAACAAGGTTCAACAAGGTTTCATAGGTTCTACCAGCAACAAACTTCATCTATCGGCACCGACAGTCACTACAAGGGTTATTCACACTAGCATGTGTCTACAGCGGAACAGATTATACCGACAATCCAAGCCGATTTGGAAATAATATTGTTTATGCAAAATGTATTGTAATGTAATATTATATTTGTGTGAATGACATGGTGTATTGTAAATAATCATATATGTATGAGATCTTGTAGGTCATTTGGTTAAGGAGTAGTAGTATGGGAAGTAGGTAATGAAATGTATGTATGATACTGGATAATTGTATATGCACTTTGATGTATTTATTTTAAGAGTGAATAAGAACAAGAGTAGAGTGAAGACTATTTACCAGCAAGGTTTTGGTAGAGGTATCAGACAAAGCTTAAACTAGTACTGAATCCAACATTGTAGATGCTATTTTGAAGTAATACATTGTTATTGGATTTAACCATCCAATTGTAGTCAGTGGGACTCCATTTTTGTTGAGAAGTGAGCTCTAGGCAATTGGCCTTCCTGCATGTGCAGGCCCCTATTGTACTAAGTAATATTTATTCATATTGGCCAGTGAGTAAATATTGTGGGTCACAAATCCCACCGAGGTTTTTCTCTTACCGAATTTCCTCACCAAAAATATTTGTGTTATGGTGTGCATTGAAGCCCATTATTTTGTTTCTCTTTATTACATTATTACTTTCTTATCGGTATATTAATTTGGGTTGTAAAGTTGCAAATAAGTTTAAATCTTTCATCCAGCAGTTAGACACTGATTCACCCCCCCTCTTAGTGTCTTTGGGACTAACCAAGTATCTAACAATTGGTATCAAAGCCTCATCCTCTATTTGTAGAAGCCTAACAGCTTGAGGAAGATTCTGAAACCAGTACCGATGGAAAGTTTGAGACAATAGTTGAAAGGAGCTCTTGAATATTTTGATGCAAAAAAATTGAAGAATATCAAACAAGACAATGAACTCATATCAACTCAGGAATTCATCAAAGCACTTCAAGAAAACCTAGTCATAGCAAAGAATAAGAGAAAATAATTGTATGTGCAACTGTAAAACCAAGATGATGAAGAAAAGGAAACTCTCAGAGATATTGCAGAGAAAATGAGACAAGAGAACAATAACATGAGGAATGAGATGCAAGATTTAACCATGAGACTATGTAAGGATATTGAAGATAGAAAGAAGAATAAGGAAGATTTGGCCAAAAGACTTAATGAAAGATCAGATGAATCTCTAAGGCTTAGTTATGAAAATGATATGCTTAAAACAAATTTGGTTCACATGCAACATGACAAAGAACTTATGAGACAAGTTAGTACTTTGGAAAGTGAGTTGGTTGCTGCAGATGAATACAAAGACAAATTCAAGAAGAGTTCTGACAAGCTTGATGATATGCTAAAAAGTCAATTTCCTGATGGAGAAACAGTTGGACTTGGATTTGAACATGGAGAAAGTTCTAGAAGTGCAAATAGTCATGATCACAAAAAACTGTTAAGGAATCCTAATGCTTATAAATTCAATGGCAAATGGTTTAATTGCAACAAATTTGGTCATAGAGAAAATCAGTACAAATTTAGGAATAATCAGAATACAAACTTACCCACTGGTCAATATTCCAAATGTAATAGAAATGGTCACAACTTAGACAATTGTAGAATGAATGTGAAATGCTATGTTTATGGTAGATTTGGACATCTATCTAATCAATGCAGAACTCAAACTAGTCAAGGTTATGGAAAAGTTATTCTAAGAAACAATGTAACCTATTATGCATGCAACAAGATTGGGCATATTGCAAGATTTTGTAGAAGTAAGATTGTACCGAAAAACAACAAAGGATCTAATGACAATGGCAAAGAAAAGGTGAATGAAATCAAGCAAGAATTCACTAAACAATGGTTCAAGAAGAGAGATCAGAGGAATGATGAATCTGTCTCTATACCGATAGAATAGAGTAATCCTGCACCGGTAGGAGATTCTTCATCTAGCTAAGGAATAATCCTTAGGGGTAAGATAACTAATTGACGATCATGCATTTACCCTAAGTTGGTGGTAAGAAGTCATATTTCTTCTTTACCGGCTTATATGTTGAGTATTCACTTCACATACGAGGCATTTATTTTGGTTGTAAGTTAACTTTTTGGTTATAAAGCACTTCAATTTCTCATTTTGAATTACCAAGCATTCAAGCATTTGAAGAGCATGAAAATTGAGCACCAACATTCTAGAGGTGAAGCAGCAAAGGTTTTTCAAGGAATCCAAGGTTTTCACTTGCATTCGACAATCAAAGGTATTTATCTTATGAAATGGCTTCTTCATTCTCCATTCCTAAATTCATTGAAAACCCTACTATTGTAGAAAATATCAAGCGTCCTAGACCTATCTTCAAGATAATCCCTAAGATAGAAAAGCTGGATGACTCCATTGGTGCATTTTCCAAAATTCTGAAGGGAGTCACATTTGCTGAAGACCCTAGGGCATACATTCACTGTAACATTGAATATTTAGGGTCCGAGGATTTAAATAACATGTTCATGAATGTTATCAATGACAAAAAAGGTATAGTCAAACCAGAAAACAAGGTTATTGAAGATTTAGGGTTCATTGACATCCTTCACATGCTTGAATTTTCAGATGAGATTGTCCGTTATGTTCTTAGCAGAGTACACGGTGAATTTTTGCAGCTAGACTTAGTTTTAAAAATCACTAAAGAAGCAATTAGGGCTGTTACTAGTTTACCTTCTACCGGCACTAGGCCTGATAAGAAAAAGAAAATTCCAAACAAAGAAGTTATGAACTTAACTAGCGTAACATCAGATAATATATCACTTAGGGTTAACGATATAACTGACAACAATGCTAAATATACAAGTATGGTTATTGGATACAAAGTTTCTCATACTAATAGGCTGAATTTTGTTTCAAGTTTATGCATTCATAGTGCCTATGAGATGATTATGAATAATGCTAAAATTGACATTTGTGAATGGCTGAAAGATGAACTGTTAGAAAATTTGGATAAAATTAAAGGTGATAAGAAGGGATCATTCAAGTTTGGGAATTTGATTGTATGCTTAATGCTATATTTCTCAAAGGAGATTCTTGGTATTAGACACAAGGACTTTGCCTATGATATTTTTGTTGCAAAACAGATTAAGGAGGCAATTACTGACATAGGTTCAGATGGTGACAAACAGGTAAAAGAATACTTCAAGGACTTTCAAGCTAAAATAAGGCAAAGGGTTCTCCAAAGCATTGTTGACAAATATGACAAATAGATATGCTTTGTTGTAAAAAGAGATGAAGTATGGATGGAGGTAGTTAGACCTAGAACTATCTAGATAACTGAGATGGGTTATGAAGTTGATTCAAACATTCTAGAATCTTATGCCAAGATACTCCTAGATGCTCCACCAGAACCGACAGAAAAGATCTTTGGCCTTGCAAAAACTATAGAGAGTGATGTTACTATGGAAAAGTAGAGGAAGAAAAGAGACAAAGTAATAAAAGATGCTTTGAAGTTTGTTGAAGTTGTTAAAAAGGGATTGTTGAAACTTGATCCGATGAAAGGTGTTGCTGAACAAGAAAGAAAATCAGAACAACAACTGGTAGCACATATTTCTCCTATGGATACCTCATCCAATTATGACAATGACAAGGCTACAAAATTCAAAAGGGTGGAAAGGAAGAAAAGAAAACCCTCACCGATACCTACTCCATCAATGAAGAAATCAAGAACACTTAGAAAGAAACAACAAGCTGTGAGAGAGCACAGTGGTCAGAAGAAGAAAGTCACAACAAAGAAGCAACCAGAACAAAAGGTATCTGATACTCTTTGACCAATAGAACTTATAAATGAAACAACTTAGGAAGGAAATCTCGGTAATGTTAGTAAGTTCTATCATTATGAGCATTATTTTGTATCTAGATATATATAAGAAGGTTCTTATTGAGGTTATAGATGTTCTTCCTAATTATCTATACTTGAGACTCGAAGCAAAGAGAATGTCTATTATGGAATTAGATAAGAAAATGAAGGTTGAGGCACTTTTAGTGGTTCATCCTTTTAATTCTAAGAAAGAAATTGATGATTTAATATCTGAAGCTAATAGGACTATTTTTTTGAGTGGTCACCGACAAGTTAGTCTTATGGCCGACAGAGTAAAAGAGATTGCAGATGAAACAACAGATAAGTGGCATATATTGTTTGTTGAGAATGAGAAAAGGGAAGAGAAAGATAGACAGAAAGTTGATAAATCATTTACTAAAGTGTATCAGAAAGAAGATAAGGGTAAGATTAAGGTTGGAAGTGTACCTAACATCGCACAGTTAAGGACAACTTACCACCACCGGTACAGGAAACCCCGCCAGTAGTAGTAGAGGCACCGATAGAAATGCAAAATGAGCCTGAAAATATATCAGAAGAATTGAAAGAATATGATATTGATCCCGAGTCAAACATTCTATTCACAATGAATGTTGACACTCAATACATCAGTATTATAATGGATAAGGAAGTTGCAGAGGAAAATAAATCTGAAGCTATAAATGTTGAGATCTCTGAATCATTGGTCAAGACTATTGACATAGCAGAATATTGAGATACCGACAAAATGAGAAAAAGAATTAGAACAGACACAATCTGAACCGACAAAGAATAAGAATGAGGATAAGAGTAAAAATAAGGAAGAGAAAGTGGATAAAGAAGAGGTTAAGGTAATTGAATAGGTATTTGGACAAGAGAAGAAAATTATTACAGAACCTAGCACTCCTTCTAGTACTTCTATTTTGGATTATAGACCGACAAATGTCACTGATGTATTATTAGATTCCATAAAGAAAATAAAAGAATGTGATGCCTTATCATTTAAGGCTATTGATGATTCTTTACCAGTTTTGCAGTTGATTGCACAGGCTTGCAAGGTTGATCACATTGTTGGGTCTATAGGTAAATTGGACACATTGTCAAAATTCATTTCTTCTAACATTCAAACTATAGATAAGATAAATGAGGAGACCATTTAGGAAAGAGTTAATAAGGAGAAGGATGAATTCTTTCACAAAATAATAAAGGATTGTACAAGATAGAATGATTCATTGCTACCGGCATTGAAATCCACCATTTTGGAATGCAAGGAATTGTATCAGGAAGCCTACAAACCTCACCATCTAATAGATGATATTGATGAACACTTAAAGAAAACTTAGAATGAGATTGATGACATTGCTGACAATATGATTGGTTCTTCAGAACTAACATAAGTTTTGGATCAAGAGATGGCTATTTATGAAGAGAAGATTGAGAAATTGGAAAGAGAGAAAGCAAGGTTGAAGATGAATACCCGGGAGTTAAAGAACAAACTTGGTCCTAGATTGGATAATTTGTTAATAGACCAAAATGAGCTATCTAAGGAAACTATTCAAGGGGATAGATCATTGGAGCAACAGATGCATTATCTCACCAAGATGATCCGACAGAAAGAGACTATAATTTCTGACAATACAAAGTTTTTGCAAAGTCTTAACTTGGTTTTGGAAGACATTTTTCAGATTGTACATAACTGGCTACAGGTTTCTAAGTAATTTTTTAATTTTTCATACTTTTGACATCCTTTTTCATTGATGTCAAAGGGGGAGTGGTGTAATGAGAAAAATATATAGAAGGAAATCACTTGCTCAGAGGGAGCACTTTCAGTTTTTGAACTTCAAATTTTGGATATCAGTTTTGATTTTTCTCATGAGTGTTGCCATCAATGCCTAAGGGGGAGATTGTTGGCATTATACACTCAAATGAGAATGGTTGATGTTGTCATTGATGGAAACCAACTAGTAACAAGGTTCAACAAGGTTTCACAAGTTCTACTAGAAACAAAATTCACCTATCAGCACTAACAGTCACTACAAGGGTTATTCACACCGACATTCATCTACATTGGCAACAAATTATACCTATAGTCCAAGCCGACTTGGAAATAATATTGATTATGCAAAATTTATTGTAATGTAATATTATATTTGTATGGTCAACATGATGTATTGTAAAGACTCATATATGGATGAGATCCTGTAGGTCAATTGGTAAAGGAGTAGTCGTATACAAAGTAGGTAATGAAATGTATGTATGAAACTAGATAATTGTATATGCACTTCGATGTGTTTATTTTAAGAGAGAATAAGAAGCAGAGAAGAGAAAAGACTATTTACCAGCAAGGTTTTGGCAGAGGTATCAGACAAAGCTTAAACCAATACTAAATCCAGCATTGAAGATGCTATTTTGAAGCAATACATTGTTATTGGATTTAACCATCCAATTGTAGTTAGTGAGACTCCATTTTTGTTGAGTAGTGAGCTCTAGGTAGTTGGCCTTCCTGCATGTGCAGGCCCCTATTGTACTAAGTAATATTTATTCATATTGGTCAGTTAGTAAATATTGTTGGTCACAAATCCCATTGAGGTGTTTCCCTTACTGGGTTTCCTCACCAAAAATATATATGTTATGGTGTGCACTGATTCCCATTATTTTGTTTCTCTTTACTGCATTATTATTTGCTTATCGGTATGTTAATTTGGGTTGTAAAGTTGCAAATAAGTTTAAATCTTTCATTCACCAGTTAGACATTGATTCACCCCCCCCTCTTTAGTGTCTTTGGGATTAACCAAGTATCTAACAATTAGACCATTACACCACACTTCCTAATATGATTTAAAGTAAACACCACAAGATTCTTCTCTCTTTCCAGATTGTTTAGATACCAAGATATCTGTCTAGAAACTAGGACTTGAGATTCCCACGACAAATTTTCCTTCACTAACAGAGATCTCAGATGGTATGTTGTCAAACTTACTAGCAACGATCCAAAATAGAAGGGGTAGCCTTTATCTTTTGTCATTCAGATGTTCTCTAAGAACTAATTTTTCAACAATTCACACAAATCAAATACAACATCTTCCATAGCAATCATGTGCACAACATATACAACATTATCCAAAGTAGAACTTTCCCTATTTCTGAAATAAATCTTGTAAGGTATACCATACACAACATACCTCACCAGAGGACTTGATGATTTTGTTGATCAATAGTGTTCTCTAATCTCCAATCACATTGGTCAAGGTTTAAACCTCCTTCTTCTTTACAATCTTCTAACCAATACATTCTCTTTATCACATAGACTAGTAACAATTGAAACGATGTCCTTGGAAATCGGATAGGGTTTTTCCAACACAATACAATTATTCTTCACTCAACTTAGTATTAATTTGATCACTTCTTCATTGTCAAACCAAGGCAATTCACTCCACAATTCCAATCCTTTACGCCCTAGCTCCTTAACCTTCTACAAATTTTCTTACTTAAAGTTCTTTCCATCTTTCTAATCTTTTCAGTGTTAAATTCATCCAATTGTACCTTTTCCAAAGTCCAAAACTTTTTGATACTCAATTCTCTAATGATCATCTTTGATTCCATGATATGAACTTTTTCTCTACTTCTTTGCTCTTCTCTCTTTAACTACTACTCCACTCCTTAAACTCTTTTCTTCAGACAATGTAGAAAATTATCTTAATTTCCAAAATTTATCTTCCCAATACCTTCTAAGGTTTTGCTGCCAAAAAGTGTCTTGTCAATGACACCAAAATATTCATTGAATTACTAGATTGCATCTCAAAATTAGTCATGTCATACCCACAACATGAACTATCTTAGAAGAGGGGATCAAATGATTTTCCTTGATAACTCCCCCTGAGCCAAAGCAATAAGCTTAGTTACTGGAGGAAGAGGTGTCTACACCAGATTCTAGAACATCAAGATTTCTTTCATTGTTCACCTCCTTTCTCCATACCATGATTTTCTTTTTCTTTTATTCACTAGTTTTCATCACATTCTTCTCTATAGGCTTCTCCATACCAACTTCATTTCTGCACTAATTAGCATAATGTTCAGATTGCTTGCACTTGTAACAATTATTTTTCCTTTGCACTGAGTTTGTTGAATGTGTTCTATATCTACATTGATTATCTTTGTGACCATAACCATTGCATAGATGACAATATCCATGAAATTTACCATTCATCTTATTCATTCCAACTAGATAATGATTCTGACCCACCACATGATTTTTGCAGTAATTTGCTTTATGACCAAACTTCTTGCAATTATAACATTGAATGATTCTACAATCTACAACCTTATGACCAAAAATATTGTATTGAAAATAATACCATTAAATGATGGGTACTTTTGCACATTTGGTTGACAAACCGATAGTCTTCTTTGATTCTGAGTTTTTCTTAAATCTTTAGGTTTCTTTTCTTCTTCTACCTTGACTTCCTTGTCTTTTATTTATCATTTTGATTTGAACATTTATTGGTTTAAAATCCTAGTCTGTTCTTGTCTAAATGATATTTCTACATGTTAATCAAATTTTCCAGCAGTTTTCTACTGTCAAGAGCTTTACTTTCTACCTTCAACTTCTTCACTTCTTGTTCTAGCTTCTCACTTTCTTCGGACTTTAGCTTAATTGAATCTTTTAGGGTTTCTTCTATCTTGTTCTTCTCCTCAATTTTCATCATCAAATCTTTAACAATTTCATTCACCTACTTCAACTGATTGTTAAATTCCTTGTGTCTCAACTTGAACTTTTGGATCCATCCTCACAGTTTTACCAAAGACTCATTTCCTTTGAGTTTTTCTTTTAATTCTTGACTCTCAGATTCCACACTTTCTAGATCTTCAAGAGATGTCTTCAATTCTTCATCTAGATGATACTCTTTGTTCATACTCATAAGTTCCTTGATTCAACCAACAAGGATCTCCCTCACGGAGTTAAGCTATCTAACAAGGTACCAAGCTCTGACCCCAATTGTTGAATGGTTGAATGGACCAAAATACTGAGAGGGGGGTGAATCAATATAACAACCCTTATAAAACTTTTACTGATAAATAACCTTAGCAATTAATCTCATCAACATGAATCAAAAAATGTAGAATAAGTAAACAACATAACCACAAAATTGAACATCGAATTTTATACATGGAAAACCCAAATGAGAAAAATGACGAATAGGGTTAACTCTCAAGATAATATAAATAGTTATATTGTGTTTACAAAAAAGTGTGGCTCACTGTCAGATGGATCACTACCAAATTACACAGATGCTCACTGTCGGAATGCTCATTACAATTGAAATAAATGAACTAAGGAAAATTGCATATCCAAATGCATGAAGTCAGTTCTAAGATAAGCTCATATATAAACTCACAAAAACTCATAGCAGATCTGAAAAAGGATCTTCTCAAACTCCCCACAACATCTTGCAACAAATTGGGTAAGGGATTATTGCATCACTATGATTGCACTCTACTATTCTAACTAATTGCAGTAGATTTGGAAAAGGATTATGACAACATTGTCTACATTGACTCTTCCTCAAACACCTTTTCTCATATACCATATTCCACTACTCACACTATATACTGCTACTGCTCTCCAGTCCACAACTCTATCACTCACACACTTCATGATAAAAATAGGGAAGCCAACTGAGAGGGGGGGATGAATCAATTGTCACCACATTTTATATCAAATTACTTTAATCTCAGATCTAATAATTAACATTGAAAGCATAAATCAACAACACAACATGAACACACATAACACCAATATTTTTGACATGGAAAACTCGGTCAAGGGAAAAACCATGGTGAGAACCTACCGACAATATGATGATACCTTGTTAGAAGTATATGAAATATTACAATGGGTAATACACATGCATTTAGGCACATGGCCTAGAGCTCACTACTAAAAAAATACAAAGGGCAACAACCCTAGGAAGGCTCACTTCTAGAAATAATGAACTGACAAATAGCATCCTCAATGCCTGGTTATAGTTATGATTAAGAAAATAACATCTCTCACACTTCTCCATATTTTTTCTCTACTTCTGAATGATTAATACATTATTCACACACCACAGTCATCCATGGAATGCTCAATTATGAAGATATTACATTTATTTATACATGACATCACCTTAGATTAACATCATCTAGGTCGACTCAACACATATCTCCTAATTACAAAAATATAACCATACATGATACAATATCACATGTAGAACAAAACAATGTCGGCTAAGACATAGCATGGACCAAAATCACATCAAAGATAAAACACCTCCAAGAATTATGCATTAAACATTTGCAACACCCTACAATCATCATGCCAACCAAGAACATGAAGAACACCACCAGACTAAAGAAAATCATCCATAACGCACTCACCGATCAATGCAGACCACCAACACGAATAACACATTATCTAGAAACATCCACAAGCATCAAGAATTACCACAACAACATCCACACTCAAATTACTAGAATCATTGTTATCATCATACCAAACTTTAAGAACAATAACTGAACTAACTATTGTGTGTGTGAAAAAGGGTCTGTAGCTATAAGCACAACACTTCAATTAAGTCATTACATGTATGGTTAGTAAATCAATAATCAATAAGTAATAAACCATAACTAAGTGACTAATTGCCTTCTAAAAGATGCGACTATAAGATTGCTCTCAAATTTTTATAAGCAATACAAGTGACTAGACTACACCAAGATGAAGGATTTAATCTATATGATATTAACTATATGGATGCAAGATGGATGAATAATTCAAGCAATAACGAATTCAAGCAATATGGATTCAAGCTATATGGATGCAAATAATCTAAAAAAAGTACAATGATCTTCAATGACTCCAGAGTGAAATTAGCGTCATAATAATCTCCAAGCATGTTCTCAAAAATCTCTGGGGTGAATTGGATTGAGAGCTGAAGGCTGAATTTATAGAGAATTACAAGAGAAAAGCTCAATTTAGGATTAATTGAAAATAATTGAGAAATCAGGTTTAGTTAACCTTGAGATAGATTCCAATTATAGTTTAATTGAAATGCATTTAAATTAGAAGTCCATGTTCCATTGGAAATAATAATAAATTAATTCCATGCATTTGTGATAAAAATAGATAATTCTTTTATTTATTCAAGAAAAGAGTCTTTTTAATGCAACTAAACTTTTTTTTCTAAAAAGCTTTGAGGTCCAATTTTAGAGAATAATCAATAATTCAATTTAATTGCTTTTATGATTTCAAGTTCTAAATTTAGAAAAAGAAATAATATCTCAAGTTTGATTTGTCTCTCAATTCAATTCTTTTATTTTATTTTTCAATTCAACTCTTGCTTTATAATTAATTCCTTTTTTTTGTAATGAATTAATTCCCTTTTTATGATTAAATGGCAAATTTATTAATTAATTAAATATGCAAGGATATTTAATAAATTAAAATAGGATAATTTGATCAAAATGATATTCTTGGAAATGATTCAGTTAATTAAATAAATATTTAATTAATATTGAGTAATTGATTTGCCATGTGATAATTGATGATTAAAGAATTAATAATGTGCCCAAGGTTGATTTGATTGCTTTTGGTTAGGACCTTGGTGATGTTGTCGAGATTAGGGGCCCATGGTTTTGGTGACCATTTTTAGGGTATTACATTTGCCCCTCTTTGAATTAATGTGCGATCAACGCATTGGTTCAAAGAATATGTGATGTCTAGGAGATGCCAGTTCTGAACTTGATTGATCACAAACTAGATGAAGAGCAAGGTGTTTAGCTTGATTCAAAGTGATGAAGTTGAATGAAGTCTGATTAAAGCGATACTGATCCCAAACTTGATTGAACTGAGGAATGATAGAAACAAAAAGATAATGAACTTGAACTTGACTGATCAAGAAGCAGATCTTACTGATCTAGAACTTGATTGATCTAGACACAGCGAGCGAAGATAAAATTCGATCTTGAACTTGATTGATCAAGATACAATGAGTGAAAAATAAATTGTCCAGCTTGATTTGAAGCGATGAAACTGAACACCTGCTTAGATTTAGCGTGTGATCAAAGATACTCTTTAAACTTTTGATTAAGTTTAAACGAATAATCAGATTGATGAAAAGCGATGAAACTGATTAATGTTAAGAGACTAATTCAGATGAAGAAAAATATCAACTTGATTTGAAGTGATGAAACTAATATGCCCCTAGCAATTGATTCGATTTAGATGATCGAGAGATCTCAACTTGATGTGAATCGATGAAGTTGAGATTCCCTTTAGCAATAAGAATTGATTTTTTTTAGTTGAAAATATTTGTGCTCAACTTTTGATAAAGATTAAAAAAAAATTCTCGACATGTGAGATGTGGGGTCATAAGGTCATTAAGGTCATGAGTATGCCCCCTCGAGAACGAAATCAAAAGATAATGAGGGTACACTATAGGAAATTGTTGGCTATGATAAGTTATTTGGGCACAAATTGATCCTGAGGAATTTGAGAAAATTTGGCGTTAATTGATTTTGAATTGAGCATAAAGTTGTTGTGTAGAATAAAATTGAGATTCAACGTTGATTCATGAGAAATTGAGCGCAATTTGAAGAAAGAATGTGTATACACATAAAAATTGGCTATGAGCAATTAAATAAATATTTTATATTTATTTAATAATGATTCTTCTATTGAATAGATAATTTGAAAAGATTAATTTATTTAATTCATTTTCGTGTTTTTCTGTTAATTAATATTTTATTAATTAATTCATCGATCCTATTCTTCTAATTAATTAAATATCTCCTCCAATCAGTTAAATATCCAATATTTAATGGTTATTCTCCTATCTTATAGTCTCAAATATTAAATAATTCTCAAAATTATTTAATCCCTTTTCCAACTCACCTTCCATCTCCACTTCATCTTCCTTTTGCCAACCCATCAAACATGTGGCTAAGGAAATTAATATTTTTAAAATATTAATTCATCATTTATCTTCAACTTCCAAACTTAATGAATATTGTGTACGTACACATATTTCATAACCATTTCCTATATTCTCTCCAACACCCTCTACATCTTAGGAAGGACTTGAGTCCACTTGTCCTATCATGCCTAAATCTCCTCCAACCATCTCTAGATTCCCTCAGTCAGCAACCCAGTCAAGGTGAGATGAGTGACACTTGTCTTTTCCTTCCACCTTTCTCTCAACCTTCACCTTTGCTCACAGCCATTCAAATTAGTAAATCTGATTAGGACCTTTGATCTATGCCACATCATCTAATCCTCTCAAGGTCTATAAAATCAAGAGCTTCAGTTGAGAGAGATTTAGTTTTGAAATCAATAATATGCATTTGTGATTTTTTGAAGCAATAGAAAATAGCAAATAATATCATTTAGCATAATCATTTTAGCATAATCATGTAGTATTTACATATCATAGTATCAGTTAACTACAAGTTATCAGTCCATTTTTCATATGCCATCTTGGAAGCCATCAGTGCATTGTCTGAGAGCACACCATCTGCAACCAGGAACAGTGGAGTTAGGACACAATGAGACATAAGCCATGAAGGTAGTCATTGGTTGAGTTTGGATTTCTTGTAGCATTTCCATTAGTATTTTGTGAAACTAACTTATTGTAGGTAACATTCTGAGGATGAAATTCAAGTCGACACCATTTTGGCACCCACCGTGGGGATCATAGACCTCGCATATACCTTTAAAAATCTCACAAAAAGTTAAATTAATGCATTTGTAATGCAGATTCACACATGTGTGAATTCTGACTATGCTTTTATTCTGTAGGTTAGCAAATTTGCATTCTAGGTTAGTGTATTTACACCATAGGTTAGCGCATGAGCATTTTTAGTTAACACTTTTGTCTTAAAGTTTGTGCATTTGCATTGCAGGTTCACGCATTTGTGTCCTAGTTTAGCATATTTGGCAAAGAAATCACGGTTTTGTATCCATAGAGCAACGCTTTTGTAGTCTAGGTTAGCATTTTTTACTTGCAAGTTAGCGCTTTTGAGAAAAAAGATAGCGCATGTGTTAGATTAGCGCTTCTATTTACAGACTGACAAAAAATTTCTTGCAAGTCCGAATGTCCAAGAAATCAGATTTTTCAGACTACTAACATGCATGTGCAAGATGGTGTTTAAGGCAAATTTTATGCATTTCCTCATCTAGTTAATTAAAAGTCTTTATTTGGGAAGTAATATATCATATCTTGTTCATCTAGTTTAACTAAGAGGATGAATTGACAACATGCAACTTGCATTTTTAGTATTTTCTCTAAAATAGTTGCAAATAGACTTTTAAAAGGGCTAAAATGAACACCATGCTTGTTGGAGCAACATCTCCAAATAGGACTTAGCCAATAATTGCTTTGAAAAGGTTAAAAAGAACACTTGTATTCCATGTCTCAAAAGTGGTAGGTATATGCTCTCCCCTTAATTGGGTGACCTAAAAGCCAAACCCACTCTTTTAAGCTTTCTTTACTTTCAATCAATTAAATCCTTTAGAGGGTCTGCCTTCTCGAGCTACCTTGAGGGGGCTAGTGAGAGGGGAATGACCTAAAGTGGAAATGGGCTAATACCGAGTCCTTCCAATCCACTATAAATAAATCATGTTTGTGACGAAAGTCCCAAACAACATGTGTTGATAAGTTCATACCGACACTATGTTTCCCCATAAACCCTATGGAGCGTAACCTCTATAGGCTGGGAACCTTATGTATTTAAAGAGTTGAAAGTGTCGCATGTATGGCCACATGACTGGAAGCCTTTACTAAAAACCACTTGTACTAGTTGCCAAAATCCTTCTAGTTGTTGGTGAAGGAGGTCGCACCTCTGAAGCGACTCACATACATATGGTTCCTAGTAGAGATATAAAGTTTGCCATGTTGAGTTTTCATGGAAATTGGTGCTTGGCTACCCCAAAGAAGTGAGTTCTGAGGGTGGAGCTAGTGGGGTCAAGCATCTAAATATCTTCTTTGAATAGCGTAGCCTCGGGGGAAACCCCACATGAGATTCAACAACTATTGTCTCAACCTGCCATAGGGATTGTACTTTCTTGTGCATTTTGTTTATTAAACATTGTGTCTTATATGTCTATAACATGCTCCAAATGGTAAAAAATTGAAGAAGATTATCATATACGACTGAGCAAAAATCCAACAAATTGCTGAAAAAAATTGATCAAAAGGGTAATACAAAGGGTTTCCAACATTTGAAACACTAGATCAAACCAAGTGATCAAGAGTATATCATCCAACTATCTCAATGGCAACAATACCTAGATAGGTATTCAAGTTAGTCAAGTCAAGTTTTCATATCAAGAGACTTTATCCATATCATTTGACATACTCTGTCATAGGGGCCTATCGAACAAACCCTTTGTTCGACTTAGTGAGCTTGAGTATCCAAAATGAAGTATCCATCAAGTCAACAACATCAACCTATTTAAACTAAAAATTTGATCGCTCATGTGATCATCCCTTGTCACTTGAAAAAGAAGAAGATTATTCAAAGGAAATGAGTCCTAGCCTAAATCAAGATCAAGATATCATGGCTCTCCAATCTAATCCCATTTTTGATCAAGATCCTACCTATCAAGAATCTTATGATGATCCCCTAAAATTCTGGTATTCCATCCACTATGATCCCCTTTTATTTCAAGAGAAGAGTCCCATTCAACATCCACCTCCTGAGCAAGAGCATGATATCCCTTCCATCTCCTTCACTAATCTAATTCAAAATCAAGTGGAAAACACAAACTCAAATGATCCCACTCCAAGTCAAGATCAAGAAAAGTCTTCATCCTCCAAATCCATTTTAGGTCGTTTCGTTCCAAAGTCAAACTCTTCATCCTCCAAATCCATTTTAGGTCCTTTCATTCCAAATTCAATCTTTTTATCCTCCAAATCCATTTTAGGTCCTTTCATTTGAAATACAAACTCTTCATCCACCAAATCCATTTTAGGTCCTTTCATTCCAAAGTCAAACTCTTCATCCTCCAAATCCATTTTAGGTCCTTTCATTCCAAATTCAATTTCTTTATCCTCCAAATCCATTTTAGGTCCTTTTGTTAGAAATTCAAACTCTTCATCCTCCAAATCCATTTTAGGTCCTTTCATTCCAAAGTCAAAATCTCTACCCCTTCCATCCATATTGGGTCCTTACTTCCCTCCATCTACCATTCCATTACCTCAAATGATCCATAAGAAAGATCAACAAAGGAATGCATCTTTGAACTTGTTTCAAACATCTATCTAAACATCTTTTCAAAACTATTCTTCCATCATTTACTTTATCTATTTTGGGTTCTTATGTCCCAAAATTCAATTTTCCTCCATCTCTTCATCACTTCTTAAGTTGTGTTCCAACGCTCATCTTGAATACATTTCCATCTATCCTCATGCAAATCTTAAAACATTATATCTATTATGCAACACATATTTTCTATCCTTCCATCCCTTTCATTCAATCCTTTGCATAAATTCATCATCTGTGAAATAGGCATTTGTGTCATTTTGTCACATGCTTGCCCATGCTCGAATCTCATGTTCGGTCCTTTTCCTAAATATCTAATCATGATACACTTTAGAATCCAAGGTTGTTCTTCTTTAACATTATCTTTTGGTTGGGATACACACTCAATCCAGAAAAGAACCACTTATCGTATCTTGGTAGAGACATCTTTTGATTACTACATCTCACACACTTAATCAATTTCTCTAAATCATTGTGATCTCTTAGTTGAAGACAAGGTTAGTGAAAAATCTTAATTCTTGCTTCAGTGCCACTGTAATTATCAAACCCATGTAAGTTTCATTACTTACAAGCCAATGCAATCAAAATAAGAAAAGAAAAAGACACTATCAAAAGATCCAAAGCATGATCAGGAAAAGAAATATCCAGAAAAGAAAAGAAAAAAATCAAATATCAAAAGCTTGGCTATGGGAAAATGCGAGTAACTCCATCAGGGCTATGGACATCTAGCTGGCAATGGAGCAATATTTGTGATATTATAGCGATAACCTCATTGGTGCTATGGATTCTTTCTGGCAGTGAGGCTCTATCCACAATGCTTTTGAAGTCAGGATAACTCATGTAGCTAGCCACGTTGGACTCTAAAGATTAGAATGATCATATGAGCCAAAATGAACCCAATTACACACACATGGGTAATCAAAGACTAAGTTCCTTGATCTAGTTTGGGATTCTTCTTCCGTTTTGAGTCTACTTCCTAGTTTCTAGATATGTTTGGTTGAATTTTCTAGAGGTTCTAAGTGTGGGTTGGGTCTCTATCTTTGAAAAGTTCAGGAACACTTAGTTAGGTGGTGCTAAATACTATGACAATCTTACATATCACCTCTTCACAAATGGAGACATCTATACTTAGGGTCAAAGTTCATCCAATCTATTCTTCATACCACATCTCCCATTATCCTTCCTCTAGTATCCATTATCCTATCTAAATTCATCTATTTCTATCTACGATCTTGCTTCATACTAATCTATACCATCTATCCTAACTATTCATTTCTTCCACCATCTATCACTATCTATGATCTTGTTTCACCTATCCATAAACTATCTCCATCCATATCCCCTTTTCCATCCTTGATCTTGATCAAAACTAAGGACAAAACCATGATTTTAAAAAAAGCTCTTGACATGTCTCTTCATCTTCCATAATAAGATGCATCCATCTTTCACCCATTCATCTTCATCTCATCTATTCATCCATTCCTTGTCTTTCTATACATTGGGGAAACCAAATACATCTTTCTTCTAATCCAAAAAGCTCAAAAAATAAAAAATAAAAAAATGTCTCAAAAACTAAAAATTAAAAAAATCGACAAAATCAAATAAAAAATTGAAAATCAAAGCATAAGTGCATGGCCCATCTATCAAATCAACAACAAGAAAACTCTCAAAATCTAAAATCACACTGATCACATGTCTTTTTAATCAATTCATCCATCAAATCATATCAATAACAAGAAAACTCTCAAAATCTACAATCAAACTAATCACATGTCTTGTTAATCAATTCATCCATCAAATCATATCAACAACAAGAAAACTCTCAAAATCTACAATCAAACTGAACACATGTCTTGTTAATCAATTCATCCATAAAATCATATCAACAACAGAAAAAACTCTCGAAGTCTGCAATCAAACTGATCACATGTCTAGTTAATCAATCCATTTATCAACTTCAAAATGTCTTAGACAGGGATACGTACACTTGAAACCAGACAAATTGGTCTTATGTGGGGTACTCACTCTTTGAAACCAGACCTTATCAATCATCAAACAAATCAAAACAATGACATAGATCAGTATGACTACTAGATTTTGTTCTCGGTAGTCTTATCTTTATCAATTGATGGTACAACATGTTTCATCTCTCAAAAATTAGGAAAGAAAAAAAAAAAAATCAAAATATGCAATAAATTTAGATGGTGAAAACCTGGTAAACAGGCACTATCTACAAAGTGGGTTCCTCCATCTATGAGATTACTTTACACACCTATCCACTCCATCCTATCCAATCTATCATTTCCATATATACTAGCTTATCCATTCCATCTTTCGCATCCATTGCTCTGAACTATTTAGCAAGAAATATGCAACTTATCAACAGTTATCAATCTTTGACATACTTGTCATAGTCACTATCTTAGATTTTATCAAAATCAATCATATCTGCATTTGTATCTCGCCATGGTTTGGATCTTGATCAATTCATACATTCAAAATAATTTTTGTTTCCACTGCGGGCAAAATCCTAATTTCTTTTTGCTAAGGTGATCTTTTGAATCTTTGAAAATCCCAAAACATTCAAAAAACTTAGAAAAACCAAAAACACCTAGGGTTTGTAAATAGATAATGAGCAACAAAGCAACGAATATCAAGGCATTTCATCAATAATTGAATCATGACACTCATAAAATCAAGAATCAACCAGCAAGTAATAGAGGACTATCAAAGATCATTTATCAAGATGATTATATCAGTTAATGACCATAAGAACATGTGACTGACATGCAAGATTCAATGTTTATATCTTGATTTTATTACTAATCATGTACTCTATGGAACTCAAGGATGTCCATGACTAGAGAGGCTATGATGAGGAATGATTATTTTCTTTGATTATTGTTTGTGGTTTATCTCTTACTATGGTATGAACTTGTCTCAGGATATGATCCACAAAAGATCAAGGAAGACATTCCAAGTCATGCATGAAAGGAGATAATCCTCGTCTATTCTACAAGCAATACTCAGGTCAAATTGATCCATTATATCAAGTTGCTTGTATTAACTTGCTATATCAAAATCCATGTAAGGAATACTTAGGTCATCTTGAATCATTATGTCAAGTTGCTTATATTTTCTTACAACATTTGGAAAGCTCAATGATGAAATCATTGCACTGTTACAAGATAGCATATGAAGAATGGTAGTAAAATTTTTAGATAGATCATTTTAGATTACCTCATTCTTTTCATTTGCATTATAAGAATTCATTGTCAGTTGCATTATAAGCATATTATTTCATTAATAGATCAACGGTCATGTTGGTCACCAAAACTGGTTAACCCAGGTACACCTACAACTGATCTATGAGAAAGCCAATCTCAATCAATGAAAACACTTCAGGGCTTGGACAACATAACATAGGATCATAATGATCCTCCTGCACTTCAGGTTTTGCTAGACCTAGGGGGGGACACCCTTTTGATGCATAGAATTCAGACTCATTACCCACATATGAGAGCATCAACAAAGAAGACAAACCATTCCACAAGCTCACCCAATTTAGAAACACACTACAGATTGGCTAAATCTGTATAAACCATAAATGAAAACAGAGCTTGGAATGAAAAGAACACAAACCCCTAAACATAAAGGGAAATGGATTTGTCTTTGATTTGTATAAATCTGAAAACTATCCCCAAATCTGCAAGACCAGTGACTTGTTCATTGGGCAACAAAGTCACACAAAGAATTGCAAAAGTGTATCCTAGTCACAAATTGGTTTTCCTTAAACAATATTCCTGCATTAACACCTTATACTAATGCATTACTCAATTCCATTCACAGAATTATCAGATATAGGACACATTCCATTTAATCATGACTAATTATAGAGTTTAAAACCTTCATTGAAGGATACCTATAGACAATCACACAATCTCCTTGAAATTGACAAATTTCATCCTCCTTAAGGATTCAATTCATAATAATGGGAATACATACACAGAGACAATAATGTAGGAAATTTACTCATGCTTGACACAAGTAGATCTGCAACTAGAAAACATCTCCAAGACTGCAATGTAATCTTTGTACCCTGAAAAAAACCAAAGAATTTTATAAATTTGGGTCAAGAAGTTCAGAGCTGGAAGCCATGAAAACTGGAGCACTTCTTCCTAGAATTCTGGAACCCTTACAATTGAGAAGAATTGAGAATAAGAAGAGGAGGGAAAGATCAGATCTGCAACCGAAATTGCCAAGTGTCTCTATTTCCAACTGAATTCACATCCTTCATATTTCCCATGGAAATTGCTCCCAAAATATCCAAAATTTGTTAAAAATAAATTCCTGATTAGATTCCTTATCTCGATAGCTTTCTGGTGATATATGATACTTGGCATTTCAGGCAAAAATGGGCCTCTGAGTGAATTAATTCTTTATGTGTGCACAATCATTTAAATTTTTCAATTTTTTTATATAGTTTGCACTATACAATTTAACTTGATTTTGCCCTAATGCCCTGCCACGTGGCAGCCTCTGATTTGTCGATAGGATCCACTGGGTGCCATCTCGGATGACACTTCATCACTCTACCACATGTCTGCCACCAGGCTGCTTGCCCATCACCACATCATCGCCACGTGTCTGCCACCTGTGCACCACGTCACTGCCATGTCACTGGGACCCGCAAGCTGGACCTCCACCTAGACCTGCCACTTGTCTTTCGCAATTTTGTGATGGCTAACGAGCTTGCATCTTTCCTTCACGAATCCATGCGCATCGTCAGATCATTTGGAACCTACAGGGTCTTTAACTTTGGTTTTTCGTACATGTTTTTTCGCTATTTCACAAACCTTAACTGGCAAGCATCTTTCCTTCGCAAAGTCGCGTTGAGCGTCGATCTCCTCGGAACCTGCTCACCAGTTAATCTACCCTTTGTCTGCCTCAAGAATTATGCCTATGTGGGGTACACACATCACCATTTTTCATCCTCCTTGGTCACCTCGGGAAGCACTCCCACGTGTGTGGGGTCCACCTTGGGCACCCATCAGCACCATTTGTCAAAAGCCTCTTGAGGCTTTGACATTATGAATGAGTGTGGCTTTGCTTATAAATATTGAGAACTTTGCTCCCCCACCAATGTGGGATATATGCATTTTCCTGAGAATGCATTTCCGAAGGTTTTTTCCTAAGTTTTAATGGCGTTTTCTACATTTTCTTGGAAGTTTTAGCACCCGAACACCATTCCCACATAGGAGGATTACAGGTATAGTCACGTGGAGCTGCCATTGGCGTTTGCATGCTATTTGCATCTGCTAAAATAATTCAACTTGCCTCTCCTCCACCATACCACACAGAGGATCAATTGCTTGAAGTTTAATGCTATATGAATTGTATTTGTAGAATGGCTAGGTTTATCTCCTGGTATTACACCTACCAATTGTCATTTGCTTGAAGTTTTTCCTACTGCTGAACATTGCCCATTTTGCCACAATTTCCAGCTATTTGCATTTGCTATGGAGGTTTCCACATTGTCTCCTTCAAACTCCTTCTACCACGTAGGATGTTGGCTTCAGGCTTGCGAGACTTCACATGGAGGGAGAACTGGCCTCAAGCCTATCAATTACATTGGCTTTAAACATTTAAAAAACTTTTCATTTTACTTCCATGACATAGGAGGGAATTTGCAAGTCTAACACTTGTAGATTACATTGCAATTCATTTAAAAATTTCTGCTGCCTTTTAAATGCCATTGCCACCATTTTCGACCTTGCTTGTCAGAGGGAAAACACATGCCATGAGACTTGCTTGGAGGTTTCACGTGGGGGAGGAGGGAGCTATTTGCTCTACTTGCATTTTCTGCTTACTTTGAATGCCCTTTACTTATGCACGCAGAGAGGAGGCCAACAAAGGTCACGTTGGAGCATTTGCAATACACATGCCAATTTCCATTTGCTGTTTGAAGTTCATTGCCTTTGCTAAATCCTTAACTTCAGTCTTTCACCATGCTATGGTAGAGACCTACTGGTTAGACACCTGCCATAGTGTGCATTCGTTGATTAGTTTCATTTGCCCATTCTTGAATGCATCACTATCATAGACATCGTTGGCTATCATGGCCCTCTTATGAACTTTAGTCTGCAAAATTTGTATCATGTCATTGACCTCTTATCTTTAATATTGGTCAATTGTATTTCACTATAGCTGCTCTAAGACATTATTCACTTGTTATAAGAATGTTCTTACATAGTGGTCTTAATGACTGGTTGTCTCGGAGGGCTGCACTGTTATTCATGCTTAATGTAAAGCAATGTATTTTAAGACATGATCTCCTTCATTTGAGTTACATTGTTAAACCTCAAATTCACAGTGTCTTTAATCTTTAATATTCAATGGCTGCTACCCATATGAACTCCACTTGATTGTGACTTGTGAATTGCATCATTATTTGAATATTCTGAAATTCGTCCAGTAAACAAAAATCGCCAATAAAATTAATGTATAGGCATGAGCCAGGTCGGGCCCCAAAAGTGGGTCCGACTAAAAAAAAATTCATTTTCATTCAACTAACCTTTTAAATGACTTACGGACCTCAAACACACCTCTGGAAATGATCAGCACCATTTTCGGATCACTAGACTGAGTTTTGCAATTGTCAGGCACTTACGCCACATTTTTGCATTTAATTGCGAAGACGTAATTTTTAGACCTATCAATACACCTTTTTGGATCTTGCCATCTAACAGGCATGTACTCTAATATCATGAACTCTACCAAATGGTTTTCCAAGATGAATTTTGAGCGAAGAGATATTAATTATCGAAAATGACCAACTGGTTTTGTCGATACTGCAGACCTAATGAAGTCAATGTTTGGCAGCACATGATGCCTTTCTTTAAAATATCAAATGACCTCTTTAGACCCTCACATTTGAAACATAGGTACCTTGAATTACATATCAAAACTTAGAATTCTCAGTTTCACCAAAAGTCTGACTCGGTGCAAATGGTGTGCTCATGAAAATGACTACTTTAACTGATGTGGCAACAAAAGTACAGATCACTGAAATAGATGGCTCAATAGACCCTTTTGAAAACCGATCAAACGGATTGGAAGAGGCTTGAAATTTGAAACATGACTCATCCTTTATACCAAAAATATCTTGGAACAAACATTATGGCATAACACTCACTGAGGCAACTTTTAAAATGCGAAACAGGGCCTCGACTAGGTGCTGAAATAGGGACTTGTCAAACCATATAAACTGCAAATAGTTTGAGCTTGGTAAATTGAGCAAATGGATTCATGAAGACTTTAAATTTTACATGCTGACTCACATTTATACATACAATTCAATCCATTTTGAAATTATTCATGATGATCAACAAGGCAAAAGATGTAAACACCCAAAGTAGGCTACACAATAAAATCTGCATTTGTGCCTAAAATGCACTTTCAGCTCACTCCTCGAAATGGGTACCTAATAAACTTATCCAAATTAAATTCTAAAAGTTGCACATCACTTCATAGGCCAAATGAAATGTGTAGGACACAATTCCCAAGAATTACCCCTTGAAAATCAACTAGCTCTATTTCGCCCTCTTTCTAATTAGGCCACCTGAATGAGATTAGGTGCCTTTTTGAAAATGCAATATCAAAATTTTGAAATGGGGCTCAAAACTTGACTCAATTTTAATCAGTCTTAATAGTGGCTCTAACTAGCGATGGTTGATTGCAAGATCAACACAAGAATCCAGATATCTATGGTTAAGCAGACCACCCAAAATGGATCACTCTCTTCTCCTCTCAAAAACAAGGCTTCCTTATTCTACCCAAACAACATGGCACTTTATTGAAAACCACACAAATAAAGCAAAGCAACTATAAAATACATACAAACATACTCACAACTGATCATAAACTGCTCCAAACAACTTTAGCATTTGCCTCTGTCAAAAATCTGATTTTCATCACTTGACATCATGATCCAAACAAAGGAACCTTTCAATAACAACTTAGCATAATCCTTATAATCAACCTCTTTTGTCTCATTACTGTAATAGCTGGTGTGCATACCTCTTGTCTGATTCTGAACTTTGTAATCACACACTATCTTAACTAAAGTAAACTCATTAGACAACTCACTATAGAGGCCTTCCCACAAGCTGCAATACACTTCACTATCCCAATCAATTCTACTATTTGAAAAGGCATCATCATACTGAAATTGAAAAATAAAGCATTCAATCTCAACATTATAATTCCCATCAGCACATGCCTTATTACCATTTAAATTCATAAAATGAGGGACATTACTAGCCAATTGATGCAAACAAGGAACATAAATGTTACAATCCGGATGTGATACTTCACTATGCTAATGACACTCCATACTATCCTTGTTTATCAAACTCAAAACCTTTGCATTCTCAATATCCCATTCATGGAAAATAATGCATACCTCTAGCTGAAGCAAATCCTCAGCTAAATCTTCTTCATTCAAACTTATATCCACCTGAAAAACTTCCATTTGTGGTCTGAATAAGTCATCACACAACCCATGCCTCTTATCTTCATCATGAAGTAAAATTTGACAACACATGCTACTACTGTTTAGAATGTCACCAACATTAAAAACTTGTTCAAAACAAGGGAAAACTTCAGCATTTTCATCAATGAAATCAGCTCCATGAACATTTATATCAAAGACAAAGAATTCCATATCCGGTTCAAGCATACTATCAATGTTCACATTCTCTTCATGGTACTTCAAATTCTGAAAGCATTCAAACACTGGTTCATTTAAATCCGAAACTAGAACATTACCAGCACTTTCACATATGTTCTTATCTTCAAAGACACTTTCATTTTCAGATTTCTGATTGAGGTATATAACTTGGTCTCCTCCTATATCATCTTCACAAGATGAATAATAAGAATTATCATAACCATCATCAGTTGCATAACTGGTATTCATTTGCTCATCATAAGGAAGTGAATAACTTGTGCCAAGCTCATTCCCATTCTGAAACTGATCTTCATTGTTCCTTTGTATACATTGAAGGTGCTGGGAATAGAACTCAATGTCCTCATACTCAACAACACCACTCCATTCTTAAACACATTCATCACTGGGTATACTTGTATTGAAAACACTATCAGCATCATTCAAAATTTCATTTTCAGATTTATCAGACTTAAACAAAATCTTATTTTCATCATATTGCACATTTTCACTTACATAATCAACAACATTTGGTGATCCTTCAGTATTTGGTAATGCAACATTAAACACATCAGCAGTATGTAAAGATCAATGGTCATCACCATCATTGTTTTCATTTTCATTATCCTTGAGAGATACATAATTAACTTTAGAGTTTGTAGTCACATAATCAGCATAACCGACATACAAATCAAATGGTACATATTCCTTATATATGTCTATCTTTGTATCAGCATTATCACAACAATTCCCACTGATCATTCCATAATTACTTTGAGAGACAACTGGCATTAAAAGTAGAGTTTCGTGACTCTCATCTAAAATTGAATCATATGCATCAGCAAAACCACTTGGAACTATAGAGCTTAACATATTCAGAAAAGAAATGATTTGATCAGTTTCAAATGGTATTTCACCATTGGAGGTGCTTTGACAAAAAACAACAATAGACACAAACCTCTTGGAGATCCCAATTTTTAAATTATTTTTGATGTCCCTAGCTATGTTAAAAGCTTCATACAAGGTTTTGGGTTATTTGTTTCTCAATAAGAAACCCATCTTCTCATTAAATGCACTCATATAAACATCCAGACATACTTTATCATCAAGTTTATACTTTCTAGAAATTTTAGACAAAGCTTGTGAAAATCTGATATTAAATGTTGGTACCAATTCATCTTCCCTGATTTGTATATATGTGAACTCTTTCAGCAAATCACAATCACTCACTTTTTCATCAAATTGGTCTATGAAATCTGAAATCAATTCCTCCCATCAAATCTGAAAAATCTCTTCAAATGTTGACATGCTGATTCTGATTTTCTCCCATTGAATATGGGCAAATATTTTCTAATTTCTGTGGGTATGGGATTTGGGTAACCCGGAATATCTCTGAAATTTAGAGCAGCATAGTACTTCATACTGAAAGCTTTGCTATTACATGGTTGTAACATTTCACTAGGCATGGCTCTATGTGGAAATACACAAGGCTGAAAAACTTCACTACTCATTTTCCTTCTTACTCCCACAATTACCTTGGATGAATAATGAAACACTTCCAGCACATATCACTATTCAAATCTATTCATAACATTGCTTGACACAAATCTTTCTTCAAATTTGCATAGTACAACAAAATATATATGCTGGAACTTCAGCAAAATAGATATGCAAATAAGTTTGTAATTCCTCTTTCCCTCTTTACTAGTGTTGTTAACTTAATGGGAAAACTATTTTACTCATTCAAATTTTTAGAACAAACATCTTGCATTGACACTTCTAAAAATACCTGGGTGTTTGCAGCTGTAAACCCTTGTAGATCTAAAGATTGATTTCAACTTTCAGTTGTCTTTTATCATAGAGTCGCCACCTCTTACATAGAGGACATTTTGAACACCAGAATGCCATTCAATGCATATTCAAATTCTTTATTGCCTCCTTCAATCTCGCTATAACCAACTCTCTTCTAGGCTATTTAACATATAGATCCGGGAAAAACAACACCAAATCTATGTGTCTCTTTATACTACACTTTCTTATCAAGCTTTTATGATGAAGAATTCATGTCTGAGCCTACAACTAATTTAAGCATCTGCATCTCAATGTGATTTATCAAATCATCCACTAATCCCTCAAACATAAAAGACATCTTCTACTTTGTGCAATCTCAATGGACTGACTAACTGCATGAAATTAGGCAATTTCTATTCAACTTCCCCAGCAGAGTCACCATTTTTGTTGGTCACCAAAACTGGTTAACCCAAGTACACCTGCAACTGATCTATGAGAAAGCCAATCTCAATCAATGAAAACACTTCAAGGCTTGGACAACATAACATAGGATCCTAATGATCCTCCTGCACTTCAGGTTCTGCTAGACGTAGGGGGGGACACCCTTTTGATGCATAGAATTTAGACTCATTACCCACATATGATAGAATCAACAAAACAGACAAACCATTCCACAGGCTCACCCAGTTTAGAAACACACTACAGATTGGCTAAATCTGTATAAACCATAAATGAAAACAAAGCTTGGAATGAAAAGAACACAAACCCCTAAACATAATGGGAAATAGATTTGTCTTTGATTTGTATAAATCTGAAAAACTATCCCCAAATCTGTTAGATCAGTGCCTTGTTCATTGGGCAATAGAGTCACACAAAGAATTGCAAAAGTGTATCCTTGTCACAAATTGGTTTTCCTTAAACAATATTCCTGCATTAACACCTTATACTAACACATTACTCAATTCTATTCATAGAATCATTAGATCTGGGACACATTCCATTTATTCATGACTAGTTACAGAGTTTAAAACCTTCATTGAAGGATACCTATAGACAATCACACAATCTCCTTGAAATTGACAAATTTCATCCTCCTCAAGGATTGAATTCATAATAATGGGAATAGATACACAGAGACAATAATGTGGGAAATTTACTCATGCCTGACACAAGTAGATCTGCAACTAGAAAACATCTCCAAGACTACAATGTAATCTCTGTACCCTGAAAAGACCAAATAATTTTACAAATTTGGGTCAAGAAGTTTAGAGCTGGAAGCCATGAAAACTGGAGCACTTCCTCCCAGAATTCTGGAACCCTTACAATTAAGAAGAATTGAGAATAAGAAGAGGAGGGAAAGATCAAATCTACAACCGAAATTGCCAAGTGTCTCTTTTTCCAACTGAATTCACTTCCTTCATGTTTCCCGTGGATAATACTCCCAAAATATACAAAATTTATTCAAACTAACTTCCTTATTGGATTCCTTATCCCGAGAGATTTCCGGTGATATATGATACTTGGCATTTCAGGCAAAAATGCACCTCTGAGTGAATTTATTCTTCATGTGTGCACAATCATTTCAATTTTTCAATTTTTTATATACTTTGATTTTTGGCCTGATTTTGCCCTAACACCCTGCCATGTGGTAGCCTCTGATTCGTCGATAGGATCCACTAGGTGCCACCTCAAATGACACTTTATCCCTCCGCCACATGTCCACTACCAGGCTACTTGCTCATCACCACATCATTGCCACGTGTCTACCACCTGTGCGCCACGCCACTGCCATGTCATTGGGACCTGTGAGCTAGACCTCCACCTGGAAGTGCCACTTGTCTTTCACCATTTCGTGATGGCTAATGAGCTTGCAAATTTCCTTCCTAAATCCACGCGCACCGTCAGATCATCTGGAACCTGCAGAGTCTTCAACATTGTTTTTTCGCACATGTTTTTTTGCTATTTCGTAGACCTTAACTAGCGAGCATCTTTCCTTCACGAAGTCGTGTCGACTGTCGATCTTCTCAGAACCTGCTCACCCGTTAATCTGCCCTTTGTTTGCAAAATTAGTCCGCCTCGAGAATCATGCCTGTGTGGTGTTCAGATGTCATCATTTGTCATCGTCCTTGGTCACCTCAGGAAGCACAGCCATGTGTGTGGGGTCCACCTTGGGCGCCCATCAGCACCATTCATCAAAAGCCTCTTGAGGCTTTGACATTATGACTGAGTGTGGCTTTGCTTATAAATATTGAAAACTTCGCTCCCACCACCAATGTGGGATATATGCATTTTCCTGAGAATGCATTTCTGAAGGTTTTTTCCTGAGTTTTAATGGTGTTTTCTGCATTTGCTTGGAAGTTTTCACACCCGAATACCATTCCCACATAGGAGGATTATTGGTATAGTCACGTGGAGCTGTCATTGGCATTTGCTTGCTGTTTGCATCTACTAAAATATTTCAACTTGCCTCTCCTCCACCATACCACATAGAGGATCAATTGCTTGGAGTTTAATGCTTTATGAATTGTATTTGCAGAATGGGGGGTTTATCTCCTAGTATTACACCTACCAATTCTCATTTGCTTAAAGTTTTTGCTACTGCTGAACATTGCCCATTCTGCCACAATTTCTTGCTGTTTGCATTTGCTATGGAGGTTTCCACATTGTCTCCTTCAAACTCCTTCTACCATGTAGGATGTTAGCTTCAGGCTTGGGAGAATTCACATGGAGGGAGAGCTGGCCTCAAGCCTGTCGATTACATTGGCTTTAAACATTTTAAAAACTTTTCATTTTACTTCCATGACATAGGGGGGAATTTGCAAGTCTAACACCTGTAGATTGCATTGCAATTCATTTAAACATTTCTGCTACCTTTTAAATGCCATTGCCACCATTTCTAACCTTGCTTGGGAGAGGTAAAACACATGCCACGAGACTTGCATGGAGGTTTCATGTGGGGGAGGAGGGAGCTATCTACTCTACATGCATTTGTTGTTTACTTTGAATGCCCTTTACCTATGCACGCAGAGAGGAGGCCAACAAAGGTCACGTTGGAGCATTTGCAAAACACAAGCCAATTTCCATTTGCTGTTTGAAGTTCATTGCCTTTGCTTAATCCTTAACTTCATTCTTTCACCATGCTATGACAGAGAGCTACTAGTTTTACACCTGCTATAGTGTGCATTCGCTGATTAGTTTCATTTGCCCATTCTTGAATGCATCACTGTCATAGACATCTCTGGTTGTCAGGGCCCTCTTATGAACTTTAGTCTGCAAACTTTGTATCATGTCATTGACCTCTTATCTTTAATATTGGTCGATTGTATTTCATAGTAGCTACTCTAAGACTTTATTCACTTGTTATAAGAATGTTCTTACACAGTGGTCTCAATGACTGGTTGTCTTGAAGGGCTGCACTGTTATTCATGCTTAATGTAAAGCAATTTATTTTTAAGACATGATCTCCTTCATTTGAGCTACATTGTTAAACCTTGAATTCACAGTGTCTTTAACCTTGAATCTTCAATGGCTTCTACCCATATGAACTTCACTTGATTGTGACTTGTGAATTGCATCATTATTTGAATATTCTGAAATTCCCCCAGTAAACAAAAATCGCCAATAAAATCAATGTACAGGCATGAGCCAGGTCGGGCCCTAAAGTGGGTCTGACTAAAAAAAAAATCATTTTCATTCAACTAGCCTTTGAAATGACTTAGAAACCTCAATAATACCTCTGGAAACGATCGGCACCATTTTCAGATCACCAGACTGAGTTTTGCAACTTTCAGGCACTTACACCAAATTTTCGCATTTAATCGTGAAGACATATTTTCAAACCTGTCAAAACACCTTTTTGGATCTCACCATCTGATAGGCGTGTACTCTGATATACAAGCATGAACTCTACCAAATGGTTTTCCAAGATGAATCCCGAGTGAAGAGATATTAATTGCTGAAAATGACCAACTGGCTTTGTCGATACTGCGGACCTGATGAAGTCAATGTTTGGCAACACATGATGCCTTACTTAAAAATATCAAATGACCTCCGTAGACCCTCAAATTTGAAAATAGGGTACCTTGAAGTACATATCAAAACTTAGAATTCTCAGTTCGACCAAAAGTCTAACTGGGTGCAAATGGTGCGCTCATGAAAATGGCTACATTAATTGATGCGGCAACAAAAGTACGGATCACTGAAACAGATGTCTGAAAAGACCCTTTTGAAAACCAATGAAATGAATTGGAAGAGGCTTGAAATTTTAAACATGACTCATCATTTATACCAACAATATCCTAGAACAAACATTCTAGCATAACACTCACTGAGGCAACTTTTACAGTTATGCGAAACAGGGCCTCGACTAGGTGTTGAAACAGGGACTTGTCAAACCATACAAATTGCAAACAGTTCGAGCTTGGTAAATTGAGAAAATGGATACATGAAGACATGAAATTTTGTATGCTGACTCACATTTATACATATAATTCAATCCATTTTGTAATTCTTTATGAAGATCAACAAGGCAAAAGATGTTAACACCCATAGTAGGCTACTCAATAAAATTTGCATTTGTGCCTAAAATGCACTTTCAGCTCACCCCTCGAAATGGGTACCTGATAAACTTATCCAAATTAAATTCTGAAAGTTGCACATCACTTCATAGTCCAAATGAAATGTGCAGGACACAATTCCCAAGCCTTACCCCTTGAAAATCAACTAGCTCTATTTTGCCCTCTTTCTAACTAGGCCACCTGAATGAGATTAGGTGCCTTTCTGAAAATGCAATATCAAAATTTCAAAATGGGACTCAAAACTTGACTCAATTTTAATGAGTCCCAATAGTGGCTCTGAATGGGGATGGTTGATTGCAAGATCAACACAAGAATCCAGATATCTATGGTTAAGAAGACCACCCAAAACGGATCACTCTCTTCTGCTCTCAAAAATAGGGCTTCCTTATTCTACCCAAACAACAAGGCACTTTATTGAAAACCACAAAACTGAAGCAAAGCAACTATACAATACATACAAACATACTCACAACTGATCATAAACTGCTCCAAACAACTTTAGCATTTACCTCTATCAAAAATCTGATTTTCATCACTTGACAGCATGATCCAAACAAAGGAACCTTTCAATAACAACTGAGCATAATCCTTATACTCAACCTCTTTTGTCTCATTACTGTAACAACTAGTGTGCATACCTCTTGTCTGATTCTAAACTTTGTAATCACACACTATCTCAACAAAAGTAAAACCATGAGACAACTCACTATAGAGGCCTTCCCACAAGCTGCAATACACTTCACTATCCCAATCGATTCTACTATTTGCAAAGGCATCATCATGCTAAACTTGAAAAATAAAGCATTCAATCTCAACATTATAATTCCCATTAACACATGCCTTATTACCATTTAAATTCATAAAATGAGGGACATTACTAGCCAATTGATGCAAACAAGGAACATAAATGTTACAATTTGGATGTGATACTTCACTATGCTGATGACACTCCATACGATCCTTGTTTATCAAACTCAACACCTCTGCATTCTCAATATCCCATTCATGGAAAATAATGCATACCTCTGGCTGAAGCAAATCCTCAGCTAAATCTTCTTCATTCAAACTTATATCCACCCGAAAAACTTCTATTTGTGGTCTGAAGAATTCATCACACAACCCATGCCTCTTATCTTCATCATGAAGTAAAATTTGACAACACATGCTACTGCTATTCAAAATTTCATCAGCACTAAAAACTTTTTCAAAACAAGGGAAAACTTCAGCATTTTCATCAATGAAAACAGCACCATGAACATTTATATTAGAGACAAAGAATTCCATATCCATTTCAAGCATACTATCAAAATTCACATTCTTTTCATGGTACTTCTAATTCTGAAAGCATTCAAACAGTGGTTCATTTAAATCTGAAACTAGAACATTATCAGCACTTTCACTTATGTTCTTATCTTCAAAGACACTTTCATTTTCATATTTCTGATTGAGGTATATAATTTGGTCTCCTCCTATATCATCTTCACAAAATGAATAATAAGAATTCTCATAACCATCATCAGTTGCATAACTGGTATTCATTGGCTCATCATAAGGAAGTGATTAACTTGTGCCAAGCTCATTCCCATTCTGAAACTGATCTTCATTGTTCCTCTATATACATTGAAGGTGCTGGGAATAGAACTCAGTGTCCTCATACTCAACAGCACCACTCCGTTCTTAAACACATTCATCACTAGGTATACTTGTATTGAAAACACTATCAACATCATTCACAATTTCATTTTCAGATTTATCTGACTTAAACAAAATCTGATTTTCATCATATTGCACATTTTCACTTACATAATCAACAACATTTGGTGATCCTTCAGTATTTGGTATTGCAACATTAAACACATCAGCAGTATGTAAAGACCAATGGTCATCACCATCATTGTTTTCATTTTCATTATCCTTGAGAGATACATAATTAACTTTAGAGTTTGCAGTCACATAATCAGCATAACCGGCATACAAATCAAATGGTACATATTACTTATATATGTCTATCTCTATATCAACATTATCACAACAATTCCCACTGATCATTCCATCATTACTGTGAGAGACAACCGGAATTAATAGTAGATATTCTTGACTCTCATCTAAAATTGAATCATATGCATCAGCAAAACAACTTGGAACTACCGAGCGTAACATATTCGGACAAGGAATGATTTGATCAGTTTCAATTGGTATTTCACCATTGGAGGCGCTTTGACAAAAAACAACAAAAGACACAAACCTCTTGGAGATCCCAAATTTAAAATTATTTTTGATGTCCCTAGCTGTGTTAAAAGCTTCATACAAGGTTTTGGGTTCTTTGTTTCTCAATAAGAAACCCATCTTCTCATCAAATGCACTCATATAAACATCTAGACATACTTTATCATCAAGTTTATACTTTCTAGAAATTTTAGAAAAAGCTTGTGAAAATCTGATATTAAATGTTGGTACCAATTCATCTTCCCTGATTTGTATATATGTGAACTCTTTTAGCAAATCACAATCATTCACTTTTTCATCAAATTGCTCTATGAAATATGAAATCAATTCCTCCCATGAGGAAAAACAATGTATTGGCAAAAAGGAAAACCAATCCCTTGCATCCTCTTTCAATGAATGTACGAATAACTTCATGCACACATCCTCGTGGCAAATTTCAAACTCTCCCATCAAATCTGAAAATCTCTTCAAATGTTGACAAGCTGATTCTAATTTCCTTCCACTAAATATGGGCACATATTTTCTAATTTCTATGGGTATGGGATTTGGGTAACCTAGAATATCTCTGAAATTTAGAGCAACATAGTACTTCATACTGAAACCTTTCCTATTACATGGTTGTGACATTTCACTAGGCATGGCTCTATGTGGAAATACACAAGGCTGAAAAACTTCACTACTCATTTTCCTTCTTACTTCCACAAATGATTATATAACCTTGGATGAATAATGAAACACTTCAAGCACATATCACTATTCAAATCTATTCATAACATTGCTTGACACAAAGCTTTCTTCAAATTTGCATACTACAATAGAATATATATGCTGGAACTTCAACAAAATAGATATGAAAATAAGTTTGTAATTCCTTTTTCCCTCTTTACTAGTGTTGTTCACTTAATGGGAAAACTATTTTACTCATTCAAATTTTTAGAACAAACATCTTGCATTGAAACTTCTAAAAATACCTGGGTGTTTGTAGCTGTAAACTCTTGTACATCTGAAGATTAATTTCAACTTTCAGCACTGTCTTTTATCACAAAGTCGCCACCTCTTGCATAGAGGACATTTTGAACAGTACAATGCCATTTAATGCATATTCAAATTCTTTATTGTCTCCTTCAATCTCACTACAACCAACACTCTTCCAGGATATTTAACATATAGATATGGGAAAAACAACACCAAATCTATGTTTCTCTTTATAATGCACTTTCTTATCAAGCTTTTATGATGAAGAATTCATGTCTAAGCCTACAACTAATTTAATCATCTTCATCTCAATGTGATTTATCAAATCATCCACTAATCCCTCAACCATAAAAGACATCTACTCTATGCAATCTCAATGGACTGACTAACAAGATGAAATTTTGCAAATTTCTATTCAGCTTCCCCAGCAGAGTCACCATTTTTGTTGGTCACCAAAACTGGTTAACCCAAGTACACATACAACTGATCTATGAGAAAACCAATCTCAATCAATGAAAACACTTTAGGACTTGGACAACATAGCATAGGATCCTAATGATCCTCCTGAACTTCAGTTTTTGCTAGACCTAGGGGGGGACACCCTTTTGATGCATATAATTTAGACTCATTACCCACATATGATAGCATCAACAAAGCAGACAAACCATTCCACAAGCTCACCCAATTTAGAAGCACACTATAGATTGGCTAAATCTATATAAACCATAAATGAAAACAAAGCTTGGAATGAAAAGAACACAAACCCCTAAACATAAAGGGAAATAGATTTGTCTTTGATTTGTATAAATCTGAAAACTATCCCCAAATCTACAAGTCCAGTGCCTTGTTCATTGGGCAACAGAGTCACACAAATAATTGCAAAAGTGTATCCTAGTCACAAATTGGTTTTCCTTAAACAATATTCCTGCATTAACACCTTATACTAATGCATTACTCAATTCCATTCACAGAATTATCAGATCTGGGACACATTCCATTTATTCATGACTGATTACAGAGTTTAAAACCTTCATTGAAGGATACCTATAGACAATCACACAATCTCCTTGAAATTGACAAATTTCATCATTCTTAAGGATTCAATTCATAATAATGGGAAAACATACACACAGACAATAATTTGGGAAATTTAATCATGCCTGACACAAGTAGATCTGCAACTAGAAAACATCTCCAAGACTGCAATGTAATCTCTATACCCTGAAAGAAACCAAAGAATTTTACAAATTTGGGTCAAGAAGTTCAGAGCTGGAAGCCATGAAAACTAGAGCACTTCCTCCTAGAATTCTGGAACCCTTACAATTAAGAAGAATTGAGAATAAGAAGAGGAGGGAAAGATCAGATCTGCAACTGAAATGCCAAGTGTCTCTTTTTCCAACTGAATTCACTTCCTTCATCTTTCCCATGGAAAATTCTTTCAAAATATCCAGAAAAATTTAAAACTAACTCTCTGACTGGATTTCTTATCCCGAGATCTTTCCGGTGATATATGATACTTGGCATTTCGTGAAAAAATGGACCTCTGAGAGAATTAATTCTTCTTGTGTGCACAATCATTTAAATTTTTCAATTTTTTATATAGTTTGCACTATACAATTTAACTTGATTTTAACTTTGATTTTTTGCCTGATTTTGCCCTGACACCCTGCCATGCGGTAGCCTCTGATTCATCGATAGGATCCACTAGGTGCCACCTTGGATGACACTTCATCACTCCGCTACATGTCCGCCACCAGGCTGCTTGTTCATCACCATGTCATCGCCATGTGTATGTCACCTATGCACCACGTCACTGCCATGTCACTAGGTCCCACGAGCTGGACCTCCACCTTGACCTACCACCTGTCTTTCACCATTTCATGATGGCTAATGAGATTGCATCTTTCCTTTGCAAATCCACGCGCACCATCGGATCATCTGGAACCTGCAGGGTCTTTAACTTTGGTTTTTCATACATGTTTTTTCACTAATTCGCAGACCTTAACTGGCGAGCATCTTTCCTTCATGAAGTCGCGCTGACTATCGATTTTCTCAGAACCTTCTCACTGGTTAATCTACCCTTTGTTTGCAAAATTCGCCCGCCTCAGGAATCATGCCTGCATGGGGTCCACATGTCGCCATTTGTCATCCTCCTTGTCTGCCTCGAGAAGTGTGCCCATGCACGTGGGGTCCGCCTTGGGCACCCATCAGCACCATTCATCAAAAGCCTCTTGAGGCTTTGACAGTATGAATGAGTTTGGCTTTGCTTATAAATATTGAAAACATTGCTCCCACCACTAATGTGGGATATATGCATTTTCCTGAGAATGCATTTTTGAAGATTTTTTCCGGAGTGTTAATGGTGTTTTCTACATTTGCTTGGAAGTTTTAACACCCAAACACCATTCCCACATAGGAGGATTACTGATATAGTCACGTGGAGCTGCCATTGGCGTTTGCTTGTTGTTTGCATCTGCTAAAATATTTCAACTTGCCTCTCCTCCACGATACCACACAGAGGATCAATTGCTTGGAGTTTAATGCTTTATGAATTGTATTTGCAGAATGGGGGGTTTATCTCCTGGTATTATACCTACCAATTGTCATTTTCTTAAAATTTTTGCTACTGCTGAACATTGCCCATTCTGCCATAATTTCCTGCTATTTGCATTTGCTATGGACGTTTCCATATTGTCTCCTTCAAACTCCTTCTACCACGTAGGACATTGGCTTCAGGCTTGGGAGACTTCACGTGGAGGGAGAGCTAGCCTCAAGCCTACTAATTACATTGGCTTTAAACATTTTAAAAACTTTTCATTTTACTTCCATGACATAGGGGGGAATTTGCAAGTCTAACACCTGCAGATTGCGTTGCAATTCATTTAAAAATTTCTGCTGCCTTTTAAATGCCATTGCCACCATTTCCAACCTTGCTTGGCAGAGGGAAAACACATGCCATGAGACTTGCATGGAGGTTTCATGTGGGGGAGGAGGGAGCTATCTTCTCTACATGCATTTTTTGTTTACTTTGAATGCCCTTTAGTTATGCATACAGAGAGGAGGCCAACAAAGGTCACGTTGGAGCATTTGCAATACACATGCCAATTTCCATTTGTTGTTTGAAGTTCATTTCCTTTGCTGAATCCTTAACTTTAGTCTTTCACCATGCCATGATAGAGAGCTACTGGTTTTACACTTGCCATAGTGTGCATTCGCTAATTAGTTTCATTTGCCCATTCTTGAATGCATCACTGTCATAGACATCTCTAGCTGTCATGGCCCTCTTATGAACTTTAGTCTGCAAACTTTGTATCATGTCATTGACCTCTTATCTTTAATATTGGTCAATTGTATTTCACTGTATCTGGTCTAAGACTTTATTCACTTGTTATAAGAATGTTCTTACACAGTGGTCTTAATGACTGGTTGTCTCGGAGGGCTACACTGTTATTCATGCTTAATGTAAAGCAATGTATTTTTAAGACATGATCTCCTTCATTTGAGCTACATTGTTAAACCTCGAATTCACAGTATCTTTAACGTTGAATCTTCAATGGCTGCTACCCATATGAACTTCACTTGATTGTGACTTGTGAATTGTATCATTATTTGAATATTCTAAAATTCCCCCAGTAAACAAAAATCGCCAATAAAATCAATGTACAAGCATGAGCCAGGTTGGGCCCCAAAGTGGGTCCGACTAAAAAAAAAATTGTTTTCATTCAAATGACCTTTGAAATGACTTACGGACCTCAAACATACCTCTAGAAACGATTGGCACCATTTTCGGATCACCAGACTGAGTTTTGCAACTTTCAGGCACTTACGCCACATTTTCGCATTTAGTCGCGAAGATGTAATTTTCAAACCTGTCAAAACACCTTTCTGGATCTTGCCATCTAATAGGCATGTACTCTAATATAGAAGCATGAACTCTACCAAATGGTTTTCCAAGAAGAATCCCAAGCAAAGAGACATTAATTGTTGAAATTGACCAACTGGCTTTGTCGATACTGCGGACCTGATGAAGTCAATGTTTGGCAACACATGATGCCTTTCTTAAAAATATCAAACAACCTTCGTAGACCCTAAAATTTTAAAAAAAGGTACCTTGAAGTACATATCAAAACTTAGAATTCTCAGTTTGACCAAAAGTCTGACTGGGTGCAAATGGCGCGCTCATGAAAATGGCTACTTTAACTGATGCGGCAACAAAAGTACGGATCATTGAAACAGATGGCTCAATAGACCCTTTTGAAAACCGATCAAACGGATTGGTAGAGGATTGAAATTTTAAATATGACTCATCATTTATACCAACAATAGCCTGGAACAAACATTCTGGCATAACACTCACTGAGGAAACCTTTACACTTATGCAAAACAGGGACTTGTCAAACCATACAAACTACAAACAATTCGAGCTTGGTAAATTGAGAAAATGGATTCATGAAGACTTGAAATTTTGCATGCTGACTCACATTTATACATACAATTCAATCCATTATTAAATTCTTCATGAAGATTAACAAGGCAAAAGATGTAAGCACCCAAAGTAGGCTACTCAATAAAATTTGCATTTGTGCCTAAAATGCACTTTCAGCTCACTCCTTGAAATGGGTACCTGATAAACTTGTCCAAATTGAATTCTGAAAGTTTCACATCACTTTATAGGCCAAATGAAATGTGTAAGACACAATTCCCAAGCCTTACCCCTTGAAAATCAACTAGTTCTATTTTTCCCTCTTTCTAACTAGGCCACCTGAATGAGATTAGGTGCCTTTCTGAAAATGCAATATCAAAATTTTGAAGTGGGCCTCAAAACTTGACTCAATTTTAATGAGTCCCAACAGGTCATAAATAAAGATTGATTATACTTGGACAAACAAAAAAAAATTGCATTTAATCATTATAGGTGCATTCATTTCAGAATCATTTAAAACATTATCCATTTCATTTAGTTGCATTTCAAAAATTGCATTAGGTTGCATTCAAATAAGTGCATTTTATTCATCATATAGTGTATCATCATTATAGTTTGCATTATAATTTCATTTAAGATCATTTAGTTGCATCTTTGCACTTAGATTCATAATCATTATAAACATTACATATATAAAAATACAAAAACATTCCAGATAGATCATTGCATTTGCATCATTTAAGATAGTGATCATAATCATTGCATCCATATCATCATCACATAGAATAACATGTATAAAGAAAAATCATCCATATAATCATTGTGTCCATAAAATCAAAGCATATAAATCATCATTATCAAATAGAATAGCATGCATATAAATCATCGTCATCATATAGAGTCCATGTCTGCATATAGATCATCATAAAACAATAAAATTCCAAGTATACAATGATATCAGATAAACAATACAAATGGCTCATCAAATACAAATCAAGTCATGGCTATCATGTACCACTACCACCTGACTCTGTCTGTCTCTATGGTTGTGGGCAAGAAGATCCTCCAGATGTGTGCCACCCATGATCACCACTCCTCTTAGGAGGTCCCAAGACCCCACCACTGCTAGTATCCATCAACACGGTGGTATGATAACTACCCGCTCTCTAGATCTCTATAACTGCCTCCTCATATCATTGTCACCAGTAGGAAGTCTCCTTCCCAGCCCGAAATAATGCTCTAATAGTGTCAGCCGAGAGAGTACCTGATCCAACCTGCTGAATGTGATCAAGAAGGCCCTAAGTATCCTGTTGTCACCTAACAGCTCTAACCCTCTCAGTCATAAAAGTCTACACTTGTACTCAAAGCTGCTCAATCTGTGCTCTTAGACTATCAATGGTATCCTGCCCTAGCACATCATGCTCTGGTGCATCCTACTCTGGCATATTATGCTCTGGTGCATCTTGCTCTGCTAAATCCTACTGTGGTGCATGAACCCCAATCCCCTCCTCACCACCAACCTGTCCAACTACTGGAATCTTGATTCTAGTAACTCTCTAAACCCATCATCTAATCAAGGGAACATGATCCTCAGGATCCTCATCATCTCCACCATGCTCTGCAATAACCCTAGGATCTAGCCGAATCTAACCAAAATCAATACCTCTCCGACAATCCCCATCTAGTCCAGTCACTCTGTGGTGCAGAGGCACAAGACTAAAATTAATCATTTCCTCTTCAATGAATTTCATTTTTTTGTTTCAAGGTGTTGTAAGGGATCTTAGAATCCCATGTTCATGTTTAGTTTTGATAATAAAGTCCTCATAGTCCATTTTTGTAAGGCCTAGTGGCCTAGGGTGCTTTATAAACCCTATGGTCAACTATGGTCAAAAGGACTTAGGATGTGTGGATTTAGTGATTCAAGTGTATTTTGGTCTGATTAGGTCCAAAATAATATGTTTAGGCTCCTAGGTCTATGTTTGAAGATAGTTTGTTGGCAAAATACAAAATTGTCAAAAATTGACAAAATGTTGTCAATATTGGTGAACAACTTTTTGAAAAGTTGTTAAAATCAGTTCTTAACATTCACAAACACCTGATTTCAGTTGGAACATGTTGGGATGGCTATATAATTCCTCAAAAAACCAATTTGGAGGGTTGTTGGGCAGATATTGTGAAAGTTGATAATTTGAAGCAATAAAAATTATGTATTTTCCTGCACATTTGCTGTTATTTCAGTTGGTACAGGCTTGTATGATATAAAAACTGGAAAATTCTTCCATGGTGAGTTAGAGGGGTGAAATACCATTTTTTGAGTCCAACTAGAGTATTGGAAGTGGAGAAATAAGCGAGATATTGAAGTTTTAGTGAAGACAGCCCGTGAAAGGGCATAAACCTAGGGTTTCACTTTTCTTTTCCCTTTTCTTCCATTTTAACCATGGAAAAAATCCAAAACTTGGTTGGATGGAAGATTTGGGACTATAATTTAAGATTTTCTTTTTTTCAGACCTAGAGGAAGTGTTTGGAAAGAGGATGAATTAAAAGAAGCCAGGCATCTCTTTGTGGCTGGCAATGCAAAAGTGGTAAAAAGACACTACATACCCCATAACTCTTGGTGAATTGTAAACCAGTGAATAAAACCTTGGAATTGGTATTATTTTGGATTCCCATAAATTCTCAAAGTCATACTTTTCTAACATGGTGTGTAAAAATGGTACTTCCTTCATTAAGTGCTTGAAATAGTCCTTGTTGTCATCATTGAGGGTTTGGTAGAAATGTGGTTTCTTGAAGCCTTCAAGACCTTTCCTTTTGGAAAAGGTGCTATCTAGGGGAGTGTAATTGAGGTGTGCAATAAAATCTAGGTTTCCTTTGGAGATTTTGTGTTGTAAACCAAAAATTTGTTTTTGGAGACTAGTGCGCCTAGAGAGCCAAATTGGGCTTGGATACCTTGGGGACTTGGAGGAGAAAACCAAAGGGTGGATCTAGATATTCTATGATACATTAGACCTATCAAACCTGTACAAGACCTTGGGAAGCATATAAATCTGATTTGGAGGGGTGCGAGCCATTTGAACACTTTTTGAGCATTTTGCCTATGGGGTTGTTAATCCATAATTGGTGACTTTTGTGAAATGTCTCAATTGGGGGTTATGGGGAAGGAAAAATATGTGTTGAGATGTTAGATTTGTTCTTGTAAGGTGTGAGGTCTAGTTGGGAGAGCCTCTTTTCCAAAGGGGCAGTGTTGCCTATTGAGCAAGTGAGCAATTTGGGCTTTTCCAAGTTGTGTAGACCATACCTCTACATCAATTGGTATCAGAGCAAGTGTGATCCTTAGGAGAAGGATTGTTTTAGTTTAGCCATGTCAGGGGAAGAAGAAGAGAGTAAGTTGTCCTCAAGTATGACTAATGCATAGATAGTGAAGTTTTTGAAGGATCAAAACTTGGTTACAAGATTGATTCCTTGCAGAAGGAGGTTGATAGACTTAATGGGGAACTTCGTAAGAAAAGTGGTGGAAACTCTGATGTTGTTGAAGAGGGGAGTGATGAGGAACCCCTTGAGTAGGATGAAGAAGAAGAAGTGCCTGCTGATCAGAGACTACTTGTGAAGACCCTGAAGGCCATGGAGAGAAGGACCATGGACGTTAGGTTGGACCTACCTTCCTATGATGGAAACTTGAATCCAGATGCTGCTGTGGATTGGATTGATGCCCTCACAAGCTTCTTTGAATGTGAAGACATACCTAAAAGTTAGAGAGTTAAGATTGCTAAGTCTAAGTTGAAGGGACCAGCCCTTACATGGTGGAATTTCACTCAAGATGATAGGGTGAAGGAGAAGAAGAATCCAGTGACCACTTGGAAGAAGATGGTTGTATTGATCAAGGATGCATATGTACTTGATGATTATGAAGTCCAACTTCATAAGAGGAGAATAAGTTTGAGACAAAAGGAGATGAGTGTCTCAAATTATACTCAAGAGTTCCATAAATTGGTGATGAAGTCCAAGGTAGTGGAGCCTGAATGTGTGAAGCTTGCAAGATATTTGCAAGGGTTGAGAATTACCATTCAAGATGAACTCAATCTAAGCAGCCCTCCCACAGTCCAAAAATGCTTTCAACTTGCTTTGAAGGTTGAGGAGAAACTCAAGAGGAAGAGTGATCAAGGTGGAAGAGGGAGAGGGCAAAAAGACTTTGGAAATAGGGGCAGAAATATGTCTCAAGGAAGAGGACAAGGTTCCAAAGACCTTAGTGAATCAAGTCAAGGAAATGAACAAGGGGAAGGCAGCTCTTGAGGATCTTTCAGACGAAAGAGAGGTAGCTTTAGAGGAAGAAGTGGTGGAAGAGGCCTAGAAGGCATCAAGTGCTATAGGTGTCATCAAATGGGACATGTTGCATCCAAGTGTCCTGAGAAGGCAAACAAGCAAGGTGAAAGGAGAGGAAATTTGGTGAGAGATGAGGACACCCATAGTGTTCACTCTCATGGATCCTTTGTACAACCTAAGAAAGGATAAATCATGATGATGAGGAAGACCTTGATAACAACACCAAGTCCACCAGAGCCACACCAAAGGAAAGCACTATTCAGGACTACTTGTAGAAGTGGTGACAAAGTGTGTAGTGTGGTGATTGATTCAAGTTCTACTGATAATTTTCTGTCCATTGAGGCAGTAGAGAAACTGAAATTGAAGAGGATTAAGCATCCAAGACCCTATAAGGTATCATGGCTTACAAAGGGGCAACAAACCATCATTGAAGAACAAGCATAGGTGGAGTTTTCTATTGGCAAGTACAAGGACAAGGTACTTTGTGACATTGTACCCATGGATGCATTCCATTTGCTGCTTGGAAGGCCATGGCAATATGACATGAAGTCAAGGCATGATGGAGAGAAGAACACATACACCATCTGGTATAAAGGTGAGAAGGTAACTTTACTACCCCTACCTGATAATGGTGAAGAAGCAAAAGACTCTAAAATCATGTTTGTACGTGAGAAAGAGTTTTTAGAATGCTTGAAAGAGGAGGATACTCCTTGTTATGCTTTGGTTGTGTTGCCAAAATAGAAAGAAAAGAAGGTGCACAAAAAGAAGGAAGAATCTAGGAGGGTAGGACCAAAGGAGGTGGCTTATTTGCTTGAGACCTACAAAGACATTGTAACCAAGGAGTTACTTGATTCCTTACCTCCTATTAGAGAGATTAGCCATAACATTGATCTGATTCCAGGGGCTACACTTCCCAATAAGGTTTCCTATAAGTTAACACCCCAATAGAATGAGGAAATGGCAAGACAAATCCAAGAACTCTTAGATAAGGGTTTGATTTCTAAAAGTATGAGTCCATGTGTTGTTCCAGCCATGCTAGGACCTAAGAAAGAAGGTATATGGAGGTTATTTATGGACTCAAGGGCCATTAACAAGATCACTATCAGGTATAGGTTCCCTATGCTTAGGATTGAGGACTTGTTGGATCATCTAGGGGATGCAAGGTGGTATTCAAAGGTGGATTTGAAGAGTGGATACCATCAGATCAAAATAAGGGCTAGAGATGAATGGAAGACAACATTCAAGACTAATGAAGGCCTCTATGAATGGAGGGTTATGCCCTTTGGTTTGTCCAATGCACCTAGTATATTCATGAGACTCATGAATGAGGTCTTGAAACCTTTTCTTGGTAAATTTGTCATTGTTTACTTGAATGATATTCTCATATTCTGTAAGAATAGAGATGAACATGTGCAGCATTTGAATTTGGTCCTTAAAAGATTGCAAGAGGCTAAGCTCCTAATCAATATAGACAAGTGTCTTTTCATGCAGGAAGAGTTGGTGTATCTTGGTTTCATTGTTTCAGGTGGAAGTGTCAAAATGGATCCTAAGAAGGTGGAGAGCATCTTGAATTGGCCTTCTCCAAGGTCAATGACTGAGGTTAGAATCTTCCATGGCTTGGCTTCCTTCTACAGGAAGTTTATAAGAGGATTTAGTCAAGTGTGTGCACCTATCCTAGATACAATCAAGGGAGGACAAAAGTGCAAGTTTGCGTGGACCAAGGAGGTGGAGGAGGATTTTCAAAGTCTCAAACAAAAGGTAGCAAAGTAGCCTATACTTGCTTTTCTAGATTTTCAAAAGGTTTTTACTATTGAATATGATGCATCTAATGTTGCAATAGGGGTTGTTTTGAGTCAAGAGGGTAGGCCCATTGCATTCTTTAGTGAGAAACTTAATGAGGCAAAGAGAAAGTATTCCTCATATGATTTGGAAATGTATGCACTTGTAAAAGCTTTGAAAAAGTGGAGGCATTACCTCCTTCCAAAAGAGTTTATTGTTTTTACAGACAATCGGGCACTTAGCTTCTTGAACATCCAGGAGAAGTTGAGTCACAAGCACATGAAGTGGGTGGAATCTATCCAAGCATATACCTTTACCATAAAACACAAAAAGGGAGTTGCAAACAAGGTGGCAGATGCCTTGAGTAGAAGATCCTTGACAGTGCAAGAGGTGAAGTTACAGAGTGTGGGGATTGACTCCTTGAAAGGTATGTATGAAGGTGATGAAGACTTTCATGAAATCTACAAAGTTTGTTCTGATTTTTCAGAGGCTTACCATGTTGAATATGCTGATTACTTGATCCAAGATGGTTTTTTGTTCAAAGGACATCAATTGTGCATTCCTAGGTGTTCTGTGAGAGATAACATTGTGAAAGAAAAGCATTGTGGAAGCATGAGTGGACATTTTGGTTTGGATAAAACTCTTGAGCAGGTAAGAAGACATTATTATTGGCCTAAAATGTAGGTTGATGTGAGAAGATTTGTAGAGACTTGCAGCATTTGTCAAAAGGCTAAGGGTACTTCCACCAATGTTGGTTTGTATCAACCATTACCCATACCTACAAGGCCTTGGGAAAGTTGTAGTATGGATTTTGTAATGGGGCTGCCTAGGACTCAAAAAGGATTTGATAGCATCTTTGTTGTTGTTGAAAGGTTCAGTAAGATGGCACATTTCTTGCCATGTAAGAGCACAAGTGATGCAACTTATGTAGCCAATTTATTTTTCAAGGAAATTGTGAGAATTCATGGACTTCCACTAACAATTGTGTCTGACCATAGTTGACCTAAAAATTTTGACCTAGAAGCCTAAACATATTATTTTGGACCTAATTAGACCAGAATACACTTGAATCACTAAATCCACACATCCTAAGTCCTTTTGACCATAGTTGACCATAGGGTTTATAAAGTACCCTAGGCCACTAGGCCTTACAAAAATGGACTATGAGGACTTTATTATCAAAACTAAACATGAACATGGGATTCTAAGATCCCTTATAACACCTTGAAACAAAAACATGAAATTCATTGAAGAGGAAATGATTAATTTTATTCTTGTGCCCTTGCACCACTCTGCCTCCTGTCAATGACAACCCTCTCGGTGATCTCATACCTACCCTACCATGCTCCCTCCCAATTCATCCAACATCTCTCCCACCCATAAGACGTGCTCTCTTAATCCTACCAACCGATCCAAATGGTCCTCCATGGACTCTCAGTCGACCTCCCCTCTGTCCAGGTCTCCTACCACCACCACCTCCATCCCCACCCTCATCTCCACCTCCCCCAACCTCATGAGAAGCTCTAAGCTCGTGTCTCCATCTCTATCTCCTAACAATCAGATCATCTAAATCATCATCACCATCTCCTAAACTAGAAGGAGGATCTACTCGATTAGTAATGCAAGGAAATGGATGAGCTAATATGTATTGAGCATAATCTGTAGTAACCCTAGGATCAAGAATGTGCAATCTCATATCATAGGCCACTCTCGGAGTAGCAACAAACTCTACATGAGCAATCTCAAATGACAAAGAAGTTCCCCAATCTCACCTATTTCTGTACCATCGAGCATATATTGTCACACTAGTAAGCATAGGCTGAATGATACCAAATTGTCTCATAATGCGACTAATCAACTGTCGCTCAACAATATAAGGAGTCCGACCAATGAGATATCTACTCTACATGATAAATGGTAAGGTCTGTGCATCATCCATCCATGGCTCACAATCAACATATGCTCCAAGTAATGCTATCCAATGAATCAAGCACCCAACACCAATACTCCATCTTACCCAGCTTATGCTGAGTAAGGATACCTACATAGAAATACACATATGGCTACCTCTCTACATGAACTCTGTGATGGATAGGTTGCATAATAGCAATGTGATCCCAACACTAGATCTGCAATAAAGTGCATCCTGTAGACAAAATCGTAGTCTCATCATACACCACTTGATGCAGATCGTGATATAAATGAGACAACATACAAACACCCCAAGCATATTGAGTACAATGATGCATCATACTCAGGAGAACCTCCCCCCATCCAACGGAAAAACCTCATGATCTCCTATCAAGACATATAAATCCTCCAATCAGACTAGCAAGAATAATGGGAAGAGCCTCGTAATACATCACCATATCAACCCATCAAATCTCTCCTCTACCAATTCTCTCATCAGTAAACATGACTATGCAAGCCTCTGTCCCAATCCAATCCTAAAAATCATACTGCACTAGCTCGCCAGTCACTAGGATGTGCAGAATCCTGTAGACATCTTCAAGAGTCATGCTAATCTCACCCATAGGTAGGTGGAAAGTGTTATGCTCACTGTGCCATCTCCCATAGGTAGGTGGAAAGTGTTATGCTCACTGTGCCATCTCTCAGCTAACACTGTCAACAATCCTCTATTATGCGTAATCTCAGGCATATATAGCAAATGGCATAATCCACAGGCATCTATATATCTAATCTCAACTTGTGTCAACTCTGGAACTAAATGACGCACTGCTGGTAATTTCTCCCGACACTGGAGAACATCAAGTTTCTCCTATTTTATCAAGAGAAATAAATCAATCATCAAATCATTATCTATCTATCAAATCAAACTGAAGCAATCTATGCTATCTATCTATCAAATCAAACTGAAGAAATCTATGCTATTTATCTATCAAATCAAAGTGAAGCAACTTACACTATCAAATCATTTTAAAACCTATCAATCATGGTTTTCTATCAACCACTGAGTTCAAACAAAACTCTGCTAAGTTCTTGCATCAAAAATTGATTTCTTAGAGCTACTCTATCAATCTACCAAATCTATTGATCAACAATCTATCAAATATATTGATCAACAATCAATCAAATCTATTGATCAATCAAATCAATCAATCACGTAATCACAACAATCTTATCAATCAATACAAAAATCAAAGCTATATATCAATCTATCAAGCACAAATCCCTCAATCAAGTCCCTATTGCATCATCAATGCATATTAAACATGTTAAATCTAATCATCAAAGTGATTTTTAGCCTTTGCACTTATCAAAAACATCAAATCTGAGCAAAAGTGCTATTCTATTGAGCATTTGCACTAAACTACAACAAATCCACTAAATATAAAGGCATTTGTACTAAACTAGTGCATATGCGCTATCCTTTTGAACAAATGCGATAAATATACAAGCATATGTGCAAACCCATGCAAAAGTGCTACCTTATTAAGCAAAAGCGCTAACAAACGAAACATTTGCGCTATCCTACACATAAGAGCTAACATTCTTAACATATGAGCTAACAGAAAGAGCATATGCACTAATCTATGCATTTGTGCTAATCCTAATTGCATTTGTGCTAAAAAATATTGCAAAAGTGCTAACCTAACACCGAAAAAATCACAAAAAAATTGAAAATTCAAAAAACGAGTGAAAAACATGAAAAGTTGCTCGAAAACTTGAAAACAAAGCTCAGGATAAGTTACATACCGGATACCCATACTCAATAGGTCATTGATATCACCGCACACGCTCAAATCAATGGTTCTCCACAGGAATCACCATTTCACCACCTCAACAATAATATTTTCTCCACAAGATGACAAAGATAACAATGAAATTAAAATTAGCCTTGGTTAATTTTATATTTACTATTTGAAGAGTAATTAATTTCAATGGGGCAATTTAATTTATTTTTTCCAAATGAATTTAATTGACTAAATTTTTATCAATTATCATGAGATCAATCATTCAAACAAGAATTTTTGACAATTTCACAATCAATCTCTTAAGGGGGCACACAATGAGGATTTTTATCTCTATTAGGTGCATTATCGAGACTTGATTTAATCTTTGAAACAATGTTGTCTTCACATCATTTCAAAGAGGGGCAAAATGTATACACATAAAAATTGGCTATGAGCAATTAAATAAATACTTTATATTTATTTAATAATTATTCTTCTATTAAATAGATAATTTGAAAAGATTAATTTATTTAATTCATTTTTGTGTCTTTCTATTAATTAATATTTTTTAATTAATTCATCTATCCTATTCTTCTAATTAATTAAATATCTAATATTTAATTATCTCCTCCAATCAATTAAATATCTGATATTTAATGGTTATTCTCCTATCCTATAGTCTCAATTATTAAATAATTCTCAAAATTATTTAATCCCTTTTCCAACTCACCTTCCATCTCCACTTCATCTTCCCTTTGCCAACTCATCAAACATGTGGCTAAGGAAATTAATATTTCTTAAATATTAATTCATCATTTATCTCCAACTTCCAAACTTAATGAATGTTGTGTACGTACACATATTTCATAACCATTTCCTATATTCTCTCCAACACCCTCTACATATTAGGAAGGACTTGAGTCCACTTGTCCTATCATGCCTAAATTTCCTCCAACCATCCCTAGATTCCCTCAGTCAACAACCCAGTCAAGGTGAGATGAGTGAAACTTGTCTTCTCCTTCCCCCTTTCTCTCAACCTTCACCTTTTCTCACAGCCATTCAAATCTGCAAATCTGATCAGGACCGTTGATCTAAGCCACATCATCTAATCCTCTCAAAGTCTATAAAATCAAGAGCTTTAGTTGAGAGAGAGTTATTCTTCAAATCAATCATATGCATCCATGATTTTTTGAAGAAAATAGAAAATAGCAAATAGCAAATAATATTATTTAGCATAATCATGTAGTATTTGCATATCATAGTATCAGTTAACTACAAGTTATCAATCCATTCTTCATATGCCATCCTGGAAGCCATCAGTGCATTGTCTGAGAGCACACCATCTGCAACCAAGAACAGTGGAGTTAGGACACAATGAGACATAAGCCATGAAAGTAATATTAATATTTTATTTCATATATATTTCATGCAGTTTCATTGGTTGAGTTTGGATTTCCTGTAGTATTTCCATTTGTATTTTGTGAAACTAACTTATTGCAGGTAACATTCCGAGGATGAAATTCAAGTCAACACAAAATGTGTTAGGATTCCGAAAGATACTGAGAGGGGGGGGGGAGGTGAATCAGTATCTGACCGGTATAATAATTTTCTTAACTTATAGCATGAAAAGCATATAAAAACTATGTACCAATAAACCAAAAATAATGCAGTAAATAAGAGCAATAACCACAACATAAGAGACACATCATAACACAATATTTTTAATGAGTAAACCCAATGTGGGAAAAACCTCAATGGGATTTTTGACCCACAATATTTGCTGACTGGCCAATAAGAGAATATTACTATTTACAATAGGGGCCTGCAAATGCAGGAAGGCCAAGTTCCTAGAGTTCACTGCTCAATTACAAAAGGAAGTCACACTGACTTACAAAATGGATTATACAAATCCAATGTCTTGTACTACTTTAGATCAGCATCTACTATGCTAGATTTAGTACCAGTTTAAGCTCTGCAATATACATAAACCCTTATCCAATATCTGCCTTACAATTCACATATTAGGTCTGTATTAATCCTTCATCTTCTATCATTTCCTAAATGATCTACAATGATCTCATACATATATGAGTCATGTTACAATCCACCAAGTCATCCTACAAAATATTTTATAATTAAATACAAAATATATTTAAACAAAATTCTTGTCAGCCATGGTGTCAGTGATCAATCTTTTTGGTGTCGGTGATCTGTGTGTTGGTGTTGAGTCTACCAGTGTCGGTGTCTGCCGGTATCATAGGATTGCAAGGTTGCCATCAATGACAATACCTTCAATCACCTACACTTTCTCATTGGAGTGTGAATTTTCTAACAATCTCCCCCTTTGGCATTGATGGCAACACTCATGAGAAAAATCCAAAAGTGTCCAAAAATGTTGTCCAAAAAGAATCTTCCAAAATTGTCTTACCAAAATAGTGTTGTCAAAAATGTATGCTCCCCCTGAGCTGATGATGTCTTTGTCTCAATCATTTTTCTCATCTCACTACTCCCCCTTTGACATCAATGACAAAGGTTGTCATTCACTATTAGTGGAGTGTGGTTCCTACCTAGATCCTTGTAACCGGTGGGTTACAATCTAAAAAAGGTTTGCCAAAACCAAATTTAAACTGTCATTGAATCTTTTGCTATCTGTTAGTGCTGCTTGTGTTCTCTAAACTGTACCGGCGAGTATGTGCATTTTCTCTTCTAGTGTCTTTAGGTCCTTGAACAAGTTCCTCTGAGATCTCTTTGCTCAAAGAGATGAGGTAGTGAAATTTGGGACTAAGTTTGCATTTTAAGTTCTTTGCCTTATCCTTTATCTTTTCTTTGTCTTTTTCCAACTTCTCAATTTTCTCTTCAAGATCTGTAATGTTCTTATCAATTTCCAAAAATGAATCTGATGATCCTATTAAATTGTCAGCAATATTGTTAATGTCTTCTTGAGCTTTGCTGATCTCTAAATCTATGTTCTTTGTCAAAATATTAGTTTGCAAGTATCTCTGTATAGTTTCTTGAAATCCAAAATTGTTTCTCCTAGTATAGGTAATAAGGTTTCTATTTTCTCCTTATTCTTCTTCACTAATTCCTCAAAGAATTTGCATTTCTCCTTAATCATTCTCTCTCTGAATGTCTCCTCATTTATTCGATCAACTGTCAAAATGTTACCGGTGATGTATTTAGACAATGTGTCTAGTTGACCCAAAGAATCTTTATTATCCACAATGCACTTGGGTGCTATCAATTTAACAATAGGAATAGTGTCATCAATAGCCTTATAGGCTTGTGCATTACATTCAGTGATCTTCTTAATAGAATCCAATAATACCTCTATCATGTTCATTGGTCTGAATTCTGTCATTGAAGCACCAGATTTTTGCCCAACTGTCTTCACAATTTCCATGCTATTCATTGTAGTAGTAACTTTTCTTGTCTCGACCTCTGGTAGGTTAGTTTGTGTTTGCATTTCTATTAGAAAAGGTTTAGGCTTTTTAGCTATTGCTAGTGGCATTGTCTCTGTTTGAATCTCAGCTTGTTTCTCAACCTGTGTCTCAACCTTTTTCTCAACCTGTTGGTGTTCCTGTTTCTGTTCCAGTGCCTCAGAGAATTTCTCTGAGCTCTCAACTACCGGTTTCTTAGATGTAGTTTTTGTATGCATTGTCAGTTTCTCTGTATTCACCTCTGATTGTTTTTTAGTTTCATTTATCGGTGCTTCAGATGGTTTCTGAATGGTGTCCTCTGCTGATTTCTCTAACTGAGTAGGTTTTTCTGTGCTTATATTTATAGTATCACTAACTCCAACCTCAATATCTGCAGCCGGTGGCTCAGTAGCCATATCTTTCTTCTTGTCCTCAGTGGTCCCTTTATCTACCACAATATTCACCTCTTGTGTATCTATATTCATGGTATACAAAACTTCAGACTTAGGATTTGTATCCTCCAAAGGAGTCTCCATACTCTCTATAGCCAGTTGTGTGTCAACTGATTCTATCAGTGGAGTATCAAAAAGAGGTGGGGGTAAGTTATCAGTTATTTTTAGGTTCAGAGGTCCACCTTCCTTACCTTTCTCGTTATCACTGTCCTTTTGATATACTCTGATAGTCTTGGGTCTTTTGAGTTCTTCCTGTTTCTCCTTTTCAACAAAGAATATTTCTCATTGGTTTGCAGTCTCTTCTGAAATTTCATTCATTCTTCTTGCCATCAGTGCTACATGTTAGTGACCGATTGAGAATACTGTCCGGCTGGCTTCACTGATTAATTGATCTATTTCTTTAGGTGAGTTCACTGGGTGAACTACAAGTAATTTCTCTATTTTTATTTTCTTATCCAGTTCAACAATAGCTACCCTTCTAGCTTCAAGTCTTCTGTAGAGATCAATGGGTATTTCATCAACAATTTCCATCAAAAATTTCTTGTAAATATCCAAGTGTAAAATTACGCTATTTTCTATTCTTTCTTTATCATCAGTGGAAAGTGTGTTATATAGTTTGCTAATGTTTTTCAACTTTCCATCCTCTATTATTTCACTAAGAAGTTTATCCAGTGGAGAAATATCTTGTTTTACCTTCTTCTTTGGAGTTAATTTCTTAACTGGAGGCCTCACTGCTTGTTGCTTTTGCCTTGTTCTCCTAGGTGTGGGTGAGGGTACCGATGAGGGTTTTCTTTTCCTTTCTACCCTTTTGAATACTGCCAGTATATCACTTTCAGAGGAAGTTGCAATCGGTGAAAAATGAGTTTTTGGTTGAAGTCCTCCCAACTCACTTTCCTTGATACCAGTTTGCTTCAGTACATTTTCCTTAATTGCTTTAGCTTGTCTATTTCCCTTCCTCACTACTTGTTCAACTTTCTTAACTCTTTTCTATGACTGAATACCACTCTCAATTATTTCTGCATTTCCAAAGACTTTCTCAAGTTTTCCATCTCTACCGGTGTCAAGATCTTCATCAAGTTGTTAGGATTTTGAAAATAGAGGACTAGGCTCTTATACCAATTGTTAGGATTCCCAAAGATACTGAGAGGGGGGGATGAATCAGTATCTGACCGGTATAATAATTTTCTTAACTTATAGCATGAAAAGCATATAAAAACTCTATACCGGTAAACCAAAAATAATGCAATAAATAAGAGAAATAACCACAACATAAGAGACACACCATAACATAGTATTTTTAATGAGGAAACTCGATGTGGGAAAAACCTTGGTGGGATTTGTGACCCACAATATTCACTTACTGGCCAATAAGAGAATATTACTATTTACAATAGGGGCCTGCACATGCAGGAAGGCCAAGTGACTAGAGTTCACTGCTCAATTACAAAAGGAAGTCACACTGACTTACAAAATGGATTATACAAATCCAATGTCTTGTACTGCTTTAGATTGGCATCTACTATGCTAGATTCAGTACCAGTTTAAGCTCTGCAATATACATAAACCCTTATCCAATATCTATCTTACAATTCGTATATTAGGTCTGCATTAATCCTTCATCTTCTATCACTTCGTAAATGATCTAGAATGATCTCATACATATATGAGTCATGTTACAATCCGCCAAGTTGGCTTACAAAAGATTTTATAATTAAATACAAAATACATTTAAACAAAATTCCTGTCGGCCATGGTGTCGGTGATCTGTGTGTCAGTGTTGAGTCTTTTGGTGTTGGTGCCTTCTAGTATCATAGGATTGCAAGGTTTCCATCAATGACAATACCTTCAATCACCTACAATTTCTCATTGGAGTGTGCATTTGCCAACAAAATGAGCATTTGATGAAAAACACTAAGTGGTTCAAATTTTGAAATTGACTAGTAAAATGATCTCAAATTTTTATTTCGATCCCAAAAATGGAATCAAAATAGGCAAATTAGCTAAGGGTACAATTTTTATGTCCATCAGAGCAAGTTGAAAAATCGGGTTTTTGGCTATAGGGGACAAAAGTGTCATTTTCAAATCATTTTAACCCTCCAAGTTTGAAAATTCAAAAAGCCTTCTGCAAAGAAAATGGTGGTCCCTACTCGTGAGCATCGATTCGAGTGCCAGAGATGACATAATTGACCCCAAAACTATGAGCCAGTGGTAAGTGGTCAATCTTAAGCCTCTTTATGTTCTCAATTTTCAATTTTTTTGTTCCTTTTTCAAGTTTTTGGCATGTTTGAAGTCGGGTTTCACATTTTGTCATGTGAGATAGGATCTTGTCTTGTACGACAAACTATTGAATTATTTTTAATCATTTGAGACTATTAGATTTGTCATTCAGACCCTACCCATGTATCGTACGACATGATTGTAAAAAGACCATTTTGTCGTGTGGGGTCTTATATTTTGTCGTATGGGGATTTTTTGTCGTACGAAGGTCAATCCTGACTCGTATGAGATGCTGCCCTTTTGTGTTTTGTCATTTAAGAAACAGTGGGCATTTTTGAAGATCTAAACTTGAAATTTTGACTTTGCATGATGTTTCATTTCTCTTGTAGGCTCATTTGGAATGTTTTTTGATGCTTCATTGTTGGGTTTTTGCAGGTTTGATTACCTCCTATTCTTTTCAGATGTGTTTATCCTCCCACCATGGCATTATTATGACATTTATCAGAGGTTGATCAGGCTCATATTGACCTGTGCAGTTTGACTCATCTTCTTGGTTTACCAAATATCCGTGTCAATCACGGTATGCTCACAACATTGGTTGATCATTTCCATTTAGAGCATAACATGTTTCATTTGCTAGTGGGGGAGATGACCATCACTCCAGAGGATGTATATAGGATCCTTCGTATCCCTTTTGCTAGGGATAAGGTGGATTATGATGCAACATTGTTACCTAGACTACATGAGTTCCTTAAGCTGCATCTTGATGTCATTAAGCTCATTTGTGGTCATCCTATATGGCTCTCTTGAAATCTGCTTGGCTCCTGGTACAAGATCTCTGTGAAAATCAATCTCTTTGCTAGGTGGCATACCAGGTAGCTCAAAAGGAAACACATCTACAAATTACTCAAGGATGGGATGATCATCAAGGGAAGGCTCCTTCTCATTCTCTTCCTCTCTATGATTGATGGTGATAGCAAACAAATGACATCCCTTTTGCATGCTCTACTTAAGCTACATAGCAGAAATCATATGAAGTGACACGAGCCTCTGAATCCCTAAAATAACTATGGAGGTACCCTGATTGTCAACACACTCAATCTTCTTCTGGAGATAATCCATCTTGGCTCTATGGGTGTATAGCCAATCCATGCCAAGAACAATGCCATAAGATCCTAGAGGTGTGACTCGAAGGTCTACTAAGGTGGCCGTACTCCCAATCTGAAGCTGACAGCCCCTAATCAATGACTCAACAAACACTCTAGCTCTTGAAGCCAACTCCACATCCCAACTAACACCTTGCCTAGATGCCACTAGCCCGTAATGCTCCACTACCAATGGAGATATAAAATAATCAATATCTCCTGAATCAAACAAGATAGAAGCACTGCTACCTCTTATCATACCTATGACCTCTATGACTATGGCCTGATGCTCTGCCTGGTAGTTGTCAACCGCTGTGAAGACTCTATGGGACTTACCCATGTCCCCAACTATAGGCTTTGAACTTGCCATCCTCTGATTACCTGCCATCTGACCCTGTGGACACTCTCTCACCATGTGCTCCAAGGCCCCACAAGTGAAGCAAGCACCATGTGTCTAGAACTGTGCACCCTGTGGCCTAGAGTATCCTTGTCCTCCTATCCTACTCGAACCACTGAAACCATCCCTGGAGGACTGTTGAGTCCGTGCCAGAGGTGTGTAAGGACCCTGTGATCTCTAGTCATGCCTAGGACCCTATGAATGCCACTGCTTGAGCTTAAAGTCATGTTGTCCCTATGGAGGCCTTTGCCTCTAATTTTGCTATGACTACTATGGAGGAGGGGATTTAAAGGACCCCGATGAATTCCTATGGTTACCCTTCTAGTGGGGCTTCTAAAACCCAAAAGACTACAATTTAGGGTTTCAGTTCTTATGCTGATCTTGCGTGTCCTGCGATCTACCCTAAATCTCCTCTAATACCAAGGTCTTCTCCATGGCAACCCCAAGGCTTCCTGGAGCTGCCATCATAACAGGTCCTCCTATCCCAACATTCAATCTTCTGATGAACCGGTTGACAAGTAACTTCTCATCTTTCAGGTAGTCTATGTAGGGTAAGAGCTCAAAAAACTTGCTCTCATACTAGGACACGGAGAGACCCTTCTACTGAAGGTCATGGAACTCATCTATCCTGCACTGTCTATAGTGCTCTGACAGGTACCTATCTTTGAATCTCTTTGTAAAGATGTCCCAAGTAATAGTGTCCCCAGATAAATCATTCTTGTACTCCTCTTGCCTCCACCATGTGTAAGTCATCCCTCTTAGAAGGTGAATGACAATCCGTGCCTTCAGATTGCTCTCATAGGGATGCAATCTGAAGCACTTGTTTAAACTCAAAAGCCAAGCCTCAACCTCTACCCCATCGGTAGATCCTACAAAGGATGGTGGTTGAAGGCGTAGAATCTCTTTGATCTGATCCCCGAGATCACGACCTACTCTCTAAAATTATAACTAGTGCCACTACTGGGGGTGCCTTAGGTAGGTGGACTGACTCAGGCTCATGCTTAGCCTAGACCTCTATATGGTTAGGAGGTGGACTCCTACTGCGCTCTCTAGCTACAGATCTATGACTCCCACAACTCTGGTGTTCCGCTTGATGATCTATTGCTAGGAATCTATCCTAAACTATGCCTATTAGGTTCTCGACTGCAACCAAAATATCTCTATTGGGGTCAATCAGTTTCTCAGGAAGAGCTTCTCGATCCCCTTTCGAATATGGCTCATCTCGCACAATGTCCTCGCGTTCCATGTGAGCACGTCTAGGACCCCTACTAGGCTTACACGCTTGTCGCATAACCGGTAACATCCTTAATGATCAATAAAATAAAATAAAGTAAATAAATAAAATTAATAACAATTCTTTAAAGAAAATAATATTAAAAGCGAAACGTAATAGAGAAAGGTTCCTAGTGTTGGAAACCTGGCTCTGATACCAAAATGTCATGCCCAAACTTTTGGGCAAAAACGGAACAACAATTTAAAAAAAAACAAAACATAAATACATTAAATAATCTACATTGAAAAAGGAATAAATAAGTTTTGTCTTAACTAAGGGTTAATCTCAGGATTAAAGAATGGTTTACTAAAGTTGATTCGATTATCTAAATCAATATGGTGACAATAATTAGAGAAGACTAATTATTCCATATAAGAGGTCAACTCAACTTAATTAATTAATCTAAGTAAACTAAGTAATCTCCCCTAAGTAAAATTCTCCAACAAGAATCGAAAGGTATTAATTATCTCAATAGAATTTGAAATACTTAAGGCTAAATAAAATAATTATAATGTCATCTCATATTAAAATAATTAATTGAACGAACACGAAAATGCCTTTAATTAAATTAGTAAAGTTAACCTAATTCAAATATAATATCAAACTAATTAATTTATTTTATATTAAATTCAAATTTAAATCCCCTTGGATATTTAAATCTCGACTATTAAATATTTGGCAATCAATAACCTCATGGGATGAAAATTTTACATTATGCCGTTAATAATTTCTATTAATAAAATCCCCCAAAGGAATTTTAACCTAACATCCATATTTCATTAAATATGAAAAATAACTATATAATATTTTCATTAATAACCCTTGTTAATAAAATTTAATCAATTATGCGAATAATATAACTATATAACAATTAATCCTCAATTTTAAATAGACCTAGATAATAAAGACTATATTAAAGAAATCAATTTTCACCCTAGTCAATATTAGGAGTTAAATTAATCCCACATATGGCTATAGGAAAATGGGGGGGAATTCTTTTTCAAATTTTAAAAAGAATTCTCCCTTCTCTCATTTTATTAATATTTAATTTCAAGCCCTCATTACGGTTGATTTAACCCCTTTTTTTTATAAGCTAACCTAATATTTTATTTCCTTATTATTAAGCAAACCCTAACCCGGAATAGGTTTAGGGTTGCTTATTAAACTTTTCTCTCTTTATTTTTTTTAAATGCTAACCCTAACCCAAAAAATGGGTTAGGGTTTCTTATTCCAACATTTCATATTATTGTTTTTTTGGTTTTGCCCATGGCGTGTGTGCGTGCAGGTTTAATGGCAGCAAGGAGGGAGAAGGGAGGCGACGACTCACACAAGTCCACCTTGGTGGCGGCTACTGTGGTGGCCACCCGCATTGGCGGTCGAGGCCACCACTGGGGGTCGCCACCCACGGCGACGCCGCGACATCCCTATGGAACATGACCGGCAGTGGTGGCCGAGGCCGCCCCTTCAGGTCGTAGCTTGTAGTGGCGCTGCGGGTGCCCCTTTGGGTCTTGACCAGCAATGGCAGCTGAGGCCGCCCTTGTGGGTCGTGGCCCGTAGTGGCCCTGTGGTGCCCCTATCGGTCTTGGCCCATAGAGGGTGCCCGAGCCACCCAACTGCAAACTCGCGAGGGCTTCGGCTCCGAGGGGGTTTGAGCTCCCTTTTTTTATCAATTTTTTTTTTGTTATTAAATTTTTTTTCTTATAAATATGAAGTTTAAAATTATATATATATATATATATATATAACCTGTGAATACATGCATGGTTTCAGTAAATAAAATCAGGAAGTTAAAAAGATATTTTACAATAATATTTCATTTACAGCTTATATGTAACAAATAAAATCTATAAATATATATATATATATATATTATATATATATTGTACATGAGCATATTTTCTTTTTGCAAACTATTATTAGGATTTTAATATAGAAAACTCAGAATACTGAAATAAATTAGCATTTCCTCTAATTTTCAGGTTTCTCATATTTACTAAATCTGTATTTTTTTTTTCAATAGCAGCAAGAAGTGAAATAGATTTATATTAACTCCAAAATGTCTATTTATTTATTTCAAAAATGCCTATTCATTTATTACCTACTTAACAAGCATTTTATAGAATAGAAATTTATTTTATTTACAGCTACAACTAATTATTTCAGAATCCACTAATACAGTAAGATAAAATGCAGTATTAACTCTAAGATATCTATTTTTTTTTGTATCTTAACTATTGACTTGAGCAAATATTTCATTTCTATATTAAAGTGACTACTTTATTTTTTTTTTATTGATAAAGTGACTACTTTATTAACATTTAACTCTGCATTCTTTTTTTTTATATCACATAGAAATAGAAAATATTTTCATTCCTTTTTGCATTTAAATATTTAAAACATAATAAAACATCATTTTCTAGCAACTATAACAATACAAAAATAGTCCAAAAATGAATTCATCTCATTTAAAGCATCAATACTTCAAGTTAAATACAATGCCTTTTCTTTATATTTCATGACAACTAAACATTTAGTCAAATAATTACATTTCCTTTTTTCTTTTGCAACTTAAATACAATAAGAACTCTTTTTTTTTTCTGCAACTAAATACAACAATAGGATCATTCCAAAGCTTTGTCTCCAATCTTTTCCCAAGCAAAACTTGCAATAAAACTTGAAGGTTGCAACCATGGAGGCTCACCTCCCAACCTAGGCTTACTTGAAGCCACCCCCGAGCTAGGAGAATCAAGGCTAGATAGGAAACACACAATCAAATACATATAAGCAGTAAACTCATAACAACAAAAGACACTCCCAACCCAAGGATTACACAACATCACATATGTGACTTTTCAAGTGGGGTGAAGGTGGACTATGTACCTTGAGAAAAATTCTGCATATAGAGAACATAATGCCATAACAAGGTTGCAAATAACACATCCATAACTTCCAAACTTGTCCCTATAATCCCTTATGTCTCCCAAGACATACAAGCCAACGAAACTCCCCTTATGACCCCCATTGCATTAAGAAATCACAATGTAGCAAGGGTCACAAAATCCCTTGAGAATCACTCTCTTCCAAAGAGAGCCTCTCACTCAAAGCTTGTCAAACAACCCTTCCCCCCAAGGCCACTCTACCCTCCCAAGGATGAGTTTGGCCTTGAAAACTCCCAAAACAAAAAAAACATAAAAACACAACCAAAACACATAAGGGAACTCTACATCTTCCTACACATATAAAAAAAAAAAACAGTAATGGAAAATAATTACAACCACAATCTTTTCAAAAGAAAACAACATCATACAAGAGATAAGAGTTCAACCAACCTTAAATCTGCCAAAAGGGTAAGAGAAGTTGTAGGAGAGCTTCCCAAATCCACAACCTTTTTCTCTCAAGACTTAGCCAAAAATCCTCCAAAACTTACAGAATTTTCTCAAAAATCTAAGACTCCCAAATGGAGAGTGGGTGATCAAACTTCTCCCTCCCAAACTATTTCTTATGAAGACACTCTTCACTCTTTCCAACCCACTTGGGAGGGGTGAAGGATGCTCATTGGTTGGTCTTCCCAATACCTTACACACTCCCTAACCAAGGCACCTAAAAAAGGCTAAAAGGAATGGGGAAGAGCAATGCTACTCATGAGGAGGGTTATCTAACCAAGGAAGGCTCTTCTAAAGATGAAATTTGGCCAACTTGGGAAACTTAATTTTTGGGGAGGTTAAAAAGGCCCTAGGGAGTGGACACAAGGCTAAATTTGGCCTTCATCCATAGGTACATCATATGGCCCACTAAAAATGCTCCTAAACTAACTCTGGGAGTTGGTTTAACCCCTTGAAAGCCTACCCAAAGTTTACCTACGGGTCAACCCTGAGTTGACCTTACTTATGGCATCCTAACCAAGGCATTCTTGGGACCATTTTAGGATAATTGAAAATATATGCATTGGTAAAATAAATTTTCTCAAAAAGAGACATGACAATGCCAACTCATCCTACAACACGTGTCAAGTGACATTGCAAAAATAATTACACATCACTAAATCACACATGGAAAATGTCCCTTTTTTTTGGAATTTATAAATTAAACAATTTCCAAATTAAACACACATCCAAGTATAACATTTACAAATTAAAACACGTTTACAAACAAAGGGTTGTCTCTCCAAATAGACAACCCTTGGCTTCACAATCACACATAGGCCTACACTTGATTCTCTGAATAATTTTCATGGTCACATGTAATAATTTTCCTGCACATCTCACTTGCACATTAGTAATTCCAAAAATCACATATAATATTATCAAAAGAATACAATTCAGACATCGCATAAAAGTTTAATTATAAAAATCAAGTATCCAATTATCTGATAATATCCACATACAATCATCTACTAAATGGCATCATCCTCATAAACATGGAATTAAATCATTTTTAGATAATGCATCCATAATTTCTAGTATAAAAATGAAGTACTCCAAATCAAAGTAACTGACATAATCATATCAATGTTATCCATAACATGAGATCATATAAAATCTATGTCCATAATGCATCACAGTATAGTATCAATAATAGGTCCAACATGAAAATAACTAAAATGCTATGACGGCTTGGGGTAGGGCCTCACATTATTCTTATTGAGGTTTGTTTAAAATAATGTACAAATATCTATAGAGTGTGTTGTAACATAGAAAGTCTTACGACTAATGTAGATAGAAGATTGAAGGAGTTATATGATAAGATGGCTAACATTGCCAATTCTTTTGATGGATTGACTGCACTGACCACATCTGTTGATGGACAAATTTTGTCCTTAGAGAACCAATTTTTTTCTTTTGAGAAGGAGAGAGATAAAATCATGCGAAGAGAAAGAAGTCTAAGAGGATTGGTAAGTCCTAGACTAGATTCATTGGGTGTTCATAAGAAAGAGTGCATGGACATGATAGCTAAACCCACACCAATAGATATCCAAGAGAAAGAAACACTTGCCCACTTACTAAGTGGATTTGCATCTATTTCTGATACTTTCAAATCCACCTGGGATACATATCTTCAGTTATTGCAAAAGGCATACCCAGAAATCTTGAAGATGACTAAGCTCTAGTGAAACTAATAGTATTTCTTTTATTCTTTCAATTCTGTCACCGGTCTTTGGCATTAATGTCAAGAGGGAAGTATACACATATGTGAAAAATATCAAAGAAACAAATGGGAAGGATATCAGATGAAGTGTATTACTCAGGGGGAGCATACCGGTAGGGAATCCATTTTTCACACGAGTGTTCCCATGAATGCCAAAGGGGGAGATTGTTGCAATTGACGCTCATTGGATTAATTTTGTTGTCATTTATGGCAACAACATCATATGGAACTCATAAACCAACACTAGGAAGCATATACCAGTAGATATCGGCTTTGGAGCATTCAAGGCTACACCTACACCAACATCGGCACCAGCATTAATACTTCATTGGAGGCCGACATTGAGGAGGATCTACTCAATAAATCATTTTATAAATATTTTCAAGGCCAACATTGAATATCTTTTGTAAATGTATTGTAAGATGACATAAGGCATATTATTTGTAATAGGTATATAGGTCAATATGCTAGGTTATTTTTTGATATGATGAGAGATATGAAATGTGTGGATATAGGAGAATATAGCAGAACTGCATGATGCAAAATATATGTATAAAGATCATTTTGTATGTGAATTTTATATCATGCAATGATATGTAGATAGCTTGGAAAGCATTCTTGGAGGAGAAGTAATACTGGTAAAGGGTTTATGAACTGATACAGAGCAGAGTCAGAACCGAAACTCTATCTGGCATAGCAGATGCATTCTTGAGTTCATTTTCAGTAATTTATCGGCAAAACACTGATTCACCCCCCCCCCCCTCTCAGTTTTCTTGGATCCCAACAAAATCTAGTTACAAAGTGCATTGGTGAATCTTTTATATACATCAAAGAATACACTTGCATCTTCAGTTCATAGCATAGGATTTGAAGAGAAGAAGAACCATCCACCACACTCATGAAAAAACTAGATTTCTCAATGGAATAATTCATCAACCACTCAACCATGTAGAACTAAAAAGACCCACCTCCCATGCTCTAGAGAATGACATAAGGCCCCACACACATCACTTGACCTAAGCCAACACCTATACATCCAAGGAAATATAAACATTCACAAAGACAAAACATACTAAAGGACTAAAACACCACAAGACATAGGCTCAACCATAAGGCACAAACTCACCAGAGGCTTCTATACAATACAAGGCTTAAGGTCCTAAGATACACATAGGGAAGAGTTTCATAACATTCCATCAACAAGGGTTTCATTGGTAGTCTCTCTGTAGACCTCGGCGCCTAAGTACCACCCATGTAGAACTAATTCATTGTTTTATGATGTTAAGGAAGTATGGTCATGCCAATATACCTTCCCAAACTCATCTTGAGCCTGAACCAACACTCTAGGCAATGAGCAAGACAACATACTTATCTTGTTAATGTGATAACTACTCAACTCCTATATTTATTAATTAATTTTATCACTGATTAAGGAAACTTCCAATGAGATTCCCCTAGCAACCACTTAAGGCCTTGACGCCCACTTGGAAGCCACTCCCCCTAATATGCTCCTAAAACCTAGGGTTATTAAGATAAATCAAATCATACATGATATCATGAAACACAATTAAATCATAAATCATTAGCTCCATAACATAATCTAAACCATAACTCAACAAATTGATATATGGAACATTCATCTTTCTATTTTGTTTAAAGAAACTATGTATAGATGTCAAAATATAAAAGATACATCACCAAAACACATAAAACATAGAGATAATCATGAATAATCTCCATTTCAATCATTCCAACTTAGAAATTAAGACAAGAAGGAAAAAAAGCCTTTGGTCCAACCTAGATTGACATGGACGGGTGAACTCACAAAGTTGGTTCCCACTTTTTGGTACATCCTAATTTTTGCTGAAATCATACATTTTTAAAAAAATATAATGATTTAAGCTTTAAGAGGTCCATTTGAAGTAATTAATTGAAGAGAGTTAAATCAAAGGCTCTTAGATCAAAATTTCTTGGATAGAACCTCTCTACTTTTAAATCATACTTGCAATGGAGTCTCCTTTGCATCTATCAAATGCTGATAAAAAACCAATTTTACATTAGCTTCTGGGGGTTCAAATTAATTCATTTAAAAGTTTTTTTTTGAAGTATTTAGTCCTTATTATAAGCTTTCCAAATAGTATAACTTTTAATATATTTAATTTCATTAATATATTTTTATTTTATTTCTTATGAATGTAGGTTTTTCACTGAACATGAACTTCTTTGTTCAATGATTTGGAAAAAATAGTAAACTAATTCAAAAATATTCTGAAAAATATCTATGCACTAGGTATTGGTGTTTTCTTTCTAACAAGAAAAATAAAATTTAATTTTGATATATAGAACAAGTTATGTGTTCAAACGTACACCTATATCCAAATTATATTAGTCAAACTTCAAAACTTAATAAAATAAAAAATATTCAACATATCAGTATCAAACCAAGTGCATGCCCTAGGTATTGATGTTACAAACCAAAATTCAAAATATTTAAGTTTTTATCATTTATAGAAAAACAATTATGCATTTTGGGATACACATCACTCTTAAAAAAATGTTGTTTGCTGTAAACAACTACTTTTTGAGGGAGATGGAAAAATCAATAAAATTTTATTCAAAAAAATTTGCAAAAAATATATTTATAATCTACAAACAAGATGTTAAAAATCACTAGTTTATATCATCTTCAAATTCTTAATGGTTTAAAAGTTATAGGTGTCAGAAAGTGAAGGTTTTTTTCAAAATATTCATCTAAGTGTCAAAGTTGGTCAAAAAGTGGAAACCAGTATTGTGAGTTCACCCGGACCTTAAAACCCTAATCCAAAGAGAAAAAATATGAAACTGTACATCTGAGTGATGAATATGCATATATGACATGAAATCATATGAATATTCTCTTTGTTTCTATTCATCTAGGAGAACAAACTATTCTTTTGTTTCCTATACCTGCACTTCTGAGACAAAACTAGGACAATGACCCTGGGTTGAGTTTAGGCTCACCAATAGACTCTATAATGACACAAAACTCAAAATATAACTCAAACCTATTTGAGATGGATGATTTTCCTACTCATAAATTCAATTATACAAACCCTAATATGAAAAATAAATCTCCAAGACATCAAAAACTAAAAATAGCCATTTGAAAGAGAAAAATGGAAGCACCCTAAACATCAATTTAACATAATAACAAAGAATGAAACCAAAAAATTTCTTAAAAAATTTTGACATGATAAAAAACATAGAATAAACACTTCATTCCATTTCTAAAGATTAAAAGTACATAAAACAAAGAGAAATTCATGAAATCTCTAACCTAGAAGAAGAAGAATAGGGCAAAAAGTTGAAGAATTAGAAGAATTAGCACAAGCAATTCGCTAACACATAATCCAATCCTTTCCAAGGCACTCACAACAACAATCCAATCCAAGTTTCCCTCCAAATCTTCCCCTAGAACTCACACAAGAAACCTATTTTAAAACACCAAGTTCCAATTGTCACAATCTCCCAAAACCTTTCACAAATTTTCGCCCAAAATTTTCCAGCAATAAAAAAATAACCCACAAAAAAACTCATTCCAAATTCGCACACAAGAAACCTCTAAAAATTACCAAAAATCCTCTCCCATTCTTTCCAAATTACATGCACCCAATAGAATTAAGAACTCAAATGAAAATAACACTTTCATCTAGCAGTGACGATCGAAATAAAAACCCACAATTCAAAGAAGAGATCACTCAAATGAAAATACAATAAAAATTCTGATTTAAAATTAATTGCTAATTAACATCTCCCACAAATAAAACATAAATAAATAATTATGCATATAATTATAAGTGAAAATTAATATAATCCCTATATCATAATCTATAAAATAATAAATAATATAATATGAGACCCACTTATCATAATTAATCATTCATACCTAGGGTTATATATTATAATTTATTTATTGTTTGCCACAACTATATACTACATCAAAACCATCAATAAAATTAAATAAAACACAACATACATAGAACCAATCAAATCCTAACAAAACTCTAGACCAAGAAGACTAGAACTCACATAGGACATTGACTAGGGTTAAGATGTGGTAGGGCCTTAGTGTCACCTTTGATCAACTTCCATTGGGATTAAGGCACACTCAGACCTATGAGACTAGGTGGAGTCAATGCCTAGTACCTGCATCTTACATAACACTAAACATATATGCATAATAGATATAACCATAATATACACAAGCAAGTGGAAGAGAATCACAACATTACAATTCACTCATATATGAGTGATGTGACATTGTCCCTTTCAATCCACAATAGTAAAACATCATACCAAAGATATAACATAATAAATAATATCAACATCATCCACATCTAATATAGCCATGAAAAAGGGTTAGCACATGACAATTCATCATAATTAATAAATATAAACCACATCTACTAGATAGTGAGTAAACACAAGTTAACCAACATAGACCCTAACATCATCGTAAGTCCTAAGTATAATATCATCCAACATAGTATCATAATAAATTTAATGTCATCATAATGTATCTCAACATAAAGAGTTTAACGTTAAGCAAGGAGTATCAGGAACATAAATAAGTCCACAAGTATATGATATAAACATCATAAAAGAGTGTATCACGGAAGGGCACTACATCATTCCCTTGTAAAACTAGGATTACTCTTGGAAACTTGATCTAACAAAGAGAGAAAGAGATCTCGCATTCATGTTGCAGTCTCCCATATCACCAAAGACTTGTCATTTGGTTCCCATTGGACCCTTACCTACTCTATGTCACAACTCCTGAGGGTCAGCCCTCAATGTTGAAGTATGCACATGGGCTCCAAAAAAAGTTGCATGCTCTCTACCTACAAGGAACTCCAATGCAACACATGTGTCTCATTAGGGAAACAAGGCCTCAAAACTAAAACATGTAACACATTATGGATGCAAAACAAGCTGGATTGCAAGGAAAGACAATAACCCATAGGACCAATCCTCTCCAAAATCTTGAATGGACCAACAATTTGAGGTGCAAGCTTAGATCCTTTTTTATAATGGATGGGAAGGATTTGCGAGTGAACTCTCAAAAACACCTTATCGCCTATGGAAAACTAACGATTCACATGGTGAGTATTCACATATTTCTTTTGTCTATCTTGTGCCACCACTAAATACTCATGAATACGAGTCACTTACTGGTCCATCTCTTGAAGCATCTCTAGTCCCGAGACAACTCAATCATCCAATCAATCCCAACTCAAAGGAGTACGACAAAGTTGACCATACAAATCTTGAAAAAGGGGACATATTGATAGAACTATGATACCCATTGTTTTAAGAAAACTCCACCAAATATAGGTAATCCTCCCACCAAGTCTGTGTTGGGTGAATATTTTATCACTAGCATACCGAAGACAAAATAAATGTTTCACACACAGCTATGATGAGACAAAAGTCTCTCCTCTCAGCAAGGGGAAGTTCCCTGATAGAACTTGATATTTAAACAACTGAAAATTAAATCCTGGGGCTAAGCTTAGGGTGTATAATTCTCTTTTTTCATAATTAACATAAATCCCTTTACTTGATACAATTTATAAAATTTTCTTACAATAACAACTAAACTTGCATACAACAATTCACTCCAATCTATATTAACGTAAGCACAAAGTCCTACATAAACAAAGATACTTTTCCTAACTTAATAACTAAAGATATCTTGCAGCCCAAAGTCTTCAAGATAAATTATAACAACCATGAAAAGTAATGAGTAGTATCCCAAAGTCTCCTACACAATCATTGTATTACAACAGAGCTCCAAATATGCTATATAACACAAATTTTATACCCACACTTAGAAAATTCCTTCACTTACACAATGCATACAAATACCATAAAGTAAACTAGAAGCACATATAAGTAAATGACATAAGAACATCCACTCATAATCTATAATCCTTGTCTAATAGAAAGTTTGGAGCATAAAATTGCCTTCTTTATTCACTTTATTAATTTCAAAACAAGAGGACACAAAGTTTCACTTGAGACAAAATTTTGGTAGAGTTTTATTTAGCTTGCAAAAGATAAAATATTACAAATGAGGATCCTCCTTTTATAGGAAATGAGTTGAGAAAAATGTGGGCACAATTGACTAATTCAACTGTAGAGTCCAAAATGTCTAGAACTTATGTAGAAAATAAAAGTGCATCTACATAGAAATTTGCAGTAAGAGAAAATGCAACTATATGAACCTAAGCTAACTAGTGTCATGGAGACACTTTATTCTTCCTTTTCCTCATCATTTGTCTTCTAGAATTCTTCAAATTTAGCTAGTGTATCTTGCATCTCAGACTTGTCTGGAGCCAATGTTGAGTTGGCAATTGAATGAACATGGGAAATAGAGTCTACAACATTCATATACCCTTTCTTGGCCTTCTTTAGGATAGATGCAAGATCATCCATTTTGGATTGAATTTTGATCAACTTGTCAAGTGAAGCTAAAGAGAACTCATCATCCACTAGCTGACTTATCATTAAAGAGAATTCCTGAATAATGGTATCAAGGGGTAGAACTTTTGTTCATCATCATATAATTGGCATGAAAATTCAGTTATCCTTGATTAGATATTGGAAACTCCATCATCACATACTTCTTTGTCTTCATCTAAATCATCCACAAACTATTTCAATAATTCTTTCTTGTTCTTTAAAATTTCTTGACTCTAGATGTATTCACCTCGAGTGAGCACAACATTATTTTCTACAAGTATATCAACCCCATATTCTTTTATTTTATCACATAGTTCAAAATCCTTTTCAAGTTCATATGTTTCTTGGGACAACAATGAGTCTAGATCTTGTACCCGAGTCTGTATAATTTCAAATTAAGCATGAGTTTAACTACAGAACTCAAGAGATGGGTACCTTCTGACATTAAGCGACCAATCCATTCATCTACCACTCTAGCTTTGATGCCCACATCTTCAGCCTTCTTGAGGGCTACTTAATCTATAGAGGAAGTCAAAGGTTCTACTTCCTTTGATGGTTGAGTTACCAAGTAAGGAGAACATTAGTAAGCTACTCACACTTCTATTTCCATATGATTTTCTTAGCCTTTTCTTCATAAAAACCTTCTCATAAGATCATTCAATGAGGCTTGTGTATCTTGATTAACACTTTCATGTGTCTTTGTTTGCAATTCAAGAGTTTTCATTACATAATCAGAAGGTTGAACTTCATCTTTACCCTAATCAGGAGTGTAATATCAAAAATATCACCCCTGGTGATTATGGAAACAAATGGTACCTTCCTCCATGTTATCGGAGGTCAGGATTGGCCACCTTTATCCTTTTGTCCATGTGGATTATCTTTGTCAGCTTCAAGTGAATCCATTAACAACTCTACCAACATATCACCTTTGGTGGCCAAGATGCAGTCTGCAGACATCCGCATGGCACGCTTGTGTCCCACAAATTTGACAGTCCATAGGTGGTCATTTGAGAGTCATGCCTTCACCCAGAAGGAATCGTAACACCTCTTCATGTGCCTACCAACATTTGGTTTCCTTCCAAGGCCTTTATCTTCCATTTTTTAAGGCATTTTGAGGGATTCCCTTGGCAAGTTGATGATCTTTTGCAGGTTGGAGCTCCCAATGATCTTTTGGACAACTTCTATAGCTTTTGACACCAAGAACACCATTGTTGCAGCTCTTCAAGTGAATCACACCATCATTATTGTAGGTGTTATGAAAGGGGAGTTCTCTTATTCCCTCTCTCTTTCATTTCACATATCATTCTCCAATATTTTACTTAATTTTCCAATTATCTTTATCTTTTCATTATTCTCATGGCTTCTTGGGTTGTCTGTGGAGGTGGAAACACCAAAATAGGGGTTTGACTTAGGCAAAATCCTAAACACAAATCACAATATTTTCCTTCTTTCATGTGTGTAGGTACATTATCATGAGGAGGAAATCACCTTGCAGGAGAATTTGTATCATGGAGGCTTTGTATGAATTACTTTACTTTCTCTTACTTTGTCACTTTAATTCATATTTTGTATTATCTATTTATTTTAATATTTTCTTGCAATTACTTAACTTCTGTCAGCTCATACTCTATGCCCTATTCATATAGGATGATAGCACACCACACTGGTGTCCCAACTCTGCTTGCTCGTCCTGAGGACAAAGGCTTAGCAAATCCACCCAAGGAGTCCTCTTGGCTTTCTGTCACCTTAGCATAATTCTATTATCCCATGGCTCACCTTAGCGCCTATTTGAGGAGGTATCGGAGGGAGATTTTGTTCTCGAGGATTCATCATCCTTGAGGTAGCAAATTTCCTCTGTTACATTTTGGTGAACCTGGCATGAACTAGTTTTTGTTTATGTTTTTCATTTTTATTTAGTTCATAGCATAAAATTTTAAAAATCTAAAAAAATAAATAAAAAATAAAAAATAAAAACAAGCATTCACATTTAGTTTAAGTTCCTGCATTTCCTTTTAGCATTTGCATTTAACTTAAACCAGCTCTATCATTCCAACTTTTTCATGTCCCTATAGTGTGGTCCTGAATCTTGTCTATGAGCTTTACAAATCAGACCACAATAGGAGTTGTAGTTAGGAGGTCTTCCAGGAGGATTTTTCCCCTTGATCGTTACAGTCCTCCTCTTCCTGGCATGATCTAGGGTGATCATCTTCTTGATCCTAATGAGTTCTTGGCCTCTCATCATCTTAAGACCATTCTCATAGGAGGCCCTTCTCCACCTGATTCACAACCTTTCTCTCTGAGGAACTCTACACCGCCTTCCCCTCCTATCATCGATCATGATTCTACCATCACTATTGATTTTGAGAAAATCGACATGTTGGAGCAAAATTTGAGAGACTTTGAGGGTTTCTTGAATCGAGAGAATGTCCTCACCCAATCGAGCAATGTCATGAGTACTTCGAGAGACATGTTGATCTCAAACAAGAGAGGTCTGGAGATGTTGAGGGCATTATCCATGATTGTCAAGAGCCATGTACCCTTGGCAAATGCACCCTCTCAGGATAGTCTATATGATGCCTCTAGTTCTCAGGTTTGCATTGGTATTTTAGGGTTGAATGTGCATATGGTTGATTCTACCATAACTAATGTTAATGCATCATCCACTCCATTGGGTTATATGGGTATGGCTAGTAGTTCAACCTTTTCTTTTTTTGTTGCTTAGGTGTCCCTGATTAGCACTAGAACTACATCTATGGGTATCTCAGTTACTCTTGGAGGTATCAATGGAGTTGGTGGGGCGCCTCCATCTCCTCTACCTCCTAATCCTATCTTGAACACCATTTTGCAAAATGTGTGTTAGTTGTAGTTGCAACTCATTAACCTAGAGTTTTCTTCTAGTCACTCATCTCTGCCTACATATTATAGGAAGAGCCCCCTAGATATCACTATTCCAAACACTATCCTTCCTACTGCTACTAAGTCTTTGAAGTTCAATAGGGTCAATGGTGATGGGGACCCATATGCACATTTATATTCTTTCATGACTATGTGTAGTGATTACCATAGTCTAGATTTTGTTTTGCTCAATTTGTTCTTGCATTCCCTCAAGGGGACATTGTTAGAATGGTATAGCTCTCTGTCTGATCATTCCATTCATACCTTCGATTATCTTATGGATTTGTTACTCAAGCATTTTTTAGGAGAACATTGGTTGCAGGGTCACTATCGCTAACCTTATTCATTGTAAACAAAAGCCTAATGAGAAGGCCACAAATTTCATCTCAAGGTACTAGACAATCTCCACTAGACTCCCCTTTTCCTTACCAAATAGCAACTTGCAGATAATGTTCATCAATGATCTACAACCAGTATTGAGGGAGAAGTTGTCCCTTAATCAATATTAGAACTTTGCAAAAATGTGCTCTACCCTTACGGATTACCATTACACTGTGTCACAGTTTAGAGATGCCACTTTGAACCCTCGTGGTGGGTCCTTTGCAGGCAATTCAATGGAAGGATCCTAGAAAAATAAATTCGTTGCTAATATTGTGGCTACTACACAAGTCTTGCAACAGAATAGAGTGTTCACTAGGTTGAATGACTCTTACCTAAGCATAATTCAATGGTTATTGAAAGACAAGCTTATCACCCTTCCAAAGATTAAACCATTTTCTAATAGTTGACCCTAGCCTTGGTGGTATGATGGATCAAAGTTCTTCCATTATTACCATGTGCCTAGTCATAATATTGAGCGGTGCTATTGTCTTCAACACGTTGTCCAAGACCACATCAACAGTGGTACAATCAAGGTGGATGTGTGGAAGCACAAATCAAACAAGTCTGTTGATAAAACCAACAATGACTTGTAGATTTATACTAATCCTTTCCCTTTGTATTTGTAAAACTTTATCTCTACATCGAATCCTTCTTCGGATGATGGTCCTGTTGGTAGCAGGGTAGGAACAATGTAGGAAAACTGAGAGGGGTGGGGGTGAATCAGTTTTCAACAAACTCAAGAAAATTAATCTCAACTCTAGGTCTAATTAAGAACAACAATAGAAAAGATAAACACCACATTAACAACACACATAACACAAGGATTTTTTATGTGGAAAACATGGTTAAGGGAAAAACCATGGTGGGAACATACCCACAATAAGATGATACTCTACAGTAGTATGTGTAAATATTACAATGAGGAATGCACATGTATTCAAGAACACTACTTAAATACAAAAAGGGCTACAACCTTGAGGAAGAATCACTATCTTACAAAGATCAAACAACAATCTGGATTACATGAACTAAAAGAATAGCATCCCCAAATGCTTGATTAAAATTCTGATTAAGCACACATACTCAAACTCTAGTTCTCACACTTTTGCACACTCTTTCACATTCTTCGATAATCTCCTGTGCTATTGAAAGCTAAAAAAAATATTCACACATGAATATGCCTCTCACAAATGAGTATTACAAATATTTATACAAATCATCAACCTTAACCTTATGGTCAACTCAACACATAAAACATAATTACAAAATTACATCGCACGATACATAAACCTATAACCGGACCAATACAATGTCGGCAAAGGAATAGCATGGATACAAATCAAATCCTCAAAAATGCAACACCACCAAGTAATTAACCAAGATCATCTGCAACATGCTACACCACTAAATATGTCACATAACATGAAGAATACCACCGAACTAATAAAATCTTCAATAACATACACCACGATCAACATGGACCACCAAAATGCATAGCACATGAGTAGAGAACATCAACAAGAAATGTGAATTCCACCGCAATCATCACAATAGCTAAGATAACAAGAATCATCATTATTGCATCATCAGAGCTCAAGAACACCAACTAAAAAACTAAAAGATATGCTTGTGAGGATCCAAATCATAAACCATGTGATCAAAGTGATGCAGGAGCATCTCTAGTTCATGGTAATCTTGCATCAACCAAAAAAAATTTCTTTTTGTTTGTAGTTTCATCTTTTCTTCCTCTATGTCCTGGTTTTGGCTCACCACATCCTGTGGAGTTGGATTCTCCTTGAAGACTTGATCATCTTTCTTATTTCCAGACCGCATCGCATTTGGATCATTTTTTGAGAAGATATCACTATCGATTTCCTTGACAATTTACTATTACCGGTTGACAGTTCTTGTTATCGGTTGCCTAAACCTATTTTGGTGATATACTAGAACCCCCTTCTAAAGCTTGCAGAGCCTTGGGCATTAATTCTGATGTTCCTTGGTGTGTGTCTTACCTTTTCCCATGATCCACATTTTATCCTTTTGATTTTCTTTAGGAATCTCTTGGCGGAGGTTGACCTTGTTCATTTTACATGTTAGGTCTTGTTCTTTAGGGTTTGATCCTTTTTTGGGTCATCTGGATATTTTGGATCACATATATAATTGTAGTTACGCATTATAATATAATCAATCAAAGAATCAAGTAGCTAGACTGAGCGTAGAAGATATATCTTAAGATTCAAGGTCCCAGTTGTGACCTATTTTGTACTTTGAGCATGTCCTAGCAGGCTTGTGAGTTGGTTATGTTGTAACCCAGTTATTAGTGATTGGTTGTAATCAATTGTCATGTCATAATAAAATCTATTCTACATTGCCTCCTTCATATCTTTGTGTTTCCATTGTGTTACTCTTGCTGATCGGTCTGGATTGATCTCTTTAAGATCCCTCCTCACCGGTGACTACATTGTTAGCACATATTTTTACAATATATTTATGTGCTATATATGGATGCTTTTTTGCATGTAGTTTTATCATAAGAGCATTTATTGTTGGATTGTATATGTAGGTAATATAATGCAACGAATTCATGAAAAAGCATCACTTGGGAATATTCAAGGGAAATGTTGAATGTGATGGCATTCTGGTAATCCTCATCTTCACAATTAGTTTCATTGCAAGAGCACCTTTGGAAGATCAGCATAGAGCAGGGTTGTGAGCATGTTCAAAGATGTCAATGGTCTGGGAGAAACCTTTCAATATGGTTATTAAAAGTTGCATCCATGGAGAAGGGCTTCTTTTGTAAAAAATGAAAAATTCTTCTTATCGGCATAAGTCACCCCAATGAGATCGCCCAAGGAGGATGGAGTGTGTTGATCAAAGTAACTCATGACGACAGTGTTTCCTAAAAATGTTTGCGGCAGGAAGAAGTGCAATTGAGTGGTAATCCATCAAGTAGAGTCACAGTGATGATATGATAAGAAGTCTGAGTCATCGAAGTAACATACACTATTAGGAACGAGGAAAAAATGTTATCCTGATACTCGATGGGGTTTGTTGGGACTCATAAAAATTTGGTGAATTTGAGGTTGTTTGTGGCAGTTTTTGAATTTTTGCCTTATCGGCAAGACTTACCCCAATCAGCAAGACTTAACCCAATCGGAAAGACTTACCTCAATGAGCAGGCATAGGCGTGGAGTGGTTGTATCAAGTATCGGTAGGAAAGATTCTCCCGTATGCCAACTCTCGATAGAAAAGTGGAGGGACCGAAGTAAGTCATCGGTCATCGATAGCCTTGGTTTCATGTTATCTTGATGACCCGATGGAAAGGCCCAGGTGTAGACCATTTATCTCACATTGGCCATAGGGAGGAGCATTTCATTATTTAAATGCACAACTGCATATATCCTTAGTGTCAAAGCTTATGGACTTTTGGCAAGAAGTGGCTCATGGCCCAGTGGACCCCATGTGCGTGCGCATCTCAAGGAAACCAAATTCTATAGTAAAAGGACAAATTAAAGGGCGAGCATGTTGCAAACAATCAAACGGCCATTTCTATATCACCATGTGAAAGTGCTCGACTATTAATTGTTGCAACTTGGCGACTGGTGAGGTGGTAAGTCAGGTGGTGCCGAGGTGGACTTTGAGAAAATCATAAGGTGCCACATGGTGACACGCAACATAACAGGTGATGTTCAGGCATATCTCATAAGAAAATCAGTGGGTGTCACATGGCGACACGTGGAAGAAGGGAGCATATCAGCCAAGGTTAACGGTAGTGTAGATCAAGGAAGATCAGATGGTGATGTGAGAGATCTAATGGTGTTTGCTATACCACGATGGAAAGAAGATTGATGGCTATCCCTCGTGACTTGGCGACAAAGCATGTGCCAAAAAGGGGTGGTTAAAGGGCATGCAAATCAAGGAAGATCAGATAGTGGAGTGAAATTTTGGGGCTATCGATGACTATCATTGTATCGCAGTTGTGAAGTGGCTGGAAAGAGTACCCTCGCGATAGGTGGCAGACAAGTGGCGCCTAGATGGTGGCCAGCTAGATGTGCAGACAAAACAAAGGGTGATATGTCAAACAAACTATGGCTTCAAGGAATCTCTAAATGGAATCACCGAAGGCATCGATAAAACTACAGGTTCGATGAGACCTGCTAACGACTCACCAAAGGAGGAAGTTTGGCCGAAAGACAGATGCCGAACAAACCAAGGTGAAGCGGTGGGTCCGATGGCGTTGAAGTGGAGAGTAGGTGGATCCAAAGGCAATCTAGAGGTGACACATGGTAGGGGTCTGTAGATGAGTGAAATAGATAAGGGGCCCGCTTTGAAGGTTAGAATGGTTAATGACCAGGCAGGTCCGATGCAGATCAATGGTTGTCGCTATACTGCGACACGAAGGTGAGCGATGGTTATTCCTTGCAACATGGCAACAAGCCACTAGCGGCGGGCCCAGATAATAGTTAATGCCAATAGTTAGGGTGAGAGCTTACAATGGACAACTAGTGGTAGCCATTAAGTTTTTAATGGATCAAAGACCAAATGGTGGGGCCTATTTGGAGTGAGTTAATCAGGAAAGTTAAAGGGCGTGTTAGTTTTCCATGATCGGATGGCTGTCGCTATACTACAATGGAAACACGTCCGAAATTTAAAAGACGTGACATAGCGACTAAAGGAAAAGTGCTCAGAAGGAAGGCCTTCCTAGTTTGTTTGTGCCAAAATTTAAAAGAATTAATGGCAAAGGTGTGCAGGTTACATCCGACGTCATTTTGAAGTGAAAAGTTGGTGAGAGATATCCAGTGAGATTTGTAGAGAACATAATGGTGCGTGGTTGTGTGTTTTCTTAGGTGAAACCCATTAATGCTCTGGCATAAGATAATACACCAGCATTATGAAGCCATCGGTGGTTGTAACCGATTTTGGGTAATAGGAATTTACCCTTTCAGCCATTTTCCAAATGAGCGCCTAGTGAATTAATGAAGCACACAAAGATTGTTAGGTTTCTCCATCAACTGCAATGGCACAACACTATAACTTTTGGAGTAAATGAGAGTTAGGGAAAGAGTTTTCTTCAAGGTAGTCTGAAGCTTGTTGCATCCTGATTTCTATAAAAGGATACCAAGGCTACCTAGAAAAAGGACACAAATTTTGTAACAAAACTCTGGCAAAATTAATACAAGACATTTTCTTAGCAGTTTTGAGTCAGATATGATGTACTTGTAACCTTTTGATAGAGGAATAAAATATACAATCGAGAAAATTTAAACTTAGATTTGTATTGTCTCTATGTCATTGTAGTAGTGTTCATTCCTTTTAAGTAATTAAGGATTTCTTATTTGAATGATTTTCTAGGCATCTAATGAAGTTGTTTTTAGTCTTTTTCTTAAGGATGAAAATATTAATATACTTTGAACAAAGTCATTGATATTAGTACTTTTGATGTGGATTTGATGATGAAGTTTGGTGTAGATTAGGACTCTATATATGTTAGGCATATTCAGAGTTGATAGATCAGGAACTTGCGATTTGTGTACAAGTTTCTTTTGTCAGGTTGCAGTCTGTTGTAGATGACTCTACTACCTAGATAAGGCACTGGTTTACCTGTTGGTTTTTTGGGTGCATTTTGTGATCCTTTTTAAAAGATCAAATCAACTTTCCATTTATGTTTTGGTTGTACTAGTCAGAAAGGAAAAGTTTACAGGAATTTACACTGGTTTTCTATAAACCTTTTGCTATTTTTGTAAGAAAATAGTCTTAAATGGGTTCACTTGCCCAAGATTTTAAAGACTTAAAGTGTAGGAGGTGTCTTCATTTGGAACCTCATATTGTTGTCTTTATTTCAAAATTTTGTTGTTCTCTTCTATTCTAGCACAGAGGCAGTAGCTTTCACTTTTAAAGAGAATAAACAAAAGTTTTCAAAATGGAGAACAAGAGGTTTATCGATGGAACACTTGCCGACAATAGATGGAGTGATGTATTTATAGTGATGTCATCAGGTCATCGAGAAGTCCTAATTTATGTTACCCTGATACCTGATAGACTAAGGGGAGAAGGCAACTCTATCAGAGAGACTTTTTCCGATAAAGTGGTACCAAGGAAAAAGGAGAGCGAGGCCATCGGGATAACATACATTATCAGGAAGTTGTGTTCTGCATTATCCCAATACCCAATGAGGGAGATGAGCTCGTTGCCAATGAAGAGATTACATCAGGAAAACCTACGCCGATAGACTGAGGCAACCCAATAAGGGGAGTAAGGTACGGATTGAAATAAAAGACTCATCGGGGTAACTTATATTACTGGAGAAACATTTTTAGAGTTGTGTTGATGCCTGATGGGAAGAATGCCACAGAGGGATAAATGAAAGGAGATTTCATCAGAGAGACCTACCCCGATTTAACATAAAGAAAAGCTGACTAATAGAAAGGAAAGGAAGAGCCATCGAGATAAGCCAAGCATTAAGGAAGAAAGCGAAATGGCTAAGGTGAGACCCAATGGACTGATCAGAGTGACCTATGTCAATTAGAAAGACAAAAAGGTAATTAAAGGAACGTAAAATGCGGTGGGGCCAAGTAATTGAATTATCGGGTAGGGTTACACTGATTAGCCATTGGAATATCTGATGCAATAACCATTATTTAATTCTCATGATTGGGTGAATTGGATCTGCACAAAGCAAATCTGATGAGTTTATGATTGTTACAGACTCTAGTCATTGCATATCTAGTACAAAGAAAGAGTTTTCGTGCCAGAACTATTCATAGTGTTTTTAGCTATCAACATTGAAGTTGCAGACAAGAAGTGTGGGTAATTTGAAAGTTCAAGCATTTAATCATGGAGGCTTCTGGTTCACAAGGGAAAAGAAAGGACATAGAGATTGGAGACACATAATCCGCTAAATCAAAAAAGACAAAGTCTATAAAGGGTGTGCAAAAGCGAAAACTGAATCAGGACATGATTGACCAAATGGAGTCATCTAGTGCTAAGTCGAGGAGGTCTAAAACCTATTTTCCACCCAAGGATCAATTGGAAGACAAAGAGGTTGGAGATATCTGGACAACCACAAGGGGCCACGAATTGTTTCTATATCATTACCTGAGGCAGAACAAGGAGATGCCACTCTCAAACCCTTGGACGAAAAATTTGGGCAGATTGGTGGTCCCAAATGTTTTTTTGAATATCAGATTATTGGAATTGATTACTAGAAGGTACAACAAAGAGAAAAGGTGCATTCAATTTCCCAATGGGGATCCCTTCATCTGGATATCTACCGAGACTATTCAAGAGGTTTTTGGTATGTCTTATGAGCCTTACATGCCCCTGTCTTTTACAAACCTGGAAGAAGAGTATACCTAAATGGACACTACTCACACAGTGTGGAAGTTAGCGATGCATAAGAAGGAGAAAGGATGACTCATAGAGTAGGATGGTCCTCCTTTCGAAATTACTCTATTCAAACAAGACTTGCAATACACATATTGGGCATGTGGCCAAGTCTGCGGGGAAGAAGTACCCAATGTCACAAGGATAGTCCCATTGGTGCTGGCTGTAGATATTCAAATGCATGAGCCAAGGTCATTTGATTATGAAACTTACTTGGTAGAGAAGCTACATGAAGGGTTCTTGAGTTTGTAGACAGAACCTAACCCTACTTTTAAATCATACTCATTGATAATGCATATGGTTTTGTTTCATGGGCAGATAAGGGGTTTGTGGCCAGAGGAATTAAGGGTGACTCCTAGGAACAAAGATGGACAAGACCAACCACTTCAATTATGGGTATCCCTATGGGACTCGAGGTTTGTCAAATCACATTATGTGTTGTTTGAAGAATATTTTGTTAAGCCTTTGTACAGATTGTTTGGAGTGGAATGTGATGGGTCTATTTCACTTGAGATTAAGAGATTCTTGAGACCCCATGCTTTTGGAGACACCAGGGTCAGCCACAATTGGGGTGACTGGTTTGTATGTCATAATTTCACCTTTTTTAGGGTTTGTAGTTTTAAGGGTGTTTTGTATATGTTGCCTACATTAGTTCCTGACAAGATTCCCTATTTAGAGATTGCTAGGCAATTTAGTATGTCAAATGCAAAGCATTTGGGTGGTGCACACAAGCAAACATTTATGCCTAACACTTTGCATTTTGGAGACTTCACCATTGTATCTACCAAGGCTTATGAGATGATAGAAAATAATCTGGTAGATGAATACAATATGTATGGACACCAGGCTCTTAAAAATTATGATCCAAAGGGGTATATCCACCACTGCAGGAAGAGCCATAATCTGGGAGAGTATCTGCATATACCCGTGGAGGCTGAAGGTTTATTTAGAAATAGGGAACGAGATGAGGCTACTACACTTTTAGAGGAATTAAACAAAAAATTAGAAGAGTGAAAGCAGAGGCTTCAAGAACTAAGAGAAGGAGATTCTAAGAGTGGATCTGATGAGAATGTAGCTGTATCAACCCTCCGTGCACACTAATTAGAAGAAGTGGCAGATCAGGAGTAAATCAAGGTGAGAATAAATGCCAATGCAGATGTAAGACTTGAAGAGCATGCAAATTTTGTTGCAGGTGAGGTTTTTGTATAGTCACAGGATTTCAAGTTATTTTTGTACCATTATAAAGGGAAAACATTGAGGGAGAACATCCCAAATGTTACTCGAGAAAATGAAGCAAAAATGCTTAAAAAATTAAAAGAAGATATTGACGCAGAAGTGGCTACAATGACACCACAGAGAGGGAGACAACTTCTCAATGAGGTAGACATCATTTTGTTCACAGGATGGGACTTAAGTGCCTCTTTTATCTTTGACAACTTGTTGCATTCTGATAGAAACGATGTAAAATTGGACATACAGGGTGTTGATGATATCTTTAGTAGATCAAGGTATGATCCAAATGAAGAGGAGATGTTTATTTGGGCCCTATACCCTCCAAATAAGAGACCCAAGATCATAGATGTAGATAAGGCATTTGGGTACATGATGAAGCTAAAAGTGGGATAGGTTAATCCAATTGTCATAGCAGATTTGGGGATTGACATTGCAAAATTGAATAAGGCCCAAATGCAGTGGGTGGTAAAAGAGGGTTAAAACTATATAATTTATATGAAGACTTATTGAGAAGTCATGGTCATGAAGTACCACAAATAGCTAATACTGGTGTTCAATGGAAGAAGAAATATGAATACCAGATGAAGGAAAACATTAAGTTAAAGAGGAAAATCAAGACTGCCAAGGTAGATGTTGCCTGTGTTCTATTAACAAATAGGTTTGAACATTTATTGGAAGTTCTCAGAGAATTCTGGACAAACTATCAGAAGACCTTGGATAATATGGCTTCTCATAAAAGAAATTTCAGCAGGCTGAAGGCATTGTTGAAAGATAAGAGTGTCGATGAGAAAGTGGTTGAGAAGATTCAGAGAAGGTTGAATAAACATAAAGGGTCTGGTGTGGACATTAAATAAGAAGTTACAAATTGCAGAGATATTTCTAGGTATGGTTTACTAGATGTTGTGGATGATGCAAAGTAGTTAAAGGACAAAGAGATTTGGATTACAGAATGCCAGAATGTACTTAACACATCCCTTGATGTTGCCTGGGCAGATGTTTTGGATATGAAGAATACAGGTGAGCAGATGGAGAGATTGGTAACCATGGAGATTGTTGTTAGAGATGTTGTGTTCAACACCAACACTCACAAGGATAACAAGTATTTGGAGCACATACAAAAGTGTGACACAATATTGGACAATGAGAACTGATTTTTTATTGTATTTTGTGTCTAGCAGTTAAGCAGTTAGGTGTTAGGTTTTAGTTAAGTTTAGTTTAGCAATATGAAAGGGTGTGTCCTTTCATTCAAATCTTTTGGCTCACATATATATAGTGAGCCATTTTTGTATCATGGGGGTAATAGATAATTTTGTCGCTGGCTAGGCTACAAGTGTTCTATTTAAGAAAGGTCTAGTAGGAATAAGAAGTTTATTCTATTCAAACTGAATGTATTGGAGTATTTGTAAGTGTAGTTTTTGTGTACATGTTTTTATCTTCAGATCATTGTGTGTAATTTTTTTGTTTGATGAAATCATATGTCCTCTTGATAAATATTTTGGATTTGTTGTGATGTCAATTTAAATTCACTCAAAACAAACATATTTTTTTCTTGAGAGTGTAAGGTACACCCACTTGGGTTTAGTGGAGCCTAAAGTGCAGAGGGATTTGGTATTTGACCATCCATGTTCGTTGGCCAAGAATGATTGGATCAATTGAGGATTAGGCAAGTCTTTAGTTTTCCAATCTGTGGTTTTGGGCAGCAACATGCTTCAAGTGGTATCAGAGAAAAGTTTCATTCCAGAGGTTGCATGTCCTAAAAATTTTGTTGTAGGGTAGCAGATTGTGGATTCGACCCGCAACTGCAGAGGATCGACATAAATGATGGTGCGAAGATGAGCTAGGAATGGTGGAGTATGTGGAAATGCAAACCCTCCTATGATGGAGATGTTGCAAGGTATTGAAGCCCGGTTGGAAGCTATGGAGATAGCCAAGAGAAGAAGCCAACATATCAATGATGTAAGTGAAGATGAAGGAGAAGAATCCCCAATAGAGCAAGTAAACACATCGGCGGTTGATCCAGATGAGGAAAGGTTTTTGAGGGTTTTGAGTAGGGTGAATACTAAACCTCATTTCACCCCACTGGAATATGATGGGAAGTTATATTTAGATGAATTGATGGATTAGATCTTGGAGATAGAGAAATATTTCAATTTTGAAAATACTATAGAAGAGAGGAAGGTGAAATATGCATGTACCCGGTTGAAAGGTCATGCATCTCTTTGGTGGAAGCATTTGCAAGTTGATAGACAAAGAAGAGGTAAAGAGAAGATTAAGACATGGGATCAGATGATTGCTAAGTTGAAATCAAGGTTTATGTCAACTAATTATCAAGTGAATCTATTTCAGAAGTTGCAAAATTTGAGACAGAAGGAATCTAGTGTGAAGGAATACACGGAAACATTTTACAAGTTGAATATTAGATCCGGACATGTTAATAATGAAGTTGAATAAGTTGAAAGATATTTGAATGGATTGCAGATGTTTATACAAGATGAACTCAATTTGATCAAATTGGAGTGTTGAAGAGGCTTACTAGTATGCCCTAAAGGTAGAAGAGAAGCTAAACAATAGACATGAGAAGAGGCAAAGGTGGAAGGTTTACCGGAGGAAGATTTCAAGGAGGAAGAGGATATACAAAAGGTAGAGGAACATGTACAAATCAGAACAAGGATAAGGAAGTGAAAAAAGAAGGTAATTCATACTAGAAAGATGATAGAAATTTCTATCAGAGGAGAGAACCAGATAGCTACTAGAGTGAGAATTTCAGAAGACAAGACACGAGAACATTTAGACGAACTTGCTATAAGTGTGGAGGAGAAGGACATCGTTCTTTTGAGTGTAAGAAGATAGAGAATACCAGAAGAGAAGCAATGGTGGAAGAAAACCCCACTGGATCAAACAATAAACTAGAAGATGGAGAACTGTTGATAATGAGGAGAGATTTGTGTCATACTGGAGGAGATGAAGAGCCCTTGCAAAGGAAGACTTTGTTCAAGACTAGATGTAAGGTATTCGATAAGTGTTGTAAAGTTGTTATTGATAGTGGTAGTTCAGATAATCTTATTTTAGAAGAGATGGTGAATAAGTTGAATTTGGAGAGATTGAAACGCCCTAATCCTTATCAGATAGAATGGATTCAGGATGAACTTAAGTTGTTAGTAAGTGAGCAATGTTTGGTGAAATTAAAAATTGGGAATTATCATGATGAAGTCTTGTTTGATATTATGCCTATGGATATTTGTCATCTTTTGTTGGGTAGACCTTGGCAGTTTGATAGACATGCAGTACATGATGGGAGGAAGAATACATACACAATTGTGGCCAATGGGATGAAGCAAACCTTATTTCCTTTGGAGGAACATTTGAAGAATGAAGTTTGTAATGATAGAATCTATATAGTAGATGGAAGGAAATTCTTGGATGGATTGAGACATGAGAATGTGTGTTTTGCCTTAATTGCTAAGAAGACTGAGAAACCAGAACCAAAAGGAGAACAATCAGAAGAGATCAACTATTTACTAACAAAATATGAACACATCATTTCAGATAATGTACTTGATGGATTGCCATCTATGAGAAGTATTAGTCATTGCATGGACCTAGTTCTTGGAGCTAGTTTGCCTAACAAAGTTGCACACCATATGACACCAACAGAGAATGAAGAACTGAATAGACAATTGCAAGAGTTGTTGAAGAAAGGTTTGATAAGGGAAAGTTTGAGCCCTTGTGTAGTACTAGGAGTACTAGCACCTAAGAAGAATGGAGAGTAGAGAATGTGTACTGATTCGAAAGCAATAAATAAGATCATAGTGAAATACAGGTTTCATTTACCTAGGATGGATGACATAATGAACTATTTGAGTGGAGCAAAATACTTTACAAAGATATATTTGAAGTGTGGATATCATCAGGTTAGGATCAAAGAAGGAGATGAGTGGAAGACAACATTCAAGACAAATGAAGGACTGTGTGAATGGTTGGTGATGCCTTTTGGGTTAACCAATGCACTGAGTACTTTCATGAGGCTGGTGAATGAGGTGTTGAAGCATAGAAGTGGAAAATCTAAGAAATTTGTTGATGCATTGAGTAGGAGAAGAATTTTGCTAACAAAGACGAGAGTGACGGTATTAGGATTTGAGGAATTGAAGATCTTGTATGATGATGACCTAGATTTTGCAAAACATTGGGAAGGATGTAGAGAACCGGTTATGGCAGATAGAAGCAAGTGGTTGGATTACTTCATTTAGGATGAGATGTTATTAAGAGGAGTTTAGTTGTGCATACCTAAGAGTTCTATGAGGGAGAATATGATAAAGGAGAAACACAATGGAGGATTAGCTGGACATTTTGGTATTGACAAAATAGTAGCATTGGTGAGTGAGTAGTACTTTTGGCCCCAGATTCATAAGGATGTTAAGAAATATGTGCAAAGTTGTAGAGTTTGTCAAGTTGAAAAGGGTAGTAGTTGGAATGTGGGATTGTATAAACCTTTGATAGTACTGGTAAGACCTTGGGAGGATATAAGCATGGATTTTGTACTTGGATTGCCTAAAAAACCGAGAGGGAATGATTCTATATTTGTGATAGTGGATATATTCTCAAAGATGGCTCATTTCATACCTTGTAAGAAGACATAAGATGCATTGCATGTAGAAGACCTATTTTTCAAGGAAGTTGTGAGATTGCATGGATTACCTAAGAGCATAGTTTCAGATAGAGACACTAAGTTTGTTGGGTATTTTTGGAGAACACCTTTGAAGAAGATGAACATAGATTTTAAGTTCAGTTATACTTTTCATCCATAGATTGATGGACATACATAAGTAGTTAACCAAAGCTTGGGAAATTGGTTGAGATGTTTAGTTGGAGATAAGACCAGAAGTTGGGATTTGATCTTTGCACAAGCAGAGTTTGCCTATAACAATTTAGTTAATAGGAGTACTAGAAGAACACCTTTTGAGATTGTTACCGATCCAAGAGGTATATTATAACTAACAGATATTAGTAGTGAAGACCGAAGAAGTTCAGAAGTAGAAGACTTTGTAGATCACATGACAGCCTTGCATATTCAAGTTAAGCAGCATTTGGAAGACATGAACAACAAGTATAAGGAGAAGGTAGATGAGAAGAGGAGACATAAGTAATTTTAAGTTGGTGATGAAGTGATGGTATATCTGAGAGAAGAGAAATTTTTGGTTGGAACTTATAACAAATTGTAGATGAAAATTTTGGACCTTGCAAGATTTTAAGGAAGTTTAGTTCTGGAAATGCATATGAAGTGGAGTTACTAGGTAGTCTTAGTATTTCACCTATGTTTAATATTGCAGATCTTCATGAGTATCATGAAACAAAACTCAGTGAGGACAATAAAGTATTGCAGACTTGGAGAAATAGTTGCCTCAGAAGGAACCAAATCAGATTGAAGAAATTTTGGATAATAGGATTGGGCAAAGTACCCAAAGCAGTCAATATAAGGAATATCTTGTGAAGTGGAAGGAAAAACCAGTTGAAGATTCATCTTGGATTTCTCAAGAAGAGGTAGACCACCTTGGTTTTCCTCTGACCCTAGCAAACTGATAGGCTCACATTTTCAACAACCCCGGATGCCTGATGTAGGAGCATTCTCGGTTCATAGAAATCTTCCATCAACCAGAAACATTTTGTTTTTGTTTCTCTTTCTGTTTGTAGTCTTAGCTTTTGTTTTTGAGTGTCCTGGTTTTGGCTCACTAGATCCTATGGAGTTGGATTCTACTTGAAGAATTGATCATCTTTCTTATTGCCAGACTACATCACATTTGGATCATTTTTTGACATTATATCGCTATTAGTTTCCTTTATAGTTTCCCGTTACTGGTTGACTGTTCTTGTTACTAGTTGCCTAGACCTATGTTTGTGATCTACTGGAACCCCCTTCCAAATATTGTGGAGCCTTGGGCATTGATTCTGATGTTCCTTGGCATGTGGCTGACCTTTTCCCATGATCTACATTTCATCCTTTGGATTTTCTAGAGGAATCTCTTGGCGGATGCCAACCTTGTTGATTTTACATGTCAGGTCTTGTTCTTTGAGTTTTGATCCATTTTTGGGCCGATTGGACCCTTTGGATGGTATATATAATTTCAATTGTACATTATAATGTAATCAATCGAAGAATCAAGTAGCTAGACTGAGCATAGAAGATAGATCTTAAGATTCAAGGTCTTAGTTGTGACCTATTTTGTACTTTGAGCATGTTCTAGCAGGCCTGTGAACCAGTTATGTTGTAACCCGATTGGTATCGGTTGGTTGTAATCAATTGTCATGCCATAATACAATCTGTTCTATATTGCCTCCATCATATCTTTGTGTTTCTGTTGTGTTACTCTTGCTAATTGGTCTAGACTGATCTCTTTGAGGTTCCTCCTCACCTTTGATTGCTTCACAAAGTAAACAAATGAATGTCTCAAACACATTCCAAAATCCACAACTCAAGATATCATCATTCTGGAGCAATATAGATCAAATACCACAACTATGCAATAGTGAACATTGAAAAACTAGTCCACATACTATACCTCATAACTCAACCAAATAAGCACATAGTACCATGAAACTCATACTAAATCAGCTAGAGATAAGTATCTCAAAACCCATTAAATTGTACGAGCACATCTACAATAGATCATCGAAACAACTCCCTACAATAAACTAATTCTCTGCAACACAGGAATATGTTGACATCAATGATAACAACACATTCCAACAACTCTAATATCCGACAATCTCCCCCTTTGGCATTGATGGCAACATATGAATGTGAAAAACAATCAATGCAAAGAAAGAAATGAACAACCAATAATCTTCCCCTGAGATCATAAGGATCATCTCCCCAAACAACTCAAAATACTTCAGGATTTTTCCCATGCTTTTCTCCCCCTTTGATAGCAATACCAAAGACATACAAATCATTATTATCTCCCTCTTAGAAGGACAATCTCTCCTACTAAGAATAAACTCACAACTCTGAATAACTAAACCACATGCTAACTACTCCCTCAGAGCATCAACACCCATTCATCAATCTGGATATCAAGATAATACTATGAAGTCGACCAAATTGATGCAACTCAATGAATCTAGTTCATACCTAGAGGGGAAATCACCCCTAACTTCTATCTTAGATATACAAATGCCTCTACAAGAAAAGGCTTAGTGAAGATATCTGCAATCTGTTCCTTTGTAGATACATACTCCAATCTGACTTCCTTATCACTAACTTTCTCTCTCAGATAATGAAACTTAATTGATATATGCTTTGTCTTAGAATGCAACACCAGATTCTTAGAAATATTGATAGCACTAGAATTTTCATAATATATAATAGTGGGCTCATTATAAACAACTCTAATATACTTAAGCATCTACTTCATCCAAATAATTTGAGTACATTTGCTAGCAGCAGTAATGTATTTAGCTTTTGTAGTAGATAAAGAAATAGCATCTTGTTTCTTACTTGACCAAGCCACCAACTTCCTTCCCAGAAACAATGCTCCACTGGTAGTTCTCTTCTGATCATCAACATCACCTATCCAATTAGAATCAGTATAAGTATTTAAAGTGAAATCATCATCCTTCGGATACCACAAACCATACTCAACTATTCCCTTCAAAGATCTGAATATCCTCTTCACAATAGTAACATGACTTTCCTTAGGATCATCCTAAAATCTTGCAACAATACATACAACATTCATAATGTCAGGCCTGTTTGAGTCAAATATAGCAGTCCACCAATCATAGATATATGGAGGGTCTGGTTAGCCTTAAGAGATTGATCATCTTTTGTCATCTTGCATCTAGTCACCATAGGAGTTCCAATAGGTCTGGAATCATCTAACCCAAACTTTTTCAGAAATTCCTTTACATACTTAGATTGAGATATGAAAATGCCTTTATCAATCCACGTAATTTGAAATCCTAGAAATAATTTTGTCTCACCTATCATAGACATCTCAAACTCTTTTGGCATATCATCAACAAATTTCTTACTCAAATCATCATCTCCTCCAATAATAATATCATCAACAAAGACTTGAACAATTAAAATATTATCATTATCAATCTTGAAGTACTAATTACTATCAGTAGTACCTTTACAAAATCCTAACTTCATCAAATACTTGTCCAATCTAGCATACCAAGATCTAGGGGCATGTTTCAGTCCATACAATGCTTTCTTCAATCTGCATACCATGTCTTCTTCATCTGTCAATGAAAATCTATCAGGTTGCTCAATGTAGACTTCCTCTTCCAATTCACCATTCAAAAAGGCTGAATTCGCATCCATCTGATATACCTTGAATTTCTTATGAGAAGCATATGCAAGAAATAGTCTAGCAGCTTCAATCGTAGCTACTAGAGCAAAAGTCTCAAAATCAATACCTTCTATTTGTGAATATCCCTTACATACTAGTCTTGCTTTGTTTCTAACAACTTTTCCATCTTCATTCAGCTCATTCTGAAACACTCATTTAGTACCAATTACATTCTTGTCCTTAAGTCTTAGAACAAGTTCCCATGTTTTATTCTTCTCAGTCTGATCCAACTCTTCTTCCATAGTTTTTACCCAAGTCTCATCTTTACAAGCTTCAACAACATCTTTAGGCTCAATTTTAGAAATCAAACATGTCTCTTCAGCAGTAGTCCTTCTCCTAGTCATCACACCTTTATTTTTATCACCAATAATATGATTTTTTGAATGATTTAATCTTACATTCCTAGGGGTTTTCTGATTATGCTGATTTTCAATCTCTTGAACTTCTTCATCAATAGAAACATCTTGAATTACTATCTCTTTTGGATCACTCTTCTTCATACTCAAAGTTTGCACTTGCTTTGAAATAACATGTTGATTATCAGACTCATATATGCATGCTCTGATTTGCTTCTCATGATTCTCATCAATTTTCACATTCACACTTTCCACTATCTTTCTCAGTCTCTTGTTATAACACTAGTAGGATTTACTCTTAGTAGAATATCCCAAAAATATTCCTTCATCACATCTTGCATAAAACTTTCCTATATCTTCATCTCTTTTGATATAACATTTTCTTCCAAAGATTCTAAAATATTTAACTATAGGAACATGACCAAACCATAGTTCTTAGGGAATCTTGCTCGAATCACCTTTTATATGCACCCAGTTGAATGTGTATACAGCAGTGCTAATAAATTCTCTCCAATACATATATGGAACATTTCCTTTAATCATAATAGTTATAGTAGCATCCAAAATAGCTATGTTCTTCCTTTCAACAACTCCATTCTGTTGAGGGGTTCTCAGAGAAAATAACTGCCTCTTGATTCCATTCTCTTTACAAAAAGAATTAAACTCACTCGAGGTAAATTCTCCACCTTGATAACTCAATGATGAGTGAATAGTACCAAACCGGTACTGAGGGGGGGGGTGAATTAGTACAGGCAAAAATATAGTCCTAAACTGGTTTGACAACAGACACTCCAAATGACTGGCAAATAGTGACACCATTTTGAAACAGAGTGCAACCGGTAAAGCTAAGAACATCTGAGACAAGCATTAACCGGCTACTCACTTAGCTTACCACTCAACTCAAGACTATACTACCATTTCACCCTTATGCATAAACAGGTAATCTATCATCAAATCATAATAACAACTAGTTCAACATGTTTTATTGATAGGCATAAAACACAAAACCATCATATGCTTGATAGACAATAACAAAGCATCACAAGATAAAAGCATCACACATGACACACAAATTTTTCATGTGGAAACCCAACTGGGAAAAACCAAGGTGGGGATGAATACCCACAAGTTGTTTTTGAACTCTTTAGAAGTCCACTCTGTTAGAAGCCTTGTCCGGTTAGAGACATTACAATAGGTTCTGCTAGGAAATGTTCCTGTTAGGGATCACCCAGTTAAGGGATGGCTTCAATACCTGGTTAAGGGTTAAACCCTGTTAAAGGTTATCTTGTTAGAGGATTTCAAGAACTCAATAGCTAAAGGATTCTAAACTTAGTAGCTTTGAATTACCCTATCAAAGGATTTTCAACAAGCCGGTTAAGGCTACCTTGTTAAGGGATTTTCCAACTGTTAAGGTGGTTAGAGATCAATAGGTATTACAATGATCTGGTAACAACACTCAATGCCAATGCAAATCCGCTTAAGCTCCTCTTCATCTTCTGCACTTACACTCTACAGGTATCACTTCTCTCCTTTTGGTCTGGCAAGAATCACGTATCCCTTCTCTTGGATACACACACACAACTTTTGCCAACAACCTCAAAAAGAGACACAACATCGACCTTATAGGAAAATAGATAGGTCGGTAGCATAAGCCCTAAACCCTAAACCTGTTAGGTTAAGGAATTCAAATGGTTCAATCCTAACCATTGAGCACACTACATTAAATGTAGCAGATCTTGATCCAAACTCAAGACATTCTCCATCATCCATTTCCACCGATTTTATGGCAGCTATAACCCATCACATGTTATCACCATTTTATAGACTTCGCACATTCCGGAGGTAGATAGGAACAATCTCCTTCATGCAAGATCCTTCACGTACATAGGCTTACATGGCAACATGATCTATTCTTCTTTATAATGCTAACTCATCACACAATATCATCAGTTGAGCCACATAGGCTTGAAGCACATCAATCGAAAACCCTGAAGTTGAGACTACCAACCGGTAGTCATACAATACTTCCATATGCTGGTTCCCATAACTGTATGCCGGTTCATCATGAACAAGCACACCATTTCACTTTGGCGAAAATGTTGGTTCACAGTGTTATATCGGTTCTCACATATGTCGATTCACACCTCTTCAACATATTGACATCAATGACAACATACAATGTCATTATGTCCACATACCAGTTCACATAATGCCAACACACCTCTATCAGACCTCAGACACTTTAGCTTCAATCTTGCCTCTATCTCTACTCTAGCTTTGAATATTTTGAACTTCTCCAGTGCTTCATATTTCTCCCTTAGAAAAGTAACCCACATCATCCTAGAATAGTCATCAATCAAAAACATAAAGTATTTATCACCCTGCAAGCTTCTCACTCTAGAAGGTCGACATAAATCGGTATGCACAAGATCTAGTAATCTATTGGATGTATACAGTTTGCTCTTGAATGAAATTCTTGTTTGCTTTCCCAATTGACATTCTTTACACACTGGATTAGTAGGCTTCACTATCTTAGGTAAATCTCTAACATCTTGAGTATAACTTATCTTAATCCTGCAATCAAAGTTAATATGACACATCCTTCTATGTTGCAACTAACTTTCATCAATTTGAGCAATCAAATAATTTTTCTCACCAACATTCAGATGAAAGATATTACCTTTAATTTTAGTTCCTAATGCAATTTCTATTGGCAATTGACACTCTATTGGTTGGGTTCACTGTGTTGTCATTGATGGCAACATGATTTGTGTTCTGGCTTCATATGGTATACCGACAAGACAGAAGGATTTCTTTGGTCATGGACAATGCAGGCCGACATGGTATAGAAAAGGTTATCAGTATTGGAGGCTGACATGTCTTGGATCTGGCATTAGCAATTTGTTTTAATGTTTATACATTTTTGATATCTGGCAGACATGTAATCTAATATTATATATATATTTGTAAGCTGACATAAGCCATAAAAGTTGTATAGGTTATATAGGTTAGTTAAGATTAGATCATTTTTGAGATAGACATGGTAATGGATATGTCAATGTAATATGATGCAAAATATATCAAAGAGATTATATATGCGAGGAATTTATTGTACGGATTATTTCGGTAAAAGGGTTTAGTGTTTCAGACCAAAATAGACATAGCTTAAATTGGATCTATATTCTGGCATAGAAGATGCTATCTTAGTAGTTCACACTTCTCTCGATTGTTGTCTAGAATTTTATGTAGTCAGTGAGGCTCCTATTGTGATTGAGCAGTGTGCTCTAGGCTATAAGCCTTCCTGCAAGTGCAACCCCATCATATATTGTAATATCTCTTCATATGGCTAGTGGATTGATATTGTGGGTCCAAAATCCCACCGTGGTTTTTCCTCATTGAGGTTTTCCATGCATAAATATATGTGTTATGATTCTCATTTATGTGTTTGCCTTATTGGTTACTTCTTTCGATTCTGTTTATACTGGTATACTAGTTGGTATATAAATGTTTTGTTAAGGCTAAAATCTACTATTCTGGTATAACACTGATTCACCCCCCCTCTCAGTGTTATTGGTTTTTAACAATTGGTATCAGAGCCTTGTGCCTCAAAGGAAGTTTAATAGCTTGAGGAAGATCTTGAAACTGGAATCATTGAATATGGCTTTGGAGAAGTAGCTTGAGATGGCACTTGAAGATTATGATGATGAAAGGTTGAGTAACTTAAAGCTACAAGATGAATTGAATTCTACTAAGGAATTCCTTCTTGTCCTACAAGAGAGGCTATCATTTGTTCAAGCTAGGAGTAAGGAACTTTGGCAAAATCAGGACGATGAAGAGAAAAATGCACTTAAGGGACAATGTCAGAAATTAAGTCAGGAGAACATGGTTATGAAGAATGAAATGCAAGTTAGAACTATAAGGATGTCTAAGGAGATTGAGGATAGAAAAGGAAGAAAATCTTGTTGTATCCCTGAAGAACAAGTTTGAAGAATGTGGTAGGTTGGTTCATGAAAATGATATGTTGACAACTAATTTGGTATAATCCTAGAGCAATGAGCAAGATATTGAGAGACAAATGATAATATTAAGAGAAGATCTGACTGCTGCAAGTGAGTACAAAGAAAAATTCAAGATCAACTCAGCACAGCTTGATGAGTTATTGAAGAGACTTAGGCAGATTAGAGATTCTAGTGGACTTGGATTTGAGCAAGGATAGAGTTTTGGTACTGCTAATGATGATCAAAACTATAAAGCACCGGTAAGGAAATTCAATGGTAGATGTTTTGTTTGCAATATATTTGGTCACATGGCTAGGAAATGTAGAAATAGAGCAAATCAGAACCCTGATTCTGCTCCTGGTAAATGTACTAAATGCAATAAAATTGGTCATAAGATTGAAGATTGTAGAATTAATGTTAAATGCTATGCTTTTGGAAAATTTGGACATATGGCTATCAATGTAGGTCAAACAATTTCATCGGTTTTAGCAAAGCAATTCAGAAGAACAATGTTACATGTTATGCTTGTAATTAAATTGGACATACTGCTAAGTTCTATAGAAGAAGAAATCCACTCGTTAGTAATGGAGGATCAAATGACAAAGAAAAAGAGAAGGTTAGTGAAATCTGATAGGATCATACTCAGAGATGGGTGAGGAAGACTGAAGAACAATCATCAGATGGGAACGTCTTGGTTACTTATCTGAGATAAGAGGTTGCTCTTGCATCAGCAATGAGCTCATCTGATAACTAAGGTAGATGCCTTAGGGGTAGGCAAAATTCATGAAGATGTTTCATATGCCCCAGAAAGAGGTTCTGGAAGATGTTCTAGATATTGGAGAGGACTATCCGACATGGATATTCTGAGTGAGATCCAGTATCTTTCACCGGTACTCATTTATGTCAATGGTAGATTAGGGTTTTATCTCAAAGGATAAAAGGTTGAATACACTTCATTGTTAATCGCCCTACATTTAGAGTAATTTCAGAGTGATTCAGAGTGACTAAGTGCGATTAGAGGCAATCAGATTTCTTCTTGAGCAATTTCACTAGTGTCTGGAAGAATTTGTTGAAGGTTTCTACTGAGTGCAAACAAAAGGTATTTATCTTGAAACATGGAAACGTGGTCATCTTCTATTCCTATTTTTATTGCAAACCCAACTATAGTGGAGGTCAAAGACCGCCCCAGGAAAATTTTCAAGTGGTATCCACATGTGGCTACCTAGGAAGATTCAGTTGGAGCATTTTATCACGTTTCAGAAGGTGTTGTGTATTTAGAGGATGTTAGGGAATACATTTACTATCATATAGAGGACTTAGGAACTTCATAGATCAAGGGAATGTATATGAGTGAGCTAATGGGAGAATCTGTTAAGATTAAACTAGCATATCAACATATTGAAGAACTAGGTTTACAGACTTTATGCATATTCTGGAGTTTGAGGATGAGATATTTAGATATGTACTGAGAAGAGTACATGGGGAATTCATATGGCTAGACAAACCTTAGAAAATCACTAAGGAAGCCATCCAAGAAATTAATGGTTTGTCATCGGTAGGGCAACATCCAGACAAGAAATTTTCAAATGACTTCATGAGGAAGATCATCGATGCTACATCTGACAAGAGATCCATGAAAGTGAGCACCATCACCGACACAGACATCAAATTTGGAAGCTTGATTATCAGATATAAGGTAACTTAGTCAAACTGACTGAATTCTATTTCCAGTTCATGCATTTTGGCTACACATAAAATGATGAGAGACAATGTAAAGTTAGATCTTTGTGGTTTGATTCTTGATGATTTGTTAATAAACTTAGAAAAGATTAAGGGTGAGAAGAAGGGAACTTTCTGGTATGGGAATTTGTTAGTCTTCTTGATGCTATATTTTTCAAATGATACACCTGGTTCTAGTAGGAAATAATGGGCTTTTGAAATTCCGATAGGAAGACAATTAAAAAAGTCAATTGTTGCATTAGGATGATAGAGATATGATAAGATATGGGGGTATTTCAAGGCATTTCAAAAATCTATGAGGTCTAGGGTAAGGGTACTTGAGCATATAGTAAAGAAATATTCTACTGACATTTGCTTCATGGTAAAGAAGCATGAGACTCTCATGGAAGAAGTTAAGCCCTAGAAGATTTGGATTGAGGAAATGGGCTATCAGGTAGATGCACAGATTCTTGATGCCTATGCAAAAATGCTAATTGATGCACCAATAGATGAGGCAAAGAAGCACTGTGGAACTGCACAACAAAAGACTCTAGAGGGTGAAACAAAGTTCAACCAGCAGAAAAGGGAGAAACAAGAAGTAAAAGCAAGTAAATTTGTACAAAAGGTCTCAAAGGATATTCAAGCACTAATTGATGTTGTCCTTGAGAAAGGTAGAAAGAGGAAGGATCTGAAAGTTCATATTGAACCTGTTACTGTTGAATTTGAATCAGAGGATGACACATTGTTAGCATTCAAGAGGGTTGTTACATTGTGGAAGTAAAGAAGCAACCGGTTAGGAAGGTCACAATCAACCTACCGACACAAAAGCAAGAACCTAAAGCTACACCTATAGTTTCATCTAGTATTGTCAAGAGGAAGAAGAACAGTGACATTAATTTAGCAATCAAAACTGGTAATGTAACTATCATACCACCCAAAACTTGTGCAGAAATTGTAGATGAAATTACTAAAGATGACATGTTGAAGAATGTTAAATTTTATTATGAAAACTTAGAGGATGATAAAAAATGAGAGGTAGAAGCAGTCCTACTATCCTTAGATATCTATAAGAAATCCTTAATAGAGATAGAAAATTAAATATCGACCGAGTTATATAACATGTTGGATGCTAGAAGATTATCTACTATGCAAGAGGATAAATACATTAAAATGAAGGAACTATTAGCTATCTGTGTTACTATAACTCCAGATGAAATGGATAAGATAATTGAGGTGGCAGACAAAAAGGTCTTCAATAGAAAACATAGGATAACTAGCTCGATGCTAGGGAGAGTGAATGAAGTAATAAAGGAAACTCAGAAGGCATGGATTACATTTTTGGGAGAACACAGAGGATTATTTACTTCACTAGAGACCAAGATAGGTACTGTAGATACCTCGGTTGAAGGGAAAGGAAAATGGATTATGGGTTCTTCACCCTCAGTTTTGAAAAGCATTAAGATAGTGGAAATTGAGCCACTGGTAAATATAGAGACACCAGTTAATATAGAGAATGAAAAAGCTAACATTGTACAGTATACTAACATTGGGGACAATTGTCCTCTGGATACTAATATACAAGTTGAGGATATTGTTCCCACAAAGGAACTAATAGTTACACAAACTACACCAAGTGACAAAGCCACCTGTGCAAGTGAGGAGATTATAAAGGATAAAACATTAGAGGAGAAAATAGGGGAATCTGGCAGGGAACCAGTTGTTGGCCCATCATTATTGACAATTGACACTTCTTAGGTAGAAAAGAAAACCATCACATAAATGAGTCCCACTAAACTAATGATGATGGATGCTCAGAAACTGATGGAGGGAACTACAAACAAGGGGATTATAGGTCAATCAATCACTATTCTACACAGATTGGTTCCGAAGTGTAAGATTAAAAATGAAGCGAGCCCTTCTGGAAAGCTTAAGGTAATCATTGAGCACATATCAAAAGACTTTCAATCCTTACAACAAATATCAAATCGACAAGCATTAGAAAGATTTACTCAGGCTAAGAGAGCCACTTTTGATTAGGTAATTGAGACAGAGAAGAAAAAGAATGAGGAGAAGCTAACTCTAATAGAAAATTCTTTGAAACAATGTACAAATATATATAGGGTATGTTGCAATTCTGAAATACTTACAAAAAATGTAGATAAAAAGATAAAAGAGATATAGGAGAAAATTGCTAGTATTGCTGACTCTTTTAATGGATTAATTTCATTGACTACATCAATTGATGGCCAAATTTTGATTTTGGACAATCAAATTTCTTCTCTTGAGAAGGAAAGAGACAAAATAATTTAGAGAGCTAGAAGTCTAGGAGGTTTGGTGAGTCCAAGATTGGATTCACTCTGTGTACATAAGAAGGAATGCATGGATATACTAGGAAAGGCCACACCAACAGAGGTAAATGACAAAGAATCTTTTGCACATTTATTAAGTGGTCTTGTATCTATTTATGGCACATTCAAAACTGGTTGGGATACTTATGTGGAGTTACTAGAGAAGGCTTATCTAGAAATTTTGAAATTGGTCAAGCCCCAATAAGATATTTTTGGAGGTATTCATTTTATAATTCTTTAACATTCTTTTTAAAATTATTTTTAGGCATTGATGTCAAAGGGGGAATAGTATAGATGTGAAAAAGAATAAAAGGGTTGCATATATTAGGGGGAGTTACAGAGTTTTGGATTTTTGAGATATGTAGTATTTTGCATATTCAGCTCAGGGGGAGCAGGGTAAGATGAAACCGGTGGATGAAACCTTGATCATTTTTCACATGAGTGTTGCCATCAATGCCAAAGGGGGAGATTGTTGGAAATTGACACTATATTGGTTGGTTTCACTATGTTTTCATTGATGGCAACATGATTTTGTGTCTTGGCTTCATATGGTGTACTGGCAGGCACTTCACAAATTCTACATCGGCACCGACAGGACAGAAGGATTTATTTGGTCATCGTCAATGCAAGATGACATAGTATATAAAAGGTTATTAGTATTTGAGGCCGACATATCTTGGATCTGATATCAACAATTTGTTTTAATGTTTATACATTTGTGATATCTCACCGACATGTAATCTGATATTGTATATATCTTTGAAAGTCGACATAAGGCATAAAAGTTGTATATGGTATATAGGTCAATTAATATTAGATCATTTTTTAGATAGACATGGTAATGGATATGTGAATGTAATATGATGCAAAATATATCTAAGAGATTATGTATGTGAGGAATTTATTGTAAGGGTTATTCTGGTAAAGGGGTTTAGGGTTTTAGATTGGAACAAATAGAGCTTAAACTAGAACAGTATTCTGGCATAGAAGATGCTATCTTAGCAGTTCACACTTCTCCAGATTGTTGTGTAGTCAGTGAGGCTCCTATTGTGATTGAGCAGTGTGCTTTAGGCTGTAAGCCTTCCTGCAAGTGCAAACCCATCATATATTATAATATTTCTCCATATGGCTAGTGGATTGATATTGTGGGTCACAAATCTCACCATTGTTTGTCCTCATTGAGGTTTTCCATGCATAAATATATGTGTTATGACTCTCATTTATGTGTTTGGCTTATTAGTTGCTTCTATTCTTTCAATTTTGTTTATACCGATAGGTGCATGAATGTTTTGTTAAGGCTAAAATCTACTATTTCAGTATAACATTGATTGAGCCCCCCCTCTCAGTGTTATTGGTTTCCAACAATCTCTATACCAGAGCTATTCAAGATCTTACATTTCCCATTCTTAAATTCCAAATCATATCTCTTACCAACAATCTATCCAACACTCAAAAGTGTTGGCATTGCATTTTCATTGATGTCAATAAGTATAGGATGACTACCGGTGCAAGAGATTTATGTGCAACACTATCATGGATTAGTACAGGATGATATATCTTTGATATCACCTTGTGTTATAGAACACTAGTAAGGTAAGGAAGATAATGTGACTCAGAGGAATGATCATTGAGGTCACTGGTACACAAGTTAGTGTCTAACTTGTGTAGATGAAATGGATAGGTTACTGGTACAATCTATCACCGGTAAGGAAAGGATATCAACTTGTAGGTGTTGTGTTGTCAGTGTGTATTTGTCAACTGACAAGCTCATGACCAGTGTACAAGAAGGATGGGAAAGGTGCTTGAGCTGTTGTTTGTGATGAAGAGGTGGAATGCTACCTAAATCACATCAACATAGGAGGAGAAGGATGTACAGGTCACCGATATGCTGTGTGGTTGCAGAACAATAGGACTCCCAATGAATAAGAGACAAAGTCACCATCTAAAGAGATGACTGACAATGAATGTGCCTATAATGGATCACATGTGCCTAGTTGAAGATATGTTGCACAAATAGGGAAGCCACATGAGTGCATTGGAGGATTCAGATGACAAAGAATCACTACCACTGGTAAGTGGAACTTATCTCCTGGTATGCATAGTGTGCATCATAGTTATATGAGATAAGGAATAAGAGGTAAAGGCAGGTTTTTGAAGGCTCACATTGGATCTACTGGTGAATCAAAATAATTCCTCAAGTAGATGAGATTAGGGATATGCACTGGACCAACATAGAAGGCATGTTGAGTTGCCCATATAGATGAAATGTGATGGGTTTGTCACTTTGAAAAACTAGTTGAGATATGGTCCAAGCTGATCAGGAAGAAGGCAAGGCTGAGCAGATGTAGATAGAGGAAAATGACTGGATTGAAGATGGAGTTTGTTGAAGGTTAATGACATGGTGTCATCAAGAGTTTTTATCAGTATGTAAGTCCACCGGTAATATGGACAAGGTGTAGATGCAGAAGACTTCCCATCTGATGAAGATGTGCATAAGGTAGGTTATCAAGAGTGCTAACCAATTGAGTGTTCCACCAAAAGAGAAGCAAAGTGAAAGGTTGATGATAGACCAGATTGAAGGTTTAATTGGCAGGGTTAGTAAGCTGGTAGATGAACCCAGTAATGGAGCTGGTCGGTGATCCCATTTATACCAACACAGATGACCTAGCAAAGGTGGATTCTGACATAGTTGCCATGTGGAGATGAAGTGGCACACATACAGAGATTGGTAAAGTGTTGTGTAGGGATAGGTGTTTCTATATGTGTGCATTTAATATGGAGCCCATGATTTATGGATCAGATCAGAGGAGTGTATCTCGATGAATAATGAACGATAGACAAAGATTAGGGAGTTGTTGGTGCCTAGATTGAAGAAAGGAAATCAGATTGCAGGAGGACCATAAGAAGGAAACAACTGAGATATTTATGGCATTTTGATAGATGCAGGTCGATATAAAGGACCATGTTTGCTAAGTTTAGAAAATGTGTATTGGAAGGCATGTTAATTGTTGTGATGTCCAGATAGCTATCTTGGAAATTAGATCGAATGAGATCTAATTGGATTTGGTTTTCCTTGAGGACAATGAGGAAACCCTAACCACCTAAAATTTAAATAGGCTTTTGGCTGGAAGAATGGGATATAAATATGCAAGCCAAATATATTGTTTGGTGCTATTGAAGAAGAGAGTGTTGCTTATGTATGTAAGAGCAAATCAATCAAGTAATCAACAAGTATCTGAAAAGAGACTGAGGGTGTGATGCAGAGAATCTTGGAAAACTAATCACAACTCTAGGATCATTATGATCCATCTATATTTTTACCATTATGAAAATTCATTACAGGCATATTCCATCATACTTCAACAATCAATCAATCAAGAAAACACAAACTTGATCCAGGTATCAAATTTGCCAACTTGTTGTCCCTTTGGATAGACCTGTACATAGAGATATATAAATATCTAACTAGATTTAAAAAATCTCAATCCCTTTGGTCAAAACCTGAATATATTTCTTACAAACAACATATCCTAAAATTAGCCAAATCCAATGGTTAGATTAAAAGTTATGGTCTTTTCACTGAGACCCATTTCTACTGTCCCCAAATAAGACATGTGCATGCCCAGTCTGTCTAGGGCATCAAATATCTTTCACAAAACAAAATCAAATGATTCCAAAATAATATAGAATGGAATAGTTATGGATCTAGTTTCATAATATGTAATCCATTAAATTTTCAAATGGTTAAATCATTAGATAATCACAAACCCTTGTTTGCAACTCCATTGAAGATAGTTTAAAAATAGTTTTCACCAAAATCTTCATAACTTACACAAATGTACATAAAAATGACTCACACCAAAATTAAATAAAATTTGATTCATATATCTTTCCAATGAATCTATTTTTAGGTCATAATTCATCCTAATGAGTCTGTACCAAATGCTACAACATGACTGTTCTCAGGAAATCTCAAATCTGCAAACAACCACTTTCACCAAAACTTTCATAACTTATTCATTTATTCACTAAACCTCACCAAACCAAAAGAATGAGAAAAAGGATTCATTCCAATATCTAACCATTATAAATATATAGGGTTTCCAGGCCATACATGGTCGTACAAGTCCTGGAAACAACAACTTAACACAAAAACACCAATCAAAATGCAAGTTTGAAACACACCAATTTGTTCCAAAAATTTATCCTCCTTCTCTATTCTTCCAAAAATGATTTGGTAGTTATAAACCATCCAACTACCTTTATGACCCTTCATCTTCTCTTTTACAACTTTATGTGCAATTTTGCACTTTTACATTTTTGCAAATGTTGCACTTTTGCAATTTTCTTGCAACTTTGACACTTTCTCCTAATGAATCCCCAAATTGTAAAAACTCTTATAGACTATTTGCAATATTTTATGTTGATTTTAACCTTCCATGCTTTATTTCAACAATCTTGACCTTATAGACCAAACTAGGACCTAAAGAACAACTTTTAACAACTTTATGCAAATAATTACAATAATTGATCTTGTCTTTACAAATGGATTCATCATGAATCAATACATCATAAAAATGATCAAAATGACTTAAAAATCACTTTTCTCATCGTGACCTCATGTTCTTGGTTTCTCCTGCACCAGGGTGTACGAGTGAGAATCAAGTTGAGAGGATCAACCAAAAATGGTGAGGAACCGGTAATTTGCAAGAGAGTCTAAGAGAGAAGTATACCTGCGGTGACCAAACTGGTAGAGAAGAGTTGTAGAAGAGTGCATAGTAGGCAAGAATGAACCAAAAGAAGATAGTATCAGTGAAGGGAAATAGAGTCATTGAAAGAAGAGAGAATAGGCAGAGATAGAACCGGTAGAGGAGGACAAGAGGCTGAACCGATAAGGTTGTAGCAAGAGATAATATTGCAACAATGAGTGGGTGAGGTTGAGAACTAGTAGTTAACTAGATAGAAGATCCAACAATGTGATTTGCAGAAGAGTTACAAAATCCATTTTTAACAAGGATATTAATTTGTAAATGATTATGTTTTTGTATTCACTAAGTTGTATCTCGATGCAAGGGTTGTAGCTTCTTGGGTTGGTGCCCTAAATAAGGGGTTGGTGCTCCTTGGGTTGGTGCCCTAAATCAGGGATTGATGCTCCTTGGGTTGGTGCCCTAAACATTGTAATCAGAGATTGATTGTGAGGTTGGATTGGAGCAGTAGTCTCCAACAACATTTCTCACTGAGGTTTTTTCAGTCTTGGGTTTTCCTCATATATGTTGGTGTTATGTGATGTCCCTCTTGTGTGAATGCATTTGTAATTAGTCTCCTCACTAACTAGTAAGAATCCAATGAGTTAGATCTGTGAAGTGGTAAACTCACATAGGATAGTTAAAGGGAAAATTTTGAGAACCACTTATTCAACCCCCTCTTAGTGGTGCATTGTGTCTAGCAATTGGTATCAGAGCCTAGGTTCCCATTCAGATGAGCTTTTTCCAACTTGGGTAGATTCTGGCTTAAGGATACAATAGTTTGTTTAGTGTCAACCCCTTCTCTAGTTTTTTATGGTTTAAACTATTCTATTTGGAGTTTTAGAATGTATGTCTACCTATCCTCTCTAAGGTTTGATGTGTGGATGTCTGTTGTAAATGACTGCCCTAGTAAATTCAGTCCTCCCATCGATTCAGATGCAAAAAGAAGAAACTAGTGCAATGAAGCAACTATGAGGGCTATACTCTATGGGCTAATAGATGATGTCTCTTCACAAGTGGACATATGCAGATTGGCAAAAAGATTATGGGATAGATTGAAGAAGCTCTATGGAAATGAGCCCACTACTGTAGAGTTAGCCTGTGATGATAAGATAAGAAATGCATCTCATGTATCTGCAAATGATGAAGGCAGGTCTACTAGTAGCCACAACATTGATGAAGAAGGAATCCACCTCTTCATGGCTCAAGAATCAGAAGATGAGAGGAACACATCTGAGAATGATCATGCAAATCACTCCAATTAGTGAGATGTGTTTGGTAGTGATAGTGAAAGTGAAGAAGAAGATGAAGTAGAAGTTGATCTAGAAGGAGATCTTGTAAATGCACTTGAAGAGCTTAGAAGAGTAAAAAATGAATACAAGCTATTCAAGAATGTTTTAATAATGGAGAAGAACCAGTTGGTAAAATTCCTTGAAGAATCTGAGAAATGCATCTGAGAGTTGAAGTCTCAAGAAGGCACCAAGGAGTGTCAATGTGAAGATCTAGCATCTAGGCTAGAAGTAAAAAATAAAGAATATCAACAGTTGCTTGGAGAAATGGAGGTTCTCCAAAATGACCTTGAGAAATACCAAGAGGAGCTCAAGGTAAGAATCTAGTTTGATAGCAATAGTGATGCCTTGGACAAAAAGTTGAAAAACAAAAAGCATGCCAAGGACACTGAAGGTTTAGGAAGTGGTGCCGGTGAATGCTCCACGAGCAAGAATGTCCCCCACAATGACATTCTATTTGTCTCCTCAAATGGATAAAATAGAGGATAGACCTTCACAGTTAATAATGCTCCCTAGAAGAAGGTTTATCTAAATACAACCGGAGAGGACTTACAAACAAGAATGAAGACCAATGTTGCAAGAAGGAGGAACAATATAGATCCCAAAGGAAAAGGGAAAATGGGAGAAGAAAGCTTCACCGGAAGCAGGAACATGAGAAAACAACCAAGAAGACCTCCTATCGGTAGAAGACAAGGAAGTGCTACCGCCCATAGGTCAAAGCAAGTGTGGGAGAAGAAGAGATCAAATGGAAGAGCTGCATAGAATGGACAACCCAAGATCCATCCCCGAAGAAGCAAAAATGGAGACGCTAAACCAGTAAGATCTCCCCATCCATGGCAGAATAAATTTTTAAGTCATGTGCCATCCTTCTTCGATTATTTCTTAGAATGTAATGGTCATGTCCATAGAGTAGAAGAATGTAGAAAGAGATCTAGAAGAAATAATCTAGGATCTCATAGACATCATGCATATGAGCTAAATGTATCCAGGAGTAGATACATGCATGTCCCCTCTCTCGGTTATGCAAATAATGTTTGTTATAACTGCAATGGAGTTGGCCATAGATAGTTTGAATGCAAGAAGAGGAACTTGCAATCACATGGAAGCTAGTATGGCATCTATGCTCAACATAGAAATGGAAATAAAGCATATGGAAGTCAGAGGCCTGCATGGAATCGAAGGAGAAATGTCCCTACAAGAGAAAGAGGTCCACCGATTTTGGTTGCCAGTCACAACAACATGACTAGAAGAAGATGGTCAAACTTGTATGTTAAGAGATTCCCCAATCATGAAGTTGGGATGGATGTTGTGTGCTACTATAGCACTACTTCCGGCTGTGAGGTGGATTCCAAAAATGAAAGGACCCATCTACAAAAGAAGGTAAGACCTTCTCCCATGACTGAAAAATGAGAAGAAGAATGAGACCAAGTAGGTATGGAGGAAGAAGACCATGGATTGACATTATGCATTCAATGCACAAGTGATATCTCCTAAGGCTTAAAGGAGATGCAAGATCTTAGGGGGAGTAGTACATTGACTAGATCATTCACCCCCTCAGTGAAGAAGGACACTTGAAAGAACAAGATGCTACTGGTATGAAGAATGGAAATGTGAAGATAAGTGTATGTAGTGGTTGCCTTGCCTACATACCTTCAGATCAATGTTGGGTCACTACTTCTATGTCAATGGATGGAGATTACCAATTGAAATCAGATGCACTGTGACAAAAAAATTCTATAGTTATAGGAAGGTACTCTGGTAGTGATGATGGACCGGTACAGGAAACCGGTATGTGCAGGATGTTACTGGTATGAATGCTAATAGGTACTTGCAAGTTATGTAAGACAATAAGGTTGGAGATCATTGCATTAGCCCTGGTAGCATGGAATGTGGAGTCTATGTCTCAAGTGGTGTTGATGAGGACCTGAATGACATATGTTGGCACTGTGGTTGATCATGCAGCCTTGCATGTTTTTGGGCTAACCGGTTTATTCTATGACTTGATGATGACATTGTATGACATTGTGTACATCCATGATCATGTCATAGGCTATGGTGAAATAATGAAGCTAAAGTATCATCAGATGATCGCAGTTGTATAGCTCAACTGGTATATGATGAATACTAAGAGGGGGGGGCTGAATTAGTATATTGAAAAACACTACACTTAAACACTTAAATAGTCTAAAGATAAACCGGTAAGACAACTTAACAAACAGACCGGTTATCACACAAGCAAACCAAAATGCAAATAAATCATTCACCCACAAAAGCAATACAACCATAACACAAGATATTTGACATGGAAACCCAAATGGGAAAAACCACGGTGAGATGGAACTCACAAGTCACTATCTACAAAATAGAAACTAGACCGGTTAAGGTCTTACAATGTTCTTCACCAGAACAGATTGTGTTAGGAATCTCATTCTCTGTTAGGAGATAAGTCCGATTAAAGACTACCTTGCTAGAGGATTTTAGGTTCACAGAGGTGAACCACCTTGTTAGAGGATTTTACAAAAGGCTTTTGGGCCTACCCAGTTAAGGGCTACAAAACTATCAAAGATGTGAGTAATCAACAAGTGTTTGATCTATCTAATAGCACAGACTACTCGGTTAGATCCTTGATAGCTCATTCTTAATGCACTCTTGCATTACTTCAATCTTCTACAGATTCATATTCTTTTCAACTCCTCAACCACCTTAGACCCTAGTCACAACATAAACCCTTTCAGCAATAATCTAAAACCCTAGACATGATGTCCTTTTATAAGAGTCTGATTTCATGTTGGTCCAATAGGATTACATTTCAATTTCCTAGGTTCAATGAATCTAGACATACTCAGTAACATGACACAAGAAGCACCATCAGTGTGTCGGCACCGTCAGACAATCGGTGGATTGGTAACTCATCACAAAATGCCAGTTGGTGACTCAACACAGAGTATTACCGGTTCATACAAAATACCAGTTGCCGGTTTGACAAAAATGAAGACTGGTAAGAATATGTTATGCTGCTTTTCTCCCTCATACTGCTTGAGATCTATGAACTTCTTGGGGTTGACATGCCGCTTCAGACTGGGAAGCATATTCTGCAAAATCACCAATAGTCTAAAGACTAGAATACAACATACCGGTTGGAACAGATACCAGTTAAGCTCTAGCTCATACATATAAAGGGGATCTCAATGCAAGTGTGTGTCCATCAATGACAATCATAACATAAACATAAAAAATGCCAACAATCTCCCCCTTTGGCATTGATGACAACACTTAGGAAAATAAAATTTTGACATCTCAGTGTTTTACAACAAAAACATGCCATTACCAAAATTGCTCCCCCTAAGCATATACACTATCCCTTAATCAATACAATGTATAGAAATTTTGTATATAGAGCATAAACATTGAGATATCAGAGCATATAGCATATATCAAAGCATATAGAAAAATTTTAAAGCTAGATACTTCTCCCCCTTTGCCAACAATGACAAAGTACCGCTGAACAACCCTATTTCTATCTGATATTAAAATAATAAAGGTTTATGACAAGAAGGAATAATACTTGTCAAAAACCAATTTATAGTCCTACAAAAATTGTTTCATTGATAGAGACCAGGACTCAAGTAGGGAGGTGGCCACTTCTTTCTTTGTTTGCATCTAGGAGACATGTTCTTCCATGGCATCAACTGTGCTCATCTCCTATGTTACTGTCAAGGCATCCAGGTTCAGATAACACTTCTGAAGAATTTGCAGATGTGAAAGTAAAACCAGTTGTAGCTCCTACAAATCTCATGACCATCTACTGATCTCTTGCTCCATTTTGGCTGACTAGATTTGAAACTGGTGAACGGTTTGCCCATAAGTTGCAAAGGAATCATAAGGTGGCTTAAATGTGCTCAAGTAAGACTGTAAGTCTGTTTGAAGCTTTTTCTTCTGAGCTAGCACATCATCGTAGAATAGATGGGGTTGACAGATTTTGCTTAGTAGTAGACTAGAGAAATGTTAAGAGCCTTTTGATGCTCTTTCTTGACATTTGCCTCAGCTACTTCTTCCAGGCTCTGCACTTGATCATCCACTACTATACATAATAGCTTAAGCCTTGCTAGTGATGATTCAGTGTTTGGAAGATTGGTACTGGGGATCAAACTGGTAAGGGTGTCTATAGCCGCTTGAATTATATCTTGCTCCTTTTTCCTTTGAATGATTTCAAGGCACTCTTGAGCAACCTTGATGCTCTGCATTAGCTCCGATTCACTTGAAAACTAGAGATCGATAGGGCTGGTAATATCAGCCAGTTTGGCTTGACTCCCGGTTGCCTTCGAAGTCTCCATCTGTGTGCTCTTCACTGCTTCCACTACCTTGTCTTCTTCTTCCTTCTTCTTTTTCTCTACTTCCTTCTTCTTTTCTGGTTCCTTGTCTTCCTCTTCTTTCTTTTTCCTCTCAGCTTCCTTCCTCTTCTCCTCTTCTTTCTCTTCCTCTTCCTTCTTCTTCTTTTCTTCTTCCTTCCACTTTTCCTTTTCTTTATCTTCCTCTTCCTTCTTCTTCATTTCCTCTTCCTTCTTCTTCTTTTCTTCCTTATCCTCTTCTTCTTTCTTTTTCCTCTCATCTTCTTGCTTCTTTTTCTCTTCATCTATTCTTTTCTCCTCTTCCTCTTTTCTCTTCTCTTCCTCTTTTCTCTTTTTCTCATCTTCATCCCTCTTCTTCTTCTCTGCCTATTCCTTAGCCGCTTCTTGTCTGTCCTTGGCTTGCTCACTACCCTATTTGGCCTATTGCACCTGTCCTGTTCCCTGAGAAGGTATGTCCTAAGTGACATGTTCTATGTCTAGGGCATCAACATCAATAGTGTCAATTGGTTCTTCAACTAGGTTTCCTTCTTCATCAAAAACTTCATCTGGTTTGGATATAACTAGTTCTTTTTCTGCTTGCAGGTTGGCCATACGTGCTTTGTGAGCATGGATAGCATGATCCATATAATGATGACTATCTTTTTCAACATCATCAACTCTTCCCTCTAATAGCTAGAGTCTTCTTCTCCTTGTGAAGAAGAGTCCTTTATTTTGGTCCAAAATATCAAATAATTCTGAGTTTGAGAGGTCGGGAAAGTACTATGCAAAGACTTTCTCTATAATCTCCTGTTCTTTTTCTATGGCAATGCGCCATTTATTATCTAATGCCTTATATAAGGAATCCGGTGTCTAAGATTTAATCTCTGATGGTGACCGGTCATTCTTACACAAATAAATAATATTCTCCTGTCGTACTTCTTCTTTCTCCTCATCACTAAAATCATCATAATAATCTACTAAGTAATAAAGTAATTTTCTTCTAATATTCTTTATTGTTCTTTGACAATGTGTCAAAGGTTTATATGAGGAGATATCAATATTTACCAGCATAGACACTACCAGTTCATTCTTCTTCATCTTCTTCGTCTGTTTGGCCTTTTGTGGCATCTCCTCAGACTTAGTCTCTTCAGAGTCTAGTTCATTTGACTTAGTCTTCCTTTTTCTTTCAAAGACTTTTGTCGATGCCACTTCTGATTTCTTCTTTGCAGGTGACTGCTTGGTCACTCTTGGAGTTGTAGTAGTAGCCGGTGTCGATGCTACAGGGACTACCTTTGCCTTCTTTGTTGCTGGTTCTTTTCCTTTCTTAACAGAGGGTTCCTCAGCTAGTACAATCCTTTCCAGATAGGTTCCAATCCTCTTTGCCTTAGTATCAAGAGGTGAGGCAATAAGGGTTGAGGAATACCCTTCCAACATATCGTACATCACCTCATAGCCCATTGGCTCCACTTCTTCCATTCTAGGCTCAACAGCCTTTAAGCATTTGTCCACCTGGATGGTGAAACAGATGTCATCTTCATATTTCTTGACGATGTCACCTGAGACCCTCATCCTTTGACTCATTTTCTATCTGAACTCATCAAAATACTTGTTCAGCACATCAGGGTAACCGGTTCCAATTTCTTGAATTCTTTCCTTGATCTGCTTGGTTACTAGTTGGTTAGGAGACCACTGGACATCTCCTACTCTAGGAAAGTAGTCTTGGAAATAGAAGAACAACCCAACCAATAGTTGTCCAAACTTGAATCTCAGTGCATTATCCTCTTTGATCGACTTTAGATTAGACAAGAGTTGCCTCTATATACCGGTGCACAGGTCAAATGATGCATCCTCTTTAATCATCCGGTAAGTGACATTTATCGCTGCAGCAGATACAGAGTTAATTCTGCTAGCAGACAATGTTCGGTAGCCTATCACCATGCAGGCATACTTAACTAGATCATCCTTGATGTAGTTGACTATCATGCCTCATGAATCTCTCACTGAACTGGTGAGCCTTGACATTTTTGTTTTGCTTATTGTCCTTAGGGCTGGCATTTCCCCTGTGTTGCCGAAACTGGTGACTACATGAATTACCTGTGGCATGATATCATGCATCCTCTCCAGGTACATCTTGTCACCATGGACTTTGCTCAAAATGATCCTAATATGATCCTCTGTAAAGTCTTCCAAAAAGTATACAACATTATGGAGTTTCTTCTTCTCTAAGATACTGTATTCCAGTTTGATTTTCTTATCCTTTCCACAAAACAGACCTAGTTGGGAGTGGATAGCTAAAGACCCTAGGTCTTCAATCTTGCAATCAATATAGTCAAAAATTCCCTCTTCTACTATCACTCTAGCTGGAACTTGTGATAGGGCATTATACTTTGACTTCCTTTGAATGAGACTTTCAGAATCAATGGATGCACTAGAATTGGTATGAGATGTAGAAGCCATTGTAGAATATTTTAAGAACTTGAGAAATACCTTTAAAACACGAATTTAGGGCTTTCTAATTCTCCTTCACTCCACACTCTGTCAGTTGCTGAATCACTGCTTTGTGTTCTCCACTTGACCATTTGCGATTTGAATTTGAATCTCCTTCATGATTTGTCAATTTCTTGAAATCTCAGCTTAAATCGCCTTTTCTTCGCTCTGCTCTTTGAAAAACTTTTCTTCGCTCAAAAAAAGATAGTGAGAAATGATTTGAAAAATGCTTTTATACATGTCTCTCACCTACCACCATTAATTCTCCTCTATTAGGGCGTAAACCCTAATTTGCCTTTTTTTTTTTTTTACCATTTCCAGTCTTCTGCCAAGCAATAGGTATCACATACTAGTTAAGGTCTTTTACTGGTGTAAATCAGGGGTTTGAAAACATTTCACCATTTTCTCCCCCTAAGCCTTTTGAAGCTTAGTTTGCCAGTTCAGATATTTCCACACTAGGTGCAGAAATTGGTTCCTCTTCCAACATTGTTGGTTTCTTCCTCCAGGTTTTGTTCATGTCCGCTTGAACTATTTCAACATCAATTTCTCCTTCCAGAGTGATTGGTATATCATCAGATACACTCTTTCTACTTCTGCAGAATCTTGCAATGTGACCCAGTTTGTTTCAGTGATAGCAAACCAATCCAGGTGCTCTCCAAGGTCCATTGTTCATGTTTCCATTCTTCCTTCTGCATGTTATAGTAGTGTGACCATGACCATGTCAGGTCATACAATTTTCTCTCCATCCAGTTGTTGCTTGATGCCCATCACTTCTTGGCTAATGATTGAAGATATTAAACCGGTCGTGGTTCCAGTTCATAAAAGGTTTAGGACCAACTCCTTGGGTCCTTTGAGGATATCTTCCAGTGTTATTCATCACAGACCTACATTCAAATGCTCTATGCCCAAACTTGTTGCATGCATAACAATGACCATTGAACTTATTGGATCTAGGTACATTGTTAATAAAGTAAGGAAAATTATTGTAGGCTTTGCTCCTACATACATTGGCAGTGTGTCCTTCTTTAAGACAGTTAAAGCAAACAGGTTTGAATTTTTGCTTACCTTTTCCTTTGAATGTCGGTTGCTTCTTTGATGCTTCAGCATTTGTTCCTGAGGATTCTCCTTCCTCATGTCTAGAGAAACCAAGTCCATTGGTATTCTTTACCGGTCTAACCGACTCATGCTTTTGCTCTAGCTTGACAGTACTTTTGCTAAACTTAGCAAGTATTTCTTTTGACTCAGAGAGTTCTTTGGAAATAGCAGTATTTGTCTCCATTAGGATTTCATTTTCAGAGATGGCTATGTTCAGTTCATCTTGTACTCCTTCTTTTTCCATTTTGCTCTCATGAAGGCGAGCAGTCGGTACACTAAGCTCTTGTTTCAACTTGGAGATCTCATGATATCTGTCCTTCACCAGATCTTCAGCTTTCCTCTGGTTCTCAAGCTCTTGACTAAACCAGATAGTGAGTCCTTCCAACTCCTTTCTCAGATTGGAGTTTGAATCATTCAACTTATTTACTTTTGCTATCATGGCTTCCATGTCTGCTTCATCTGTAGAACTATTTTTAGATAGCTCCATCAGCTTTTCTGCATGTTCTCTCCTTTTTTCTTGAGATGCCTTGTATTTGACCATAAGATCATCATAGGCTTGCTTAGACTCAGTGAGCCATTGAGTAAGTTCCCTCAAGGTGTATTCCCCCATATCTCTTTCCAAGTGGTTAAACTTATAGAAAGGTAGGCTCTGATACCAATTGATGCATACTAAGAGGGGGGGTGAATTAGTATATCAAAAAAACACTGCACTTAAACACTTAAATAGTCTAAAGATAAACTGGTAAGATAGCTTAATAGATAGACCAGTTATCACACAAGCAAACCAAAATGCAAATAAAGCATTCACCCACAAAAGAAATACAACCATAACACAAGATATTTGACATGGAAACCCAAATGGGAAAAACCATGGTGAGATGGAACTCACAAGTCACTATCTACAGCATAGAAACCAGACCGGTTAAGGTCTTACAATGTTCTTCACTAGAACAGATCCTGTTAGGAATCTCAATCTCTATTAGGAGATAAATCTAATTAAAGACTACCTTGCTAGAGGATTTTAGATTCATAGAGGTGAACCACCTTGTTAGAGGATTTTACAAAAGGCTTTTGGGCCTACCTGGTTAAGGGCTACAGACTTGTCAAAGATGTGAGTAATCAACAAGTGTTTGATCTATCTAATAGCACAGACTACTTGGTTAGATCCTTGATAGCTCATTCTTAATGCACTCTTGCAGTACTTTAGTCTTCTACACATTCATATTCTTTTCAACTCCTCAACCACCTTAGACCCTAGTCACAACATAAACCCTTTCAGCAACAATCTAAAACCCTATATATGATGTCCTTTTAAAGGAGTCTATTTTCATGTTGGTCCAATAGGATTACATTTCAATTTCCTAGGTTCAATTAATCTAGACATACTCAGTAACATGAAACAAGAAGCACCATCAGTGTGTCGGCACCGTCAGACAATCAGTGGATTGCTAACTCATCACAAAATGTCGGTTGGTAACTCAACACAGAGTATTACCGGTTCATACAAAATATTGGTTGCCGGTTTGACAAAAATGAAGACTGGTAAGAATATGTTATGTCTCTTTGCTCCCTCATACCACTTGAGATCTATGAACCACTTGGGGTTGACATACCACTTCAGATCGGGAAACACATTCTGAAAAATCAATAATAGTCTAAAGACTAGAATACAACATACCGGTTGGAACAGATACCAGTTAAGCTCTAGCTCATACATATAAAGGGGATCTCAATGCAAGTGTGTGTCCATCAATGACAATCACAACATCAACATCAAAAATGATAACAATATATGGAGATGATTGGTGCCTCGATATTGGAGCTGACAGGCATTTTTTACCTGAGGTATATAACTCAGGGGGAGTTCAAGTGCTTATGATGCAGAGCTGACATGCTTGAACTTATAAGGATACTGACTGCCCAAACTGTAGATGATGGAAATTGCAGTAGGAATACCCAAGAGAATTTCATGGTTATGGGTATCTACTTATCATTTGGCTAGTTGTATTTATAGTACAATCACATTTGATTCTAAAGAAATTTGAGATCAAATGGGAGGTGATGCAATTTGACCGGCAGGTAATTAGTATTCACTAAAACACCATTCTGCAATTGAGTGCTTTAACAAATAGTATTAGATTTACATGCTCAATTGGTGTCAGTTGATGGTTGAGTCCTCCATCTCAAGTGCTATGACTTGAGAAGATGTAATAAGTGGTATCAAAGGAGGAGATGCATACAATGAATATAAAAGGGGAGAAATATTTGTGCCAGTGCTTAGTAGATACAAGGAGGAATGATATTTTGATAGTGCCCTTTTCCATTGTTGTCAAAGGGGGAGAAATATTATGTAGTATACCACATACTACATGTGTGAGAATCCATGGATTATACAAAGGGGAAGATTTGGATCACACAAAGGAGGAGAAATATTATGTAGTATGTCAGATACTACATGAGTTGACATCAATGACTAAGGGGGAGATTGTTGTTATTGATTTCAACCGGTATAGGATGACTATTGGTATAAGAGATATATGAGCAACAATCATGGATGAGTACATGATGAGATATCTTTGATATCACCTTGCATTGAAGAACACCGGTAAGGTAAGGGAGAGAATGTCATTTAGAGGAATGATTATTGAGGTCACCGATACACAAGTTATTTTCTAACTTATGTGGATGAAATGGATAGGTTATCGGTACAATCTATCACTAGTAAGGAAAGGATGTCAACTCGTAAGTGTTGTGTTGACAGTATGTAGTTGCCAACCAACAAGCTCATGACCAGTGTACAAGAAGTATGGGAAAGGTGCTTGAGTTATTTTTTGTGATGAAGAGGTGGAATGCTACCTAAATCACATCAACATGGGAGGAGAAGGATCTACAAGTCATTGGTATGTTGTGTGGTTGCAGAATAACGGGACTCCCATAAGATAAGAGATGCAGTCACCATGTGAAGAGATGACTGACAAAGAATTTGCCCACACTAGAGCACATGTGCCTATTTGAAGATATGCTACACAAATAGGGAAGCCACATGAGTGCATTATGGGATGTAATGACAAGGAATCACTACCACCAGTAAGTGGACCTTATCTCCTATTATGCATAGTGTGCATCATAGTTCTGTGAGATAAGGAAGAAGAGGTAAGGGCAGGTGTTTGAAGGCTCACACAAGATCTATCGATGAATCAAGAGAATGCCTCAAGTACATGAGATCGGGGATATACACTGGACCAACAGAGAAGGCATGTTGAGTTGCTCATATAGATAAAGTGTGATGCATTTGTCACTTTGACAAATAGGTTGAGATATGGTCTGAGCTGATCAGGAAGAAGGTAAGGCTGAGAAAATGTGGATAGAGGAAAATGGTCAGATTGAAGATGGAGTTTGTTGAAGGTTAATGACATGGTGTCATAAAGAGTGTTTACCAGTATGTAAGTCCACTCATAATATGGACAAGGTGCAGATGTAGAAGACTTCCTATCTGATGAAGATGTGCATAAGGTAGGTTAGCAAGAGTGTTGACCAGTTGAGTGTTCCACTAGAAGAGAAGCGGAGTGTAAGGTTGATGACAGACCATCTTGAGGGTTTAACTAGCACAGTTAGTAAGTGGGTAGATGAACCTAGTAATGGAGTTGGTCGGTGATCCCATTCATACCGACACAGATGACCTAGCAGACGTGTCTACCAACATAGTTGCTACATGGAGATGAAGTGGCACACATGTAGATATTGGTGAAGTGTCATGTAGGGATAGGTATTTGTACAGGTGTACATTTAATATGGAGCCCGTGATTTGTGGATCGGATCAATGGAGTGCAGCTTGAGGAAGAATGAATGACAGAGAAATATTAGGGAGTTGTTGGTGCCTGGATCAAAGAAAGGAAATCAGATTGTAGGAGGACCATGAGAAGGAAACAACTAAGATATTTATGGCATTTTGACAGATGCAGGTCAATATACAGGACCATGTTTCCTAAGTTTAGAAAATGTGTATTAGAAGGCACATTAATGGTGGTGATGTGCAGATAGTTGTCTTGGAGATTAGATTGAGTGAGATCTGATTGGATTTTATTTGCCTCAAGGATGATGAGGAAACCCTAACCACCTGAAATTTGAATAGGCTTTTGGCAGGAAGACTGGGCTATAAGTATGAAAGCCAAAGATATTGGTTAGTGTTGTTGAAGAAGAGAGTGTTGCTTCTGTATATAAGAGAAAATCAGTCAAGTACTCAATGAGTATCTGAAAAGAGACTGAGGGTGTGTGAGTAAGAATCAAATTGAGAGGATCAACCGACAATAGTGAGCAACCGGTAGTCTGCAAGAGAGTCTGAGAGAGAAGTATACCGACAGTGACCAAACTGGTAGAGAAGAGTTGCAGAAGAGTGGAGAGTAGGTAAAAAGGAACCGATAGAAGATAGTAGTGGTGGAGGGCAACAGATCAGTTGAAAGAAAAGAGAATAGACAAAGAGATTACCGATAGAGCAGGAGAAGAGGCTGAACCAATAAGGTTGTAGTAAGAGATAAGATTGCAACAATGAGTGGGTGAGGTTGAGAACTAGTAGTTAACTGGATAGAAGATCCAACAGTGTGATTTGCAGAAGAGTTACAAAATGCAGTTGTCTTGGAAATTAGATGGAATGAGATCTAATTGGATTTGGTTTTCCTTGAGGATGATGAGGAAACCCTAAACACCTGAAATTTGAATAGGATTTTGGTGGGAAGAATGGGCTATAAATATGCAAGCCAAAGATATTGTTTAGTGCTAATAAAGAAGAGAGTGTTGCTTATGTATGTAAGAGAAAATTAGTCAAGTACTCAACAAGTATCTGAAAAGAGACTGAGGGCATGTGAGTGAGAATCAAGTTGAGAGGATCAACCAAAAATGGTGAGGAACTAGTAGCCTGCAAGATAGTCTAAGAGAGAAGTATATCTGTGGTGACCAAACCGGTAGAGAAGAGTTGTAGAAGAGTGCAAAGTAGGCAAGAAGGAACCAACAGAAGATAGTACTGGTGGAGGGCAACAAAGCAGTTGAAAGAAGAGAGAACAGGCAGAGAGAGAACTGACAGAGGAGGATAAGAGGCTGAACTAATAAGGTTGTAGCAAGAGATAATATTGCAACAATGAGTGGGTGAGGTTGAGAACTAGTAGTTAGTTGGATAGAAGATCCAGCAGTGTGATTTGTAGAAGAATAACAAAATCCATTTGTAACAAGGTTATTAATTTGTAAATGATTATGTTTTTGTATTCACTAAGTTGTAGCTCGGTGCAAGGGTTGTAGATTCTTGGGTTGGTGCCTTAAATTAGGGGTTGGTGCTCCTTGGTTTGGTGCCCTAAATTAGGGATTGATTCTCCTTGGGTTGGTGCCCTAAGCATTGTAATCAGAGATTGATTATGAGGCTGTATTGGAGGAGTAGTCTCCAGCAGCATTTCTCACTGAGTTTTTTTCCATCTTGGGTTTTCCTCATAAATGCTAGTGTTATGCGATGTCCCTCTTGTGTGAATGCATTTGTGATTATTGTCCTCACTAACTAGTAAGAATCCATTGAGGTAGATCTGAGAACCGGTATTCTCACATAGGATAGTAAAGGGAAAAGTTTGAGAACCACTGATTCAACCCCCTCTCAGTGGTGCATTGTGTCTAACAAAAAGATTATGCTCCAAACCTTCAACATATAAAACATCATCAGTATTATGCTAGTGTTATGCGATGTCCCTCTTGTGTGAATGCATTTGTGATTATTGTCCTCACTAACTAGTAAGAATCCATTGAGATAGATTTGAGAACCGGTATTCTCACATAGGATAGTAAAGGGAAAAGTTTGAGAACCACTGATTCAACCCCCTCTCAGTGGTGCATTGTGTCTAACAAAAAGATTATGCTCCAAACCTTCAACATATAAAACATCATCAGTATTTTTCTTACCATCAAGAGAAATAAAACCTCTACCATGGATTGCATAAGATTTATTATCTCCAAATCTCACTACACCACCATCATACTTCTCCATATTCACAAATTTACATTTTTCTCTTGTCATGTGATGTGAACAACCACTATCAAACACCCATTCATCTTTCTCATCAATCTTAGAAACCAAATATTTCTCTTCAACAATACAACTTGTAGAATCAACAAATACCAGATCATCTTCCTTGATAGCAATGAACAAAAAATCATCTTCTGAATTCCCTTTCTTAGACTCTTCATCTATCACACCTTGATCAACAACATAATAGCATTTCTTCTGATATCTATACTTTTGGTTAGGCTTATCATATTTTGACAATCTTTCAGCTCTTTTTGGACACCTAGAAGCAAAGTGACCCATCTTATTGCATGAAAAATATTTCAAAGGTAACTTCCCTTCATACTTACCGGCTCCCTTAGGCAGTCTTCTAGAATTAAGTGCTTCAATCTCTTCCAATTCTCTTTCTTGTTCTTCCATCTCTCTCATTTCTCTTTCATATCTAGAAATCCTAGTTGAATTTTCTCTCAGATCATACTTCTTCTTCCTTGATATAGTAGCTTTAAATGCATCTCAATTTTATCATGTGATTCTCCAAGTTCTCTGAATTCAAAAGAAACAAGCTTACCAACCAACATATCTCTTGTCATAGTTGTTATAGTCTGAATCTCATTAATAACAACAACTTTATGTTTATAAGCAGGAGGCAAAGATCTCAAAACTTTAGCCACAATCTCATCTTCTTCAAGGACTCCACCAACACACCTAATGTTTAGCACAAGATCATTCACTTTAGCCATAAAGGATGAAATATTCTCATCTTCTCCCATCTACGACATCTCATACTTTCCATTCAAGCTCTGCAATTTAGCAACTTTCACATGTTTATCTCCTTCATACAAGGTTTCTAGCTTCTCCCAAATCTCGTGTACAGTCTACAATCCCATTACATTAGTCATCTCTACATCAGTTAGGGCACTTAGCAATGCTTCCTTAGCTCTTAGGTTATGGTCAACATCCTTGATCTCAACTGCAATAATAGGGCCATTCACAACAATGATATATGCATTCTTTGTAATCTTCCAATAATCTTCTCCAAGACGGTTCAAGTGCACTTCCATCCAGTTCTTCCATATAGAGTAATTAGTTCCATCAAATCTCAGACTCTCCTTGAAAACAACAAGTACCATTTCGGATCTCTCCAAGTATTCAAGCTCCTTCTAGAGGATCTAACTCTAATACCAATTGTTCGCAGTAGGGCGAGAACAATGCAGGAAAATTGAGAGGGGGGGAGGTGAATCGGTTTTCACCAAACTCAATAAAATTAATCTCAACTCTAAATCTGATCAAGAACAACAATAGAAAAGATAAACACCACATAAAAAACACACATAACACAAGGATTTTTGACATGGAAAAAATGATTAAGAGAAAAACCACAGCAAGAACCTACCCACAATAAGATGATACTCTATAGTAGTATGTGTAAATATTACAATGGGGAATGCACATGCATTCAGACACACTGCCTAGAGCTCATTGCTCAAATACAAGAAGGGATACAACCTTGAGGAAGGCTCACTGCCTTACAAAGATCAGACAACAATCTAGATTACATGAACTAAAAGAATAGCATTTCCAAATGCCTGATTACAGTTTTGATTAATCACACATAGTCAAACTCTTCTCTTCACACTTTTGCACACTCTTTTGCACTTCTTCGCTAATCTCCTCTACTACTAAATGATCAAAACAATATTCATACATGCAAATGCCTCTTATAAATGAATATTATACATATTTATATAAATCATCAACCTAAACCTTAAGGGTGGCTCAACACATAAGACCTAATTACAAAATTAAATCACATGACACATAAACCCATAATCAGACCAAAATAATGTTGACAAAGACATATCATTGACCCAAATCAAATCCTTGAATACACAACACAACCAAGTAATTTGCCAAGATCATCTACAACATGCTACACCACTAAATATGTTGCATAACATGAAGAATACCATGAGACCAATAAAATATTCAATAACATGCACCGTGGTCAATGCAGACCATCAAAATGCATAGCACATGATAAAATAACATCAACAAGCAATGTGAATTCCATTGTAATTACTGTAATAGCTTAGATAACAAGAATCATCATTATTGCATCACTAGAGCTCAAGAACACCAACTAATCAATGGAAAGATACATTTGTGAAGTTCCAAATCATGAACCATCTGATCAGAGGACACAAATGAACATCCCAAACACTCTCCAAAATCTACAACTTGAGATATCATTATTTCGGAGCAATATGGATCAAATACCACAATTTCGTAACACTAAACACCAAAACACTAGTCCACATACCGGAACTCATAACTCAACCAAATCACCACATAGTATCATGAAACTCATACCAAATCAACTATAGATAAGTATCTCAAAACCCATTAAATTGCATCAACACATATGCAATAGATCACCAAAACAACTCTCTACAACAAACCAATTCTCTGCAACACAAAAATATGTTGACATCAATGACAACAACACATTCCAACAACTCTAATAGCCAACAAGTCCATATGTGAACATGGTGACCATCACCCCCATTAGCTCACCTCTGACCAAAAAGGGGAAGGTATCTAATCTTTCCTTGTCGTTTACCCTCCTAGATGTCCAATATTGCAGAGAGCCTTCTCCTCTTTACATCCCCGCCAAGCTGAATGGTCAGACTATCATGGGTGTGATGGTTGAACCATCAAGCAAAGTCAACATTATCATAGAGGAGATTCTCTTTGTGAATGGTTGGCATAAGCCAATGTATGATGAGTGTCACACAACCTTGAGGAAAAATGATGGGTTCTCCATCCATCCATTGGGTAGTACCACCCTGACAGTCCTAGTAGGGCCTAAGGTGGTATCCTCCATGTTCATAATAATTCCCAAGTTGAACCACTTATGGGCTAAGCTCAGCATTCCTTGGCTGATTACTATGGAGGCAGTCCCTTTGGTTGTCAACAAATTTCTTAAGTTCCCCCATGAGGGCATGGTGCATGCCATCTAGGATACTGGATATTGACCCTTGATTGCCTATGGTGATTTTTTGTTAGACTAATTTTGGCTTGCTCTGGTGGGGACCATGCTTCCCCGAGGTGATTTGATGTATCGCTCTTACTAGCAGTATAAGATGGGGGAGTTAGCCCCTAAATATGTGCAACCTAGTATTTTGTTGTCACTTCCTACATCGACCCCTCCTCCATCAATTCCGATCTTAGAGCGAGTAGTGTCTTATGTCCCCTCATCATCAAGGGCTGACGCTAACCCTACTCCCTTGAATAAAGCTTTGTGTCTTCCTAGGACCACATAAGCTCCAGCAATGTCTATTATTCCTATGACTCCACCTAGTGTAGCCAAGGGAAAGGCACCCATGTTGTTGAAGTCCGCAGCCTACCCTCCCTTCGAGATCCTAATCATGACTGATATTCCTTAGCCCTCTTGTTACAAGAGATGACAACGCTCTTCTTGTGTTGCTTCACCCCTTCTTGCTCCTTCATCAAAGCCTATTCTAGTGCCCTCTATCTCTTTGATTACTCCTCAAGCAAAGCAAGGTCAGGCGCCCATTGTTGTGAATGTGGTGCCTCTCTAGGATGCTCCTCCTATTTCATTGGTTAGGTCTTCTCCTATCCCTAACATGATTTCAAAGGGCTCTCCTATGGAGCACGATGCTCCTGAATTTTCTCATGCTTCAATGGCGGTCTTCACCTCCATTGGAATCAGCGTGCATGCGAGCAAAAAAAGCTTTCACCAAGATAGATCTCAAGAGAATGATGCTTCTTTATAGTCTATTGAGGCATCCTCAACACCCAGAATTGTTGTCTCAGAGCCTATCTTGTCGGGTTTTCCTATCTCTCCACCTTCTTCAATTTTTCTTCTTGGCACTTTGGAGCCTATCGATGAACCTCTCCCTAAGAAGGTGCAGGTTTTTATTGCTCCTTATTTGGAGTCACCTCTTATCACTTCTTTGTCCGACATACCTCCCTTGTCAAGGCCTCTTGATATATTGCACACGCAAGTGATGTCTAGTGCATATTTTCTTCCTTGCCTATTTTTCCACTACTCCAACATCTGAGTTTTCCTAGGGTCCTTTAGCCTGCTATGGATAATAGGAGGCTTAGCACTCCTATCTAGTATAAATGCAATTTCAAGAAGGGCCCTATCTTGGAGTCTTGACAACGCAAGTCTTCACAGGTATGCTCCTCATCCCTTCTTAGGCCTATCTCAATGCCTGCTCATCTACCTATTTCTATATGTGTGATCGAGAAGGCCCCACCTTATCCCGAGTTTTTCACTGCCCCTCTTCTAGAGGCTGACAATCCTATTTTCATTTTATCCTCTTTGAGTGACTCACCTAATTCCTCCATGAAGGCCCACTTATTCGACTCCTTGGAGGATATCCCAGCCTTGTCTACAATCTTTTCACAATCTTTGATCCTCACCTTCTCTGAGCTGGCAAATGCCGATGTTGATGTGGCCTTGTCCCTCGCCCTCACTATTGGTAAGGCACACAGTGAAGCTCAGGTTGTTGTACCTCTATGAGCTTGTCCTCTTTCTTCCCATGATCTATATTGGGAGGATGATGATCTCCTATGAAATGACTTTTAGATGTCCATATTTTTATCTTCATCTACTTGCATGTGCATGTGATTGTGTTCCCCCGTGCTTGCTTTATCTATTTGTTCCCTCTCTATGAGACCTAGGTTACTCAATAGGTACTTAGATATGGGAGGTTGACTATCTTTATCCATTGTGCTCTCCTGATGGACCTGAGTTACTCGGTAGGTGATCGGATATAGGGAAGTTTTTTTTGTACATATTCCTCTATTTATCTATCTATTTATTCTATCTATCGTATCTTTCTTTTTGACATTCAAGACTGATAGAAAATATTGAGGGACTCCTCTTTCCTTCTTCCATGTTGACCCATATTTTAATTTTATCTTTGTGTTCATGTGCTTCTTTTCTTCAAATCCGATACCTTTGGCACTATTAGGATACACCCATCTCTTCATGATCCTATATAACTTTTTACACCACTACGGGTTCTAATGATAAATTACCTGATTCCCCTATCCTTTTGCATTTCATCTTTGATGTTGTGGACATCTATGTGCCACCTACTCTTGGTGGCATTCCATGGAAACTGTTAGACAAATCTGATACTGGGAGTAAAATGAGAGGGGGGGGTGAATTAGTTAATGTATATCAAAACCATTAAACTAGAGCACAAAGGAACCAACACAATGAAGAATAGAACATGAAAGAACTATACAAACAACACCAATATGTTGACATGGAAAACTTGGTAAAGGAAAAAACCATGGTGGGAAACCCTACCCACAATCATATAATACTTCTGCAGTAGTATGTGAAATTACAATGGGGATTGCACTTACAATCAGGCCAACAACCTAGAACTCACTACTCATCACAAAAAGAAGTCTCACTAACTTACAAAATCATCAAACTACAATTAGAAAAGAATGAACTATGAAAGTAGCATCTCCTAATGCTTGACACAGTTCTAGTTAAGCACAGATGTCTCCCCTACAACACAAAAACTTTCATCGAATGATATATCACTTGTTTGCACATAAACTTTCCTTTGATAATGTAGACATAACCATTGATCCCATCCATCCATCGATATATAAATTAGATGAATAAGTCACCTATAAATATAGATCATCAACCTTATTGACAAGGTCAACTAAACCCTAAACCCATAAACCCATAATAACACAAAATACAGTACACAGTATCACCAGACCAATATTATGATTTACATTACATAGCATGGACCTAAATCAAGTAGGAAAACAATTCCATTTGCCATAAATTTTGCTAAGACCAAAATCCAACACGCTTCACCAATCAGTAAAAAACCTTAGTGAAGTAACTCAAAAAGTCTAACCGGATCCAAATAGGACCACCATAACAACACGCCAGCTAATACAAAGTCACCAAACACTAGGAATATGATCAAGAAGCACCTTCAACATGATAGAAATTGATACCATAAGACAGACCAAAATCATCTAACCAAAATACCAAATATCTCTTACCGGTAAAGCTAACCAGTACCGGGAAATACCAACTGGGAACATAAGCGATAGTTACCAGAGCACCAAAACATGAACCAATAAAATATGGCAAATAAATAACTATCTAGAGTAAGCATCCAAAACCAATTCCATAGATCTGATCATACTATTGGAAATGTGCCTTGAGTTAACTTAACTTGTGTCCAGACTGATCGGAGTAACCTATCCTGATGGAACCCTCATCTTGTGATCGGCTATCGGGTGAGGAAGTTGGAGATGATCCAATGGTTGTCGCTATACCATGATGGGAAGATGATCAAAATTTATTCCCTACAGCTTGGTGACAAAGAATGTGCAAAAACAAGTGAGTTAAAGATCAAGCAGATTAAGGTTGATCCAACGGTGGTCGCTAGGTCGCGATGGGAAACTGCTCTTTAGAATATCCATCGCGACCTAGCGACAAAGAAGAGTTTCATTCTGGGTAGATAGTGAGGTCATGCTAAGGTGGTAGGGTAGGGACTTTAGAGACAATTAGGAAGTGATATGTGACATAAGTGAGTAGTCCAGGTGAGATAAGGGTTGTGCAAATTGAGAAGATCGAATGACTGATTCAAGGAAGATCAATGGTAGAGTATAATTTTGGGACTATCAACGGCTGTCACTGTACAGAGGTTGTGAGGCACCCGAAACATTATCCTCGATGACATGGTGATAGAGTGGTGGGACCTGATAGGAGAGAGGCTAAGGCGAGTTAAAGGCCGAGTAGATCACAGATGATCGGACGACAATCACAGAAGATCTGATAGTGGTTGCTAGGTCGCGATGGGAAATTGCTTGTTAGACTTTCCATTGCGACCCGGTGATAAAGAAGAGTTTCATTCTGGGCAGTTAGTGAGGTCATGCTAAGGTGGTAGGGCAGGGACCCCAGAGCCAATTAGGTGATGCCACGTGATGGAGCCACATTAGTGGAGTGGCTGGTTCATCGAGAGATCAGTGCAATTATTTTATGGTCTTTTTGATGGCCGATGGAGTAGAGATCGACTATGGGTGTGTGCTCAAATCGAAGTATAAAAGGTAAACATTTAGACACTGAAGATGGTCTTGTCGGTGTATATGAATACAAACTGACCCAAATTCCTGGTGCATGTAGGTTATTGTGTTTCTCATGAATGCAAACTGATACAGGTGGTTAGACTTCAAACTATTGGTGGAGTTGCTTAGATGAACAGTTAACAATCTGATATATGAAGCCATTGGATAACTATGGTGAAGGTAGTTGATAGCATGATTTGATTGTTATGACAAGCTCGTTAGAATCTGAGAATGAATGCCTGTAGTTACAGACTGAAACTTTATTGTAAATTCATTTACTGGAAATAAAGTGTCGAACTATTGGTGGTGGGTTTTTTCCTGAAAGGGTTTTCCCACATAATTCTTGGTGTTCTATCTCTACGTTGATTTTATCTATTTTTTTCTATGTTATTCTTAACATTCTATAAAATTTTTAAATTGCATTCCTATATGATTTCCCTTGTAAATTGACACTAGGAATGCATTTCCGAACTATGCTTTCCTTACAAGTTGTATTAGATATTGGCCCATTTTGTTATCCTTATTGGGCAGGGTTAGTTTTTTGTGTCAGTTCTATTTCAGTGAGAGTCTTGCAGAGTGTCTATTTATTTGTTTTAAAGGTTAAGGTGGTGAACACCTTAGGGCACATAGACATGGAGAAATTTAATGGTTCTAGTTTCAAACTATGGAAACTCAAGATGGAAGACTTGTTGGTCGACCAAGACCTTTGGATTACGATGTCTACACAAAAACCTACAAGCATGAAGTAAGAGGATTGGGAATTAGCCAACCAAAAGGCAAGGGGTTTAATCAGGCTATGTCTTTCTAATTCTGTTTTGTTAAACATCCATGAAGAGAAAACTGCACATCCTCTCTGGAATAAGTTGGGAGATATTTATCAAGGCAAGTCCTTGGTGAATAAAATTTTCTTGAGGAAGAAGTTGCACTCTCTGAAGATGGATGTAGGAACACCATTGGAAGACCACTTGAATGCATTCAACATGGTTCTTGCATAGTTAAATTTTGTTGGTGTGTCCATTCAGGAAGAAGAACGTTGCATGCAACTGTTATGTTCATTTCCTGACTCTTGGGCTCACTTAGTGATGGCTATCAGTAGTACTATGACCTAGTTCAAGATGGATACTATGGTTTATACTCTTTTGTCAGAAGAAAATGAGAAAAAGTCTTCTGAGACAATAAAAGATGCACTCTTTATTCATGGCATAATGAAGGACAAAGACAAGAAGAAAGAAAAGAAGTCCAAGTCCAAGTCTCAAGAGAGATCAAAATCTCCAAGAAATAATTCAAAGGTGAAGTGCAGGAACTGTGGGAAGAAAGGGCATATCTGAAAGGATTGCAATGAGGTGAAGAATAAGAAGAAGTATTCTGACACTAAATCTTCTTAGAGTGATGCAGATGCATTTATAGCAGCCCTGACAGTGCCTACCTCAGACGACACCTGGTTAGTAGATTCTAGTGCATCTTTCACATGACCTCTCACAAGGAGTGGTTCTCGAAGTATGAATTGTATGTTGGTAGAAAGGTATACTTGGCTAGTGATTCTACATTGGAGATTGTAGGGAGAGGCAAAATTAAAATTTAATTCTTAGATGGTAGAGTGAAGGGGATCAATGGAGTTCTTCATATACCGGGTTTGGCAAGAAACCTTCTCTCTGTAAGTAAACTTAATGATGTTGGAGTACAAGTTACATTTGTATTTGGTGGTTACAAGATGACTAGGGGTTCCATTGTATCTGTAAAGGGTGATCACATTGGTATATTGTATAAGTTAAATGGTGAACCTATATGTTGTAATGTAACCTCTGAAAAGTCTTTTAAGACAACTATAATGATGCATAGTGCTAATTCATTGGAAGCTAAAATTCCTGTTGAGAAAATAATGCTTAGGCATTATAAGTTAGGCCACATAGGTGAAAAAGGTTTAAAAGATTTGAAGAATAAGAATCTGGTTGAAGGTCTGGATGATTGTAGTTCTGAGTTTGATTTCTGCGAACATTGCATATATGGAAAACATAACTGTGTTTAGTTTTATTCCACTTCTCATAAGTATTCTAACATTCTAGATTATGTTCACTCTGATGTGTTTGGTCTAGTGTGTTAGGATTAATGATAGTCCCAAAGATATTGAGAGGGGGGGTGAATTAGTTTCTAACTAGTTAGCAAAATATTTAACCTTATTAAGAACTTTGCATTTCAAAATAGTGTACCGGTAAATAAGAATTAATGCAGTAAAAAGGAACAATAAAGATAGCATAGAAAAGAAACCATAACACAAGATGTTTAACAATGATAACCGGTGTGGGAAAAACCTCAGTGGGATTTGTGACCCACAATATTCACTCATTGGCCAATGAATAAATGTTACTTACAATGAGGGGCCTACACATGTAGGAAAGCCAACTACCTAGAGCTCACTACTCAATAAGAGTCACACTGACTACAAAAGTGGATTATGAAATCCAATGAAATGTACTACTTCAAATCAGCATCAACTATGCCAGGTTTAGTACCGATTTAAGCTCATCCTATAACCAAAACCTTCGCTGTCAACTTATATCTCCTTATAAAAAAATATCATCCATATATTCTCTCCATGCATACTACTTTCTACCATACCAAATGACCTATAAGATCTCATACATATATATGAGTCTTTTACAATATGCCATGTCATCTTTACAAAAGATAATTACAATTAAATACAATAAACAAAAGTTTATCCCATGTCAGCTGGGGTGTTGGTATGCATTGTTGTCGTTGCCGGTGAAGTGTCTGCCGGTGTATGTAGATGTCTATGCCAGTGCTGGTGCCTATTGGTGGCTTTACTAGATGAATTCTAGAAGGTTGCCAGATGGTCGCCATCAATGACAATACCAACTATTCTCATAAGAGTGTAGAATGCCAACAATCTCCCCATTTGGCATTGATGGCAACACTCATGAGAAAAATCCAAAAACTGTTTCCAAAAAGTGAAGTCCAAAAAGTTACCAAAAATATATGCTCCCCCTGAGCAGATGATCTCCTCTGAATAATCATTTTTCTCTGTCCACTACTCTCCCTTTAACATCAATGACAAAGGTTGTCAAAAAGTGTCAAACGAGTGCAAAAATTTCACCTCAAGGTTTGTAACCGGTTGGTTACAATCTGAAATATGTCTACTAAAACCAAATTTAAACTTTGTATGAATCTATTGTTGTCATTTAAGGTTACCTCAATCTGTTGGATCATGCCGGTGAGATGATGCATATGCTCCTCCGGTGATCTTTCTCCTTGAAGTAATGCCTTAGAGATCTCATTTCTCAGAGAGATAAGGTTGTCCAACTTAGGACCAAGTTTCTACTTTAGTTCTCTGGAATTAGCCTTAATCATTGCCTTCTCTTTCTCAAATTTCTCCAGCTTTTCCTCAAAACCTGCTATTTCCTTCTTAATAACTGATATAGGTTCATATGAACCAATTATGTTATCAGCTATGTCATCTATCTCCTTCTGTACTCTTCTTATCTCCTTTTCTATGTCAAAAGATGTGGCTTGCATGTTTCTCTATATAGCTCTTTATATTCCAAAATTGTAGTATTCAGTGTTGGTAAAAGTGTATTTATGTGTTTTGTGCACTTTTTTATTGTATCCTCAAAGAATTTATCCTTCTCCTTTTCAACTTTCTCTTTGAATGTGTCCTCGTTCACTTTATCAACTATTATTAAATTATCGGTAATGAATTTGGACAATGTGTCCAACTTTCCTAAAGAATCCTTTACATGATCTATATTACATTTTGGTGCAATCAACTTAAGTATTGCTATTGTGTCATCAATTTCTTTGTAAGCCAATGCATTGTAGTCTATTATCTTCTTGATAGAGTCTAGGAGTACCTCTGTCACATTAGTAGGCCTAAATTCACTTAATGAAGTACCGGATGTTTGACCAACTACCTTAATTACCTCTGTGCTTTTAGCATTTGTAAACATTTTGCTTGTATTATACTCCAGTGGATCAATCTGAGTTTTCATTTCAACCTGTAATGGTTTTTTTTATTGTTTAGGTATCTTAGTGATTACCAGTTTCACTACTTCAATGTGTACTTGTGCCTCTGTCAGTTTCTCTGTGTGCTCAACTGTCGGTATCTTTGTCTCAGTGGGTTTCTCAGTGCCAATCTATGTATCTTTAGTATTCTTTCTAGTATCCAATGGTTGCTCAGTTTGTAATGTTTTCTATGTTTACCTTGTTTGAATCTTAACCTCAATAGTCTATGTCAGTTTCTTAGCAATGTTTCCACTATCAGCAATATTATCTTAGCCTTTGTATTGTCCTTATCCACAACAATGTTCACTTCTTGAGTATCTACATTCATGGTGAGTAGAATTTCAGAATTAGGATTAGTGTTATCATGTGTGATACCTTCACTTTCAGTAACCGGTGGATCATCAAAATGTACCGATGTAGTATCCAAAGGTGGTGGCAAGTTATCAGTTATTTTGATGTTTGGTATTCCACCAACTTCACCTTTCCCTTTGTCCTTATCATTCTAATAAACTTTGAATGTTTTCTTTGGCCTATTTAATTCTTCTTGTTTTTCCTTTACCACAAAGAATATGTCCCATTTATCAGTAGTTTCCTTTGCAATCTCATTTACTCTACCTGCCATCAAACTTACTTATCGATGACCACTAGCAAAAACTGATCTGTTAGCTTCACAAATTAGGTCATCAATCTCTTCTTTTGAGTTAACCAGATGTACAACTAGAAGTTTTTCAGCTTTATGTTTCTTGTCCAATTCCATTACTTTAATCCTCTTTGCATCTAACCTTCCATATAGTTCATTAGGAAAGTCATCCACAACTTCAATTAAAAATTTCTTATATATATCTAGATGTAAGATTATACTGTTTTCAATTCTTTGCTTGTCTGAATCCGTGAATGTGTTATACAATTTTCTCACATTATCCAAATTACCATCATCAGTTATTTCATTTAACAAATTATCCAATGGTGTTATAACCGGTTTCTATTTCTTCTTGGGAGTTAGTTTCTTAGCCGGTTGCCTTACTGCCTATTGTTTCTTCCTTAAACTCCTTGTTCTTTTGGGTGGAGGAGAGGGTACCGGTGAAGGTTTTCTCTTCCTTTAAACTCTTTTGAATTTAGCTAGTATCTCACTGTCAGAAGATGTGCCAACCAGTGAAATGTGTGCTTCTGGTTGCAGTCCTTCCAGCTCACTAGCCTTTATACCAATAATGTTCATAACATTTTCTTTGATTTCCTTTACCTGCTTAGATGCATCTCTTATATATTTTTCTCTTCTCTTCCTTTGCTTCATTGTTTGCAAATTACTTTCAATTGTTTCAGCACTACCAAAAACTTCTTATGTTGGTTCTCTAGGTACATCTAACAAAGCTTTTGCATAAGTCTCAATAATGTTTAGATCTACCTCATAACCCATTTCTATTACCCATACAGTCCTAGGAAGTATCGCTTCCATCCATGTCTCATCCTTTTTTATGAAAAAACAAATTTCTTTATCATATATATCCACTACACTCTGTGGTAGTCTTTCTCTTGTTTTCATTTTGGCTTGAAAAGCTTTAAAGTATTCAGTGATATTGTTTTCTTTAGCAGTACCCATGCCGGTGAAAGCTTCCTGTGATTGTTTGCCTACCGATATATCATATCAAAAGTCTTTTTGTCCTATACTAGGGATATCCTTTAAAAATGAAATGTCCCTATCTTGTCTCCTTTTATCTTTTTCAAGTTATCTATGAGTTCATCCTTCATCCATTTACACACATCTATTTTTGCATTATTGTTCACCATTTCATAAGCACTATTAATGCAAAGACTAGAAACTAAATTAAGTTTGTTTGCATGTGTAGTCTTGTAACCTAAAATCATACTTATGAATCTCACATTGATTTCCTTGATTTCATTCACTCTTAGAGATCTACTATTAGATGTTGCTCTAGTTAGGGTCATGAATTTGTTGTTAGGAACCTTTTTGGTTTTGTCTGGTCTGCTTTTGGTTGAGGGTAAACCTGTTACTACTCTAGTTGCTTGCCAGGTGAATTTGCAAACAGAGTCTAACCAAAGAAATTCTCCATGTTCCCTACTTAGGACAATTCTCACTACTTCTTCTGAAAATTCAGGGATGTTCAAAATTTCAACAAAACCTAAAGTCTCCACAATCTTGTGCTTGGGTTTGATAGTGCCATTTTCATCATAAATTATGGTTCTAAACATTTTTAACAACTCGTCAAAACCTAATTCTTCAATGTTGCAATGAATATATATCTTAGGGTCTTCAGCATAAGCTACACCTTTAGGAATCTTTGAAAATGCACCTATGAAATCATCTTGCTTAGCTACTTCAGGAATCATTTTGAACATGGGCTTAGGGCATTTTACATTTTCCATGATAGTAGGGTTTGCAATAAATTCAGGAGTAGAAGAAGAAGCCATTTGAAAAATACCTTTAGCTACCTGATAATGTCTGAATGCTTGAAAGAAATCACTTCACACCTTCACCTTGAAGCCTTTTCTCAAATTTCACACTCTTTGCTAATTTGAATGTTGGGTGAATCAAAAATGAGGGAAAACAAATGATTTATAATGAATTTACCTTCAACAACCGCAATAAATGCTTGCCGGTTAAGTGATAACTTAACACATCTGTCGGTAAAGAAGAAATCTATCTTGTCACCATCAACTGAGGGTAATCTGCATGATATTCAACATGTTGCAATACCCCCAAAGGGTTACTTCTCAGTTGGATGAAGAATCTCCTGCTGATGGAGTAATACTCTGTTCTACCGGTGAAGAAATAGTCTCATCAACATTCTGATCTATTTTCCTAATCCATTGTTTTGAAAATTCTTGCTTTACCTCATCTACCTTTTCTTTGCCTTTCAAGCTGGGTCCTTTATTATTCGCCGGTGAAATCTTGCTTCTACAAAATTTTGCAATATGTCCAATTTTTTTACAAGCATAACAAGTCACATTATTATTCTGAATAGCCTTTCCATATCCTATTGTGTTCTGCATTGATTAGATAAGTGCCCGAAATCTTCCACAAACATAGCATCTTACATTCATTCTGCAGTTTTCTGAATTATGACCAACTTTGTTGCATTTAGAACATTGACCCGGGGGTGTATTGATGTTTTGATTATTTCTAGATCTATACTAATTTTCTCTATGACCATACTTGTTATAGTTAAATAATTTCCCATGAAATTTGTAAGCATTAGGTTGTCTTACCGGTTTATTATGATCATGATTGTTTGCAGTACTGAAACTTTTTCCAACTTCAAATCCAAGTCCATTAGTATCTCCATTAGGTTTTTGACTTTTCATCATATGATCAAGTTCCTCTGAACTTTTCTTGAATTTCTCTTTGTGTTGATTTGCAGTAGCCAACTCATTTTCCAGAATTCCCATCTGTCTCATAAGTTCAGTTTTATCATGTTGCATGTGAATCAGATTTGTCTTCAACATATCATTTTCATGACTAAGTCTTATATTTTCATTTCCAGCATCATTGAGTCTCCTAGTCAAGTCATCTTCATTCTTCTTCCTGTCTTCAATGTCCTTACAAAATATCATAGTCATATCTTGCATTTCATTCCTCATAGTACTGTTTTCTTGTCTCAACTTTTTCACAAGTTCATTAAGAGTTTCCTTTTCATCATTATCATTTTGCATCTTCTCATGAAGTTCTTTTCTTTTATTTTGAGCTATAGTAAGATTCTCCTGAAGTCCTTGAATGAATTCATGTGTAGTCCTTAGATCATCTTCAAGTTTAATATTCTTCAATTTCTCTGCATTATAGTCTACAAGAACTCCTTCCAATTGCTTTCTTGATTTCTCCATCTGTACCAGTGTCAGAATCTTCCTCAAGCTATTAGGCTTTTGAAAATAAAGCGCCAAGCTCTGATACCAATTGTTAGGATTAATGATAGTCCCAAAGATACTGAGAGGGGGGGTGAATCAATATCTAACCGGTTAGTAGAATATTTAACCTTATTAAGAACTTTGCATTTCAAAATAGTGTATCGGTAAATAAGAATTAATGTAGTAAACAAGAACAACAAAGACAACATAGAAAACACACCATAACACAAGATGTTTAATGAGGAAACCTAGTGTGGGAAAAACCTCGGTGGGATTTGTGACCCACAATATTCACTCATTGACCAATGAATAAATATTACTTACAATGATGGGCCTACACATGTAGGAAGGCCAACTGCCTAGAGCTCACTACTCAATAAGAGTCACACTAACTACAAAAGTGGATTATGAAATCCAATACAATGTACTGCTTCAAATCAGCATCAATTATGCTAGGTGTAGTATTGATTTAAGCTCATCCTATTACCAAAACCTTCACTGTTAACTTATATCTCCTTATACAAAAATATCATCCTAATATTCTCTCCATGCGTACTACTTTCTACCATACCAAATGACCTATAAGATCTCATACATATATATGAGTCTTTTACAATATGCCATGTCGACTTTACAAAAGATAATTATAATTAAATATAATAAACAATAGTTTATTCCCTGTTAGCTAGGGTGTCGGTATGCATTGTTGTTGTTATCGGTGAAGTGTCTGCCAGTGTATATAGATGTCTATGTTGGCGGATTTACTAGATGAATGCCAAAAGGTTGCTAGATGGTTGCCATCAATGACAACACCAACTATTCTCATAAGAGTGTAGAATGCCAACACAATGGACGTTCCTTCTCTGTCTAAGTTTAAGTATTATGTATCTTTTGTAGATGATTATTCAAGAAGGGCATTTGTGTACTTTCTTTAAAGTAAATCAGAAGTGTTCAGTCGGTTTAAGGAGTTTAAGAACCTTGTTGAAAATTAGACTGGGAGAAGGATTAAATGTTTAAGAACAAACAATGGTGGTGAATACTGTAGTGCAGATTTCGACAAGTACTGTGTTGATCATGGAATTAAGAGACATAAGACTATACCTTACACTCCACAACAAAATTGAGTTGCTAAAAGGTTGAATCGGTCTCTAATGGAAAAAGAAAGAAGCATGTTAAGCAGAGCTGGGCTAGAACAATTTTTTTGGGCTGAAGCAGTTGCTACATGTTATCTGTTGAATCGTTCTCCTACTTCAGCATTGGTTGACAAAAACACCTATGAAAGCATGGTCTGGTAAGAAATATTCTTTAAGGCACCTTTGTATTTTTGGTGCAAAGAAATACACTCATGTGCCTAATGTTAATAGATCTAAGTTGGATAACAAATCTATGAAATGTATCTTCATTGGCTATGCAGTTGGTGTGAAAGGATACAAACTTTAGAATCCAGTGACTGGTAAGGCATATGTATAACAAAAGTGTGATTTTTCATGAGCTGAAACCTATGTCACTAGATCACAACATAGGAAAGCAAGGAGAAGCTAAGGTTGAAATTCCTCCAGATAAGGAAGAATCTCTAGAGATGCCTAAAGATGAGGAAAGTTCAAGTAGTTAAAGTAGTTCTGAAGAAGAACATGATGATGAGCCTCCTGTTGAACCTCAAGAAGCTTGAACACCGGAGTTGACAAGATCTACTTGAGAGAGGCAACAACCTAATAGATATACACCTAATAAGTATAGTCACTCTATGTTGAATGTTAATTGTGCTTATTCTTTACTTGCAGATACTGATGAGCCTAGGACTGTCAAAGAAGCTATTAAAATGCCCGATTCAGATTCCTGGTTGGAAGCCATGAATGATGAAATGTCATCATTGGATAAAAATGAAACCTAGGATTTGGTGTCATTTCCTAAAGGTAGAAAGTTCATAGGCTACAAGTGGGTGTTCAAAAAGAAGTATGGTCAAGATGGCAGCATTGACAAGTACAAATAAAGATTGGTTGCAAAGGGGTATTCTCAAAAGGAAGGTATTGACTATGGAGAGATCTTTTCTCCTGTGGCTAAGCTGACATCTATCAGATTTCTCTTGTCACTTGCAGTAGCATATGATTGGGAGATTGAGCAGATGGAAGTGAAGACAATGTTTCTTCATGGTGATCTTGAAGAAGAGATTTATATTTCTCAGCCTAAGCACTTTGTGGAAAAAGGTAAAGAAGATTTGGTATGCAAACTCAAGAAGTCCCTGTATGGTTCTAAACAGTCTCCCAAAATGTGGTATCAAAAGTATGATACATTTTTTTTGTCCTTGGGATTTGTGAGATCAAAAGCTTATCATTGTGTTTACTACAAAACTAAAGGTGATAGGATTCTTATCATAGCTTTGTATGTAGATGACACGTTGTTCATAGGAAATACAAAAGGTATGATATCAGATTTAAAATCTCAGTTATCTATGAAATTTGGAATGAAGGACTTAGGAGCAGCAAATTACATTCTAGGAGTGGAGATCAAAAGGGATAGATCTAAGAGGAAACTTTGGCTCAGCCATAGAAAGTATATAACCAATTCTCTTGATAGGTTTCATATGTCTGACTGTAAATCATAAGTTTTTCCCATCTTCCAGGGAACTAAGTTATCTGTGCATGAGAGTCTGAAATCTCTTGAAGAGATTGTTGACATGAAGAAGATCCCTTATGCAAGTGTTGTTGGTAGCTTGATGTATGCTATGGTCTGTACAAGACCAGACATTAACCAATCATTGGAAGTACTTAGGAGGTTTATGTCAAATCTAGGAAGGTCGCATTGGGATTCTATAAAGAGAGTGTTTAGATATCAGAAGGGAACTTCAGATTTTGCTGTGTGATATCATGGTCATTTTGATGATTCAAAGAAAACTCTCAGTGTATGTGGTTTTGTGGATTCTGATTGGGTAGGAGACATAGACATCAAAAGATACACCAGTAGATATGTTTTTGTCATGAATGGTGGAGCAATTAGTTGGATGAGCAAGCGGCAATCTGTAGTTGCTTTCTCCACTACAGAGGTATAATACATGGCAGCCACACATGCTTGTAAAAAAATTGTCTGGCTTAGGTGTTTGAGTTTAGATATTGGTTTTGATGTAGGGTAGGCTGAAATTTGGAGTGACAGTTAGAGTGCCATATGTTTGGTGAAGAATCCTACTTTCCATGCTAGATCAAAGCATATTGATGTTCAGTATCACTTTGTTTGTGACATGGTGGAAGATGGAAAATTTTATCTTAACAAGGCAGACACTCTAGAAAATGTTATAGACGCCTTGATGAAACCTATGAGCACTCACAAGTTCAGGTGGTGTTCTAATTCCATGGGTATTGATACCCATGTTTCTCAGTAACGTCTAGAATGGTAATCGGTCCAGTGAATTCCTCATCAAGTGGGAGTTTGTTGGAAATGTACCTCGAATTAACTTAACTTGTGTTTAGACTGATCAGAGTAACCTATCCCAATGGAACCCTCATCTTGTGATCGGCTATCAAGTAAGCAAGTTTGAGATAATCCAACGAATGTCGCTATACTACAATGGGAAGATGATTAAAAGTTATTCCATGTGGCTTGGTGACAAAGAACGTGCAAAAAGAAGTGAGTTAAAGACCGAGCTGATCAAGGTTGATCCAATGGTGGTCGCTAGGTCACGATGGGAAACTACTTGTTTGAATATCCATCGCGACCTAGCAAAAAAGAAGAGTTTCATTCTAGGTGGATAGTGAAGCCATGCTAAGGTGGTAGGACAAGGACTCTGGAGCCAATCAAGAAGTGACACGTAACATAAGTGAGTGGTCTAGGTGAGATAAGGGTCATGCAAATTGAGAAGATCCAATGACAGATCCGAGGAAGATCAACAGTGGAGTATAATTCTGGGACTATTAGCAGCTCTCACTGTACCGAGGTTGTGAGATGCCCAAAATGTTATCCCTTGCAACATGGTGACCTAGTGGTGGGACCTGGCAGGAGAGCGGCTAAGGTAAGGTAAAGGCTGAGTAGATCGTAGATGATTAGACAACGATCACACAAGATCCAGCAGTGGTTGCTAGGTCAAGATGGGAAATTGCTCGTTAGACTTTCCATCGCGACCCAATGACAAAGAAGAGTTTCATTCCAAGCAGTTAGTGAAGCCATACTAAGGTGGCAGGGGAGGAACCTTGGAGCCAATCAGGTGGTGCCACATGGTGGAGCCGCATTAGTGGAGTCATTGGTTCATTGGAAGATTGGTGCAATGCTTTTGTGGTCTTTCTGATGGTCAATGGAGTAGAGACTGACTACGAGTGTGTGCTCGAACCAAAGTACAAAAGGTAAACACTTGGACACTGAAGATGGTCTTCTCAGTGTATATGAATATGAACCGACCCGACTTCCTAGTGCATGTGGGTTATTGTGTTTCTTATGAATGTAGATTGATGCAAGTAGTTAGACTTCAAACCGTTGGTGGAGTTGCTCAGATGAACGGTCGACAATCTGGTATATGAAGCCATTGGATAACTATGGTGAATATAACTGATAGCGTGAGTTAATTTTTGTGACCAGTTAGTTAGAATTTGAGAACGAATGCCTGTAGTTGCAGACTGAAACTTTATTGTAAATTCATTTACTGGAAATAAAGTGTCGAACTGTTGATGATGGGTTTTTTCCCAAAAGGGTTTTCCCACATGATTCTTGGTGTTTTGTCTCTCTATTGATTCTATCTGTTTTTGTCTATGTTATTTTTTAATGTTCTGTAAAAGTTTTAAACTGCATTCTTGTATGATTTCCCCTATTAATTGACATTAGGAATGCATTTCCGCACTGTTCTTTACTTACACATACCAGATCAGAATCATAGCCAAAACCAAGATGATCACCAAGATTAACCAGGATAGTCTCCAACTGAGATACAATGTTGACATCAATGACAACACTTAACTAAATCCAACATATTTCCAACAATCTCCCCCTTTGGAATTGATGGCAACACTGAATGTGAAAAACATCCAAGTGCCAAGGAATGCCAACAATCTCCCCTCAAAGATATGACTTATTTTCACATGAATACCACCTCTTCTCCTTTGACATCAATGATAAAGGATGGATACCAAATAAAAAATACTGAACCAAACAACTAACTACTCCCCTGAGTAGTAGCATCATCTCATCAACCCAGATCAAATAAAATATCTGATAAGCTTACCGGATTGATGCATTCCTGCATCTCCAAGTCTCTTACGGAGGCTTGGTAACCCCCAATTGATCTCTTAGATATTAAAAAGTAACTTTAGGAAATGCTTTAGTTAGAATATCTACAATTTGCTCCTTAGTAGGCACATAAACCAATCTGACTTCCTTTGCTTCAACCTTTTCCTTCAAGAAATTGTACCTTATAGAAATGTGTTTTCATTTGGAATGAAATATTAGATTCTTTGACATATCAATAGTAGTAGTATTATAATAGTAAATAACAATAGGCTCATCATAACTTACCCTTATATCTTTTAACATTTGTTTCATCCATAAAATTTGAGTACAATTGGTAGAAACAACTACATATTCCACTTCAACAGTAGATAATGAAGTACATGATTTTTCCTTGCTAGGCCATAAAATCAACTTCTTCCCAAGAAAGAATGCACCACTTATAGTGCTCTTCCTGTCATCCATATCTCATGCCCAATTAGAATCTGTATATGCACATAATCTAAAGTCATCATTCTTTGGATACCATAACCCAAGGTTTGTTGTACCTACCAAATGCATGAATATCCTCTTAACAACAATATCATGAGTTTCTCTAGGATCTAACTGAAATCTTGAAGCAATACAAACAACATTCATAATATTAGGTCTAGCCTAAGTTAAGTAGAACAATCCACCAATAATTGATTTGTATCTACTTGGATTCACTTTAGGGGATTCATCATCTTTTGACAATTTGCAACCAATTATCATAGGAGTACCGACATGTTTGGAATTCTCTAGTCCTAATTTCTTAGGTAACTCCTTCACATACTTAGTTTGACAAACAAAAATACCTTTATCAGTCTGAGTAATATGCAAACCTAATAAAAATTTCATCTTACCAATCATAGACATTTTAAATTCATTCTTCATATCATCACCAAATTATTGGCATTAGGTTGTCATTGATGTCAATTGGTATAGAATGGCCACTAGTAAGTAAGTAGTAATGTCAAATGGTATGAAGGATGGAGTGTGTAAGTAGACAAAAAAGATATGTTACCAGTACACATGAAGTGCAACATCTACCAGTAAAGAAGGACCACAGGCAAGCAAGAAAAGAATAACAGAGGGATGTGATCACTGGTATACAGAGAGAAGTGCAACATCACTAGTAAATAGTCTTAGTGGATGGACCGATGTCTTTTGATTGTGTTTGATGGCAAGCCAAGTGGATCCACCAACAAAGGAGATGTTAGCAGGTTTGAAGGTCCATCGGTGAGGTTAGGTTATACTAGTAAGGTGAGTTGAACCGGTAGTGAGTCTTGGTTGGTGAAGTATGCCAAATCAACTTTGTAGTCTAAGAAGAGGTGTATGTTGACAAGGATGATAGGTGGACACTAGGTGGTGTGCACCCAGAGGTAGGTGAAGTGTTCATTGATGTGTTAGTTGACAAGTAGGTTGGAATTAATGGAGAACCTAAAAATCATGGGACGATGGTAGGATGTTGCAGCTTCAGGGAGAAAGAGTGGTAAGGTGATTGAACTGATCTTGTAGGACGATCTGATCCTTGTGCTTGTTGGCTGAAGAAAATAGTTGAGCCATTAATGGTGATTGATAGAGCAATGGTGAAAATCATGTTGAAGACATCCAAGGATAGAAAACACACATTGGAAGGTGAGGAGATGGCGGTGTTGATTGATGTGATGTAGGTCTTCATTTGAGGAGATGAGATCCAATCAGATTTGATGTGGATTTAGTGCATGGTGGAAAACCCTGGCATGCCACCATTTGAATGTTTCTTTTGGTAGGAACCTTCAGACTTAAATATGTGGATTGAAGACTAAAGATGATGATGCTAGATGCCAGTTGTGAGAGAAGTGAATGTGTGTGCAAGCAAAGAGAAATCAGTTTGAGATATATTTTACTGAGAACCAAAGTGTTGGAGTGTTAGCAGGGTGAACCAGTAAGAGGTCTTTATCGATAGTGATAGAGTAACCAATGAGTTGTTGTAGTCTTAACAGTCAAGTGTACCAATAGAGATTGAATTGGTAGAAAGTCATTTGAGTGGTACTGTGCAAGGTTAGGTTCAAAGAAAGATAAGAAGTGCAGAGAGTGATTGGTTGGCGATTAGAGAGAGAAATTGCATAACCTATAGTGAAAGAACTGGTGAAACAAAGAAGGTTAGTAATAGGTAGATAAAAGTTGATCAGGTGTTGTAAAACTCATTTGCAACAAGGTGCTATTATTGTATCAAGTTGTATTTTATTATATTACACCAAGTTGGTGCTTGGTGTAGGGATTGATGCTCCTTTGGGTTGGTGCCCATAAACAACAAGGGTTGGTTCTTCTTGGGCTGGTGTCATAAATCAGCAGGGGGTTGGTGCTCCTTGGGTTGGTGCCCTAAAAGTTGTAGTTAGTGTTTTCATTGTGAGGTTGTCTTGGAGCAGTAGAATCCCATAAAATTTCTCACTGAGGTTTTTCCCATATTGGGTTTTCCTCGTACATCTGATATTGTGAGTTGTGCATTTCTCTATTTTCCTTTTTTATATCCTCTCATATCTTATTGGTTTGATTGCTTGGTGCTTAGGTTGTTAATCGATACTCAAAGCTTGGTTTAAAAGGAAAAGATTTCTTAGGAACCACTTATTCACCCCCCCTCTCAATGGTAAATTGTGTTCAAGAATTGCTATCAAAGCCTTAGGTTCCTGGTTGGTCAAATATTTCTCTAGCTTTGGTAGATTATGGTCAAAGAACACAATGTCAAGAAATGAGTCCACCTCCTCAAAAGCCGCCATGTTTGATGGAACTAACTATACCTTCTGGAGTAGAAGAATGGAAACATACCTGTCCTCCCTAGGTTTTGATGTTTGGATGTCTGTTAAGAAAGGGTATATTGTCCCTAGTGTTCTTCCCATGGAACTAGATGCTAAGAAGGAGTATGAGAACAATGCAAAGGCTAAACATGCTATTCTAAGTGGGCTATCAGATAATGAGTTTGTTAAGGTTATGCACTACTCATCTACCAGGGAAACTTGGGATAAATTGTAGCGATTATTTGAAGGAGATTCCAAAGTCAAAGAGGTCAAGATGCAATCACTAAGAGGTTTCCTTGAAGGCTTGAAGATCAAAGATGAAGAAAAGATTGTAGACTACCTTCCCAAAGTTGATGAAACTATGAAAACCATTAGAGGACTTGGAGAGGAAATAGCTAATGAAGTCATTATCAAAAAGCTACTTATATCACTCACATCTAAGTATGATATTAAGGTTTCTACCATAGAGGAAGCCAAGGATCTGAAAACCTTCACAATGGATGAGTTATTTGGCTCCTTAACTGCCTATGAAATGAGGACAATCGGTGAGGCATCTTCAAGGAAATAGGAAACTTTCAACTCCATCAAAAAGGGGAAGGAAGAGGTTGCTCATAAAGGATCCAGTGAAGACTTGGATGTAGAGGTAGCAAACTTTTTCAGAAAGCTCAAGAGAGGATCCGGTAAGTATAAAGGAAAGTTACCACTCAAATGCTTCAATTGTGGTAAAATTGGACAATTTGCTGCAAAATGTCCCTATAATGAAATTGCTGGAGATGAGAAAAGGAGTTTTGGCAGATTTGTTGGTAAAGACAAAGAGAAGAAAGTCTATCGGCAAGGAAGAAGTACCTATCAGAAGTAGAACAACCTATATACTAGTGAGGTTGATGTCACAGATGAAGAAAGTGCATCATAAGATTACAACCATCAGGATGAAAGAGAATTTAATCTCTTTATGGCACTAGATAAACCGGTTGTTGGCATTTGCATGAAGATTGCATTAATGATATGATATGTTGTCATTGATGTCAATTGAACCGGTAATGATATTGCTGATATTGCTGATATTGTTGTTATTGTTGATATTGTCTTATAATCGGTAGGAAGAAATTTGTGAAGGTTATTGTAAACTGGTATGTAAGTTTGTGTGTTGAACCAGTAAGCGGAGTAAAAGGTTAAACCCTTTCTATGATATGTAACTATTAAACCCTACCAGTTGTTTTTGTTAAACCCTAACTGATTAAGGTTGCTGAATTGGTTATGTTGGTTTATGATCTGATGTTGAGTGGCAATGATGGTGACATGTAAGGTCATTGTATGAAGACAAGTTCAAAATGTTTTGGCATCATTGTTTGTCTAGGAAATGAGAAAAGTGTATTGCATCTAATGCAAAACATGTGATGAGTTACTGAGCTCAATGAAGCGGTAATCAAGGAGCGGTTGAGGTTTTCTTGATTGATGTGTAGAGATTGCTATGAAATCCAATGGTCCTTCTTGTACCGACTTGTCTATAATATCGATGAGAGGATTAGATTTTTGTTGCGTTACCAACCTAATTGATTTGTATTTAAGGTTGATGAAGTTGTTTTGTTTAGTGTTGGAAAGAGTTGATAGAAATCAGTTGAGAGTGTGGTTTCCAAACCAGAGAATGAGTGTAGTTTAAGTAAAGGCAGATAGAAGCTTAAATGGACCTGATCAAGCAAATGTAGTGCTATTCAAACATATTAGGAAACTCTTGTTATTTTCGAACAATTACAGCAGAATTGAAATCCCCTAACCAGGTAAGCTCTAACAACCTTGGTTACTTATTAAATCCTCTAACAAGGTGGTCCATTAGATTGGGTTTTAAAATCCTCTACTGAGGTTACTCCGTATAGGGTATTTTCTTCTAACAAGGCATTTGTAGTCAATCCCTTAACTGGGTGATTCCTAACAGGATTAGTTCTTAACATGAATTTTGTATGAGCTTTAACGGGATTGGATCCTAACAGGGCGAACTTCAGAAGAGTTTAGTTATTATCTTGTGAGTCTCATCTCATCGTGGTTTTTACCTATTTGGGTTTTCCACGTATAAATACTTGTTTCATGTGGTGAATGGTTTTGTTGTTATGATCTTATTGTTGATTTGATTAAATATTGGCATGATAATCAAAAGCTTTGAGAAATGAAGCATTGGCATATGATAAAGCATTTGGATGTTTACAAGTTAAATGTTGTTTACTATTAAGTTGTTGTAATAGTCAACTGGTATTCTTATGAGTATTGATCTTCACAATGGTATTATTGATAAGTGTACTTTATATGTTTGAGTTTGAGTTTGGGAAGTTTGTATTAGTTTTTGTATTTACTGATTCACCCCCCCTCTTAGTAATCTACCAGATAATTATTCTTTCATCATACTGTCACAACCCTCCTTTATCATTTTTTTTTTTTTTTGATTTAAATACAAAACGTTATTTATACTCTTTGGATGAATTATTGAATGAATATTGTAAGGGAATAAATTAATAAACCACACACACATGGAAAATGCATATATATTTTAAATTGTTATTTAATTTCCCTCACCCAAATTAAGGCACATGTTGTAGGAGGAATAAGAAGCTTCTAGAGGCTTCTCCACCTCCTTGCATGTAACTCCTCCCACTAAGCCTAATTAATTTGCATGGAGGCCAAATTGGGAGAAGAATCTCTTTTTTTTTTTAAATTAAAAAAATAGGTAGTGGGAAATTGTAATTTCTTTTATAAAATGGGAACAAGTTTCAAAGGAAAAGCTAGCTAATCTTGATAAGAAATTTCTGCAAGTTGAATTCTCTTTGGTAGTCCACTTCATTGGCAGCCAGGATTTTGTTGGAGGATTTTTTCTTCAAATTGAAGGATCAAGGAAGACTCCACACCACCTTCAAGCATCCAGGTTCCTCCAACTTAGTTCATGCATCTCATTTTTTTTTTTATGGTAGATTAGATTGATTAGATTAATTATGAGTATGAAAATTTAATTGTATTTTGTTAAAGAATTAGTTTAGATTTTGTAGAAAATGAGAATCCTGGTTTTAGTAAGATTCATTGTTAAATTTCTTGATATGAAATTAGTTTTTTTTTTAGATTTTGTAAAGAATGAGATTGTTGTTAGAATAGATTCATTGGTTAAATTTTAATAAGAGATTAGTTTCAGCTTTTTAGAGAATAAAAAAATTCATTGTTTGATAAGAAAATTTGTTTCAGATTTGTAGAATGAAATTCATTTTTTTTTGAAAATAAGATTCATTGTTTTAAATTTTTAGTTTCAGATTTTAGAGAATAAAATTCATTGTTTTTGTCTTAGAATGAAATTCATTTCTTTTGAAAATAAGATACATTAGTTTCAGATTTTAGAGAATAAAATTCATTGTCTGATAAGAAAATTTGTTTCAGATTTGTAGAATGAAATTCATTTTTTTTTGAAAATAAGATTCATTGTTTTAAATTTTTAGTTTCAGATTTTAGAGAATAAAATTCATTGTTTTTGTCTTAGAATGAAATTCATTTCTTTTGAAAATAAGATACATTAGTTTCAGATTTTAGAGAATAAAATTCATTGTCTGATAAGAAAATTTGTTTCGGATTTGTAGAATGAAATTCATTTTTTCTTGAAATATAAGATTCATTGTTTTAATTCTGATAAGAAATTAGTTTCAGAGTAAATAGAAATTAGATTATTGTCTTCAGTTTATTTTGATAAAAACTAGATCTCCCTGTGTGTATAAATAAATCCTCTCTCTCTGTGAATGAAATTCCCTGTGAAAAGAAATAAATCCTCTCTCTCTGTGAATGAAATTTCCCTGTGAAAAGAAATAAATCTTCTTTATCTGTGAACGAATTTTTCCTGTGTAAAGAATAAAGGAAATGAAAAAAAAAAAAAAACCTCTCTGGCTATTGCTTCATTGTATTTTATCTCTGAATATCAATCTGCCACATTGTTATTCCCTGTTATCTACCCTGCTCTAGGTGATTTTCAATAGATTAAAATACATTACTCCTGTAAGAAAAAAATAATAACAATAATATTGTTTGCAAAAACATATATATATATATATATATATATATATATATATATATATATATACGTGCACATATAAATAACAAAAAATGGAAGTCGTTCAAAAAAAAAAAACCTCTTAAAAATACCACCTTCGCCCCGCAACGCATGGCATTTTGCATTGTTATTAACCTGCATGCAAGGACGGTTACGTAGTAACCGATTGCAGGGTACGGACGGGCTCGTAGGGTCCCCTCATCCCTGCGGACCTGCGCATGCAGGGCCGCAGGGGTGATGGGACCCGTGGTCCCCACCCCGCAACCCTTGCCACAATCATAATAAAATACAAGCCCATCCCAATTAAATTTGGTTTTTTTTTTTAGTATTTCGAAATTTGGAATTTTATTTTGTTTTTTTAAAAAAAAAGAATAATAATCTAAATTAATTACCATGTAGTTAATGTTTTTTTTGGGGGTTGATAATAATGACACTTAGGAAATGATGACTTCTTTATTCCTTAGTGTAAATTTAAGGAGATTGACTTTCAATTAAAAATGAGATTAATGTGTAGCAAGATTTTTATTAAACTATTAAGAATCGTTGGGACACTCGATTGGTCCTTAGAGATTTACTTACCTTATTACAAGTACTTAGATTTAATCGTTATTTTGGATTCGTTAAGTCATCTTGCATCATAGATTAATTGCTTTCGTTAATGGTTCATAACATGCGAATTATTTATAGGATAATTATATCTTTCATGCAATTATTATTATGCAAGTTTCATTTGTTATGCAAATTTACACTTCAAGTAGTTACTTCAATTATTTATGGTTTCATTTTCGTTATTCGTGGTTAGATAACTAAATAAAGGAAGTTGGAAAACCAAAACTAGCAGCGTTCGGTATATATGGTGCCTCTGGGTCACGCTTACGGGTAATGCCGTCGTGTTGAACTACTGCACTTAATGCCTAATAAAGCTGCATTAACGACGTCTGTGGCATCATCCCTATAAATCGTCGAGGAGTAATAAGGGACATTTGGAAGTTAAAAATCCAAGGGGCGGGTAATCCCTCTTGGATCGATAATTTAATAAGATAACTTTTAACTGAATTCCACATCCGTTGAGATAAACCATAGTAAACCCCTCTTAGGGATGGTCAAGTTAAGAGCTCTCATGAAAATTACTTTATTTATTTATTTAATTATTCACCTCGAAGGGATATTGGTGATTGAAATTGGGTGACGCTCATGATAAGAATTAGGTTCTAGTTATTTTGTTAGGCCACAAGCAATAGGCCATCTTGAGCCTTCGCTTAAATGCTACCTTCGTGGGTAGCAACCGCAGAGAAACTGTCTGGGACACTGACCCTAGAAAGGGTTGCGTACCCACAAAATCAGTTTACATCAAACCATAGATTAGAAAATAGAACTACATACTTTACGCCTTGATCCTGCGCCGAAGCGGGTATGTAGGCAGTCTTGGGACGGAGTTGTCCCTCGTACTCAGGCGTTCGTGGGTGGGGTCTAGGCTTGGTTGAGTAAGAATCCTAATTGAAAGATAAGATAATCAAACTTAATTCAATGCATACTCGGAAGGAATCCCGTATGGATTCGCTTGACTTCCCGAGGCTTTAAGCCAAATTCCGAGGCGGAATTCAAGCTTGTATTATTTTCTTATTACTCCTAAGGACGGCGACCTCGGTGCATTCTTGTTAGAAGAATGTAGTACTTAGTGAGTGGCTCAGGACCCGAATGGTCCCGATGAGTCTAAGTCTCTGGCTAGAGCATCTCCTATCCCGTTTGGATGGATGCCTACCCCGTATGGGTAGATGCCTATCCCGTATTGGATAGATGGAATTTATGTCCCGTATGGACAATTGCCTAACCCGTATGGTTAGAAGCTCATCCCGAATGGATGAATGCCCAATCCTATTGGATGGATGCCCAGAGTATGCAATTGAATAAAACACAATAAAGAAAAAAAAATATATACTCATTTTTTTGTTGGATGAATCATGGTGGGTCATTACACATACCATCAATTAGTATCAGAACATCTCAGGTCCTCTGAGGTCTAAGCCTAATAGCTTGAGGAAAAGATCTACTAGATCATGATAAAGAAGGAAGGTTTGAAGTTCAATAGAGAAAACTATAGGATATGGAGCGACAGAATGAAGAATAACATCAAGAGTCTGGGAAGTCACTATTCGAATCATGTAGATACTAAGTATATTGCACCTACTAGATTTTTGATGCACCATTCCAACCTGAAGAAGATGATCATGTTATTCCTAGATATGTGAGACTCAATCACAATCTTGACCAAATTATTGGAGATAAGGATGTTGGAGTGCTAACTAGTAGAAGAATCAGAGAGAATTATTGCATGATCTCCTCCATTGAACCAAGAACTACTAAGGAGGCATTTGGTCATGATCATTGGGTTAAAGCTATGGATGGAGAATTGGATCAAATTGAGAAGAACAACACTTGGACCCTAGTACCTCGACTGGTAAATAAGATTGTTATAGGTACTAAATGGGTATATAGGAACAAGTTGAATGAAGATGGTTTTGTAGTTCACAACAAGGCAAGATTAGTCTATAAGGCTTATGCGCAAGAAGAAGGAGAAGATTATGAAGAAAACTTTGCACTAGTTGCAAGACTTGAAGGTGTCAAAACTTTGCATTTACAATGCATAAAAAGTTCAATGTATATCAAATGAATATTAAGTCTACATTTTTTAATGGGATATTGGAAGAAAAGGTATACATACAGCAACCGAATGGTTATTCTTTGATTGTTAAGAAAGATATGGTATGCATATTGCATAAGGCTTTATATGGATCAGAGGCACCCTAAGCATGGTATGAAAGGCTTCATACACATCTAATGAAGATAGGCTTTGTGAGAACCAGTGATGATAGTAAAATATATCTCAAGTCTGAAGGAGATAAAATACTGGTCAGTGAATTACTTATTGATGATATTATATTTGGAGGTAATGATGTCATGATAAACATTTTTTCAGATGAAATGAAAAATGAGTTTGAAATGTCTTTAGTAGGGGAAATAAAAAATTTCACAACCTTGCAAATACAGCAAATGAAGAATGGTATTTTCATTACACAGTATAAGTATGTGAAATAGGTATGAGTGCCATTTGGTATGAGTGACTATAAACTAGTGAGTGACATTTGGTATGAGTGACTATAAACTAGTTGGGACACCAATGGTTACAGGTTGTAAGTTGTCCAAGGAAGATGAATCTAAGTTTGTTGATGAGAAGGAATACAGGTTAATGATTGGCAAATTGCACTATGTTGTTCATAGTAGACTAGACATAGCCAATGTGGTTGGCATAGTTTCTAGATTCTAGAAGAATCCTAATGAGACACACCTGATAGCAATGAAGAGAATCTTTAGATACCTGAAAGGTACTGTTGATTATGGATTATGGTATCCATATGGAGGAAACTTTGATTTGAAGGCATACACAGATGTTGATTGGGCAGGAAATGTTGATGATCGGAAAAGCACAACCGGTGGAGCATTTTTTCTTCAAGAAAGGCTTGTTTCATGGAGTACTGAAAATAAGAGTTGTACTTCACAATCTACTACTAAATTTGCATATGTTGCAACTTATATGAATTGCACATAGGCTATTTGGATGAGGCACATTTTGGAAGGTTTTAAGATGAAGATTTCAAAACCTATTAAATTTTTTATGTGATAATACAAGTGCCATAAATATTTCCAAGAATCCTTTTTTGCACACATGAACCAAGCACATTGAATTGAAGTATCATTTCTTGAGGGAAAAAGTTCAGAGCAAAGAGGTTATCTTAGAGCATGTTTCTACCAAGGAGCATCTCGTAGATATTTTTACCAAACCTCTACCTAAGACTACTTATGAGTATCTTAGAAGTCAGTTAGGGGTTGTCCCTTTTCATGAAGTCAGTTGAACATGATGTTGACTACATCAATCCCTGAATAACAATGAAATTTGCATAGTGAAATTTGACATTACATATTTCTTTTTGGCATTGTTGTCAAAGGGGGAGAAAAATTGTGTGATTATGGGAAGGAAAACTAGTGACAGACTGAAGATAGACAAAGCATGTGAATACTTGGTAGGAAGAACTTTGTGAAGGTTACTGTAAACTGGTATGTAAATTTGTGAGTTGAATCGATAATTGGAGTAAAGATTAAACCCTTTCTATGTTATGTAATCGGTAAACCCTACTAGTTGTTTTTGTTAAACCCTAATCGATTAAGGTTGTTGAATTGGTTATGTTGGTTTATGATCTGTTGTTGAGAGGTAATGATGGTGACACAAAAGGTCATTGTATGAAGACAAGTTAAAAATGTATTGGTGTGATTGTTTATCTAAGGAATGAGCAAAGTGTATTGCATCTAATGCAAAATGTGTGATGAGTTTCTGAGATCGATGAAGCGGTAATCAAGGAGCGGTTGAGGTTTTCTTGATTGATGTGTAGAGATTGCGATGAAATCCAACGGTCCTACTTGTACCAACTTGTTTGTAATCTTGATGAGAGGATTAGGTTTGTGTTCTGTTACTGACCTAATGGATTTGTATTTAAGTTCTATGAAGTTGTTTTGTTTAGTGTTGGCAAGAGTTGACAAAAATTAGTTGAGTGTGTGGTTGCCGAACTGGAGAATGAGTCTATAGTTTTCGTAAAGGTAGATAGAAGCTTAAATGGATTTGATAAAGAAAATGTAGTGCTATTTAGATAGATCAAGAAAGTACTCCTATTGTTTTCTAACAATTACAACAAAATTGAAATCCCCTAACCAGGTAAGCTCTAACAAGCTTGGTTACTTATTAAATCCTATAACAAGGTGGTCCATTAGATTGGATTTTCAAATCCTCTACTGAGGTTACTCCTTACAAGGTATTTGCTTCTATCAAGACATTTGTAGTCAAACCCTTAACCAGGTGATTCCTAACAGGACTTTTGTAAAAGCTTTAATAGGCTTGGCTCCTAACAAGGTGAACTTCAGAAGAGTTCAGATATTATCTTGTGAGTCTTATCTCACTGTGTTTTTTACCTATTTGGGTTTCCATGTATAAATACTTGTGTCATGTGGTAAATGTTTTTGTGGTTATGATCTTATTGTTGATTTGATTAACTATTTCTGATAAGGCATGATAACCGAAAGCTTTAAGAAATGAAGCATTGGCATATGATAAAGTATTTGGATGTTTACAAGTTAAATATTGTTTACTATTAAGATGTTGTAACAGTCAACTAGTATTCTTATGAGTATTGATCTTGACAGTGTAATTTCATTGATAAGTTTACTTTATATGTTTGAGTTTGAGTTGGGGAAGTTTGAATCAAATTTTCTATTTACTGATTCACCCCCCCTCTCAGTAATCTACTAGATACTTATTCTTTCATCATACCATCAATTGGTATCAAAGCATCTCAGATCCTCTGAGGTCTAAGTCTAACAACTTGAGGAAAATATTTGCTAGATCATGGTGAAGAAGGAAGGTCTGAAGTTCAACAGAGAAAACTATAGAATATAGAGCGACAGAATGAAGATTTACATCAAGAATCTGGGAAGTCAGTGTTTGGATCATGTAGATACTAAGTATATTGCACCTACTAGAATTCTGACTGATGATCAAAAGAAACAACAAAAAAAAAATCATCAAGCATTGGAGGCTATTATTAGTTCCTTGTCTTATGCTAAATATATAGATGATCATGGTCTTGAAACTAAATATGAAGTATGGAAAAAACTTGAAGAGATTTATAGCAGTGATGAACATGGTAAGATTGCTAAAGAAGAGAGTCTAAGAGGAAAATTTGATGACATGAGGATGTCTGAAGGTGAGAATATCCAACAGTATGGTCAAAGGATAAAAGAGATAGTCGGTGATATTAAGACTGGAAGAGAGAAAGTGGAAGATGTCATAGTAATCAATAAGGTACTAAGAACCCTGCTACTGGTCTATTCTATTTGAGTTGCAGCTATTCAGGAGCTAAAGTCCATTGACAAAACTAAGGTAACTCTTGACTCCATCATTGGCAAGCTTACTACTTTTGAATTAAACGGTTATGATAGTAGTATATAAATATCTGAAACTACATTTAGAGCTTTTGTGTGTAACCCATCTGTGAGAAAAAGTAGAGATACTAGTCATGGTTATGAATCTAGATCCAGTAGGGATGTTGATGATGAAGACAGTTTATTGGAGATTGAAGCATTATTGTAAAAGTGGTTGCCTAGAGGCACTAGTAAATATAGAGGTAAATTACATTTAAAATGTTTTACATGCAACAAGATTGGTCACATAGCGGCTAAATGTCCTAATGGTGAAAATGGACACAAAAGAGATAAAATCAAGAAGTATAAGGGTAAAGGCAAAAGAGATTGTCTTATTGCCATTGATAGTGGTATCAGTGATGGAGAATCTGATGGTGATGCTAGTGGATATATTGTGTTTGTAGCTATTAAGGAAGAGATATTAGACCAGAAGGCATTAGTATCCAAGGTGGATAACTTTGATGATTGGATCATTGATAGTGATTGTTCACATCATATGACTAGTGATCAGAGAAAATTTCTTTCCTTGAAAGAATTTGATGGCGGTGTTGTTAGATTTGGAAATGACTCACCCTACATGGTTAAAGGTAAAGGAGTTATTTCTCTTAATGGGAAGAGTAGTGCAGATGATGTCTACTGGGTTGAAGGACAAAAGCACAATATTTTGAGTGTGGCACAACTCAATGAAAAATAATACCCACTGGACTTTAAAAATGGTATGTGCAAAATCTTTGACAACAAAGGTGAATTGATTGCAAACGGGAAATAGACTAAAGGTAACCCATTTCATCTTAATTCTAAAGTTAGCAACTATTTTATTTCAAAAATAGATGATAGCTAGCTTTGGCTTAGGAGATTTTGTCATATAAACTTTGATAACATTGTTAAAGTGAGTAAGTCCAAGATAGTGACAGGTTTGCCTCGGTTAGACAAACCCGTTAATTCTCTTTGCAAAGAATGTCAGTTAGCAAAGATGACTTCTTCAACTTTCAAAAGAAAATCCTTTTTAGCAGAGCACTTGTTAGATTTTGTTCATACAAATCTTTGTGGACCAATAAGAACCAAAAGCATTCAAGGTGACAGATATTTTATGATTCTCACTGATGATTGCTCAAGGATGATGTGGATTACATTTTTTTAGGATAAGACTAAAGCTTTTGGTAAGTTCAAGGCTTTTAGGGCCTTATCTAAGAAAGAGAGCGGTAAGAAGATAAAATGTTTGAGGATAGATCAAGGCGATGAATTTACTTTTGAGGAATTCACTAGGTACTATGAAGAGAATGGTATCAAATGACATTTTTTTGCACCATGGACACCACAACAAAATGGTATCGTAGAAAGGAACAACTGGCCAGTTATTGAAGCTACCAGGACAATGTTGATAGAAGGAGGTGTAGCGAAAACCTTTTGGAGAGAAGCTGTCAGCACACATAATGAAACGAGTTCTGGTAAAGAGAGGTAAGGAAAAGATTCCTTATGAATATAGGTATGGAAGATCACCCGATGTTAGCTATTTTAAGATATGTGGAAGCAAATTTTTTATTAAGAGAGGTGATTACATTAGAAAATTTAGGGCTAAGAGTGATGAAGGCATATTTCTTAGATATTCCACCAAGAGTAAGGCCTACAAATGTAAGGCTAAGAGTGTTGATGTTCGAGTGGAAGAATTTCCTAAAGTCTTAGAAGGAACCAGTTTAGAGAAAAAGGATGAAGATGTTACAACCCGAAGGCAACTGAGAGGGGGGGTGAATTAGTTGTCTATTAATTTCAACCCAAATATAACTTAATCAAACTTGATACATAATACCGGTAAACCAAACTTAATGTTGGTTAATAGATTAATAGTTAATATCAATACCAATGAAACTTAATGCATGAAACAGAAAGAGAAACAACATCCACAACACATAACATAGAGATTTGTATGTGGAAACCTTGTAAAGGGAAAAAAAATGGTGGGAAACCTTACCCATAATCAGATGATACTATTGAAGATATTATATGTATAAAAATGGGGTCTACACATGCAAAAAGGCCAGCTTCCTAGAGCTCACTACTCAAACACAAGAATGGGAGTCTCACTGACTACAATTGGATGATTAAATCCAATGATAATGTACTGCTCAAAGTAGCATCTCCAATGATGGATTCAGTACCAGTTAAGCTCTGATTATCTCCTTCAAACCTTCCTTTAATCTTCAAATGATGTCTATGTGAGTAGCTTTGCTTATATTCACATATACCAAATATCACAACCTTACCATACCATATTACGCACCATTTTTTTAATCTCACAAATGAGAGCTTACATATATACCAAAATCTAAGACCAAATTTGTAGGTCAGCTCAGTAAGAATATTACAATAAAATCAATTACAACAAGTCAAGATGCGATGCATCATGTTAGCTCAACAAAAATACTAATTGATTAAATAATCTTCATAACGTGTGATGCTAATCTGGAATAGATAGCGCATGTCGGTCCATAACCTAGACCAATTTGCCGGTAACAACAAATATGTCAACCTGATTAAACCAATAACCAAATAATCAAAACGAAGTGTCCAAACCATGTCTTTGACATAACTAAGTGATCTCCAAATGATAACAAGTCATCATCAGTGTCGGTGAACAATATAACCTTTTCGCAAACCAAATACTGGTGACTGTGCATAAGTCATTGAACTTGTCGGTGAACATAACCAAATATCTCCAAAAGGATAAGTGTTGATAAGTGTTGACATCAATGACAAAACTAATGCAACATATCCATAATACCAACAATCTCCCCCTTTGGCATTGATGGCAACACAAGATGGAAAAACCAAATAAGTGCCAAAGTAGAAATGCCAAAAACCAAAAACCAACAATCTCCAGAATAGATAAAAAATACCAGAAATCAAAATACAAATGCAGAGAGTAAAAATGTCTCCCCCAATGAATAATCTCTCTCGAAAGGATGATGTTTTTATGTTTTTCCATTGATATCTCTCCCCCTTTGACATCAAATGCCAAAGAAATACAAGTACCAGATTCAATGAGTTCATAGAACTAATTACAAATACCAATTGTTATAACCAGCTCATCCAACTACTCCCCCTCAGAAGTAGCTCTCCTCCATCAAAGCCGGAAAAAGGTTTCTTTGTAAATTCTGTCAGTTTGATGCCAAGCATCAACTATCTAAGTCTCTACCGGTGAGGGTATAACCCCAAGCTGTTCTCTGAGATATTCAAAAGTTTCCTTAGGCAAAGGCTTAGTAAAGATGTCTGCAATCTGCTCTTTAGTATTCACATAAACCAATCTCACTTCTTTTGCTTTAGCATTCTCTTTTAGAAAATTGTATTTGATAGAAACATGTTTAGTTTTAGAGTGAAATACCGGGTTCTTAGATATATCAATTGCTGCTAAATTATCACAATAGATGATTATAGGTTCTTTGCATTTTACCTTTATCTTCTTCAACATTTGCTTAATCCATAATACCTGGGTATAATTAGTTGATGTTGCAGCATATGTTGATTCTGTTGTTGATAATGATGTACAAATCTATTTTTTGCTCAACCATGAAATCAATCTGCTACCAAGAAAGAATGCCCCACCAGTGGTGTTCTTTCTATCATCTACATCTCCTGCCTAATTAGCATCGGTGTATGCACATAGCTAAAAATTTTCATCTTTAGGATACCATAAACCAAGATTTGTTGTGCCTTGTAAATACCAAAAAATCCTTTTCACTGTTGATTCATGATTTTCTCTAGGATTACTCTGAAATCTTCAAACAATACACATTGTATTCATTATATTAGGTCTTGTTTGTGTCAAATACAATAAACCTCCAATCATAGATTTGTATCTTGTCAGATTAATAGGAGCTAAATCATCCTTCAATGATAGTTTATCAGTTGTAGTCATAGGAGTATTTACCAGTTTAGAGTTTTCCATAACAAATTTCTTTAGTAATTCCTTCAAGTACTTTGATTGACATAAGAATATACCTTTATCAGTCTGTGAAATCTGCAATCCTAAAAACAATTTTATCTCCCCAATCATAAACATTTCAAATTCTTCCTGCATCTTATTAGAAAAGTCTTTACACAATCCATCTTCTCCTCCAAAAATGATGTCATCAACAAAAAATTCAATAACCAAGATGTCTTCATTAGTCACTTTGAAATATAAGTTGTTGTCAGCATTAACTTTAGTGTAACCAAGCTTCATAAGATATTTGTCCAATCTACCATACCAAGCTCTAGGAGTTTGCTTCAATCCATATAAAGCTTTCCTTAATCTGCAGACCATATCTTTATAATTTGTTAATGAAAATCCATCAGGTTGTTCAATGTAAACTTCCTCTTCAACATCACCATTCAAGAATGCACATTTAACATCCATTTGATATACTTAATAGTTCTTGTGGACTGCAAATGCAAGAAATAATCTGACTGTCTCAATTCTAGCTGCTGGTGCAAAGGTTTCATTGTAATCAATTCCTTCTTTCTGTGAATAGACTTTGAACACTAATCTTGCTTTGTTTCTTATTACCTTACCATCTTCATTAAGTTTATTTCTGAATACCCATTTAGTTCCAATTACATTTTTATTTTTAGGTTGGGGAACCAATGTCCATGTATTGTTCTTTTCAATTTGTTCCAATTCATCTTCTATAGCTTTAATCCAATGCTTATCTTCACATGCCTCAATGACAGATGTTGGTTCAATTTGAGAAATTAAACATACCTCTTCATTTTCCAATCTTTCTCTTGTCATAACTCATTGATACTTATTCTGAATTATCTGACTTTCAGAGTGATTCAATCTTACATACCTAGGTGTGTTCACTTGTTGTTGTTCTTCAGTCACTGTGGAATTCTCTAATGATGCCAGTGTGACTGGATCAAAATTCTATACTAGTGCACTCTGTATAGGTTCATTTGTGATTATCTCAACTGCCAGTTCAGAATCCATAGACCTTGAATTTCTTCTAAAGTGTTCATCTATCTTCACATTTGCACTCTCAATGATTTTCTGCAATCTCTTATTAAAACATCTATATGCTTTTCTCTTAGATGAATAACCAAGAAATATTCCTTCATCACTTCTAGGATCAAATTTACCAATATACCCATCTCTCCTAATGTAACATTTGCTTCCAAATATTATGAAGTACTTAAGAGTAGGAATATTACCAAACCACAAATCATAGAGTGTCTTACTGGTTTCACCTTTGATGTGAACTCTATTGAAAGTGTAAACCGTTGTATTCACTACTTCTCTCCAATACACATCAGGCATATTTGTTTCTGATATCATGCTTCTAGTTGTATCCAAAATAGTTCTATTCTTCCTTTCCACAACTGCATTTTGCTGAGGTGTCTAGGGTGCTGATAGATGTCTTCTAATTCCATTCACTTCACAAAATGTATTGAACTCCTTAGATGTAAATTCACCTCCTTGATCTGATCTTAAACATTTGACTTTCTTGCCAGTTTCATTCTCTACAAGTGCCTTGAATAATTTGAATTTCCCAAAAGCTTTTGATTTCTCCCTAAGAAAAGTAACCCAACACATTCTAGAATAATAATCAATGATTAGCATAAAGTATCTATCTCCCTATAGACTTCGTGTTCTTGCCGGACCACATAAGTCAGTATGAATTAAATCAAGAACATCATTGGTTTTCTTAGAAATACTCTTAAAAGTTGTTCTAACTTGCTTTCCCATTTGACATTCCTTATATACCAGATTATGAGGTTTTACAATCTTAGGTAAATCCCTTACTGCCTTAGATGAACTAATCTTCACAATGCAATCAAAATTTACATGACAGAGTCTTTTATGCCATAACCAACTTTCATCAATGTATGCAATCAAGCATGTCTTTTCAATGTTATTCAAATGAAATATATTACCTCTAGTTTGATTACCAGTTGCAATTTCCAAACCAGTTCTATTCATGATTTTTCATTTACCATTCTTGAATTGTAACTGAAACCCTTTTTCAACTAATTGACTAACACTCAAAAGATTATTCTTAAAACCTTCAACCTAATAAACATTGTCAGTATTGTGCTTACCATCAAAAGATATAGTGCCTTTTCCTTTGATCAAACTAACTTTTTCATCTCCAAATCTTACTAGACCTCCATTGTATTCCTGAAAAGATAACAATTTACTTTTATCACTAGTCATGTGATGTGAACATCCGGAATCTATAATCCATTCATCTTTTTCTTCAACTTTAGATGCGAGGGCCTACTCTACTAGTGGAATAGTAGGTGTTGGTTGGTCTTATGTTATTGCAACAAAAACCCATCCATTGTCTCCTAGTTCTTCATCAGAATCATGAGTAACTTCTTCATTAGCATAGTAACATGATTTGTCTCTATGTTTCTTAAATTTGTATCTCTGATATTTAGGGTTAGGCTTATATGTTCTTTTAGCTTCTTCTCTCAATCTTGTATGTCTATCTGGACATCTAGATTCCATATGACCAATTTTATTATAGTTAAAACATTTAAAAGGTGCTTTACCTTCATACTTAATTCCAATAGGACCTTTAGGCATTTTCCTTGCAAATAGTGCTTCAAGATCTTCAAGTTCTTCATTTTCCCTCCTGATGTCTTCAAGTTCTCTTGCATAAAGTTCTTTCCAATCAGATTTATCAGCTGATCGTGAAGATGTTGCACATGATGATTCTTTGAAAGCTATATCTATCTTAATTGTAGCAATAGGACCAAATTCCTCAAGCTCAAATGCTGAAAGTTTTCCAACCAAGGTATCTCTAGATACTGATGTATTAGGCATAGTTCTTAACTCATTAATAGCAGTTACTTTCATTTTGTATGCTGATGGCATTTCTCTTAAATATTTAGAAACAATTTCATCTTCACTTAAGGAACCTCCAAAGCATTGTATTCGCAAACAATTTCATCAACCCTTTCCATAGAAGCAAAAATTCTTTCATCTTCTTCCATTTTTAAATTTTCATACCTGGCCTGGAAGCATTCTAGTTTTGCAATTTTGATAGTGAAATCACCTTAATTCAATGTCTACAATTTATCCCAAATAGATTTACCAGTAGATCAGTTTGATAATCCCATGATTTGCTGATCTGACAAGGTGCTCAAAAGTGCTTCTCTTTCTTTACAATCATTCTCTTGATCCTTAGTGAGTGTAGGTGGATTAGGTTGACCTTGTGTAGGACCAACATAACCATTCTATATGATATACCATATGTCTTTTCCAATGCAATTTAGACGTGTCTCCATTTTGATCTTCCATATACCATAGTTAGTTCCATCAAGTTTTAGACTATCCTTCCTGAAATAGTTAGTTGCCATAGAATCTACTCAAGTTGTTAAACTTCTGCAAAAAAAGGACTTTGCTTTGATACCAATTGTTAGGACCTGGAGGCAACTAAGAGAGGGGGGGGGGGGGGTGAATTATTTGTCTAATAATTTCAACCCAAATATAACTTAACTAATCTTGATACTTAATACTGGTAAACCAAACTTAATATCGGTAAACATTTTAAGAGTTAATAATAGTACCGGTGAAACTTAATGTATGAAACAAAAAGAGAAACAATATCCACAACACATAACACAAAGATTTGTACGTGGAAACCCTGTAAGGGGAAAAACCATGATGGGAAACCTTACCCACAATCAAATGATACTACTACAGATATTATGTGTATACAAATGGGGTCTGCACATGCAGAAAGGCTAGCTGCCTAGAGCTCACTGCTCAATCACAAGATGGGAGTCACACTGACTACAAATGGATGATTAAATGCAATGATAATGTATTGCTCAAAGTAGCATCTCCAATGTTGGATTCAATACCAGTTAAGCTCTAATTATCTCCTTCAAGCCTTCCTTGAATCTTTAAATGATGTATGTGTGAGTAGCTCTGCTTATATTTTCATTATATTGAATATCATAACCTTACCATACCATATTACATACCATCACATTAATCTCACAATTGAGATCTTACATATATACCAAAACCTAAGACCAAATGTGTAGGTCAGCTTACTAAGAATAATACAATAAAATCTATTACAAGTAAGTCAAGATGTGATGCATCATGTTGGCTCAACAACAATATTAATTGATTAAACCATCTCCATAACGTGTTGTGCTGATCTGGAATAGATAACGTGTGTCAGTCCATAACTTAGACCAATTTGCCAGTAACAACAAATATGTCAACCTGATTAGACCAATAACCAAATCATCAAAACCAAGTGTCCAATCCATGTCTTTGACATAGCCAAGTGATCTCCAAATGATAACAAGTCATCCTTAGTTCTGATGAACAATATGACTTGCTAGTAAACCAAATACCAGTGAGTGTGCATAAGTCATTGAACTTGCCAGTGAACATGATGTGTCAGTTCAACATAACCAAAGATCTCCAGATGGATTAGAATTAACAAGTGTTGACATCAATGACAAAACCAATGCAACATATCCATAATACCAACAGATAAATATAGATGACCTAATACACTGGTGCTCATTAATAAAAGAGCATTAGTTGGTCCAAACCTTTTGGTTCTACCAAATTTTTTGGAGTTATCACAGGTAGCCGATGGAATAGCGGATGATGCTAGGTGAGATATCTACTTGATCACTGTAAAAATTTCTAGTCAGGTCAACCATATGACATCTAATCATTTTGGGAGATATCTCTTACAATTGTAGACTACCATTTTGTGGTCTAGAAATGTGACATCCAGCAGTGGCACTGATCCTTAAGCCTGTGTGGACATACCATCTACTTGATGTTGCACAATTGATAGAGGTTGATCCTTTACAACCAACGAGTGCATTGTTGTCCAACTACTTATTGGATTCATATACAACTCTTTCTTCTCTTCTTGGGATCCCACTCAAGGATGTATCGGCATAAGTGAGATGACTTGTACATGAAGATGATGGTGGTAGAGCATCTCAGGATGATATGGGTAGAGAAGAGGGATTTCCACTACACCTTACAACCCATCCACCACATACTGATGTTGATCCCACACCTCCTCCTTAGCCTACACTAGTTTATCCGACACTTGAGCCATCACGACCTACACTGCTGCGGCCTATGACTTTTACACCTCCTACTCATTCTCATGCTCACTTTACCAGTATGATTGTTCATGGTTTAGAGGATGCATCAGTGGATCTAGATATTGATGACATGTCCTTCCATTCATCTGAAATCAATAGGATTGGGAGTGTCTTCGAGTCTCATGAGGTACACATTATTTTTTCTGTATGATCACATCATTTATTTGATTTTAAATAGTAGATTTCAACTTCAAAATTATTAGCATAATTGGAATTTTGAATTATTTATAGCGTCCTACTACATTGGAGACATTAGGAGATCTGTAGCCTCCTTCTGCTCCTACACATGTGTTGGACAAAAGATGCCACTGTGAGGGGGGGTGAATCAGTGGTTTCCAATTTCCTAACCCTTAATCATCTAAGTATGTGTATCAGTTAACATCCTTATACCTATTAGGCCTTCTGATAAGATAAACCAAGACAATCCAATGCAAGCATACACAAGGGCACATCACATGACACTAGTATATACGAGGAAAACACAAGATGTGAAAAACCTCGGTGAGAAATGTTTTTGGAGTCTATTGCTCCAATCCAGCCTCACAATAAAAAATTGATTGCAATGTTTAGGGCGGCAACCCAAGGAGCACCAACCCAAAGAGCTACAACCCCTACATCAAGAACCAACTCAGTGACCACAATACATCATATCATAACAAAAGTAATAGCCCGATTACAAATGAATTCTGCAACCACTTATGAATAATCTCTCTATCGGTTTACTCTTCTCTACTGGTTACCTTCTTCTTTGCTTTCTGTCGGTTATCACTCAGTCTCATCCATTGCTGCCACCTTTTGTCTTTGTTTTTCTCTTGCCAACTCAGGCTCTATTGGTTGTTCATATGATAGACTCTACACTTGACTACTAATTACTCAACTTACCGGTTTACCCCTTCTTTGTTCAATGCCAGCTGAATCTTCTCTACCACACTCGCACATAGTTGCTTCACTCTGAGTTGTCTGCATGCTAGTTGTAGACACCTAAAAATGTCTCATTAATTCTACACTAATTATTCCTCTATTTAATTAAGTAATTCTTTATTATTTGATTAAAATAATTATTTCTTCTAATCATCACCCTTCAACACTTCTAATTATTCTTTTTCTATTCTCAAATCATTTTAATCAGTTAACCATATCTCAATTATTAATTAAATATCAATTATTTAATTAATTATGATTTTCTGCAATCTCTTATTAAAACATCTATATGCTTTTCTCCTAGATGAATAACCAAGAAATATTCCTTCATCACTTCTAGGATCAAATTTACCAATATACTCATCTCTCCTAATGTAACATTTGCTTCCAAATATTCTGAAGTACTTAAGAGTAGGAATATTACAAAACCACAAATCATAGGGTGTCTTACCGGTTTCACCTTTGATGTGAACTCTGTTGAAAGTGTAAACTGGTGTATTCATTGCTTCTCTCCAATAAACATGAGGCATATTTGTTTCTGATATCATGCTTCTAGTTGTATCCAGAATAGTTCTATTCTTCCTTTCCACAACTCCATTTTGCTGAGGTGTCTCGAGTGCTAATAGATGTCTTCTAATTCCATTCACTTCATAAAATGTATTGCACTCCTTAGATGTAAATTCACCTCCCTGATCTAATCTTAAACATTTAATTTTCTTACTAGTTTCATTCTCTACAAGAGCTTTGAATAATTTGAATTTCCCAAAAGCTTCTGATTTCTCCCTGAGAAATGTAACCGAACACATTCTAGAATAATCATCAATGATTAGCATAAAGTATCTATCTCCCTATAAACTTCTTGTTCTTGCCAGACCACATAAGTCAGTATGAATTAAATCAAGAACATCATTGGTTTTCTTAGAAATACTCTTGAAAGTTGTTCTAACTTGCTTTCCCATTTGACATTCCTTACATACCGGATTATGAGGTCTTACAATCTTAGGTAAATCCCTTGTTGCCTTAGATGAACTAATCTTTACAATGCAATCAAAATTTACATGACAGAGTCTTTTATGCCATAACCAACTTTCATCAATATGTGCAATCAAGCATGTATTTTCATTGTTATTCAAATGAAAGATATTACCTCTAGTCTGATTACAAGTTGCAATTTCCAAACTAGTTCTATTCATGTTTTTGCATTTACCATTCTTGAATTGTAACTAAAATAATTTTTCAACTAATTGACCAACACTCAAAAGATTATGCTTCAAACCTTCAACATAATAAACATTGTTAGTATTGTTCTTACCATCAAAAGATATAGTGCCTTTTCCTCTTATCAAACAAGCTTTGTCATCTCCAAATCTCACTAGACCTCCATTGTATTCTTGAAAAGATAATAATTTACTTTTATCACCAATCATATGATGTGAACATTCGAAATCTATAATCCATTCATCCGTTTCTTCAATTTTAGCTGCCAAGGCCTGCTCTACTAGTGGAATAGTAGGTGTCAGTTGATCTTCTGTTATTGCAACAAAAGGCCATCCATTGTCTCCTGGTTCTTCATCAAAATCATCAGTAACTCCTTCATCAGCATACTAACATGATTTGTCTCTATTCTTCTTAAATGTGTATCTCTGATATTCAGGGTTAGGCTTATATGTTCTTGTATCTTCTTCTCTCAATCTTGGATGTCTGTCAGGACATCTAGATGCCATATGACAAATTTTATTGCAATTAAAACATTTAAAAGGTGATTTACCTTCATACTTACTTTCAATAGGACCTTTAGGCATTTTCCTTCCAAATGGTGCTTCAAGTTCTTCAAGTTCTTCATTTTCCTTCCTGATGTCTTCAAGTTCTCTTGCATAAAGTGCTTTCCAATCAGATTTATCAGCTAATGATGAAGATGTTGTAGGTGATGATACTTTGAAAGCTAAATCTGTCTTAATTGTAGCAACAGGACCAAATTCCTCAAGCTCAAATGCTGAAATTTTTTCCTACCAAGGTATCTCTAGATACTGGTGTATTAGGCATAGTTCTTAACTTATTTATAGCAGTTACTTTCATTTTTTATGCCAGTGGAAATTCTATTATAACTCTAGAAACAATTTCATCTTTACTTAAGGAACCTCCACAACATTGTATTCCCAAAATAATTTCATTAACCCTTTCCATAAAAGCAAAAAATTCTTTCATCTTCTTCCATTTTCAAATTTTCATACTTGACCCAGAAGCATTCAAGTTTTGTAATTTTGACAGTAGAATCACATTCATTCAATGTATCCAATTTATCCCAAATATCTTTAGCAGTAGATCGGTTTGATAATCCCATGATTTGCTAATCTGATAAGGCACTCAAAAGTGCTTCTCTTGCTTTGCAACCATTCTCTTCATCCTTAGCCAATGTAGGTGGATTAGGTTGACTCTATGTAGGATGAACATAACCATTCTGTGTAATATCCCATATGTCTTTTCCAATGCAATTTAGATGTGTGTCCATTCTGATCTTCCATATACCATAGTTAGTTCCTTCAAGTTTCAGACTATCCTTCTTGAAATAGTTAGTTGCCATAGAATCTCCTCAAGTTGTTAAACTTCTGCAAAAAGATGACTTAGCTCTGATACCAATTGTTAGGACCCGGAGACAACTGAGAGGGGGGGTGAATCAGTTGTCTATTAATTTCAACCCAAATTTAACTTAATCAAACCTAATAGATAATATCGGTAAACCAAGCTTAATGTTAATTAATAGATTAACAGTTAATATCAATACCGGTGAAACTTAATGCATGAAATGGAAAGAGAAACAACATCCACAACACATAACACAGAGATTTGTACATGGAAAACCTATAAAGGGAAATACCACGATGGGAAACCTTGCCCACAATCATATGATACTACTACAGATGGTATGTGTGTATAAATGGGGTCTGCACATGTAGAAAGGCCAACTGCTTAGAGCTCACTGCTCAATCACAAGAATGGGAGTCTCACTGACTACAATTGGATGATTAAATCCAATGATAATGTACTACTCAAAGTAGCATCTCCAATGTTGGATTCAATACCGATTGAGCTCTGATTATCTCCTTCAAACCTTCCTTGAATCTTCAAATGATGTCTATGTGAGTAGCTCTGCTTATATTCACATATATCGAATATCACAACCTTACCATACCATATTGCACACCATTTTTTTAATCGCACAAATGAGATCTTACATATATACCAAAACCTAAGACCAAATGTGTAGGTCGACTCACTAAGAATATTATGATAAAATCAATTACAAAAAGTCAAGATGCAATGCATCATGTCAGCTCAAAAACAATACTAATTGATTAAACCATCTCCATAACGTGTCATGCTGATCTAGAATAGATAGCGAATGTCGGTCCATAACCTAGACCAATTTACCAGTAACAACATATATGTCAATCCGATTAAACCAATAACCAAATCATCAAAACCAAGTGTCCAAACCATGTCTTCAACATAACCAAGTGATCTCCTGATGATAACAAGCCATCCTCAGTGTCAGTGAACAATATAACTTGTAGGTGAACCAAATACTGATGATTGTGCATAAGTCACTGAACATTCTGATGAACATAACCAAAGATCTCCAAAAGGATAAGTGTTGGTAACTATTGACATCAATCACAAAACAAATGCAACATATCCATAATACCAACAAAAGATCATTGCATTTTGTTTTTGGAACCAGAAACTGTGAAATCGAAAACCGGTAAAACAAATTATGATGCACCAATCCAATCGGAACAAATAAATTCAGAAGATGATGACAACAAAGAAGTTGAACTTGAAGATAATGATCATGTTATGCCTAGATATGTGAGACTGAATCACAATCCTGAGTAGATTATTAGAGATAAGGATGCTGGAGTGCTAACTAGAAGAAGAATCAAAGAGAATTCTTGCATGATCTTCACCATTAAACCAAGAAATCCTAAGGAGGCATTCAGTCATGATCATTGGGTTAAAACTATGGAGGAGAAATTGGATCAAATTGAGAAGAACACTTGGACCCTAGTACCTCGACCGGTAAATAAGAATGTTATAGGTACTAAATGGGTATACAGGAACAAGTTGAATTAAGATGGTGTTGTAGTTCACAACAAGGCAAGATTATTCTGCAAGGGTTATGCACAAGAATGAGAAGATTATGAAGAAACTTTTGCACCAGTTGCAAGACTTGAAGGTGTCATAACTTTACTTGCATTTTCAGTCCATAAAAAGTTCAAGGTATATAAAAATGGATGTTAAGTCTGCATTTTTTAATGGGATATTGGAAGAAGAGATATACATAGAACAACCAAATGGTTTTGCTTTGACTGATGAGAAAGACATCATATGCAGATTGCATAAGGCTTTATATGGATTAAAGTAGGCGCCTAGAGCATGGTATGAAAGGCCTCATACACATCTAATGAAGATAGGATTTCTGAGAACCAGTGATGATAGTAAAATATATCTCAAGTCTGAAGGAGATAAAATACTAGTCAATGAAGTATTTGTTGATGATATTATACTTGGAGGTAATGATGTCATGAGCAACAATTTTGTAGATGAAATGAAAATGAGTTTGAAATGTCTTTAATAGGGGAAATAAAAAATTTCATAGGCTTGCAGATACAACAAATAAAGAATGGTATTTTCATTACACAGTCTAAGTATGTGAAAGAGGTTTTGAAGACATTTGGCATGAGTGACTGTTAACCAGTTGGGACACTAGTGGTTATAGGTTGTAAGTTGTCCAAGGAAGATGAATCTAAGTCTATTGTTGAGAAGGAATATAGGTCAATGATTGGCAAATTGCACTACATTGTTCACAACAGACCAAATATAGCCCATTCGATTGGCATAGTTGCTAGATTCCAGAAGAATCCTAAGGAGACACACTTGATAGCAACCAAGAGAATCTTTAGATACCTGGAAGGTATTGTTGACTATGGATTATGGTATCCATATGGAGGAAACTTTGATTTGAAGGCATCCAAAAATGTTCATTGAGCAGGAAATGTTGATGACTGAAAACCACAACCGGTGGAGCAGTTTTTATTGGAGGAAGGCTTGTTTCATGGAGTAGTAAAAAGTAGTTATACTTCACAATCTACTACTGAAGGTGAGTATGTTGTAGCTTATATGAATTGCACACAGGCTATTTGGATGAGGCACATTTTGGAAGGTTTTAAAATGAATATTTAAGAACCTATAAAGATTCTATGTGATAATACGAGTGCCATAAATATTTCCAAGAATCCTATTTTGGATGCACGAACCAAGGAAATTGAATTGAAGTATCATTTCTTGAGGGAAAAAGTTTAGAGCAAAGAGGTTATCTTAGAGCATATTTTTACCAAGGAGTAGCTTGCAGATATTTTTACCAAACCTCTGCCTAAGACTAATTTTGATTATGTTAGAAGTTAATTAGGGGTTGTCCCTCTTCATGAAGTTAGTTGAACATGATGTTGACTGCATGAGTCCTTGAAATATTACTTGCAAAATTTTACAAGGGTTGATATAGAAGTGGGTATATTCCATAGGGGGAGCATCAAGTTGCAGTATGTTGTTGATGCACAGTGAAATTTGACATTACATTTTTTTTTTGGCATTGCTGTCAATTAAGGGGGAGAAGAATTATGTGATTATGCGAAGGAAAACCAGTGACAGATTCAAGACAGAGAGAGAATGAATACTTGGTAATGTAAACCAGGATTTCTATTAACAATCACAATAGCAAAGCAATGGTGTTGATATGTATATTACCATCAATGCCAAAGGGGGAGATTGTTGGCATTTTCATGAAGATTGCATTAATGATATGATATGTTTTCATTGATGTCAATTGAACAAGTAATGATATTAATGATATTGCTGATATTGTTGTTATTGTTGATATTGTCTTGTAACTTGTAGGAAGAACTTTGTGAAGGTTATTGTAAGCTAGTATGTAAGTTTGTGAGTAGAACTGGTAATTGGAGTAGAAGGTTAAACCCTTTCTTTGTTATATAACCAGTAAACCCTAACTGATTAAGGTTGTTGAACTGGTTGTGTTGCTTTATGATCTCATGTTGAGCGGTAATGATGGTGACACGTAAGGTCATTGTATGAAGACAAGTTCAAAATGTTTTGGTGTGATTGTTTGTCTAGGGAATGAGCAAATTGTATTGCATCTAATGCAAAATGCATGATGAGTTACTGAGCTCAATGAAGTGGTAATCAAGGAGTGGTTGAGATTTTCTTGATTGATGTGTAGAGATTGCTATGAAATCCAACGGCCATGCTTGTACTGACTTATTGGTAATCTCGATGAGAGGATCATATTTTTGTTGTGTTACCAGCCTAATTGATTTGTGTTTAAGGTCGATGAAGTTGTTTTGTTTATTGTTGGCAAGAGTTGACAGAAATTAGTTGAGTGTGTGGTTGCTGAACCAGAGAATGAATCTACAGTTTGAGTAAAGGCAGATAGAAGCTTAAATGGACCTGATCAAGCAAATGTAGCGCTATTCAGACATATTAGGAAACTCCTATTGTTTTCTAACAATTATAGCAGAATTGAAATCCCCTAACCAAGTAAGCTCTAACAAGCTTGGTTACTTATTAAATCCTCTAACAAGGTGGTCCATTAGATTGGATTTTGAAATCCTATACTGCGGTTACTCCTTACAGGGTATTTTATTCTAACAAGGCATTTGTAGTCAATCCCTTAACTAAGTGATTCCTAATAGGATCAGTTCTTAACAAGACTTTTGTATGAGCTATAACAAGCTTGGCTCCTAATAGGGCGAACTTCAGAAGAGTTTAGATATTATCTTGTGAGTCTCATCTCATCATGGTTTTTACCTATTTGGGTTTTCCATGTATAAATACTTGTGTCATGTGTTGAATTTTTTTTTGGTTATGATCTTATTGTTGATTTGATTAACTATTTTTGATAAGGCATGATAACTAGAAGCTTTGAGAAATGAAGCATTGGCATATGAAAAAGCATTTGGATGTTTAAACGTTAAATGTTGTTTACTATTAAGTTGTTGTAACACTCAACTGGTATTCTTATGAGTGTTGATCTTGATAGTGGTATTTCATTGATAAGGTTATTTTATATGTTTGAGTTTGAGTTTGGGAAGTTTGTATCAGTTTTTCTATTTACTGATTCAAACCCCCTCTCAGTAATCAACTCGATACTTATTCTTTCATCATACCATCAATTGGTATCAGAGAATCTCAGGTCCTTTGAGTTCTAATCCTAACATCTTGAGGTTGAGGAAAAGATCTGCAAGGTCATGATGAAGAAGGAAGGTATGAAGTTCATAAGAGGAAACTATAGGATATGGAGTGACAAAATGAATATTTACATCAGGAATCCAGGAAGTCAAGATTGGGATCATGTAGATACTAAGTATATTGCACCTACTAGAATTCTAAGTGATGATCAGAAGAAAGAACAATAAGAAAATCATCAAGAATTGGAGGATATTATCAGTTCCTTGTCTGATGTTGAATATGTAGATGGTCATGGTCTTGAAACTGCATATGAAGTATGGAAAAAAATTGAAGAGATTTATAGCATTGATGAACATGTTAAAATTGCTAAAGAAGAGAGTCTAAGAGGAAAATTTGATGACATGAGGATGTCTGAAGGTAAGAATATCCAGCAGTATGGTCAAAGGATAAAACAGATAGTCGATGAAATTAAGAGTGTAGGAGAGAAAGAGGAAGATGCCACAATATTTAGTAAGGTACTAAGAACCCTTCTACTGGTCTATGCTATTTGAGTTGTAGCATTTCAGGAGATGACATCCATTGACAAAACTAAGGTAACTCTTGACTCCATCATTGGCAAGGTTACTGCTTTTGAATTAAATGTTTATGATGGTAGTATATAGAAATCCAAATCTGCATTTAGAGCTTCTATTTCTAACCCATCTATGAGAAAAAGTAGAGATACTAGTCATGGTTATGAATCTAGATCTAGTAGAGATGTTCATGATGAAGATAGTTTAGTGGAGCTTGAAGTATTATTGGAAAAGTAGTTGCCTAGAGGCACTGGTAAATATAGAGGTAAATTACCTTTAAAATGTTTTGCATGCAACAAGATTGATCACATAGCGACTAAATGTCCTAATGGTGAAAATGAACACAAGAGAGATAATTTCAAGAAGTATAAGGGTAAAGGCAAAAGAGATTGTCTTATTGCTATTGATAGTGGTATCACTGATGAAGAATCTAATGGTGATTCTAGTGAAGATATTGTGTTTGTAGCTATTAAGGAAGAGATATCAGACCAAAAGGCATTAGTATCCAAGATGGATAACTCTAATGATTGGATCATTGATAGTGGTTGTTCACATCATATGACTGGTGATCGACGCAAATTTATTAACTTGAAAGAATTTGATGGCGGTGTTATTAGATTTGGCAATGACTCACATTGCATGGTTAAATATAAAGAATTTATTTCTCTTAATGGGAAGAATAGTGCAGATGATGTCTACTGGGTTGAAGGACTAAAGAATAATCTTCTGAGTGTGGCACAACTCAATGACAAAAGACACCCACTGGAGTTTAAAAATGGTATGTGCAAAATCTTTGACAACAAAGGTGAATTGATTGCAATCAGGAAACAAACTAAAGGTAACCTATTTCATCTTAATTCTAAAGTTAGTAGCTATTTTATTGCAAAAAAAGATGATAGTTGGCTTTGCAATAGGAGATTGTCCTATAAAATTTGATAATATTGTTAAAGTGAGTAAGTCCAAGACAGTGAGAGGTTTGCCACAGTTAGACAAACCGGTTAGCTCTATTTGTAAAGAATGTCAGTTAGGAAAGATGACTTCTTCAAATTTCAAAAGAAAATCCTTTTCAGTAGAGCACTTGTTAGATTTGGTTCATACAGATCTATGTGGACCAATAAGAACCAAAAGCATTCAAGGTGAGAAATATTTTATGATTCTCACTGATGATTGCTGAAGGATGATGTGCAATACATTTTTGAAGGATAAGACTAAAGCTTTTGGTAAGTTCAAGGCATTCAGGGCCTTAGCTGAGAAAGGGAGTAGTAAAAAGATAAAATGTTTGCGGATAGATCAAGGCAATGAATTTACTTCTGAGGAATTCACTAGGTACTATGAAGAGAATGGTATCAAACAATAGCTTTCTACACCAAGGACACCATAATAGAATGGTATCACAGAAAGGAACAACCAGTTAGTTGTTGAAGGTGCTAGGATAATGTTGATACAAGGAGGTGTAGAAAAAACATTTTGGAGAGAAGCTGTCAGCACAACTGTCTACACAATGAACCGGGTTCTAGTAAAGAGAGGTAAGAAAAAGACTCCTTATGAATATAGGTATGGAAGATCACCTAATGTTATCTATTTAAAGATATTTGGAAGCAAATGTTTTATTAAGGGAGGTGATTACATTAGAAAATTTGAGGCTAAGATTGATGAAGGCATATTTCTTGTATATTCCACCAAGAGTAAGGCCTAAAAATGTTTTAACAACTAGACATAGAGAATTTTTGAGAGTGTTGATGTTCGAGTGGATGAATTTCCTGAAGTCTCAGAAGGAACTAGCTTAGAGAAAAGGGATGAAGATCATTGCATTTTGTTTTTGGAACTAGAAACTGTGAAATCTGAAACAAGTAAAGCAAATTTTGATGCACCAGTCCAACCAGCCAAAATAGATAAATTCAAAACATGATAACAACAAATAAGTTGAACCTGAAGATAATGATCATGTTATTCCTAGATATGTGAGACTGAATCACAATCTTGAGCAGATTATTGGAGATAAGGATGATGGAGGGCTAACAAAAAGAAGAATCAAAGAGAATTTTTGCATAATCTCTACCATTGAACCAAGAAATACTAAGGAGGCATTTGGTCATGATCATTGGGTTAAAGATATGGAGGAGGAATTGGATCAAATTGAGAAGAACAACACTTGGACCATAGTACCTTAGCCGGTAAATAAGAATATTATAGGTACTAAATGGGTATACAAGAACAAGTTGAATGAAGATGTTGTTGTAGTTCACAAAAAGGCAAGATTAGTCTACGAGGGTTATGCACAAGAATAAGGAGAATATTATGGAGAAACTTTTGCACAAGTTGCAAGACTTGAAGGTGTCAGAACTTTACTTGCATTTGCATCCCATAAAAAGTTCAAGGTATATCAAATGGATGTTAAGTTTGCATTTTTTAATGGGATATTGGAAGAAGAGATATACATAGAGCACCCAGATGGTTATGCTTTGACTAGTTTGAAAGACATGGTATGTAGTTTGTATAACGCATTATATGGCTTAAAGCAAGCACCCAGAGCATGGTATGAAAGGCTTCATACACATCTAATGAAGATAGGCTTTTTGAGAACCAGTGATGATAGTAACATTTATCTCAAGTCTAAAGGAGATAAAATACTGGTCAGTGAAGTATTTGTTGATGATATTATACTTGGAGGTAATGATGTCATGAACAACAATTTTGCAGATAAAATGAAAAATGAGTTTGAAATGTCTTTAGTAGGGGAAATAAAAAATTTATAGGCTTGCAGATGCAGCAAATGAAGAATGGTATTTTCATTACACAGTCTAGGTAAGTTAAAGAGGTTTTGAAGACATTTCACATGAGTGAATGTAAACCAATTGGGACACCAATGGTTACAAGTTTTAAGTTGTCCAAGGAAGATGAATCTAAGTCTATTGATGAGAAGGAATATAGGTCAGTGATTGGAAAATTGCACTATGTTGTTCACAGCAGACCAAACATAGCCCATGCGGTTGGCATAGTTGCTAGATTCCAAAAAAATCCTAAGGAGACACACCTGATAGAAACCAAGAGAACCTTTAGATACCTAAAAGGTACTGTTGACTATGGATTATGGTATCCATATGGAGGAAACTTAGATTTGAAGGCATACATAGATGTTGATTGGGCAGGAAATATTGATGACTAGGAAAGCACAACCGGTGGAGCATTTTTTCTTGGAGGAAGGCTTGTTTCATGGAGTAGTAAAAAGTAGAGTTGTACTTCACAATCTACTGCTAAAGCTGAGTATGTTGCAGCTTATATGAATTGAACACATGCTATTTGGATGAGGCACATGTTGTAAGGTTTTAAGATGAAGATTTCAGAACCTATAAAGATTTTATGTGATAATACAAGTGCCATAAATATTTACAAGAGTCTTATTTTGCACACACAAACCAAGCAAATTGAATTGAAGTATCATTTCTCAAGGGAAAAAGTTTAGAGCAAAGAGGTTATCTTAGAGCATGTTTCTACCAAAGAGTAGCTTGCAGATATTTTTACCAAACCTATACCTAAGACTACTTTTCAGTATCTTAGAAGTCAGTTAGGGGTTGTCCCTCTTCATGAAGTCATTTGAACATGATGTTGATTGCATCAGTCCTTGAATCACTTGCAAAATTTTACAAGGGTTGATATAGAAGTGAATGTATTCCATAGGGGGAGCATCAAGTTGCAGTATGTTGTTGATGCACAATGAAATTTGACATTACATATTTTATTATGGCATTGTTGTCAAAGTAGGAGAAGAATTATGTGATTATGAGAAGGAAAAATAGTGACAGACTGGAGACAGAGAGATCATGTGAATACTTGGTAATGTAAACCAGGATTCCTATTCACAATCAAAGCAACAAAGCAATGGTGTTGATATTTGTAATGCCATTAATGCCAAAGGGGGAGATTGTTGGCATTTGTATGAAGATTGCATTAATGATATGATATATTGTGATTGATGTCAATTGAATCGGTAATGATATTAATGATATTGTTAATATTATTGTTATTGTTGATATTGTCTTATAATCGGTAGGAAGAACTTTGTGAAGGTTATTGTAAACCGGTATGTAATTTTGTGAGTTGAACCGGTAATCAAAGTAAAAGGTTAAACCCTTTCTATGTTATGTAATCGATAAACCCTACCAGTTGTTTTTGTTAAACTGTAACAGATTAAGGTTGTTGAATTAGTTATATTGGTTTTTAATCTGATGTTGAGCGGTAATGATGGTGACACATAAGGTCATTGTATGAAGATAAGTTCAAAATGTTTTGGCATGATTGTTTGTCTAGGGAATGATCAAAGTGTATTGCATCTAATGCAAAATGTGTGATGAGTTAGTGAGCTCGATGAAGCGGTAATCAAGGAGCAGTTGAGGTTTTCTTGATTGATGTGTAGAGATTTCTATGAAATCCAATGGTCATGCTTGTACTGACTTGTTTGTAATCTCAATGAGAGGATTAGATTTTTGTTGTGTTACCGACCTAATTGATTTGTATTTAAGGTCGATGAAGTCCTTTTGTTTAGTGTTCGCAAGAGTTGATAAAAATTAGTTGAGTGTGTGGTTTCCAAACTGGAGAATGAGTCTGTAGTTTGAGTAAAGGCAGATAGAAGCTTAAATGGATCTGATCAAGCAAATGTAGTGCTATTCAGATAGATCAAGAAACTCCTGTTATTTTCTAACAATTACATTAGAATTGAAATTCTCTAACTGGGTAAGCTCTAACAAGCTTGGTTACTTATTATATCCTCTAACAAGGTGGTCCATTAGATTGGATTTTCAAATCCTGTACTTAGGTTACTCCTTACAAGGTATTTTCTTCTAACAAGGCATTTGTAGTCAATCCCTTAACTGAGTGATTCCCAACAGGATCAGTTCTTAACAGGACTTTTGTAAATGCTTTAACAAGCTTGGCTCCTAACAGGGTGAACTTTAGAAGAGTTCAGATATTATCTTGTGAGTCTCATCTCATTGTGGTTTTTACCTATTTGGGTTTTCCACATATCAATACTTGTGTCATGTGGTGAATTTATTTTGTGGTTATAATCTTATTGTTGATTTTATTAACTATTTTTGATAAGGCATGATAACTGGAAGCTTTGAGAAATGAAGCATTGGCATATGATAAAGCATTTGGATGTTTACAAGTTAAATGTTGTTTAGTGTTAAGTTGTTGTAATAGTCAATTGGTATTCTTATGAGTATTGATCTTGACAGTGGTATTTCATTGATAAGTTTACTTTATATGTTTGAGTTTGAGTTTGGGAAGTTTGTATCAGTTTCTCTAATAACTGATTCACCCCACCCTCTCAGTAATCTACCAGATAGTTATTCTTTCATCATACCATCACCATTTGGTGAAGATGAGGAAGAAGAAGACATTAAAGATAAAGTGGATCTAGAAGGTGAGCTCATAAGTGCTCTTGAGGAGTTAAGTACGACAAGAAGAGAACTCAAGAAGGTCAAGCTTGTTGCAACAGAAGATCAAGATCTCTTGAAGAAATCCCTAGATGAGTCCAATCAAGTTATTTTTGACTTGAAACTCAATTTGGAAGAACCCAAGAGGATATGTGAAGTTACATCCTCTGATTTGATGAAGAAGGAGAAGGTGCATCAAGGTCTAGAATAATAAATTGTAAAGCTTAGAAAGGAGCTTGAAAAGAGTAAAGAATAACTAAAAATGAGAAGTATGAGGGTAGCACAGAAGCCTTGGACAAGATGTTGAGAAAACCTTGAAACTCAAGTTGGAAGAAGCCAAGAGGATATGTGAAGTTGCATCCTCTGGTTTGAGGAAGGAGCAGAAGATGCATCAATGTCTAGAAAAAGAAATTGTAAACCTCAAAAAGGAGCTTTAAAAGAGTAAAGAAGAACTGAAAATGAGAAGCGAGTATGAGGGTAGCACACAAGCCTTGGACAAGATGTTGAGAAAAAGGAAGCAATCTAAAGATACCAATGGCTTAGGTTTTGAAGAAGGACAAAGTTCAAACAACAAAGACACATCTAGTAAGGAGATACAGTTCACTTCTTCAAGTGAAGGTGAAGAGAAGAAAACATTCACAATAAGCAAGGATACCGATAAGAAGACTTATGAAAAAGCTGCAAGAAGCCGCCTTGCAAACCAGTATGCTTGATTAATGTACCAGAGACCACATTCAGTGTACCAGATTACAAATCCTAGGAATAAAGTAATGGTTGATCATGAAGGATTCACTAGAGTTAGCAACTTGAAAGAAATATCCCTGGTGAGACAAATGTTTGCAGGATAAAGGCAACCAAACCAGTATGTATCAAACTTTCATGGCTATTGTTATCAATGTAACAAATTTAGACATAGGATAGATGGCTATAGATTGATGAATATACCCACTATGAGTTATGAAAGTAGAAACTCTTTTGCTACACTCTGGGAGATGAATGTTTCAATGTAGTTGATTGGGTCATAGGAGTTATGAGTGTAGGAGAAGTCAACCGGTTTCCTACAATAATTTTTGAAACTCATCATTTAATATGAAGGTGAAGTGTTATAATTGTCATGAATTTGGATATATTATAAAGAATTGTAAGAACAAGAAAATCAAGAAAAAGATAATAGCTCCTGATCAAGAACCGGTAGTGAAACTGGAGCATAAAATTATAGTTGCCAAGAAGAAGGAAACTCAACTAGTTTGGGTTGAGAAAAAAAAGAACAAAGTAGAATCAAGTCTGATTGTGCAGACTGCCCTACATGCAGAAAGAAGAAACTTGTGGGTTGTAGATAGTGGTTGTTCCAACCACATGACCAATGATAAGAAGAAATTTATCAAGCTTAAAGATTAAAATGGAGGCTCAGTAAGATTTGGAGATAACTCCTCCATCAAAATAAAAGGCAAAGCTACTCTGAATATAGATGGCAAATTGAAGGCACATGATGTGTATTATGTAGAAGGTCTAAAACATAATTTGCTAAGCATGAGTCAGATGTGTGATAAAGGATATAAGTTCACTTTTGACTCAACCAGTTGCCAGATAAGAAAAGAGAGTATCGGTTAGATTGTAATAGAAGGTAAAAGAACTAATGGAAATGTGTACAATATGAAGGAATTCTTTGAGTCCCAATGCATGATGGGGCAAGTTGATGAGAGTTGGTTGTGGCACGGGAGATTAGGCCACATTAATTTTGATAATCTAGTTGTAGTAAGCAAAAAGGGCTCTATGAGAAATATACCACCAATTATCAAACTGGTAAGCACATTTTGTGATGAATGTGTGAAAGGAAACAAGACTAAAGTGAGCTTCAAGACAAAACAACACAACACCTCAAGACCACTTGAACTTGTACATACATATCTATGTGGTCCAACTAGGACAATAGCTCTTGCCAGTGAGAGATACTTTATTCTCTTCATTGATGACTACTCAAGAATGACATGGGTCACTTTCCTACATGATAAATCACAAGAATTTGATAGATTCGAGATCTTCTGGAAGATGGTAGAGAAGAAAAGTGGATGCAAGCTGAAATGCCTAAGATCTGACCGGGGTGGAGAGTTCACATCAAATGAGTTTGAAGATTAATGTGAGAGACATGGAATTGGAAGACAATACTCAGCCTACAGGACACCACAACAAAATGGTGTGGTAGAAAGGAAGAATAGGATAGTCAAGGAGATGGCAAGAACCATTTTGAATGAGCCATGTTTACCGGATTTTTATTGGAAGGAAGCAGTTCATACTGTACCATATACTTTGAACTGGGTTTAGTTGACAACAAACATAAATATGACACCTTATGAACTATGGTATGATAAGAAACCATCTATCAAATACTTCAAAGTATTTGGAAGTAAATATTTTATCAAGAGAGACATGGATGGTTTAGGTAGTTTTGATTCCAGGAATGATGAAAGGATATTCCTTGGTTACTTGTAATGCCCCGCCAGGAAACCCCTAAGGGTTTAAATTAAAAACACTCAAATAGAGTGTAAATTTTTTTTTTTAATAATAATTAAGAGTGTTAATGAAAAGGTTACAATATTAAGATAAATTGAAGTTATCTCAAAGTTATCTGTCAACTTAGATATCACAGCGGAAGGTTCAAACAATCCTAAGGAGTTTCCTAACGCGATTACATAACCTTACACCCAACTCATCTTGTGTCATTAGATCCATTTAACTGGATAACATAATTGCGAGATAATTGCATAGGTCTTAATTACATATGTGTTCAAAGATATGACATCTTAAACTTTTAGGAGGCGTTCATTTACTTTAGTGGTTAGGAGGCCATCGAGGAGTTATTTATTCAATGCACTTAATTTCATAATTACATTAAGAGGTCTCCAACTAGGTTCCAAGCGTCTAATAAAATGAAGTTCATTCATTGGGTTTAAGGGACCCATCCACACTTGACATCTTATGAATTTATGTTAAAAATATGCCTAATGAGACTCATTCATTTAGGGTTAAACTGCGACTAATAAAATGAGGATTCCTTCATTAGATTTTACAATATACACCCACATTTGATATCTTTCTTAAGTATTAAAAGTATGGTTAATAAGAAAAATTCGTTCCTTAAGGAGTAAACTTCCATTGGTAGAGTGTGGTTCTCTCATTAGGGTTTGAGCATAACCAAACTAAAGATTACAGATGCTTTATGGAGGATAAATTGTGAGAAGCCATCAAATTCTTTGAAGTTTTAATAATACTACTAGAAGGCTAAAATCATTACGTTGAAAATGTATTAGGGCCACATAAGTTCATCCTTTAACTTTAAGATATAGTTAGCAAGATGATATTCATCATTTCGAGATTCGAATATTAAGATCATAGTGACATCCTTCTATTAAGATTAAAATACAATTGTCTTATTGCACATCTCTTTCTTTTTTATAAACAAGGTTAATAGAAGGGAGATACTTTTACTAAGTTTTAATGTATCAACAACTAATTGAATCCTTCCCTATTCAGTTCTTTTTTTATCAACCATAATTAAATTCATTTATTGGGGTTATAAATATGGAAGACTAGTTGAGATAACCCAATTTTAAAATTAATCTGGTGAGGATCATTGATTATAATTACAACATAAATTACTAAGTATATTCATCCAATATACAACATGAATTCCTAGTTGAGTCCGCACGATTATTAAGTTAATCTGGTGAGGGTTATTGGTTATGATTTAAGCGTGAAATAACTTAACAAATTCATTCAATGTAAAGAAACATAATTGACATGGCGTGATTTATTTACTAAGGTAAATAAGGTAGGTATTTATATGATGTGCATCCTTTAGAATTCAATCTAGAAATTGTGACATAAGTTTTAACTTGGTTTCCCTTTTACATTCATTCCATTGACATGCTTATTAACAAATTAGTCCAATGAAGTAATTCTAGCGAGATTTCTCCCACTATCACAATTTAAATTATCATTATCAAATTACTTTTTTTTCCACAACTTTAATTACAATATTTTAAATACTTGCCATAATCAAAATTCACCATGCTTTATGAACTTAAATAACTAGTTTATCTAGATGAATAATGTTATGCACTTAAAATTGAATCCATTAATTTTCCACCATGCACTTATGCAAGAATACAACCATTCATGATAATTTAAAGCATAAAACAAAGTACGCTAAAAACATCGCATAACACAGGTATGATCTCGGAGTTCACCCCGGATGGGCTACATCTCCGGGTCTGCTCAACTGCAAGACCCCTTTGGTATTATATCGTTAGGAATACAAAATTTGTAAGTCTTTTACACCTTGCCTCTTAGGCGAATAAAATCAATGCACAACAGACCTCTCGGTCGGAGTTTACATAATGGTCCCTTTTAAAGCGGTTCAAATTGTAACAAAACAAAAGAAAATGAACCAACCTAGATTCTCTTGTTTGACGGTACCCTAACTAGGGGTTTGACCGACTTATGACCAAACACGAGCATACCAGACTCACTATTACTTAACCAAATTTTATTACAGCAACTTAATCTGCAAGGACAACATCCAGAAGAGGTATTCATTTTTTTTTTTTGTTTTTTTTTATTCTTTTTTTTTATATCATTACTATCCATTAATGTCGATTCAAGTTTATGGTTTTGTTAGACTAACTTTTATTTAAAACTTCACATTAATCCATCATTAATAATTAACTCATGTTAATAATGTGTAAAACCCGAGCAGGTCAAATTCAAGAGAAATCAATAACTGTAAACGAATTATAAATCTACCAAGAGACGGTTATCTAAATCCAAATATTATTTGCTAACTTGAAATTAAATAATATAATAGAAAGTTGAATTTAAAATTAGATGACATAAAAGAGAATTGAATTTAAAAACTTCTTAACTATATTTATCCCCTTTCATTAATTTCACTACACTTATTAATTCTTACATAATAATAAAAAAAAATGTAAATTAATATATATTAAAAATAAACCAAAATAAATTAAAATAAATTAAAACTTTTTTTTTTCAAAATAAAAAGGGAGGGAAGACCACGTGGGCCCTCCCCCTTTGGCAGCCTAGCGCTACCATTGGTAGTGTTGCTACCAAATGGTAGCAGGCCGCTACCTTTGGTAGCGCTGCTACCATTTGGTAGCAATCCGCTACCTCTGGTAGCGCTGCTACCAACTGGTAGCAGTGCTGCCATGGTGGTTGCTTAACATATTTTTTTTTAAATTTTTTTAAAAAAAATTTATTTTGTAATAGTAAATACAGAAAACAGTCTTTAAAAAAAATATAATAAATTCCCAGATGCTTAACACACAGTCTCACAGATAGGGGTTTTAAAAAAAATGTTTTCCAGCAACCCCTCTATTTGTATATCCATATATATTTTGTTTTTTTTTCCAGATCTAATTAGAATAAGGAAGCAATACAAAAGAATATGTGAATATCTCTCCAGAACAACAGCCTGAAACCACAAAACACAAAGTATTTCCCAGCAACCCCATTTTTTGAAAAACAAATACAGTCACAGCCCTCTCTTCTCCATTTATTTTTGTTTCTTTTTCAGAATAACCAAAATATCAAAATGGGGGAAGATTTCCAAATAACAGTTCATGATTTTTCCCCAAACACAACAAAAATGTACAAGAAAACTCTTAAATAGATAAGATTTTTAGCTCATAAGACAGTAACAAAAATCTTGATCCAATGACCCCCATAATTTCAAACAAGAACTCAGATTTCTTTAGGGAGAATCCAACATATTTCTTTTTGGTTTTCAAATGAAATAGAAGATAACAAGAGGCCTACCTCCATTAGCATTCTTGGCATGAATTTGATGGAGAGCTCCACCTGCAACTCCAAGCAAGAGATCTCCATTCTTTTCTTCCCAAAAACCATGTTTTTCCCCCAAAAAAATGACCAAAAAGCCAAGAACCCTCAAAATGCTTGCAAAACTAGGTTAAAAAGAAAAACCCTAATTTTGCCCTAATTTCAATTTTGAAATTAGGCATTTATCTTTAAAATAAAATGGATAAAAAAATGGAAACCTCTTATTCAATCCCTCTTATTCATTTTTCCTTTAAAATTAAAAAGCTTCCATTTCTTATTGCATTTTTTTAAAATTTTAATTTCTCACTACAAATTTTAGGCCTACTTCTTATTTCGAAACTATTGACCGGGTAAGGCATTTGATTAATTTAATTTTTTTTTAAAAATCAAACTTTTATACTATATCGACTTTACAAGTAAAGAGAAAATAATTTCGTTTAAATAATAATAATTTACCCCTTTTTCTTCCAAAATGCGAAAATGAATAATTTATTTCTATCTCCCAAATGACTTTAAAATTTTCCTTTCTAAAACGCATAACTCAATAATTTTGTTATTTTAAAATTAGCTATTAAATTAACTCGCTATAACATAATAAAGCGACATTTTTTAAATAAATGACTAATCTAATGCAAGAGTCTTGTTTATTCAAATTTCTCAACTACAAATGCATAAAAGTTACAAATGCGTAAATGAGCACACTAACCCCAATTAAATACCTTAAGCTTGCTACAATAATAATTTAAAGCAAATCTCTTAAATTACTGATTAATCGTATAAAAGAAACTACCTATTTAAATTTCTATATCTCTAATGTGTACGTTTAATCATAATTTTGAATTTAATACTTAGGATAACAAACCTCACTTACCTCACGCAAGGCATGCAAATCGAGGAAGTCCTCCAAATCTCTCGACACGCATCCCAATGAAAGGCAAGCCCCACGAATCCACACACGATGCTCACCTAACCATGGCTAAGGCAAGACGAGAGTTATATGACCACTAAATCCGAATTCAAAAGATGAAGGAGCATACTCAACCTTGCAAATTCCAAAGGAGATAAACCTTGCCCTAAGCGGTGTTGTACCTGCAATCTCCTGCACCCATGAATTCATACAAGCATGCATATACATATACATATTCAATGAAGGCGTTAGCTCAAGATTCAACACAAGGGTTAGGAACAATTACATTTACACGAAAATCGATGCAAAAACACAAAAATAAGTATGCACAGTTATTTATATTATCTAAACTACACATTTCACCATGGTTAACCTACCATTCAAGAATGCCACATAGGAAGTCAATCATGGTCAAATGGGTTTTTACAAGTCTAACTAGGGTATGGGCATTACATTACTCAACTCATAGTAAGGCCTACAAATGCTACAATAAAATACTAAGAAGAGTCATTAAGAGTGTGCATGTAAGAGTTGATGAGGATATGCATAAAGGAAGATAAGCACAAGTGAACCAGTATGATGATTCTGGTGATGAAGGTGAAGAAGCTTAGTCAAAAAATGAACCAGAAGAAGCATCCAATAAGGTCCATAACCGATATGTGCAAAAAAACCACTCGGAAGAGCAGATTTTAGGTAATAAGAGTGATGGTGTGTAGACTAGAAGAAGAATTGCCTGGAACGATGAACAATTCAATTTTTGCCTCATGACTTAAATGGAACCTACGACATTCAATGAGGCCAACAAAATTTAGAAATGGATGGATGCAATAGAAGAAGAGTTGCAGGAGATTGAGAAGAACAAGACTTGGGAATTAGTCCCTAGACAGGCAGAAAAGAACATCTTTGGCACCAAATGGGTCTACCGAAACAAGATGAATGTACAAGGTAAAATTATTAGGCATAAAGCTATAATTGTGTGCAAGGGTTACTCTCAAGTATAGGGAATTGAGGGCATTGATTTTGAAGAAAAATTTGCACCAGTAGCTAGACTAGAAGCAATTAGGATGTTTCTATATTTTTCAACCTACAAGGGTTATAAGGTATATCAAATGGATGTAAAATTTGCCTTTCTCAATGGAAGTTTGGAAGAAGAAGTGTATATGGAGAAAGAAGAAGGATTTCTATTACATGATGATGAAACCTTTGTGTACTGGTTGAAGAAGGCTCCTAGGGCTTGGCATTCAAGACTTGATAAGTACCTAAAGGAGCAAGGATTCAAAAAGGGGAGTCCTGACAACAATCTATACATTAAAGAAGATGGAAACCACATTATCATTGTGGTTGTGTATGTAGATGACATCGTTTTTGGAGGCAATAAGGACACTCTTTCTAGAGATTTTGCTGATCATATGCAGTCATAATTTGAGACGTCAATGCTTAGAGAGTTGACATACTTTCTTGGTTTGTAGATATGACAGCTAAATAAGGGAATCTTCATCTCACAAACCAAGTATGCAAAGGACATGCTAAAGAAGTTTCAAATGAAGGACTCCAAACCAGTGAGTACCCCCATGGTGACTAGATGCAAACTAAGCAAGAAGGATGCATCACTAGTAATGGATTAGACCTTGTATAGATCCATGATTGGTATTTTATTATATCTTACTACTTCTAGACTGGATATGGTGCAGGCAGTGTAAATGGTGTCTAGATTTCAAGAAAGACCTAAGTAGTCACATATGATTGCAGTCAGCAGAATTTTTAGGTATCTATAGGGGACACTCAATTATGGATTATGGTACCCTAAAAAAGGGGAATTTACCTTGGGAGCATACACAAATGCTAATTGGGCAGGCTGCATTGATGACCAGAAGAGTACAAGTGGTGGTGCATTCTTTTTAGGTAATTGGTTGATCTCATGGCATACCAAGAAGTAGGATTTAGTCTCCCTATCAACTATTGAAGTAGAATACATTGATGTTGCCACATGTTTCTCTCAAGTGCTTTGGATGAAGCAGACCCTCAAGGACACAGAGGTGGACATTTTTTATCCTATTCCCATCCGGTGTGATAACTCAAGTGCCATCAACCTATCAAAGAATTCAATGATGCATTCAAGGACAAAGCATATAACCATCAAGTATCATTTTCTCAGAGAGAAAGTTGAAGGATAGGAGGTCATGATGGAATATGTCCATACCAGTTAACAAGTGGCAGATATCTTCACCAAACCATTACCGGTAAGCATTTTTAAGTATTTGAGGCATCAGTTGGGAGTTTTGTCACCTGCCTCATGTACTTAAGCTAGTAAGGTGACCTATGGTTCAGGGGAGTTTTATAGAAATAATTGTATCTCTTGAACCACATGCAAGACATAGGGGGAGTTTAGGAATTTATGCCTCTATACTAGTTGTAATCACACAGAGGAGATTTGACAAAGGGGGAGTCTACACAGTCTAATCGATGGAGTATGAACCAAAAGGGGAGAATGGACCAGTTATGATAGAATGTAGACTATGTTAATGGGGGAGTATAAACTGGATAATGAAATACCCTAACCCTTTGTCATTATTTTAAAAGGGGGAGAAATCTACAGGTGTGGAGACTTGCATGTGTGTTGACATCAATGCCAAAGGGGGAGATTGTTGGCGTTAGGTTGTCATTGATGTCATCTGGTATGGAATGGTCACCGATAAGTAAGTAGTGATGTCAAATGGTATGAAGGATGGAGTGTATAAGTAGACAGAAATGGTATGTTACCAGTACACATGAAGTGCAACATCTACTAGTAAAGAAGGAACATCGACAAGCAAGCAAAGAATATGTTATCACTGTTTTAAAAATGGATGTTTTTAGTCCATAAATGGCTAAGTTTTTTGAAAATTTTATGTCTAGTGCGCCCATGTTCTTTCAAATTGTTTTAAATCCTAAGGGGTTTAGGGTTTAGGTTTTAATCACTTTAATGTCTGATAAAAACCATTTTTGCTTCTAATTCTGCATTTCTTTATTCACTTAAGTGATGGGTCCATTTATCATAAAAGTGTTCCCCCCTTGTCATTTACCTAGGTGGTCCCTTTTAAATATTTAATTTTTGTTCATTTCTAATGTCTGTCGGGCCTTATAAGCATCATGCAACTTTCTGTTGATCTGACAGCCCGCGTTGCTTCGCGATCAAAAAGTGCTCGAAAGTTAGCTTCCATGAAGTAGTGAAAGGCAAAAGTGGACCCGACATATAGGTTTGGACTAAAGCTAAACACTAATCAAGTTTCATCTGATCGGACGAACGGCGTGGTTTCATGAGATCAAGCTGAATGTGTTTTAACCTTTGCGAAATGGCGAAAGGTTTTGGTGGGTCCCTGAGACAAGCGATCTTCTTTGGGTTAAAGAATGATTGGGTTGGAAAGGGATCAATGGCTTGCATTGATTTGCGGCCAAGAGATGCATGAGTTCTACCTTCAATGAAATAGAAAAAAGGTGATGGGTCCCACTAAAGGTGGTAGTGAATGTGGTAGGTCTAGCTAGCAATGACAGAGCAAAGATGAGGTGCTTAGTTGACAATCTATAGAGGGACCGAGCAAGGTTGTCATAGAAAGGAGTAAATAACGAGCAAGTTTTTTAGATCTAACGGCTTGCATGAATTTGCAAAGATAAGATGCTAGTAGGTTAACCTTCGCAAAGTGGCAAAAAGGCTGGTGGGCCCAAAGGATAGGCAGGGCATGAAGCTAAAAGCAGATTAGGTCTATTTTGATCTAACGGTTCTTGTGGTTTCGTGGCTTTAAGACAAATGAAGAATAATGTTCATGAAGTCATGAAAGATAGGTGGAAATCACATGGAGGCATGATGTGGCATAACAGCTGTTTCTTTTTGTAGAGCTCGATAGTGATGTGTCGGGTGACACGTGGTTTTAAAAAGTGGTTGAGGGCCCACCTAGGTGTAACCAGCAGTTATGTGGGAATAATAAAGATAACACGTGGTGGATTAAAGGTGGAACCCAGAGAATTTTCCAGGGCTAATGGTCGACTACCATGTGGCGTTTATTAACCAAAGAACAAGTAGGGTAAGTAATCCCTAGATAAAGGGCCTTCTTAAAAGATATTCATCTCAAGATTGATCCAATGCTTCTCATTGTTTTGTGGCCCAAAGATGCCCATGGCTTAACTTTAGCGAAATGGCAAAAATCGTTAGCCATCAAGATGAGGCACGGTTAGTTAAAAGGATTGACGGTCCTGATTGGAGTTAAAGGCCGGGTGATTTGACTTTGATCTAATGCTTGGCGCAACCTCACAAAGGAAAAGTGAATGACTTTTAAAGTTTGCGAAGTGGCGAAAAGGAGGTAGGGCCTAGCACTAAAGCAAAGAGATCAAATGGAGATAAATGTGACATAAGTTCTTGTTATCCAATAGCGAGCATTGTTTCGCAAAAGAAAAGAGAAAAGGTTTTATGTTCTGCGAAATAGCGAAACAGAGGAAAGACTTAGAGAAATTATGACCCATTGGAGCTAGTTTTGAATTCAATTTCGCGAATTAAATTCTGAAAAGAAAGACGACGCATGCGGAGTTAATTTCTAGAACTTAAATGCCAACTTGTCCTTTTGAGTCTGCATCAACTTGATTGTTAAATATTGTTTCATTGAAGTTTGTTGCAGAGCGAATTATTGCAAGGCATTTTTCTTCAAGCAAATAATCAGGTATTTTGTGCTTTTCTTGATAACTCTTTGTTTGTTCTCAAATACTACTATGTGAATTACCACATTAGAGGTCTGTGCTAGCTTCTAGTGGTATAATTGTTTGACCTGAATGGCACCCATAAGAGAATTGATAGGGAAGGTGAATTACCAGGACCAAAATATCTGTGATGAATTTTTAGAGCAATTAATCATATCCACCAATGCTGGGGCTAAGGCCAAAGAGCTAGTACCCAAGAACCCTCGTCTAAAAATTGGAGATGGCCTTTATGATAAGGGTAATTAGTTGAGGGACCCTGAAATAGGATTGTTAGGCTTAGGACTTTTTAAAGTCAGTTTTAGGCACAAGAATTCCCCAGCTCCTTTGAATAGCATATGGGAACAGGATGTAGGAAAGCTTGTGGTCCCAGGTGTTTTTAATGATGTAGATCTATTAGCCCTGATTGCACAAAATTATGATTCTATGGCAAGATGCATCAGAAACATAAAGGGATCAGTCTTGATTGAGATAAATGAAGATAAATTTAGGAAAGTGTTTAAACTTAGTGAGTCCTCCAATTTATTAGAGCCTGTTGACTTTGAGTCGTTAGCCCAGGTGTACAATGCTCAAAGGGATCATCTTAGGAGTGGCCCATTGAAAGAATTCTTTGTAAAGATAGGGGGGTTAACAGTTGTAGGCACCAACACAATGGAACCATTCTCTCTCAGCTTATTTACTCTAAGAGCTAAGAGTATGTATTGGATGTTATGCCAGATCTTTGGAGAGGATGCTGAAAAGAATATGCCAACCCATTATATGTTAATGATTGCACAAATTCTAAACCCCTCCCTAGCATAACATTTGATTATGCCTCATACCTTGCTGATGCAATTCATAAAGGGCTAGTTGGGATCAAAAATGGTAAGGTGGATAGGCCATTTGGATGGTACTCCATGTTAATGCATATGTTTCTCTTCAAAGGGGCTGATTATTTTGGAAAAGAGATGGACCTGGTTAAGGTCAAGGATAAAGAGCAGATGCCAGTGCAATTGTGGAGTACTATTCTCTCTTGGGGTAGAGAGGATGAAAGTTATCTAAAGTTTTATAGATGCTTTGCATCTAAAATTAGGATTCTTCTATGCAGAGAAAACCCTAGAATTCCTAAGGCTCTTTTGGAGTTTCTCAGACCTAGGGAATTTGCAAAGGATATCAAGATTGTTCACAATTGGGGAGACATATATTTGTATCTTGTGTCTATTATTTTTAGAGTGTTTGGATTTAGAGGCACCCCCTATTTACTACCCTATCAGGTCCCATTGAAGATAGGGATTGTAGAATTCCTGAGACAAATTGTGGGAGTACAAGAAGCAGAGCTAACCAATAGAGGTAAACGGACTATTTTCCCAACTATTGCCATGGCTCACCATTTTGTGATCACTAAGGGTGGATGGAAATTTTTTGAAGGATTCTTTAAGCCATATAGGCTGTCTATTGCAGTGTCAAGATGTGCAGACCCTGAGAATTTTTTCAATGGCATGTTCAGAAAAAGAGCAGTGTGCAGAGGTAGGCATCATCAATTCCAGTTCCTAGAAGATTTGATTAGAATTGAATTCAGCTTAGATGAGAAGGAATTGAGGAAGGAGAAGTGGGTTGCACATAAGAAAGCCCGTGATTTTATCCATCAATTTGACACTAGCTATGATCCTCTCTCTAGCTTCAACCCATTTGAGGAGAAAATAAAGTTCCTGATTCTTTATTTTGAAGACCTCATGTAGACTTTAAAAGAAAAGAGGGAGGCCATAATGCAAAATGATCTTGATAAGGCTAAGATGGTATTGGCTAAGCCTGCCTTTTCTAGAGATATCCCACCTTGTGACTATGTAATGCACAAAAGGTCAAAGTACACTATGATGATGCCAGTGATAAGTGAGCCTTCCACTTCAAAAGGGAAGAGGGAAATTGAAGATGTCATTGACATTCAGGATTCCTCTAAGAGGCAAAAAGTGGGAAAGGAAATTGAAACTAATGAGCCTCAATATTCTCCATCTCAGTCTCCTATCCACATTGGAGATGAACAAACTGTGGCTGAACAATTATTGCAGCTAGGGAGTCTCAGTGAGATTGCCTACACCTATGAGGAGACCAAAGAGGGGATGCCTAAAGAGCCACCTACTGCTGAAAGGGATTTGATTGATGGTGAGTTAAAAGGCCAAGAAATGGACCTTACTATTAAGAAAGCTAGTGAAGAATTCCTAGCTGATAGCAATTTTGTCACATCAGAAGCTTTTATGTAGTTTGTATGGAAGCAAAACATGGAACAATTCAGGGTTTGGGGTAACAAAGGCTGGTGTGTTGATTCTCCATGAATGGGATATAGTTGATGCCTTAGTGCTTGATGCAATGAGGAAAGAAACAAAGCCTATGGAAGGAGTGACATTTAGCAAGGATAATGCTACTCTTGTCATGTGGTCATTAAAGAAGGATGAAAACAAAAGAAGGAAGAATACATCAGATTCTAGCCTCTTAGGAGGCATGATAGTTAAAAGAGTCCAAGACATAGGGGTAGTGGAAGCTGCTAGCACAGTACTAGAGATAGCAAAGTTTAATGTGGCAATAGCAGAGAAAGATGCACAAGAAAAGGCTAATCTCCAACTAAAGTTGGAGACTATTTTAAAAGCTTACAATGATGCTAAAGAAGGAATAGCCAACAGAGACATCATAATTGCTAGACTCTAGAGTCAATTGGTAGGTCAGCATCATCTAGGTGAATCTTCTACACTCATGATAGCTTCCTCTCTGTCAAGGACCCCTCCTACTAGTCCCATCATTGAATACCCCCCTTCTCCTATTCCTTCTAGTTCCCAATTACCTGAAAAATGTCCAACATGAGTTGGAAAAGTTGAAACAAGGTCAAACCTTGAATGCAAACAAATATGAGGAGAAGGTGAAAGCCACCATTTTGAAGTTTGTTGACTCAGTCAAAACCTCCAATATATACATAAATATGAAGAGGATTCTTGATATTTTGATCAAATTAAAAGAAGAAGAAGCCACTTTGGAACCAATCCTAAATAAGTGGGTGCTTAGAGGTAAGGAGTTAGAGCTCATGTGTTCCTCCCATGCAGATGTAGAAGAGAATGACAATCTTAGGTCCACATGTGAGTTTATAAAAGAGATGAATATTCTTTCAGTGGAAGGAAGAGGTATAAAAAGAAAAGCCCAACTTTATAGAAAAGAATATTCAGATCATAAATTTGAAATATTTCCAGGAGGTTTCATTGGTGTTGTTCAGCTAAAGGAAGAGAAGACTTGGTTAAAGGAGGTGGACCACAATTTTTCCCTAAGGATCAATTAGATTATTAGTACTGATGACACATCCTTATTTGTCCAAACAATTGAGGAAATTGAAAAAATGAAATCTCATTATGGTTTCATAGAAACAAAGATTGGGCATGTACGAGTCACTTGGAAGCGGCTAGAAGATATGAAACAGAAGGTTGCTAGTTTTACTTAGCCTAGTGATGATGTCTATCAGAAGTGCAAAGATAATTATATGGGACAAAAAAAAGATGCTCAGGAGCAATTACAAGAGGTTGCAACATAACAACAACCAGAGGAAGCCACAAATGCTGAAAAGGACTTATAACCGCTTCTTGGAAAAGGCTGTTGTGAGCAACAAACTTTCTTTTGAAAAGTCCAAAGCTTGTATGCATCCATGATATTATAAATGGATACTAGGATTTCTAAAAAAAGGTGATTGCAAGAATTTGTAAGAAAACTGTGCAGAAATATATCTAGGATTTTCTAGTCTTATGGAGAATACTCTAAGTTTTGTAATATTTTCTCAAAATTAATATCAATATACAGACTATCAACTTTTGAGCTGAAATTTTGTGTTGTCTTCTGGTCTACTTGCAAATATTTACTATTTTCAATATGACTAATCTAGCGTTATTCATTTGAGTATGGATTGTAAGGCAATCTTAAATAGAGGCATTTCTTAGCTTTTCTCTCCAGGAGGGAAATTAAATATGCATGAAGCATTTCTATCAGTAAATTCCTTGTGGGAGATTTTGAATTTGAGGAATGTAGTTTAGTTTGATGAGGGTAAATTCTTATGTATGTAAGGCATATGTGGTGTTTTATAGAAGCCAAGGTGATGAGATGTGTGGAGATATTTGATTGTGGAAGTATTGTTTAAACTTAGATGACTTTGTGGCCTGGATAAGGCACTAGTATCAATTGTGGTTATCTTTTACATGTCTTGTAGGTCAATAATGAACATGAGTATAAGCTTTCTTTCTTTGTTTGAGTTAGTTTTGATGTGATAAGATTCATTTGTCTTCAGACTAGTTTACTGTGGATCTGTCTTTTAAAAGTGTGAAGTCAATTCATATAAGTTATACCCACCTGAACTTTGGATAAGTTCGAAGTGTAGAAGGTTGTAAAACCTTGTCATATGTTGCTCTGAAGTTTCATTCTCTTTGATCTCTCTTCTGTAGACAAAGTTTATCATTTTATTATAAGGGTTTTTAAGGGGAATCAGAATTTGAGAACAACAAAAGTGGTGACTCTGCTGGGGAGAGTCATACTATGAATCCAGATGTAGATTGGTGCTTCAATAAAATATCGGTGTTGTCTTGATATATTCATTTAAAGAATTTTGTACGATATTTGATACGTAATGTTGGTTTGAAGATTTGCAGTTTTTTGTTCAAAACTTATTTTCATTTTTCCCATAGTTTTGTGGGTGGCGACTCTATTAGTTCAACCATTCCTTTTAAAATAAGTAAATTCTGAAAAGGAAACAAGCATAATGTAAGGAGGAAAGAACACCAGGTCCTTCATGAAGAAACATCCTCGTGAGGCATTGTAGGAGGGATTACGTGAATAGTCACGAAGAGGTCAAAAAAGATCAGTACAACATGAGCCATCAAATGCTACATGGGTGCAGAAAAGTAACAATACTGGTAAGGTATCTGATAGACCTATATATGCAAAGTCTAATTCTTCTTCCCAAGAATCTGAACATGATGTTTTAGGTTTTCATTCTGGATTATTTGGAAATATAGATGATGTTCATGCTTTAAATCAAGAATTATCTCATGTTAGCTTTTCCAGGAAAGACAAAAGTAGTTCTAATGTAGTCAGACATTTTGTGCCTAGAACGGTTGATGGAAACATCAGATTGATTGATATAGACCAATTTAATGTATTTGACTCTGAGGAGATTTTCCTTGATGAGGATGAAGTGTCCCAAGAAATAGAAGACCTAAATAGAAAGGTCCATCACTTAATCTCCTTAAGAACCCAAAAGGAAGCAAATAGGGAGAAGGAAGTCAAAGCAAAACTAATGGAATGAGATAGGCTTCTTAGGCAGATTGCTGACCTTGAATTGTTGGCCTAAGAAAAGGAAAAGAGTGATGATGGAGGTCCTGTGATCAGGGAAATTCTAGTCCCCAAAGCCAAACCAGCATATAAGTCAGTGATCCAACCAAATAAGGAGGTTTTTAGTGACCCACAACCTGTTAGAAATGAGATTGATAAAGGAAAGCAAAAATGCATGGAATGTGGGTCAGGATCAAAGACTACGGTGGAGATCTCCCATAGGCTATCAGCACATGAGAGGGAGATGGAAAGAATGAGGAAAGAGAAAGAAGATCTACAAATGGAGTTAGAGAAAGTTGAGTTAGAGGCAACTAACCAAGAAGTCAAAAGAAAAATCGGTTATCTAAAAGCTCCCCCTATCATTTTCCCATCAGAAGATCTCAATAAGCCTGTTCCTCAACAAGTTTCCCTTCCCCCTGTTAAAATTCATCCCACTTTGCCTATCAATATAGCAATAGCTAGTCAAGCCCCTGTAATTAACCAGAATAATCAAATCTCTTAGGCTCAAATCCCTACTGTGAGAATGAAAATGGGTAATAACAATGTTGTTAACCATTTCCAAAGGAGACCTATCAACTTGGAATAGTATAGACAGTTATTTTTTGATAGAATCCCAGGATATCCCAACCATGTTCCTACTAAATTAAGAGATAGACTCCCTAAGTTTGCTATAAATAATACAATTAGTGTAGAGGTGTAGAGGAGCATTTAAAATCTTTTATTGACTTGATAAATGATTATGAGATAGCTGATGAAGATGTCATAATGAAGTTATTTGTCTAGTCCCTAATAGATGATGCAAGAGATTGGTTTAGAGGTCTCCCTATTAATAGCATTGGGTCTTGGGAGGATTTCAAGAATTGGTTTCAAGAACAATACAGTGACAAAACAAATGTGAGTTTCATGTTAAATGAATATAACAATATTAGAAAATCTGATAATGAGATGGTCACTGATTTCAATGCTAGATTTCAGAAAGCCATGTATAGGTTGTATCAGGTGATGAGACTAGATGATAACATGTGCCTGAACACTTATTATAATGCATTTGATTTCAAAATGTCTTATATTTTAAGGGATAAGAATCCACATAGCCTAAGAGATGCATTCAGAATTGCTATCAATGTGGAAAGCAACAGGAAAGCATCCAAAAAATTAGGGAGAAGAACTAATGGTAGGCTATGACAGGAAACAAAACAACAACTGAACAAAGTTGCTAAGGAGGACGATAAGGTAGAAAATTTAGTCACTGCTATGAAGGATCTAACTGCTAAGGTAAATAAAAATGATAAGCCTCACTATAATTGGCAAGATAGGCCTCCCAAATTGCATGATATTCCTTATAATACCAACTAGAAGGATGGTAAACCTCAAAATGAGAAGCCTAAGAATACTCAGAGCCAAGACACCCCTGATCCATTAAAAGGAAAAAATGTTCACAATATAGAGAACACTCCCTAGTGTATTGCTTGTGACAGGCCACATTCTCCTCATCAGTGTGCAGTAGATCAAGCCCTTGAAGAGTCCCTAAGGCAAGAGGTTGAGCCTGATATCAATATGTTTGAAACCATTGTAGAAAGTGATGAGGAATCAGTACAAAGTGAATTTAGTGATGTGCTAGAGAGTAAAAGGTCTTTTCAAGGACAACTAACACTTGATTGGCATCCTACTCTGAATGTGGTAACCATTGAAGATGAAGAAGTTCATCATAGAAGGCCTAGTGAGAAGAAGTGAAAAATCTCACCAAGGCTACTATAGATAAGGCAAAGCACAATTATAACCTAAGGAGCACCAAAAGGGATAGTGATCAAGGTGAACCTGGTTCTATATTTATAAAAGAGGCTCTTCAGAAAAAGGCAACAAGTAGTGCTACTACCCCTTAGATGGGTCAAGAAAAGAAAGATCAAATTAAATATGTACCCAAGAGTACAAATGATACACAAGGAGCTGCCACAACAAAGAAGGTGAGTCAGCCTAAGGCAGAAAGAATTAAAGCTAATGTTGAGTTGAGCAGAAATTCCACATTTGACATGGCTTAGGCTCTTATACAAATGAAAGTTACTGTCCCACTAATAGAGTTACTGAAAATAAAAGAACATAGAGAAGCTACCTTGTCTTTGTTTTCTAATATATCTGACAGTAACACAGTACTACCCACCGGTTTAGTTAAAAATGGAAAGGATCAGGAGTTCCAAACACCAGAGGTTTATGTTGGAACAACTATTACTCAAGAACCTTCACAGGTAGATCCTTTTTATGTCACTTTGTTAGTGAATAACCGGTTGATAAAAAAATGTATGATAGATTCAGGTGCAACTGCTAATGTAATGCCTTATGTTGTTATGAAAGAATTAGGATTATCAGTGACTACAGTATATGGGAAATGCTATGCTATGGATAACAGAGAAGTACCTGTCATAGGTACAATGAAAGATGTTAAAGTAAAGATAGTAGTATTCCCTGAAGTGACCTATTAGATGGATGTTATTGTCACTGACACTAAGCCTCATTATGGCATGTTATTATCCAGGCAGTAGGCAGCAGCAGTAGGCGGAAATGTCCAATTGGATCTATCTTATGCTACCATCCCAATCAATGGGAATCAAGTCAAACTATATAGAGAACCACATGCTTCTAGAGTGATTGAAAATGTAGATCCTAGCATGCTCAATTGTATGACTGATGTGGATCTTGACAACTTTAGAGTGCAACCAATTTTACCTCAGTTAAAGAATACTGAGTACATTGTGATTGAATTAGAATCACAATAGTATGGTTTATGGAAAATGTATTTTGATGGAGCTCACTCCAAAGAAGGGTCTGGAGTAGGAGTTCTTTTTGTATCCCCATCTAGTATAACTTTTAAATATTCCTTTTTGTTAGCCTTTCAGTGCACTAACAACACTGTAGAATATGAAGCTCTGTTATTAGGGCTTGAAGTTGCAAAGAGGCATGGGATACAACTGTTGAAATTTTTAGGAGATTCAGAATTGGTTCACTCAGGTAAGATCCAAATATGCATCAAAAAATGATAGATTGAAAAGGTATAAGCATGCAGTTTGGGATATCATTGAGCATTTTAGTGGTTTTTCTATTAATTGGATAGAGAGATCAAAGAATATTATGGTAGACTTTTTAGCCAATGTTGCATTGAAAAATGATGATGCAACACTAACCGACATATCCACTGCGGAAATAAAATCTAGGCCTGCCATCCCTGATAATGTGTATAATTGGCAAGTTTTTGTCGATGATGAAGATATTCTTAGGTTCATACAATGCATTGATGATTACGACGAACATAAGATTGACTACAATGCATTAGTAGAGGTGGTTAACAACAAAGAGACAGTATTTGGCAATGGCTTGGTTCAGTTGGAAACAAATGAGATACCAAAAGGGTTGGTAGAGCTTTAGGGCATGTTCAGCTATAATGACAGTCACTTGCACCAACAATCTACTACCAAGTTAGAAGAATTGGAGGAAGTAAACTTGGGGACAGAATTATCCCCTAAGTTGGTATACATTGGAAAAAACTTGCCTCCTCACGTATTAATTTATTGAAGAGATATAAGCATGTGTTTGCTTGGTCATATGAAGACCTAAAGGCGTATAGACAAGACCTTTTTCAGCATGAAGTTCCTTTACTTCCAGATGCTAAGCCTTTCAGAGAAAAGCAGAGACCTATTAATCCCCTGCTAGAAACCAAGATGCAGCAAGAATTAACTAAGCTAAGAGAAGGGGGGATTATCAAACCTATAAGACATTCTTCATGGGTCTCAAATTTGGTCCCGGTTAGAAAGAAAAATGGGGACATAAGATTGTGTGTCGATTTTAGAAATTTAAATGTTGCTTCCCTAAAGGATAATTATTCTTCTCCCAATATGGAAGCCATGTTGTAGAGAGTAACTTGCTGTGATCTTTTGTGAATGATGGATTGCTTCTCAGGGTACAATTAGGTGCTAGTGAAGGAATCTGAGCAATTCAAGACCACTTTCACCACCCCATGGGGAACGTATGTTTATGTAAGGATGCCATTTGGATTAAAAAATGTTGGAGCTACATTTCAGAGAGCAATGGATGTAGCCTTCAAAGAATTTATCAACATCATCATGGTTGTGTACTAAGATGATTTAACATGTTTCTCTAAAAGGGTTGATGATCACTATGGACTTTTGGAAAAGGTGTTCAATAAGGCTTTGGAATTTGGTGTGTCATTAAACCCCAAGAAGTTTCACTTTGTTGTTATTTAAGGGAAGTTGTTGGGGCATATTGTCTCCAAGGAAGGGGTAAGGATAGACCCTGAAATAATTAAAATAATAAACAATGTGCCTGAACCAAAGAGTGTTAAAGGTATTCAATCCTTTTTAGGCAAAGTTAATTTTGTTAGAAGTTTCATTGCAAACTTTGCAGAGGTTGTAAAGCCCATTATTAGATTACTCAAGAAGGATACTAAGTTTTGCTGGGATCAAGAAGCTTCAAAGGCTTTTGCTGAGATTAAAAAAGCCATTTAGGAAGTACCTATGTTGAAATCCATGGATTATAGTAAGCCCTTTTCTTTGTTCTCTTTATCTTCATATCATATAGTAGCTGCAGTGTTGTTGCAAAAGGATAATGAGGGATTTGAACATCCCATAGCTTTCTATAGCAAGTCTTTACAAGCAACAAAATTAAGGTTTGAGATCATGGAAAAACAGGCATATGCTTTGGTTAAAGCTATCAAGGCTTTCAGGCCATATCTTGTAAATGCACAAGTAGTTGCTTATGTTCCACATGTTGCAGTCAAGGACATTCTGTCCCAATCTGAGGTTATAGGAAAAAGGTGCAGATGGATTAATAGAATCCAATAATTTGATTTGGAAATAAAGATCACCAAATTGGTGAGAGGCTTAGGCCTAGCAAAGCTTATGGCTGAATCCAATCTTCTTGATGTTGAAATAAACAATGTTGAAGTTGAAAACATTGTAATCACCAGCATTGAAAGGCAACCTTGGTATTCAGAAGTAGTACATTTCTTGAGAGATGCTACATTTTCAGAGGGGATGACCCATAATCAGAAAAGGACATTAAAGCTTAAGTCACAAAAATATGTTCTCATTCAGGGTGACCTTTTTTGGAGAAATAGAGATGGAGCATTGTTAATGTGTTTGTATGAATTCGATGCCAAGAAAGTGTTGATTCAAATGCATGATGGAGTATGTCGAGGTCATTACTCTGCTAAGACAATAGCTGGAAAGATAGTCAGGGCTGGGTATTATTGGCCTACCTTATTTAAAGATGCTCATGAACATGTTAGGAAATGTGACCCATGCCAAAGGTTTTCATCTAAGCTAAAACATGAAGGAGCTTTACCTTTAAATCCGGTCATAGTGGAAGCCCCTTTTGTCCAGTGGGGCATTGATTTTATTGGAGAAATTGTTGAAAGATCGGGAAGAGGCCATAGGTGGATCATAGTAGCAACTGACTATTTTACTAAATGGATCGAAGCCATACCCACCAGGAGAGCTACAAGTAAAGTTGTCATCGATTTCCTTGTGGATAATGTTATAACTAGATTTGGAGTCCCTACAAAGTTAGTAATGGATATTTCTATGAGTTTTAGGTCTGAAGAGTTTGTTACATTCTGCACTAGTCATGGGATAATTATGTCCTACTCTTCACCCTATCACCCTCAAGGGAATGGACAAGCTGAATCGAGTAATAAAAGCCTCTTGAACATTATTAAGAAAATCTTAGAAGAGAACAAGAGGTCATGGGATCAAAAGTTGAAGTTAGCTTTGTGGGCTAACAAAATTACTGTCAAGAAGGCCATTGGAATGTCACCTTTTGAACTAGTTTATGGTACACAAGCTAGAGTGCCAGCAAACAATCTTCTTCCAGTGTATAAATTCATGCAAGCTAAAGACATGGAGTTGTCTAAACCTATGGAGGACCGAATGATTCAGATGGTGGAAGTGGAAGAAATCAGAACTTTAGCCCATAAGAGAAACTTGAAGATCCAATTGCAGTCTAAGTATCTGTTTGATAAAAGGACATCATTGAGAAAGTTTCAAATCGGTGATGTTGTTCTTTAGTGGAATGCAAAAGAATAGGACAAGGGAAAGCATAAGAAGTTTGAGTCATTATGGATTAGCCCCTCTGTGGTCTGTGATGTGAATGGAAAAGACTCATACTTTCTGAAGAATATAAATGATGAAGTATAGGAATTTCCAGTGCATGGACAATTCCTGAAGCATTACTTTTCTTGAAGTCCATGCACAGTAGGTCCTTGTTTGTATATATTTAGGTTTGTTTTATTTGTTGTCTTTGGGCTTGTTTTTGGTCTATTCCTCAAGAGTTTATGAGTTTCTTGTGTTGATCTTGTGATCAACCATCCCCTGTCAGAGCCGTTGTTATCACTGTTTTAAAAATGGATATTTTCAGTCCATAAATGGCTAAGTTTTTTGAAAATTTTGTGTCTAGTGCGCCCATGTTCTTTCAAATTGTTTTAAATCCTAAGGGGTTTAGGGTTTAGATTTTAATCACTTTAATGTCTGATAAAAACCCTTTTTAACTCTAATTTTACGTTACTTTATTCACTAAAGTGATGGGTCCATTTATCATAAAAGTGTTCCCCATTGTCATTTACCTAGGCGGTCCCTTTTAAATATTAAATTTTTGTTCACTTTTAATATGCCTTTCTAATGTCCGTTAGGCCTTATAAGCATCATGCAACTTTCTATTGACCTGATGGCCCACGTTGCTTCATGACCAAAAAGTGCTCGAAAGTTAGCTTCCGTGAAGTAGCGAAAGACAAAAGTGGACCCGACATATAGGTTTGGATTGAAGCTAAACACCGATCAAGTTTCATCTGATTAGACAAACGATGTGGTTTTGTGAGATCAAGCTGAATGTGTTTTAACCTTCACGAAATGGCGAAAGGTTTTGGTGGGTCCCCGAGTCAAGTGATCTTCTTTGGGTTAAAGAATGATCAGGTTGGAAAGAGATCAACGGCTCACATTGTTTCACGGTCTGGAGATGCATGAGTTCTACCTTTAGCGAAATAGGGAAAAGGTGGCAGATAACACTAAAGGTGGCAGTGAATGTGGTAGGTCCAGCTGGTAATGACAGAGCAATGACGAGGTGCTTAGTTGGTAGTTTGCAGTGGGCCTGAGCAAGGTTGTCGTAGAAAGGAGTAAATAACAAGCAAGTTTTTGAGATCTAATGGCTCACGTGAATTCGCGAAGATAAGATGCTAGCAGGTTAACCTTCACGAAGTGGCAAAAAGGTTGGTGGGCCCAAAGGACAGGTAGGACATGAAGCTAAAAGCAAATCAGGTCTGTTTTGATCTAACGGTTCTCATGATTTCATGGCTGCAAGCCAAACAAAGAATAATGTTCGCGAAGTCGCGAAAGACAGGTGGAAATCACATGGAGGCATGATGTGGCATAATAGCTACCGCTTTTTGTAGAGCTCGATAGTGATGTGTCAGGTGACACATGGTTTTAAAAAGTGGTTGAGGGCCCACCTAGGTGTAATCGACAGCTATGTGGGAATAATAAAGATAACACATGGTGGATTAAAGGTGGAACCCAAAGAAGTTTCAGGGCTAATGGTTGACTGCCATGTGGCATTTATTAACCAGAGAACAAGTGGGGTAAGTAATCCTTGGATAAAGGGCCCACTTAAAAGGCATTCATCTCAAGATTGATCCAACGCTTCTCGTTGTTTCATGGCCCAATGATTCCCACAACTTAACTTTAGCGAAATTGCAAAAACTGTTAGCCGTTAAGATGAGGTGCAATTAGTTAAAAAAATTGGTAGTCTTGGTTGGAGTTAAAGGTCGGGTGATTTGAGTTTGATCTAACACTTGGCCTGGCCTCGTGAAGGAAAAGTGAACAACTTTTAAAGTCCGCAAAGTGGTGAAAAGGAGGCAGGGCCTGACACTAAAGCAAAGAGATCAAACAGAGATAAAGGTGATGTAAGTTCTTGTGATCCAATGGCCAGCGTTGTTTTGCGAAAGAAAAGAGCATAGGTTTTATGTTCTGCAAAATAGCAAAAGAGCGAAATAGAGGAAAGACTTAGAGAAATTATGTCGCATTGGAGCTAGTTTTGAATTCGATTTGGCGAATTCAATTCTAAAAAGAAAGCCGAAGCATGCAGAGTTAATTTCTAAAACTTAAATGCCAACTTGTCCTTTTGAGTCTACATCAACTTGATTTCTGAATATTGTTTCACCGAAGTTTGTTGTAGAGTGAATTGTTGCAGAGCGAATTATTGTAGGGCATTTTTCTTCAGGCAAATAATCAAGTTTTTTGTGTTTTTCTTGATAACTCTTGGTTTGTTCTCAAATACTGCTATGTGAATTACTTCATTGGAGGTCTGTGCTAGCTTCTAGTGGTATAATTGTTTGACCAGAATGGCACCCATAAGAGAATTGATAGGGAAGGTGAATTACCAGGACTGAAATATCTGTGATGATTTTCTAGAGAAATTAACCATGTCCACCAATGTTGGGGCTAAGGTCAAAGAGCTAGTACCCAAGAACCCTCATCTAAAAATTGGAGATGGCCTTTATGATAAGGGTAATTGGTTGAGGGACCCTAAAATAGGATTTTGAGGCTTAGGAATTTTCAAAGTCAATTTTGGGCAGAGGAATTCCCCAACTCCTTTGAATGGCATATGGGAATAGGATGTAGGAAAGCTTATGGTCCCAGGTGTTTTTATGGATGTAGATCTGTTAGCCTTAATTGCACAGAATTATGACTCTGTGGCAAGATGGATCAAAAACATAAAGCGATCAGTGTTGATTGAGATAAATGAAGATGAATTAAGGAAAGTGTTTAAACTTAGTGAGTCCTCCAATCTGTTAGAGCCTGTTGACTTTGAGTCGTTAGCCCAGGTGAACAACGCTCAAAGGGATCATCTTAGGAGTGGCCCATTGAAAGAATTATTTGTAAAGATAGGGGGGTTAATAGTTGTAGGCCCTAGCACAATGGAACCATTCTTTCTCAACTTATTTACTCTGAGAGCTAAGGGTATGTATTGGATGTTATGCCAGATCTTTGGAGAGGATGTTGAAAAGAATATGCCAACCCATTATATGTTAATGATTGCACAAATTCTAAACCCCTCCCTAGCAATAACATTTGATTATGCCTCATACCTTGTTGATGCAAAAAAGGGCTAGTTGGGATAAAAAATGGTAAGGTGTATACGCCATTTGGATGGTACTCCATGTTAATGCATATCTTTTTGTTCAAAGGGGCTGATTATTTTGGAAAAGAGATGGACCTAGTTAAGGTCAAGGATAAAGAGGAGACACCAGTGCAATTGTGGAGTACTATTCTATCTTGGGATAGAGAGGATGCAAGTTACCTAAAGTTTTATAGATGCTTTGCATCTAAAAATAGGATTCTTCTATGCAGAGAAAACCCTAGAATTCCTAAGGCTCTTTTGGAGTTTCTCAAACCTAAGGAATTTGCAGAGGGTATCAAGATTGTTCACAATTGGGGAGACATATATTTGTACCCTGTGTCTACTATTTTTAGAGTGTTTCGATTTAGAGGCAACCCCTATTTACTACCCTATCAGGTCCCATTGAAGATAGGGATTGCAGAATTCCTAAGACAAATTGGGGGAGTACAAGAAGCAGAGCTGACCAGTAGACGTAAAGGGACTATTTTTTGAAATATTACCATGGCTCACCATTTTGTGATCACTAAGGGTGGATGGAAATTTTTTGAAGAATTCTTTAAGCCATATAGGATGTCTACTGCAGTGTCAAGATGTGCAGACCCCAAGGATTTTTTCAACGGTATGTTTAGAAAAAAGAGTAGTGTGCAGAGGTAGGCCTCATCAATTCTAGTTCCCAGAAGATTTTATTAGAAATGAATTCATCTTAGATGAGTAGGAATTGAGGAAGGAGAAGTGGGTTGCATATAAGAAATCCCTTGATTTTATCCATCAATTTGACACTAGCTATGATCCTCTCTCTAGCTTCAACCCATTTGAGGAGAAGATAAAGTTCCTGATTTTTTATTTTGAAGACCTCATGCAGACTTTAAAAGAAAAGAGGGAGGCCATAATGCAAAATGATCTTGATAAGGCTAAGATGGTATTGGCTAAGCCTACCTTTTCTAGAGATATCCCACCTGGTGACTATGTAATGTATAAAAGGTCAAAGTACACTATGATGATGCCAGTGATAGGTGAGCCTTCCACTTCAAAAGGGAAGAGGAAAATTGAAGATGTCATTGACATTCAAGATTCCCCTAAGAGGCAAAAAGTGGGAAAGGAAATTGAAACTGATGAGCCTCAATATTCTCCATCTCAGTCTCCTATCCACATTGGAGATGAACAAACTGTGGCTGAACAATTATTGTAGCTAGGGAGTCTCGATGAGATTGCCTACACCTATGAGGAGACCCAAGAGGGGATGCCCAAAGAGCCACCTACTGTTGAAATGGATTTGACTGATGGTGAGTTAAAAGGCCAAGAAATGGACCTTATTGTTAAGCAAGCTAGTGAAGAATTCCTAGCTGATAGCAATTTTGTCACATCAGAAGCTTTTATGTCATTTGTATGGAAGCAAAACATGGAGCAATTTAGGGTCAAATGTGAACAGAGGAAAAGTGAACAACCTCTCAAAAATACAACTCAAGTAGAAGAAGAAATAAAGCAAGAAATGATGGAAGAATTCAAAACAATCACCCCTGAGAAAGGAAGAGAGAAGGTAACAAAGTTTGGTGTGTTGATTCTCCCTGAATGGGATATAGTCGATGCCTTAGTGCTTGATGCAGTGAGGAAAGAAACAAAGCCTATGGAAGGAGTGATATTCAACAAGGATAATGTTGCTCTTGTCATGTGGTCATTAAAGAAGGAAGAATACATCAGATTCTAGCCTCTTAGGAGGCATGATAGTTAAAAGAGTCCAAGACACAGGGATAGTGGAAGCTGCTAGCACAGTACTAGAGATAGCAAAGTTTAATTTGGTAGTAGTAGAGAAAGAGGCACAAGAAAAGGCTAATCTCCAACTGAAGTTGGAGACTATTTTAAAAGCTTACAATGATGCTAAAGAAGGAATAGCCAATAGAGACATCATAATTGCTAGACTCCAGAGTCAATTGGGAGGTCAACATCATCTAGGTGAATCTTCTACACTCATGATAGCCTCCTCTCTAGCAAGGCCCCCTCCTAATAGTCCCATCATTGAATACCCCCCTTCTCCTATGCCTTCCAGTTCCCAATTACCTAAAAATGTCAAGCATGAGTTGGAAAAGTTGAAACAAGCTCAGACCTTGTATGCAAACAAATATGAGGAGAAGGTGAAAGCCACCATTTTGAAGTTTGTTGACTCAGTCAAAACCTCCAATATATACATAAATATGAAGAGGATTCTTGAGATTTTGATCAAATTCAAAGAAGAAGAAGCCACTTTGGAACCAATCCTGAATAAGTGGGTGCCTAGAGGTAAGGAGTTAGAGCTCATGTGTTCCTCCCATGCAGATGCAAAAGAGAATGAAAATCTTAGGTCCACATGTGAGTTTATAAAAGAGATGAATATTCTTTCAGTGGAAGGAAGAGGTATAAAAAGAAAAGCCCAACTTTATAGAAAAGAATATTCAGATCATAAATTTGAAATATTTCCAGGAGGTTTCATTGGTCCTGTTCAGCTAAAGGAAGAGAAGAATTGGTTAAAGGAGGTGGACTATAATTTGTCCCTAAGGATCAATCAGATTAATAGTACTAATGACACATCATTATTTGTCCAAACAATTGAGGAAATTAAAAAAATGAAATCTCATTATGGTTTGATAGAAACAGAGATTGGGCATGTACGTGTCACTTGGAAGCGGCTAGAAGATATGAAATAGAAGGTTGCTAGTTTTACTTGGCCTAGTGATGATGTGTATCAGGAGTGGAAAGATAATTATATGGGATAGAAAGAAGATGCTTGGGAGCAGTTATAAGAGGTTGCAACAGAACAACAAGCAGAGGAAGTTGTAGATGCTGAAAAGAACTTATAACCGCTTCTTGGAAAAGGTTGTTGTGAGTAACAAACTTTCTTTTGAAAATTCTGAAGCTTGTATGCATCCATGATATTATGAATGGATACCAAGATTTCTAAAAAAAGATGATCGCAAGAATTTGTAAGAAAACTCTGCAGAAATATATCTGGGATTTTCTAGTCTTATGGAGAATACTCTGAGTTTTGTAATATTTTCTCAAAATTAATATCAATATACAGACTATCAACTTTCGAGCCTAAATTTTTTGTTGTCTTCTAGTCTACTTACAAATATTTACTATTTTCAATATGAGTAATCTAGGGTTATTGATTTGAGCATGGATTGTAAGGCAATCTTAAATAGAGGCGTTTCTTACCTTTTCTCTCCAGGAGGGAAATTAAATATGCATGAAGCATTTCTATCAGTAAATTCCTTGTGGGAGATTTTGAATTTGATGAATGCAATTTAGTTTGATGAGGGTAAATTCTTATGTATTTTAGGCATATGTGGGGTTTTATAGAAGCCGAGGTGATGGGATGTGTGGAAGTATTGTTTAAACTTAGTTGACTTTGTTGCCTGGATAAGGCACTGGTATCAATTGTGGTTATCTTTTACATATCTTGTAGGTCAATACTGAACATGAGAATAAGCTTTCTTTCTTTCTTTCAGTTAGTTTTGAGGCAATAAGATTCATTGGTTTTCGGACTAGTTTACTGTGGATCTATCTTTTAAAAGTGTGAAGTCAATTCACATAAGGTATACCTACCTAAACTTTGGATAAGTTTGAAGTGTAGAAGCTTTTAAAACCTTGTCATATGTTGCTCTAAAGTTTCCTTCTCTTTGATCTCTCTTCTGTAGACAGAGTTTATCATTTTATTATAAGGGGTTTTAAGGGGAATCAGAATTTGAGAACAATAGAATAACAGAGGGATGTGATCACTAGTATACAAAGAGAAGTGCAACATTACCAGTAAATTGTCTTATTGGATGGACTGGTGTGTTTTGATTGTGTTTGATGGTAGGCCAAGTGAATCCACCGATAAAGGAAATGTTAGCAGGTATGAAGGCCCATCGGTGAGGTTAGATTATATCAGTAAGGTGAGTTGAACCAGTAGTGAGTCTTGGTTGGTTAAGTATGACAAACTGACTATGTAGTCTAAGCAAGGTAGAGGTCGACAAGGATGATAGGTGGACACTAGGTAGTGAGCACACGAAGGTCAACAAAGTGTTCATTGATGTGGTAGTTGACGAGTAGGTTGGTATTATTGTTGGCATTATAAACAGAGAATAAGAGATTGTTGGCATTTCTATAAGGATATTGAGAAGGTTGTTGATGATTATGGATATAACTGATTAAAGATGTTTATTGTCTTAATATTATTATTTTGTCATTGATGTCAAGAAATTGATTTTCTAATTCAGTATGATGTTGCCATATCTTAAGAAGTATGATTTGGTGAGTATAAAGATGTCGGTAAAAGATACATAAAGAATGTGATGAATAAAGGGAGGAATAAGTTATTCAATGGGCAACTACTACCAAGTTAGACAATGATGAGATCATTATGTTTAGATTGTTTTGATATCCTACATATGATATTATTTATAAGGTTAATACTATACTATGTTACCAAGCAAAGAACCTAGTCGGTAAACCCTAAGGAACCTAGTCGGTAAACCCTAAGGTTATCGCTATCGGTTAATGAAGACAGAATGTCTACCGAGTGAAGTCTAGTATTTACCAAGTTGCAATCGAGTAGTAACAAAATGCATTGAATGAATAAAAGCATTATTTAATGAAGGAAGCTAATGAGCTGAAACTGATTAAATGATTGGTATGTCGTGCATGAAGTTTGTTAAAGAATCTATGGCAAAGGAAAATCAGCAGGAAGATCTATAGCTCAGATTGAACTGCAATACCCTAGCACAAGTTCCAAGAAATGTATGCAAGTTCTAAGATGGTGTAAAATGTTTTCAGATCGAAGGATACATTGAACCTAGTCAAGTTTGAAGATATGATGGCTATGATTGATCATGGGATATGTGATCAAGGAGATTAAGCAGTTGGAAAATTGTTTATAAATAAGGAACTGTTCATAAACAATGCATGCAGGAAAGTGTATGCACAGGGATGCTACATAGTGAATACCAAGCATAGAAGCTTGAAGACTTGTTTGATTAACAGAGTATAGAGCCCAGCAAATGGACAAGATAAGTCTTATGACTAGATTGTATTGAGCAAATAAGAATTTGTTTAGCATTTCAGATGTGAAGTTACAGATAGATTTTTATTACTGTTATTTTGTAAAGTGACAGAAAATCTCTTAACTGAGTGGACTTAACAGTCTTATTTGTAAAACCCTCCAACAAGGTGACATTCTGATTGAGTGTTTGAAATCCTTTAACAAGGTCACTTCTAACAAGGTGAAGATCCTAATAGATTTGAGGGAAATCCCTTAACCAGGTCACATCTAGCAATGTGTTTGTAATCTTTAACAAGATTTTCTTTTAACCGAGCATACTCTAGAAGAGTATATTTCTTAGTGGGTCTGAAATCCCACAATGGTTTTTCCCTATTTGGGTTTCCATGTTAAATCTGGTTTTATGAGTGTTATGATGTTTATATGCTTATGAGTTCACATGTTTAGCAGTTTTGGTTATATTACTAAAGTATATGTTACTGAGGTTGAATCTGTTGTTTTTATGGAAGATTAAGTTTGTATGATTCAGCCCCCCCTCTCATCTTGTTAGCTTGGCATCTATACTTAACATTAAGTATTAGAACTATCAATTGGAATTAGAACTTGGACTTCGAAAGAAAAGTTTAAAGGTACTTGAGGCAAAGATCCAAAGATGTACAAGAGCGATGCACCGAAGCTGAACAAGTCAAGTTTCTCTACATGGCAAAAAAGGATGAAGTTGCACCTATCAGGAGTTGGAGAATATGTTGCATATTGTTTGAAGAATGATTTCATTACACTAAGCACCTATCCATTGACAATGGAAGAGATAAAGGAAAAGCAAGAACATATCCAAGCAATGATTGAAATAACATCTCCATTGACCGACTTAGAGTTTAATGATCTAGAAGGCTGCAATGATGCAAAGGCAATGTGGGACAAGCTCATATCTGTGTATGGTGGTGATGAACATGTTCAAAGAGAAAAAGTGGATAGTCTAAGAGGACAACTTGAATCTATGAGGATGAATGAAGGTGATAACATAACCTAGTACAGTACAAGACTAAAAGAGATTGTCAATCAAATCAAAGGAGTAGGTGGAACTATTGAAGAAAAGGATATAACAAGTAAGTTGTTAAGAACCCTTCTACCAGCTTATGCAATCTGAGTCTCTGCAATCAATGAATTGAGGTTTGTACCCAATATGCCAGTTTCTTTAGATGCTACTATTGGTAAGCTACATGCATTTGAGTTAAGTAACTTTGATAACAGTGGGTCATCGGTAAATAAAGTTGAGTCTGCATTTAGCTCTTTTCAAATTGGTGAATCTTATGATTACAATGATAGAATGAGTAAGTACACTGAAGGGGATCACAGTGGAACAAGTGAGAGATTTTGCAAGAACATGGAAAAAGTACACAAACTATATGAGGAAATCAGAAAGCAAGAAGAGTTTGAAGCACTATTAGCTAGGAGGTTACCGAGAGGCAAAGGTAAGTATAAAGGAAAACTACCTTTGAAATGTTTCAATTGTGATAAGATAGGACATATGGCTTCTAACTATCCTGACAAAGATTCTTCTGAAAAGAGAGATTACCGAGATGACAGATAGAAAGATAATCATTACAGAGGACACCGAGACTTCAAAAGAAGAGATAGAAAGTCATGCTTAATAACTGATGAGGAATCTGATGATGATAAATCAGATGAAACTGATATAGAGGAAGTAGTTTATGTGGCTATCAAAGATGGATCAGATGAAGAAAGGTATGAAGAAAAAGCCCTAATATCTCACATAAATACTAATGATTCTTGGATCATAGATAGTGGATGCTCACATCACATGACAAGTGATAAACACAAGTTTATTATATTAGAAGATTATGATGGAGGCTATGTAAGATTTGGTAATGATGCACCATGTCTGGTAAAAGGTAAAGGATCTATAACACTTCTTGACAATGCAAAATACAATGATGTTTATTGGGTTGAAGGTTTGAAATACAATTTGTTGAGTGTAGCACAGCTAAACAACACAGGCTACCGAATATAATTTCATAAAGGAATTGTCAAAGTTCATGACAAGCATGGAAAGTTAGCTGCTACCAGGACACAAACAAAAGGTAACACATTTCACCTTGACTCAACTTGGAATAAGTGTCTACATGCAAAGATAGATGATACCTGGTTATGGCATAAAAGGTTTTGTCATGTAAATTTTGATAATCTAATCAAAATAAGCAAGAAGCACCGAGTAAGAGGTCTATCGAGTCTTAAAAAACTTGAGAATGTTATGTGCTGAGGATACCAGATGGGTAAGATGACAAGATCAAGCTTTACAAGTAAGTCCTACACTTCTAAGGGAATCTTAGATCTTGTGCACACTAATCTTTGTGGTCCTATGAAAGTTAAAAGTTATTATGGTGATAAATATTTCATATTATTTGTGGATGACTATTCAAGGATGATGTCAGTAATGTTTTTCAAAGAAAAATCAGAAGCTTTTCAAATATTTAAATGGTACAAGGCAAGAGTTAAAAATGAAACAGGAAGACAACTGAAATGTCTTAGATCAAACCGAGGAGGAGAGTTCACATCTGATGAGTTCAACTTATTCTACAATGATCATGGTATAAAAAGACAAGTCTCTGCACCGAGAACTCCACAGCAAAATGGAATTGCTAAGAGAAGAAATAGATCTATTGTGGATTGTGCCAGAACCTTGATGAGTGAAAAGAAAGTGCCACAAACATTTTGGAGAGAAGCAATAAGCACAACAATTTACACCCTGAACCAAGTACAAGTGAAGAAAGGAACTTTGAAAACACCATATGAGATCTGGTATGACAAGAAACTTAATGTAAGTTACTTCAAAATCTTTGGAAGTAGATGCTATGTACACAAAGATGATAGAAATGGAAAGTTTGATCAGAAAAGTGAAGAAGGAACATTTCTAGGTTATTCTTCTAGAAGCAAAGCATTTAAATGTCTGATCAAATCATCTAACAAAATAGTAGAAAGTGCAAATGTGAAAATTGATGAATTTGCAAAAAGAAATGATGAAGGAAATTCCAAGGAACTAGAAGATTATGATAAATTTGTTTATGTTCAACCAACAAGTCTTACCAAGAGAATTGTTGAAGAAAATGAAGAGAATATCCAATTACCGAGTGATGAAAAAGATCATACAAAGCCTACCGAGCCTATAGTAGCCAAGTATGTCAGAAGACATCATGCATAAAGTTAGATTATAGGAGATAAGGATGATCTAGTGATGACAAGGAACAAACTGAGACAGAAAACATGTCTGATATTTGAATTTGAATCGAGGATAGTGAAAGAGGAATTTAACAGTGAATATTTAATAAATGCTATGACAGAAGAGATTGATCAAATCAAGAAGAATGACACATGGACACTAGTCCCAAGACCGAAGGACAAAAATGTAATCGGTGCAAAGTGGATTTTTAGAAACAAGTTGAATGAAAAAGGTGAGGTCATTTGAAATAAAGAAAGACTAGTTTGCAAAGGTTATTCTCAAGAAGAGGGAATTGATTATGGTGAGACTTTTGCACCTGTGGCAAGACTTGAAGGAGTAAGAACATTGTTGGCATATGCTCTTACAAAAATTTCAAGGTACATCAAATGGATGTCAAATTTGCATTTCTGAATGGTATATTAGAAGAAGAAGTTTTTATTGAACAACCTGAAGGATTTGTTGAAGACAAGAATAAAGTTTAGGTATGTAAATTGAACTAAGCTTTATATGGTTTGAAACAAGCACCTAGAGCATGGTATGAAAGATTGCACTCTTATTTAATCAAGATTGGTTTTATAAGCACAAGTGAAAACAACAATATGTACATGAAGAATCATGAAAATGGAATACTGATCTTAGCCATATTTGTTGATGATATTATCTTTTGTGGAAATGACTTTTTATGCGAGAACTTTGGAAATAAAATGAGCAAAGAATTTGAGATGTCATTAATTGGTGAGATAAAGTATTTTATAGGTTTACAAATACTACAAATGAAAGATGAGATTTTCATTACTCAATCCAAGTACATAAAGGAAATCTTGAAGAAATTTGGAATGGAGGATTCAAAACCAGTAAGTACTCCTATGACTACCAACTATAAACTATCAAACAATGATGAATCTACATCTATTGATGAGACACTTTACCGATCCATGATTGGAAAGCTGCAATATGTTGTTCACAGCAGACTAGATATAACACATGCAGTAGGTATAGTTGCAAGATTCTCTGCAGATCCCAAGGAAACACATATGACAGCAATCAAGAGAATTTTCAAATACTTGAAAGGCACTAAGGATTATAGCTTAGTATATCAGAAAGGAAATGTTTTTGATTTAAAAGTTTATACTAATGCTGATTGGGTAGGCAACATTGATGATAGGAAAAGCACAAGTGGAGGAGCTTTCTTTTTAGGAGAAAGACTAGTGAGTTGGCTTAGCAAGAAATAAGGATGTGTTTCACAGTCAACAACATAAGCTAAATATGTTGTTGCAGCATTGAATTGTACTAATATAGCATGGAACAAACAACTATTGGATGGTATAAATGAGAAAGTTACCGAGCCAGTAACTATATTCTATGACAATACTAGTGCCATAAACATTTCAAAGAATCCTGTTATGCACTCTAAGACAAAGCACATCTCTATCAAATTTCATTATCCTAGAGAAGAAGTTCAAGAGAAGAAAGTGGTGTTGGAGTATGTTAGCACAAAGGAACAAATAGCAGATATCTTCACCAAGCCACTACCAAGAGACACTTTTGAGTATCTCAGAAGTAAGTTAGGGGTCCTACCCCTATCTTCCATTCACTAACCGAGTTCGGTGAAAGCATCAATTCGATGACTCTATAGAATATCTTTTAGGAGTTGATGCTGATTTACACACTTTAGGATGTTTTCTAAAGGTGTGCAGGAAACAATAATAGGGAATAGGAAATGAAGACAAAATGCTCTGACCGAGACTAAGTTGGCACATAACAATAGGAAATCACTTCATACAGGAAGAAATTATGTTTTAGTTCTTTACTTTTTGGCATTGTTGTCAAAGGGGGAGAAGATTGAAGAAAAGGGGAGAAGCCTAATGTATGAGGGAGAAGATTGATGATAGGGGAAGAGCATTTCAGCATCTCACAACAATCCAAATCAATTAGGTCAAATCAATTGGTTTCGCCATCACTGCCAAAGGGGGAGATTGTTGGCATTATAAATAGACAATAAGAGATTGTTGGAATTTCTATAAGGATATTGAGAAGGTTGTTGATGATTATAGATATAACTGATTAAGGATGTTTACTGTCTTAATATTATTATTTTGTCATCGATGTCAAGAAATTGATTTTCTAATTTAGTATGATGTTGCCATATCTTAAGAAGTATGATTTGGTGAGTATAAAGATGTCGGTAAAAGACACAGAAATAATGTGATGAATAAGGGGAGGAATAAGTTATTCCATGGGCAACTATTACCGAGTTAGACAATGATGAGATCATGATGTTTAGATTGGTTTGATATCCTACATATGCTATTATTTATAAGGTTAATACTATCCTATGTTACTGAGCAAAGAACCTAGTCAGTAAACCCTAAGGAACCTAGTTGGTAAACTCTAAGGTTATCACTATTGGTTAATGAAGGTAGAATGTCTACTGAGTGAAGTCTAGTATTTACCGAGTTGCAACTGAGTAGTAACATACTGCATTGAATGAATAAAAGCATTATTTAATGAAGGAAGCTGATGAGCTGGAACTGATTAAATGATTGGTATGTCATGCATGAAGTTTGTTAAAGAATCTATGGTAAAGGAAAATCAGCAGGAAGATCTACAGCTTAGATTGAACCGTAAAACCCTAGCATAAGTTCCAAGAAATATATGCAAGTTCCAAGAAGGGGTAAAATATTTTTAGATCGAAGGATACATTAAACCTGGTCAAGTTTGAAGATCTAATGGCTATGATTGATCATGGGATATGTGATCAAGGAGATTAAGCGGTTGGAAAATTATTTATAAATAAGGAACTATTCATAAACAATGCATGCGGGCAAGTGTATGCACAGGGATGCTACATAGTGAATACCAAGCATAGAAGCTTGAAGACTTGTTTGATTAACAGAGTATAGAGCCCAACAGATGGACAAGATAAGTCCTATGACTAGATTGTATTGAGCAAATAAGAATTTGCTTTAGCATTTTAGATGTGAATTTGCAGATAGATTTTTATTACTGTTATTTTGTAAAGTGACAGAAAATCTCTTAACCAAGTGGACTTAACAGTCTTATTTGTAAAACTCTCTAGCAAGGTGACATTCTGATTGAGTGTTTTAAATCCTTTAACAAGCTCACTTCTAACAAGGTGAAGATCCTAACAGATCTGAGGGAAATCCCTTAACCAGGTCACATCTAGAAATGTGTTTGTAATCTTTAATAGGATTTGCTTTTAACTGAGCATACTCTAGAAGAGTATATTTCTTAGTGGGTCTGAAATCCCACAATGGTTTTTCCCTATTTGGGTTTCCACGTTAAATCTGGTGTTATGAGTGTTATGATGTTTATATGCTTATGAGTTCGCATGTTTAGCAGTTTTGGTTATATTACTGAAGTATATGTTACCGAGGTTGAATATGTTAGTTTTATGGAAGATTAAGTTTGTATGATTTACACCCCCCCCCGTCATCTTGTTAGCTTGGCATCTGTACTTAACATTAAGTATCAGAACTATTAGTTGACGAGTAGGTCGGTATTAATGGAGAATCGAAAAATCATGGGATGGTAGGATATTGCAGCTCGAGGGAGATAGAGTGACAAGGTGATTGAACTGATCTTGTAGGAGGATCCAATTGTTATTCTCATTGGCTGAAGGAAACAATTGAGCCATTAATGGTGATTGATAGATAAACACCAAAAAGCATGTTGCAGACATACAAGAATAGAAAAAATACATTGGAAGGTGAGGAGATGGAAGTGCTAATTGATGTGATGCAGGTCTTTGTTCGAGGAGATGAGATCTGATCAAATTTGATCCAGATTCAGTGCTTGATGAAAAATCCTAGCGCATCGCCGTTTGAATGTTGCTTTTGGCAGGAACCTTCAAACATAAATATGTGGACTGAAGACTGAAGATGATGATGTTGGATGCCATTTGTGAGAGAAGTGAGTGTGTGTGCAAGCAGAGTGAAATCAGTTTGAGAGATATTTCACTATGAATCAGAGTGTTGGAGTGTTAGCAGGGTGAACCAGTAAGAGGTCTTTACTGACAATGATAGAGTAACTAGTGAGCTATTGTAGTCTTAACAGTCAAGTGTACCAATAGAAATTGAATTGGTAAAAAGTAATTTGATATTGGTATTGTGCAAGGTGAGGTTCAGAGAAAGAGAAAAAGTTTAGAGAGATAAATTGCATAACCGATAGTGGAAGAACCAATGAAAGAGAGAAGGCTAGAAACCGGTAGATAGAAGTTGATCAAGTGTTACAAAAGTCATTTTCAACAAGGTTCTATTATTATATCAAGTATTTAATTATATTACACTGAGTTGGTGCTTGGTGCAAGGGTTGGCGCTCCTTTGGGTTGGTGCCCATAAACAGTAGGGGTTGGTTCCCTAAATCAAGAGGGGTTGGTTCTCCTTGGGTTGGTACCCTAAAAGTTGTAATCAGTGTTTTCATTGTAAGGTTGGATTAGAGTAGTAGACTCCAACAACATTTCTCACTGATTTTTTCCCATATTGGGTTTTTCTTGTACGTCTGGTGTTGTGTATTGGGCATTTGTGTGTTTGCCTTTTTATATCCTCTCATATCTTACTAGTTTGATTTCTTGGTGCTTAGGTTGTTAACCAGTACTCAAAGCTTGGTTTAAAAGGAAAATATTTCTTAGGAATCACTGATTCACCCCCCCTCTCAGTGGTACATTGTGTTCAACAGAAATTTCATGTATAGACTATCTTCTCCTCCAAAAGTGATATCATCCACAAAGACTTCAATGATTAGCATGTCATCATGCTCAATTTTGTAATATAGGTTACTATTAGCATTACCTTTGCTAAAACTAAGCTTAGAAAGACATTTGTCCAATATAGCATACCATGCCCTAGGGGTTTGTTTTAGTCCATATAAAGCTTTCTTAAATCTTCAAACCATGTCCTTGTCTTTTAATAAACAAAATCCATCAAGTTTCTCAATCTAGACTTCCTCTTCAAGATCTACATTCAAAAATGCGTATTTGACATCCATCTGATTTACTTTGTAGTTCATGTGTGCAACATAAGCAATAAAAAGTCTTATTGCTTCAATTGTTGTAACCGGAGAATAAGTCTCATCATAGTCAACTCCTTCTTCACTTCAAGGATTAAATTTTGCCAATGCATCATCTCTTCTAATGTAACATTTACCTCCAAAAATAAAATATCTGACAATAGGAGTATGACCAAACCATAATTCATAAGGAGTGTTACCAGTATCACCTTTTATGTGTACTCTATTGAAAGTGTATACAGTTGTATTGACAACTTCACTCCAATAAATATCAAACAATTTAGCTTATGTCATCATAGTCCTTACTGCATCCAATATGGTTATGTTCTTCCTTTCCACCAATCCATTCTGTTGTGGAGTCCTAGGTGCAGAAAGTTGTCTTCTAATTCCATTCTTCTCGCAAAAGTTTTTGAATTCACCGGATGTAAGATTATTGCCTTGATCTGATCTCAAACATTTTATCTTCAGTCTTGTCTCAGTCTCAACCATAGCTTTAAAGATTTTGAATTTCTCAAAAGCTTCAAATTTTCTTTAAAAAATGCTACCCACATCATTCTAGAATAATCATCAATAAGTAACATAAAGTATCTATCACCTTGAAAAAATTTAGTCCTTGTTGGTCCACATAGATCAGTATGAATAAGATCAAGAATTTCATTAGATTTATCATGTATGCTTCTAAAAGAAGTTCTGACTTGCTTACCCATTTGACATTCTCTACATACTAGATTATGAGGTTTGACAATTTTGCGCAAATCTTTGATCGCCTGTGTTGAATTGATCTTCACTATGCAATCAAAATTTACATGACACATCCTCTTATACCATAACCAGCTTTCATCAATCTGAGCAATCAAGCAATCTTTCTCACCGGAGTTTAAATGAAAGATGTTTCCATTGATCTGAGTTTCAGAAGAAATTTCCAATCCAAATCTATTGATGATCTTACATTTCTCATCCTTAAATTGTAAATGAAATCCTTTATCCACCATCTGACCTACACTTAAAATATTATGCTTTAAGCCTTCAACATAATAAACATTATTAGTGTTATTCTTACCATCCAATGATATTGTTCCCTTTCCTTTGATCCTGCATGCCTTGTTGTCTCCAAATCTAACTAATCCGCCATCGAATTCTTGTAGTGATTGAAATTTTCTCTTGTCACCAGTCATGTGATGTGAGCATCCATTGTCTATAACCCATTCATCCTTTTCTTCAATTTTAGCAGCTAAAGCCTTTTCCTCAGTATGAGTTGTTTTAATGATAGGATACAGAGAATCATCCTTTATAGCAATAAAAACCCAGTCCTTACCAGAGGAAGTTCCATTACTGGTTCCACTCACAAGTTCATCATCATCATCATCACCAGCATAATAGAATTATTTATCCTTATTCCTTCTGAATCTAGGTATACTTACTTCTAGCTAGTCCTTTAGGAATTCTTCTAGCAATCAGAGCTTCTAGCTCTTCAAGTTCTCTTTCTTCTCTTTAAATGTCCTCCATATCTTTAGCATACATCTCCTTCAAATCTATCTTTTTCTTACTAGAGATAGATGCTTTAAATGCAGTCTTAATTTTAGTAGCACTCTGATCTCCAAGTTCCTCAATCTCAAAAGTAGTCAATTTCCCAAGCAGTGTATCTCTGGTAACATGGGTACTTGACATTGTCTAGAGTTCATTGATTGTAGTATCCTTCATCTTACAAGCCATAGGTAGAACTCTCAGAACCATTGCCACTATCTCATCCTCGCTAACTAATCCACCACAACATTTTATTCCCATAACAATCTCATTTAGTCTATCCATGAAAGAACTTATCTTCTCATCTTCTTCCATCTCCATGGTTTCATACTTTACTCGAAAACCTTCAAGTTTTTCAATTTTCATAGCCTAGTCACCTCTATAAAGAGTTTCAAGCTTTGTTTAGATTAGCTTTTCATTCTCCAACTCTATAGCATTCAATAGTTTTTTATTAGATAGGGCGCTTAACAATGCTTCTTTATCTCTGACATCATTTTCAGCCTTCTTCTATTCATCAGTAGGTGTCGGTGTACTAGAATTAGGATCATGAGGTATATACATTTTCTCCACTATCTTCCAAACTTCAGCTCCAAGACTTTGAGATGAATCTTCATTCTCTCCTTTCATATTTTATAATTTGTACCATCAAATCTGGGACTCTCCTTCCTATAGGGATTAAATGTAGAACTCGATGCAGTTGCCACCGGATCTCCTCAAGTGGTTAAGATTATATAAAGAGGAGCTTTCTCTAATACCAATTGTTAGACAGATCTAATATTGGGAGTAACCTGAGAGGGGGTGATGGACTTGAAAAGCACTGAGAGGGGGTGGTGAATCAACAATACTTTTGAACACAATGCATGTAATCCAAAATGATATAACAACATCCATAATAAGTAAAACATCCACCATAATACAAATATTTATATGTGGAAAACCCAAATAGGTAAAAAACATGGTGAGATGGAACTCACAAGTTAACTATCTAGAATATTAGATAACTGATCGGTTAGGGTCTACAAAGTGCTTTGCTAGGAGTGAATCTTGTTAGAGATCCCAAATCTTGATTAGAAGCTTATACCCTATGAAAGGTAGTACCCTGTTAAGAGTAACCTCAGTGGATAATTTTTGAATCCAAACTAATGGATCACCTCGTTAGAGGATTTGAAAATTGAAGCTTGTTAGAGCTTACCTAGTTAGGGTATTTGAATTCTGTTGTGATTATTAGAAAATAATGGGATTGGTTTGATCTGTCTAAGTAGCACAATACTTGCTTGATCAGATGCTTCTAAACATATTCAAGACTACCTTCTGCATACTCTGCAACTTAACTCTTTTGACTTTCACACACAACATATCACTTTTACTCATATGAAATTATTCATTGTGATGTCAATATATAGACATTTAGATTTCATGTCAGCCCAAAGAAATCATAACACAATTTCCTAGGTACAGTGTATCTGGTCAAGTGATCATAACTCATCACAAAAATACTGCCAAAAATTATCAGTGGGATAACTCATCATGATTTGTGGTAACTCATCACACAATCAACGAATACTGGTTGGAACAATTAATACCAGTTGGGGTTAAATATATGAACCGTTATCCTTTAATCTCCTGATATAATGTCCGCTTGATCTTCATGTTGATGTTGATTAATGTGTATCCACTAGTTGTCTTCTATGCATATACCAGTTGTCACAAAGTACCAGTTAGAGATAAACCTCTTAGTATACCGGTTGTGTAAACAACTTGAAGTTATATTGGTAGGCAATATAAACATATGTGTGTATGTGTTTCATCAATGACAACATATGATGAATTCACTATAATCATCATCAAGCCAACAATCTCCCCCTTTGGCATTGATGGCAACACTTAGAATATTTTATAGTAATATCACTAAGTTTGCATACAAAACAAATTTACACATATACATACTCCCCCTTAATGCATACATTATACAAAATTTTCAAAAACACACATACATATTTCTACTCCCCCTTTGACAAAAATGCCAAATTGAAAAAGTAATATATATATATATATATATATATATATATATAGAAAATGTGTATCAAAGTGTTCAACATATACAACAACTTAAAAAAACTGAATCAAGACTTATGCATAAGCTAGTCTCATGAAAATATCATTAAAGTTCTTCTTCAACTGTGATATGATTTGATAAAATGCGTCAAGAGCCAACTGACCAAGTTTTCTAATAGGGGATGTCAGATGTGCTATAGAAGTATTTGGTAGTAGACTAGATAGAATATCTACTGCATTCTGAATTGTTTCACCTTCAACCCTTTTCTCTTTAAGTCTCTTCTTATGCACTCTAGATTGCATAATATTGCAATCTTCATCATTTTGTTCGATACTTGGTTAGTCCAAAAGACATTGAGAGGGGGGAGTGAATCAATGTCTAACAGGTGGATGAAAGATTTATACTTATTTGCAACTTTGCAACACAAATTAATATATTGGTAAGCAAATAATAATGCAATAAAGAGAAACAAAAGAATGAGCATCAATGTACACCATAACACAAATATTTTTGGTGAGGAAACCCGGTAAGGGAAAACCTCAATGGGATTTGTGACCCACAATATTTACTCACTAGCCAATATGAATAAATATTACTTAGTGCAATAGGGTCCTACACATGCAGGAAGGCCAACTGCCTAGAGCTCACTGCTCAACAAAAATGGAGTCCCACTAACTATACAATTGGATGGTTAAATCCAATACTAATGTACTGCTTCAAAATAGCATCTGCAATGCTAGATTTAGTACCAGTTTAAGCTCTGGCTGATACCTCAACCAAAACCTTGCTGGTAAATATTCTCTGCTCTACTCTGCTTCTTATTCTCTCTTAAAATAAATACATCAAAGTGCATATACAATTATCCGCTATCATATATACATTTCATTACCTACTTCGCATACTTCCTTACTTACAAATTACCTACAAGATCTCATACATATATGAGTCCTTACAATACATCATGTCGGCCATACAAATATAATATTACATTATAATACATTTTGCATAAACAATATCATTTCCAAGTCAGCTTGGATTCCCGGTATAATTTGCTGGCAGTGTAGATAGATGTCAGTGTGAATAACCCTTGTAGTGACTACTGGTGCCGGTAGGTGAAGTCTGTTGCCGGTAGAACCTATGAAACCTTGTTTAACCTTGTTACTAGTTGGTTGCCATCAATAACAACATCAACCATTCTCATCCGAGTGTATAATGCCAACACATTTTAGATGTGCTCATGTTGTCAACATTGATAGGCCCTAAAATGCCTAATGAATCATCATCATCCTCATCAGTCTGCGAAGTGACTAATGGCTTTGCCAGTTTAGAGGATTTAACCTTAATGATTACTATCTCTATATTTTTCTTTTTTTCCTTTTCAGTAGTCTGTGTGACAACATTTTTCTGAGATTCCTTCTGAGTATCTTGTAAGACCAGTGGGGATTGGGGTTTCTCAGGTTGATATTTTGCTAGTGGAATATCCACTCCTTGTTGAGTTACTGATTGCTCAACTAAATTAACCTATCTATCTATGATTTCAGGAGGCTCCATATCTGGTGCAATGTTGTCTCTAGATATATCAACTATATTCTAAACATCATCGACAACATGAATAATGGTGTCAGCCTTGATAGGATAGACCTCATCACCTTGTACAATCTCTTCTTCATCCATTTCCGATCGATTGACAACATCTTCCTCATTCTTAGAGGATTGGATGAGCTCTTCCATCTGTTTGATTTCATAGGCTATTTGATGCATCTTAGTCTCAATAACTGCCCTCTTTCCACTAAGTAGCTTCAATCTCCTTGCTTTGAAAGCAAATTGAATTTTGTACTGATCAACTAAAGCACTTATTTCATCCTTAGACAAATTGGGAAAATATTGTACAAATATCTCATCAATAATTTATTTTTCCAATTTTATAGCTTCCTCCCATTTATTTAACAAAATAGTGTATAAATAATTTGAGATATCCTTTTCAAGATCATGTGGAAATCTATTGTAATGACACAAATGAGTGATTACCTGTTGAATGATTTGGTTCTTCTCATCTTCAGTGAAGGAATCAAAATGTTCCTTGACATTGTCAAATCTGTTCCTCCCTAATGTCTTCACTGTTCTTTCAAAATGGATATCAGGATTGAAATTTGAGATATCAATAGGCACAGTTGCCTTTGGCACTCCCTTTATTGACTTTTCTACTCTACCGATAGCTTTCATCTTCTTAGGTTCTTCTTTAGTATCAATACCCTCATATTCTTCTTCCAGAATAAGTTTTTGACTTCTCTTCTTTGATATATTATCCTTCTTTGTATAGACTTTAGGTGCCGGTTCCTTTTTGGTGTGGATACTCCAAGTCACCCTTGTATTCTTCATCATCAGAGGTGCTTCATCAGTTTTCTTTTTCTTTCCTTTTCCACTTATGGTAGGAGCAATACTGGTTTTGGCTTGAACATCCTGGACTACCACAATATCTAGTTTTGTCTTCTTTTTATCTTTAGGAGATGTTAATAGGTTATTAGCATAACCAACCAGTAAGTCATGGTTCACCTCATAACTCATATCTTCCATTTCTTCTTTTCTTGGCTCAATTGCTTGCATCAAACAAAAATTAGTGGTAACTGTGAAAACAATGTCTTTTGCAAAATGTCTTACAACATCTTTAGGCAATCTCATTCTCATGCTCATCTTCTTCTGAAACTCATTGAAATACTTATTCATGGCAATAGGAAAAGTACTCTTTATAGCCTTTATGTTGTTCTTGATTTGTGTGAATACCGGTAGGTCCTTTTACCATTCAATATCACCTATTCCTGGTAGCAAATTTTGAGAATAAAAGAATAACCCGACCAATAGTTGTCCATACTTGAACTTTAGACTACTATCCTTTTTTATAGATTGCAGATTTAGAAACAATTGTCTCCTAATAGCCTCACAAAGAACATAATCTGGATTTTTACCTATCATCTTGTAGTTTGTGTGTACTGCTACTGATGGAACACTATTTAGTCTACTGGAGTAAAATATCCAGTAGCCTATAATGATAGCTGCCAATTTCACTGTTGGGTCCCTGATATTGTTAACAGAAAAATAATGTTTGTCAGATGTTGAACCGGTTAGAGAGTATACCATCTCTTTTGAAATTCATCTCAACTTGGTACTTCCCCGATTGAATAATAACCATTTACAGCCTGAATGGCTTCCTTGGTAATTGTGTGAGTTCTATCTAAGTGCATGTTCTCACCATGAACCCAACTCAAAATGATTCTAATATTCTCTTCCTCAAAATCTTCTAGAAAATAAGTGATGTTGTGAAAACCTTTCTCGAAAACCCTAGCATACTATGTTTGAATCTTTCCATTCTCATCACAGATGGATTTTAGCTGAGTGTAAATATACAGTGATCCTAGATCTTCAATCTTACAATCAATATAGCTTGACAAATCTCCTTTTACTAAAACTCCACTAGGAACTTGTGATAATGCATTAGACGACACAATTTGTTCCGCCTCTAAAACTTCTATTGGCTCATATTTAGTCGTTAACCTTTCTACAGACTTTGAAGATGATGCCATTTTAGATGAACAAGATTTGAAGGAGGATTTTTAAAGAAATACCTTAGTGTACACACGTTGCCTCGTTTACTAGTTGAATTCCCAAGTGCATGCCAATTCAATCTTCTACAACCTTCAAGTCAGCTTGATTACAAATCACAATGCAACTTCAATGATTATCAGTCAACAAACTCTTCTAGACTGCAAGCGCTCAAAAGTCTTTTCTCAAATGTGTTAGGGTAAAAATAACAAAGTATAAACTTGCTTTTATCCTTTTTACCTATTGCATTGAATTCTCACCTGTTAAGGTTACAAACCCTAATTTCATCGCTCAAGGAGAAAACCGATTGATAACATATTGACAAAAAGTTATCAAAATTTATTGCTTCAAAATTCTCTTACCACTCATTCATCTCAAGGGCTCTGGAGGTGGATTTATCATTAAGCTCCCCTTAGCCATATTAAAAGGCTTAATTCATCAATGTAGGGTTCTCTTCACTGGGTGAAGGAACAATTTCTTCTCTAGGTGAGTCATCACTCTTTTTCTTTCATATCTGATTCATTTCCTCTCTGGTTTCTTCAACATTAACTTTCTTCTTTCCTCTCTGATCCTTAGAAGAATTGACCAGTTTGATATTTCTAGATATAAAAAAAATTTCTAAGTGCCTCGATTTGCTACAGTGATAGCAGACCATACCAGATAATTTCTAAGGTCTTGCATTTCCTCTCCCAATTATTCTTCTATAGTTCATATCCACATGACCAAAGTTATTACAAGAGCTGCAAATGATATTTGTTACCTTTTCCATCTCAAATGGACTAAACTGGTTGTCGTAGGGTCTTTGCCAGTTCATATTGACCTGGTTGTCGAAATTTCTCATCCAGTTGCCATTTGGCCTTGGATGCATATGTGGTACATGATTATTTTCTCCATATCTACACTCAACAAATCTATGTCCATACATCTTGCATGTGAAGCAATGACCTTCAAATTTCTTGGACACATACCTAGCATTAGTATTGTAGTTTGCATTTCTGTTAGGTTTGTCATTACAAACATTTGCAGTATGACCAGGTTTATGGCAAACAAAGCAAATAGGTTTAAATACCTTCTTACGAGTAGGCTTCTTGATCTTAGGAGAATATTTGTTCTTAAGAGTGTTGCTCTTGGTACCAGAGGAATCACCTTTATGAGATGTATGAAAACCAAGTCCAGAGGTATCACCTTTCATCCTTTGTGATTGAATTTGTTCTTCAAGAAAGGTAGAACTCTTGTTGAACTTTTCCAGTTTCTCATTAGCTTCGGTAAGCTATTTGGTGAGATCTTCATTACACTTTGATAGATTCTCTCTCAGAGATGATGCTAAGTCAAGATCTAGTTGTAATATCTCCTTCTCTTCTCTTTCAGCATTCAAATGCTCATGCAAGGTAGAATTTTCACGCTTGATCTTAGAAATCTCATGACCTCTTTCCTTGATAAGATCTTCAGCAGCTCTTCTAGCTTCTAGTTCCTGACTCATGCAAATAGTAAGAGCTTCTAACTCTCTCCTTAGATTTATCTTTTCACCATTTAACTTTTCAACCTCCTCAGCTAAAGCATCAATATTGGCCTCATCTGAAGAACTGTTATCAGATATTTCCAACAGTTATTCAGATAGCTCTCCCTTTTTGACTTGTGAAGCTTTTAGTTTGACCTTAAGGGTTTCAAGCTCATTTCTACTAGCTTCTAGCTCTCTAGCCATCTCAACGTAGCTCATGTCCCCCATGGTGGTTTCAAGGCTTCCTTCTAAGCGATTAGGCTTCAAAGAAGTTAGGCTCTGATACCAATTGATGGACTTAAAAAGAACTGAGAGGGGGGGTGAATCAGTGACACCAAGAATAAAACTACTTCAAACACTAACCGATAGATGAACTTAACAAGACTTTTAAACACAATGCATGTACTCCAAAATGATATAACAACATCCACAATAAGTAAAACATCCACCATAACACAAATATTTATACATGGAAAACCCAAATAGGTAAAAACCATGGTGAGATGGAACTCACAAGTTAACTATCTACAGTAATAGATAATTGACTGGTTAGGGTCTACAAAGTGCTCTGCTAGGATCAAATCTTGTTAGAGATCCAACAGCTTGATTAGAAGCTTATACCCTATGAAAGGTAGTACCCTATTAGGAGTAACCTTGGCGGAGGATTTCTGAATCCAAACTAATGGATCCCCCTTTTAGAGGTTTTGAACATTGAAGCTTGTTAGAGCTTACCCGGTTAGGGGATTTGAATTATGTTGTGATTGTTAGAAAACAACAGGATTGGTTTGATTTGTCTAAGTAGCATAATACTTGCTTGATTAGATCCTTCTAAACATATTATGCTAGTATTATGGATGACATCATCATGTGTTGCATTGGTTTTTTCATTCATGTCAACACTTATCTTTTTGGAGGTCTACATTGTTGATTTGGCACTTTGGTTATATCATTTTTTTGATGAACCAACACATTATGGTCCCGGTAAGGATATTGGCTTATGCACAGTTACTGGTATATGTTTCACCGGTAGCTCAGGAAGTTGATAATGACTTGCTATCATTTGGAGATCATTTAGTTATGTCAAAGGCATGGATTGGATGTTTCCATTTGACGTTTTGCATATTGGACTGATCGGGTTCACATATTTGCCTTGACCAATAGATAGGTCCAGATTATGAACCAACATAAGAAAACATGTTCCAGATCAGCACGACACATTTTGGAAATGATTTATTGATTGGATAATGTGTAAATGTGTTGAGGCCAACATGTTGTATTGCACCAAGACTTATTTTGTAATTGATTTAAATGTAATATCTTTTGGGAGATGACCTAATGGTTAGGTCTTAGGTTTTGTATAAATAATTATAAGACCTTAATTGAAAGAAGTGTCCATGTGTGTTGAGATTATTGTGAAGAGTGAAAACAAGCAGATCCTTATGTGAATCACGCATATATCATCTGAAGGTTTAAGGAAATAATGTTAAAGGTCATGAAGGTATTTAGTCCTCATGCCCAAAGCTTAAACTGGTACTAAATCCAGCATTGAAGATACTAAATTGAAGTAGTACATTGATTATTGGATTTAACCATCCAACTGTGTAGTTAGTGTGACGCTTAATTTTGTGATTGAGCAGTGAGATCTAGACGATTGGCTTTTCTGCATGTGCAGACCCCATTATTGTATTCACATACTACTTGCAGTAGTATCATTTGATTGTGGGTAAGGTTTCCCACTGTGTTTTTTCCCTTACAGTGTTTCCACGTCAAAATATTTGTGTCATGTGTTGTGGATTTTGTTTTGCGTTTTGTTTCATGCATTAAGTTGTACCAGTATTACTATAACTATTAATTTGTTTTACCGACACTGAGTTTTAAGTTGGAGTAATCTATTTTGGGTTGTGATTTATTGACAACTAATTCACCCCCCTCTCAGTTGTCCTTCCCGGTTCCCAACAATTGGTATCAGAGCCTAGTCCTCTTTTTGTAGAATCCTAATAGCTTTAGGAGATCCTATGCCAGCAAATATCTTCAGGAAGGACAGCCCCAAACTTGATGGAAGGACATCTAAACTGCATTGGAAGAGAGATATAGGATGTTACAAAGAATGGCTACGTTGCTCCTAATCAGAATAACCCTAATCCACCAACCTTGGCTAAAGACTTGGAGAATGATTGCAAAGGAAGAGAAGCACTTCTAAGCACATTATCAGGTCAACAAATCATGGGATTATCAGATAGGTCTACAACAAAAGCTATTTGGGATAAACTGGAAACATTGAATGAAGGAAATTCCACTGTCAAAATTGCAAAACTGGAAAGTTACTAGGTCAGGTATGAAAATTTAAAAATGGAAGAGGATGAAAGAATTTCTGCATTTATGGAAAGAGGTAATGAAATTGTTTTAGGAATACAATGTTGTGGAGGATCTTTAAGTGAAGATGAAATTGTTTCTAAAGTTTTAAGAGCTTTGCCACCGGCTTACAAAATGAAAGTCACAACTATTAATGAGTTGAGAAAAATGCCTAGTACATCAATATCTAGAGATACATTGGTTGGAAAACTTTCAACATTTAAGTTTGAAGAATTTGGTCTTGCTGCTACAGTCAAGACTGATATAGCCTTCAAAGAATCATCATCATCATCTGACAAATCTGTTTGGAAAGCACTTTATGCAAAAGAATTTGAAGATATTAGAAGAGAAATGAAGAACTTGAAGCACTATTTAGAAGGAAGATTCCTAAAGGTCTAGTAGGAAGTAAGTATGAAGGTAAAGCACCTTTTAAATGTTTTAATTGCAATAAAGTTGGTCATATGGCAACTAGGTGTCCTGACAGACATTCAGGACTAAAAGATGAGGCAAAGAGAACATATAAGCCTAACCGTGATTATCAAAGATACAAATCTAAGAAAAATAGAGATAAGTCATGTTACTATGCAGATGAAGTTGTTATAGATGATTCTGATGAAGATCCAGCAGATAGTGGATGGGCATTTGTTGCAATAAAAGAAGATCAACCGGCACTTGTTGTCAAACTGGTAGAACAGGCATTGACAACAAAAATTGAAGAAATTGATGAATGGATCATTGATAGTGGATGCTTGCATCATATGACTAGTGATAAAAGAAAATTCACATCATTACAATAATATCATGGAGGTCAAGTAAGATTTGGAGATGACAAAGCTTGTTTGATCAAAGGAAGAGGCACTATATCTCTGGATGGCAAGCACAATACTCACAATGTTTATGTCGTGCCCAAACTTTTGGGCTAAAAACAAAACAATTTCTTTTTTTAAAACACCTAAACTCTCAAAGCAAACTACATTTAAAGTGGAATCAAATAAGTCTTGTCTTAACTAGGATGTAAATAGAATTGTTTTCTAAAGTTGGATTAATTAATCCCAAGAGGGTTGTCGCAATTTAGCTAGTTAATTTAATTATCTTAATTAAGTTGCTGCTAATTAAAGTCGAGGGATATTTAGATATCTCAAATGCATTTAAAATTATCTCAGGCTAATTGAATGATGATGAGGATATCTTAAATTAAAAATTTAATTAATCAAGCGCACACAAATTCATTATTTAAATCTAACCGATAAGGATTCAAAGTCCACAATGTCATTTGTCAAATAAATTTAATTTTATGCTATAGTCTGTGAGGCCTCACCTCGACTCAGTCTGACATTCAGTGGATTTTATATTTTAGACTATTATGGATACTTTATTTTGATGCATTTTGAGACTTAGAACTTACATGATTTCAGGATTTGGATAACATTGCTATGATTTGATGGTTTACTTACATGCTTTATGAGATAGAACACTATATGATTATTAGATAGAATGAAATTGCAATGATAGATGTCGTTATTGAATTTGCAGGACTTTACTCTGAATATAGAACTATGATGTATGTTTAGTTTATGTGAATTGGGATGAAAATTGCTTATGTGAAATTGTTTGATAAAAGATGTATTCAATCTGTGCAGATGAAAATTGTATGCAAGTAATGATGTGTATTGTTATATTATTGAATTATATTATATTTGGATATTTGGAAGTACTAATGTGTAAATTGAGATGCGTAGGAAATTTACCATGTGACCATGGAAAATTATGGAGAATCAAACCTAGACTTATGTATGTTCGTAAAGTCAGCGTTTGTCTATTTGGAGAGACAACACCCCGTTTGTGTTGTATTTTATTCGTAACAATATATGTTGCATGAGTGTTAAGTGTTAATTAAATTTTAATGTGTAAAAACTGCAAGAGACAATTTCATGTTTTATTTTTGTAAAAGTATTTTATTAGTGTCATTTGACACATGTGTGGATTTAAATTTAAATATTTTATTTTGTCTCTTGGTGGGAAAGTGTATAATTATAGTTTTCTTAAATAAATTAATGTGTTGTCATAAATACTTTGGTAATATAATATTTGGAGTGGTCAACTTATGTTTGACCCGAAAATAAACTTCAGAGGGGTTTAAAATGAGTTAAATGAACACCTAGGGGTAGTTTAATAGGGTTTCCTAAAGCCCATAAGGTATACCTAGGGGTTAGGGGTAATTTTAGGCAAGTTTCTACTTTATAATGATCTTTTTAACGCTTTAAAAATTGGCTTTTTTGAGTTGAGCGAAAATTGAAAATTGGAAGTTAAATCAAATCAAGATTTTTCCTTTTGGAAGGAGAGTCTTTTTGCATTTTTGCTTTCTTTCTTCTTTTTTTTGTTTTTTTGAGAATCCTATGAGAACTCAGAGAGTGAGCTTCTTAAGGAAGATTTTTGGGAATAGCAGGGTAATCACCCACTCTCCATTTTTGGAGACAGAAGAAAATTTGGAAAGAAAATAATGTTATGGAATAGAGAAATTGAATAAGGGTAGAAGGAAAAAAGATTTGTGGATTGGGCAGCTCTTCATCAGATATCATAATAACCTTTGGGCAGATTAAGGTTGGTTTCAATCTTTACTTTTAATATCTTCTTCTTGTTCATGTCTGGAAGTTGTTGGTGTAAGAAATCTGTAATCTTGAAAGTTTATGTTTGAAAATCTTTTGGTATTTTCTTTTATGAATTGATGTGTTTTGGGAGTTTTCTCAAGATCTCTTACTCTTGGGAGAGAAGAGGATCTTGAGGGTGGCAGCAGTGACAACCCTCGAGTGAGAGACTCTCTTTTGAGAGCGATCACAAGGGATCTTTGTGTGACCCTTGCTGCATGGCTTGTTTGTGCAATGGGGGTCATAAGGAGGGATATAAGGCTAGAATGCCTTTGGGGGGCATAAGGAATAAGGGGTTGAGAATTCTTGATATTTTTATTGTGCCATTAGGTGGCTTCTTGTTTATTCATACTTGCAGTTCCACTCAGGGTATTTGGTCCACTACCACCCTTTGAAAAAGTTCATCACCAAAGTGTGGTGCTGTGAAAGCCAATTTGGGAATGTGTCTAGAAATTCTGTATGCATTGCTTTCTATGTGTTTGCCTGTTTGTTACCCGTCTAGGATTTGGTTCTCCGAGCTCCGGGGTGGCTACCAGTTAGCCTAGGCTGGGAGGTGAGCAGTCCGTGGTCATATTTGTGTTTTCTATTATGCAGGAAAATTCAGAGGAAAGAGAATAGGAACCAAGAAAAAGGCACTGAAGATTATTATTGAAGATTCTTAAATTCAGTTGCAGATGTTTGTTTAAAATTGTTATAGAAATATGCCTCATTCATAGAAAAGAGAAGCAAGTTGTATTTTGTGAAAGTAGACTTGAAGTTTTATTGTTGTGACTATTCAGAGAAAACATTCTGTAAATTGGTAGAATATCTTAGAGATGTTTTAAAAAAAAAGAAAAGCTTGTTACTTCTACTTCTGGTTTATTTGAAAAAGAAAAGTTAATTTGTGTTGCATGCAAAAGCTTCTTGTATTTTGGAAAGAAATAAAAGAATTATTTTCATTTAGATTTTACCTATATTTTTACTTGAGGCAAAATAAAAGTTTATTTATGCTGAAAGATTTTAAGTATTTTTAATGAAAAAAAGTTGTTTTATGGAAATATTTTATTAGAGGAGAAAAAATCAATGAAATTCCTTTTATTCTAGAAAAGTATATTGTATCTTTTAAAAAAAAAAGTATTCAAAATTGTTTTCAGTTAGCTTTGATTTAAAAAGCTTATTATATATATATGTATGTAAATATATATATGGATATATATATATATATATATATATATATATATATATATATATATATATATATATATATATATATATATATATATACCTTTGATTAAACTTAATGCTTTTCCCTTTAATTATTTTAGTTTAAAATTTTTGTATGAAAATTCTCTTTAAAAAAAAAATATATAAATTTATATTGAAATAAATTTCATGTTTTAACTATGCTTATTTAAGTTATGTAAATATAAATATATATATATATATATATATATATAAATATATATATTTATATATATATATATTATTATATATTATATTTTTTTTTTAAAAATTTTTTTTAAAAAAAGAATGCATTCGGGTCCTCGCGGACTCCACTGTGTGTACGCACAGTGGAGGGCCGCGCGGCGCCCACTGTGTGCACACACAATGGAGCCGCTTTCGGCTCCCACTGTGTGGGCACACAGTGGACGGCCACGGCCGCCACTGTGTGGCCACACAGTGGGGAGCCGCTAGCGGCGCCCACTGTGTGGGCACACAGTGGTGCCGCGGCGCCCACTGTGAGCTCACACAGTGGCGCGCGCGGCCAGCCTGCCTCCCAAACTCCCGTGACCTGCAAACAAAGAAATCATGGCCGCCTTTGGGGTCTTCAGCCCAGCAAGATCTTTGACTGTTAAAAAAAATATATATGGGTTAAAAACCCTAGCCCGGATGGGGCTAGGGCAATTCGGTTTTAAAAATAAAAATAAAATATATTAATTCATTTAGATATTATAAATGTGAGAAAATTAGAACCCTAATTAGGGTTGGGGAAAATATGGTTTTATAATTAGGAAGTTAAAAATGGCTTTTGAGTTAGAGTTAAAAATTTTAACATATAAGTAAAATATATATATTTATATATGTTTCCATATATATATATGGGAATATATATATGTATATATATGAATTTTGAGCATTTTGAGTAAGTAATTAAATTATAAATATATATATATATATATATGTATATACAAATATGTATATATATATATATTTATATATTCCTGATTTTAATTTGGAATAAATTATGAACAGAAATTTTAATTTAAAAAAAATTTGATAAGACTATATAGTCATGTTGGAGGATAAATAAAAATTTCTCCCCTATTTCTTTTAGTTCGATTAATTTAATAAACCTTTTGTCTAGGTATCTCTTGGAGATAGAATTAAACCAGTAGGTTTTCCGCAATTAAAATTTAACAATTTATCGATGCTTAGTTCGTTTCAGAATTAGCTCGAACTTAATAATGGAAATTTCATTAACGCTTGTCGCGAGTGTGAACTTGTTAATTAAATTAGTATGTTTTTAAAAAAGAAATTTGTTCCATTTTTGCCCTAAATTTTGGGCATGACATTTTGGTATCAGAGCCAGGTTTCCACACTAGGAGCCTTACTGACTTACGTTTCGCCTTGGAATATTTTAAATTATTTTGTTAAATGAAATTTTGAATTTAATTGAATTTAATTCTAAAAGAAATAAATTAATTGTTTTGTCTTATTTTCCTCTTAGGATGCCTCCGTTGACGCGACAAGCTCGCAAGCGTGGATGGGGTCCTAGACGTGTGCGCATAGCACGCGATGAGGTAGAGAGGGAGGCATCGGTTCCAGAGGAGAACCCCGGAGCACCTCCCGAATAGCCAAATGAACCTAATCGAGACCTCTTAGCAGCCATTCAGAATCTTATTGGCATTGTTCAGGAAAGGATTCCAACAGAGAACCCTCAGGTTAGGAGTCATGACTCTGGGAGTCATAGATCTGTTGATAGGGAGCGAAGCAGGAGCCCAGCTCCGATTCCTGTAGAGAGTTAGGGTGGAAATGAGCCAGAGTCAGTGCATATGCCAGGACCACCTCTAGCGGTGGAACCAGTTTATTTTGAGAGAGCTCGTCGAGATCCAAGGGATCTCATCAGGGAGGTCATGCACCTCCAACCACCATCCTTCGGAGGTTCTATAGATGGAGTAGAGGCCGATGCATGGCTTCTAAGTCTTGAGAGGTGCTTTGTGTTGCATTCATATGAGAGCAACTTGAAAGCACGTGTTGCAGTTCATCTTCTGAGAGGGACAGCCTCCACCTGGTGGAGACAGGAAGAGTACAAATGCGGATTAGTTCCTAATACACTCACTTGGGAGATATTCACAGAGAGGTTCCGTGAGAGGTACCTATCAGAGCACTTCAGGCAGCGTCGTACAGACGAATTTCATGATCTCCAACAAAAAGGCTTGTCAGTAACCCAGTATGAGAGTAAATTCTTTGAGTTGTTGCCATATGTAGATTATCTAAAGGATGAGAAACTTCTTGTAAACCACTTCATCAGGGGATTGAATGCCTATATAGCCGGGCCTGTTAGGATGTCCGCTCCAGAGAGCCTTCGGGTTGCTATAGAGAAGGCACTGATTGCCAAGGAAATTCAGGTTAGACCACAGGACAATAGGGATCGGTTTCAGAACCAAAATCCCGCACCTCAGACTTATGGATTCCAGAAACCACATTGGAAGGGGAACAACCGAAATTCTCAGGGGTTCTCCAAACCCCCTCCTCCACAACAGACACCACAAAACCAGAGGCAGAAGTCTCCACAGTATCCGCAGGGCTCCAAGCCCAAGCAGTGGTAGACTCAGGGACAGAAACATGATTAGAGAGCACAGGGGCAGTACACACAGCTGACAGGGACTCAACAGTCCTCTAGGGGTGGGTACAGCGGATCCAGTAGGATAGGAGGTCAGTCATTCTCTAGGCCTCAGGGTGCCCAGTTCCAAGCACGTGGTGCTTGCTTTACATGTGGAGCCATGGGGCATTTGGCGAGGGATTGCCCTCAGGGACAGGTAGCAGGGAGTCAGTGGATGGCTGCTTCAGAGTCGACAGTTGGTGATATGGGCAGGTCCCATAGAGTATTCACAGTAGTTGACAACTACCAGGCTGATCATCAGGCCACGGTTATCAAATCTTTAGGTATAATCAAAGGTAACAATGTATCTATTTTGTTTGATTCAGGAGCCACTGACTCCTTTATATCTCCATCGGTTGTGGAGCGTTGCGGGCTAGTGGCAACTAGGTAAGGTGTCAGTTGGGAAGTGGAATTAGCTTCAGGGGCTAGAGTGTCAGTGGAATTAGAGGTTAGGGCATGTCAGCTGCAGATTGGCAAGATCACCACTTTAGTAGACCTTAGAGTGACTCCACTTGGATCTTACAAAATCGTACTTGGCATGGATTGGCTTTATGCCCACAGAGCCAAGATGGATTGCTGCCTGAAAAGGATTGAGTGTGAGGATGATCATGGTTCGTCCATAGTTATCATTGGGATTCAGAGGCCCGTGTCTCTTCGTATGATCTCCGCAATGCAGCTTAAGCGGAGCATGCGGAAGGGATGTCAGCTTTTTGCTATCACTATCAGTGACAGAGAGGAAGAGGAGGAAAAAGAAACATCGCTCGATGACCATCCTATCTTGAAGGGATATTCAGATGTATTTCCTTCAGAGTTACCAGGAATGCCTCCCCGCAGAGAGATTGATTTTCATATAGACCTTGTACCAGGAGCCGAGCCAGTTTCCAGAGCACCTTATAGAATGACCACAAATGAGCTTAATGAACTTAAAATTCAGCTTGAGGAACTTCTTGAGAAGGGTCATATCCGTCCTAGCGTATCCCCGTGGGGTGCACCAGTCATCTTTGTTAAGAAGAAGGATGGATCTCTCCAATTGTGTATGGATTATCGGCAGCTAAATAAAGTAACCATCAAGAACCGATATCCTTTGCCCAAAATTGATGATTTATTTGACCAGCTTCAGGGTGCCAAAGTCTTTTCCAAAATAGATTTGAAGTCAGGATACCATCAGTTGAGGATAGTGGAAAGTGATATCCACAAGACCGCATTTCGCACTAGATATGGTCACTATGAGTTTACCGTACTCCCCTTTGGACTTAGGAATGCCCCAGTAGTTTTTATGAGCCTCATGAATGGCATGTTCCATACCTTTCTGGACCGTTTTGTTATTGTGTTCCTCGATGATATACTGATATATTCTCGGAATGAGAAGGAGCATGAGGAGCACCTGAAATAGGTATTGCAGTGTTTGCTGGATAACCAGTTGTTTGGCAGCCTATCGAAGTGTGCTTTCTTTCGATCTGAGGTCAAGTACCTTGGACACGTTATTTCCGGTGATGGGATCTCAGTTGACCCATCAAAGATTAGGGCTATTATGGATTGGCCAGCGCCTACCAGTGTGACAGAGGTCAGGAGTTTCATGGGTTTAGTAGGATATTACCGATGTTTTGTCGAAGGTTTCTTCAGAGTCGCACACCCTATTACTTCTCTTCAGCGTAAAGGGAAGAAATTTGAGTGGACAGAGAAGTGCGAGAAGGCCTTTCAGGAACTCAAGAAGGCACTTACTAGCGCTCCTATCCTTGTTGTACCAGATCCTTCAGCTGATTTTATGGTTTGTACAGATGCTTCCCTAGAGGGTCTAGGGGTAGCTCTTATGCAGGGTGGTAGGGCCATAGCTTTCGAGTCTAGGAAACTTAAGACTCATGAACTTAATTATCCCACTCACGACCTTGAGCTCGCAGCAGTAGTGCATGCACTTGTGAGGTGGAGACACTTCCTTTTAGGTCATCACTTTGAGTTGCATTCAGACCATCAGAGTCTTCAGTACATCTTCACTCAGCTGAACCTTAATGCACGTCAGAGGAGATGGATGGAGTTCTTGTGCAAATATGATTTTGACATTCACTACATCAAAGGAAAGGAAAATGTAGTTGCAGATGCTTTGAGTAGGAGACGTCATGAGGTTTACACCATATCCATGGGCATAGACTTGAGAGACCGTATACTTCGGCACTTGTCAGAGGATGGATGGTATGCAGAGGTTTGTCAGGTATTACGTTCTCAGGTTACTCTAGAAGGGAAATATGTGGATTATTCTTTGGAGTCCGATGGACTGTTACGCCACAGAGGGTGCATTTATGTACCTTCCTCCAGAGGGTTGCAAGAGCTCATTGTCACGGAAGCTCATAGAGCTCCTTATGCAGCTCATCCCAGGGTTAAGAAGTTGCATGCTGACTTGAGGTAGATGTATCATTGGCCTGGAATGCGGCAGCTCATTGCTGAGATAGTAGCTCGGTGTCTCGAGTGTCAGAGGGTAAAGGCAGAGCACCGCCATCTAGGTGGGTTGCTTCAGTCTCATGCTATACCAGACTGGAAGTGGGATACTATATCCATGGATTTCATCATTGGTCTCCCTATGTCTTCTCATCGCCATGATGCTATCTTGGTGACAGTTGACAAGTTGACCAAAGTAGCTCACTTTTCGCCAGTTCGTACTACATTCACAGCTCCAGTAGTAGCACAGGTGTTCTTGCGAGACATTGTTAGGCTTCATGGCGTACCCCGCAAGATTATTTCTGATAGAGATTCTCTTTTCACTTCTACCTTTTGGAAGTCATTACAGGCAGCTATGGGCACTAAGCTCAATTTTAGTACAGCCTATCACCTGGAGACAGATGGTCAGACAGAGAGGGTCAATCAGGTGTTAGAGGATATGCTTCGTATGTACGTCATGGATCATCAAACCCAGTGGGAGGAGTATCTTCCCTTAGTGGAGTTTGCCTATAACAACGGGCATCACACTTCCTTGGGAATGCCACCCTACCAGGCATTATACGGCAGGCCTTGCAAGATGCCCTTGAGTTGGGATCGCATAGAGGATAGAGTTGCTATTGGTCTTGAGTTAGTTCAGGATATGGAACAGCAGGTGGATTTGATTAGGCAGCGTCTCAGAGAGGCTCAAGATAGACAGAAGAAGTATGCCGATGCAAAGAGGATAGATCGTAGTTATTTGGTTGGAGACAGAGTTTTCTTGAGAGTGCGATCGCATAAGAGTCCAATCCGTTACGGAAAGGGTTGTAAGCTTGCACCTTGCTTTGTAGGACCTTTTGAGATTCTGGAGAGGATAGGCCCAGTTGCCTATCGTTTAGCTTTGCCACCTAGCCTGTCACACATCCACGATGTGTTTCATGTTTCAGTTTTGAGAAAATATATCTATGATGAGTCTCACCTTTTAGATTGGGATGCCTTGCAAGTGGAGTCAGACGGGCAGCTAGCTTTGGAGCCCATTCACATTTTGGCACGTCGGACATTGGCCCTTCGAGGTCGAGAGCTGGACCAGGTTAGGGTCCAGTGGGATTGTTATGATGAGGTTACGGCTTCATGGGAGGATGCAGCACGTATGAGATCAGAGTACCCTCACCTCTTTGATGAACTCCAGGAGGAAGTTCATGCCTAGAGGGGGAGGATGTGAGGCCTCACCTCGACTCAGTCTGACATTCAGTGGATTTTATATTTTAGACTATTATGGATACTTTATTTCGATGCATTTTGAGACTTAGAACTTATATGATTTCAGGATTTGGATAACATTGCTATGATTTGATGGTTTACTTACATGCTTTATGAGATAGAACACTACATGATTATTAGATAGAATGAAATTGCAATGATAGATGTCGTTATTGAATTTGCAGGACTTTACTCTGAATATAGAACTATGATGTATGTTTAGTTTATGTGAATTGGGATGAAAATTGCTTATGTGAAATTGTTTGATAAAAGATGTATTCAATCTGTGTAGATGAAAATTGTATGCAAGTAATGATGTGAATTGTTATATTATTGAATTATATTATATTTGGATATTTGGAAGTACTAATGTGTAAATTGAGATGCGTAGGAAATTTACCATGTGACCATGGAAAATTATGGAGAATCAAACCTAGACTTATGTATGTTCGTAAAGCCAGGGTTTGTCTATTTGGAGAGACAACACCCCGTTTGTGTTGTATTTTATTCGTAACAGTATATGTTGCATGAGTGTTAAGTGTTAATTAAATTTTAATGTGTAAAAACTGCAAGAGACAATTTCATGTTTTATTTTTGTAAAAGTATTTTATTAGTGTCACTTGACACATGTGTGGATTTAAATTTAAATATTTTATTTTGTCTCTTGGTGGGAAAGTGTATAATTATAGTTTTCTTAAATAAATTAATGTGTTGTCATAAATACTTTGGTAATATAATATTTGGAGTGGTCAACTTATGTTTGACCCGAAAATAAACTTCAGAGGGGTTTAAAATGAGTTAAATGAACACCTAGGGGTAGTTTAATAGGGTTTCCTAAAGCCCATAAGGTAAACCTAGGGGTTAGGGGTAATTTTAGGCAAGTTTCTACTTTATAATGATATTTTTAACGCTTTAAAAATTGGCTTTTTTGAGTTGAGCGAAAATTGAAAATTGGAAGTTAAATCAAATCAAGATTTTTCCTTTTGGAAGGAGAGTCTTTTTGCATTTTTGCTTTCTTTCTTCTTTTTTTTGTTTTTTTGAGAATCCTGTGAGAACTCAGAGAGTGAGCTTCTTAAGGAAGATTTTTGGGAATAGCAGGGTAACCACCCACTCTCCATTTTTGGAGACAGAAGAAAATTTGGAAAGAAAATAATGTTATGTAATAGAGAAATTGAATAAGGGTAGAAGGAAAAAAGATTTGTGGATTGGGCAACTCTTCATCAGATATCATAATAACCTTTGGGCAGATTAACGTTGGTTTCAATCTTTACTTTTAATATCTTCTTCTTGTTCATGTCTGGAAGTTGTTGGTGTAAGAAATCTGTAATCTTGAAAGTTTATGTTTGAAAATCTTTTGGTATTTTGTTTTATGAATTGATGTGTTTTGGGAGTTTTCTCAAGATCTCTTACTCTTGGGAGAGAAGAGGATCTTGAGGGTGGTAGCAGTGACAGCCCTCAAGTGAGAGACTCTCTTTTGAGAGCGATCACAAGGGATCTTTGTGTGACCCTTGCTGCATGGCCTGTTTGTGCAATGGGGGTCATAAGGAGGGATATAAGGCTAGAATGCCTTTGGGGGGCATAAGGAATAAGGGGTTGAGAATTCTTGATATTTTTATTGTGCCAGGAGGTGGCTTCTTGTTTATTCATACTTGCAGTTCTCCTCAGGGTATTTGGTCCACTACCACCCTTTGAAAAAGTTCATCACCAAAGTGTGATGCTGTGAAAGCCAAGTTGGGAATGTGTCTGGAAATTCTGTATGCATTGCTTTCTATGTGTTTGCCTGTTTGTTACCCGTCTAGGATTTGGTTCTCCGAGCTCGGGGGTGGCTACCAGTTAGCCTAGGCTGGGAGGTGAGCAGTCCGTGGTCATATTTGTGTTTTCTATTATGCAGGAAAATTCAGAGGAAAGAGAATAGGAACCAAGAAAAAGGCACTGAAGATTATTATTGAAGATTCTTAAATTCAGTTGGAGATGTTTGTTTAAAATTGTTATAGAAATATGCCTCATTCATAGAAAAGAGAAGCAAGTTGTATTTTGTGAAAGTAGACTTGAAGTTTTATTGTTGTGACTATTCAGAGAAAACATTCTGTAAATTGGTAGAATATCTTAGAGATGTTTTAAAAAAAAAAGAAAAGCTTGTTACTTCTACTTCTGGTTTATTTGAAAAAGAAAAGTTAATTTGTGTTGCATGCAAAAGCTTCTTGTATTTTGGAAAGAAATAAAAGAATTGTTTTCATTTAGATTTTACCTATATTTTTACTTGAGGCAAAATAGAAGTTTATTTACGCTGAAAGATTTTATGTATTTTTAATGGAAAAAAGTTGTTTTATGGAAATATTTTATTAGAGGAGAAAAAATCAATGAAATTCCTTTTATTCTAGAAAAGTATATTGTATCTTTTAAAAAAAAAAGTATTCAAAATTGTTTTCAGTTAGCTTTGATTTAAAAAGCTTATTATATATATATATATATATATATATATATATATATATATATATATATATATATATATATATATATATATATATATATATATATATATATATATATATATATATACCTTTGATTAAACTTGATGCTTTTCCCTTTAATTATTTTAGTTTAAAATTTTTGCATGAAAATTCTCTTTAAAAAAATATATATATAAATTTATATTGAAATAAATTTCATCTTTTAACTATGCTTATTTAAGTTATGTAAATATAAATATATATATATATATATATATTATTATATATTATATTTTTTTAAAAAAAAAAATTTTAAAAAAAAGAATGCATTCGGGTCCTCGCGGACTCCACTGTGTGTATGCATAGTGGAGGGCTGCACGATGCCCACTGTGTGCACACACAGTGGAGCTGCTTTCGGCTCCCACTGTGTGGGGACACAGTGGACGGCCACGGCCGCCACTGTGTGGCCACACAGTGGGGAGCCGCTAGCGGCGCCCACTGTGTGGGCACACAGTGGTGCCGGGGTGCCCACTGTGAGCTCACACAGTGGCGCGCGCGGCTAGCCCGCCTCCCAAACTCCCGTGACCTGCAAACAAAGAAATCATGGCTGCCTTTGGGGTCTTCGGCCCAGCAAGATCTTTGACTGTTAAAAAATATATATATGGGTTAAAAACCCTAGCCCAAATGGGGCTAGGGCAATTCGGTTTTAAAAATAAAAAAAATATATATTAATTTGTTTAGATATTATAAATGTGAGAAAATTAGAACCCTAATTAGGGTTGGGGAAAATATGGTTTAATAATTAGGAAGTTAAAAATGGCTTTTGAGTTAGAGTTAAAATATTTAACATATAAGTAAAATATATATATTTATATATGTTTCCATATATATATATGGGAATATATATATGTATATATATGAATTTTGAGCATTTTGAGTAAGTAATTAAATTATAAATATATATATATATATATATGTATATACAAATATGTATATATATATATATATTTATATATTCTTGATTTTAATTTGGAATAAATTATGAAGAGAAATTTTAATTTAAAAAAAATTTGATAAGACTATATAGTCATGTTGGAGGATAAATAAAAATTTCTCCCCTATTTCTTTTAGTTCGATTAATTTAATAAACCTATTGTCTAGGTATCTCTTGGAGATAGAATTAAACCAGTAGGTTTTCCGCAATTAAAATTTAACAATTTATCGATGCTTAGTTCGTTTCAGAATTAGCTCGAACTTAATAATGGAAATTTCATTAACGCTTGTCGCGAGAGTGAACTTGTTAATTAAATTAGTATGTTTTTTAAAAAAAAATTTGTTCCATTTTTGCCCTAAATTTTGGGCATGACATAGTCAATTTTAATTTCCCCTAAACCTTCAAATTTGGCGATATAATTAATCTGGCCAACACTGGCCTCATAGGCTAAAATTCATAAAAATAATTAATAATTTTCAATTATAAATTTTCCCCAACTTAAAATATAACTTAACGTCCATATTTAATTGAATATATCAAATAACTATATAGTTTCCTTGGTTGAATAATTTAAACAATTATGCGATTATTGTAACCATATAACATTAATCTTTATTTATATCTTATAAAATAAACTATATTAAAAATTAATTTTCTCCCAAATCGAATAAGGAGTTTTAAATCAATAACACATATGGCTAAAATTATATGGGGGAAATACATTTCAAAATTTGAAAAAGATTTCCCCCATCTTCTTATTTAAATTTAAAATTTAAATCTCAAACCCTAACTAGGGTTGAGTAATTATCCTCTCATATATTTTGTTTAAAAAACCACTTGTTAATTCCTCTATTTTATTTTTATATTATTAGCTAACCCTAATATTTTGTCTCTTTATTTGAATGCAAACCCTAATCCGGATTTGGATTAGTGTTACATATTTTATACAACTAAAAATCTTAAACTTAATGTATTTCCTTTACCATAATCCAGAACTGGGTTAGGGTTTATCCTTTTTTGTGTGTGTGTGTATGTTGTGTGTTATGCAGGGCCGAACTAGGGCAAGGTGGCGGCCGAATGGAAAGGCAGATGCCGAAATGAAGGATGGAGGCCAAAAGGAATTTTGGGCTTCACAGCGGGCTCCCCCCAGTCACCACTATGTTTACACACAGTGGCGGGCAGTGTCGTCCACTATGTGCACCCCACAGTGGTGGCCGGTGTCGTCCACTGTGTGTAAGCACAGTGGTGGTTGTAGGCTGTCCACTATGTTTACACATAGTGGTGGCACCTCCCGCGCTGACCACTATGTGTAAACATAGTGGCTCGGCCCATGAGCCGTCCACTGTGTTAACACACAGTGGTTCGGCCTATGCCCCTTAATTTTGCTTTTTATTTATTTATTTATTTAAAGAGAGTTTAAAATTGAATATATATATATATATATATATATATATAAACAGATTCATGCATTTATCTTTGTCATATTTATGTGCATTATATATATATATATATGCATATCCAAACTCATAGGGTTAGGATCTTTATTTGTTTTTTGAAGTTGTTTATTCACTAGCATGCAGGAACGTAAAGAAAAAGAATGTTCGGGTTGTTCATAGATAGATGTAAATTTTATATTTATATTTTCTTTTCTGAAAGGATTTAATTAATCATAATTAGATTAACTTATACCTTCATAGTCTAAGACTAGATCTGAATGCATTTCATCTCTCTTTTTTTTTACAACAATATATTTTTTTTTACAGTTATACTAACAGCAAGCTAAAGACTATAAATAGGTTTTATTTTTATTTCTTTTGTTTATAGGTTAATTTTCTGCTATGTATAACAGAAGTAAAAATGACAGAAATAAAATAGGACTATAAGGGCATTTTAAACTTTAGTTAGATATCTTATAGGAAAAGTAGATTTACATGGTTCTAAAAGCTTTCTATTTTCTTTTTATTTTTTTTATTTTTTTCCTAAGTAAAATAAAATGACAGTAAACAATCAACATGTAAATATTGCAGGAAATACTTAAATACACATTGCAATTCCTTTTTTTTTTTTTGCATCTTTCATTTCTTTACAAAAAAATTGCAGAGATAAGTAACAATAGATTTCAGTTTAAGACAAAATTAAATAAAATGAACAGCAGAATAACTTATTATAGAATTCTAATAACAAAAGCTTTTCTTATTTGAATGGTATGAACTCAAGTTGTCATTTTTTATTTTTTTTACAATGGGGAAAAATACCCAATTAGTCTCTCATCCCTAATAGATGAGAACTTAACTAAACAACACATTCCTATCTTTCAAAATAATTACAATAATACATCTTTATTTCTTTCTTTCTACACCTAAGTAAAATCTGCAACTAAGTAAAATCCGCAACAAATCAAAATCTGCTACTCCTATCTTTCTTTCCTCTTTCCAAGCAACTTGCATATAAAACATAATGTTGTGACCATGAGATGCTCACCTCCCAGCCTAGGCTTACTAGAAGACACCTCCAAGCTTGGAGAACCAAGTCCTAGACGAGTTACACTCAAGCAAAGGGGGAAAAAAACGTAACAAACACATTCCCTTCCCAAGCTGAAACTTCATCACATAATGTGATGTTTTACTAGGGTTGAAGTGGACCAAGTACCCTAGAGGAGATCTTTTAGATAGTAACTCACAACCAACTCATGGCATCCAAGAAAACATAACAAAATTCATCTTAACCCCCATATCCTTATGACCCCCTAAGGCAAACATGCCATATTTGCTCCCCTTATGGCCCTCGAATGCATAAAAAGAACTATGCAGCAAGGGTCACATGGACAAACCCTTGAGATCACTCTCATGATGAGAGCCTCTCACTCTAAGGCTATCAAACTCCTTCCACCCCCAAGACCATTTTTCCCTCCCAAGGGTAAGATAGTCTTGGATACTCCCAAACACAACAAAATGCATAAACAGAAATAGAAAAAGAATCACATAAAGCTTGTTAGGTCCCAGAGACAACTGAGAGGGGGCAGGGGGTGAATAAGTTGTCAAATAAATTCAAACCAAAAACAACTTAACCAACTTAATTCTTAATACTGGTGAACCAGTCTTTTATGTTGGTAGACAGTTTTATCAGTTAATTGCAATACCGGTAAGGATTAATGCATGAAACAAAAAGACAAAGCCATCCACAACACATAACACCAATGTTTGTATGTGGAAACCCTATAAGGGGAAAAACTATGGTGGGAAACCTTATCCACAATTAGATGATACTACTGCAGATAGTAAGTGTATACAAATGGGGTCTGCACATGCAGAAAGGCCAAGCACCTAGAGCTCACTGCTCAAACACAAAATGGGAGTCACACTGACTACAATTGGATGGTTAAATCCAATAAGAATGTACTGGTCAAAATAGTATCTTCATATGTTGGATTCAGGACGGATGTAGTTCTGATATGCTTTCACAAAAACCTAGCTTCACCTTCGAATGATGTCTACATGTATAGCTCTGCTTATTCTTGCATATACCTTCACACAATTCTTTTTCGCATTCCTCATTTTATCTTACAAATAACATCTTACATTTATACCATAACCTAGGACCAATTTTAGTAGGTCAGCTCTACAAGATATATTACAATAAAATCATTTTACAAACAAAACAATATCCGATGCAATAACCAATTCAACATGTCGACTTGATGCATTTACAACAATAATAAATCATCTTCATAGCATGTCGTGCTGATCTGGAAAAGATAAACCTATTGGTGCATAACCTAGACCTATTTGTCAGTAACAACAAATATGCAAATACGAATTTACCAATAAACAATTCTTCAAGACAAGACGTCCAAAAAATATTTTTGACATTACCAAGTGTTTCCCATGCCATTCCAAGTGCCAGTGGTCATTATATCCTGCCGATCTACCATATACCGGTGACTATGCATAAGTCACTAGATTGCCGATGAATGTTGCTGAATCTCCAAAGTGCTAGAGTTTTTGTAGGTGTTGACATCAATGACAAAACCATATCAAAATACCAACAATCTCCCACTTTGGCATTGATGGCAACACAAGATGGAAAAACCATCAAAGTGCCAAAACAGAAATGCCAAATACCATAGTACGAACAATTACCAAGGTATAAGTAAACTCAATCTCAAAGTAACAATCTCTCCCCCTAAGAGTAACATGTTTTTCCATACCAATCTCTCCCCCTTTGACATCAAATGCCAAAGTTATTACAAAACCAAGTTTATATACAAAATACCAACCAATTTAGTATACCAACTAATCCCCTTGAGAAGTAGCTTCCTCATCAAATCCGGAATACAAGATTTCTTTGTTAATTCTGTCGGTTGATGACAAATATGAGCTCTCTAAGTATCTACCGGTGGGGGTATGACCCCAAGCTAATCTTTGAGTTATTCAAAAGTCTCCTTAGGCAGAGGTTTAGTGAAAATATCTACAATCTACTCTTTAGTATTCACATAAACCAGTTTTATCTATTTTGCTTCAACTTGTTCTCTTACAAAATTTATTTTGATAGAAACATGTTTGGTTTTAGAATGTAATACTGGATTCTTAGATATATCAATTGCTGCAATGTTATCACAATAGATAGTAATAGGTTCCTTGCATTTTACCTTTATGTCCTTCAACATTTTCTTAAGTGATAATACCTATGTACAGTTAGTTGCTGCTACAACATATTCTAATTCTATTGTTGATAAAGATGTACAACTTTGTTTCTTACTTAACCAAGAAACTAGTCTACTTCCAAGAAAAAATGCTCCGTCAGTGGTTCTTTTTCTATCATCCACATCTCTTGCCCAATTTGCATCTGTGTATGCACATAGTTCAAAGTTTTCATCTCTAGGATACCATAATCCAAGATTTGTAGTGCCTTGTAAGTACCATAAAATCCTTTTTACTGTTGATTCGTGATTTTCTCTAGGATTACTCTGAAATATTGAAACAATACATACTGCATTCATAATATCAGGTCTAGTTTGTGTCAGATATAGTAAACCTTCTATCATAGATTTGTACCTTGTTGGATTTACAGGTGTAGATTCATCCCTTAGTGATAGTTTGTCATTTGTAGTCATAGGTGTGCTTACTAGTTTAGAGTTTTCCATCCCAAATTTCTTTAATAATTCCTTTAAGTATTTGGATTGACTTAAGAATATAGCTTTGTCAGTCTGTGAAATCTGCAATCCTAAAAAGAATCTTATTTCACCAATCATAGACATTTCAAATTCTTACTGCATTTTAATAGAAAAGTCTTTACACAATCCATCTTCTCCTCCAAAGATTATATCATCAACAAAAACTTCTATAGCCAAGATATCATCATTAGTCACTTTATAGTATAAGTTACTGTCAGCATTACCTTTAGAAAAACCAATCTTCAAAAGATACTTATCTAATCTTGCATACCAAGCTCTTAGAGCTTGCTTTAATCCATACAAAGCTTTCCTTAACCTGCAAACCATATCTTTGTCATCTATCAAAGAAAATGCATTAGGTTGTTTAATGTAAACTTCCTCTTCAAGATATCCATTCAGAAATGCACATTTGATATCCATTTGATATACTTTGTAGCTCTTATGTGCTACAAAAGCCAAAAATAATCTGACTGCCTCAATTCTAGCTACTGGTGCAAAAGTCTCATTATAATCAATTCCTTCTTTCTAAGAATATCCCTTACACACTAGTCTTTCTTTATTTCTAATAACCTTTCCATCTTCATTAAGTTTGTTTCTGAATACCCATTTGGTTCCAATTACATTTTTATCTTTAGACCGGGGAACTAATGCCCAAGTGTTATTCTTCTCAATTTGTTCTTATTCTTCTTCCATAGCTTTAATCCAATATTTATCTTCACATGCCTCATTAACAGATGATGGTTCAATTTGATAAATAATACATACCTCTTTATTTGCTAATCTTCCTCTTGTCATAACTCCTTTATACTTGTTTCCAATTATTTGATCTTCAGAATGATTCAGTCTTACATATCGGGGTGTCTTGGTTTGTTGTTGTTCCTTAGTTATAGTGGAATTTTCATTTGATACTGGGGTAACTGGATCTTCATTTTGTACCAGTGGATTTAGTGTAGGTTCATTTGTCAAAATTTCTGTTCCCGGTTCAGACTCTATATACCTTGAAGTTCCTCTAAATTGTTCATCAATCTTCACATTTGTACTTTCAACAATTTTCTGCAATCTTTTGTTAAAACATCTACATGCCTTACTCTTAGATGAATAACCAAGAAATATTCCTTCATCACTTCTAGGATCAAATTTGCCAATATATTCATCTCTTCTGATATAACATTTGCTTCCAAATATTCTGAAATATTTAAGAGTAGGAGTAATACCAAACCATAGTTCATGAGGGGTCTTACTAGTTTCACCTTTGATGTGAACTTTGTTGAATGTATAGACCATTGTACTTACTGCTTCTCTCCAATATACATGTGGAAGGTTTTCTTTTGATAACATACTTCTAGCTGCATCCAAGATAGTTCTATTTTTCCTTTCTACAACTCCATTCTGTTGTGGTGTCTGAGGTGCTAATAGCTGTCTTCTGATTCCATTCACTTTACAAAATGCATTAAATTCCTTAGATGTAAATTCTCCTCCTTGATCTGATTTTAAACATTTGATTTTCTTATCGGTTTCATTTTCAACCATTGCGAACAGTTTAAACTTTCCAAGTGCTTCTGATTTTTCTCTGAGAAAAGTAACCCAACACATTCTAGAATAGTCATCAATGATTAGCATGAAATATCTATCACCTTGTAAGATTTTAGTTCTAGTTGGACCACATAAATCAGTGTGAATTAAATCAAGAGCATTATTGGATTTTTCTAGAATACTTTTGAAACTAGCTCTAACTTGTTTTCCAAATTGACATTCCTTACATATTGTATTGTGAGGTTTGACAATTTTAGGTAAATCTCTAATTGCCTTAGTAGTACTAATTTTTACTATGCAATCAAAGTTTACATGATAGAGTCTTTTATGCCATAGCCAACTTTCATCAATATGTGCAATCAAGCATGTCTTTTCATTGTTATTCAAATGAAAGATATTACCTCTAGTTTGATTATTGGTTGCAATTTCCAAACCAGTTCTATTCATGATTTTGCATTTTCCATTTTTGAATTGTAACTGAAATCCTTTCTCAACTAATTGACCAACACTCAAAAGATTATGCTTTAAACCTTCAACATAGTAGACATTGTTAGTATTATTCTTACCATCAAGAAATATTGTACCCTTGCCTTTGATCAAACAAGCTTTAGCATCTCCAAATCTTACTAGACCTCCATTATACTCCTGAAAAGTTAGGAATTTACTTTTATCACCAGTCATATGATGTAAGCAACCTGAGTCAATGATCCATTCATCCTTAACTTCAAATTTAGCTACCAAGGCCTATTCTATCAGTTGAGCAGTAGATGCTAGTTGATCTTCTATTATAGCAACAAAGACCCATCCATTATCTATCAGATCCTCATCAGAATCATCAGTCACTCCTTCATCAACAATGTAACAAGATTTGTCTTTATTCTTCTAAAATATGTATCTCTGATATTCAAGGTTAGGCTTGTATGTCCTTCTAGCTTCTTCTCTTAGTCTAGCATGTCTATCAGGGCATCTTGAAGCCATATGACCAATCTTATTACAGTTAAAACATTTAAAGGGTGCTCTACCTTCATACTTACTTCCAATAGGACCTTTAGGTATTTTCTTTGCAAATAGTGCTTCAAGTTCTTCAAGTTCTTCATTTTCTTTCCTACTTTCCTCAAGTTCTCTTGCATAAAAGGCTTTCCAATCACATTTGTCAAATGATGATGCAGATGATGTTGATTCTTTAAAGGCTAAATCTGTCTTTATAGTAGCAACAAGACCAAATTCCTCAATTTCAAAGGCTGAAAGTTTTCCAATCAATGTATCCCTAGTTACTGATGTATTAGGCATTGTTCTCAACTCATTTATAGTAGTAACCTTCATTTTATATGTCGGTGACAATCTTCTTAAAACTTTTGAAACAATTTCATCTTCACTTAAGGTTCCTCCACAACATTTAATACCCAAAATAATTTCATTAATTCTTTCCATAAAAGCAGAAATCCTTTCATCTTCTTCCATTTTCAGATGTTCATACCTGACCTAGAAGCTTTCAAGTTTTGCAATCTTGACTGTGGAATCTCCTTCATTTAGTGTTTCCAAATGATCCCAAATAGCTTTAGCAGTTGATCTATCTGATAATCTCATGATTTGCTGATCTGTTAATGCGCTCAAAAGTGCTTCTCTTGCTTTGCAATCATTTTCCTCATCTTTTCCTAAGGTAGGTGGATTACATTGACTTTGAGTAGGAGCAATATAGCCATTATTTCTAACATCCCAGATGTCCTTTCCAATGCAATTTAAATGTGTCTCCATTCTGATCTTTCATATGCCATAGTTGGTTCCATCAAGTTTAGGACTATCCTTCTTGAAATAGTTAGTACACATTGGATCTCCTCAAGTTGTTAAATTTTTGCAAAAGAGGACTAGGCTCTGATACCAATTGTTAGGTCCCAGAGACAACTGAGAGGGGGGGGGGGGTGAATCAGTTGTCAAATAAATTCAAACCAAAAACAACTTAACCAAATTAATGCTTAATACCGGTGAACCAATCTTTTATGTCGGTAGATAGTTTTATCAGTTAATTGCAATACTGGTAAGGATTAATGCATGAAACAAAAAGACAAAGTCATCCACAACACATAGCACTAATGTTTGTACGTGAAAACCCTGTAAGGGGAAAAACCATGATGGGAAACCTTACCCACAATCAGATGATACTACTACAGATAGTAAATGTATACAAATGGGGTCTGCACATGCAGAAAGGTCAAGCACCTAGAGCTCACTGCTTAACCACAAAATGGCAGTCACACTGACTACAATTGGATGGTTAAATCCAATAAGAATGTACTTCTCAAAATAGCATCTTCATATGCTGGATTCAGTACTGATGTAGTTCTGATATGCTTTCACAAAAACCAAGCTTCTCCTTTGAATGATCTCTGCATGTATAGCTTTACTTATTCTTGCATATACCTTCACACAATTCTTTTTCACATTCCTCATTCGATCTTATAAATAAGATCTTACATTTATACCATAACCTAGGACCAATTTTAGTAGGTCGGCTCTACAAGATATATTACAGTAAAATCATTTTACAAACAAAACAATATCCGATGCAATAATCGATTCAACATGCTGGCTTGATGCAATTACAACAATAATAAATCATCTTCGTAGCATGTCGTGCTGATTTGGAAAAGATAAGCCTGTCGGTGCATAACCTGGACCTATTTGTCGGTAATAGCAAATATGCAAATACGAATATACCAATAAACAATTCTTCAAAACAAGATGTCCAAAAAATGTTTTTGACATTATGAAGTGTTTTCCATGCCATTCCAAGTGTCATTGGTCATTATATCCTGTCGATGTACCATATACTGCTGACTGTGCATAAGTCACTAGCTTGCTGGTGACTGTTATTGAATCTCCAAAGTGCTAGAGTTTTAGTAGGTGTAAGGCCTTCCCCAAACCAAACTTTGATTAACTTATTTGACCATGTTTGACCCTATTAATAAATGCTTTAAATTCAATAGAATGGACTATGTTAGACAGATAGATTGGTGAGAAAAGTAATTGAACCAAGTTATAGAGTTATTGCACCTTGTGGTGTACATTTTTATGTGTTATGAATTTGAAATCCTAAAAGATCCATTGATTGGATAATCTTGATTTAACGTATGTCAGCTATGTTTGGATTGATAACTTATATGATTCCATGATTTGGATAACATTGATGAATGTTGATGCTTCATTTATATGCTTTATGATATAGAACTCTATATGATTCTAGGATAGGACAAATTGGAAATGATGTATGTCATTATTGGATTTGTAGGACTTTACGATGATGATAGAATTAGGATGTATGTTTTATGTGTGGATCAAAATTATGAGAATTATGATAATTACTTATGTGGATTTATTTGGATATGAGATATATTGAATTGTTCAAATGTAAATTATAAGCGAAGTGTTTGATGTGTATTCTAATTCATGTGTTTAATATTATATGAGGTTATTGGAAATTACTAATGTGCATTTGAGTGGCACAGGAAAAGATATCCATGTGACCATGGAAATATTATGGAGAACCAAACCTAGACCTATGTATGTTCGTAAAACCAGGGTTTGTCTATTTGGAGAGACAACACCCCCTTTGTGTCATATTTTATTCATAATAGTAAATGATGCATGTGTATTAAATGTTATTTATTTGATTTATTTAAATCCAACAAGAGACAAGATTTCATGTGCAATTTTGTAAAAGTATTTTCTTCGTGTCACTTGACATGTGTTGATTTATGTTTGAGTTTTTAAATTGGTCTCTTGGAGGGAATTGTTTAATTATAGCTTTTTCAATTAAATTTAATGTGATTCCATAATTGCCTTAGGTAGAGAATCTTTGGGGTAGTCAACTTAGGTTTGACCCGAAAATTAACTTCAGAGGGATTTAAAAAGGGTTAAATGGACTCCTAGGGGTAGTTTATTAGGGTTTCCTAAAGCTCATAAGGTATACCTAACGGTTGGGAGTAATTTTAGGCATGTTTCAACTCTCATGTGACCATTAAGACACCCTAAAAAGTGGCTTTTCTAAGTTGTGCAAAAATTGAAATTAGAAGACTGGAACTAAGTTGTGAACCTTCATTTTGAATGAAAGTTCCCTTTCCCATTTTACCTTACCTTCCTTTTCAGTTTTTAGAAACTTGTGAGAACTCTCACAAAGGGCTTCTTAAGTAAGAATTAGAAAATTAGTGGGTAATCACCCACTCTCCATTTTTGGAGACAAAATAATTTTGAAAAGAAAAAGATAGATTTGGGATTTAGAATTTTGGCTAAGGGTAGAAAGAGAAGACTTGTGGAATTGGGTTGCTCATCCTCAACAAAACTAGCATACCCTTGGGTATTTTAAGGTTGGTTCTACTTTCTTGTAATTTTTTATTATTGTATGTTGTTTTTAAAGAAAAATGCCTGTGAAAAAGGACTGGTTTTCATGCATGTATTTCTTGGAAATTTATTTGGTGTTTTGGGAGTAATCAAGACCTCCTACTCTTGGGAGAGAGGATGGTCTTGTGGGTGGTAGAAGTGATAGCCCTTGAGTGAGAGGCTCTCATTATGAGAGTGATCACAAGGGATTTTATGTGACCCTTGCTGCATGGCTTGTTTATGCATTGGGGGTCATAAGGAGGGCAATAAGGTAGGAATGCCTTGTGGGGCATAAGGAATGTGGGGTTGTTACACTTGATGTAATTGGTTTTCCATGAGGTGGCTATACATTTTACCCTACTTGCAATCTCCTCAGGGTACTTGGTCCACTACCACCCTTGAAAAGACATCACAAATGTATGGTGCAGTGTAGCCTAGGTTGGGATTGTGTTTGAGATTGTGTTTTCTCTTGTCTTTTGTATTTGCATTTGTGTTACCTGTCTAGGGCTTGGTTCTCTAAGCTCAAGGGTGGCAACCAGTTAACCTAGGCTGGGAGGTGAGCTCTCCATGGTTATAGCCTATGATATTATTTGTAGGTTGTTGAAAAGAAAGAAAAAAGGCAAGTAGAAGTTGCTGGTTATTATTGGTTGCAGAAAAACATTGAGAAATAGAGTATTTGATATTCTAAGTTGCAGAATTGTAAAAGAAAACTATATGTTGTAATATTTAGAAAAGAATGTATTTATTTTGGTTTAAAGGCCCCATATGATAGAAAGGAGGAGAAGAGCAGCCCAATCCACAAAACTCTTTTGCAACACTTAGCCCAATTTTCCTATTATCAAACTGGTTTTCCTTCAAAAATTGTCCAAAATCTCCAAAGATGGAGAGTGGGTGATTAGCTCACTAAGCTTTAATGTCTAGCCTAAGAAAGTTTCTCTCACTCCTTCCAACCTCTTGGATAGAGTGAGGGACTCCCATTAGTTGGTCTTCCCTAGGTCTTACACACTCCCTAACCAAGGCACCTCAAGAAGAGGAATGAAATGGGGAAAAAGAATTACACCTATCAAGAAGGTTATCTAAGCAAGGATGGCACTCCTATAGATGGAATTCGTCCATCTTGAGAAAACCACTTTTTTGGGTGGTTAAACAAGCCCTAGGGAAAGGACACATGGCCAAATTTGGCCTTCACCCATAGGTATCCCCTGAGACCTAATAAAAATACTCTAAAACTGACTCTAGGAGTTGATTTAACCCTTAGAAAGTCCACCTAAAGTTAACCCATGGGTCAACTCTAAGTTGACCCTCCTTGTGGCTCACTATCCTAGATTTCTTGGTTCCTTCAAGGATAATAAGGAAATATAACAATTAAACAAAAATGAATCTTTCCAAAAAGGTGACATGACAATTGCCAACACAACATACAACATAGGTGTGAAGTGACACTACAAAATAATTCCACAACACAAATACACACATGGCAATTGTCCCTTGAATGATTTAAACAATTCAATAAATACAATTTACACTCATGCAAACATTTTATGTTTACAAATAAAATACAATACATACGGGGTGTTGTCTCTCCAAATAGACAACCCCTGGTTTTACGAACGTACATAGGCCTAGGCTTGATTCTCCATAATATTTTTATGGTCACATGGATAATTTCTTGCGCATCTCAATTTAAACATTAGTACTTTCCAATATCCTCATATAATATTAAACACATAATCAAGAATACAATTCAATCACTCTGCATAGAATTGACATTATACAATACAATTTTCTACATATCAAAGCAATTCACATAAGCAATTCATCATAAACCTCATAGCTTCATCCATTCATAAGATATGAAAACATATTTCTAGCATCATAATAAAGTCCTACAAATCAAATAATGACATACATCATCTCAATGTTACCCTATTCTAGGATCATATTAAATTCTATATCCACAAAGCATAGAAATGAAGCATTAATATATCAATGTTATCAAATTCGTGGGATCATATAAAGTTTTATATCCATAATGGATAAATATAAAGCATCCATAATAATTCCAACATGAAAATCACTGAAAAGCTAGGATGGGTTGGGGTAGGGCCTCACATCCTCCCCCTCTAGGCATGAACTTCCTCCTAGAGTTCATCAAAAAGATGGGGATACTGAGATCTCATGCGTGTTGCATCCTCCCATGAAGCTATAACCTCATCATAGAAATCACACTGGACCCTAACCAGGTCCACTCTTGACCTCGAAGGGCCAACGTCTGGTGAGCCAAAATGCAAATGGGCTCCAAAGCTAGTTGTCCGTTCAACTCCACCTGCAAGGCATCCCAATCTAAAATATGAGACTCATCATAGATATACATCCTCAAAACTAATACATGAAACACATCATGGATGCGTGATAGGCTAGGTGGCAATGCTAGGTGATAAGAAACTGGTCCTATCCTCTCAAGGATCTCAGAAGGTCCAATAAAGTGAGGTGTGAGCTCAGAACCCTTTTCATAATGGATTGGACTCTTATGCGGCCGCACTCTCAGAAAAACTCTATCCCCAACCATGTAACTCCAGTCTATCCTCTTTGCATCTGCATATTTCTTCTACCTATCTTGTGCCTCTCTAAGGCACTGTCTAATCAAAATTACCTACTACTCCATATCATGAACCATCTCAGGGCCTATGCCCACTCTATCCTCAATACGGTCCCAACTCAAAGGCATTCTGCAAGGTCTGTCGTACAAAGCCTGAAAAGGTGGCATCCCCAAAGAAGTGTGATGCCCATTATTATAGGCAAACTCTACTAAATGAAGGTACTCTTTCCATCTGGTTTGATGATCCATGACGTACATGCAGAGAATATCCTCTAACACCTGGTTAGCCCGCTCTGTCTGTGCATCCATTTTTGGATGATAGGCTATCCTGAAATTGAGCTTGGTGCCCATTGCTACCTATAATACCTTCCAAAAGGAAGTAGTGAAGAGGGAATCCCTATCAGAAATAATCTTGCGTGGAACACCATGAAGCCTAACAATGTCTCACAAGAACACATGTGCCACTGTTGATGCTATGAAGGTAGTCCGGACTAGCGAGAAGTGGGCCACTTTGGTCAACTTGTCAACTATCAACAAGATAGCATCATGGCGATGAGATGACATGGGAAGACCAATGATGAAATCCATGGATATAGCATCCCACTTCCACTCTGGCATAGCACGAGACTGGAGTAACCCACCAAGATGGTGGTGCTCTGCCTTGACTCTCTGACACTCAAGGCATCAGGCTACTAGCTCAGCAATAAGTTGCCACATACCTGGCCAATGATATAACTGCCTCAAGTTTGAATGCATCTTCTTAACCCTGGGATGTGCTGCATAAGGAGCTCTATGAGCCTCCATGACAATGAACTCTCGCAATCCTCCAAGAGAAGGTACATAGATATGTCCTCTATGGCGTAATAGTCCATCAGACTCTAATGAGTAATCCACATACTTCCCCTCCAGGGTCTCCTGAGATCGAATCCTCTAACAAACCTCTAGATACCATCCATCCTTTGGCAACCGATGTAGTATATGGTCTCTCAAATCTATGCTCATAGATATGGAGTATACCCCATGTTGTTTCCTACTCAAGGCATTTGCAACTATGTTCTCCTCTTTGATGTAGTGGACATCAAAATCATACTCGCAAAGGAAATCCATCCATCTCCTCTGATGGGCATTAAGATTAGGTTGGGTGAAGATGTACTGCAAAATCTGATGGTCTGAATGAAGCTCAAAGTGATCACCCAAAAGGAAGTGTCTCCACCTCACAAGTACATGCCCTACTGCTGCAAGCTCTAGGTCATGCATAGGGTAGTTAAGCTCATGAGTCTTAAGTTTCCTAGACTCGTATGCCATAACTCTACCCTCCTACATAAGGACTGATCCTAATCCATCTAAGGAAGCATCTATGCATACCATGAAATTGGTCGTGGGGTCTAGAAAAATAAGAATAGGTGCACTAGTGAGTGCCCTTTTCAAATCCTGAAAAGCCCTCTCACACTTCTTTGTCCACTCGAATTTCTTTCCCTTTTCCTGGAGGGATGTGATGGGGTGTGCAACTCTGGAAAATCCCTCAACAAAGCATTTGTAGTACCCTGCTAGACCCATGAAGCTCCTAACCTCTGTCACATTGGTTGGCATTGGCCAATCCATTATAGCTTTGATCTTTGATGGGTCAACTAAGATCCCATCACCAGATATAACATGCCCAAGGTACTTGACCTCTGATCTAAAGAAAGCACACTTCGACAAACTGTCAAACAACTAGTTATCCCTCAAACACTGCAAAACCTATCTCAAATGCTCCTCATGCTCCTTCTCATTTTGAGAATATATCAATATGTCATCGAGGAACACAATCACAAATCGGTCAAGGAAGGTGCGGAATACCCCATTCATGAGACTCATGAATATAGCTGGAGCATTCGTAAGACCGAATGGGACCATAGTGAACTCATAGTGGCCATATCTGGTGTGAAACATAGTCTTGTGGATATCACTCTCCACAATCCTCAACTGATGATACCCCGACTTTAGATCTATCTTGGAAAACACTTTAGCACACTGAAGCTGATCAAGCAAATCATCAATCCTGGGCAAGAGATAGCGGTTCTTGATGGTTACTTTGTTCAGTTGCCTATAATTCATGCATAACCAAAGGGACCTATCCTCTACCTACATCTTGAGCTAATTAAGCTCATGTGTGGTCATCCTATAAGGTGCTCTCAAAACTAGCTTAGCTCTTGGTACCAGATCTATGTGGAAGTCAATCTCTTTGCTAGGTGGCATACTAGGCAGCTCGGTTGGAAACACATCTGCAAATGCACCAAGGATGGGATGATCATCTATGGAAGGCTTCTTCTCATTTTCTTCCTCTATATCACTGATGGTGATAGTAAACAACTGACATCCCTTTCACATGCTCTGCTTAAGCTTCATAGAGGAAATCATACAAAGAGACATAGGCCTCTGAATCCCAACGATTACTATGGGAGCACCATGATCATCCTCGCACTCAATATTTTTTAGGAAACAATCCATCTTGGCTCTATGGGTGTAAAGCCAATCCATGCCAAGTACAATGCCATAGGATCCAAGTGGTATAATTCTAAGGTCTACTAAGGTGGTGGTATTACCAATCTGGAGCGAACATCTCCTAACCTCTGAATCCACTAACACTCTAGCCCCTGATGCTAACTCCACTTCCCAACTGACACCTGGCCTAACTACCACTAGTCCACAACGCTCCACAACCAATGGAGATATAAAGGATTCAGTCGCTCCTAAGTCAAATAATATAGAAATACCGATACCTCTGATCATACTTGCAGCCTCAATGACTGTGGCCTGGTGCTCTGCTTGGCAGTTGTCAACTGCTGTGAAGACCCTATGGGACTTGCCCATATCTCCAACTGTAGGCTTTGATGCTATCATCCTCTGATTATCTACCATTTGACCCTGCAAACACTCTCTCTCCATGTGCCCCATGGCTCCACATGTGAAACATGCACCATGTGCTTGAAATTGTGCACCCTGAGGCCTAGAGTAAGGCTGCCCACCTATCCTACTCGAACCAATGTACCCACCCCTGGAGGACTATTGAGTCCATTCCAGAGGTGTGTATGTACCATGTGCCCTCTGGTCACATCTAAGACCCTGTGACTACCACTGCTTGGGCTTAAATCCTTGTTGTCCTTGAGGGGGCCTCTGCCTCTGACTCTATTATGACTACTATGGAGGAGGGGGTTTATAGGACCCGATGCATTTCTATGGTTGCCTTTCAAGTGGGGTTTCTGAAACCTGAAAGACTAGGGTGTCAGGTTTCAATTCTGAAACTGATCCCTTGTGTCTTGTGGCCTAACCTAAATCTCCTCAACTATCAAAGCCTTCTCCACTGCAACCCGAAGGCTCCTTGGAGTGGCCATCCTTACCGGTCCTTCTATCCTAGCATTAAGTCCCCTGATAAATCGATTGATGAGAAGCTTCTTGTCCTTTAGGTAGTCTACATAAGGTAGGAGCTTAATGAACTTGCTCTTGTACTAGGTCACTAAGAGACCCTTCTGTTGGAGGTCATGGAACTCATCTATCCTACACTGCCTAAAGTGCTTTGACATGTATCTCTCTCTGAACCTCTATGTGAAGATCTCCCATGTGAGGGTGTCTACAGTTAGACCACACTTGAATTCCTCATATTTTCACCATGTGGAGGCCGTCGATCTCATAAGGTGGACTGCAACTCATGCCTTCAAATTTCTTTCATAAGAACGCAATGTGAAGCACCAATCTAGGGTCAAAAGCCAAGCCTTAGCTTCTACCCCATTGGTAGATCCCCCAAAAGATGGTGGCTAGAGGTGCAAAACCTCTCTAATCAGATATCCTGGTTCTCAATGTGTCCTCTCAATATAAACAGGTGCAGCTACTAAAGGTGGTCCAGGTAGATGAATGGACTCAAGCTCATGCTCATCTTGGCCCTCTAAGGAATTAGGAGGTGGACTCCTACTCCATTCCCTATCTGCTGATCTAAAGCTCCCTAAGTTCTAGTTTTCTACATGATGGTCTACTACTAGAAGCCTATATTGCACTCTCCCAATCAGGTTCTGAAGTGCTAATAAGATGTCTCAATTTGGGTCAACTGGTGGTTCGAGAGGGGCCTCTGGGTTCCCTTCTGGAACCGGTTCCTCCCTATCAACATCCTCGCGTACCATACATGTATGCTTAGGACCCCTTTCGCACTTGCAATCTTGTTGCGTAGTCGGAGGCATCCTTATGAGAAAATAAAATGAAAATAAAATAAATAATAATTTTCAGGGACAAATTTAATTAATTAAATAATTAAAGTGAAACGTAATGGAGAAAGGTTCCTAGTGTTGGAAACCTTGCTCTGATACCAAAATGTTATGCCCAAACTTTTGGGCTAAAAACAGAACAAATTTTTTTTTTTTAAACACCTAAACTCTCAAAATAAACTACATTTAAAGTGGAATCAAATAAGTCTTGTCTTAACTAAGATGTCAATAGAATTGTTTTCTAAAGTTGGATTAATTAACCAACTCAAATAAGCGACATTAATTATTCGAGATTAATTAATCCCAAGAGTGTTGTCACAATTTAGCTAGTTAATTTAATTATCTTAATTAACTTGATGCTAATTAAAGTCGAGGGATATTCATATATCTCAAATACATTTAAAATTATGCCGGGCTAACTGAATGATGATGAGGATATCTTAAATTAAAAATTTAATTAATCAAGCACATGCAAATTCATTATTTAAATCTAACCGATAAGGGTTCAAATTCCACAATGTCATTTGACAAATAAATCTAATTTTATGCTATTGTCAATTTTAATTTCCCCTAAACCTTCAAATTTGACGATATAATTAATCTAGCCAACACTGGCCTCATAGGCTAAAATTCATAAAAATAATTAATAATTTTCAATTATAAATTTTCCCCAACTTAAAATATAACTTAACATCCATATTTAATTGAATATATCAAATAACTATATAGTTTCTTTGGTTAAATAATTTAAACCAATTATGAGATTATTGTAACCATATAACATTAATCTCCATTTAAATCTTATTAAATAAACTCTATTAAAAATTAATTTTCTCCCAAATCGAATAAGGAGTTTTAAATCAATAACACATATGGCTAAAATTATATGGGGGAAATATTTTTCAAATTTTGCAAAGTATTTCCCCCCTCTTCTTATTTAAATTTATATTTTAAATCGCAAACCTTAACTAGGGTTGAGTAATTATCCTCTCCTATATTTTGATTAAAAAACCACTTGTTAATTCCTCTATTTTATTTTTATATTATTAGCTAACCCTAATATTTTATCTCTTTATTTGAATGCAAACCCTAATCCAGATTTGGATTAGGGTTACATATTTTATACAACTAAAAATCTTAAACTTAATGTATTTCCTTTACCTTAACCTGAAACTGGGTTAGGGTTTGTCCCTTTTTTTTTTGTGTGTGTGTATGTTGTGTGTTATGCAAGGTTGAACTAGGGTAAGGTGGCCGCCGAATGGAAAGGCAGAGGCCAAAAGGAAGGGCAGAGGCTGAAAGGAATGTTGGGCTTCATAGCGAGCTCCCCCTGGTCGCCACTATGTTCACACATAGTGACGGGCGGTGTCGTCCACTATGTACATCCATAGTGGCGGCCGGTGTCGTCCACTGTGTGTAAGCACAGTGGCGGCCATGTGTTGTCCATTGTATTTACACATAGTGGCGGCACCTCCTGTGCCGACCACTATGTGTAAACATAGTGGCTCGGCCTATGAGCCATCCACTATGTTAACACATAGTGGTTCAGCCTATGCCCCCTAATTTTGCTTATTTTCTTTTTTTTATTTACAGAGAGTTTAAAATTGAATATATATATATATATATACAAAAAAAAAATGCACATAAATATGACAAAGATAAATGCATGAATCATGCATTTATCTTTGTCATATTTATGTGCATTTTTTTTTTGTATATATGATTCATGCATTTATCTTTGTCATATTTATGTGCATTTTTTTTTTGTATATATATATATATATATATATATATCCAAACTCATATGGTTAGGATCTTTATTTTTTTTTTAAGTTATTTATACACTAGCATGCAGGAATGTAAAGAAAAAGAATGTTCAGGCTGTTCATAGATAGATGCAAATTTTATATTTATATTTTCTTTTTTGAAAGGATTTAATTAATCATAATTAGATTAACTTATACCTTCATAGTCTAAGACTAGATCTGCATGCATTTCATCTCTTTTTTTTTTTAACAACAATACATTTTTTTTGATAGTTATACTAACAACAAGCTAAAGACTATGAATAGGTTTCATTTTTATTTCTTTTGTTTATAGGCTAATTTTCTGCTATGTATAACAGAAGTAAAAATGATACAAATAAAATAGGACTGTAAGGGCATTTTTAACTTCATTTAGATATCTTATATGAAAAGTAGATTTACATGGTTCTAAAAGCTTTCTATTTTCTTTTTCTTTTTTATTTTTTTTTCCTAAGTAAAATAAAATGACAGTAAACAATCAACATATAAATATTGCAGGAAATACTTAAATACACATTGCATTTCCTTTTTTTTTTTTTGCATCTTTTATATCTTTACAAAAAAATTGCAGAGATAAGTAACAATAGATTTCAGTTTAAGACAAAATAAAATAAAATGAACAACAGCATAACTTATTACAAAATTCTAATAAAAATGTTTTTCCTTTTTATATGGTATGAACTCAAGTTGTCATTATTTTTTTTTACAATGGGGAAAAATACCCAATTAGTCTCTCATCCCTGATAGATGAGGACTTAACTAAACAATGCTTTCCTATCTTTCAAAATAATTACAATAATACATCTTTATTTCTTTCTTTCTGCAACTAAGTAAAATCCGCAACAAATCAAAATCTGCTACTCCTATCTTTCTTTCCTCTTTCCAAGCAACCTGCATATAAAACATAATATTGTGACCATGGGATGCTCACCTCCCAGCCTAGGCTTACTAGAAGCCACCCCCGAGCTTGGAGAACCAAGTCCTAGATGGGTTACACTCAAGCAAACACAAACAAGCAAAGGGGAAAAAAAACATAACAAACACATTCCCTTCCCAAGATGAAACTTCATCATATAATGTGATGTTTTACTAGGGTGGAAATGGACCAAGTACCCTAGAGGAGATCTGCTAGATAGTAACTCATAGCCAACTCTTGGCATCCAAGAAAACACAACAAAACTCATCTTAACCCCCATATCCTTATGACCCCCAAAGGCAAACATGCCATATCTGCTCCCCTTATGGCCCCCGAATGCATAAATAGAACTATGCAACAAGGGTCACATGGACAAACCCTTGAGATCACTCTCATGATGAGAGCCTCTCACTCTAAGGTTGTCAAACTCCTTCCACCCCCAAGACCATTTTTCCCTTCCAAGGGTAAGATAGTCTTGGATACTCCCAAACACAACAAAATGCATAAACAGAAATAGAAAAAGAATCACATAAAGCTTTTACAAATACATTGCAAGGAAGGAAACAACATATACATTCAAGCATCCTACATACAGATTTCAAATAAACAAGTAAGAAAACACCAACCTTGAATCTGCCAAGGGGTTTTCTAGGGAAGCTTGGAGAAGAGCAACTCAATCCACAAAACTTTTTTGCAACACTTAGCCCAATTTTCCTATTCTCAAACTAGTTTTCCTTCAAAAATTGTCCAAAATCTCCAAAGATGGAGAATGGGTGATTAGCTCACTAAGCTTCAATCTCTGGCCTAAGAAGACTTCTCTCACTCCTTCCAGCCTCTTGGATAGAGTGAGGAACTCCCATTGGTTGGTCTTCCCTAGGTCTTACACACTCCCTAACCAAGGCACCTCAAGAAGAGGAATGAAATGGGAAAAATGAATTACACCTATCAAGAAGGTTATCTAACCAAGGATGGCACTCCTATCGATGGAATTCGTCCATCTTGGGAAAACCACTTTTTTGGGTGGTTAAACAAGCCCTAGGGAAAGGAAACATGGCCAAATTTGGCCTTCACCCATAGGTACCCCATGAGGCCTAATAAAAATGCTCTAAAACTGACTCTAGGAGTTGATTTAACCCTTAGAAAGTCCACCTAAATTTAACCTACGGGTCAACTCTGAGTTGACCCTCCTTGTGGCTCACTATCCTAGATTTCTTGGTTCCTTCAAGGATAATAAGAAAATATAACAATTAAACAAAATGGAATCTCTCCAAAAAGGTGACATGACAATTGCCAACAAAACATACAACATAGGTGTCAAGTGACACTACAAAATAATTCCACATCACAAATACACACATGGCAATTGTCCCTTGAATAATTTAAGCAATTCAATAAATACAATTTACACTCATGCAAACATTTTAGGTTTACGAATAAAATACAATACATATGGGGTGTTGTTTCTCCAAATAGACAACCCCTGGTTTTACGAACGTACATAGGCCTAGGCTTGATTCTCCATAATATTTCCATGGTCACATGGATAATTTCCTGCGCATCTCAATTTAAACATTAGTACTTTCCAATATCCTCATATAATATTAAACACGTAATCAAGAATACAATTCAATCACTCTGCATAGAATTGACATTATACAATACAATTTGCCACATATAAGAGCAATTCACATAAGCAATTCATCATAACCCTCATAATTTCATCCATTCATAAGATATGCAAACATATTTCTAGCATCATAATAAAGTCCTGCAAATAAAATAATGACATACATCGTCTCAATGTTACCCTATTCTAGGATCATATAAAATTCTATATCCACAAAGCATAGAAATGAGGCATCAATATATCAATGTTATCAAATTCGTGGGATCATATAAAGTTCTATATCCATAATGCATAAGAATAAAGCATCCATAATAGTTCCAACATTAAAATCACTGAAAAACTAGGATGGGTTGGGGTAGGGCCTCACACTTTATTATGTTGAAGGTTTAAAGAATAATCTTTTGAGTGTTGGTTAGTTAGTGGAAAAAGTATTTCAATTAGAATTCAAGAATAGAAAATGTAAAATCATAAACCAAACTGCATTGGAGATTGCAACTGGTAATCAGACTAAAGGTAATATCTTTCATTTGAATACTAGCAATAAGACATGTTTGATTGCTCAGATTGATGAAAGTTGGTTATGGTATAAAATACTCTATCATGTGAATTTTAATTGCATTGTAAGGATTCTTTCAACCAAGGCAGTAAGTGATTTACCTAAAACTGTAAAACCTCATAATCTGGTATGTAAGGAATGTCAAATGGGAAAGCAAGTTAGAACAACATTTAAGAGCATTTCTAAGAAATCCAATAATATTCTTGATTTAATTCACATTGATTTATGTGGTCCAGCAAGAACAAGAAGTCCTCAGGGTGATAGATACTTTATGTTAATAATTGATGATTATTCTAGAATGTGTTGCGTTACTTGTCTCAGGGAGAAATCATAAGCTTTTAGGAGATTCAAGATATACAAGGCAATGGTAGAGAATGAAACTGACAAGAAAATCAAATGTTTGAGATCTGATCAAGGAGGAGAATTCACATATAGGGAATTCAATGCATATTGTGAAGAAAATGGAATCAAAAGACAATTATCAGCACCCCGGACACCCCAACAGAATGGAGTTGTGGAAAGGAAGAACATAACTATACTCGATGTAGCAAGAACCATGTTAATAGAAGCAAATCTACCTCATATGTACTGGAGAGAAATAGTAAATACAACAGTTATACTTTCAATAGAGTTCACATCAAAGGTGAAACCGGTAAGACCCCTTATGAACTATGGTTCGGTCATATTCCTGCTCTTAAATATTTTAGAATATTTGGAAGCAAATGCTATATTAGGAGAGATAATCTATTGGAAAATTTGATCCTAGAAGTGATGAAGGAATATTTCTTGTTTATTCAACTAGAAGCAAGGCATATAGATGTTATAATAAAAGATTGCAGAAAATCATTGAAAGTACTAATGTGAAGATAGATGAACATTTTAGAGGAGAATCAAGATCTATAGGTTCTAAACCGGCAGTAGAATTGATTATAAATGTGTTGGCATTCTACACTCACATCAGAATGGTTGATGTTGTCATTGATGGCAACCAACTGGTAATAGGATTCTATAGGTTCACCGACAATGTAGACATCATCTACCGGCACTGATAGGCACAACAAGTTCATTCATTAGCATCTAGTTTACACCGGCAATAAAGCATATTAGCACTCAGGCTGACATGATACAAGTTTTGTTTATATGAATTGTATTGTAATGTAATTAATTATTTGTTAGCAGACATGATGTATTGTAAAGACTCATATATGTATGAGATCTTATAGGTCATTTTGATATGAGAAAATATACAGAATAGAAGAAAGGCGATTATGTAATAGATCATAGAGTATAGTTTATGTGAGTGAATATCATTCATTGACAAGTTTTTGGTTAAGGTTTCTAACTGAACTTGAACTGGTACTAAATCAAGCATTGCAGATTCTATTTTTAGCAGTACATTGTCTTGGATTTAATTATCCATTTTGTAGTCAGTGGGACTCTTTCATTGAGTAGTGCACTCTAGGCTGTTGGCCTTCCTGCATGTCCAGGCCCCTATTGTAAGTAGTGAAAACTTTAGTGGCTAATATTCGCCAATTGGCTATTTTTTATAATTTGGGAATCAAATTTGGCTAATAATTTCAACTTTTAAGGTGACCCAAATCGCCACATTTTTATAAATGTTTATTTTGATGTTATTTAAATGGTTAGATAATTTATTTTATTAATTATTTTAACTTAAAGATTCACCACAATATTTGATACATGATTGGATTAGATTCACCAACATTTTATAATTTATTGTAGAAATCCAAATTAATTCACCAATATTATATAATAATGATTAGTTACTTTAGGGTTATATCAACAATCTTTTGTTTCCACCATTGATTTAAAATATAATCTAATGACCTTCATTGTATTCCATGAGGTAAAATGTACCTACAAGTTGTAATGCTTGTGGGGTTTGAAATTGCTTTTGAATTGTTGACTTCAATGAAAACCAATGGTCTAAAAACATTTTTTGGCCCCATAAGTATTACAAATTGTTTTTAAATTTTATCTCACAAAATGCAAAGAGGGCTATTAGATTATTTTAAGTTAATGGTAGAAACCAAATAAAGTATAGTCTAACCCTTAAACTCATTAATGATTTAAACCTTCATGCCTTTACTTTTTTTTATAAAAGATTTTTTTTAAATGAAAGGAAATGAAAGGAATTGCAATAGTAATTAATCCATAAAATCATTATTTTCCAAGATTCCCCAATATTTTCTACCAAAAAAAATTAATATAAACAAAATCGCCAATAAAATTAACTTTTTTTTAATAAAAAGGAAAGATTCGTCAATCAACATTATTATTATTTAAAAAAATAAATAAATATTCGCCAAGATTTTATACAATTTTTTGAGTGGGGGTTTCTTAAAGTTATCACTGATTGTAAGTAATATTTATTCATATTGGCTAGTGAGTAAATATTGTGGGTCACAAATCCCACTGAGGTTTTTCCCTTACTGGGTTTCCTCACCAAAATATCTTGTGTTATGGTGTGCATTTATGCTATCTCTGTTATTTTCTTTGCTGCATTATTACTTGTTTACTGATACATTAATTTGGGTTGCAAATTTATAAATAAGTTCAAACATTGCATTAACTAGTTAGACACTAATTCACCCCCCCCCCCCTCTCAATGTCTTTGAGACTGTCATTGCATCTAACAATTGGTATCAGAGCCTGGTACCGAATTGGAAAAAAGCTCAACAACTTGAGGAAGATTCTGGAACTAGTACCAATGGAGAGTTTGAGAAAATGGTTGGAAGGAGCTCTTGAAGATTTTGATGCAGAAAAATTGAAGAATATCAAACTTGAATATGATCTGAGGACTGCCCAGGAATTCATAAAAGGACTTCAGGAGAACCTAGTTATAGCACAAAACAAGAGGAAGGAACTTCATGAGAAAATGCAAAAACATGATGATGAAAAGGAAACTCTTAGGGATATTGTAGAGAAGTTGAGGCAAGAGAACACTAACATGAGCAATGAAATGCAAATTTTAACCATGAGGCTATATAAGGATATTGAAGATAGGAAGAAGAATGAAGAAGACTTGACTAGGAGACTTAATGATGGAGCAAATGAAAATATGAGACTTTGTCATGAAAATGATATGCTAAAGATAGGTCTGATTCACATGCAACATGATAAAGAGGATCTTAGGAGACAAGTTGGCATTCTGGAAAATGAGTTGATCACTACAAATGAACACAAAGACAAATTCAAGAAAAGTTCAGAAAGGCTTGATGAAATGCTGAAAAGACAAAAACTTGATGGAGATACAATTGGACTTGGATTTGAATATGGAGAAAGTTCCGGGAGTGCAAACAATCAAGATCACAATAAATTGGTAAGACAACCTAATGCTTATAAATTTAATGGGAAATGTTTTAATTGCAACAAATTTGGTCATAGCACAAATCAGTGCAGATTTAGAAATAATCAGATTACAAATTTACCCACCGATCAATATTCCAAATGCAATAAGTTGGTCATAACTCATAAAATTGTAGAATGAATGTGAAATGCTCTGTTTGTGGTAGATTTGGACATTTATCTATTCAATGCAAAACACAAACTAGTCAAGGTTATGGAAAGGCTATTCAGAGGAATAATGTAACTTGTTATGCATGTAATAAGATTGGGAATGTTGCAAAATTTTGTAGAAGCAAGACTATACCAGAGAACAATAAAGGATCTAATGAGAAGGGAAAAGAAAAAGTAAATGAAATAAAGCAAGAATTTTCAAAACAATGGATTAAGAAGAGAAATCAGAGAGTTGATGAATCTGTATATGCACAGGTAGAATAGAGTAATCCTCCACTGCTAGGAGATTCTTCATCTAACTAAGGAATAATGCTTAGAGGGTATGGCAGAAAACTGAAAAATCATGCATTCTACCATCAGTTAATGGTAAGAAGTTATATTTCTTCTTTACCGACGGATATGTTAAGACTTCACTTAACTGGCAAGTATTTAATGTGGTTGTTGGAGAACATTTTGGTTATAAAGCACTGCATAACCCTCATTTCAATTCACCAAGAATCCAAGCATTTGAAGAGCTCAAAGAGAGAGCAAAGACATTCTAAAGGCGAAGCAGCAAGGTGTTTTTCAGGCATTCAAGGATTTCAAGTTAAAAGGTATTTATCTTTCGAAATGGCATCTTCATCTTCTGCTCTTGAATTTATTGCAAACCCTACTGTGGTAGAAAACATTAAGCACCCTAGACCCATGTTTAAAATCATTCCTGAGATTGCTAAGCAAGATGATTCCATCAGAGCCTTTTCTGAGATTTTGAAAGGACTTGCTTTTGCTAAAAACCCAAGGATTTATATTCACTGCAACATAGAGAATTTAGGTTCTGGTGATTTAAAAAACATGTACAAAGATGTTATTGTTAGGGTTCCCATAGATACTGAGAGGGGGGGTGAATCAGTATCTGACCGGTTATGAGATTTTCTTAAAACTGAATATGCAGAATATAAAGTAACAGTATACCAGTATGCAAGAATTAATGTAAATAACAAAATCAAAAGCATCCACATGAAAAGAACACCATAACACAAGATGTTTAACGGGGAAACCCAGTGTGGAAAAAACCTCGGTGGGATTTGTGACCCACAATATTCACTTACTGGCCAATAAGATAATATTACTTACAATAGGGGCCTGCACATGCAGGAAGGCCAACTGCCTAGAGCTCACTACTCAACAAGAAGTCACATTGACTTACAAAGAGGATTTACACAAATGCAATATTCTGTACTGCTTTACAATAGCATCTTCAATGCCAGATTCAGTACCGGTTCTTGCTCTGTTCTTTACATATACTCTTGACCTACAATTCTCACATTAGGTCTGCCTTATATTTTATTTATTACATTCTTTCTATGTCCTACAAATGCCTAAAATGATCTCTTTTATATACAAGAGTCATTTTACAATTTGCCAAGTTGGCTTACAATGATAAACAAAATATTACATATCAAAAATCATGTCGGCCTCTGTGCTAGTATACATATTTCCTTTTGTGCCGGTGTACATCTTCTGTGCCGATGCCAGTGTACATTGATTTTGTTGATGTCGGTGCATTGTTCTGTTTGAGTAATGCTTTGCCGGTATAATGTCTTTGCTGGTGCCATAGGATTGCAAGGTTGCCTGTGTAATGCTTTGCCGATATAATGTCTTTGCTGGTGCCATAGGATTGCAAGGTTGCCTGTGTAATGCTTGTCGGTATAATGTCTTTGCCTGTGCCATAGGATTGCAAGGTTGCCATCAATGAAAAAACCTTCAATCACACACAATATCTCATTGGAGTGTCCATATGCCAATAATCTCCCCCTTTGGCATTGATGGCAACACTCATGAGAAATTTCAAAAAGATATCCAAAAATGTGTATACCCAAAAAAATGTTACCAAAAATATGAGTGCTCCCCCTAAGCATGTGATCCCTGTGTTTTGAATTTTCTCATCTACTACTCCCCCTTTGGCATCAATGACAAAGGTTAGTAGATTTGTAGTTGTACCAATACATAACCTCAACCTTGTAGTTGGGTAGTTATTAGCTGAAGAATATCTCCCAAAATTAAGTTTATACCATCCATAAACTTCTTGCTCTCCTTTATTGCTATCTCAGTTTTGTGTACTGTACCAGTGAGATGTTGCAAGTGCTCTACTGGTGTTTTGCTACCCTGTTTTAGTGCCTCTGAGTTTTCTTTATGCAGAGATGCTAAATAGTCCAATCTTGGACTTAGTTTAGATCTCAAAAAATTTTCCTTGTTTATTATTTTCTCTTTTTCTCTTTCTAATTTAAGCAATTCTTCCTCAAAATTTGTTATCTTTTCCTCAAAAACTGATAATGTATCGAGTGAGTTAACAAAATTATCAGCAAGTTTATTGATCTATTCCTGTACCTTGCTCATCTTTTTATCTACAGCCATGGTCAAAAAGCTTATCTTACAGGTGTCTTTATACAGAGTTTTGTGCTCTTTCAATATATTGCATAGTTTCGGTAGAAGTGTGTCAAATTCCCCAATACACTTCTTTATTCCTTCCTCATAGAATTTTTCTTTTTCCTTTTCTACACTTTCCTTTACAGTTTCTACCTTTGATTGCTCAAAATTTTTAGAAATATATTTACAAAGTGTATCCAACTAGCCTAAAGAACCTTTGTTGGCTATATTACAGTTTGGAGCTATTAATTTCAAAATTGGAATTGAATCATCTATTGCTTTATATGCTTGTGAGCTATAATCGGTTATTTTCTTGATAGAATCGAGCAATACCTCTGTTACATTTGATGATGACCCAGTAAACTGAGTGCTGGTGGAAGGGACCATGCTGGTATTGACCTCTGGTAGGTCTGTTTGTGTCTCCATAGTTTTTCTTGCATCATTTTTTACCAGTGGCATCTGTTCTTGAGCCTTTAGCTCTGTTGGTTGCTCTATTTGTGTTCCAGATTCCTTCTTTTTCTCTGAATCTGCTGCCAGTTGCTCTTGGTTTCCTGTTGCCGGTTGCTCCTTATTATCAGATTTCTCTGTGGTATCCTTATCTACCACTATGTTGATTTCTTGAGTATCAACATTCATAGTATATAGGACTTCAGGATTAGGATTGTTATCCTCTGTGTCCATGCTCTCAGCTGCTAGTTGATCTTCTGCAGTTGTTTTTACCAGTGGAGTATTTAAAGGAGGTGGGGGTAAGTTGTCTCTAATCTTGATACTTGGCGATGCACCAACTTTACCTTTCCCTTTGTCCTTTTGATATACCAGAATGGGCTTGGGATTCATATATTCTTCTTGTTTTTCTTTTTCAACCAAGAATCTATCCCAACTATCTTCTGTTTCAATTGAGACTTTAGTAACTCTGCCTGCCATTAATGATATTTGTTGGTGTGCAGTGGAAAAGACTGTCTAGTTGGCCTGAGCTATCAAATCATCAATTTCCTTAGGTGAGTTGGCCAGGTATACTGCAAGTAATTTTTCTATTTTTATTTTCTTATCCAACTCAATTATTCCTTGCCTTCTGGCCTCAAGTCTCTTATATAATTCATCAGGAATTTCATTTAGGACTTGAATCAAAAACTTTTTATACATGTCCATGTGTAGTATAACACTTTCCTCAATTTGTCCTTTCTCATCTTCTGATAGGGTGTCATAGATTTTCCCTATGTTTTTCAATTTTCCTTCCACTATGATTTCATCCAGTAATATGTCAAAAGGGGCCAAGTCAATGTCTGTCTTCTTCTTCCTTTTAGGGGTCAACTTTTTCTTAGGTGTGGCTTTCTTGACTGGAGACCTCACAGCTTGTTGCTTCTGTCTTGTCCTTCTAGGTGAAGGAGTGGATATTGGTGAGGGGTCTCTTTTCCTCACAACTCTTTTGAAAGTTGTTGGCATATCTCCTTCTAAGGAGGTATCTACCGGTGATAGATGAGTTTCAGGCTGTTGGGCTGCCAACTCATCTTCTGTTATGCCAGATTTCTTTAGTACATCATCTTTTAAGGCTTTTGCTTGCCTACTTCCTTTCCTCACAGATGCCTCAACTTTCTTTACTCTCTTTTTGGATTGTATTTGACTTTCAATGTGCTTAGCACTACCAAATACTTCTTCCTTTGGTTCATGGGGGGCTTCCAGAAGTGCTTTGGCATAAGTTTCCACTATGTGGTCATCTATTTCGTACCCCATTTCTGTAACCCAGATTGTTCTTGGGATGACTGCTTCCATCCAGATCTCATCCTTTTTTATTACAAAACAAATGTCATCTTTGTATTTGTTGACAATTTCTTGTGATAGTTTGATCCTCTTATTTATTTTGACCTTTAGTGCTTGAAAATACTCATGGATATTCTTTTCTTTGTTTTCACCCATGTTGTTGAATAAGTCAGACAATTGTTTTCCTACCGGTATGTCAAATCCAAAATCCTTGTTGCCTATACCGGGAGCCTGTTTGGTTATATGTAGCATTAAGCATACAAGCAAATTTCCAAATCTAAAGGTTCCTTTCTTATCCTTCTTGATTTTTGCTAAGTTATCAATTAACTCATCTTTTAACCATTCACAGATATCAATTTTTACATTGTTCTTAACCATGTCATAAGCACTTTTTATGCATAAAATGGAAATAGAATTAAGCCTATTTGCATGAGTAGCTTTGTAACCTAGAATCATGCTAATGAATCTTACATTTGTATTGGTTACATCATTAACCCTCAATGATCTTTTGTTTGATGTTGCACCAGTTAGTTTCATTACTAGGTCATTGGAGACCTTCTTGGTTTTGTCGGGTCTGGTACCGGTGGAAGGTAACCCTGTTACTGCTTTCATAGCTACCTTTGTAATTTTATGTACTGAGTCAAGCCAAAAGAATGAGCCATGTACCCTGCTGAGAACTATCCTAATCACTTCCTTGGGAAATTCAGGAATGCAGAGGATTTCAGTGAATCCTAGGGTTTCAACAATTTGGTGTTCAGGTTTCACATTTCTGGCATTGTCACATATAACAGATTTGTACATGTCTTTGATTTCTTCATCACCTAATTCCTCTATGTTGCAATGAATGTAAATTCTAGGGTCTTCTGCATAAACAACACCCTTTGGAATTTGGGAAAAAGCACCTATGTTGTCATCTTTCTTAGCTACCTCGGGAACTAGCTCAAACACGGGCCTAGGTCATTTTATAACCTCGACTACTGTAGGGTTAGCTATGAATTCAAGTGCAGAGGAGGATACCATGATGATAAATACCTTTTTCTGCCTTTGGATGGATTGATTGCTGAAGTGTTTTGCCTCTTTGCTTGGAATGCCTTAGCTCAGAAATCTTCGCGCTCTCTGAAAGTTTGAATTCACAGTGAAATGAAATGGAGCCAAAAACTTAATTTATAAATCCTTTTCTGCCACCTACCACATTAATTGTCTACTGGTGATGTATTAACTCAACTTTATTTTCCCGGTAATGATGGATTTTCAACTTCTTTTTTGTAACCGAGGGAATAATAGCACATGTGTCATTAAATTGCCAAACCCTCAAGATAATTTTCTTCAATTTGATGAAGAACATCTTGCCGGTGGAGCATCATATTGTCCTGCTAGTGAAGCATTTGTTGGTTCTACCGGTGGAGGAGTAACCCCAATATTTAGATTACCTTTTCTAATCCATTGCTTTGAAAATTCTTGCTTAACCTCTTCAACCTTTTCTTTACCTTTCAAGCTAGTACTTTTGTTATCTATCGGTGTACCTTTGCTTCTATAGAATTTTGCAATATGACCAATTTTGTTACATGCATAACAAGTTACATTATTTTTCTGAATAGCTTTCCCATAACCTATGCCGGTTTGCGTTCTGCATTTATTTGATAAATGACCAAATCTTCCACAAACATAACATCTTACATTCATTATGCAATTTTTAGAGTTATGACCAATTTTGTTGCATTTGGTGCATTGACCGGTGGGAGGATTAATGTTCTGATAATTCCTAGATCTACATTCATTTGCCCTATGACCATATTTATTACAGTTAAAGCATTTTCCGTTGAATTTGTAAGTATTAGAGGGTCTTACCGGTTTGCTTTGATCCTGGGTATTTGCAGTATCGGAGCTTTCTCCAACTTCAAATCCAACTCCATAAGTGTCACCTTTGGGTTTTTGATTCTTCAATAAGGTACCAAGTTCTTCTGAGCTTTTCTTGAATTTTTCTTTGTGTTGCTTTGCAGTTTCCAATTCCCTTTCCAAGATCTCTTTTTGTCTCATTAGTTCATTCAAGTCATTTTGAGTATGCATCAGATCTGTCTTCAACATATCATTTTCATAGCTAAGTCTTGTGTTCTCATTTGCTGCATCACTTATCTGGTCAATTCTTCTTCATTCCTCTTTCTATCCTCAATCTCTTTGCAGAATTTCATAGTCATATCCTGCATTTCATTTTTTGTTGTCATGATCTCTTGTTTCAATTTTCTCATCATATCATTTAATGATTCCTTTTCATCATTTTCATTTTGCAACTTTTCACAAAGTTCTCTTCTCTTGTTTCTTGTAACAGTAAGATTTTCTTGAAGTGCCTGAATAATGTCCTGAGCTGCTTTTAAATCATCTTCTAATTTGATATTTTTCAACTTCTCTGCATCATAGTCAGTAAGAGCTCCTTCAAGTTGCTTCATCAGATTTTCCATCTTTACCGATGTCAAGATCTTCCTCAAGCTGTTAGGCTTCTAAAAATAGAGGACCAGGCCTTGATACCAATTGTTAGGGTTCCCATAGATACTGAGAGGGCATGAATCAGTATCTGACTGGTTATGAGATTTTCTTAAAATTGAATATGCAGAATATAAAGTAACAGTATACCGGTATGCAAGAATTAATGTAAATTACAAAATCAAAAGCATCCACATGAAAAGAACACCATAACAGAAGATGTTTAACGAGGAAACCCGGTGTGGTAAAAACTTCAATGGGATTTGTGACCCACAATATTCACTTACTGGCCAATAAGAGAATATTACTTACAATAGGGGCCTGTACATGCAGGAAGGCCAACTACCTAGAGCTCACTGCTCAACAAGAAGTCACACTAACTTACAAAGAGGATTTACACAAATCCAATATTTTGTATTGCTTTACAATAGCATCTTCAATGCTAGATTCAGTACCAGTTCTTGCTCTGTTCTTTACATATACCTTTGACCTACAATTCGCACATTAGGTCTGCCTTATATTTTATTTATTACATTCTCTCTATGTCCTACAAATGCCTACAATGATCTCTTTTATATACAAGAGTCATTTTACAATTTGCCAAGTCGGCTTACAATGATAAACAAAATATTACATATCAAAAATCCTGTCAGCCTCTGTGCCGGTATACATATTTCCTTCTGTGCCGATGTACATCTTCTGTGTTGATGCCAATGTACATTGATTTTGTTGATGCCGATGCATTGTTCTATCTGAGTAATGCTTTGCCAGTGTAATGTCTTTGTCAGTGCCATAGGATTGCAAGGTTGCCTATGTAATGCTTTGCCGGTATAATGTCTTTGTCGGTGCCATAGGATTGCAAGGTTGCCTATGTAATGCTTGCCGGTATAATGTCTTTGCTTGTGCCATAGGATTGCAAGGTTGCCATCAATGACAAAACCTTCAATCACACACAATGTCTCATTGGAGTGTCCATATGCCAACAGTTATAACTAATGAAGAAGGTTTAGTCAAGCCGGAGCATAATATTGTTAAGGATTTAGGATTTGTTGAAATTCTAAACATTCATGTTTTTGGATGAGATAGTTCATTTTGTACTAAGCAGAGTTCATGGGGAGTTTATGTGGCTAGACTCTATTTTTAAAATTACTTAGGAAGCAATCAAGGCAGTTACTGGTTTACCCTCAATTGGTACTAGGCCCGACAAAAAGAAGAAGATACCAAACGAGGGTGTTATGGACCTAACTGGAGCTACATTTGACAACAGATCTCTTAGGGTTAGTAACATCACTGATGTAAATGTGAAATATGTGAGAATGGTATTTGGATATAGAGTTACTCATGCAAATAGGTTAAATTCTATTTCTAGCTTGTGTTTACATAGTGCATATGAAAAGGTTAAGAACAATGCTAAAATTGACATCTATGAATGGCTTAAGGATGAACTGTTAGATAACTTTAAAAAGATTAAGGGTGACAAGAAGGGAACATTATGTTTCAGGAATCTACTTGTGTGTTTAATGCTTTACTTCACAAAGGAGATACCTAACATTGGTCACAAGGACTTTGCATATGACATCTCGGTAGGTAGACAAATCATGGAAGCTATTACCGGCATAGGTGCTAACAGTGATAATATTCTAGCAGATTATTTCAAAAACTTTCAAACCAATATGAAGGTTAGAGAAAGGATATCGTAGAGTATTGTGGATAAGTATGACAAGCAAATGTGTTTTGTAATCAAAAGAGATGAAACATGGATGGAAGTTGTTACTCCTAGAACCATTTGGATAACAGAGATGTGATATGAAGTTGATCTGAATATTCTTGAGGCTTATGATAAGACACTTCTTGATGCACCAAGGGAACCTTCTCAAGAAATTTTTGGCAGTGTTGACATTATTGAGAGTTTTGTTTCGGTGAAGAAGTAGAGAAAAAGAAGAGAAAAATTCATCAGAGATGCATCCAAAATGGCTAAAGAAGTTAAGGAAAATGTGATGAACTTAAGTGGTATTTCTACTAGTGAACTGGAAGGACTGGAACTGGTAGCTCATGTTTCACCAGTTGTCACTTCTTATGATACAGATAGTGGTAAGGCAGCACAGTTCAAAAGAGTTGAAAGGAAGAAGAGGAAACCTTCACTGATACCTTCTCCTTCTCCTAAAAGGACAAGAACATTAAGGAAGAAGCAATAGGTTGTGAGAGAGCCCAAGAAGAAATTAACTTCAAAGAAGAAACAACAACCTAAGGCACCAAATACCCTTACATTGGAGGAATTGATCAATGAAATAACACTAGAAGGTAATCTTAACAATGTGAATAAATTTAATCATTCTTTCAAGGACTCTAACAAGGATACAATAGAGGAAAGCATTATTCTGCATCTTGACATCTACAAGAAAGTTTTGATTGAGGTTGTAGATGATCTGTCTGATGACTTATATTTGAGGTTAGAGGCTAAAAGATCGTCAGTGATGGAATTGGATAAAAAGTTAAAGGTTGAAGCATTATTGGTGGTTCACCCTGTTAATTCTAGGGAGGAGATTGATGAACTGATTGTTGAAGCCAACTGGCCAGTTTTTGTGAGTGGTCACTGGCAGGTTAGTCTAATGGCTAGGAGAGTGAAAGAGATAGTAGATGAAACCGAAGACAAATGGGACATTTTTTTTTTGAAAAAGAAAAAAAAGAAGAAAGGGATAGATAGAAAATGGATGTCGTTTGCAAAGGTATATCAAAAGGACAAAGGTAAAGGTAGAATTGGTAGTGTACCTATTATAAAGGTCAAAGATAACTTTTCTCCACCGGCATAGGACACCCCACCAATAACTTTAGGGACACCGGTACATACAGACATTCAACCAAAAAAGAAGGCTGAAGAAATAACTCATGATGATACTAATCTAGAATCGGAAATTCTTTTTACTATGAATGTAGATACATAGGATTTTAATATTTTTATGGATATAGAGACTGTAGAGGTTAAGACAGTTGATGCTACAAATGTTGAGATCTCTGAGTCACCAGTTAACACTACTGAATCTCAGAACATTGAAATACTGGCAAAAGTTTTAGTGCCCCTACCCTAGTCAGCATTGTAAAACTGGTTTGACCTTGGTTGAATTTTTTATGTGGCATTCCTGGATGATTGATTTAACATTATGTAATGTTATAGTCAGATATTATGATTATTGTGCATACCTGTTAATGTGGTTTCGCATCGATTCTTATGTAAGTTTAATTGTTCTCCTGATTCCTATTATTAATCTCGAGCTAATGCTTTTATTAAATATATATGTATGTGTGTGTGTGTGTGTGTGACTCATGGTTGTAGGAGATTGCAGAAATAGTACCGCCTAGGTGCGAGGTTTGTCTTCACCTGGATTCACAGGTTTGAGTGTACCTCTTTGGTCCTTAGAGTTTGGATTAGGTGGTCGTAAATCCATCATTTTACCCTAGTCATGCTCAAGTAAGCATTGTCTATGGTCCGTCGGTTTCCCTTTTCATTTGAGTTTGCGGGTCGTGTATTTGGTTGGCTTTCTTGGGTTGCATGCTTTGAGAGTGGTAAAATTGAATATTTAATCTGTAGTATTTAATTTGATTTAATGTGTTCTTTTACGCATTAGTAATTAAGGAACTAAATTTGAATAGGTTTCTTTTATGTGATTAATCATTAATTAAAAAAAAAATTGCTCTATTCATGTTTGTAGCAAGTTCAATTTAATGGTTAATTTTAAATAATGAATTTATTCAGTTTTGGCATTTTGAAAGCGAAGATTTAAATTTATTCAAAATAGAAATAATTTAATCTCTTTTGCATTTTGGAATAGAAAGGTTAATTTCAATTATTTAAGAAAATCAATTTTAATTAGAAAAGCAAGTTTAATACATATATTTGATATAGTGTGAAAGATTGATTTTGGGATTTTATTTCAACTAAAAATATTTTAGCCTCATTAATATTTTGAAATATAAATCTTTGTGTTGTTCACCAAAAGTGATTAACCCAAGATCACCTACAAATCAATCTATGAGAAAGCCAATCTCGATCAATGAAACACTTCAGGGCTTGGACAACATAACATAGGATCCTAAATGATCCTCCCGCACTTCAGGTTCTGCTAGACCTAGGGGGGGACACCCTTTTGATGCATTGAATCAAAATCATTTAATCACCATGACAACATCAATGAAGCAGATAAACCATTCCACAAACACAACAAATTAGATAACACATACAAATTGTCTAGATCTTGTACAAATAATGGGTGAAATAGAGCTTGGGAAGGATAGAACAAAAACCCCTAAACATAAAGGGAAAAGGTTTTCATTAAATGTATAAATCTGAAACTATCCCCAAATCTGCAAGACCAATGCCTTGTTCATTGGGAAACAGAGTCACACAAAGAGATGCAAATGTGTATCCTAGTCACAAATTGGTTTTCCTTAAACAATATTCCTGCATTAACATCTTATACTAATGCATTACTCAACTTCATTCACAAAATTATCATATCTAGGACACATTCCATTATTCATGATTAATTACGGAGTTTAAAGCCTTCATTGAAGGATACCTATAGACAATCACACAATCTCCTTGAAATTGACAAATTTCATCCTCCTTAAGGATTCAATTCATAATAATGGAAATACATGCACAGAGACAATACTGTGGGAAATTTACTCATGCCTGACACAAGTAAGATCTGCAACTAGAAAACATCTCCAAGACTGCAATATAATCTCTGTATCCTGAAAAGATCCATAGAATTTTACAAGTTTGGGTCAAGAAATTTAGAAATGGAAGCCATGAAAATTGGAGCACTTCCTCCAAAATTCTGGAACCCTTGCAATGAGAAGAAAATTAGAATAAGGAGAGGGAAAAAGATTAGTTCTGCAACCGAAATTGCCAAGTGTCTCTTTTCTAACTAAATTTCAATCCCTTCCTCCTTCCCATGGAAACTTCTCTTGAGATATCCCATATTTGTTAAAAATAACTACATGGTTCGATTCCTCATCCTGAGAGCTTTCCGGCGATATATAATACTTAGTATTTTGGGAAAAAATGGACCTCTAGGGGAATTAATCCACTTTATGTGCACATCATTTAAATTTTTCAATTTTTTATATAGTTTTCAACTATATATTTAACTCGATTTTAACTTTGATTTTTCTCTGATTTTTGGCCTGACACCCCTCCACATGGTAGTCTCTGCTTCACTGATAGCATCCACTGGGATGACACCTAATTGATTCACCACCTCAACAACCTCGTCACCGCCACCTATGCACCACTGGACTACCATCTGAATGCATGTCATCACCATACTAGCAGGACCTGCGAGCTGGACCTCCACCTGGACCTGCCACCTATCTTTCGCCATTTCATGATGGTTATTCTTCGAGCATCTTTCTTTTGCGAGATCACATGCAGTGTTCGATCTCCTAAACTTGTTCGAACTTCAACTCTTTTCGTTGTTACGCAAACCTTAACTAGCGAGAATCTTTGGCTTGCGAATCCACACACACCATCGATCTCCTACAACTTGCTCACTGGTTAAGCCATCTGTTCTCTGCAAAACTCACCTACCTCAAGATCTGTGCCTACGTGGGGTCCACCTGGTTGCCACTTGTTGACCTCCTTGGTCGCCTCTCAGGAAGCATGCCCACATGCTTGGGGTCTGCCTTGGGGCCAACCAACACCATCCGTCAAAAGCCCTTGAGGCTTTGACATTATGGTAGTGTGGAGCCTTGGTTATAAATACTCAAAAATGCTCCTGCCTAGCCAATGTGGGATAAATGCATTTTCTTGAGACTACACTTTGAAGAGTTTTATGAGACTTCAATGGCTTCTCCTCATCCACCACGCACAGGAGGTTTAACGTTGACCCCTTCACACTCCACCTCACACGCAGCTCCATAGATTTCACTCACTAAAGGTTAACGCCTCCCATTCAAAGCAAAGAGTTTATTGGCAAAGTCACGTGGAGGGAGGGATTGACTGGCATCCAAGTTCATTGCCTCTTCAACTCTACATTGCCTATTGCTAATTGCATTTTTCTCTGAGCTTTTTTATTGTAATCCTTTTAAAACACCACGTGCCTGGAGGAGGGAGGCTTTGTTAAATTGCATTTGCTAAGAAGTTTAATTGTTTTTTGTCACTACTGATGGAATTTGCTGCAACTCATATGCCTAGTCTGCCATGCAAGGAGGAGAAGATTTGTTTTACACATGCTACCATTGCATTAGATTTGGTTAAATGCTGCCCTCCAAAACTCCATGCAAAGGATTAAACTGTTGTTTACATTGGCTTGAGGTTTTATTGCCTCTTTACATTGCTTTGCACCATACTCCATACACCACGCACAGGAGATTAAACATTGGCTTTACCACTGCCAATGCATTTGGTTCTTGTTTCAATGGCCAAACCACCATGCCATGTTGCCTTTGCTGAAAGTCTCCAACACTGCATCTAAACTCCACGACAGAGGGGAAATTCGCTATGGTTGCCAATTTTAGTTTGCCTAGAGAGACTTCAAACTTCATGCCACACCCTGCACCAAGGAAGACATCAAATTTACACTACTCATTGCAATTGCTTGAAATATTTAAAACCTCTCCTTTGTCATCTACACTACCACTCTATTTTGAAACGTGTAGGGGAAACAAATGGCAATTTACACCTGCCAAATTGCAATGGCTTAAAACATTATTTTAATTATCCTCCACCAGCTGAATTACATTTGCTTGGATTTAATTTGTTGAAGATTCTTAAAATCTTTTAAGACCTCTCTCTCATCTGAGCATATCCAAATGTTCCCTCGCATCCTTCATTATGTACCGCTCTAAAAGGCTACAAGCACCATTCCTTAATTTTGGAAAAGATTGGAATCTCTAATATACCAATGTGGCATATTCAACTTTGAGTAAGCCATAGCATCAATTAATTTTCTTGATTATCTCTAGGGGTTAAAATGTTGTGAAATTAGAACATTCTACCACAAAAATAATGTGTGGGCATGAGCCAAGTCGAGCCCCAAAGTGGGTCCGACTAAAAAAAAAATTGTTTTCATGCAACTGACATTCAAAATACCTTAGGAACCTTAAACATACGTTTGGAAATTATCAGCATCATTTTCGGATCATCAAACTGAGTTTTACAACTTTCAGGCACTTACGCCACATTTTCGCATTTAATCACGAAGACGTAATTTTCAAACCAATCAAAACACCTTTCTGGACCTTCCCATCTGACAGGCGTGTACTCTAATATACAAGCATGAACACTACCAAACATTTTTTCAAAATGAATCCTGAGTGAAGAGATATTAATTATAAAAAATGACCAACTGACTTTGTCGGCACTGAGGTCCTGATGAAGTCAATGCGCAGGCAACTCATGATGCCTTTATTAAAAATATCAAACGATCTTCGTAAACCCTCAAATATGAGACATAGGTACCTTGAATTACATATAAAAAATTAGAATTATCAGTTTGATCGGGAAGCTAATTGGGTGTGAATTGTGTGCTCATGAAAATAGCCACTTTAACTAATATGGCAATGAAAGTACGAATCACTAAAACAAAGGGCTCAAGAAACCCTTCTGAAAACCGATCAAACGGATTGGCAGGAGCTTGAAATTTGAAACATAGCTTTTCATTATACCAACAATATCCTAGGACAAACATTCTGACATGACACTCAATGAGGCAACTTTTACTCTCATGCAAAATAGGGCTCCGACTAGCAACTGAAATAGGGACTTGTCAAACAACACCAACTGCAAACGGATTGAGCTTTGAAAACTGAGCAAATGGATTTATAAGGACTTGAAATTTTGCAAGATAACTCACATTTATGCATATAATTGAATCCATTTTTAAATTCTTCATGAATATCAATAGGGCAAAAGATATAAACACCCAAAGTAGGGTTCTTAGTAAAATCTGCATATGTGCCTAAAATGAACTTTTAGCTCACCCCTTGAAATGGGTACCTGATAAATTGATCCAAACTAAAATTTGAAAGTTGCACATCATTGCTTAGGCCAAATGAAAGGTGTACAACAATCTTCCCAAGCCTTACCCCTTGAAAATCAACTGGCTTCATTTTACCCTCTCTCTAACTAGGCCACCTGAATGAGATTAGGTGCCTTTCTGAAAATGCAATATCAAAATTTTGAAATGGGGCTCAAAATTTGACTCAAATTTAATGAGTCCCAATAGTGGCTCTGACTGGGGATGGTTGATTGCAAGATCAACACAAGAATTGAGAATCTATGAAAGAAAAGACCACCCAAAAATGGATCACTCTCTTCTCTTCTAAAAAATAGGGCTTCCTATTCTACCCAAACAATAGGGCACTTTATTGAAAACCACACAACTGAAGAAAAGCAACTATACAATATATACAAACATACTGACAACTAAATATAAACTGCTCAAAACATTCTCAACATTTACCTCTGTCAAAAATCTGATTCTCATCGCCTAACATCATGATCCAAACAAAGGTACCTTTCAATAACAACTGAGCATAATCCTTATAATCAACCTCTTTCATCTCATTCCTATAATAGCTGGTGTGCATACCTTTTGTTTGATTTCAAACTTTGTAATCACACACTATTTCAACAAAAGTGAAATCATAAGACAAAACGCAATAGAGGCCTTCCCACAAAATACAATACATTTCACTATCCCAATCAATTCTATCATTTGCAAAGGCATCATCATGCTGAACTTCAAAAATAAAACATTCATTCTCACCACTATAGTTCTCATCAACACTTGTTTTGTTATCATTAAATTCATAGAATTGGGGGCATTACTAACCAATTGATGCAAACAAGGAACATAAATATCATGATCCAGATGTGATACTTCACTACGCTGATCACACTCTATACTATCCTTGTTCATCCAACTCAATACATCTACATCCTCAATATCCCAATCATGGAAAAGAATGCATACCTCTGGCTGAAGCAAATCCTTAGCTAAATCTTTTTCATTCAAACTTACATCCACCTGAAAAACTTCCATTTGTGGTCTGAAGTAATCATCACAAAACCCATGCCTCTTATCTTCATCATGAAGTAAAAGTTTGCAACACATGCTACTGCTGTTCGGAACTTCACCAACATTACAAACTTGTTCAACACAAGGGGAAACTTCAGCATTTTCCATAATGAAATTAGCACCATGGACATTAATATCAAAGGCAAAGAACTCCATATACGGTTCAAGCATACTATCAACATTCACATTCTCTTCATGGTACTTCAAATTCTGAGAGCATTCAAATATGGGTTCATTTAAATCTGAAAATAGAACATTATCCGCACTGTCACATATATTTTTATCTTCAACAACACTTTCATTTTCAGATTCATAACTGAGGTATTTAACTTGGTCTCCTCTTATATCATCTTCACAAGATGAATAATAAGAATCCTCATAACCATCATCAACTGCATGACTGTCATTCATTTTCTGATCATAAGAAAGTGAATAACTCATGTCAAGATCATTCCTATTCTGAAATTGCTCTTCATTGTTCATTTGTATACCTTCAAGGTGCTGAAGATCAAACTCAGTATCCTCATAATCAATAGAACCACTCCATTCTGAAACACATTCATCACTGGGTATACTTGCACTGAAAACACTATCAACATCAACCACAATTTCATTTTCAGTTTTATCAGATTTAATCAAAATCCGATTTACATCATATTGCACATTTTCACTTGCATAATCAGCAACATTTGGTGATCCTTCAGTATTTGGTACTTCAACATCAAATACATGAACAACATGTAAATATCGATGGTCATCATCCTCATTAATTTCATTATCATTAACCTTGGGAGATACATGATTTACTTCATAATTTGCAGTCACATAATCAGCATAACCGGCATACAAATCAAATGGTACATATCCTTTATACAAATCTACCTCTGTATCAGCATTATCATAGCATCTTCCACTGATCATTCCATCATTACTGTGAGAGACAACCGACATTGATAGTAGAGATTCTTGACTCTCATTTAAATTTGAATTACATGCATCAACAAAACCATTTGGAATAGCAGAGCTAGATGCACCTTGACAAGGAATGATTTGTTCAGCTTCACATGGTATTTCACCATTGAAGGTACTTTGACAAGAAACAACAGCAAACACAAATCTCTTTGAGATCCCAAATTTCAAATTATTTTCAATGTCCCTAGCTGTGTTAAAGGCTTCATACAAAGTCTCGGGTTCCTTGTTTCTCAATAAGAAACCCATCTTCTTACCAAAAGAACTCATATAAATATCCAGACATACTTTATCATCAAATTTATAGTTCCTAGAAATTTTAGACAATGTTTGTGAAAACCTGATATTAAATGTTGGTACCAATTCATCTTCCTTAATTTGTATATACGTGAATTCTTTTAGCAAATCATAATCACTCACCTTTTCAACAAATTGGTCTATGAAGTCTAAAATTAATTCTTTCCATGAAGAAATACAATCTGTTGGCAAGAAAGAGAACCAATCCCTTGCATCCTCCTTCAATGACTAGACAAATAACTTCATGCACACATCTTCTTGACAAATTTCAAACTCTCCCATCAAATCTGAAAATCTTTTCACATGTTGACATGTGATTTTGATTTCTTCCTAGTGAATATGGGCAAATACTTTCTAATTTCCGTGGGTATGGGATTTGGGTAACCCAGAATATCTTTGAAATTTAGAGCAGCATAATACTTCATGATGAAACTTATCCTATTATACGGTTGTTCTAGCTTACTAGACATGGTCATATGTGAATAAGATTGGGGCTGAACTAATTGACTGCACATTGTGACTTCTCAAACTTCATACACAACCCCACCAAAACATTCAACAACTCATAAATATGTCAATGTACAAATTTATCTTCTTCACTTTTTGACATAAAACACATGGATACTTGCATATCATAAGAAAACATATAAGATCTTGAGACTTAACAACACTTTGAATATGAAAATATTTTTTATCTTCTTCCCTTTCAACAAAGTGCAAAACACTAGATAGGGAGACTATTTTGCTCTTTCAAATTTTTAGAAGAGCTATTTTGCATTGAAACTTTTGAAAATGCCTAGGTTTTTGCAGTTGTAGGACTTGTAGATCTGAAGATTAACTTCCACTTTCAGCACAATCTTTTACCTCAGAGTCGCCACCTCTTGCATATAGGACATTTTGAACAGCAGAATGTCATTCAATCACAAATTCAATTCTCTATTGTCTCCTTCAATCTCACTGCAATAAACACTCTTCCAGGCCACTAACACATAGATTTGGGAAAATCACACCACATCTATGTGTATCTTTTTGCACTTTCTTATCAAGCTTTTATGATGCAGAATTCATGTGTAAATCTGCATTAGCAATGATAACTCCTATCTCTGCACTATATATAAAACCATAAAACCTTATGCAATACTAATTGCATAGACATTCAGCACTGGTATGAACCATAGAGTCGCCACCCAATAAGGAATTGGGGAAAAGTTTGCATACAGCTGCAAGGACTTGCTCACAACTCAACAACATGAATTTACTATTACTCTTTTATAAAATATGACATGACAAACATATCACTCTATAGATCCAGAATAAGGAACATTCTCTTCACCATAAAACCACTTTCAACTTTGTGCATATACAATGGACAGACGAGCTGGATATGAAATTGACAGGATGAGGAATACATTCAAATCCATTAAGTCCCCAATAGAGTCACCATTTTTGTTGTTCACCAAAAGTGATTAACACAAGATCACCTAAAAATAAATCTAAGAGAAAGCCAATCTCAATCAATGAACCACTTCAGGGCTTGGACAACATAACATAGGATCCTAAATGATCGTCCTGCACTTCAGGTTCTGCTAGACCTAGGGGGGACACCCTTTTGATGCACTGAATCAAACTCGTTTACTCACCACGACAACATCCATGAAGCAGATAAACCATTCCACAAACTCAACAAATTAGATAACACATACAGATTGGCTAGATCTTGTACAAATAATGGGTGGCATAGAGCTTGGGAAGGATAGAACACAAACCCCTAAACATAAAGGGAAACAGTTTTCTTTAAATGTATAAATCTGAAACTTTCCCCAAATCCACAAGACCAGTGCCTTGTTCATTGGGCAACAAAGTCACACAAAAAGATGCAAATGTGTATCCTAGTCACAAATTGGTTTTCCTTAAACAATATTCCTACATTAACATCTTATACTAATGCATTACTCAATTCCATTCACAGAATTATCAGTTCTATGACACATTCCATTATTCATGATTGATTAAGGAGTTTAAAACCTTCATTGAAGGATACCTATAGACAATCCCACAATCTCCTTGAAATTGACAAATTTCATCCTCCTTAAGGATTCAATTCATAATAATGGAAATACTTACACAGAGACAATACTCTGGGAAAGTTACTCATGCCTGACACATGTAAGATCTGCAACTAGAAAACATCTCCAAGACTGCAATGTGATCTCTGTACCCTGAAAAGATCCATAGAATTTTACAAGTTTGGGTCAAGAAATTCAGAAATGGAAGCCATGAAAATTGGAGCACTTCCTCCAAAATTCTGGAACCCTTGCAATGAGAATAAAATCAGAATAAGAAAGGGAGGGAAAAAAATTAGGTCTGGAACCGAAATTGCCAAGTGTCTCTTTTCTAACTGAATTTCAATCCCTTCCTTATTCCCAAGGAAAATTCTCTCAAAATATCCCATATTTGTTAAAACGAACTACATGATTCGATTCCTCATCCCAAGAGCTTTCTGACGGTATATAATACTTGGTATTTTGGGCAAAAATGGACCTTTGGGCGAATTAATTCACTTTATGTGCACATCATTTAAATTTTTCAATTTTTTATATAGTTTTCAACTATATATTTAACTTGATTTTAACTTTGATTTTTCTCTGATTTTTGGCCTGACACCTTGCCAGGTGGCAGTCTCTGATTCGTTGATAGGGTCCACTGGGATGACACCTCACTGATTCACCACTTGGACAACCTCGTCACTGCCACCTATGCACCATTGGACTGCCATCTGAACGCCACATCATCACCATGTCAGCAGGACCTGTGAGCTGGACCTCCACCTGGACCTACCACCTATCTTTCACCATTTCACGATGGTTATTCTTCAAGCATCTTTCTTTCGTGAGATCACATACACCGTCTGATCTCCTGAACTTGCTCGATCTTTAAGTCTTTTTGCTATTTTGTGAACCCTAACCGGCAAGCATCTTTGGCTTGTGAATCCATGTGCACCGTCGATCTCCTACAACTTGCTCACTGGTTAAGCCATCCATTCTCTACAAAACTCACCTACCTCGAGATCTGTGCTTGCGTGGGGTCCACCTAGTCGCCACTTGTCGACATCCTTGGTCACCTCGGGAAGTGCACCCATGTGCGTGGGGTCCGCCTTGGGGCCAGCCAACACCATCCGTCAAAAGCCCTTGAGACTTTGACACTAAGGTACTATGGAGCCTTGGTTATAAATACTCAAAAATGCTCCCGCCTAGCCAATGTGGGATAAATACATTTTCTTGAGACTTCACTTTGAAGAGTTTTTTGAGACTTTAATGGCTCCTCCTCATCCACCATGCATAGGAGGTTTAATGTTGACCTCTTCACACTCCACCTCACACGCAGCTACATAGATTTCACTCGCTGAAGGTTAACGCCTCCCATTCAAAGCAGAGAGTTTATTGGCAAAGTCACATGGAGGGAGGGATTGACTGGCATCCAATTGCCAATCTTCACATTTTACCTAAGTCAAATTGCATTTGTCTAATTCTTTTGTTGCTCAAACATTGGCGGGTTGGGCTTTTAAGCCTGCATTTTACATTGGCCAATATTCACGCAGAACAGTCTCTTTAGCTTCCACCGAGCATCACGCAGGAGAGGATTAGCCTGTTCACCGTGGGTTTTGGATTTTTATGCTTGAAATTTCAATGCTTCTCATAAACCACGTAGGAGGGGGCAGCCAGTTTCAACTTTTTTACAAAGCCAAATGCATTTGTTGTTGGTTTTCAACGTTGCCCTCTTAACTCCACGCAAGTGCTGAATTGGTGTTTGTTGTTGCTATTTGCAGTTCATTGCCTCTTCAACTCTACATTGCCTACTGCTAATTGCATTTTGCTCAGAGCTTTTATATTGTAATCCTTTTCAAACACCACGTGCCTAGAGGAGGGAGGCTATGTTAAATTGCATTTGCTGAGAAGTTTCATTGGTTTTTCTCACTGCTGATGGAATTTGTTGCAACTCATATGCCTAGTCTGCCATGCAAGGAGGAGAAGATTTGTTTTACACATGCTATGATTGCATTAGATTTGGTTAAATGCTTCCCTCCAAAACTCCACGCAAAGGATTAAACTGTTGTTTGCATTGGCTTGAGGTTTTATTGCCTCTTTACATTGCTTTGCACCATACTCCATACATAATGCACAGGAGATTAAACATTGGCTTTACCACTGCCAATGCATTTGGTTCTTGTTTCAATGGCATAACCAAAATGCCACGTTGCCTTTGTTGAAAGTCTCCAACGCTGCATCTAAACTCCATGGCAGAGGGGAAATTTGCTATGGTTGCCAGTTTTAGTTTGCCTGGAGAGACTTCAATCTTCGTGCCACGCCCTGCACCAAGGAAGACATCAAACTTATACTGCTCATTGCAATTGCTTGAAAGATTGAAAACCTCTCCTTTGTCATCCACACTACCACTCTCTTCTGAAATGTGCAGGGGAAAGGAATGGCAATTTACACCTACCAAATTGCAATTGTTTAAAACGTTATTTTAATTATCCTCCACCAACTGAATTACATTTTCTTGGATTTCATTTGTTGAAGATTCTTAAAATCTTTTAAGACCTCCCTCTAATCTGAGCATATCCAAATGTTCCCTTGCATCCTTCATTATGTACCGCTCTGAAAGGCTACAAGCACCATTCCTTAAGTTTGGAAAAGATTGGAATCTCTAATATACCAATGTGGCATATTCAACTTTGAGTAAGCCATAGCATAAATTACTTTTCATGATTATCTCTAGGGGTTAAAATATCGTGAAATTAGAACATTCTGCCACAAAAATAATGCGCGGGCATGAGCGAGGTCAGGCCTCAAAGTGGGTCCGACTAAAAAAAAATTTGATTTCATGCAACTGACATTCAAAATACCTCAGGAACCTTAAACATACCTATGGAAATGATCGACATCATTTTTGGATCATCAAACTGAGTTTTACAACTTTCAGGTACTTATGCCACATTTTCGCATTTAATCACGAAGACGTAATTTTCAAACTGGTCAAAACACCTTTCTGGACCTTGCCATCTGATAGGTGTGTACTTTGATATACAAGCATGAACTCTACCAAGCAGTTTTTCAAAATTAATCTTGAGTGAAGAGATATTAATTGTCAAAAATGACCAATTGGCTTTGTCAACACTGCGGACCTGATGAAGTCAATGCGCAGGCAACTCATGATGCCTTTCTTAAAAATATCAAACGATCTCCGTAGACCCTCAAATCTGAGACATAGGTACCTTGAAGTACATATCAAAACTTAGAATTATCAGTTTGACCGGGAAGCTAACTAGGTGTGAATGGTGCACTCATGAAAATAGCCACTTTAACTGATCTCGCAATGAAAGTACAGATCACTAAAATAGATGGCTCAAGAAACCCTTCTGAAAACCAATCAAACCTATTTGTAGGAGCTTGAAATTTGAAACATAGCTTGTCATTATACCAACAATAGGCTGGGACAAACATTCTAACATGAGACTCACTGAGGTAACTTTTACACTTATGCAAAACAGGGCTCCGACTAGTAGCTGAAATAGGGACTTGTCAAACAACACCAACTACAAATGGATTGAGCTTTGAAAACTGAGCAAATGGATTTATAAGGACTTGAAAGTTTGTAAGCTAACTCACATCTATGCATAGAATTGAATCCATTTTTAAATTCTTCATGACTATCAATAGGGCAAAAGATATAAACACCCAAAGTATGCTACTTAGTAAAATCTGCATATGTGCCTAAAATGCACTTTCAGCTCACCCCTTGAAATGGGTACCTGATAAATTGTGTTAGGCCCAATATGGAAAGATAATGTACTAAGAGGGGAGGGGTGAATCAGTACTCCAAAACTTTTCTTTAATAATAACCTTACTGTTATGCATAAACATAATAGTCCAGTAACATAAAATAAAGTTAAAACAAACATATAACAATCATACATGATTCACTCCATAACACATATATTTTGGTTACGCAGAAACTCTTGGTTAGAGAGAAAAACTATGGTGGGGATGGCACCCACAACTTCACTACTGCAATAATAAAGATTTCTCGGTTAGAGCTACATTTAGCTATTTCTGATAGCTTACCCTGTTAGGAGTAACAAGATCTGTTAAATCTACCTTGCTAAAGGGTTTCACAACATTATTCTGAATGTTGCACCTGGTTAGAGGCTTTACAATTTATAGACTTGGTTAGAGTCTTTTACCCTATTAAAGGTTTCTTTTTCAACTTCGCAATATTACAATAAAATCATTACAAACATCTGCAACTTTACATCTGAAATGTTATAGTAAATTCTATGTGCTTAGAATAAGATTACCTTGCTTATAGCATACCTCGGTAACCATATAGTAACTCAGTAAACCCTTCTGTTTACTCTGTTCTTTGACTGTTCTCTGAAAACCTTCTCGGTGATCTTTGTGTCTCTATAACAGTCTTCCTTCATACATATATGCACACACCTTGCTCTTTAATCCATGTTGTATAAATAGATCTCTTAAAATGGTGATCCAATTCATTGCTTCAATCTTACAAACAAGATTCCTCGAATGAATAACTAAACAAAATACTTCATTGGTTAGATTGTCCTTGTAATCATACACAATCTTCTAGTGCAATTTCCAATGTATAACGGTTAGATGTGCCTTGATTCTTGTAACATGTTTTCATATGCATGTCCAGGTTCAATGTTTTTGGTAACACATTTCACTTGGTGAATATCAACTCGGTGTGTTAACTTTACTTCTTGGTAGCCATAAAAAGATACTCGGTAGACAGCTCGGTGTATACTATGTTCTATGACTGCTTTCTTCTATAACCAACTAGACTGTGCATACCAACTTCTCTGTTTATACCGACTGCATGATTCGGTAGTGCTAACCAACTAGAATATATAGTATGACTTTGAATATAAAAACTAATGGCAACTTGATAAGTAGTAACAATCTCCCCTTTTGACATTAGTTGAGATGTTTGATAAAAACTACTTTCAAAGTCATAACTCAAAAATCTATATACTTTGCAAAATGACTACACTTGACAATATATACAATAGTCAATGAAATAGTATATGCAGATATACTCCCCTTATCATTATTTTGTATATTACTCAGATTTTGCATGCTCGATTCTATTTTGTGCTTGTGTGCTCTGCTAGCTCTACATGCTTTGCTCGGTATACTCCCCTGTATACAATACTCAAAACTGTATTACCAAAACTGTATCACTCTCCAAATATAGTATATTACTCCCCTTTTTTGACAAACATCAAAAACTTAATTTCTAGTTGGGGGCGGTAACTGATCAAAAATAGATTTATACTTGTTCCGGGCGTCGGTGAGTACGACTGAGAGTGCATCCTTTACACTGTCCATTAAAGAATTTTGTGCTTGAATATCAACCAATAGTGATATTAAGCCATCAAGAGTGCTTCCCTATTATGTAGTTGATAGGCGTGTAGCTTGGTTAATCTGCTCTTGAACTGATGAGAGATGAGGAAGGAATAATGTCTGAAAGGTCATTATATCCATCCTAATCTTATGCTCTTCATTTCTGAGTTCTAACTATTGAACCATGAGCTTTTGAAGCTTGGTATAAAAATTATGAACAGAATTAGGCTCAGTGGTCAACTTATTGGAGAGATTGGTGATCTCTTTCTCAATTGCATCAGTTTTATTCTTGATAGCTTTAATGAATAAGGAAAATGTACAAAGTTTCTGAAATAAATAAAGAATATGCTTGAGTTGAGGGGACAACTCAGCAATGAATTTGACAAGCTTTACTTTTCCTATAGCGAGAGCTTTTTGTACCTCTTCTATCATCTTTGCAGTAAGCTCTTTATCTTTTAGCTTGCTTAAGTACTCAGATGCATCAACTCCAGATGTTTCTATTTGAGTAAGGAGTTCATCGAGTTGAATGTGGATGGCTGCAACGGTTGACACTGTTGCTGAAGGTAGCATATCTGTTAGCAGTGTCTTCACCTTCTATAGTACTTTATTCTTCTTTTGAATGGCCAATTGTTTTTCTTGTTTGGCCTTTGCTTTGCATAGTTCACTGAAATCAGTAAGTGCTTGCCCTTTTAATTTTGAGATATCCACATTGGGAAACACTATCAGTTTAGTTAAATCAATTTTGAAACTATGCTTTATCACCTTCTTCTCTTTCCCTTTGGTCGGTTGCACTAAGACAAGTGCTTGTGAGGCTTTCTTACCCTCAATAGGTTGCTCAGTAGATGTAACACTTTGGTCATTTCCTATAGCCGTTGTGGTGTCCTTGGGTGTCTCAGTACTAGGGGTCTCAGCTGTAACATTTTGAGTGCTTGATGGTGCTTGAGACTTCTGATCTTTAGTTGTATCTTCTGCTGCTTCAGACTTGTGACCTTTAGTTCTTTGATCTATATCCTTAGGAGCTTTGGTAGAGACAGGTGGCTTGACCGGTGGATAAGGCTGAACTTGTACTATGACAGATTCACTAGATACAAGTTTTGCATAAGTAGTGCCTTCTATCATTTCTTGCTCCGGTGCTTCTGTATCCATGACATCTTCATCAATTTGAATAGTGTCAGTTGGGTCTTGCTTGGTATCATTAGGACCTTGCTCGGTGACATCAGGATCTTTCTTGGTGACATCAACAATTTCAATTTGAGATTGTTCATCAACATCCTTTCATTTGAAGATATCCAGCCATTTGGCTTTTGTCTCATTTTCTACATCAATGTATAGCCCATTCATAAATTTTAAGGCTCTTTGTTTGACAAGAAATTTAGAATTGTAGGTTGTCAAATGCTCCTTTATTTCTGCTATAGACATATCAAGAAATAGATGGACTAGACTTCTTTCTCTTATTTGTTTCTTTGAGTTCATTGCATATTTCCATCTGTTATCAATATGTAAGTATAATTCACTCAGAAGTGACTTTACTAGTTCTAATGGAGATAGCCAAAACTTTAGAAGTGTGTAGATGATAGCTTCTTCATTTTGTCGCTTCTCATCATTATTCCTAGTCTCATACTTGACATATCTAAATCCTACAAATCCACCATATTCTTTAATATTGGCACAAAAGTTTTCAACACTATGAATATTTACCTTCTTGCTTTTTACAATCTAAAATTTGTTTGCATCATCGGATTCTGTATCACTAGACTCTTTTGCCAAAATGAGTCTCCGAGTAGATTTCTTGTAGGTCTTGGTTACCTTGGGAACAATAACACTCTTTTGTTTCTTACTCGATGAAGTAGCTGATGCTCTAGTGTTGGGTCTCTTTGTTGGTGGGGTCGGTAGGGCCTTTGTAATGTCCTGTTTCTTTCTTTTCAAAAATTTACCCTTAGGCAACCCGGTACTTAATGTTATTGCTGCTTCTTGAGCTTCTGATTCCTCTTCAGTAATGGCAAGAGCGCCTTTGATAGGTGTAGAGGAGGATTCTTCTCTGAATTTCTCAGATAAAACCTTTATTATCTTGGTAGCCTTTCTTGTAGCTTTAGGTACTACAATGCTCATTTTCACTTTTTCTTTCACTTCTTCATAAGTTCCATATCTCAACTTGGTAGCATGCCTTGGTAATGAAAGATAGGCATCAATTTGCTGTTGTGTAATATCATAGTCAATCTCATAACCCATTGGTGGCAATGATTGAGTCCTTGGTTCAACAACATTCATAAAACAGTAATTGGTGTCTACCTCAAAACATATATCATCCTTATATTTCTCTACCAGCTGTGGTGGAATCCTATACCTATTGTGCATCTTCTCTTGAAATTTTCTAAAATAGTCATCCATGATATCATTAAAATTATCTCCCAATTTCTTGATAAAGTCATTGATTTCATGGGTGATAGGTCGGTGTAGCTCCCAAACTACTTTACCGACTAAGGGAAAGAAATTCTCAAAGTAGAAAAACATGCATACAAGAAGTGAACCAAACTTCAGTGTGTTTGCCGAGTTGTTCTTCTTCGGCTTCCTTATTGTGTTCAGGTTCTCAAACAAGTTTTTCAGTAGCACTTCACATAAGTCTACTTTCATTCCCTTTTTCACTATTTTGTAGGCTAAGGCAACTACTGCACATGGTACACTGTTTTCCCTTGTTGATTGGAAGAAACAGTAACCAATTACTCTAATTGCAAACTTAAGTTCTGTATCAGTGACATTGTTCAACTTTAGTCCTCCGTAATCAGATTCTACTCCAGTTAGACTGATTAACTCTTTCTATGATATCATTTTTTGTGCTCGTGCATGATCATAGATAGGATACCCGGTGATCACATGAATGATTTCCTTAGTGATTTTGAATGGATGCTCCTCTAGCCACATAAAATCATCATGAACTCTGCTTAAAAAAAACTTAACCCATTGGGGTTTGAACACATGGGGATAGGCTAGGGCTTCAGTTAATCCCTTGATTTTGATATGCTCATACTTGCTATCCATTTTTCCATCGGTACAAAGTTCATCATATGTGTCACTAATCTCAACATGACCGAGTTCTTCAACACGACATTTGGTGAAGAATCTAACATCTTTGACTAACAAGACTCAATCAGGGATGAGTGAGAATGCAGTTTGTCATCTAGTTCAGAGGTGACTTTAGGAGTCAAAGAGTACTTTAGCGAGGGCTTCTCCACATTCTTGACAACTACAGGATCTTGGATCTTGGGCGCCATTGTAGATTTCAGGTAAAAACTTAGCAAACTATCCTTAGGGTTTGATGGTTTACAAATGACTGACGCTTCACACTTGGTAGATAGTAGCAATTTGACAAGATCGAAAACCATCTTAACAGTGTGATGAGATTTGATGTAAATACCTTGAAATTCTCTCTGAATGAAGTTTGATTGCCTTGATTCGCTCTGCTCTACTTTCTTGAAAACTTGGTGAATGAGAATGACCCTGAAAATACCTTTAAGTACACAAAATACCTTATCAGGCTCCGTGCGGGTTAGGTCAAAACATTAAATGCACTCAGTTTACCTTTAACCAATTTACTCCTTTTTTGTTTTAACCGAGTAACCAAATTTCCTTCATTTACCGACTTGATAGGCTTCCTATATACACTGACTTGACAAGTTTCCTGTAAAGTACTTTTGATGGAATTTCAAACTTACTAATGCATCTTAACTACGTAGATTTTGAATTTTGTACATAATAGAATAGGAACTGTTATGATTTAACCTTTAGAGAATGCAGTCCCTTCATACCTTTCTTGATTAATTTGGAATAGGTGCACCTAACTTGGTAGGTAAGGTGCTTTCTTCATCTGACATGATTTCCTTCCTTTTCCAAATTATCTTAAATTTTTCTTTTATCTCTTCAGTGTCTCTTCTAGGTTGATCTCTACAATCTCCAGCTAAATGTCCAGCTTTGTGACAATGAAAACATGCCATACCAGGATTTCTCCATGATCTTCGATTGTTCATTCTGAACCTTATAAAACAGTTGGCACTAATATGTCCATATCTTCCACAACATTCACACCATATGCTTGTATTGTAATCCCATGGTACTACTGCATATTGTCTGTAAGGATTTGTGTGAGTTTGGTAACCTCTAGTGTTTGCTCGATGTGCACACCGCATGTGATTCTTTTGCTTAGACAAGCACTTCTTGGTACTATGTCCATATCTATTGCAGTTTCTACAAAACCCTTTGAATTTTACCTTCTGATAGTTGTTAACAGATTTTGTCCTACATTGATTAGATGTGTGACCATATTTATTGCAATTGTAACAATACTCATTTGACTTATTCGGTTGCTTACCTTTTCTAATCTGGCATATATTGGTAGTATGACCTTGATTTCTATAGTAGTAGCAAATAGGCTTCTTCCTTTTCATGTTATTCCTGTTTCCAGCTTGCTTTGATGATTCTCCTCTCTCAGTAGTATGAATTCCTTTCTCAGTAGAGTCTTTTACTTTATAACCAAGTCCTGCATCTTTGTTGGGTCTTCTTGTATTCAGTTGCTCATCCAACATCTTTGATGCATCATAACTCTTCTTCAATGTTTCTTTGGATTTCTTCTCTGTTTCAAGTTCATTGATCAATCTTGATACTTCAAGTTTCAATGCTTGGTTCTCATCATTCTTTAGAATTGCTTCATGATGTGCATAACCTAGTTGATTTGTCATATTTTGTTGAATCCCAATCAACCTTATGATTTCATCATTCTTATCAGATACTAAGACTTCAAGTTGTTGTTTCTCTCTTTGTAGATCTCTTTCTTTATCCTCAGCTGTCCTCAATGCATCTAGATTTTCAGTCATCTGTGTACTGAAATATTCATGTTCTCTTTTCATTGATTTTAGTTGATCAGCCAATGCTTTGTTATTTTCTTTCAATACTCCAATCATTTCTTCAGTCTCTTCAGATATACTGTTCTTATATGATGTCTCAATTTGTTCCACTAACTCTTGAGAATCCTGCAAGTCATCAGATAATCTTCTTCTTACTTTCAGAGATTTTTGCATTTGCCTTTGCATGTCTGCAATCACTTGATTTACATGATCCAGCTCTTCTTGCAGATACACAATCCTCTAAGATTGTTTATAGCCTTCCATTGATAAGATCTTTCTCTTTAGGTAGTTAAACCCTTTTCCAAGATTCAAGCTCTCATACCAATTGTTAGGCCCAATATGGAAAGCTAATGTACAGAGAGGGGAGGGGTGAATCAGTACTCCAAAAAATTTCTTTAATAATAACCTTACTGTTATGCATAAACAAAATAGTACAGTAACATAAAATAAAGTTAAAACAAACAGATAACAATCATACATGATTCACTCCATAACACATATATTTTGGTTACGTAGAAACTCTTAGTTAGAGAAAAAAACTGCGGTGGGGATGACACCCACAACTTCACTACTACAATAATAAAGATTGCTCGATTAGAGCTACATTTAGCTATTTCTGATAGCTTACCCTATTAGGAGTAACAAGATCTGTTAAATCTACCTTGCTAAAGGATTTCACAACATTATTTTGAATGTTGCACCTAGTTAGAGGCTTTACAATTTATAGACTTGGTTAGAGTCTTTTACCCTGTTAAAGGTTTCTTTTTCAACTTCACAATATTACAATAAAATTATTACAAACATCTACAACTTTACATCTAAAATGTTATAGCAGATTCTATGTGCTTAGAATAAGATTACCTTGCTTATAGCATACCTCAGTAACCCATATAGTAGCTCGGTAAACCCTTCTGTTTACTTTGTTCTTCGACTGTTCTCTGAAAACCTTCTTGGTGACCTTTGTGTCTCTGTAACAGTCTTCCTTCATACATATATGCACACACCTTGCTCTTTAATCCATGGTGTATAAATAGATCTCTTAAAATGGTGATCCAATTCATTGCTTCGATCTTACAAACAAGATTCCTCGAATGAATAACTAAACAAAATACTTCATTGGTTAGATTGTCCTTGTAATCATACACAATCTTCTAGTGCAATTTCCAATGTATAACAGTTAGATGTGCCTCGATTCTTGTAACATGTTTTCATATGCATGTCCAGGTTCAATGTATCTGGTAACACGTTTCACTTGGTGAATATCAACTCGATGTGTTAACTTTATTGCTCAGTAGCCATAAAAGGATACTTGGTAGACAGCTCGGTGTATACTGTGTTCTATGATTGCTTTCTTCTATAACTGACTAGACTGTTTATACCGACTACATGATTCGATAGTGCTAACTGACTAGAATATATAGTATGACTTTGAATATAAAAACTAATGGCAACTTGATATGTAGTAACAAATTGATCCAAACTGAAATCTGAAAGTTGTACATCATTGCATAGGCCAAATGAAAGGTTTACAACAAGCTTCCCAAGCCTTACCCCTTGAAAATCAACTTGCTCCATTTTACCCTCTCTCTAACTAGGCCACCTAAATGAGATTAGGTGCCTTTCTGAAAATGCAATATCAAAATTTTGAAATGGGGCTCAAAACTTGACTCAAATTTAATGAGTCCCAACAGTTTGTCTTGTTAATATTGAGAAAATTAGAAAATTAATGAGGAAGAGAAAGCATTTTGATTTTTCTAATTAGAAAAGCAAGTTTAGAATATTTGAATAGTTTGAAAAGAATAATTTTTCATTTTATTTAAAAGAAAGTGTTTTAAATTCAAAGATAAGAGATTAGGTCAAACATTTTTCCATTTTAACCTAGGTTTGAAAATATTTTTGAGAGACTATTTTTGGAGAGCATTTTTTTGAAAACATTTTGAAGGATTTTTGGAGGAAAGTTTTTGGGGGCATTTGGTGGAAGGATTTTGGGTATTTTGTAGGTGGAGCTCATCTTCAACACCTCTAGGATAGCATTCAAGGTTGGCATTTGGTTAACCCTTTTATTTTATTTTTTGTTGAAATCTGCTTGAATCCATTTCTTCATTTTGGGAAAGAAATGATGTGTTAAATTTAAAGTTTTGTGTGTATATGGGAGTTGGAAGAAATCCAAAATTCCTTTTTGAATCTTGCAATTTTGTAGATTGTTAAATTAGTTGGATTTCATGCTTTTAGATTAAGTAGATTTGCTAATTCTACCCTGAGAGGGGTTATGCTGGCAAAATTTCGCCAGAATGGGCTGCTTGGAAATGAAAATGTTTTGTTTAAAAATGATTGGATCCATTCTCTGTTTTATCTCAGAAAATTTCTAAGTCTATCTTATTGCATTTATATGTGTTAATCTCTCTTTTTTTTTATTTTCTGGAAAATAAATTCAGTCTCTGTATGAGACTGTGAATAAATGAAATCTGGGGTTTTATTTTTTTTGTTTATATAAAATATAAAAAATGAAATTTAATTTTTTTATTTGGCGGATTTAGGGTTGGAGGATAGAGGAGGCGAGGCTCAACTCGCGCCCCCTCCTCCCCATGGTTTCACAACCTTGTCTACGACCACATTGGTGGCCGCAAAGGCCTATGACCTCAATGTGCCCGCAAGGGCCTGCGACCACTAGCCATAGGGACCTGTGACCATAGTGTGCTCACAGAAGCCTGCTTCCACATTGTGGCTGCAAGGACCTGCATCCACAATGTGGCCACAGGGACCTGCGTCCAGGGCATCCACCACTCCCATGATGGGAGGTGGGCCCCGCAGTTGATTTTTTTTATTTTATTTTTATTTAATTTAAAATATAAAAAAATACATCATGGTACAAATTTTGGCTTATTAAAACTTTTTAATATTTCTTTATTTAAAAAGTTTTAATAGTATATTTTTTATTATTAATTATTAATTAAGTCTATATTTTATTAATTGGGATTAATATATATATTAATTAATATATATTTTATTAATTATATATATATATATATTAATTAATATTAAATTCGTATTTGGTTATATACATGCAAGGAAGTATCATTAGATTTGGAAAATGAACATCGATTCTGATTTCCTTTAAAATGTATATTTCCATTTCTGGAAAGTATATATTTGTGTTGCAACAGATGAAATTAGATTATTGTTTTTCAACAAATATGAGAATGAAGTTTTATTTTGAAGAATAAATACAATATCTTAATTGATTAATGAATATTTGATTTTATATCATTGTGTATTCCGCATATATAATATAGTCATTTTAATGTGTTTTTGGTTTGCAAACTCATGATGACATATTTATGTTATGGTATGATGCAAATAAACTTTAGTGAATTAGAAAACCATGAACGTCATGTACCTAGACAAGGTAGACTTATTGCAATTCAAACTTAGATCAATTAGAAAATTGGATTGATTGTTGTGTGTAAACAATATGGAAGAAGATTGTCTTTTCCGATTTATGCCTATGCATGTTTAATTTTCTATATTCGCATTTTCTTAAGAATTTGTGAGTCCTTGATGATGAATGTTGAATATTGTCGCATGTTGATGTGGGTACCTGTTTATGCCCTTGATCTCAAGTATTTACTATTTTCATGTGTTGGTGTTGTATTTGGTCATGTCCTATTGTTTTTGCCCTTTTGAGAACTTCATATTTATGTTAGACCATGGGTTTCTTATGATGGGTTGTGAAGACTTAGTTTGGAGGATCCACTAGTTGATTTTTGTATTTGTTTCTTATTATGTTCAGTTGGATCCTTTTCCTATTTAGGGATCATTCTTGTATTTATTGGCTGATGTGGTCATATGTATTATTGGTTTATGTACACCTTGATGGCAGGATGTAAATGATTTGAACCTTATGTATTCTTTACCCTATTATTTTATCAGAGGGAACTTGCAGTTGAGCAGACCCGGAGATGTAGCCCACTAAGGGTGAACTCCAATATCATTTTGGTGTTATGTGGTGTTTATGTTATTTTGTTTCCTCTCTAATTTAGCATGTATGGATGGCATTATGTTAAAATGTGTAATATCAATTAGATGAAGTTACGCTTAAATCCATATATGTAGTCATCTTATTAATGTGGTAATTTGGATCACAAAGAATGTAAATTTGAATAATGAAATGTATTCATTTGCTGATAATGCAATTAAAGTATGCTTGGAAAGCATTCATTAGTTTATAATGAAATTAAAGTATGTAATGAAATTAGATGCATGACTTATGTTTTAATGAGAGTTTGGGCGAAATGTATGGTTAAAATTGTAATGGATGAACTTAATCATGTTGTCTACATATTTAACCTTAATGGATGAACTCATCATGTTATCGATATTTTTAACCTTAATGGATGAACTCATCATGTTATCTATATTATAAACCTTAATGGATGAACTCAACATGTTATCTATATTTTTTACCTTAATGGGTGAACTCATCATGTTATCTATATTTAAACCTTAATGGATGAAGTCATCATGTTATCTATATTTTTAATCTTAATGGATGAATTTATCATGTTATCTATAATTTTAATTTACCAAATGAATTATATCTTTGTTTAAAGTGATATCTGGTAATTAAGTAAATCATCTTAATTGGGTTAATTAGCATGGGTTGAGTTAAGTTTTGAATCAAGTAATCATGTTGGGAAACCCCTTAGGTGTTAGTTATGTCTTCCACTATGTTATTTGAACTTATGATAACTCATTGTATCATTATGTTGTCTAAAAACTCTTAAAAAAAAAATTATTTGCACTCTATTCTTGAGTTTTAGCGTTATCCCTTCGGGGTTTCCTAGTGGGGCATTACATTTGGTATCAGAGCCCAAGTTGCAAACACTGGGATCTCTAGTGTCGCTTGTGCCCTTCGTTGGTGTGAGGTGTATCAACCTTATGTTGTATGCTTGTCCTCCTTTTGTATGTGTGTGATTGAGGCATAGGATCTTGAAGATCTTAAGTACTCATGTTTTGTTCTTTGTGTATTCTTTTGAGAAGACCTTAATTGTGTGTAACATGTGTGTTCACACCTTGTTCTCACCTTCTTGATGTTGGTGCTTTTGAGTGATTATATGTGCTATGTTTGCTTATTTATGTCTTGGTCTACGATTACTCTTATTATGAAAGAGAGTCGTATGCACCTTCTGTATTGATTGTTGTACTCTTTAGACTAATCCATTGGATTGGTCAATGCTTGTCTTGAATCTGAAAGTATAGAATGCGCTTGTTTTAAGATTATGATCTAGCTTAGTGTTGTCCACTTGAAGGACTTGTATGGTAGATGTTAATGCTTATGATGTAGCAAATTGAATGATTATCACCCTTCCTCCTCTTTCTCTCTAAGAAATTAAAATGTTTGTGATATGTGTTTTTAGATAATAAAAGGGCTATGGGATTGAAAGTTCATATTGGTTATTGGGAGAAAATTGTATGTTTACATTAAATAATTCTCCTTGTGTATTGTAGGAGTAACATAATTAAATTCCATCTTAAGTAATGAGCATTATGTGCGAATAGTTGTTATGTGAAACTGCCTGGTGTGTGAAAGATGTATAAAAAGGGAACATGTTATAGTGGCTAAGAGAGTGTGTTAATGTGTTCCATGAAAGATTGTTTTATGTGTTTCATAATACCAACTCAATTGAGGACCTATTTTAACAATGCTACATTGAACTTGCTTTTGGATATATATAATTGACTTATTATGATTAGAAAGTGCAAATGAAAAACTTTTTTGATGTGTATGCATTAATATATATTATTTAGTTGATAGTTCCTCATTTACCTTCTTATCGTACCTTGATTTTCAATGAAAGATTGCATATTATGATATGTTTCCTATTAATTAAGAATAGTGAGTGTTCGCAAGAGGTCTTGCATTATTGAAAAGATTGCCTAATCTGTTGTTTGGAAAACTAGAACATTATGTTACAACCATAATAATTGGAAATGTCATGTTAGGCCTATCGTCATTCTTCTAAGAATGATAGTGAAATGAAAACCATACAATTAAAAGATAGGCATATAGTGAGAATTTTATAATGTGTGCAATCTTGTTAAATCTTGTGCTTATGTAAGGAATGGTTGGACTATCAAACTCTCTTTCCCTTCTATCTGCCTAGATTATGAGATTTTTTAGAAATGCTACAAAAGAATGCATTGATTTAAATAAAATGTTTATAAAGCATGTGAAATTGTATTTTTACATTTTGGCTTCATATTGAAAGATAAAAGTCTTATGTTTTGGAAAGAAAATTTGCATGGTTAGTAATTTGAATATGAATGCTTAATGGTATTAGTGAAAGATATAGGAATAACATTACTTCCTTATGTAATTTTGAATTGTAAAGAATTTCAGTACTTGAATCTAGAATATATTTTATTCAGTTATTCATGTGGGAAGTATAATTAAAACCTTCCTTGAGTAGATGATAGTGTACTAGAAAATACTCCCCGTATATGTGACTAAACCAGTACTCATGTTTTCATTATGTATTGTAAGAAACCCGTGCTTTCTATATGTGCCCATGGGATGGTGAAATAATCAAACATGGAGAATATGTTTACTTATGGGTATGGGAATACCATACTGTTTATGTGTTGTTGCATGTTTGTTACCTTACTGAGTGCCAACCCACAGGTTGTTGATAAGTCAGTATGTGAAGGGGTAAAGTCACCATTCCTTGAATAGTATGGATCAGCATACGAGTAATGTCAGCGCGAAGCGACTTTAGCTTCTCTATTTCGAGGAAAAATATAGTTATATAATAAAACTGTATTAAAGGTGTACTCAATACTTTCCCTTTTGATGAACCAATTTATAAGGTTTATGTGTGCCAACCTATTCCTCTCCTTTATTGAGCATATTGATGGTAGTTCTTGAGCATAGTGATAGTGCATCTTGGAGGATCTTTTACCTTGTCTTCATGAAAGGTATGTTATTTTCACATGAGCTGCCAATTGGCCAATGTTGGTAGACATATGGGTGGACCTTAGCCATGTATACCTCTAGCTTTCGGCGAGTATCCTGAGAGGTACATTGGTATGCGGGGTGTGACCTACGCATTCCCTTTTCCATGAGATAAACTGCCATGCGGGATACATCCATTGCGTGCCTTTTCTGCTTGGAGTATTGCCATGTCGTGTTGAGACACAATGCGAGATGTAGTAGACATTGCCATGCGGCCTATCGACTAGTTTAGGGTAGAGCCATGTCATGTGACGACGTGATGCGAGGTGATGTCAAGGTGCACACTGCCATGCCATGCAGATGTGTGACTAGGCCACACCACATGATGAGCTATTGCGATAGCTAGACGATTGTTCCTTCCTTCCTCGTTGGTGGCTAGATGCTAGTCACATAGTGATCTTATATGCAATTATGATATTCTTATTTATTTCCTTGTGGACCAGCAATTTATTTTATTTTGACCTTGAAGGTTTAGCCATGATCTTGCGATCTTTTGCTTACTTGATTTGGTGTTGCAATTCTGGATTATTTTCTTGCCTTACTATTGGAATTGATGATTATTATCTTTATTCTTCTATACTTTGGTGGCTAAACTAGTTTATCCTTATTGTTTTTGTATGTTGGTCTTGTGTTGAAATGTGAATTCCTCTCCAAGAACATAGGAGACAATCTTGGTTGAGTGTATACGAGGAAGTAGACATAGGGAACCTTCAGGATGGGGGTATTTGAGGCTATGAAACAACTAGGATCCACTACCTACCTATGTGTGGTGACTATCTCTTGGATGATAACCACCTTACGTAAGAAGGGATATTCATGAGGGTCTTGTATGGAAGGTAGAACTGCTATGGTGTGCCCTAGCACCATCAAGCCCTTGAGTGAGATGTTGGTAATTTATGATCATGTTATTTGTTCTGAGATCAGGCATAGAGATGTTGATTGTGCATATTATCTATGACCGAGCATTAGACATGCTCACATGTGGCCTTTTGAGTTGTGCATTCCAGTTATGTGGATGGTTATTATGTGTAATCATGGAGTAAATTGTGTTATCTTGTCACTATGTTATGGGACATAGTCATTGGAAAGGTTTTTATATGCCGACAAGTGTAAAAAATTGAGTTATATATGTTGCTCTTATTTCTTGGAAGTTAACTTAGTTGTAAAATTTGAACTTTGAAGCTAGTTCTATGCGATAAAATTTTATGATGAGGATGGATTGGTAAAAGAAATTGATCTTGATGGCATGTTTCTTGTCATATTTGGTAGATGAGTATGGTACTTGTTGTTTACCTCTTCTAATGATTTAATTTGGTGTGATGAAAGGAAGAAAATTTATGTTTCTCTGCTATGATTATAGATAATTCCCAAACTGTTATAAGAAATGTATAGCTTTAGATGTATCTTGCCGATGGATAATGGCTTTAGTAGAGAATTTAGCAATAATGTTTCAATTATTTGTGAAAAGATTCATATGTGCAAATTGATATTTGTTAAATGAATTTTAGGGCTAATGCATGTTGCATGTTTTCCCGTCTAGCCTTACGACTTCCAGGAGTAAGTCGGAGCCTAGGAGGGGAGGATGTAGTGCCCCTACCCTAGTCAGCTTTGTAAAACTAGTTGACCTTGGTTGGCTTTTTTATATGGCATTCCTAGATGGTTGATTTACCATTATGTAATGTTGCAATCAAATATTATGATTATTGTGCGTAATCGTTAATGTTTTTCGCATCGATTCTTATGTAAGTTTAATTGTTCTCCTGATTCTTGTTATTAATCTCAAGTTAATGCTTTCATTATATATATGTGTGTGTGTGTGTGTGTGTGTGTGTGTGTGTGTGTATGTGTGTGTGTGTGTGTGTGTGTGTATGTATGCTTGTGTGACTCATGGTTGGAGGAGATTGCAGGAACAATACCGCCTAGGTGCGAGGTTCATCTTCACCTGGATTCACGGGTTTGAGTGTACCTCTTTGGTCCTTAGAGTTTGGATTAGGTGGTCGTAAATCCCTCATTTTACCCTAGTCATGCTCAAGTGAGCGTCATCTGTGGTCCGTCAGTTTCCCTTTTCGTTTGGGTTTGCAGGTCATGTATTTGGTTGACTTTTTTGGGTTGTGTGCTTTGCGTGTGGTAAAATTGAATAATTAATCCCTAGTATTTAATTTGATTTAATGTGTTTTTTTATGGATTAGTAATTAAGGAACTAAATTTAAATAGGTTTCTTTTATGTGATTAATCATTAATTAAAAAAAAATTGCTCTATTCATGTTTGTAGCAAGTTCAATTTAATGGTTAATTTTAAATAATGAATTTATTCAATTTATGCATTTTGAAAGGGAAGATTTAAATTTATTCGAAATAGAAATAATTTAATCTCTTTTGCATTTTGGAATAGAAAAGTTAATTTCAATTATTTAAGAAAATCAATTTTAATTAGAAAATCAAGTTTAATATATATATTTAATATAGTGTGAAAGATTGATTTTGGGATTTTATTTTAATTAAAAAATATTTTACCATCATGAATATTTTGAAATATGAATGTTTGTTTTGTTAATATTGAGAAAATTAGAAATTTAATGAGGAAGAGAAAGCATTTTGATTTTTCTAATTAGAAAAGCAAGTTTAGAATATTTGAATAGTTTGAAAAGAATGATTTTTCATTTTATTTAAAAGAAAGTGTCAAACATTCTTCCTAGGTTTGAACATATTTTAACCTAGGTTTGAAAATGTTTTTGAGAGATTATTTTTGGAGAGCATTTTTTTGAAAACATTTTGGAGAAGGATTTTTGGAGGAAAGTTTTTGGGGCATTTGGTGGAAGGATTTTGGTATTTTGCAGCTGGAGCTCATCTTCAACACCTCCAGGATAGCATTCAAGGTTGGCATTTCGTTAACCCTTTTATTTTATTTTTTGTTGAAATCTACCCGAATCCATTTCTTCATTTTGGGAAAGAAATGATGTGTAAAATTAAAAATTTTGTGTGTATATGAGAGTTGGAAGAAATCCAAAATTCCTTTTTGAATCTTGCAATTTTGTAGATTGTTAAATTAGTTGGATTTCATGCCTTTAGATTAAGTAGATTTGCTAATTTTACCCTGAGAGGGGTTATGTTGGCAAAATTTCGCCAGAATGGGTTGCCTGGAAACGAAAATGTTTTGTTTAAAAATGACTGGATCCATTCTCTATTTTATCTCAAAAAAATTTTGAATCTATCTTATTGCATTTATATGTGTCAATCTCTTTTTTTTTATTTTCTAGAAAATAAATTTCAGTCTCTGTATGAGACTATGAATAAATGAAATTTGGGGTTTTATTTTTTTTTGTTTATATAAATAATAAAAAATGAAATTTAATTTTTTTATTTGGCGAATTTAGGGTTGGAGGTCAGAGGAGGTGAGGCTCAACTTGCGCCCCCTCCTCTCTGCGGGTTTGTAGCCTTGTCTGTGACCACATTGGTGGTCGTAGAGGCCTGCGACCACAATGTGGCCGCAAGGGCTTGCATCCACAGAGTGGCCGTAGGGACCTTCGACCACAATGTGGTCATAGAAGCCTGCGTCCACATTGTGGCTACAGCGACCTACGTCCACAATGTGGCTGCAGGGGCTACAGAATGGGCATCCACCACTCCCGTGATGGGAGGTGGGCCCCGTAGTTGATATTTTTTTAATTTAATTTAAAATATAAAAAAAATGCATCATGGTTAAAATTTTGGCTTATTAAAACATTTTAATATTTTTTTATTTGAAAAGTTTTAATAGTATATTTTTTATTATTTGGGATTAATATATATATATATATTAATTAATACTTAATTTATAAATTTAGTATTAATTATTAATTAATATATATTTTATTAATTGTGGATTTATATATATATATATATATATATATATATATATATATATATATATATATATATATATATATATATATATATATATATATATATATATATATATATAAATTAATATTAAATTTATATTTGGTTATATACATGCAAGCAAGTATCATTAGATTTGGAAAATGAACATTGATTTTGATTTCCTTTAAAATGTATATTTCCATTTCTGGAAAGTATATATCTGTGTTGCTCATTAAATTAGATTATTGTTTTCGAACAAATACGAGAATGATGTTTTATTTTGAAGAATAAATACAATATCTTACTTGATTTTATATCATTGTGTATTTCGCATATATAATATAATCATTTTAATGTGTTTTTGGTTTGGAAACTCATGATGACATATTTATGTTATGGTATGATGCAAATGAACTTTAGTGAATTAGAAAACCATGAACATCATGTACCTAGACAAGGTAGACATATTGCAATTCAAACTTAGATCGATTGTTGTGTGTAAACAATATGGAAGAAGATTATCTTTTCCGATTTATGCCTATGCATGTTTAATTTTCTATATTCACATTTTCTTAAAAATTGGCGAGTTCTTGATGATGAATGTTGAATATTGTCGCATGTTGATGTGGGTACCTATTTATGCCCTTGATCTTGAGTATTTACTGTTTTCATGTGTTGGTGTTGTATCCGGTCATGTCATGTTGTTTTTGCCCTTGTGAGAACCTGATATTTATGTTAGACCATGGGTTGCTTATGATGGGTTACGAAGACTTATTTTCGCGGATCCACCAGTTGATTTTTGTATTTGTTTCTTATTATGTTCAGTTGGATCCTTTTCCTATTCAGGGATCATTCTTGTATTTATTGGCTGATGTGGTCATATGTATTATTGGTTTAAGTATGCCTTGATCGCAGGATGTAAATGATTTGAACCTTATGTATTCTTCACCCTATTATTTTATCAGAGGGGTCTTTCAGTTTAGCAGACCCAGAGATGTAGCCCACTAGGGTTGAACTCCGATATCATTTCGGTGTTATGTGGTGTTGATGTTATTGTGTTTCCTCTCTAATTTAGCATGTATGGATGGCATTATGTTAAAATGTGTAATATGAATTAGATGAAGTTAATCGTAAATGCATGTATGTAGTCATATTATTAATGCGGTAATTTGGATCACGGAGAATGTAAATTTGAATAATGGAATGTATTCATTTGTTGATAATGCAATTAAAGTATGCTTGGAAAACATTCGTTATTTTATAATGAAATTAAAGTATGTAATGAAATTAGATGCATGACTTATGTTTTATTGAGAGTTTGTGCGAAATGTATGGTTAAAATTTTAATGGATGAACTTAATCATGTTGTCTACATTTTTAACCTTGGTGGATGAACTCATCATGTTATCTATACTATAAACCTTAATGGATGAACCCGTCATGTTATCTATATTTTTAACCTTAATGGGTGAGCTCATCATGTTATCTATATTTAAACCTTAATGGATGAACTCATCATGTTATCTATATTTTTAACCTTATGGATGAATTCATCATGTTATCTATAACTTTAATTTACTGAACAAATTATATCTTTGTTTAAAGTAATATTTGGTAATTAAGTAAATCAGCTTAATTAGGTTAATTAGCATGGGTTGAGTTAAGTGTTGAATCAAGTAATCATGTTGGGAAACCCTTTAGGTGTTAGTTATGTCTTCCGCTATGTTATCTGAACTTAGGATAACTCATTTTACCATTATGTTGTTTAAAAACTCTTAAAAAAATAAATATTTGCAATCTATTCTTGAGTTTTAGCCTTATTCCTTCGGGGTTTCCTGGCAGGGCATTACAAAAGCTAAGAAGCCTGACACTAAGAAACCAACAGAAGCAAAGTTACATACACAGAGTGAGAAACTGGTAGCAGCTGTAAATAAAGAGGAAATAAATGCTGGAAACAAGGAAGTGGGCAAGGCAATTGGTCAAGTATCTCTTGAAAAGAAAGTTATTACAGAACTGAGCACATCCGCTACAGATTTCAGACCTACAAACGTAACAGATGCTCTTTTGGATTCAATTAAGAGGATCACAGATTGAAGCACCTTAGCATTGAAGGCCATTGATGATACATTCCCTATTTTGAAAATGATTGCACCGACATGTAAGATAGATCATATTGATGGTTCTTTGGGTAAATTGGATGCATTGTCCAAATTTATTGCTTCAAATGTTCTAAATATAGATAAGGTTAGTGAAGAAACTATTAAGGAAAGGGTGAATAAAGAAAAAGGTGAATTATTTGAGAAGAATATCAAGGACTATACTGAGCATATTGATTCCTTATTATCAGTACGTAATTCTACAATTTTGGAATACAAAGAATTATATAAGGAAGCCTGCAAGCCTCACCACCTGAATGAAGACACTAATGAGAAGATTAAAAAACACAAAAGGAGATCGATGACATAGCAGATAATATGATAGGTTCTTTGGAACTTACCTCATTTTTTTATCAAGAAATGGCATTTTTTAAGGAAAAGATAGAGAAACTAGAGCAGGAAAAAGCAAGGATAAAGATGAAGGCCCGGGAGCTGAAAAACAAACTTGGTCCAAGATTGGACAATCTTATAACTCATCGGGTTGAGCTATATAAAGCATCAAATCAAAGAGATCGATCACTGGAGCAACAAATGCATTATATGACCGACATGATCCAGCAGACTGAAACCATTATTTCTGACAGTAATAAATCCATGCAGAGCCTGGATCTAATATTGGCAGATATCTTTCAAATTGTAAACAACTAGTTACAAGCTATGAGGTAGAATTTTGTATTCTTTGACTCTTTTTGACATCCTTTGTCATTGATGCCAAAGGGGGAGTAGTATGGAGGAAAATGCTCAGAAGAAATCACTTGCTCAGGGGGAGCACACTCTTTTTGGAGATTAGTTTTGGACTTCATTTTTGGACAATAGTTTTTGGATATTTCTCATGAGTGTTGCCATGAATTCTAAAGGGGGAGATTGTTGGCTTTCTACACTCACATGAGAATGTTTGATGTTATCATTGATGGCAACCAATCGGTAATAGGATTTTATAGGTTCACCGACAATGTAGACATCATCTACCGGCACCAGCAGGCACAACAAGTTCATTCATCAGCATCTAGTTTACACCGACAATAAAGCATATCGGCACTTAGGCCAACATAAGACAAGTTTTGTTTATATGAATTATATTGTAATGTAATTAGTTATCTGTAAGCTGACATGATGTATTGTAAAGACTCATATATGTAAGATAGCTTATAGGTCATTCTGATATGAGAAAATATACATAATAGAAGAAAGGTGATTATGTTATAGATCATAAAAGATAGGTTATGTGAGAAAATATCATTCATCAATAGGTTTTTGGTTAAGGTTTCTGACTGAGCTTGAACCGGTACTGAATCAAACATTGCAGATGCTATTTTGAGAACTACATTATCTTAGATTTAATTATCCATTTTGTAGTCAGTGAGACTCTTCCATTGAGTAGTGCACTCTAGGTTGTTGGCCTCCCTGCATGTGCAGGCCCCTATTGTAAGTAATATTTATTCATATTGGCTAGTGAGTAAATATGGTGGGTCACAAATCCCACCGAGGTTTTTCCCTTACTGGGTTTCCTCACCAAAATATCTTTTGTTATGGTGTGCATTTATGTTGTCTTTGTTATTTCTCTTTGATGCATTATTACTTGTTTACTAGTACATTAATTTGGATTGCAAAGTTATAAATAAGTTCAAATATTCCATTAATCACTTAGACACTGATTCACCCCCCCTCTCAGTGTCTTTGGGACTGTCATTGCATCTAACAAAATGAACCACAATAGATTGTAGTAGAATAGAATGAAGAACCAGTCACACTGACATCATCAGAGAAATCAACTATGACTAAAGAATAATAGCCTATGAATGGAAATCAGAAAAAAACCCATGTATGTAAGATTGAATCACTCAGAAAATCAGATAATTGGAAATAAAAATCAAGGTGTTATGACAAGAGGAAGATTGGTAGATGAAGAGGTATGTTTAATCTCTCGAGTTGAACCAACATCAGTTGTTGAAGCATGTAAAGATAAACATTAGATAAAAGAAATGGAAGAAGAATTAGAACAGATTGAAAAGAATAATACTTGGACATTAGTTCCCCGACCTAAAGACAAAAATGTAATTAGAACTAAATGGGTATTTAGAAATAAACTAAATGAATACGTTGAAGTAATAAAAAACAAAGCAAGATTAGTTTGTAAAGGTTATTCTCAGAAAGAAGGAATTGATTATAGTGAAACCTTTGCACCGGTAGCCAGAATTGAAGTAGTAAGACTATATCTTGCATTTGCAGCTCACAAGAACTACAAGGTTTATCAGATGGATGTAAAATGTGCATTTTTGAATGAAGATCTTAAAGAAAAAGTTTACTTTGAACAACCTAATGGATTCTCAAAAATAGATGATAAGGATATGGTTTGCAGATTAAGGAAAACTTTATATGGATTGAAGCAAGCTCCTAGAGCATGGTATACTAGACTGGATAAATATCTTTTAAAACTAGGATACACAAAAGGTAATGTTGATAGTAATTTGTATTACAAAATTAGCAATTATGACATTTTGATTATTGAAGTATTTGTGGATGATATCATTTTTGGAGGAAAAGAAGAGTTATGCAAAGATTTTGCTAATAAGATGAAGGAAGAATTTGAAATGTCTATGATTGGAGAGATGAAATTTTTTCTAGGTTTGCAAATTTCTCAAACAGATAAAGGTATATTCATTTGTCAAACAAAATACTTGAGGGAACTTTTGAAGAAATTTGGAATGGAAACCTCCAAACCGGTAAGCACTCCTATGACTACAACTGATAAATTGACATCAAAGGATGATTCAACACCTATAAATATGACAAGGTACAAATCTATGATTGGAGGGTTACTATATTTGACACAAACCAGACTTGATATACTGAATGTAGTTTGTATTGTTTCAAGATTTCAAAGCAATCCTAAAGAAAATCATAAAACTGCAATAAAAAGGATTTTCTAGTACCTGCAAGGAACAACAAATCTTGGTTTATGGTATCGTAAGGATAACAATTTTGAGTTATGTACATATATAGATGCAAATTGGGTAGGAAAAAAGAGTACCACTGGTGGTGCATTCTTTTTTGGTAGAAGATTAGTTTCATGGATTAGAAAGAAGCAGACTTCCACATCATTATCTATAGCAGAAGTAGAATATGTTGCAACACCAACTAATTGCACTCAGGTATTATGGATCAAGAAAATGTTGAAGGATATCAAGGTAAAATGCAATAAACCGGTAGTTATTTAATGTGATAACTCAATAGCAATAGATATATCAAAGAATCTGGTATTTCACTCTAAAAAAAAGCATATTTCTATTAAGTATAATTTTTCGAAAGAAAACATTGAAGCAAATGAAGTGAGATTGGTTTATGTGAACATTAAAGAGAAAATTGCAAATATGTTTACAAAGCCCTTGCCTAAGGAAACATTTGAATATCTCAAAGAGAATATTGGGGTAATCACCCCACTAGAAGAGACTTAAATGATGCAGAATGGCATCAAACTGACAGGGACTAACAAAAAATTGTTTTTTCGATTTGATGAAGGATAGCTAGTGCTCAGGGGGAGTAGTTAGCTATATGTTATGTTCTGATTTTAATTTTTAACTGCTTTGGCATTTGATGTCAAAGGGGGAGAGATGTCTATGGAAAAACATTGTACTTTGAGTATTGAGGAGAGATGTATTTTGGTATAAAACTTTGTGTTGATCTGTTTAGGGGGAGATTGTTGGCATTCTATTTTTGGCACTTAGATGTTTTTCCATCTAGTGTTGCCATCAATGCCAAAGGGGGAGATTGTTGGTATTATGGATGACTTCATCATGTGTTGCATTGGCTTTTTCATTGATGTCAACACTTATCTTTCTAGAGGTCTACATTGTTGATTTCTGGTTATATTGGTTTGTTGATGAACTAACACATTGTGGTCCCAGTATGGATATTGGCTTATGCACAGTTACCGGTATATATTTCACCGAAAGCTCAGGAAGTTGATGATGACTTGCTATCATCTAGAGATCATTTGGCTATGTCGAAGACATCAATTGGATGTTTGCATTTGACATTTTGCATATTGGATTGATTGGGTTCACATATTTGCCTTGACCGACAGATAGGTGTAGGTTATGAACTGGCATAAGAAAACATGTTCCAGATCAGCAAGACACATTTTTGAAATGATTTGTTGATTGAATAATGTGTAAATCTATTGAGGCCAACATGTTGTATTGCACCAAGACTCATTTTGTAATTGATTTAAATGTAATATCTTTTGGGAGACAACCTAATGGTTAGGTCTTAGGTTTTGTATCAATAATTGTGAGATCTTAATTGGAAGAAGTGTGCATGTGTTGAGATTATTGTGAAGAGCATATTATTGTTAAAGGTCATGAAGGTATTTAGTCCTCATGCACAGAGCTTAAACTAGTATTGAATCCGGAATTGAAGATGCTAAATTGAAGCAGTACATTGATTATTGGATTTAACCATCCAATTGTGTAGTCAGTGAGACTCTAAATTTTGTGATTGAGAAGTGAGCTCTAGGCAGTTGACCTTTCTGTATGTGCAGACCCCATTATTGTATTCATATCCTATCTACAGTAGTATCATCTGATTATGGGTAAGTTCTCCCATTGTGGTTTTTCCCCTTACAGGGTTTCCACATCAAAATCTCTATGTCATGTGTTGTGGATATTGTTTTGCTTTTTGTTTCATGCATTAAGTTGTACCGGTATTACTATAACTATTAATCTATTTTACCAGCACTGAGTTTTAAGTTGGAGTAATATATTTTGGGTTGCAATTTATTGACAACTAATTGACCCCCTCCCTCTCAGTTGTCCTTCATGGTTCCTAACATATTCAACACTTCTCTTCTGCATACTCTACAACTTAACTCTTTTGACTTTTGCACACAACATATCACTTTTACTCATATGAAATAATTTATTGTGATGCCAAGATATAGACATTTAGATTTCATTTCAGCCCAAAGAAATCATAACACAATTTCCTAGGTGCAGTGTATCCGATCAAGTGATCATAACTCATCACAAAAATACTGCCAAAAATTATCATGATTTGTGATAACTCATCACACAATCAACGAATACTGGTTGGAACAATCAATACTAGTTGGGGTTAAATATATGAACCATTATCCTTGAATTTCATGATATAATCTCTACTTGATCTTCATGTTGATGCCGATTAATGTGTATCCACTGGTTGTCTTCTATGCATATACCGGTTGTCACAAAGTACCAGTTAGAGATAAACCTCTTAGTATACCGGTTGTAGTGTAAACAACTTGAAGTTATACTGATAAACAATATAAACATATGTGTGTATGTGTTTCATCAATGACAACATATGATGAATTCATTGCAATCATCATCAAGCCAAGATGGGGTGAATTGATTTACCATCAGAAATCAGAACTAACGCATATCAAAACCATTAAACTAGAGCACATAGGAACCAACACAATGAAGAATAGAACATGAAAGCATAGTACACACAACACCAATATTTTGACATGGAAAACCCGATAAAGGGAAAAACCATGGTTGGAAACCCTACCCACAATCAGATAATACTTCTATAGCAGTATGTGAAAATACAATGGGGATTGCACTTGCAATCAAGCCAACCACTTAGAGCTCACTGCTCATCACAAAAAGAAGTCTCACTGACTTACAAAAACATCGGACTACAATCCAAAAAGAATGAACTGTGAAAGTAGCATCTCCTAATGCTTGATATAGTTTTAGTTAAGCACATATGTCTGCCCTACAATACCAAAACCTTCACCGAATGATATATATTTTATTCGTACATTAACTTTCCTATGATAATGCAGATATAGCCATTGATCCCATCCATCAATCAATATCTAAATTATATGAACAAGTCACCTATAAATATAGATCATCAAGCTTATTGACAAGGTCGTCTAAATCCTAAACACATAAACCCATAATAACAAAAAAATACATTACACAGTATCACCAGACCAATATTATGGTTTACATTACATAACTTGGACCTAAATCAAGTAACCAAACAATTCCATCTGCCATAAATTCCGCTAAGACCAAAATCCAAAACGCTTCACCAATCGGTAGAAACCCTTAGTGAAGTAACACAAATAGTCTAACCGGATCCAAATAGGACCACCATAACAACATGCTAGCCAATGCAAAGTCACCAAACACTCAGAATATGATCAAGAAGAACCTTCAACATGATAGAAACTGATTACATAAGCCAGACCAAAATCGTCTGACCAAAACACCAAATATCTCTTACCGATAAAGCTAACTGTTATAATACTAATCGGGAGCATAAGCGATAGTTACCAGAGCACCAAAATATGAACCGGCAGAATATGGCAAATAAATAACCATCCATAGTAAGCATCCAAAACTGATTGCAAAGATTTGATCATACTAGATCAGAATCATAGCCAAAACCAAGATGATCACCAAGACTAACTCGGATAGGTTTAATTGGGATACCCTCCAACCAGGATATAGTGTTGACATTGTTCGCAATATGGATGAATTGATTATGTGTTGCATTGATTTTTTGTCATTGATGTCAACACTAGAGTTTTGGTTGGTTACCAACAAATAGGTTTTGTTTACTGGTAAAAGATCTTGTGTTACCGGTAAGGGTTTAAGGTTTAACCGATAGAGATTTCACTGAGAAACCTTGACAGAATGCTAAGTGGTATTAGTGCAGCTTCTAGATGGGATTCAGGGTGCAGAAGGTGATCCTTTATCATGCATCAATTGATTGGAGACATTGCTTTGGCATGGTGGACCCAGATTAGGTCTGGTACCTATCTAGGTTATGGACCAATACCATGTTAACCTGTTCTCTACACATTATTGGGGTGTTCTATGGATTGGTTATTGTTGTTTTGGTCTAAAGATGACATGGCATATCATTGTAATATGGATGTATGTAATGATCTTATTGTAATATCTTTTAGGTGGCCAACCTAATTGGTTTAGGCCTTAGGGTTTCTATAAATTGATGTAAGATCTCATTATAGATCGTGTGTCATGGTCATGGAATGTAATATCATATGTGAAGGAGATTTGGTCGATCATAGGTGATTGAATTGGGTTTAAGTAAGAGGTCAAAGGCCTCCGATATTGATCTTAACTGGGAATGTAATTAGGCATGGTTGATGCTATCTCTGGCAGTTCATTCTTCTGGATTTTTGTCCAATTATCTTGAGGTGTTTATAACCTCTCTATAGTCAGTGAGACTCTTTTGTAATGAGCAGTACACTCTAGGTAGTGTGCCTTCCTACATGTGCAGGCCCCTTATTGTATCACATAATTTCTGTAGAAGTATCATCTGACTGTGGGTAGGCTTCCCACTGTGGTTTTTCCCTTTACCAGGTTTTCCATGTACAAATCATGGTGTTATGTGGTATGGTTTCATTGTGTTAATTCTCTATTTCATTCTTAAGTTTTATTGCTTACCGATATCTATTTTTGCTATTCCGGTATTCAATGTTTATGTGCTCCGGTTAAACATTATAAGTGGTTTGATTAAATGTGTTAACAGCTGATTCACCCCTCCCTCTCAGTTATTCATTGGTTATCCTAACAATTGGTATCAAGCTTTGGTCCTCTTTTGCAGAAGCTTAACTGCTTGAGGTAGATCCTATGGTAGCTAATACTTCAAATCCACCGACAACTATTTTCGGAAGAGAAATCCCTAAGCTTGATGGAACAAATTATGGGATATGGAAAATCTAAATGGAGAATCATTTTAGATGTGTTGGAAAGGATACTTGGGAGATCACTGAGAAAAGATATACACCTTATGATCCGACATCTGGCAATCTTGCTCCTGCAGACTTGGACAAGAATATTGAAAATGATTGTAGAGCTAGAGAAGCCCTCTTGTGTGCACTTACTGATCAACAAATCATGGGATTGACTGATAAATCATCTACAAAGTTTATGTGTAATAAATTTCAAACTCTGAATAAAGGTGATCCTATTATCAAAATTTATAAACTTGATGGTTACCGAGTAAGATATGAGAACTTGAAGATGAAAGATAATGAAAGAATTGCTACATTTATGTAAAGAGTAAATGAGACTGTCATGGGAAATCAATGTTGTAGAGGATCTCTGAGTGAAGATGAAATAGTTTCCAAAGTCTTGATAGCCCTTCCACTGGCTTACAAGATGAAGGCAACTACAATTAATGAATTGAGAACAATGGCAAACACTTCAGTTAACAAAGACATTCTGATTGGGAAATTATCTAGTTTTGAGCTTGAAGAATTTGGACCTTCTGGAGCTACAAAATCTGAACCTGCTTTTCATGCATTATCATCTACTAGCAAAAGTGATTGGAAAGCCTTATATGCATTAGAATTGGAAGATATGAGGAAAGAGGATGATGAATTTGAGAAACTTGAAGCCTTATTTGCTAGAAGAGTACCTAAAGGACTGACAAGAAATAAGTATGAAGGAAAATCACCTTTTAAATGTTTTACATGTAATAAGATTGGTCATTTTGCATCTAGATGTCATTAAAGGAATGCAAGATTTAAAGAAAGATTAAAAAAATCATTTAAGCTTAATTAGAACAGATATAGATTCAAGAAAAGTAAACAATGCTACATAGCGGATGAAGATGGAGTAAGTGATGACTCTAAGGATGAATCAACAACAGACTCTACTAGTGGATCCGACAATGGGAAGGAATGGGTGTTCTATGCTTTAAAGGGAGATGAACCAAAACCAACTATCATGAATGAAGAAAAGGCCCTGGGAAAAGGATGATTGGGTAATTGATAGTGGATGCTCACAACTTATACTGGAGACAAAAAAAAATTTTAGTCCCTGCAAGAATACAATGGTTGTCAAGTCAGATTTGGAGATGATAAAGCATGTATGATCAAAGGTAGAGGTATTATTTCTCTGGATGGAAAGCATAATATTGATAATGTCTACTATGTATAAGGTTTAAATCATAATCTTTTAAGTGTTGGTCAATTGGTGGACAAGGGTTTCCAACTTCAGTTCAAAGATAGAAAATGCAAAATCATTAACAAAACTAGTTTGGAGATTGCAATTGGTACTTAGACTGGAGGTAATATCTTTCACTTGAACACCATTAATAAGACATGTTTGATTTCTCATATTGATGAGAGTTGGTTATGGCATAAGAGGTTGTGTCATGTTAATTTTGATTGTATTATTAAGATCAATTCAACAAAGGTAGTTATACCTATGATTATAAAGCCTCATAATCTGGTATGTAAGGAATGTCAATTGGGAAAGCAAGTTAGAACTTCTTTTAAGAGAGTACATGATAAATTTAACGATGTACTTGATTTTATTCACACTGACTTATGTGGTCCAGCAAGGGCTAGAAGCTTTCAAGGTGATAGGTATTTCATGTTGATAAATGATGACTATTCTAGAATGATGTGGGTGACATTTCTTAGGGAGAGGTTTAAAGCTTTTGAGAAATTTAAGATCTTTAAAGCAAAGGAAGAAACATAAATTGGATTCAAAATCAAATGTCTTAGATTAGATCAAGGTGGTGAGTTCACTTCTCATGAATTTAATAGTTATTGTGAGACAAATGGAATTAGGAGACAATTATCTGCACCCCAGACTCCTCAGCAGAATGGAGTAGTGGAAAGAAAGAATATAACCATTTTGGATGCAGAAAGAACTATGCTGATGGAAGCAAAATTGCCTCACATTTACTAAAGAGAAGCAGTGAGTACAATAGTCTACACTGTTAGATATTTGGTTAATCTCAAAGATATTGAGAGGGGGGGGTGAATGTTTAACCGGTAGATGAAAGATTTAAACTTGTTTGCAACTTTATAACTAAAATTAATATATTGGTAAGCAAATAATAATGTAGTAAAGAGAAACAAAAGAATCAACATCAATGCACACCATAACACAAATATTTTTTGCGAGGAAACCCGGTGGGGGAAAAACCTCGGTGGGATTTGTGACCCAAAATATTTACTCACTAGCCAATATGAATAAATATTACTTAGAACAAAAGGGGTTGTACATGTAAGAAGGCCAACTGCCTAGAGCTCACTGCTCAACAACAAAAATGGAGTCCCACTAGCTACACAATTGGATGGTTAAATCTAATAACAATGTACTACTTCAAAATAGCATCTGCAATGTTGGATTCAGTACTGGTTTAAGCTCTATCTGATACCTCTATCAAAAATCTTGTCGGTAAATGATTCTTCTTTCACATAATAGTCTTCACTCTGCTCTACTTCTTATTCACTCTCAAAATAAATACATCAAAGTGCATATACAATTATCTGGTATCATATCCCTATCTTATCACATGTACCGCTTACATACACACATACCTACTTACATTACTTTTTTGTTTATTTCAAATGACCTACAAGATATCATATATATGAGTCTTTACAATACATCATGTCGACCATGAAAATATAATTTACATTACAAACAATATTATTGCCAAGGCGGCTTAGACTATCAGTATAATCGTTTGTGGGTGTATACTACAGCCAGTGTAAACTGGATGCTGGTGCCGGTGGGTGAAGTTTGTTTTCGGTATAACCTGTGAACCATGTTGAACCTTTGAATTTTTTTTCCATGATGAACCTTGTTTCCATCAACGACAACATCTACCATTCTCATTTGAGTGTATAATGCCAACAATCTCCCCCTTTGGCATTGATGGCAACACTCATGAGAAAAGTCAAAACTGATATCCAAAATTGAAAGTGCTCCCAGTGAGAAAATGATCTCCTTCTATTCACTTGTCACCATGCCTTACTTTGTACATTTTTCAAATTGTACCACTCCCCCTTTGATATCAATGACAAAGGATTTCAGAAGTCTCAAAAATTCAAAAATTTACCTAGATACTTGTAGTTGGTTATGTACAATTTGAAAAATATTTGCCAAAACCAAGTTAAGACTACAAAAACTTTGTACTGTCGGAAATTACTACCTCTGTCTACCTAATCATCTTGGTGAGATGATGCATCTATTGCTCCAGTGATCTTTCTCCTTGAATAGTTTCCTTGGATAGTGCATTCTAGTGTGCTAGTAGATTATCCAATCTAGGACCAAGTTTAGTCTTCAACTCTCGTGTTTTCATCTTCAATCTTGCTTTCTCTCTTTCCAAATTTTCAATTTTCTCTTCATGAATAGCCATCTCTTGATCCAAAATTGATGTTAGTTCCAAAGAACCAATCATGTTATCTGCAATGTCATCAATCTCTTTCTGAGTTTTCTTTATTTGTTCATCAATGTCTTTGTTAAATGATGAGGTTTGCAGGCTTCCCGGTACAATTCCTTGTATTCAAAAATGGTGGAATTCAATGTTGGTATCAATGAATCAATTTGTTCTATACAATCCTTTATTATTTTGTCAAAGAAATCTTCTTTTTCCTTATTAACTCTTTCCTAAATAGTTTCCTCATTTATTTTATCTACTGTTTGAATGTTAGAAGAAATGAATTTGGACAAAGTGTCCAATTTACCTATTGAACCAACAATGTGATCTAACTTGCATGCCAATGCAATCATTTGCAAAATCGGTAGAGATTCATCAATAGCCTTAAATGTTAAGGCATTACATTCAGTTATCTTCTTAATAGAATCCAAAAGTACTTCATTGACAGTTGTTAGTCTGAAGTCCACAGTAGAAGTACTGGGAGAAGTGCTAGGTTCTACAATAATTTTCTTCTCTTCTCCAAATACCTATTCAGCCACCTAAATCACTTCCTTATTCACTTTCTCTTCCTTATTCTCACTCTTATCCTCTGCCGGTTCAGATTCTATTTGTTCTTGTTCTGCTGGTATCTCAATATTCAGCTGAGTGTCAACAGTCTTGACTGGTGAGTCGACATTTTCAACATTTATAGATTCAAATTTCTTCTCCTTAGCAATTTCCTTATCCATTACAATATTGATTTCTTGAGTGTCAACATTCATTATGAATAGAATGTTTGACTTGGGATCAACATCATCTGTTTTCACTTCCTCTAACTTCTCTTCAGGCTGATTTTGCATTTCTACTGGTGGGGTGTCCTATGCCGGTAGAGGTAAGTTATCTTTTATTGTAAAATCAAGAACACTGCCAACCTTACTCTTACTCTTATCTTCTTTCTGATATACCTTAGTGAAGGATTTGTCAACTTTATGTCTATCTTTTTCTTCCCTTTTCTCTTTCTCAACAAAGATTGTGTCCCATTTATCTGTTGTTTTATCTGCTACCTCTTTTATTATGTTAGCCATGAGCCTAACTTGTCAGTGACCACTTGAAAAATAGTCCTGTTAGCTTCAACTATTAAATCATCTATTTCTTTCTTAGACTTAATAGGATGAACCACTAACTATTCCTCAACCTTCAATTTCTTATCTAGTTTCATAGTAAACATTCTCTTGGCTTCAAGTCTCGGATTAAATCATTTGGGAGAACATCTATAACTTCAATAAGAACCTTCTTATATATATCTAGATACAAAATTATACTCTCCTCAATAGTATCCTTATCAAAATCTTTGAAAGTATGATAGAACTTACTAACATTTCCAAGATTGCCATCCTGAGTTATTTCATTTGCAAGCTCTTCCAGGGAAAGAGTATCAGGTTCCTTTTGATCTGGTTTCTTCTATGTAACCTTCTTCTTAGGACCACTAGGCTCTCTCATAGTCTATTGTTTCTTTCTTAGAGTCCTTGATTTCTTCAGTGATGGAGCAGGTGTTGGTGAGGATTTTCTCTTCTTCCTGTCCACCCTTTTGAATTCAGTACCCTTATCACTATCAGAATCAAATGAGGTAGCCATAGGAGAAATATGTGCTACTAGTTACTATTCTGATTTTCTTTCTTGTGCAACAACACCACTCATCAAATCAAGTTTCAACAAGCCCTTTGTAACAACTTCAACAAACTTCGAAGCATCTTTTATTATTTTTTCTCTTTTCTTCCTTTGCTTCTGAATTTCAACATTTTTTTCAAAAGTATCAACATTTCCAAAGATCTTCTTTGTTGGTTCCAAGAGTATTTTGGCATAAGATTCCAAGATGTGTGAATCCACTTCATAACTCATCTCAGTTACCCAAACAGTTCTAGGTCTAACTGCCTCCATCCATACTTCATCTCTTTTAATAACAAAGCATATCTGTTTGTCATATTTGCAAAAATGCTTTAAGGGATTCTTTCCCTTTGTCACATTTTTTCTTGAAAGTCCTTGAAATACTCTTTTACTTGTTTGTCACCATCTGAGCCCATGCCAATAATTGCCTCCTTTATCTATTTTCCAATAGAAATATCATAGGCAAAGTCCTTGTGGCCTATACCGAAAATATCCTTTGAGAAATATAGCATTAAACATACAAGTAAATTGCCAAATTTGAAAGTTCCCTTCTTATCACCTTTAATCTTGTCCAAATTTTCTATCAGTTCATCTTTCAACCACTCACAAATATCAATTTGAGCATTGTTCATTATCATCTCATAGGAACTATGAATTCATAGACTTGAAACAAAATTTAGCCTATTAGTATGAGAAACTTTGTAACCAATAACCATACTTGCATATTTGACATTGTTATCAGTTATATCACACTAACCCTAAGTGATCTGTTATCTGATCTTGCACTGGTTAAGTTCATATTCTCTTTGTTTGGAATTTTCTTTTTCTTCTCAGGCCTAGTGCCGGTAGAAGGTAAACTAGTAACAACCTTAATCACTTCCTTAGTAATTTTGAAAAATGAATCTAGCCATAAAAATTCACCATGAACTCTACTAAGAACATAATGGACAATCTCATCTAAAAATTCAGGAATGTGAAGGATGTCTATGAACCCTAAATCTTCCACAATCTTGTGTTCTGGTTTGACTACACCTTGCTTGTCTGTGATAACATTCATGAACATGTTCTTTAAATCCTCGGACCCTAATTCTTCAATGTTAGAATGAATGTATGGCTTAGGGTCTTTAGCAAATGTAACTCCCTTCGGGATTTTTGAAAATGCACCAATGGAGTCATCCAACTTAGCTATCTTAGGGATTATCTTAAAGAATAGTCTAGGAGTCTTGATATTTTCCATAATAATAGGGTTTGCAATGAATTCAATAACAGAAGATGAGGAAGCCATTTCGTAAGATAAATACCTTTTAACTGAAAACCTTGGATGCCCTGAAAAATCTTGCTGCTTTGCTTCTTGAATGTTAGTGCTCAACTTTTGTGCTCTTTGAATACTTGAATGCTTGGTAAGTTGAAATGAGAAATTATAGTGCTTTATAACCAAAAAGTTAACTTACACCCACAATAAATGCTTTGTCGGTTAAGTGAATACTCAACATATCTATCGGTAAAGAAGAATTATGACTTCTTACCACCATCTGAGGGTAAATTACATGATCTTTAATTAGTTGCCTTACCCCTAAGGATTATTCCTTTCTTAGATGAAGAATCTCCTATTATTGCAGGACTGCTCTATTCTGCCGGTGCAGAGACAAATTCATCATTTATTTGATCTCTCTTCTTGACCCATTGTTTAGTGAATTCTTGCTTGATTTCATTTACTTTTTCCTTGCCTTTGTCATTAGATCCTTTGTTGTTTACCGAAACATTCTTGCTTCTACAAAATCTCGCAATATGCCCAATCTTGTTACATGCATAACAAGTTACATTGCTTCTTTGAATAGCTTTTCCATGATGAGTTTTTATTCTGATTATTCCTATATCTACACCGATTTTCTCTATGAACAAATTTGTTGCAATTGAAACATTTGCCATTGAATTTATAAGCATTAGGTTTCCTTACTAGTTTTTTGTGATCATGATTATTTATAGTTCTGAAACTTTCTCCATGTTCAAATCCAAGTCCAACTGTTTCTCCATCAGGTTTTTGACTTTTTAGCATATCATCAAACTTGTTTGAGCTCTTTTTGAATTTGTCTTTGTATTCATTTGTAGCAACCAACTCACTTCCCAAAGTGCCAACTTGTCTCATAAGTTCCTCTTTGTCATGCTTCATGTGAGTCAACTCTATTTTAAGCATATCATTATCATAACTAAGCCTTAGAGATTCATTTGATCTTTCATTAAGTCTTCTGACCAAAACTTCCTCATTCTTCTTTCTATTTTCAATATCCTTACATAATCTCATTGTAAAATCTTGCATCTCATTCTTCATGTTATTGTTCTCTTGTCTTTGTTTCTCTGCAATATCTCTGAGAGTTTATTTTTCTTCATCATCTTGTTTTTGTAGTTGCACATGTAATTCTTTCCTCTTATTCTATGCTATAACCAAGTTTTCTTTAAGTGATTTGATGAATTCCTCAGCAGATCTGATTTCATCTTCCAATCTGATATTCATCAACTTTTCTACATCAAAATATTCAAGAGTTGCTTCCAACTATTGTCTCAAACTTTCCATCGGTGTCGATTTCATAATCTTCCTCAAGTTGTTAGGCTTCTACAAACAGAGGACTAGGCTCTGATACTAATTGTTAGATATTTGGTTAATCCCAAAGACATTGAGAGGGGGGGTGAATTAGTGTTTAACCGGTAGATGAAAAATTTAAACTTGTTTGCAACTATATAACTAAAATTAATATATCGGTAAGCAGATAATATTGCAGTAAAGAGAAACAAAAGAATCAGCATCAATGCACACCATAACACAAATATTTATGGCGAGGAAACCTAGTGGGGGAAAAACCTCGGTGGGGTTTATGACCCACAATATTTACTCACTGGCCAATATGAATAAATATTACTCAGAACAATAGGGGCCTGCACATGCAGGAAGGCCACCTGCCTAGAGCTCACTGCTCAACAACAAAAATGGAGTCCCACTGACTACACAATTGGATGGTTAAATCCAATAATAGTGTACTACTTCAAAATAGCATCTACAATGTTGGATTCAGTACTGGTTTAAGCTCTGTTTGATACCTCTGCCAAAAACCTTGCCGGTAAATGATTATGTTTTCACATAATAGTCTTCGCTCTGCTCTGCTTCTTATTCGCTCTCAAAATAAATACATCAAAGTGCATATACAATTATCTGGTATCATATCCCTATCTTATCACATATATCGCTTACATGCACACATACCTACTTACATTACTTTTTTTTTATTTCAAATGACCTACAAGATCTCATATATATGATTCTTTACAATACATCATGTTGCCCATAAAAGTATAGTTTACATTACAAACAATATTGTTGCCAAGTTAGCTTAGATTGCCAGTATAATCTTTTGTCAGTGTAAACTGCAGTTGGTGTAAACTAGATGTCGGCGCTGGTGGGTGAAGTTTGTTGCTGATATAACTTATGAACCATGTTGAACCTTTGAACTTTCTTGCCATGATGAACTTTGTTTCCATAAATGACAACATCTACCATTCTCATCTAAGTGTATAATTCCAACATACACATTCAATAGAGTTCACATCAAAGGTGAACTCGGTAAGACTCCTTATGAATTATGGTTTGGACATACACCTACTGTTAAATATTTCAAAATTTTTGGGAGTAAATGTTATATCAAAAGGGATGATTCAATTGGGAAGTTTGATCCTAGATGTGATGAAGGGATATTTCTTGGATATTCAATTCAAAGCAAAGCATATAGATGTTATAACAAAAGATTGCAGAAAATTGTGGAGAGTGCAAATGAGAAAGTGGATGAAGAATACATAAATCAATCTATATCATATGATAGGGAACCGACAGTGGAAATGATCATAACTGAATTGACAATGCCACAACCGGTACAAGACACTAAGACAGTTACACCAATACAATTAAAAAATTCAACTGTGACTAATGATCAGAATAGTGAGCCTGAATTTCAGAAGACACCAAGGTATGTAAGGTTAAATCATTCTAAAGATCAAATCATTGGAGATAGGAACAAGGGAGTTATGACAAGAAGATGACTGATAGATGAAGAGGTATATCTTATTTCTCAAATTGAATCAACATCTGTTATTGAAACTTGTAAAGATAAACATTGGTTTGTCATGCCCAAACTTTTGGGCGCGAACGAGATAATTTTTTTTTTTTAAATCACAACTTAATAACATTAAATGTTGCTAATACGAGACACACTATCAAGTTTGGTCTTTAACTATGTTTGAGTTAACTTTAACCTCTAACTCAAGTAAGCGACAATAATATTTAACTTAATGTGGAATACTAAAATGATTATTTATTAGCTCATCAATCTTTAATCAATAAATTAATTTAGTCAATTAATTGGTGTAGATAAAATTAATCTCCAATAACCATTAATTGTTTTTAGGAACTAAATAAATTAGTCCTAGCACTTAGTTTATAATGACTAAAATTTATTTTACTCACTAATTAAAATGTAGTTTAAACTAAATCGGCTAAAGGGTCAATTAAATCCATAACGAAAATCGTCCTATAAGGTTTAATCTCCAAAACCTATATCAGATTAAACTCCAAAAATAATAATAAAATTTTAAACATCATTTTTAAATATAACCTTATTTTTATCAAAAAACATATATAAAATGTAAACACCTAGTACAATAAATAATTCTACAATTTGTCCAATTTTCATATATATATATATATATATATATATATATATATATATATATATATATATATATATATATATATATATATATATATATATATATATATATATATATATATATATATATATATATATATATATATATATATATATATATATATATATATATATATATGTTTTCACTTTATTATAAGTTATCCATGCAAACCCTAACTTTATTATTATAAAAATAAAGCCCTTTTTATTTCTTTCATTACTTATTACTTTCTTTATTTTTCGAATACCCTAACCCAAATTGGATTAGGGTTTCGAATTTTCTTTTGATACAAGGGGGCCGAGCGAATGACAGTGGTGGAGGCAGCCGAAGTTTTTTTTGAAGAGGGAGGCCATGGGGGGGCTCCCCGCAGGGTCGGCCGCAGCTGAACCCTATGGGTCACGTCCCACAGAGGCGGCCTTGGCCGCCGCTATGAGGTGCGGCCCACAGGCCCGACGACGTCGTCGCTGTGGGGCACTGCCCACTGTGGGGGCCGAAGCCTCCCACTATGGGTGGCGGCCCATAGTGGCAGTTGTAGCCGTCGCTAGGGGGTCGCCACCCACAGTGTTAGAGGGGGGGGGGCACAAGCCCTTACCAAGGGTTTTAATGATATTTTAAATAAAATAAAAAAAAAAGTTATTTCATGTTAAATTTTTTTTTGTTTAAATTAATTAATATATATATATATATATATATATATATATATATATATATATATATATATATATATATATATATATATATATATATATATATATATATATATATATATATATATATATATATATATATATATATTAGATGCTTTTGATACCCAGGCTAACTCTGTTATGCAAAAATACAGATATCATATTTATTTATTTTTATTTTTTTAGATAAAAAAAATCTTTTTTAAACAGATTGATTTAAATATGCTGATTTAAATCAATGTATTTTTTTAAAAAAATTAAATACCATAAAACAGAGAAAAACTATTTTATTTTTAGATTTATTTTCAGCAATTAAATGATTGACATAATTCCATAAAATTAAACAGCAACTATATAAATAGGATATTATTTAAATTAAATAGACTATTTAACACTATGTTTTATTTTCTGCAAATTAATAAAATGACCGAATTAAATAAATTTATACAACTATTTTTAGACTAGAAAACATTGAAATAAAACTGAGAGATAGTCATATTAAATTTTTTTTTAGATTTGTTTTCTGCGAATAAATTAAAGGGAGATATGGCAGAGTTTAATAACAAATATTCAACAACTACATAAATCTGGATTTATTTTAACTAAACTTAGAGATATGCATAGGGAAATAAACTTGAACATTTATTTTCAAAGTAACATGCATGCAATCATTAAAACGTCAAGAACAATACAAAACGTAAGACTCCACATAAATAATTCATTTTGCAACCAAATAATACTTAATAAAACACTGTATTTCCTTAAGGTATATTTAAAATACATTATAGTCAACTTTCACAAATGGACCTCTCATTTCTATTAAATGAGGACCTTAAAAATAATAGATACAACATAGTTTCCCTTTACATTGTTGCAACTTAAAACATAAATATTCCATTTTCCAATATCTTTTTCTGCAAACAAATATATCTAGCAACTCTACTTGTCATTTTCTTTTCTTTCAACACCCTGCAAATAAGTCAAAAGGGCTATGACCATGGAATGCTCACCTCCCAACCTAGGCTTACTAGAAGCCACCCCCGAGCTTGGAGAACCAAGCCCTAGATAGGTTACACACATGGAAACACAACAAGCAAGGGAAAACAAATACAACAACATATTCCCAACCAAGGCTACACTGCACCACACAATGTGATGCTTTTTCAAGGGTGGTAGTGGACCAAGTACCCTAAGGAGACTGCAAGTATGGTAAAACATAAAGCCACCTCATGGCACAAACAAAGATATATCAGAAGTATAATAACCCCACATCCTTATTCCCCCCAAGGCATTCATGCCTTATTTCCCTCCTTATGACCCCCAAATGCATAAACAAGCCATGCAGCAAGGGTCACATAAAGATCCCTTGAGATCACTCTCATAATGAGAGGCTCTCACTCGAGGGTTGTCAAAATTCTACCACCCACAAGACCATCCTCTCTCCCAAGAGTAGGAGGCATTGGTTACTCCCAAAACATAGAATGCATACAAGAAATCAAAGTCATAACGCGTAATAATTTTCACAAAATAAAATGCAAGAGAACAACTTTTTCCACACAAACAATCTTTCCAAAATAACATGCAACATGAAAGAAAACAAGAAGAAGTTAAACCAACCTTCAAACTGCCCAAAGGTATGCTAGATCTAGTTGAGGATGAGCAGCCCAATTCCACAATCCTTGTTTCTCTACACTTACCCAAATTCCTATACCAAATCTTCTTCTTTCAAAATTGCATTGTCTCCAAAAATGGAGAGTGGGTGATTACTCACAAAATCTCTTATTCTTGCCTAAGAAGACCTCAGTGAGAGTTCTCACAGTTTTCTAAAATTGAAAAAGGAAAAAGTCCGAAAAAAATCAAAAAAGGATCTCTCATCAAAAAGGAAAGTTAACTAACCTAGATGATGCCTTCTAAATTCAATTTTCGCACATCTTAGAAAACTCACTTTTTGGGATGACTAAACAGTCACATGGGAGTTGTCACATGCCTAAAATTACTCCTAACCCTTAGGTATACCTTATGGGCTTTAGGAAACACCTTTAAACTACCCCTAGGAGTCCGTTTGACCCCTTTTAAACCCATCTGAAGTTAACTTTCGGGTCAAACCTAAGTTGACCACCCCAAAGATTCTCTACCCAAAGAAAATATAGAACCACATTAAATTATTTGAAAAAGCTATGGTTAAAACAACTCCCTCCAAGAGACAATTCAAAAATCAAGACATAAATCAACACATGTGTCAAGTGACACAATAAAATACTTTACAACATTACACATGAAATTTTGTCTCTTGTTGGATTTACACAAATTAATAAATTCAATTTAACACACATGCAACATGTACTTTTACGAATAAAATATGATACATACGGGGTGTTGTCTCTCCAAATAGACAACCCATGGCTTTACGAACGTACATAGGTCTAGGTTTGGTTCTCCATAATATTTCCATGGTCACATGGATAATTTCCCTGTGCATCTCATTTACACATTAGTACTTCCAAATAACCTCATATAACATTTAAACACATGACTAAGAATACACGTTAAACACTCTGCATACAATTAATATTAAAGAAAATCAATATGTCTTGTATCAAAATAAATCCACAGAAGCAATTATCATAATCCTCATAATTTTGATCCATACATAAACATGCATCCTATTTATATCATCATAGTAAAGTCCTACAATTCCAATAATGACATACATCATCACAAAGTAATCCTATTCTAGAATCATATAGAGTTCTATATCTATAATGCATAGAAATGAAGCATCAATATATATCAATGTTATCCAAATCATGAAATCATATAAGTTCCAAATCCATAATGTATTAAAGAAAAATAACCATAATAGTCTCAACATGAAAAATACTGAAATGCTAGGATGAGTCTGGGTAGGACCTCACACCCACCCCCTCTAGGCATGAACTTCCTCCTGGAGTTCTTCAAAAAGTTGAGGGTACTATGATCTCATACATTTTGTGTCCTCCCATGAAGCCGTAACATCATCATAGAAATCCCACTGAACCCTAACCTGGTCCAGCTCTTGACCTTGAAGGGCCAGCATCCGGCATGCCAAAATGTGAATGGGCTCCAAAGCTAGCTGCAAGTCCGACTCCACCTGCAAGGCGTCCCAATCTAAAATATGAGACTCATCATAGATATACTTCCTCAGAACTGATACATGAAACACATCGTGGATGCGTGATAGGCTAGGTGGCAATGCTAAATGGTAGGCAACTAGTCCTATCCTCTCAAGGATCTCAAATGGTCCTACAAAGTGAGGTGCGAGCTTAGAACCCTTCCCGTAATGGATTGGACTCTTATGTGGTTGCACTCTCAAGAAGACTTTGTCTCCAACCAAGTAGCTATGGTCTATCCTCTTTGCATCTGCATATTTCTTCTGTCTATCCTGTGCCCCTCTAAGATGCTGCCTAATCAAATCCACTTGCTATTCCATATCCCAAACTATCTCAAGACCAATAGCAACTCTGTCCTCTATGCGGTCCCAACTCAATGGTGTCCTACAAGGCCTGCCATATAATGCCTGATAGGGTGGCATCCCCAAAGAAGTGTGATGCCCATTGTTATAGGAAAACTCCACTAAGGGAAGGTACTCTTCCCATCTGGTCTGATGATCCATGACATACATGCGAAGCATATCCTCTATCACCTAGTTAACCCTCTCTGTCTGACAATCCATTTTCGGATGATAGGCTGTACTGAAGTTGAGCTATGTGCCCATAGCTACCTGTAATGCCTTCCAAAAGGAAGAAGTGAAGAGGGAATCCCTATAAGAAATAATCTTGCATGGAACATCATGAAGTCTGACAATGTCTCGTAAGAACACCTGTGCCACTACTGCTGCTGTGAAGGTAGTCTGAACTAGTGAAAAGTGGGCCACTTTAGTCAACTTGTCAATTGTCACCAAGATGGCATCTTGGCGATGAGATGACATAGGAAGACCAATGATGAAATCCATGGATATAGTATCCCACTTCCACTCTGGTATAGCATGAGACTGGAGCAACCCACCTGGATGGCGGTGCTCCACCTTGACTCTCTGACACTTGAGGCATCGGGCTACTAACTCAGCAATGAGTTGCCACATTCCTAGCCAATGATATAACTGTCTCAAGTCATCATGCATCTTCTTAACTCCAGGATGTGCTACATAAGGCGCTCTATGAGCCTCCATGACAATGAACTCTTGCAAACCCCCGGAAGAAGGTACATAGATGTGCCCTCTATGGCGTAATAGTCCATCAGACTCCAAGGAATAATCCACATATTTCCCTTCTAGAGTTTCCTGAGATTGTATTGCCTGACAAACCTCTAAATACCATCCATCCTCTGGCAACTGCTGCAATATCCGATCTCTCAAATCCGTGCCCATAGATATGGTGTATATCTCGTGACATCTCCTACTCAAGGCATCTGCAACTACATTTTCTTTCCCTTTGATGTAGTGAACGTCAAAATCATACTCGCACAAGAACTCCATCCATCTCCTCTGACGTGCATTAAGGTTTAGCTGAGTGAATATGTACTGAAGAATTTGATGGTCTGAATGAAGCTCAAAATGATGACCCAAAAGGAAGTGTCTCCACCTCACAAGTGCATGCACTACTGTTGCAAGCTCAAGGTCATGAGTAGGGTAGTTAAGCTCATGAGTCTTAAGTTTCCTAGACTCAAAAGCTATAGCCCTACCATCTTACATAAGGACTACTCCTAAACCCTCTAGGGAAGCATCTGTGCAAACCATGAAGTTAGCTGAGGGATCTAGTACTACAAGGATAGGTGCACTAGTAAGTGCCTTTTTTGAGTTCTTGAAAGGCCCTCTTGCACTTCTCTGTCCACTCAAATTTCTTCCCTTTATGCTAAAGAGAAGTAATAGGATGTGTGACTCTAGAGAATCCCTCAACAAAGTGTCGGTAATAACCTGCTAAGCCCATGAAGCTCCTGACCTCTATCACACTAGTTGGCGCTAGCCAATCCATAATAGCTCTGATCTTGGATGGGTCTACTGAGATCCCATCACTAGAAATAATGTGCCTAAGGTACTTGACCTCTGATCGAAAGAAAGCATACTTTGACAAACTGCTAAACAATTGATTATCCCTCAAACACTGCAAAACCTACCTTAGGTGCTCCTCATGCTCCTTCTCATTCTGAGAATATATCAATATGTCATCAAGGAACACAATTACGAAATGGTCAATAAATGTGCAGAATACCCCATTCATGAGGCTCATGAAAATAGCTGGAGCATTCATAAGACTGAATGGAACCATGGTGAACTCATAGTGGCCATATCTATTGCGAAATGCAGTCTTGTGGATATCACTTTCCACTATCCTCAACTAAAGGTATCCTGACTTCAGATCAATTTTGGAAAATACTTTGGCACCCTGAAGTTGGTCAAATAAATCATCGATTCTAGGCAAGGGATATTGGTTCTTGATGGTTACTTTGTTCAACTGATGATAATCCATGCATAATCGAAGAGATTCATCCTTCTTCTTCATGAAGATGACTGGTGCACCCCAAGGGGTAACACTAGGATGAATGTGGCCCTTCTCTAGGAGCTACTCAAGCTGCATCTTAAGCTCATTAAGCTCATTTGTGGTCATCCTATAAGGTGCTCTTGAAACTGGCTCAACTCCTAGTATAAGGTCTATATGAAAGTCAATCTCTCTATGGGGTGGCATTCCAGGTAGCTCTGAGAGAAACACGTCTGAATATCCCTTAAGGATAGGATGGTCATCAATTGATGTTTCCTTTTCATCCTCTTCCTCTCTATCACTGATAGTGATGGCAAATAGCTAACATCACTTTCGCATGCTCCGCTTAAGCTGCATTGCAGAAATCATACGAAGAGACACGGGTCACTGAATCCTTGTGATTACTATGGGTGAACCCTGATCATCCTCACACTCGATTTCTTTTCGGTGGCAATCTATCTTGGCTCTCTCAGCATAAAGTCAATCCATGCCAAGTATGATGCCATATGATCCAAGTGGTGTAACTCTAAGGTCTACTAAGGTGGTGGTATTGCCAATCTGAAGCTGAAATGCCCTAACCTCTGATTCCACTGACACTCTAGCCCCTAAAGCTAACTCCACTTCCCAACTGACACCTTGTTTGCTTGCCACTAGCCCGCAATGCTACACAATCAATGGAGATATAAAGGAGTCAGTAGCTCCTGAATCAAATAATATAGATACACTGTTACCTCTGATCATAACTGCAGCCTTAATGACTGTGGCCTAGTGCTCTGCCTAGCGGTTGTCAACTACTACAAAGACTCTATGGGACCTGCCCATATCTCCAACTGTAGGTTATGATGCTACCATCCTATGATTCTCTCCCATCTGACCCTAAGGACACTCTCTTGCCATGTGCCCCATGGCTCCACACATGAAACAAGCACCGTGTGCCTGAAACTGGATGCCCTGAGGCCTAGAAAAAGACTATTCCCCTGTCCTGATAGAACCACTGTACCCACCCCTGGAGGATTGTTGAGTCCTCATTGGAGGTGTGTAAGGAACCTAAGATCACTAATTTTTCCTTTGACCCTGAGACTACCACTACTTGGGCTTTGCGCCCTACTGACTCTGCGAAGGCCTTTGCCTCTGGTTTTGTTGCGACTATTGCAGAGGAGGGGGTTTGGAGAACTCCGATGTTTGCCTGTTATTACCTTTCCAATGGAGTTTCTAAAATCCGTATGTCTGGGGTATAGGGTTTCAGTTCTGGAACCGATCCCTTGTATCCTATGGCCTGACTTAAATCTCCTCTTCTATTAGTGCCTTCTCCATAGCAACCTGAAGGCTCCATGGAGTGGACATCCTCACTAGTCCTGCTATGCTGGCATTCAACCCTCTGATGAAATGGTTGACGAGAAGCTTCTCATCTTTTAGGTAGTCCACATAGGGTAAGAGCTCAAAGAATTTTCTCTCGTACTGGGTCACTGAGAGACCCTTCTGCTAGAGGTCATGGAACTCATCTATCCTACACTGTTTGTAATGCTCTGACAAGTACCTCTCCTTGAACCTCTCTGTAAAAATCTCCCATGTGAGAGTATCAGCAACTAAAGCACACTTGTATTCGTCCTATCTCCACCATGTGGAGGTCGTTGCTCTCAATAGGTGGACTGCTACATGTGCCTTTAGATTGCTCTCGTAAGAGTGCAATGCAAAGCACCTATCTAGGCTCAAAAGCCAAGCCTCAGCTTCTACCCTGTCGGTAGATCCCCCAAAGATGGTGGCTGGAGGTGCATAACCTCTCTAATAAGATCCTCTAGATCCCGACGTGATCTCTCATAATACACTGGCTCTGCTACTGGAGGTGGTCCTGGTAGGTGCACAAACTCAGGCTCATTCCCACCCTGACTCTCTACGAGAATAGGAGGTGGACTCCTGCTCCATTCCCTATCTGCCGATCTATGACTCCCTAAGTTCTGATTTTCAACATGATGATCCTCTACTGGAAACCTATCCTGGACTATACCAATCAGGTTCTGGAGTGCTTCTAAGATACCTCGGTTTGGGTCAACTGGCAGTTCGGGAGGAGCCTCTGGGTTCACTTCCGGAACTGATTCCTCCCTATTGACCTCTTCGCGTGCCATGCACACATTCCTAGGACCCCTTCCACGCTTGCGAGCTTATCGCGTAGTCAGAGGCATCCTTCAGCGAAAGATAAAATAAAATAAATTAAATAACTAATTTCTTTGGAAAAATATTTAATTAATTAAATTTATATATCCTAGAAAATTAATATAATAAAATTAATTAAATATTTAAAGCGAAACTTAATGGAGAAAGGTTCCTAGTGTTGGAAACCTTGCTTTGATACCAAAATGTCATTCCCAAACTTTTGGGCGCGAACGGGATAATTTTTTTTTTTTAAATCACAACTTAATAACATTAAATGTTGCTAATACAAGACGCACTATCAATTTTGGTCTTTAACTATGTTTGAGTTAACTTTAACCTCTAACTCAAGTAAGCGACAATAATATTTAACTTAAATGTGGAATACTAAAATGATTATTTATTATCTCATCAATCTTTAATCAATAAATTAATTTAGTCAATTAATTGGCATAGATAAAATTAATCTCCAATAACCATTAATTGTTTTTAGGAACTAAATAAATTAGTCCTAGCACTTAGTTTATAATAAATAAAATTTATTTTAATCAATAATTAAAATGTAGTTTAAACTAAATCGATTAAAGGGTCGATTAAATCCATAATGAAAATCGTCCTATAAGGTTTAATATCCAAAACCTATATCAAATTAAACTCCAAAAATAATAATAAAATTTTAAACATCATTTTTAAATATACCCTTATGTTTATCAAAAAACATATATTTACCCATATGTTTATAACACATATATAAAATGTAAACACCTAGTACAATAAATAATTCTACAATTTGTCCAATTCATATTCTTAACCATATACATATATATATATATATAAATAAATATGTTTTCACTTTATTATAAGTTATCCATGCAAACCTAACTTTATTATTATAAAAATAAAGCCCTTTTTATTTCTTTCATTCCTTATTACTTTCTTTATTTTTTGAATACCCTAACCCAAACTGGATTAGGGTTTTGAATTTTCTTTTGATGCAGGGGGGCCGAGTGAATGACAGTGGTGGAGGCGGCCGAAGTTTTTTTGAAGAGGGAGGCAATGGGGAGGGCTTCTCGCGGGGACGGCCGCAATCGAGCCCTGCAGGTCGCATCCCACATAGGTAGCCTTGGTCGCCGCTGTGAGGTGTGGCCCACAGGCCCGATGGCGTCATCGTTGTGGGGCACCGCCCACAGTGGGGGTCGAAGCCTCCCACTATGGGTGGCGGTTGCGGCTGCCACTAGGGGGTCGCCACCCACTATGTTAGAGGGGTGGGGGGCGAGCCTTTACCAAGGGTTTTAATGATATATATATATATATATATATATATATATATATATATATACATATATATATATATACATATATATATATATATATATATATATACATATATATATATATAGATATATATATATATATATATATATATATATACATATATATATATATATATATATATATATATATATATATATATATATATATATCATATATATGTTATGCAAAAAATCAGATATCATATTTATTTCTTTCTTTTTTTTTAGATAAATTTTTTTTTTTTTAAACAGATTGATTTAAATATGCTGATTTAAATCAATGTATTTTTTTTTTTTAAATTAAATACCATAAAACAGAGATAAACTATTTGATTTTTAAATTTATTTTTTGCAATTAAATGATTGACAGAATTCCATAAAATTAAACAGCAACTATATAAATAAGATATTATTTAAATTAAATAGACTATTTAACACTAGGTTTTACTTTCTAAAAATTAATAAAATGACAGAATTAAATAAATTTATACAACAACTATTTTTAGACTAGAAAACATTGAAATAAAATTTAGAGATAGTCATATTAATTTATTTATTTATTTTTTATTTTTTAGATTTTTTTTCTGTGAATAAATTAAAGGGAGAAATGGCAAAGTTTAATAACAAATATTCAACAACTACATAAATCTGGATTTCTTTTAATTAAACTTAGAGATATGCATAGGGAAATAAACTTGAACATTTGTTTTCAAAGTAACATGCTTGCAATCATTAAAACTTCTAGAATAATACAAAACGTAATATTCCACATAAATAATTCATCTTGCAACCAAATAATACTTAATAAAACAATGTATTTCCTTAAGGTATATTTAAAATACATTATAGTCAACTTTCACAGATGGACCTCTCATTTCTATTAAACGAGGACCTTAAAAATAACAAATACAACATAGTTTCCCTTTACATTGATGCAACTTAAAACATAAATATTCCATTTTCCAATATATTTTTCTGCAAACAAATAAATCCAGCAACTCTACTTGTCCTTTTCTTTTCTTTCAAAAACCTGGAAATAAATTAAAAGGGCTATGACCATGGAGTGCTCACCTCCCAGCCTAGGCTTACTAGAAGCCACCCTCGAGCTTGGAGAACCAAGCGCCAAACAGGTTACACACATGCAAACACAACATGCAGGGGAAAACAAACACAACAGCATATTCCCAACCAAGGCTACATTGCACCACACAATGTGATGTCTTTTCAAGGGTGGTAGTGGACCAAGTACCCTAAGGAGACTGCAAGTATGGTAAAACATAAAACCACCTCATGGCACAAACAAAGATATATCATAAGTATAATAACCCCACATCCTTATGCCCCCAAGACATTCATGCCTTATTTCCCTCCTTATGACCCTCAAATGCATAAACAAGCCATGTAGCAAGGGTCACATAAATATCCCTTGAGATCACTTTCATAAAGAGAGCCTCTTACTCAAGGGCTATCAAACTTCTACCACCCACAGGACCATCCTCCCTCCTAAGAGTAGGAGGCCTTGGTTACTCCCAAAACACAGAATGCATACAAGAAATCAAAGTCATAACGTGTAATAATTTTCACAAAATAAAATGCAAGAGAACAACTTTTTCCACACAAACAATCTTTCTAAAATAACATGCAACATGAAAGAAAACAAGAAGAAGTTAAACCAACCTTCAAACTGCCCAAAGGTATGCTAGAGCTAGCTGAGGATGAGCAATTCAATGCCACAATCCTTGTTTCTCTACACTTAGCCAAATTCCTATACCAAATCTTTTTCTTTCAAAATTGCATTGTCTCCAAAAATGGAGAGTGGGTGATTACCCGCAAAATCTCTCATTCTTGCCTAAGAAGACCTTAGTGAGACTTCTCACAGGTTTCTAAAATTGAAAAAGGAAAAAGGCTGAAAAAAATCAAAAAGGGATCTCTCATCAAAAATGAAAGTTAACTAACCTAGATGATGCGTTCTAAATTCAATTTTCGCACATCTTAGAAAACTCACTTTTTGGGATGACTAAATAGTCACATGGGAGTTGTCACATGCCTAAAATTACTCCTAACCCTTAGGTATACCTTATGGGCTTTAGGAAACACCTTTAAACTACCCCTAGGAGTCCGTTTGACCCCTTTTAAACCCATCTGAAGTTAACTTTCGGGTCAAACCTAAGTTGACCACCCCAAAGATTCTCTACCCAAGGAAAATATAGAACCACATTAAATTATTTGAAAAAGCTATGGTTAAAACAACTCCCTCCAACAGACAATTCAAAAATCAAGACATAAATCAACACATGTGTCAAGTGACACAATAAAATACTTTAGAACATTACACATGAAATTTTGTCTCTTGTTGGATTTACACAAATTAATAAATTCAATTTAACACACATGCAACATTTACTTTCACGAATAAAATACAATACATACGGGGTGTTGTCTCTCCAAATAGATGACCCCTGGCTTTACGAACATACATAGGTCTAGGTTTGGTTCTCCATAATATTTCCATGGTCACATGGATAATTTTCCATTGCATCTCAATTACACATTAGTACTTCCAAATAACCTCATATAACATTTAAACACATGAATAAGAATACACATCAAACACTTTGCATACAATTGATTTTAAATAAAATCAATATGTCTTGTATCAAAATAAATCCACATAAGCAATTATCATAATCCTCATAATTTTGATCCATACATAAACATGCATCCTATTTCTATCATCATACTAAAGTCCCGCAAATCCAATAATGACATACATCATCACAGAGTAATCCTATTCTAGAATCATATAGATTTCTATATCAATAATGCATAGAAATGAAGCATCAATATATATCAATGTTATCCAAATCATGAAATCATATAAGTTCCAAATCCATAATGTATAAAAATAAAGCAACCATAATAGTCTGAACATGAAAAATACTAAAATGCTAGGATGAGTCAGGGTAGGGCCTCACATGGTTAAAGGCTATGCAAGATGAATTAGATTAGATAGAGAAGAATGAGACTTGGACTTTAGTTCCCCGGCCTAAAAATAAGAATGTTATTGGAACTAAATGAGGATGGTCAACTTGTAAGAAACAATGCTAGATTGGTTTGTAAAGGATATTCTTAAATGGAAGGAATTGATTATGGTGAGACATTTGCACCTGTAGCTAGAAATTCAAGTTCTTAGACTATTTCTTTCCTATGTAGCTTATAAGAAATATAAGGTCTATCAAATAGATGTTAAATGTGCATTCTTGAATGGTGAACTTGAGGAAGAGGTATACATTGAGAAGCCTGATGGATTTTCACTGATTGATGATAAAGATATGGTTTCCAGGTTAAGGAAAGCTTTATATGGATTGAAACAAGCTCCTAGAGCTTGGTATGCAAGGTTGGATAAATATCTCTTGAAGCTTGGTTTTACTAAAGGCAGTGCTGACAGTAATTTATATTATAAGATCATTGATGATGATATTCTGATTTTAGTATTTGTTGATAATATCATTTTTGGATGTGAAGATAAATTGTGCATGGAATTCTCTAATAATATGAAGAATGAATTTGAAATGTCCATGATTGGTGAGATGAGATTTTTCTTAGGTATGCAGATTACTCAAACTGACAAAGGCATTTTTATCTGTCAAACTAAGTATCTAAGGGAATTGTTGAAAAAGTTTGGTATGGATAATTCCAAACCGGTAAGTACTCCTATGGTGACAAGTGAGAAATTATCTATCAAAGATACATCTGCATCGGTAAATCTGACAAGGTATAAGTCTATGATTGGTGGCTTGTTATATCTAACTCAGACTAGATCAGATGTTATGAATAATAAGTATTGTTTCAAGATATCAAAGTAATCCTAAAGAAAATCATGAATGTGCAGTAAAGAGGATATTCTGGTATTTGCAAGGAACAACAAAATATGGCTTATGGTATTCTAGAGATGATAACTTCACTTTATGTGCATATACTGATTTAGATTGGACAGAAGATACTGATGTAAGGAAGAGCACTTCTGGTGGAGATTTCTTTCTTGGAAAGAATTGGTTTCATGGATCAGCAAAAACTAGTCATGCATTTCTTTATCTATTGCAGAAGCTGAATATATTGCAGCGGCAACTAATTGCACTCAAGTCTTGTGGATGAAGCAAATGTTGAAGGATATCAAGGTAAATTTTAGTGAAGCAATAGTTATCTACTATGATAACTTTGCAGCTATTGACATGTCTAAGAATCTAGTATTTCACTCTAAGACTAAACACATATCAATAAAATATAACTTTTTGAAGGACAAGGTGGAAGAAAAGGAAGTCAAATTGGTTTATGTGAACACTAAAGAGAAGATTGTAGATATATTCACTAAACCATTGTCTAAGGAATCATTTGAGTATTTGAGAGATAGGTTAGGGGTATTTACCCTTTCGATAGAAACTTAATTGATGGAATAGGACATTAGTCTGGTATGCATCATCAGCTTTATCCTTTGCTCCGGGTTGATGTAGTGGTGCTACTACTCAGGGGGAGTAGTTAGATTTGAGATTCAGAGGCTTATATTCTTTCTTTGATATTTTTGTCAGATTTCTAGCATTGATGTCAAAGGGGGAGAGATAGTGATGTAAAAAATAAATTCAAAACTTTACAAAGATATTATTCATAAGGGGAGAGTTATTGATATTTAGGAGATTGTTGGTTGTCTTCCATAGGGGGAGACTTGTTTGGCATTTCTTGGTACTTAGATGTTTTTCACATCTAGTGTTGCCATCAATGCCAAAGGGGGAGATTGTTGGCAATATGGATGAATTAATTATGTGTTGCATTGATGTTTTTTCCTTGATGTCAACACTAGCTATTTTGGTTGGTTATCAAAAGACAGGTTTTGGTTACTAGTAGAAGATCTTGTGTTACCAGTAAGGGTTTAAGGTTTAACCGATAGATCTTTCATTGAGAAACCTTGACAGAATGCTAAGTGGTGTTGGTGCAACTTCTAGATGTAATTCAGGATGCAGAAGGTGATCCTTGATCATGCCTCAATTGATTGGATACATCACTTTCACGTGGTGGATGCAGATTAGGTCTGGTACCTATCTAGGTTATGGACTGACATCATGTTAATGTGTTCTCCACATGTTGTCGGAATGTTCTATGGATTGGTTATTATTGTTTTGGTCTAAAGCTGACATGGCATATCATTGTAATATGGATGTATGTAATGTTCTTATTGTAATATCTTTTAGGTGGCCAACCTGATTGGTTTAGGCCTTAGGGTTTGTATAAATTGATGTAAGATCTCATTGAAGATAATGTGTCATGGTCATGAAATTTAATATCATATGCAAAGGAGATTTCATCGATCATAGGTGATCGAATTGGGTTTAAGTAAGAGGTCAAAGGCCTCCGATATTGAGCTTAACCGAGATTGTAATCACACATGGTTGATGCTATCTCTGGCAGTTCATTCTTCTGGATTGTTATCCAATTATCTTGGGGTGGTTATAACCTCTCTATAATCAGTGAGACTCTTTTGTAATGAGCAGTATGCTCTAGGTAATGTGCCTTCCTACATGTGCAGGCCCTTATTGTATCACATACTTTCTACAAAAGTATCATCTGACTATGGGTAGGCTTCCCACTGTGGTTTTTCCCTTTACCAGGTTTTCCACATACAAATCATGGTATTACGTGGTATGGTTACATTGTGTTAATTCTCTATTTCATTCTTAAGTTTTATTTCTTCCCGGTATTTGTTTCTTCTATTCCGGTATTCAATTTTTATGTGCTATGGTTAAAAGTTATAAGTGGTTTGATTAAATCCATTAACAATTGATTTACCCCCTCTTAGTTGTTCACCGGTTATCCTAACAGACATCAATGACAACACTTAACCAAATCCAACATATTGCCAATAGAAATATCTTGCTATGTTGACGTGCCACAATTACTCTTCTCCTTAGAATAACATGCCTTCCATGCAAATCATTCTAAGGGGGGGCCATCATATATGTATTTACCTAGGTGGGGGCCAAACCACTTGATCATTTTCTTTAATAAGATTTCCCACATGTGGGACAAACCATTATTTATCTATCTCTCTTATTTGCTTTTGTAGGGGCCCATATACTACTTACCAGATTGATCTACCTTATCGCATGGCTATCTAGCGTGTCGCTACCCATGCCAATGAATTTATCTTTATTTGCCCTATTGCATGGCTATCTAGCATATCACTACCCATGCTATAAATTATCTCTCCCTACTGTATGGCTATCTAGCATAACATATCTTTCTACCCACATCGATGTATCTTATATCTTAGCAACCGCTTATCTCATATATTTCCATAAGTAGTGGCTTTCCTCCAAAGCGAGGTTCTTTTTTGTTACACTATCTTATCCACTTATTTATCTTATCATCGATCATGCTAGTCTACAACTAGTATGTTTGTGATGTACCAAATAGAAATATCTATTACAAATCTCACCATCATCTCATTGGGGGAAACCTCATCTGATCAATGAAAATATACCTCCCTATCATGACTTTCTTTTTCTTTATCTTCCTCTACTTTAGCTTTGCATCTCTCGGAAAAGACATGCTTGTTAACATGGGAACAAAATGTAATATAAAAAATATCACCCCTAGCGATTATCGAAACAAATGACTCCTTCCTCCATGTCATCGGAGGTCGGGCTTTCCCACCTTTGTCCTTTTGTTCACATAGATCATCCTTGTCAACTTGAAGAGAATGCATTACCGACTCTGCCAACCAATCACCTTCAGGGACCAGGGCATGACGCAAAGACATCTGCTTGGTGCGCTTGCATCCCATGAATCTAACAGTTTGCGGGTGGTCTTTTGAGCATTATGCCTACACCCAAAAGGAATTGTAATGCCTCTACATGAACCCACCAATGCTCGGTTTCCTTCCAAGGCCTTTATCTTCCATTTTCAAAGGCATTTTGAGGGATTCTCTTGGCAAGTTGATGATCTTTTGCAAGTTGGAGCTCTCAGTGATCTTTTGGACAACTTCTATAACTTTTGACACCAAGAGCATCATTGTTGCAGCTCTTCAAGTGACTCACACCATCATTACCATAGCTGTTATGAAAGGGGAGTTCACTTATTCCCTCTTTCATTCATTTTAGATATCTTTCTCTGATCTTTTACTTCATTTTCCAATTATGTTTATATTTTCATTATTCTCGTGGCTTCTTGGGTTGTCCATGGAGGTGGAGACACCAAAATGGGGGTTTGACTTAGGAAGACTCCAAAACATAACCCACAACATTTTCCTTGTTGTGTGTGTGTAGGTACATTATGATGAGGAGGAAATCACCTTGTGGGAGGCTTTGTATCACAGACGCTTTGTAAGAATTACTTTACTTTTTCTTACTTTGTCACTTTAATTCATATTCCACATTATCTGTTTATTTTAGTATTTTATTGCAATTACTTAACTTCTATTAGTTTGCCTAGAGTTTTCTGCTAGGACTCTATGCTTTGTTCGTACAGGATGACAACACGTTGTGGGGTTATCCCAGCCTTGGACGCTCATCCCGAGGATAGAGGCTTAGTAGAGCCGCCTAGAGAGACATCTTAGTTTTCTATCACCTTAGCATTTTTTTTATATCCCCATTCTCACCTTAGCGCCAGTTCGAGAAGGTATCGGAGGGAGATTTTATTCTCGAGGACTCATCATCCTTGAGGTAGCAAAATTCCTCTGCTACATTTTGGTGAACCTGATGTGAACTAATCAAATGGTATGGCATGACTCACAGGTCAGGTTTTAAAACCCGATCAGCCAAAAGGCAGAACAGATAATGAAGGGCATGTTAGGTTTTAAAACCCGACATGTCAAACATAGAAACAAAGAAAGGTACACCAAGTTATGAAGCCCAATGTATACTATAGGTAAGTCAAAGTCACAAAATCAAGTTTTAAAACTTGATATTCGATTGATTAAAGAGATGATATGTTGAGTTGAAAACTCGACATTCTATCAAAAATGTAGGTTGAATAGGGGAAGATTAAAAAACAACACCAAACCATGTAAAATAAAATAAAAAACTAACCTGAAATAAAGAAAATCTAAAACCCTTGACGAACAAAGCATTAGCCAAAGTATGAAAGAATGGAAAAATAAAGTACTAGATTTTGCCAAAAAACAAAGAAAACACGATTTATGAGTGAAATCTGAGACACCAAATTCTTCTCCATGGTAAAAATGTGTTTACAGAGCTCAGGTATGAAAACAACTAGTTTAAAATGTCGATTATGACCTTTTAAACAAGTCTATATGTTAACTAATAAGTGCAATAAATGCACATAATGTTTCATGGTGCGCTGTAGGTCAGGTTTTAAATCTTGATCTACATTGGGTAATCACCTACAGATAGGGTTTTAAAACCCGATCTACAAGTGACAGGAAGGACCTGCAGGTTGGGTTTTAAAACCCGACCTGCACAATTGCAAAATAGAACTACACTTCAGGTTTTTAAACCCAAGTGCAAAAAACACTTAAAATCGCTGCATTTCGGGTTTTAAAACCTGAAGTGCAATTTGAAGAGTTTTTTGTAGGATAAGTAAAAAAAATTAAAAGATGCAAAGGGAGGATGTAAAGCGATAGGACTTACAAGGTAAGTCAACCGACCTTGGAGAGCATGGGCTATGAAACAAACAAGTTTCATAGGGGTTGTCCCATGACTCGGATTAGTTGGAATCAATGACAACAACTAGCTCTGATTGGGGAACGACCTTCAGTAATGAAGGTTGTAGAATCTAGAACTCCAAGTACCTATATCCATTAGGCTATAGAGTCAGGCAACACAAGACAAGATGCAAAAAGATAAAAATTTACATATTTACAAATTTTACAAAGCTTCTCATTGAGTAAAAAGCTTAAGATGTTCTCCAATGTGGGGAAGTGTGAATGGAGTACCATCTAAGTATTCGAGCAAATAACTATGTTCCCCACATATTTGTTGAATTATAAAAGGACCCTACCATAAAGAATCAAACTTCCCATGCATTCCCTTTGGTTGTCTCCTCTTGTCCCATTCAAGACTTGATCAGCTACATTGAATTTATGAGAGGTAGCCTTTTTTGTCAAAAAGTACCTTTACTTAACTTTGGTGGGCAGAAATACGATCTACTACTTCATCTCTTACCGCTTCCAACTGGGAAAGAAACATAATCCTCTTATCAAGCAAATTGTGATAAGTCTCATCTTCTATGACCTTGGCAAGATTCAAAGTTGGAAGCTCTAGTGTGATAGGAATCTTTGCATTCAACCCTTATAAGAGTTGAAAAGGTGACATGTTGATTTCCCTCTTGGGCGTGATATGATCTTCCCATAGTGCATCATAAAGAGCTTTGTGCCAAGTCTTTTATTTCTCATCAACAATTTTCCTAATAATAGTAACTAGGTTCTTATTGCTAGATTCAGCTTGACCATTCCCTTTCAGATAATAGTCAAATACATGTGAAAGGGAAATACCATGATCAAAACAAAATTCAATGATCTCATAAGATGAAAAACAAGATGCATTATCAATAACAATCTTGTGAGGGACACCAAACCTTGAAACAATGTTCTCTTTTAAGAACTAGCAAACCACTTCTGAAGTAGCTTGCTTAGTGGGAATTGCCTCCACCCACTTGGTGAAGTAATCTATCATAATAAGAATGTACATATGACTGGCATTGGATGAAGGATTCACTGATCGAACAAAATCCAAACCCCATTGCTGAAAAGGCTCTTCAATTACTACGCATTTAAGAGGTAGGGCGGCCAACTTTGGCTTACCAACAAACTATTGACATTGCTCACATCTACAGACCCAACTGTATACATCCTTGAACAATGTAGGTTATTAATACCTTGCACACAAAATTTAGTGTGCTATGATTGGAGTTGAGAAATTCCCTCGACAAGATAGATTATGGAATGATTCAAGCAACCTAAATTGTTGTTCCTTTTCAATGCAACATAACAAATTACCATCAATACCTTTCTTATATAAACTATTGTCCCAAAGGACAAAATTTATTGATTTGAGTTTCAAGGTACACTTCTCATTGCATGTTAGATGTGTGGGACACTCACCACATGTTAAGAAGTATGCCAAATTAGAATATCACTCATGAGTGGTGCTGACAAACAATACCTTGGGAAATTCTTTGATGCAGGAGCACCAGTCTAGTTCTTTTTGGTTGAGCAGTTTTCAGTAGAATTGCTTGAGATCGTGGCATTTCTTCTTGTTTGAGAGTTTAGTGTTGTGGTTTTGGGGTTATTCCCTTGTGTTCATGGTCTTTTTCATGTTCAAGTTTCATGGAATTTGGATTTAATCCCAGTGAGTTATTGATTCCAGTATTGGCTCGGTTGATATGTTTTTATCGGTTATTCTAGCAATGTGCTAAGCAAAGTTGGATCAGGTTGTGGTTGATCTTTGTGACTTGTAGATCATGGTGTTATGTGTCTTGTGCCGTGTTTGATGTTCCTAGAGGACCGCACATTTTTTATGCATTTTGGAAGTTGTTCTTAATGATTTGAGCCGACATGTTACCGTTGCATGTTTCATGAACCGGTTGAACTTTGGGCTAACTTGATTAAGTTGTTATTATTTGCGGATGTTATAAATGGAGGTTTGTGAATCATTTGAGCAGACATAAGATAGAAGATCAAAGGCAGAGTTTGGAGATCAAGAAAAGATGTAGATCCGATGAGATTTTGATCCAGTGGACTGAGGTCGAAAGGGCTGAGGTCTGGATTAGGGAAGAACTGGCAGATTGTTTCTAGAGGCCGATCTGATATGTGGATGATCTGTGGATCTATATTTTTGTTATAAGTATTATTTTTATCTTGGACTGTGATCCATCTTGTGACATGTGTAATTCTTCAGGTTGTAATAAGAATTGTTCATATTGTTTACCGGTTATGTATTATGTGTTGTTACTAGTTGTTCTTTCTGCTATTTTTGGTGTTGTATTACTGGTTACTAATATATTCTACATGGTTTTTATGTTAGGCTACAAGGATGGGTTGTCCTTCATTGGATCTCCCTACCTTGACTATATCATTCTTTTGAATTACCTTCATTTTCAAGCACTACTTCTTCTTCATTAGATTTATTATCAACAATCAACTTGCATAAAATTTTCCAACATACCAACTTAGTACTCTTGATCTCCATGTCATATTCTTGAATCTTTGCAACCCAGTTTTCTCATTTGGTCCCAAACTCTTGCTATGTGGGAATGGACTTGACAACAATGTCAGGAATAAGAGAAATAACATGAGAGTTAAGTATATAAAATTGGAAATGTTTTATCACTTTCACCATGACAAAGGCATGCTTCTCCATTGCAAAAAATTTCAGCTCATGAGTTTTCAAAGGATAACTCATAAAAGAAATGGGTGATTCAATGCCTTCAGCATTCTTTTGCATCCGTATGGCTGAACAGGTGTGATCTGATGCATAACTATACATTATGAATTATTTCTTATAACTCAAACATACCAAGACAAGCTCATGAGCAATAGATTCTTTCATTTCATTCAAAGCATTCTTTCCTTCAAGGCTTCATTTGAAAATAATTTTCCTTTCATCATGTCAACAATGTGATGAGATTGTTTGGCAAAGTCTGGTATGAACCTCCACAAAAGGTTAACTTTACCAAAGAAAAAATGCACAACAGTTTTACTTGTAGACAAGGAAAGACTATGAATGGCTTTGACCCTTTCAACATCGATCTTGATACCTTCTTTGGACACAATGTGTATAAGCAACTTACCCTTTGTAACCCCAAAGACAAACTTCTTGGGGTCAAGAGAGATTCCATGTCATCAACACTTTTCCAACACTTGTTGTAGATGATGAAAATGATTATGAAGTTTGGAGAAAGTAATTGAATCATCTAGATAAACAACAATGAACTTACCAATAAAATCTTGAAATGCTAGGTCCATTGCACATTGAAAAGTTGCACCTACATTTATTAACCAAAATGACATTTTGTGATATGCAAAGGTGCCCCAAAGAGTTGTGAATGCAGTCTTCTGCTGATCATTCTCAGCGACTTCAACTTGATTGTATCCAAAAAAACCATCCAACATGGACATCATTCAAACCCTATTACAACTTGTAGGATATGAACCATGACTGATAATGGGTAATTATATTTGAAAGAAGGCCTCGTTCAAATTCCAAAAATCAATGCAAATCCGGATTTCTCCATTTGTCTTGTGGAATAGTACAATGTTAGCTATCCAAGTAGAATGATGGATAGGGAAGATAATCCTTTCTTTTAGCATAATCTAGATTTTAGCAAGTATAGTACCAGATATATTCACATTATATTTCCTTTGTTTTTGTATGAAAATAGAAAAACCCAACTTGAGGGGAATTTTAGTATGAATCTCTTAAGGACAAAAAGACTTCAAGTCATCATAGGAATATGTTAAAACATCAATATATTGCTCCAATAATGCAACAAACCTTTGTTTTTCTTCCCTAGAATAATATTTACCAATGTTGATCATTTTTGGATTGTCAGTTGTTCCTAAATTTACCCACTCATACTCCATAGTACTGGCAGCTATCTTTTGTTGCTTCTTGACATAGCGATCATGCTTTTCAAAAAGCTTTTTTAGAGAAACAAGACCCTTAGGAATCTTGTTTCCTTTCAATTGCAAAAAAATCTCACCAGTTTCAGCATCAACACTTTCTACTACATCACTTGAAGGGTATTGATTGCCTTCAAAATAAAGATCATCAAAATTATCAACAGTTTACAAGAAATTAATAACATGATCGTCATTAAATACTTGCCAATTTTCAGCATTATCTGGAACATTTCGCCTAAACACCATTTCAATAGTTTATTTAGGCACTAAAATATCCTTATGCGGAATCAACAAGGTAGCAAAAATTGCCAAGGAATCCACTCAATCATTGAAATCTCTAGGAACAACTAATATATCAAAGGCATCAAAAGATTCTATCGAATTTCAAACGAGATTTTGATAATTCTTTTACCTATCATTTCTCATATGGTAGATATTTCTCACCTGATAAACTACAAGTTCAACATCTCCTTGAGCATGCAAATTGTTAATTCCCTTCTTTTGAACAACATTCATGCCGAAAAGCAGATCTTCATACTCAAAAGTATTATTGATATTATTGAGCTACAATTTGAAAGAGAAAGGAAAGATTTTACCATCAGGAGACATCAACACAATTCCTACTTCTGATCTAGTACAAGAACAAGTACCATCAGATTCTAACATCCAAACATCATTTGGACCACCTACATTGACAATTTTAAAACTAACTAGAGGATCTTCTTTCGGAATTGAGGAACCCACACACTTTGCAGTAATACTTTCACTGTTACTTGGATTCACTTCACTTGGATTCACTTCAAGTGTATCCATGTCTTTTGGCTCTGATACAACTACAAATTCATCATCAACATATAATAAATAATTACACATACCAGATGACTCAAATAGAATCTAAGCCCATTGATCATGGACTTCACAATAGTGTGTTGGTCTCAAAAAAGACACCCAAGTTCACCTGCAATCTATCTATGAAATAGCCAATATCAACCAATGAAAAGCTTCGAGGCTTGGACAACATAACATGGGATCCTAATGATCCTCCTACACTTCATTTTATGCAAGACCTAGGGGGGGACACCCTTTGATGCACAAAGAAAAACCAGTTATAAACAAGGAGGTTACTGCAGATGGGTTAGATCTACATTGACATCTAAACAAGATTGGAGCATGAGCTAGGTGGAACATACTAAAACTATAAACATGAAAGCAAATGGATACTTGATATTTTAAAATCTCTGAGAATCCCCAGTTTCTACAAGACCAGTGCCTTATCTAAGGACATGGAGTCATACATCAAATTGAAAATGAAAACCTCTATTGCAAATCCAATTTATTAAGAAAGATATCCCTCTATCTATGAATAGCATTAATGCATTCTAAATTCAAATGGAGGATCATACATATCAAGACATTATCCTAAATTCAAAATGATTGCTCATAGAATTTAAACCCTTCCTTGAATAGTACCTAAGAACACCCATTAAACTCCCACTTTGAGAGGACAAACCCAAACTCCCTTGAAGACTGGATTCATTGAAAATAAGAAAAGGCCTAGAGACAATCCAATAAACTATATATATTCCTTACATATATGTGACCTGCAACAGAAACATTTACAACAAGAAGATACTCTATTGCTTGAAAAGGGACATTGTATTACAAATTTGGCAAAAAGCTCAGAATTGGAAACCAAGATTATGGAGCCTTCCTCATAGAAATATGGAACCCCTACAAAATGAGAAGACTTTCAAATAAGAAGGAAAGGGAGCACAAAATCATATTTCATTCTTTGACAATAGCAACCACCCTATCTTTCAGCATTAACTGTTTCGCACAACTTGGCCTGCAGAACATCCAATCTCTTTGACTATTAAATCCAATTTGAGATCTTGAGGTAATTGCCCCAAAAATACTTGATGTGGGTTACACATGACTATAGAATTAGATTCCTTGGATTGAGAGCTTTCAAACAATATATAACACTTATATATTGGGAAAAAAATAAATCTCTCAGCCACCAATCTTTATGCAGGTTGGTTGTTTAATTTTCTGCTTGTCCACCACAGTCAAAAATCATATTTAAATCTTTGAATTTTTCCGCACAGACTTCTGCCATGCATTTCTACCACATGGCACCATCTGGTTCATTCTGAGGATCATATCTTGCCACCTCCTCACTGTCGGAATGAACCTCTTTATTTCTTCCTTGGCTGGCTTGTTCTTTATTTCCTCTAGACTGCTCTCCTTCTCCATCGGGCCCCATCGCTTGGTCACCAAGTTGCGGCCTTTAGCCATCAAGCAAATTTCTTTTGTAACTTGGCAAAAATAGTTGATCTTCCTCAAATCACCGTTGATCTACCCTGACTTGTCTAGCTTTTACCTCACTTGAGCGGCTCCCTCTATCACTCTCTTCTGGTGGGCCTGATACATGGCACGTCTTGATTTGCCTATGGATCCACTAGGACTACCACCTGAACTACAACCTGTTCAGTTGCTATGTCACATGTGATAACCATCGAGCACTTTCACATGGCAATATAGCGATGACTATAGATCTTCCCTCAAGTTGCTCAAACCTTAATGCTTGGGCTGCTTCACATTTCTGCACATGCTTTGTTGCCAAGTTGCATGGGATAGCTAGCGAGCACCTTCGCATCATGACATGGCAAAACTCATTAGATCATCTCACCTGACCATTGATCTTCCTAAACCTGCTCAGCCTTTAGCTTCTCTTGTGCCACAGTGTCACCATGTCGCATCTCTGAATTCACTCTGAGATCTTTCTGGACTCCACCTATCCAGTCAAGTCTGCCACTTGTCAATCTTAGGTTTGCCACTTGATCCATTTGGACTGCCAAGTCATCTCCAATAGATGCACCACCTCCTTTGCCTTGTTTGGGATCAGCCTTTTGGCCAAACTTCCTCTTCAGCTAACCATTTTTGTGTCTCATCAAGACCTTAGTTTCATTGATGCCTTCACTTTTTGATGAAACTGGTTGATATTTCTTTGATGTGCCCTTGTCGATGGATCTGAGCATTTGGTGAACTATTTCCATGTCTTATCAAAACCTTAGTTTTATCAACACCTTCTATGTTAATGAAACTGATGCCTTCAGTGAGTCCCTTCAATGATCCATCGAAGCCATGGTCTACTCGATATACACCTTGATGATATGCCACCTGTCTGTCATGTGGCACCCTTTGATTGGCTCTAGAGTTTACAACTGGGCACCACCTATCATGAGGGTACTCATTTTGGGCTCTTCACTTTGACACCTTAGCACAACCTCCACTAAACGCTGGAATGAACTGTCTACCCTAACTCCTTTCATTAACTGTTGGCCCCGGTTCACCACTAGTGGTTTGTTGCCAAGTTGCAGGTGATATTTGGCGAGCACTTTTATGTTGTGACATAGCAACAGTCCTTGGGTCCATCTTGATCACCATTGATCTTTCTTGATTTGCTCGACCCTTAGTCCCTCTAAGCGGCTACACCCATTTGCTATCTATTATGCCGTGTCACCACTAGACCTTCCATCTCATCAACTGTGTGTCACCATGTGACACCTCATGACTTGCTCAGTGCTTACCTCGGCCTGCAAGCTCATCAGTTGCCAAGTCGCGGCTGTTAACAGTTGAGCACTTTCATCATGCAGTATAGCGACCACCATCCAATCTTCTGTAACTTTCCCACTGTTTAATTTTTCCTTTTGCTACAAAATTAGGCTACTCTGAGATGCACGCTCATGTGGGGGGGCCACCACATCTCTGATCGACCATTTGCCAAAAGCCCGTAAGCTTTGACACTTAGGATATATGCAGCTTTGCATATAAATACTAAAATTCTCCTCCCTACGGCCAATGTGGGATAAAAGGTTCGCCTTAGCCCTTTCCATTGGGTCATCAAGATCTCTCCAAACATGCAAACCCGATGGCCGATGCCATATTTCTATGCTCCCCACTTCTTTGCACTATCCATCGGGTCATCGAGATAACTTTAGAACTTAATTTCTGATGGCTGATGATGACTTTCTGTGCTTTGCACCTTTCTCATGGGTCCCACCACTTAGTCACCATGTCTTGGTTGTTAACCATCGAGCACTTTTGGATTGTGGTATAGTGACATCCACGAGATCAACAGGAACCTACTTGATCTTTAGGAAGCCCGACAGAGACATAGGAAAAGACATAGGACTTAGGAAAAAATTAAAATTTATCTGAACCTGCATAGGCCTAGGCTTAAAAGGGGCCCCCTCTTAATGACACATAGATCCCTCCACTTAGGTGGAAAAATGACGAGCAAAGACTTTTAAACAAAAGCAAAGGGACACATTGAACCATGAACCTTGGACCGATTAGTTAATGGTTCAAAATAGACATTATGCATTCACACATGCTTATTAAAAATATTACAAAGCCACGACATAAGCAGAAGAAGTGGTTGAACCTTGAACCTTGAACCAAAATGGTTCAAGGGTTCAAGTTAAAAGCGAATTACAACAATGCGCTACAAAGGCTTAATTTTTCTAAATGTTTTCACGGAAGAGTAAAAACCCTAAACCCTCAAAACCACAAACTTTCAGCCAAAGGTCAAATTCTGAATTTCGACAGACTCCAATAGCTAAAAGGCATGATTTTCAACAAATTTGAAATAGTAATAATAGATTCATCAAGTGCCATTAAAAGGTGCAGAGTAGAATTTTTAAATGGGCCATTGAAAATCTCAAAATTTTATAGGTCCCACTAGTGGCTCTAACTAGGGATGTTTGATTGCAAGATTAACACAAGATTTCAGAATCTTTGGTAGAATAGACCACCCAAAAACATGACACTTCTTCTTCTTTTAAATTCTTCAATGGGCCTCACTTTCCAAAATAGGGGTTTATTATTTCGACCCAACAATAGGGCTTCTTATTGAAAACCACACAACTGAAAGCAAAGCGACTGTACAATAGAACTTATTTACATATGACCCTAGGCCATCAAAATTGGAATAAATGCTTACCCTTGTCAAACACATGATTCTCATTTCCATGAATCAAGGGTAAGCTGAAAGTTTCATTTACATTTGCCTGATGAAAAACTCTGCAACTTCTCATCAGCTCATCACATAGAAAATAATCAGCACATTGGTAATCATTCAATCTTTGAAAAACAAAACCCACCTCTGAATGTTGATCATCAGATGACACAAAATTGTCATATGTTTACAATTATTTCCTGGCTGAAAAGAAAAGTAACCCTGCTCCATCTGATCACTTGGAACATCAAGCACATGTTGATTGCTAGTTTGCATAAATGGAAAACACTCTTCCATAATATAGGCTTCCAAACTAGAGAGAAACATTTCCTCATAAAATGACTACAACTTAGCATGCTGATCACACCTTATATCAGCCTTTTGCAAACATAAGTGCATGATCATCTGTCAATGGTTCACTTACCAATTACAAATCTGGAAAGACTTCCTCAGATTTGACTTTCTCTTTAAAACCAAGATCCACACAATGCATATCAAGTTCTGATTTCATATCAACATATGAATCCACATTATCACATTTATCAACCTTACATGCATTTTCGTCTTGTCCATTATTCAAATCAAATGTAGGGAGAGAAATATCATATGTATCATACCTCACACTACCAAGAACATCATCAGTATCAAAACATATACTGATTGGGTATGAGAGATTGTGGACATTTCTGGATGTATGCCTTTTAACATCAACATCTAAGAGTTCTGAGATTTGTTCACTACTTAGTGAACCTTCTCCTCCATTTTCATTTTCCTTGGCTTCATCTTTTGTGCTATAAACATTGTCCCAATCTAATGCATACATTAAATCTGTAGTGCTCATGTCTTCATGCACATTTGTTTTATCATTACAACAACTTGCATCTACATCATGACCTTTATCATGCTGATCATAAAGTGTTGCTATATGTTGCAACATAGTTTCATAACCTTGGTTGCAAACACTTTTTGGATTGAACTTAACAGCAAGGTGATCTATATTATTCAAATCTGAAACCTTAACAGGCTCATGACTATTTGTACAATAACTTGTACTTTCACAATTATCTTCTTGCTTTGAATATACATCTTCACTGTCATGCTAGGAATAAGAGTCACCTTCAGCATCATAGGAGGTACATCCACTCACAGATTCATCTCCATCACTGTACTCAAAACTATGTGTATTTTCAGATTTATTCATTTCAATCTCATCAATCCATTCTTTAATATGGGCAACACTTTCTTCCCTCAAGGTTGGAGACCAACTAACTGAGTCAGGCTCATCAAGCTCTAAAAATAATTCAATCCAAACTGACTCATGGGGTCTAACATCAAATGGAATCTCATTCAATGCAACAATAAATCTTTCATAAAAAATATATGATGATTCTACCTTTCTCTTCCCTACTTCCCTTCTTAAAAACAAGATTTGCCTATCTTGGATCTTTTGAGGACAAACTTAAATCTCCCTATCAATGTCTTTCAAATTTGACAAATAAATTTCAGATCTAGGAACCACATCTAGATCCATCAAATTTGAAACATCTATTGAACCATTACTATTACAATGCATCTTATTGTACATGCAGTCATAATTTTTACAACTACATACATCTCTCATCACTGACTGAAAGTTTTAAAAACAAGAAGTAAGTAACCTTACAACCAATACTTCTTTTCCTTGTGACTTGCTTTACCTTATAAGGGACAAAAGTTATCTCATGAATGGGAAATACCTGGGTATAGTTGTTGTTGTTGTTCACTTCACTTTTGACCAAAAATTTGAAGAACTCCTCCAAATCTCCAAGTTCCTTCTTACAGAGTCACCACCTCCCTGAAGATTAATAAAAATTTCACCATTGATCTTCACTCTGAAACAACTTTAGATTTATGGGTCTATCACAGTAGAGTCACAATATATATATATATATATATATATATATATATATATTTTAATTTCTCATCAACAAAACCTTCCAGGATATATACCTTCAAATCTAAAAATAACTTTCAGACTTGTAAACTTCTAAGACTCTTCCCTAAATGAATTTGACTAGACTCACTTACAATCTGATTCAACAGTCTATACCAAATATCTTTAGATCTATCCCCAGCAGAGTCGCCATTTTGTTGTTCTCAAAAAAGACACCCAAGTTCACCTGCAATCTATCTATGAAATAGCCAATCTCAATCAATGAAAAGCTTTAGAGCTTGGACAACATAGCATAGGATAAAAATGATCCTCCTACACTTCAGGTTCTGCAAGACTTAGGGGGGACACCCTTTGATGCACAAAGTACAACCAGTTATAAACATATGGCATCAATAAAAGTAGAAAAATCTCACAGGGTTCAACAATAAGGAGGTTATTGCAGATGGGCTAGATCTGCATTGACATCTCAACAAGATTGGAGCATGAGATAGGTGGAACATACTAAAACAACAAACATGAAAGAAAATGGATACTTGATATTTTAAAATCTCTGAGAATCCCTAGAATTTGCAAGACCAGTGCCTTATCCAAGTGCATGGAGTCATACATCAAACTAAAAATGAAAACCTCTATTGAAAATCCAATTTATTAAGAAATATATCCCTGTATCTATATCTGACATTAATACATTCTAAACTCAAATGGAGGATAATACATATCCAGACATTATCCTGAATTCAAAATGATTGCTCATAGAATTTAAACCCTTCCTTGAAGAGTACCTAAGAACACCCATTACACTCCCACTTTGAGAGGACAAACCCAAACTCCCTTAAAGTCTAGATTCATTGAAAATAAGAAAAGGCTTAGAGATATTCCAATAAATTGTATATATGGCTTACATATATGTGACCTGCTATTGTTCACCAAAACTCATTAACCCAAGTTCACTTGCAATCTTTCTATGAAATAGCCAATTTCAATCTGTGAAATGCATCAGGACTTGGACAACATAACATAGGACCCTAATGATTCTCCTGCACTTCAGGTTCTCCTAGACCTAGGGGGGACGCCCTTTGTTGCATTAAATACAACCAGTTACAGACATATGGAAGCATCAAACAATAAGGAGATAGATCATTCCACAAGCTCAACAAGTTAGAAAAACACTACAAATTGGCTAGATCTATATAAGCAATAGATGAATAAGAGCTTGGAATGAATAGAATAGAACCCCTAAACATGAAGGGAAATAGTTTTTCTTTAAATTTGCATGAATCTGAAAATATCCCCAAATTCTTCAAAGACCAATGTGTTGATATTTTGGTATGGTTTTGTCATTGATGTCAACACCTACTAAACACCTATCAACTCTGGCACTTTTGAGAATCAACAACATTCACATGAGTCACTTGCTTGCCGGTGAATGTTGTTGATTCTCCAAAGTGCCAGAGTTGATAGGTGTTTAGTAGGTGTTGACATCAATGACAAAACCATACCAAAATACCAACAATCTCCCCCTTTGGAATTGATGGCAACACAAGTTGGAAAAACCATCAAAGTGCCAAAACAGAAATGGAAAACAAGTTAGAGCTAGTTTCAAAAGTATTCTAGAAAAATCCAATAATGCTCTTGATTTTATTCACAATGATTTATGTGGTCTAGCTAGAACTAAAAGCTTACAAGGTGATAGATATTTTATGCTAATCATTGATGAATATTCTATAATTTGTTGGGTTATTTTTCTCAGAGAAAAATCAAAAGCACTTGGAAAGTTCAAACTATTGAAAGCAATGGTAGAAAATGAAACCGGTAAGAAAATCAAATGTCTAAGATCATATCAAGGAGGAGAATTTACATCTAAGGAGTTTAATACATTTTGTGAAGTAACTATTATCAAAAGCAAACCTACCACTTGTATATTGGAGAGAGGCAGTCAGTACAGCGGTCTATACATTCAACAAAGTTCACATCAAAGGTGAAACCGGTAAGACCCCTCATGAACTATGGTTTGGTAATACTCCTACTCTTATGTATTTCAGAATTTTTGGAAGTAAATGTTATATCAGAAGAGATGAGTATATTGGAAAATTTGATCCTAGAAGTGATGAAGGAATATTTCTTGGTTATTCATCTAAGAGCAAGGCATATAGATGTTTTAACAAAAGATTGCAGAAAATTGTTGAAAGTACAAATGTGAAGATTGATGAACAATTTAGAGGAACTTCAAGGTATATAGACTCTAAACCAACAATAGAAATTTTGACAAATGAACCTACACTGAATCCACCAGTATAGAATGAAGATCCAGCTACCTCGGTATCATCTGAGGATTCCATGGTAATTGATGAACATCAGCAAATAAAGACACCCTGGTATGTAAGACTGAATCATTCTGAAGATCAGATAATTGGAAACAAGTTTAAAGGAGTTATGACAAGAGGAAGATTGGCAAATGAAGAGGTATGTCTTATTTCTCAAATTGAACCATCATCTGTTAATGAGGCATGTGAAGATAAATTTTGGATTAAATCTATGGAAGAAGAATTAGAACAAATTGAGAAAAACAACACTTGGACATTAGTTCCCCGGCCTAAAGATAAAAATGTAATTGGAACCAAATGGGTTTTCAAAAACAAACTTAATGAAGATGGTAAGGTTGTCAGAAATAAAGCAAGACTAGTGTTTAAGGGATATTCTCAGAAGGAAGGAGTTGATTACAATGAAACCTTTGCATCGGTAGCTAGAATTGAGGTAGTCAGCTTATTTTTGGCTTTTGCAGCACACAAGAACTACAAAGTTTATCAAATGGATATTAAATGTGCATTTTGAAATGGATATCTTGAAGAAGAAGTGTACATTGAACAACCTAATGGATTTTCTTTAACAGATGACAATGATATGGTTTGCAAGTTAAGAAAAGCTTTGTATGGATTGAAACAAGCTCCAAGAGCTTGGTATGCAAGATTGGATAAGTATATTTTAAAGATTGGTTTTACTAAAGGAAATGCAGACAACAATTTATATTACAAAATAACTAATGATGACATCTTGATTATAGAATTATTTTTTGATGATATAATCTTTAGAGGAGAAGATGGATTATGTAAAGAATTTTCTATTAAAATGCAGCAAGAATTTGAAATGTCTATGATTGGAGAAATAAAATTCTTTTTAGGATTGCAGATTTTACAGACTGATAAAGGTATATTCTTGAGTCAATCCAAGTACTTAAAAGAGTTACTAAAGAAATTTGGGATGGATAACTCTAAACCGGTAAGAACACCTATGACAACAAAAGACAAACTATCACTAAGGGATGAATCTACACCTGTTAATCCAACTAGATACAAATCTTTGATAGGAGGTTTACTATATTTGATACAAACCAGACCTGATATTATGAATGCAATATGTATTGTTTCAAGATTTCAAAGTAATCCTAGAGAAAATCATGAATCAATAGTAAAAAGGATTTTCCAGTACTTACAAGGCACTATAAATCTTGGATTATGGTATCCTAGAGATGAAAACTTTGAATTATGTGCATACACAAATGCAAATTGTGTAGGAGATGTGGATGATAGAAAAAGCACCACCGGTAGAGCATTCTTTCTTGGAAACAGATTAGTTTCTTAGTTGAGTAAGAAACAAAGTTGTACATCTTTATCAACAGCAGAATCAGAATATGTTGCAGTAGCAACTAACTATACACAGGTACTATGGCTTAAGCAAATGTTGAAAGACATAAAGGTAAAATGCAAGGAACCTATTACTATCTATTGTGATAACACTACAGCAATTGATATATCTAAGAATCTGGTATTACATTCTAAAACCAAACATGTTTCTATCAAACTAAATTTTATAAGGAAAAATGTTGAAGCAAAGGAGATAAAACTGGTTTATGTGAATATTAAATAGTAGATTGTAGATATTTTCACTAAACCTTTGCCTAAGGAGACTTTTGAATATCTCAGAGATCAGCTTGGAGTCATACCCCCACTGGTAGAGACTTAGGAAGTTGATGATTGACATCAACTGACAGAATTAACAGAGAAATCTTTTATTCTGGTCCTTGATGGGAAGCTACATCTAAGGGGGAGTAGTTGTTATATTGAATTGATTGGTATTTTGTAAATGAACTTGGTTTTGTTGTAACTTTGGCATTTGATGTCAAAGGGGGAGAGATTGGTATGGAAAAACACAAGGAAAACACATGTTGCTCCCAGGGGGAGAGATTATTACTCTCTGTATCTATATTTTGATTTTTGGTTATGATCTCTTTTTGGAGATTGTTGGTTTTTGGTATTTGGCATTTTTGTTTTGGCACTTTGATGGTTTTTCCATCTTGTGTTTCCATTAATGCCAAAGGGGGAGATTGTTGGTATTTTGGTATGGTTTTGCCATTGATGTCAACACCTACTAAACACCTATCAACTCTGGCACTTTGGAGAATCAACAACATTCACCAGCAAGCAAGTGACTCCTCACGCACAGTCACCGGTATCTGGTACACCGACAAGATATAATGTTCTCTGACACTTGGAATGATATGGAAAACACTTGGTAATGTCGAGGACATCGTTTGGACATCTTGTCCTGGAGTTTTGTTTATTGGTATATTCATATTTGCATATTTGCTGTTACTAGCAAATAGGTCTAGGGTTACACCGGCAGGTTTATCTTTTTCAAATCAGCATAAAACGCTATGGAGATGATTAATTATTGTTGTAAATGCATTAAGCTAACATGTTCAATTGGTTATTGCATCAGATATTGTATTGTTTGTAAAATATTTTTATTGTAATATCTTGTAGAGCCGACCTACTAAAATTGGTCTTAGGTTATGGTATAAATGTAAGATCTTATTTGTAAGATCAGATGTGGAATGCGAAAAAGGATTATGTGAAGGTATATGCGAGAGTAAGAAGAGCTATACACACAGACATCATTTGAAGATTGAAGGAGGGTTTTTGTGAAGACAATCAAAACTACACTAGTACTGAATCTAGCATATGAAGATGCTATTTTGTGCAGTACATTCTTATTAGATTTAACCATCCAACTGTAGTCAGTGTGACTCCCATTTTGTGATTAAGCAGTGAGCTCTAGGCACTTGGCCTTTCTGCATGTGCATACCCCATTTATGTACACTTACTATCTGCAGTAGTATCATTTGATTGTGGGTAAGGTTTCCCACTATGGTTTTTCCCCTTACAAGGTTTCCATGTACAAATATTGGTGTTATGTGTTGTGGATGACTTTGTGTTTATGTTTTAGGCACTAATCATTATTGGTATAGCAATTAACTATTAAAACTTTCTACCGACATATTGAACTAGTTTACCAGTATTAAGCATTAAGCTGGTTAAGTTGTTTTTGGTTTGAATTTATTTGACAACTGATTCACCCCCCCCTCTCAGTTGTCTCCGGGACCTAACATAGTGCCTTATTCATTGGGCATGGAGTCACACATAGAACTACAAATGCAAATCTTAGCTGCAAACTTGTTTCCTTATAGAATATTCCTGCATCAATACCTTATACCAATGCATTACTTGATTCATTCACAAAATTATCAGATCTTGGATACATATTCCATTATTTATGTCTGATTACCGAATTTAAAACCTTCACTGAAAGATACCTACAAACAATCACAACAATCTCCTAGAGATGACAAATTCCAACCTCCTTGAGGATTCAATTTGTAACAATGAAATACATGCCTAGAGACAATCTTGTGTGAAATATACTCATGCCTTGTTGGCATATGCACACTCCAATGAGACATTGTATGTGATTGAAGGTTTTGTCATTGATGGCAACCTTGCAATCCTATGGCACTGGCAAAATTATTATACTGACATCAGCAGATCACAGTCTACACCGGCATTCAGGACACCAGCACCGACACAAAAGAAAGGAAGTATACCGGCACAAAGGCCGATAGGATTTTGTTATACTATATTTTGTTTATTACTGTAAAAATGTGTAAGCCGACTTGGCAAATTGTAAAATGACTTATATATAAAAGAGATCATTGTAGACATTTGGAATGATATGTAGATGATTTATAGAAAAATATTAGGCAGACCTATTGTGCGAAATATAGGTCAAGGGGTATATGTAAAGAATAGAGCAGGAACCGGTACTGAATTAGGCATTAAAGATGCTATTATAAAGAAATAAAAGATATTGGATTTGTATAATCCTTATTGTAAGTCAGTGAGACTTCCCATTGAGGAGTGAGCTGTAGGCAGTTGGCCTTCCTGCATGTGCAGGCCCCTATTGTAAGTAATATTCTCTTATTGGCTAGTGAGTGAATATTGTGGGTCACAAATCCCATTGAGGTTTTTCCCACACCGAGTTTCCTCATTAAAATCTTGTGTTATGGTGTGCTTTTCATGTGGATGTTCTTGATTCTGTTTATTGCATTATTTCTTGCATACTGGTACATTGTTATATTATGTTCTGCATGTTTTAAGTTAAGAAATTCCATTAACCGGTTAGATACTGATTCACCCCACCTCTTAGTATCTGTGGGATCCCTAACATGCCTAACATAAGTAAAACCTGCAACTAGAAAAACAATCTGCAATACTGAAATGCAACTCTATACCCTGAAAAAACCAAAGAGTTTTACAAACTTGGGTCAATAAATTCAAAACTAGAAACCATGAAATCTAGAGAATTTCTCCAAAATTTTGGAACCCTTACAAATGAGAAGAATTGAGAATATGAATAAGAGGGAAAAGACCAGATTTCATTAGAAATTGCCAAGTGTCCTCTTTCCCCAACTGAAAAATATTTCCTTCATCCTTCTCATGGAAACTGCTCTCAAAATATCAGAGATCTATTGAAACTAATTGCAGAACTGAATTCTTCATTCCAAGAGCTTTCCAATGGTATATAGTATGTCTATGTTTGGGCAAAAAATAACCCCCAGGTGAATTAATCACTCAATGTGAGCCCATCATTTAAACTCTTTATTTTTACCTATAGTTTGGACTACGCTATTTAACTTTGATTTTTAGATTGATTTTAACCTGTGCCCTGCCACATGGCAGCCTATGATTTGCTCATGCTCCACTGGGATAACACCTCATCGCCACCTCAGTAGTTTCACCACTTAGACCTGCCACCTCAACTCCATCTCACCGGGACCTGCCAACTGGACTGCCACCTGTACCTGCTAGCTCACTTGTTGATGGTTCATGAAAGGTAATGGTCAACCACCTTTCCATAGCGACTCAGTGATAGTTGTCTGATCATCCTCAACTTAGACGATCTTTAATTTGCATTTTCTGCACGTGCTTTGTCGCTGGTTCACGATGGTTAAATGGTGTGTACCTTCGCTTTGTGAATCAGCGACAACCGTTGATCATCCTCAAACTTTCTCAATCATTAACTCATCCTTCCATTTCAAAACTCACTCACCTCAATAATCGTGCACACGTGGGGTCTACCTGGTCGCCAGCTAGCTCTTTGCCACCTCGGGGTTCCCGCATGCATGTGTGGGGTCCACCTGGGTACCAAGCTTACACTTGTGTCAAAAGCCTCAAGGATTTGACACTATGGTTGTGTGTATCATTACTTTTAAATACTCAAAAATCCCTCCCCACTACCAATGTGGGATAATGGTCTTTTGCCTGGCACTGTGCATTTGCTTGAAATTTCCAACGCCATATGCAGGGGAAAAAAAAAGCTATAAACCTGCCAATGAAATATGCTTGAAGTGTTATTTCCTGCTCCACACCATGCATGGATGATGTTGGCAATAAATCTACTAATTGCATTTACTTCAGTTTTTATTTAATGGCCACACCTTTCCATACCACACCACGCACATGCAAGGAGGAGCTGCCAAAGCATTTGCTGAAATTTTTTTAAGATGCCCTTTACCATGCAAGGAGGATTGGCTTCACACCTAACAATGGAACTTGCAAAAAGTTTAACATGCCCCTTCCACTTGCATCATCTTTCATACCATGTAGTAAGGGAATACACCAATCACATTTTCTTGAGAGTTTCTGCAGCCTTTTCACCAGCCACGCCAAAGAACTTTTGCATTTGCACATGCCACATGCATTTGTTTGAAGATTTTTTAAATCTTTTCAACCACCACAAACAATAGGGAGGACAATACAGGCAAGGGCAATGCTATCACATTTGCTTTGAAGTTTATTTAAAACCTTTCCCAACCAGGTACCATGGTAGGGAGGATGCTAGCAAGGCTGGAATGTTTGGAACTACACCTACCAACATATTTGCTGGAGTTTCTTCCATCACCCTCCATTTCACCTGGCATGCAAGGGAGAGATGATAGCAAGGGCTGTGGGTTTGGGCTTTCCCCCTACCAAGTGCATTTGCTTCAAAAACTTCCATTTCTCTCCATCTCACAATAGGGGAGGCGGCAAAAGCTGGTGGATTGGCATTTACATCTACCAATTTCATTAGCCTGAAATTTCTATGGTCTTCTTACCCATACCATGAAGGGGATGTTAGCTCTGCACTTGCCATTTGCCTTTGCTGAAAGGTTTTAAATGCCTCCTTACTACCATGCCACTCATAGAGTTTGGTTTCAAACTTACCAATTGCATTTACTTGGAAGTTTCTGAGGCCTTCCAAACACCATACCATGCACCACCAGGAGGATTGGGCACTATGCTTGCCAGTAGAATTTACATGAAAGTTTCTAAAGTCTTCTCTACAATTCCATCAACTTGCACTGGATTTGGCATTTCACATGCCAATTGCATTATAAAATATGTATTTGGCTTAATAAAACCAAACATTCCTACCTTCAACTAATAATGGCTTACACATTAGCATTTCAACTATATGTCCATCAATCCATATACGACAAATAAAATGAAGTCGCCTCTCACTGCCCCACTGGCGAAGAAATCTTTCTCTAATTTGTTTAGCCATACCAACCAAAACATAAAGGATCATGATGTAGACCAAGCTGGCACTGATATGCATTAGCATGCATGAAGAACACTTTGCCTTTAAAATCAACACTGCAAGGTCATGAGCCGGATCGGGCCCCAAAGTGGGTCCGGCTAAAAAAAAAATCATTTTCGTTCAATTGACCCTTGAAGTGCCTTAGACACCTTGAACATGCCTCTGGAGTTGATTGACACAATTTTATTATCACTGAACTAAGTTTTGCAACTCACTGGCAACTGTGCCACATTTTCGCATTTAAACCCAAAGATGCAATTTTAAAACTGGTCAAAACACCTTTCTCGACTTCACAAACTAATAGGCATACTGTCTAATATATAAGAATTCACTCTACCAAAACATTTATCAAGATGAATCCTGGGTGAAGAGATATCAACGGTCAAAGATGACCAAATGGCTCTGTCAGCACTATGCACCTGATAAAATCAATGTGCAAAGACCTCAAAATGCCTTTCTTAAAAATATCAAATGATCTCTGTAGACCCCCAAATCTAGGGCATAGATACTTTAAAGTACAAGGAAGACCATGGAATGTTTAGTTTGACCAAAAGGCTGATTGGGTACAAATAGTAAGCTCATGAAAATGACAACTTTAACAGATGCAACCATGAAAGTGCAGAAAACTCAATGAAGTGGCTCAAGAAATCATCTTGGAAAACTGATCAAATGGATTGGTAGGAGCTTCAAACTGGAAACATAGCTAGTCTTTTATACCAGAAGTAGCATGGAATAAACATCTAGACATGACACTCAACTAGGCATTTTTTACACACGTACAAAGTAGTGCTTTGACTAGCTGTTAAAACAAGGACTTATGCAAACAACACAAATTGCAAATGGATTGGGCTTTACAAACTGAGCAAATCTATTCATAGGGACTTGAAACTTGGCATGTTGAGTCACATATATACATAAAATTCAGTTCACTTTGAATTTCAACATTACAATCAACTGGTCAAAAGTTATAGGCGCTCAAAGTAGGCCACTTAATAAAATCTACATTTGCACCTATGATGCACTTTCAACTCACCCCTTGAAACAGGTACTTGGTATACTGATCTAAACTAAAATCTGAAAGTTGTAAAAAACTTCATAGGCCAAATCAAAGGTACAAGACACATTTCCCAAGCCTTACCCTTTGATAATCAACTGGCCCTATTTTATCCTTTTCCAAACTAGACCATTCCGGTTGATTCACTAAGTATTCATTTGAAAGTGTAGTAGCAAAATTTTGAACTGGGCCTCTCAAATTGACTCAAATTTATGAGTCCCAACACCTACAGTAGAAACATTTACAGCAAGAAGATACTCTATTGCTTGAAAATGGACATTGTATTACAAATTTGGCAAAAAAGCTTAGAATTGGAAACCGAGATTATGGACTCTTCCTCACAAAACTCTGGAACCCCTATAAAATGAGAAGACTATCGAATAAGAAGGAAAGGGAGAAAAAAATCAGATTTCATTCTCTAACAATAGCAACCACCCTATCTTTCAGCATTAACTGTTTCGCACAACTTGGCCTGCAAAACATCCAATCTCTCTGACTGAAAAATCCAATCTGAGATCCTGAGGTAACTTCCCCAAAATAACTTGTTATGGGTTACACTTGACTGTATAATCAGATTCCTTAGATCAAGAGCTTTCCAACGATATATAACACTTATATATTGGGCAAAAATTAAATCCCTCAGCCACCAATCTTTCTCCAAGTCGGTCGTTTAATTTTCTACCTATCCACCACAGTCAGAAATCATATTTAAATCTTTGAATTTTGTTGCGCAGACTTCTGACATGTATTTCTGCCATGTGACACATTCTGGTTCATTCTGGGGCCCATATCCTACAACCTTAGCACCACCTGGGTTCACCATTGGAATGAAGCTCTTTATTTCTTCCTTGGTTGGCCTGTACTTTATTTCCTTCAGACTGCTCTCCTTCTCCATTGGGCTCCACCACTTGGTCGCCAAGTCGCGGCCTTTAGCCATCGAGCAATTTTCCGTTGCAACTTGGCAACAACTATTGATCTTCCTCAGATCATCGTCGATTTGCCCTGACCTGTCTGGTTTTTACCTCGCTTGAGTGGCTCCCTCTATCACTTTCTCTTCTAGCGAGCCTGACACGTGGCATGTCATGATTCGCCTATGGATCCACTAGGACTACCACCTTAATTGCCACGTGGTCAGTCATTATGTCACGTGTGATAACCATTGGGCACTTTCACATGGCAGTATAATGACTACCATAGATCTTCCCTCAAGTTGCTCAAACCTTAACACCTAGGCCGCTTCACATTTCCACACATGCTTGGTTGTCAAGTTGCATGGGATAGTTGGCAAGCACCTTTGCATCGCAACAACCATTAGATCATCTCACCTGGCCATTGATCTTCCTAAACCTGCTCGACCTTTAGCTTCTCTGAATGGCTCTTGCCTTTGCCACGGTGTCACCATGTGGCATCTCTAGATTCTCTTTGAGATCTTCCTAGACTCCACCTTTCCAGTTAGGCCTACCACTTGTCAATCTTTGGTTTGCCACCTGATCCATCTAGACTCCCAAGTCATCTCCACTAGACCCACCACCTCCTTTGGCTTGTTTGGCATCAACCTTTCGGCCAAACTTCCTTTTCAGCTAACCATTTTTGTGTCTCATCAAAACTACAGTTTCATTGATGCCTTCACTTTCGATGAAACTGGTTGATATTTCTTCGATGTGCCCTTGTTGATGGATCCGAGCATTCGGTGAACTGTTTTCACGTCTTATCAAAACCTTAGTTTCATCGACACCTTCTCTGTCAATGAAACTAATGCCTTTGGTGAGTCCCTTCAATGATCCATCAAAGCCATGGTCTGCTCGATATATACCTTGATGATATGCCACCTATCTACCATGTGGCACCCTTTGATTGGCTCTAGAGTTTACAACTGGGCGCCACCTGTCGTGAGGGTACTCATTCCAAACTCTTCACTCTAACACCTTAGCACAACCTCCACTAACCGTCAGAATGAACCATCTGCCCTAACTTCTTGCATTAACTGTCAGCCATGGTTCACTGCTAGTGGTTTGTCACCAAGTCGCAGGCAATATCGGGTGAGCACTTTTATGTCATGACATAGCGACAACCCTTGGATCCATCTTGATCACCATTGATCTTTCTTGATCTGCTCGACCCTTAGACCCTTTGAGTGGCTACATCCATTTGCCATCTATTTTGCCGCATCACCACTAGACCTTCCACCTCATCAATTGTCGGTCACCATGCAACACCTCATGACTTTCTCAATGCTTACCTCAACGCCACCTGGCCTACCAGCTCATCAGTGACCAAGTCATGACTATTAATAGTCAAGTACTTTCATCATGTGATATAGTGACCACTGTCCAATCTTCTACAACTTGCCCACTGTTTAATTTTCCCTTTTCCTGCAAAATTAGGCCACTCTAAGATGCACGCGCACGCGGGGGGGGGCACCACCTCCTTGATAAATCATTTGCCAAAATCCTGTTAGCTTTGACACTTAGGATATATGTGGCCTTGCATATAAATATTGAAATGCTCCTCCCTGCTGCCAATGTGGGATAAAAGGTTTGCCTTAGCCCTTTCCATTAGGTCATCAGGATCTCTCCAAACATGCAAACCCGATGGCCGATGCCATATTTCCGCACTCCGCACTTCTTTGCACTATCTATCAGGTCATCAGGATAACTTTAGAACTTAATTTATGATGGCCAATGATGACTTTTTGCACTCTGTAGCTTTCTCACAGGCCCCACCACTTAGTTGCCATGTCGCATCTATTAACCATCAAGCACTTTTGGGTTGTGGTATAGCGACAGCTGCAAGATCAACATAAACCTACTCGATCTTTAGGAAGCCCGACAAAGGCATAGAAAAAGACATAAGACTTAGGCAAAAATTAAAATTTATCTGAACCTGCCCAGGCCTAGACTTAAAAGGGCCCCCCTCTTGATGACACAAAGACCCTTCCACTTAGGTGGAAAAATGATGAGCAAAGACATTTAAACAAAAGCAAAGGGACAGATTGAACCATGAACCTTGAACCGATTAGCAAATGGTTCAAACAGACATTACACATTCGCACATGCTTACTAAAAATATTACAAAGCCACGACATAAGTAGGAGAAGTAGTTGAACCTTGAACCTTGAACCAAAAAGGTGGTTCAAGTTCAAAGCGAATTACAACAATGCACTACAAAGGCTTAATTTTTCTAAATTTTTTCACGGAAGAGTAAAAACCCTAAACGCTCAGAACCACAAACTTGCAGGCAAAGGTCAAATTCTAAATTTTGATATACTCCAATAGCTAAAAGGCAAGATTTTCAACAAATTTGAAATAGTGATAATAGATTCATCAACTGCCATTAAAAGGTGCAAAGCATAATTTTAAAATGGGCCACTCAAAATCTCAAAATTTTATAGGTCCCAACACAGTGTATTGTGATTCTCTTTCAAGATGCAATTTCTTGATTTCTCCTTTTACTTGGATCCGAACATCTGTCATATCCATATTTAATTCTCCACCATCTCTGCAAAAATTTATTCCTCAAAAAATACCATAGGAAGGTATCACATTAGCTACCAACACTATCATTTTAATTTTCTTCTCTAGAAAGCCAATGAATGCAAACTGTGCATCTTTTATCTTGCCTATCAATGGAACTTGCTTATTATCAATAAAAACACCTACCAAAATTCTTAGTCAAGGTGAGTCCAAGAGCATTCACAACCTTTGTATCCATCACATTATCTAATACACTAGATTATATAACACAATTGATTAACTTGTGACCTTAATTAACAATGAGATATAAAATGGTTCAATTTTCTCCGAAAGAGCAGGAGAAGTCACTAAGTTATTCTAAGAAACATTGGGTTTTTGTGGAGGACTTGGTGTATTATCCTTTTCCTTAACAAACATTACAAGCCGATTAAATTGATCTGGATTAAACCTTAAATACTCTACTTTAGACATTTGAACTTTTGTTTTCTTATCATGATCTATTTTATCAAATGCTTGAAAAGAGTTCATTAAAGATTGAGAAAAATTCTCAATTTGAGAAATAGAAGTATTACTTGGTGCATTGGTCTTCGGTGCAGATGCTGAAAAATTTGCAAAAGTTGAAGGAGTAATTACATGTTTATCTTTTGCATTATATTTTGGAGGATTTGTATTATCCTTTGGAAGATTTGGCAAATGTGTTCCATGCTTGGCAATAGTCAGCGGCAAGCATTGAGAATATTTTACTTGTGTAGAATCATCACTCTTCGCACTTGCTTGCCCTTGATTTGCTTGAGTCTACAAATGAGTGAAAATAGAAAATACATCTACATCACATCCTTCTTCTTGTACATGGTCTTCTTAATATTGAATGTATCGAATGCTAGAGTCTCTAGCCAACTCTACCTCATCATCTTGTGGTGAATTGGCATTATCTTCATCAAATGGGGGAAGATCATTTTGTTTTGTCCCATAGTAACTCGTGAATATATTTTGAGGCAATGCTTCCAAAGCAAGCCTCTATGGAGGTGGAGGCAACTTGTTTTGATTATGAGCAGTGTAATTGGAAGCATTATTGGGGAATGTCCTTGGAACATCACGCTATGGACCATTCCCTTGCACAAAAAATTGCTTCTTTAGTGCTAACAAATCATTAGCCATTTTTTGAATCATAGGATCTAGATAATTTGAAGAAGAAGATGATACATCAACAATTTAATTATTCCTAACCTTGTTAGGATCTTTCCTTATCTTACCAACAAGGATAATATTTTCTTCAACTTTTGTGGCTAACCGTTGGGAGGCAACGAAATCTATAGGAGCATTTCTATGCAAAGGAAAACTCACTCTGGAAATTATGCATTTATAAAGAAACATTTTAAGTTTCGAATAGTAGATTGTTATGTAGTTGAAATGTGATTATGTAGCTTATTGAATTTTTCAAAAAAATTTCCACATGGGCTCTTGTGGTTCCTTCTTCATTTGAGTCACTTGTGCTCAAAGCACATACTCATCTTTTGGAATTTTGAACCTTGCTTCAAACCTTATTTTGAGGCTATCCCAATTTGTGATAGAATTGTTAGGAAGATGATAGAACCAATCATTAGCTATGCCTTGCAAAGTTTCAACAAGCAACCTTATAGAAACATCTTCATTTTCAACCCCGAGAATACCACATGCAATATAAAATGCAGCGATGTGTTCATTAGGATGTTGAGAACCATCACCCAAAAACTTAGGAAAATTCTTTCTTGAACCTCATGGAAATTCATGTAGGTGGCGTGAGGCTAAATGGACCAAATGTCGTACCCGATGACCCTAGGCAGCCATCACTGGTTGATTGTATGGGAGAATTACAAAACATGTTATGGCTGGGATAATCACGACTTGAAAAATTGATGTCTCACTTGGAAAAAGAGACCTTTGTGCAGTAGGAGGAAAACTCCTTCTACATTGCAATGGAGATCTTTTTTGTGAAGGCAAGAAAGAAAAATACGTTGCTGCAAAAACTCAAAGGTAGGATCAATAATTCCTTTTGCTCTTTGACTATGAGTATAACTTGGGTCTACCAGATTAGTACTTTGAGAAAATCAGAAACAAAGATATTACAATGGAAATTTTAACACTGCAACACAAAATAATTACACCGGTTGCACATAGAATCCCCAGTAGAGTCACCAAAAAATTGTTGGGTGAATATTTGTCACCAATGTACTGAAAAAATATATGTTTCACACACATCTCTGATGAGACAAAAGTCTCTCCTCTCAGCAAGGGGAGGTTCCCTAATAGAACTTGATATTTCAACAACTAAAAATTAAATCTTGGGGTTAAGCTTAGGGTGTATAATTCTCTTTTTTAGAATTAACATAAATTCCTTTACTTGATACAATTTATACAATTTTCTTACAATAATAACTAAACTTGCATACAACAATTCACTATAATCTATATTAACGTCAGTACAAAGTATTACATAAACAAAAATGCTTTTCCTAACTTAATAACTAAAGATATCTTGCAGCCCAAAGTCTTCAAGATAAATTATAATAACCTTGAAAAGTAACCAATAGTAGCACAAAGTCTACTACACAATCATTGTATTACAATAAACCTCTAAATATTTTATATAACACAAAGTTTATACCCGCACTTAGAAAAGTCCTTCACTTACACACATACAAATACAATCAAGTAAACTAGAAGCACATATAAGTAAATGACATAAGAACATCCACTCATAATCTACAATCCTTGTCCAACACAAATTTTGGAGCATAAAATTTCTTTCTTTATTCACTTTATTAATTTTAAAACAAGAGAACACAAAGTTTCACTTGAGACAAAATTTTGGAAGAGTTTTGTTTAGCTCACAAAAGAGAAACTACATATGAGGCTCCTCCTTTTATAGGAAAAGTGTTGATAAAAATGTGGGCACAATTGACTAATTCAATTGCAGAGTCCAAAATGTCTAGAACTTATGCATAAAATAAAAGTGCTTCTACATAAAAATTTGTAGTAAGGTAAAATGAAACTATATGAACCTAAAATAACTAGTCTCATGAAGACATTTTATTCTTCCTTTTCCTTGATATTTATCTTCTAGAAATTTTTAAATTTAGCTAGTGTAGCCTGCATCTCAGACTTGTCTAGAGCTAATGTTGAGTTGGAAATTGTATGAACACGAGAAATAGAGTCTCTAACATTCATATACCCTTTCTTGGCCTTCTTTAGCATAGACACAAGATCATCCAATTTGGCTTGAGTTTTGATCAACTTGTCAAGTGAAACTAAAGAGAACTCATCATCCACTAGGTGACTTATAATTAAAAAGAATTCCTGAATAATGGTATCAAGGGGTAGAATATTTTTATTCATTATCATATAAATAGCATGTAAATTCAGTTATCCTTGATGAGATATTGAAAAATCCATCATCACATGCTTCTTTGTCTTCATTTAAATCATCCACCAACTTTTTCAACAATTCTTTCTTATGCTTTTATAATTACCAAGTCTGGATGTATTCACCTTGAGTGAACACAACATTAATTTCTACAAGGATATCAACCCTGTATTCTTTCATTTTATCCCATAGTTCAAAATCCTTTTCAAGTTCATATGTTTCTTGGGACAACAAGGAGTGTAGATCTTGTATGTGAGTCCATACAGTTTCAAAATTAAGCATGAATTTAATTGCGGAACTCAAGAGATGGGTACCTTTTGACTTTAAGCAATCAATCCATTCAGCCACCACTCTATCTTTGATTCCCACATATTCAGACTTCTTGAGGGTTTCTTCATCTAAAGAGGAAGTCAAAGGTTCTACTTCCTTTGATTATTGAGTTACCTTAAAGAGAACATTAATAAGCTGCTCACACTTCTATTTCCATATGATTTTCTCAGCCTTTTCTTCATTAAACCTTCTCATAAGAGATTTCAATGAGGCTTGTGTATCTTTCTTAATACTTTCATGTGTCTTTGTTCTCAATTCAAGAGTTTTCATTACATAATTTGAAGGATGAACTTCATCTTTATCCTTATCTGGAGGTGGTACCAAAACCTCAACATATTTCCTTTTACTAGCTAGATCAACCAATATCATGGAAATTGTCTTAGCTTTTTTGGATGTTCTTGATTTAACTAGAGACATTTGACCAAAATTAAATTCATCTAGGGAAATTACCTACTTCTTTCTCTTTGTGGATACAATATCCAACCACAATGAAAGATTTGATTGTGGTGGCAAAGTTGTGAATCCCACTTGAGTAAAAGAAGTTACTTGTGATGTATCCTGACTAGTTTATGAAAGCACATCAACTTGTGGTGTTTGAACAATAGTAGTTGTTACAATAGTATTAGAAACAAGAGGTGGTACCTTGGTAGTTATGGAAGTGGTAGTAATAGAAACTAATTGTTCAACTTGAGACATTTGAGTCACTGCTTCATTGAAATCCACAATAGAGGACTCAATCAGTGAAGTTGGGACAACATCAAAACTTGGAAGACTTGACAATGATAAAAACTGAGTTTCACTTTCTCATTGAGAAACAACATATGTTAACTCCTCCTCCTCATCATCATCATCATCTAAATCAGAATGTATATAATTAATTTTCACATGCATAGATGATGTTGGATCCTGAGAACTAGGAGCAAAAACCTGTGGTATAGAAGAAGTACTAACTAGTGGAGGCATTGATTCCTCCACATCTTGCATTTCCTCTTGTTAAATTTCCCCTTCCTCTTGATCCTTTTCCAGGTCTTCTATAACAAGTTCTTCAGTACTAGGTTGTTGTACTGTTTGAGCTAAAGAGGAAGATTATCCTCCCTGACGACTTTTCATTGTAAACTTGTATCTTGGAGCTTTTCCTTTGACTTAGGAGATAAGATTGGTACCGATTCATGTGTATCATGTTTATTCTTTATTCTTAATTGTGATTTCTTTCCCACAAGACCTTCTTCATCTTCATCATCACTAGAACTCACCAGAAGTTGTTTCATCCTTATTCTCCTCTTTAGTAGCCATGCATTCATGTTTGCTATAATGGGAGTAAACCTTGTTGAAATTGACTTATTTTTCCTTTTGCGACCATTGAATTGAAGGAAAAGGAGTGTTTGCAATATTATTTTCATAATATCTAGGATCTATAATATCATTACTATCTTCCATTATTAGTGGGATCCTAACTAAAACTAAATTTTCAATCTACTCCAATGTAAGACGATTGAAATACAATCTTCTTACATCCTCTTCATCTCTGCAATCTATCACTACATATACCAACCTATATACATGCACATAGCTTCTTTAGATGTTATTCTCATCCCATGATAATCAATATTATCATGAGCCTTAAACCTCCTCATTGTTACCCACTACATCTCATCCTCCATATTTTTGGCTTTAGGAGACGTGAGTACCGAATAACTTCCTATCACTTGAGGAAACTTGACACCAACTTTGTGTGACACTGATTGCCTCTCATGCACATGGATTAGATGTTTGCAGATCTCCATCAATATAATTTTATTTGATGGGTATCTTGGCAATATGAAAGGAGAACCAGAGTAACAACCACCACAAATATATTTGAAGGTTGGGAATTGGAGAAAAAAATAGCCATAACCACTAACCTTTTTATAAGCTGCTTGTGAGAGCCTCTGCTTCTAAAGTTCCTTGTCAAACATACACTTCCATGTGCTAAAGAATGCATCATTGATTCTTCTGAAGTGACTTCTCCAGTTATAAATAGTTAATTGATAGTAATAATCCTACACTGGCGTCTGCCTCCCGTCTCCCCTTCTAGACAACCTTGGAAAATGCCTCATGGTGGTAACTGCATACACTATGTAAGAGGTCATGTAAAATTTTAAATGAGTCATCACCTCTATCAACTAAGCACATATAGCATCACTCATCTATTCACCCCAGTCAATCTTACCATTTCCTTTCCTAATGATATTCATGTATAAAAACATCTAAGTCTGGAAATGGTGTGAATCCAGAATGCCTTTGATTCTCGCTAGCAAGGTAACCATATCATTGTATCCCATATTAAAACCACTCCTATGGAATGATTTAGGCCATCTAGAGGTAGTGTAAGACCTAGGACTCTTCAAGAAAATAATATTAATTGTCTTTTTGCACTTATTCATGTTTTCCTCGTAATGGGCTTGAGTTTTCATTGGTGTAATATCCACTACTTCATCAAAGGCTAGCCCTTTGAACAAGCTATTGAAGAACTCACTATCCTATCAGATAACCACATTGCCATCAACATCCTTGACCTATCTAGTCTTAGCATCAAAACAATAAGCCATTGCTAAAAAAAAGTCACACTCATGTGCTACAACTGGGAAGGATGCATATTGATGCAAATCACTTGCAATGAGGTTTGTCATCTTAGCAGCGTCTTTCTCAACATGCTCCTGGAACTCATTCATGTCTATGTGCCCAATTTTAATATCCTTGATAAATTCCACATTGGTCTTCACAAATATTACTGGGAACATGTTTAAGGAATTTTTTTATTTGTACTTCATCTTCTTTCCTTTGAATTTACTCAAGGAAGGGTCAGACATTTGCAAGAATCTACAATATTTCATCTTGGATCAACTCAAAAATCAACATCATCATTAGATTGCCAGCTTTATGAATTTATAAAAAAGTTTGAAGGACAAAAATGCCTTAGTCATACAAGGAAACAAATTTGACAAATCAGGTTTTGAAACCTGATCTACAAATAGGTAGATCAAATGTTGTAGGTCGAGTTTTAAAACTTGACTTGGACCATGGAAAAGCTAAACTGACATGTCGGGTTTTAAATCCTGACATTCCAAATGGGTAGGATGGATTGATATGTCAGTTTTTAAAATTTGACATGTCATAAGGGTAAAAAATAGGGTAGGTCAACTGACATGTCAGGTTTTAAACCTCGACATGTCAAATGGTATAGCATGACTCACAGGTCGGGTTTTAAAACCTGACCTGCCAAAAGGCAAAACAGAGGATGAAGGGCATGACGGGTTTTAAAACCCGACATGCCAAACATCAAAATAAAATAAAGGCATGTCAAGTTATGAAACTCGACATATAGTATAGGTAAGTCAAGGTCACACATAGGGTTTTAAAACGCGATATGTGTTCAATTAAAGAGATGATATGTCACGTAGAAAACCCGACAGCTATCAAAAATGTAGGTTGAATAGGGAGATTAAAACAAAACACCACACCATGTAAAATAAAATAAAAAACTAAATTGAAAAAAGGAAAATCTAAAAAACCCTAGAAAATGAAAGCATTGGCCAAACTATGAAAAAATGGCGAAAATAAGCACCTGATTCTACCAAAAATCAAAGAAAACATGATCTATGAGTGAAATCCGAGACACCAAATGCATCTCCATAGTAAAAATGCATTTTTAGAGCTTAGGGATGAAAATAACTAGTTTAAAATGTCAATTATGACCTTTTAAAAAAGTTTATAGGCTAACTAATAAGTGCCTTCATCATTTTTCTACATCAGTATGGTTGAACAGGTGTGATCTGATGCATAACTATACATTATGAATTCTTTCTTATAACTCGGACATACCAAGATAGGTTCATGAGCAATAGATTCTTTCATTTCATTGAAAGAATTATTTCCTTCAAGGCTCCATTTGAAAATATATTTTCCTTTCATCATGTCAATAATGTGATGAGATTGTTCAGCAAAGTCTAGATTGAACCTCCAAAAGAAGTTAAATTTAGCAAAGAAAAAATCCATAACAGTTTTACTTGTAGGCAAGGAAAGACTATGAATGGCATTGACCCTTTCAGCATCAATCTTGATACCTTCTTTGGACACAGTTTGTACAAGAAACTTACCCTTCGTAACCCCAAAGACCGACTTCTTGGGGTTAAGGGAGATTCCATGTCGTCAACACTTTTCCAACACTTGTTGTAGATGATGAAAATGATTATGATAATGTTTGGAGAAAATAGACAACTCATCTAGATAAATGACAATGAACTTACCAAGGAAATCTTGAAATAATAGGTCCATTGAACATTGAAAATTTGCACTTGCATTTATCAACCGAAATGACATTCTATGATATGCAAAGGTGCCCCAAAGAGTTGTGAATGCAATCTTTTGTTGATCATTCTCAGCAACTTCCACTTGATTGTATCCAAAAAAAACCATCCAACATGGACATCATTCAGACCCGGTTATGGCTTGCACGATATGAACCATGACCGGCAATGGGTAATTATCTTTGAAAGAATCTTGGTTCAAATTTCAAAAATCAATGCATATCCGGATTTCTCCATTTTTCTTGCACACTAGCACAATGTTAGCTATCTAAGTAGAAGATAATCCTTTCTTTTAGCATAATCTAGATTTTAGAAAAGATAGTACCAAATATATTTGTGTTATATTGCCTTTGTTTCTGTCTGAAAAGAGTAAAACTTGGCTTGAGGGGAATTTCAGTACGAAGCTCTTCAGGACAAAAAGACTTCAAGTCATCATAGGAGTATGCTAAAACATCAATATAGTGCTGCAATAATGAAATAAACCTTTGTTTTTCTTTCGTAGAATAGAATTTACCAATGTTGATCATTTTTGGATTGTTAGTTGTTCCCAAATTTACCTATTCATAGTCCATAGTACTGACAGCTATCTTTTGTTGCTTCTTGACATAGCGATCATGCTTGTCAAAAAGCTTTTCTAGAGAAACAATACCCTTATGAATCTTGTTGCCTTTTAATTGCAAAAACATCTCACGAGTTTCAACATCAACACTTTCTACTGCATCCCTTGAAATATATTGACTGCCTTCAAAATAAAGATCATCAAAATTATTAGCAATTTGCAAGAAATTAATAACATGATGATCATCATTGAAAACTTGCCAATTTTCAGCATTATTTGGAACATTTAGCCTAAACACCATTTCAATAGTGTATTTAGGCCCTAAAATATCCTTATGTGGAATTAGAAAGGTAGCAGAAACTACCAAGGAGTCTTCTTGATGATTGAAATCACTACGAACAACTAATATATCAAAGGCATCAAAAGATTCTATCAAATCCCAAATGAGATTTCTATAATTCTCTTACCTATCATTTCTTATTTGGTAGATATTTCTCACCTAACAAACTACAAGTTTAGCATCTCCTTGAGCATGCAAATTCTTAATTCCCTTCTTTTGAGAAACATTCATGCCCAAAAATAGAGCTATATACTCAAAAGTATTATTGGTATTATTGAACTACAATTTGAAAGAGAAAGGAAAGATTATACCATCAAGAGACATCAACACAATTCCTACCCCCAATCTGGTAGAGGAACAACTACCATCAAATTATGACGTCCAAACATCATTTGGACCACCTACATTGAGAATTTCAAAACTGGCTAGAGGATCTTCTTTTGGAACTGAGAAACACACCGACTCCACAATAATACTTTCAACATCACTTGGATTCACTTCAACTGAGTTCATGTCTTCTGGCTCTGATATAGCTACAAATTCATCATCATCATATAGGAAATAATTACCCATATCAGATGACTCAAATATAATCTGAGCTCATTGATCCTCAGACTACACAATGGTGTATTGCGATTCTCTTTCAGGATACAATTTTTGGATTTCTCCTTTTACTGAGATACAAGCCTCTGTCATATCCATATTCAATTCTCCACCAACGTCTCTACAAAAATTTCTTCCTAGAAGAATACCATAGGAAGTTAGAACATCAACTACCAACATTATCATTTTAAGTTTCTTCTTCAGGAAGGTAGTGAATGCAATATGTGTGTCTTTTATCTGCCATATCAGTGACTCTTGCTTATTATCCATAGAAAAACACCTACCAAGAGTCTTATTCAAGGTGATTCCAAGATAATTTGCAACCTTTGCAGGCATCACATTATCTGATGCACCCGAGTTTATAAAACAATTGCTTAACTTGTGACCATTAATTAACAATGAGATATAAAATGGTTCAATTTTCTCCAAAAGGGCAAGAGAAGTCACAAAGTTATTCTAAGAAACATTGGGTTTCTATGGAGGATTTGGTATATTATCCTTTTCCTTAACAAACTTTACAAGCTAGTCAAATTGATCAAGATTAGACCTTAAATAGTCCACTTTAGACATTTCAACTTATTTTTTCTTGGAATGATCTATTATATCAAATGCTTGAAAATAATTCATTAAAGATTGAGAAATATTCTCACTTTCAGCATTAGAATTATTACTTGGTGCACTAGTCTTCGGTGCAGATGCTGAAATTTTTTTAAAAGTTGAAGGAGCACTTACATGTTTGTCTTTTTCATTATATTTTGGAGGATTTGTATTTTCCTTTGGAGGACTTGGCAAAGGCATTCCACACTTGGCAATAGTCACTGACAAGCATTGATAATATTTTACTTGTGTAGAATCATCACTCTTTGCACTTGCCTGCCCTTGATTTGCTTGAGTTTGCGAACGAGTGAAAATAACAAATACATCTCCATCACATCCTTATTCCCACACATGGTCTTCTTCATACTGCATGTATTGAATGCTAGAGTCGATAGCCAACTCTACCTCATCATCTTGTGGTGAATTGGCATTATATTCTTCAAATGAGGGAAGATCATTTTGTTCTGCCTCATAGTAACCAGTGGCTGAATTTTGAGGTGGTGCTTCCAAATCAAGCCTCTCCGGAGGTGGAGGCAAGTTGTTTTGATTATGGGAAGTGTAATTGGAAGCATTATTGGGGAATGTCCTTCTTGGAACATCATGCTATGGAGAATTCCCTTGTGCAAAAATTTGCTTCTTTACAACTAACAAATCATTAGCCAATTTTTGAATCTAAGGATCCAGAGAATTTGAAGAAGAAGATGATACATTAACAATTTGATTATTCCTAACCATATTAGGATCTTTACTTATCTTGTCGACAATGATAAGACCATCTTCAACTTTTGTGGCTAATTGCTGGGTGACAGCCAAATCTGCACGAGCATTTCTATGCAAAAGAAAACTTACCTTCGGTAATTGTGTATTTATAGAGAAAACATTTTATGTTTCTAGCAGTAGGTTGTGAAGTAGTCAGAATGTGATTATATAGCTTATTGAATTTTGATACAAATTCCTGCATGGGCTCTTGTGGTTCTTTCTTCATTTGAGTCAATTGTACTAAAAGCACATGCTCATCTTCTGCGAGTTTGAACCTTGCTTAAAACCTTGTTTTGAGGCTATCTCAATTTGTGATAGAATTATTAGAAAGATGATAGAACCAATCAGCAGCTATGCCTTGCAAAGTTTCAATGAGAAATCTTACGGAAACATCTTCATGCTCAACCCCGAGAACAACACATGCAATATAAAAAGCAACGATGTGTTCATTAGGATGTTGAGCACCATCACCCAAAAACTTAGTCATATTCTTTCTTGAACCTTGTGGAAGTTCATATAAAGGTGGAAAAAGGCTCAAAGGACCAAATGTCATACCCCAAGGACATCGGGTAGCCATCCTTTGTGGATTGTATGGGATAATTACAAAACATCTTATGATTGGGATAACATTGACTTGCAAACTTGATGCCTCACTTGGAACAAGAGACCTCTATGTAGTAGGAGTAAAAATCCTTGTACGTTGCAAAGGAGATCTTGTTTGTGAAGGCAAGAAAGAAAAATTACACTACTTCAAAAACTCAAAGGTAGGATCAATAATTCCTTCTACTCTTCAACCACGAGTATAACCTAGTTCTTCCAGATTAGTAATTTGATAAACAACAAAGATATTACAATGGAACTTTTAACACTACAACCCAAAATAATTACACTGTTTGCACGTTGAATCCAAGCAGAGTCGCCAAAAAACTATTGGGTGAATATTTTGTCACTAGCATACCAAAGACAAAATATATGTTTCACACACATCTATGATGAGACAAAAGTCTCTCCTCTCAGCAAGGGGAGGTTCCCTGATAGAACTTGATATTTCAACAACTGAAAATTAAATCCTAGGGGTAAGCTTAGGGTGTATAATTCTCTTTTTTCAGAAATAACATAAATCCCTTTACTTGATACAATTTATATAATTTTCTTAGAAAATGACCTAACTTGCATACAAAAATTCACTCCAATCTATATTAATGTAAGCACAATGTCTTATGTAAACAAAGATACTTTTCCTAACTTAATATCTAAAGATATCTTGCAACTTAAAGTCTTCAAGATATATTATAAAAACCTTGAAAAGTAACTAGCAGTAGCCCAAAGTCTCCTACACAATCACTGCATTACAATAAAGCTCCAAATATGCTATATAACACAAAGTTTATATCCACACTTAAAGAAAAGTCCTTCACTTACACAATGCATACAAATGCCATCAAATAAACTAGAAGCACATATAAGTAAATGACATAAGAACATCCACTCATAAGCTACAATCCTTGTCCAACACCAAGTTTGGAGCATAAAAATTCTTTCTTTATTCACTTTATAAATTTCAAAACAAGACAACACAAAGTTTCACTTCAGATAGAATTTTAGCAGAGTTTTATTTAGCTTGCAAAAGATAAAATATTACAAATGAGGCTCCTCCTTTTATAGGAAAAGAGTTGAGAAAAAAGTGGGTACAATTGACTAATACAACTACATAGTCCAAAATGTCTAGAACTTATGCATAAAATAAAAGTGCATCTACATAAAAATCTGCAGTAAGGAAAAATGCAACCATATGAACCTAAACTAACTAGTGCGAATAAGATACTTTATTGTTCCTTTTCCTCATCATTTGTCTTTTGGAATTCTTCAAATTTAACAAGTTTAGCCTACATGTTAGACTTGTCTGGAGCTGATGTTAAGTTTGCAATTGCATGAACATGGGAAATAGAGTCTTTAACATTCATATACCCTTTCTTGGCCTTCTTTAGCACAGATGCAAGATCATTGAATTAGGCTTGAATTTCAATCAACTTGTCAAGTGAAGCTAAAGAGAACTCATCATCTACTACTTGACTTATCATTAAAAGAGAATTCTTGAATAATGGTATCAAGGGGTAGAACCTTTTGTTTATGATCATATAAATAGAATGGAAATTGGATTATCCTTGATGAGATATTGGAAACTCCATCATCACATGCTTCTTTGTCTTCATCTAAATCATCCACCAACTATTTCAACAATTCTCTCTTGTGCTTTAGCAATTCTTGAGTCTGGATGTATTTACCTCGAGTCAACACAACATTATTTTCTACAAGGATATCAACCGTGTATTCTTTAATTTTATCCCACAATTCAAAATCCTTTTCAAGTTTATCTATTTTTTGGGACAACAATGAGAGTAGATCATGTACCTGAGTCCATATAGTTTCAAAATTAAGCATGAGTTTAGCTACAGAATTCAAGAGATGGGTACCTTCTGACATTAAGCAATCAATCCATTCATCCACTACTCTATCTTTGATGTGCAAATATTCAACTTTCTTGAGGGTTGCTTCATCTATAGAGGAAGTCAAAGGTTATACTTCCTTTGATGATTGATTTACCTTAAGGAGAACATTAGTAGGTTTCTCACACTTCTATTTCCATATGATTTTCTCAGCCTTTTCTTGATCAAACCTTCTCCTAAGAGAATTCAATGAGGCTTGTGTATCTTTATAAACACTTTGATGTGTCTCTATTCCCAATTCAACAGTTTTTATTACATAATCAAAACCCTGAACTTCATCTTTATCCTTATTAGGAGGTGGTACCAAAACCTAAGCATATTTCCTTTTACTAGTCGGATCAACCAATATCCTGGAAACTCTCTTACCTTTTTTGGATGTTTTTTAGCTAACTGGAGCTAATTGACCAAAATTAAATTCATCCAAGGAAATTACCTACTTCTTTCTCTTTGGGGCTACAATATCCAACCAAGGTGGAAGATTTTATTGTGGTGACAAAGTTGTGAATCCTACTTGAGTATAAGAAATTACCTATGATGTATCCTAACTAGTTGATACAAGAACATCAACTTGTGGTGTTTGAAAAGTATTATAAAAAAGAGGTGGTGCCTCATTAGTGATGGAAGTGGTAGGAATAGAAACTAATTATTCAGCTTGAGAAATTTGAGCCATTGGTTCATTGAAATCCACAATAGAGGACTCAATCATTGAAGTTGGGACATCATAAAAACTTGGAAGACGACAATGTTACAAACTTAGTTTCACCTTCTCCTTGAGAAACAACATATGTTAACTCCTCCCCTGCATCATCATCATCATGATCACCCAAACCATAATCTATAGAATGAATGGTCACATGCATAGATGATTTTCTTGTTTAGTTCTTTGTGTAGTTTTTGGTGTTCTTATTGGTTGGCACCGGTAGTTGTTGTCTTTTCGCAACAGATCTTATTTTTGGTTTCCAAGATGGTTCATGTGCTTAATTCCATATTTCTAGTTCATTTAGGTTCTTTTCTAATTAGTTATCGCTTATGGTTGACTGTTTCTGGGTTCCCGGATAGTTTTTGTGCTTACTAGTTGGTTTTCCTTCATTATTGACCTGATTCTTGGCATGTGCATCTATTTCATCTTGTTTTATGTTCTTTGGCATGTGGCCGACATTCCTACTGAACCTCACCTCTTGGTTTTTTATTTTCTAAAAAGATTTCTTTAATTTTTAGGGCTGACCTAATTACACACTTCATTTTCCTACATTGGTAAATATAATCTTATGAGGTCAACCTAGATATATTCCAGTGGGTATAAATATGATATTATGTAAACATTTGTAGGGGCAGAGGAAGTATAATTGAGAATAAAGATTCAGATTCACATTTTGTGATCTGGTTGATTCTTAGAGTCCCAGATTGGATTGTATCTAGCTAATAGCCTACATGTAATGGGTTAATTTCCAGATGTTCTTTGATAATTATATGATGATAACTAGATGGTTGTCAGAGTTTCTGAAGAAATAATATGATCTATTTATTTAATCTTGTTATGTTTTCTTGCTTCTTTCATTGTGTTACTCTTACTGCATAAGCCGGTTGATTCTCTTTGAGGGTTTTACCAATTATGGCTACATCAAGTGGTATCAAAGTTGGTTATGGACTGACTAGTGGAAGAACTATTTGTGAACATTGAGGCATTCCTTTGGGTGGATAGATTGTCGATTGGAGGTAGGCTACACGTGTGTCCAATAGATCGTGAAGGGGAGGCAATTGAAACCAATAGTCAGATTGTCAAGTTGAGGTAGTTCATAGGATTGGAAGAGGAGATGTCGCCTAGAAGGACAAACCCCCAGAGGGTAGAGCAGATGATGGAAGACTTCAAGAATGGATCAAGGAATGAAATCCAAAATACTTTAGCTAGTTTCCAGAGAAACCCTGATTCTCATGAGGATGAATATGAAGAAGTCGATGAAGATCTTGAGGAAGCTGAAGGATCAGAAGATGAAAGAGAGGAAAGATTTCTAAGAGTAGTGGTGCAAGCAAGTAAAGTTCATAAATTTGAAGTTTCCAACTTTTGCAGAATGTTGAACTTGGAGGATCTAATTGATTGAATCCGAGAGAGTCCATTTGGCACAAACTAAGTTGAAAGGGAATACTTCCTTGTGGTGGAAGAATTATAGAAAGATAGAGTGGAGAATGGTGAATTGAATATTACCCAGTGGAGATAGATGATTGCAATATTGAAGGCCAAGTTCATACTGGGAGACTATGAACTGGAATTGTTCAAGAAGTTGCAGAACATGAAACAGAGAAACATGATTGTGAAGGAATATACATAGGAATTGTACAAGGTGGTGATTAGATTTGGACATAGAGAGATGGATAGAGAAAAGGTGGCAAGGTGTATAAATGGACTTGTATTTAACATTCAAGATGGGATGAGTATGTTGAGGGTTTCCATAGTTGAAGAAGCCTATAGTATGCTTTCAAGGCTGAGGAGAAGATGAGAAGAAGACAAACGAATAGAGGGAAGGAGAAATTCAAAGGATAGATGAGTGACAATATGAAGAAACTGATTGAGGAAGTTGAATCAAAAACTAAGTGGAGTAAAGAACTAGAGTAGAAGATACAGAGGAAAGGCACTCGCAGTACCGATAGAGAGTTTCCTAGCAAATGTTACAAGTATGGAGAAACTGAACATAGATTCTATTAATGTAAGCAAGGAATGGCAAGAAGTTGTGTGGAAAATGAGGAATCAGAAGGTGAAGGTACTAGAACTGATTGTGTAAATTAGGTGGTAAGTGTTGCAAGGTTATTGTAGATAGTGGAAGTAGTGACAATTTTGTATCTGAGGAGATGGTTGTGAAACTTGGATTGAAAAGGCTTGAGCATCCTTGACCTTATGAGGTAAGTTGGTTGCAAGATGATCAAAAGATAGAGACAAAGGAACAATGTTTGGTGAATTTCAATATTGGGCTTTTTCAGAGATGAGGTTTTGTGTGATGTTGTATCTATGAGTGCTTGTTATGTCTTATTGGGAAAACCTTGGCAGTTTGATAGAGGATCTATTTATGAATGTAGAAGAAACCTGGTCACTATTGAGGGATGGGCAGAAGTTCACATTGATTTCTTTGAAGGAGAAAGAGAAGGAGGTGAAGAATCTGAGTCCTAAGAAATGTTACATAGTAAGGAGAAATAGATGATAGAGGTTATACCGGAAGGTTTGAAGAAAGATCTGATAGAACCAATTTTAGAGGTTATACATGAGGGTGACCCAAGTTTGCAGAAGGATTTGATAGATGAGCCTAATGGATAGATGGAACCGGATGACAAATAGCTTATGGTGACAAACCAAATGAATTCTTGTGGTAGAAGCAAATCAAAGTTGTAGAAGAAAGAGAATAGTAAACAAAGATAATGTGCAGATCTGAAGAAAAGGAAGAGAAACAAAGAGTGTCAGAGGTTAGACAAGTTGGTTGAGAAACCAAAGGAGTTAAAGAAGAGGTTGGTAGATAAAGAAGATGCTTGGATCAGAAATGAGCATGGGGTCTTTATTCCAAATCCTTTTAGATGTTCATGAGTTTCCTCTTATGGAACATATTTTTTTACCTAGGTTGTCTAATGCAGGAGCATCCCCGGTCGATGAGCAATCTTGTAGCAACCAAAAATATTTCCTTTTAGTTTTGTTCTTATTTTGTTCTTTGCGTAGTTTTTTGTGTTCTTACTAGTTGGCATTGGTAGTTGTTGTCTTTTCATGGTAGATCTTATTTGCGGTTTCCAGGATGGTTCGTGTGCTTAATTCTAGATTTCCAATTCATATGTGTTCTTTTTCGGTCAGTTATCACTTTCAATTGACAATTTCTAGGTTCCAGGACAGTTCTTGTACTTATCAATTGGTTTTCTTTTATTATCAGTGTGATTTTTGGGAGGTGGATCTATTTTAGGTCTTGTCCAATGTTCTTTGGCATGTGGCCGACCTTCCTATTGAATCACACCTCTTGGTTATTATTTTCTAGAAAGATTTCTTTAATTCTTAGGGCTGACCTAATTACATGTTTCATTTTCCTACATTGGTAAATGTAATCTTATGAGGCCAACCCGGATATGTTCTAGTGGGTATAAATATGATGTTATGTAATCATGTGTAGGGGAAAAAAAAGTAGAATTGAGAATAAGGATTGATATTTGCATTTTGTGATCTTGTTCATTCTTAGAGTCTCGGATTGGATTGTATCTGGCTGATAGCCTACATGTAACCAATTAATTGTTGGATGTGCTTTGATGATTATATGATGATAAACAGATGGTTGCTAGAGGTTTTGAAGCAATAATATGATCTGTTTATGTAGTCTTGTTATGTTTTCTTGATGCTTTCATTGTGTTACTCTTGTTGCATAAGCTAGTTGATTCTCTTTGAGGGTTTTATCAGTTATGGCTGCATCACATGCATAGATGATATTGAAATTTGAGAACTAGGAGTAGAAATCTATGGTGTAGCAGAAGAAGTAATAACTAGTGGGGGCATTTATTCCTCCACATGTTGCATTTCCTCTTCTTTTCAAATTCCCCCTTCCTCTTGCTCCTTTTCTAGGTCTCTCCTCAAAGTGAGTATCTAGAGAACATCTTTCTCCAATGTTGGAGGAAAGTGAGAAAGGGCTCTCCTATTTTCTGTTTGGTATTGCAAAGCTCAATTATAGTGACTAGATGATTAATGTTATAGGAGTATTATTGTAGAAATAATTGGATTAGTCCTTCAAAAAATTTGATCCCCATAGGTAGGCTTGAGAACCATTCCATAGCTTGCCCTCCTAAACTTCTCAGGAAAAGGCACATGAGATATGTTTGTTTGTGCATGAACTCCATACATAAAGCACATAATTCTCTAACATGGTCTTGAGGATCTGAGTTGCCATCATATTTTTCAAATTTTGGAATCTCCACCCATGAACTAAATGGAGGCATGTAAAGGTCTTTATCAAATGGAAATGGGCATATCATGTTTAGAGAATATTGTTTTGGTGATTTATCCTTGTTTTTCAATTCTCCGATCTCAGTTTGTAATGCTTGTAATTGTTTGTTTACCATTGCTAAGGGTGTCTCTTCCTCTTTAGTGATTAGGGCCTCAACATTATAACTAGTAGGAAGTTTAGCACCTTGTTTTCCTAGTTCTATAAAATAGTCTTCCTTTTCTCTAGCCATGATAACCTTCATCATTTTTCTGATATCTTTATCCTTTTGACATTTATGTATATTAGTTTCCATAGGTTCAGAAGCTTCGGATTCACCTGATGATGAATCAATATTAGTAGCATGGATACTGAGATCATCATAAGAATTGTATTTTGCAGCTCATCTTTCTTGTTTTCTTTCAAATATTGTGGGAGACAAGGGTTGATAAAAAACTGGTATATCTGATGATGAAGGTTTATTAGTGACAAGGTCCTCTACGTAAAATGGGTTATCTTGATATGAAAAGGATGGTCCTTTTCCTTTGTCGGCTTTCTTACGAGCACTTTTGGTTTGAGTAGGTATTTTTATTAACTAATGTGACCTAGAGCTATTTGTGATGAAGAAGTCAAGATTAAATTTGGAGCTAGTTTGTTCATTTAACATATTGATTGAGAGAAGAAACTAAGATTTAGTCTAGTTTCAAGAAAGATCTATCTCATGTAAGATGTGATCTAAGTTACCTATTTTGATTTGAGAGAAGTGACTAAGACTCAGTCTAGTTTCAGGAACGATCTATCCTATGTAAGACGTTGTCTAAGTGACTTAAGTTTGATAAGTAGTGACACAATGGTAGAGGTACACTATTTAGATTCATTTATGCTCAGGATGATGATAACCAGCTTTATGCTCACTGTAGACTATTTTAGGCAAGTTTGACTATTCTGGACAGACAAAATTAGGGATTCATATGACAGGGTTTACAAAACCAGATGCCAATATGATAGCTTCAGGATGATGAAAATAGTATTTCATACAATTTGCTACCTAGGTTTGTACGATAGGTGGGTAGACCTCAGATGATAAACTGATGGATATGAAGATTTTTTGTACGACACAGGATAGAGGCTCAGATGACACTTCCCTAACCAAGAAGACAATTTATCAGATGAAAAACTATAAGGATTGATGAAACCTCATACAACAAATTGTAGGTAGTAGGTATGTCCTTTATTTTCTCTATTTTTTATTCTAACACCACCACAATGTGGTTTTTGCCATTAGATCTTTTATGTTTCTTCTTTTGATTTTTGCGACTAAGATACTTGATGTCTCTTTCAGTCATGTTCCCACTTTGTTCACTAGTGGAAGAGTCCATGGGTTTAACTGCATTAAGGTAGTACACTAACGTGTAGTCATTGGCAAAGATAGGTACATTCATAGGTTGGTTTTGGATACTATAGTCAATTAGTTCAGGATGTACCAAGGATAAAGTTTGAACAGGTTTGAGGGAGTTCACGGTATTATCATCATAACTTTGGACCAAAAAAGTTGAGTTCTAGAAGACTACCTTGCATAAATGTCTTGAGACTAGGAAGATTTACAACATGATTATTGAAGCGCACGTTAATATTTAGTTGACCAAATCCAACAGACCTACTCCTAGCACCATTCTCTATGCCAAACTAGACTACATATTGTGGTTCGACAGTAATAGGATCAGTAGACATATTCCCAACATTCATGACGGAGGAGTCAGAGTTTGATGTTGAATAGGTATTGTCATAAATAGAACTGTTGTTAGAGTCATTAGAGTCATAGGATGAAGTTTCTGACTCTACTTTATGTGATTGGGTAAAAGTATGTATAGTGTCAATACCTACATCTTTGATGCTGCAAGTTCCTTCATGATTTGGTTCATTGATCACTCGTATCTGACATACCTGTTAACATAACCTTGATGGCTCTGTGAATCTCTATCATCTACTCCATTCAACCTCCTCTGGACTAATGACTGGTTCTACTTCTATAGCTTCAAATTTTTCTTGTGTAGTTTCATACCTAATTTGTTCTATCTTATTAGATGGAGATATAGTAGGTGGAGAATTTTCCTATGTTCTTCTTTCTTTCAACTTTTGTTCATAGTCTTCTTATCTTTTTAGTGTGATTTCCTCTATCTCCTTTTGTAGCTTTAAGCGTATCAGCTCTTGTGTGTCATCTGTGATATCACTGGACTCTTCTAGAGTTTCTATAATAGATGTATCTAAGAGATGATTTGGACCCCATTCATAATTGTTTGAGTCAGGTTCTAAATCATCTAATTGTTGTCTACCAGTGTATGTGACTAGAATTTTCAGTGGTGCAAACAATTCTCTGATTCTTTCTACCTCTCCTCTCATATCCTCTGGGACTTTTACTCCTTGTAGTGTTGTAGCTGATACCATCAAAACTTGAGTACCGACCATTTCCTCTCTCTTGATTTCTATTTCTTCTTGTTCTTTTTCATACTCTTCTTGAGTCTGTTGAGTGTTTACTTCCTATGATGTTGAACGCAGTATCTTTTTCCTCCACTTAGACTAATGATGAGAAGTATATTTTTGGTCTGATGTCTTTCTTGGATTGTATCCTAGTCCAGCTTTATCATTTGTAAACGTAGTTTGTAGCTCAATAGGTTCAACAATACCTTCTTTATGTTTTCCCAGAGGAGTGGTACCTGAATATCCCATGTGTTGGATCATTTTACATCCTAGACCATATTGTGTCGGGGAAATCTCACAATGTCGTACTTCTTTATTTTCACTATCTTCTTTGAAAATCCATTTGAGAACAACATCCTCTTCTATTTCATCTGCAAGGGAAGTAGATGATTGTATAAAGAGACCATCATAAATGACATTTGGAGTTGAAGTTTGTGGCTTCATAGCTTCTGCGGTTTTCCCGACTGTCTTGGTGAGGGAGGAAGAGAGATTAGTGAAATTACTGGTTCTATCTTGTATCCATCCATGCCAGTATTTGTGATTTTAAATTTCCATTCTAAATCCTTCATCAAGGTTTTTGAACTTTCAGCTGTAGAGGTTGCTCTATTATGAGGAACAAAGGTATCAACACTCTTTGTCAATGCATTATAGGGGGAATTTGTATTAGTAGGAATACTAACTTCAACTTTGTTATAAGGAAATTTTAAGCACTGATGATATGTGTTGGCTTGATGATGATTGTAATGTATTCATCACTTGTTATCATTGATGAAACACCCTCACACACACATATGATTATATTGGCTACCGGTGTAACTTCAATTGGTTTACACTATCAACCGGTATGTTTAAGGTTTATCCCTAACTGGTACTTTGTGTCAACCGCTATGTGCATAAGAGACAACCCATGGCTACACTAAGTCAACATCAAAATGAAAATGAAGATGAAGATGGAGATCAAGTAGAAGATTCCAGGACAACGGTTCACATGTTTTGTTCCAACCAATATTAACTATTCTAATCGGTATCTGATTTTGTGATGAGTTACCAGCACCGACTTCTTAGTGGTCATTTTGTGATGAGTTTTGATCACTTGTCTAGATACACTACACCTAGGAAATTGTGTTTTGATTTCATTAGGCTGACATAACATTTGAATGTTTATATTAAGACATCTTAGTGAATCATTTAATAGATATAGAGAATGAGTATGGTTATGATGTAATATGAATACTGATATGCATCAAGAGTGAAAACTTTTGTTGAAGAGTGATAAGTGTTAAGATGAAGAGAAGTGCTGAATGTACTTATAAGGATCTAATCAAGAAAGTATTGTGCTACTCAGAATAGATCAAACCATTCTTGTTGTTTTCTAATCATTACAACATAATCAAATCCCCTAATCAGGTAAGCTCTAACAAGCTTCATTGTACAAATACTCTAACAAGGTGATCCATTAGTTTGGATTCTCAAATCCTCCAATGAGGTTACTCCTAACAGGGTAGTACTCTTAACAGGGTATAAGCTTCTAATCAAGCTTTGGGATCTCTCAGAAGATTCACTCCTAGCAGAGCACTTTGTAGACCTTAACTGGTCAGTTATCTATTCCTGCAGATAGTTAACTTGTGAGTTCCATCTCACCATGGTTTTTACCTATTTGGGTTTTCCACATATAAACACTTGTGTTATGGTGGATGCTTTACTTTTTATGGATGTTTTTATATCATTTTGGATAGCATGTATTTTTTTTAAATGCTTGGTTAAGTTCATCTATCGGTTAGTGTTTGAAGTAGTGTTTTATTTGGTGTCACTGATTCAGCCCCCCCTCTCAGTTCTTTTCAAGTCCATCAATTGGTATTAGAGCCTAACTTCTTTGAAGCCTAACCACTTAGAAGAAAGTCTTGAAACTACCATGGGGGACAAGAGCTACTTCGAGATGGCTAGAGAGATAGAAGCTAGCAGAAATGAAGTTGAATCCCTTAGGAGAAAACTGAAAGCTTCTCAAGTCAAAAGGAGAGAGCTATCTGAAAAACTATTAGAAATATCTGATAATAGTTCTTCAGATGAAGCCAATATTGAAGCTTTAGTAGAAAAAGTTGAAAAGTTGAAAAGTTGAATAGTGAGAAGCTGAATCTAAGGAGAGAGATAGAAGGTCTCACTATCCACATGAGTTAGGAACTGGAAGCTAGAAGAGTTGCTGAAGATCTTATCAAGGAAAGAGATCAAGAGATTATAAAGATCAAATAGGAAAAAGACATTGTGCATGAGAACTTGATTTCTAAAACAAAAGAAAAGGAGAACCTAAAGCTAGATCTTGAGATGGCATCGTCTCTAAAAGAGAACCTATCTAAGCATAATGAAGATCTCGTCAAAAATATTACTAATGCCAATGAGAAATTGGATAAGTTAATCAAAAGTTCTACCATGCTGGAAGAAAAAATTCAATCATAGAGAATAAAGGGTGATATCTCTGGACTTGGTTTTAATACAACTAAAAAAGGTGATTCCTCTGGTACAAAGAGCAACTATCCAAAGAACAAAACTACTCCTACAATCAATAAGACTACTGGTAAGAATTTGTTTAAACCTATCTGCTTTGTTTGCCATAAGCCTGGTCATACTGCAAATGTCTATAGAGACAAACCTAACAAAAATGTGAATTACAATACTAATGCTAGGTATGTGTCAAGAAAGTTTGAAGGTCATTGCTTCACATGTGGAATGTATGGGAATAGACATGTTGAGTGCAGATATGGAGAAAACAATCCTATACCACACATGCATCCAAGACCAAATGGTGACCGGATAAGGAACTTTGATAACTGAGTAAACCTGGAATGGCAAAGATCCTATGACAACTGGTTCAATCCATTCAAGATGGAAAAGGTAACAAATGTTATTTGCACCTTCTGTAATAAATTTGGTCATGTGGCTATGAAATACAGAAGAAGAATAGGAAGAGGAAATGCAAGACCTTGGAGATCATCTGGTATGGTCTGTTACCACTATGACAAACTGGGGCACTTAGCAAAATTTTGTAGATCAAGAAATAGCAAACTGGTCAACTCTTTCAAGGATCAAAAAGGAAAGCAAAAAGTTGATGTTGAGTAAACCATAGAGGATATGAATCATATTTGGAAGAATAAAAGTGATGACTCACCTAGAGAAGAAACTATTCCTTCACCTAGTGAAGAGAACCTAGCACCGGTGACTAAAGCCTGTTTTAACATGGCTAAGGGGAGCTTAACGGTAAAACATCTCCAGACCCCTTGTAAAATGAGCGGGAAAGAATTTTTGAATCATGAATTTTGGTGACTTTTTGTTGACATGTTATCAACTGGTTTTTCACTTGAGCAGTGAAATTAGGGTTTGTAACCCTCAAATTGATAAAAGCAAGTTTTACTTTGTCATTTTAACCCTAGCTCTTTTGAGAAAATAATTTGAAGTGAATGTAGAGCCAAATAAGATTGTATTGTTGTCAATTGGCGCATTGTTTCATGATTAGAGAAATTAAGTTGAATTGAAAGTCGTAGAGAGGTGAACTAGTGTGCATTTGGGCATTTCAACCAAGAAACGGAGAAACATGCAAGAAACAAGGTATTTACTTGAGTAGACCACTTTGAAACTTGCTTATCTAGAATGGCATCTACTTCTAAGTTTGTAGAGAGGTTGATGATCACTGTTGAGCTTGAGGAAGCTCTAAAGGAAGACCAAATTATGTCTTATAATGCATTGTCACAAGTCTCGAGTGGAGTCGTGGTCAAAGGTGACTTGTCCAGTTATATAGACTACAAGATAGAAGATTTAGGAACTCTACACAACTATACACAATTGAAATCACTCTATGATAAGAATGGAAAGATTGAAACAAAATATGCTAGGGTTTTTGAAAAAGGTTTTCATAATGCTACCTACTTTCTTGAAGATTTTGAGGAAGAACACATCAGAATCATTTTGAGTCGAGTTCACAGAGAGAACATGTATTTAGAAAGGACTCACACAATAACCAAGGAAGCTATTCAGGTCGTAACTGGTTATTTATCAACCAGTGAAATTCCTATGCTAAGATGAATTTCAAAGGATACTGTCTTCAAATTAACCTGTTCTACATCTGATGGGCATGCTTTTTCTATCAACAATATTAAAGACCCTGCAGTGAAACTAGCAGCAATGGTGATAGGCTACCAAGTATTTTACTCCAGTAGACTTAATAGTGTTCCATCTGCAGCAATTCATACAACACATAGAATGATTGTTGATAATGCAGATTATGATCTCTATGAAGCTATCAGAGGGCAATTATTTCAAAATTTGCAATCTATTAAGAAGGACAACACTCAAAAGTTCAAATATGGTCAGCTATTAGTTGGGTTATTTTTTTATTTTCAGAACTTCCTACTGGGAATTGGAGACATTGAATGGTCAAAAAACCTACCGATCAATGCACAGATCAAGAACAACATTAAGGCTATGAAGAACACCTTTTTAGCTCCCTTGAATAAGTATTTTAATGAATTTGAGAAAAAGATGAGCATGAGAATGAGATTACCTGAAGATGTGGTCAAACACTTTGCAAAAGACATAGTCTTCACTATTACCACTGACTTTTGCTTGATGCAAGCAATTGAGCCCAGAAAGGAAGAGATGGAAGATATGATCTATGAGGTTAATCATGATTTAATAGTTGGCTATGCTAACATCTTGTTAGCATTGCCTAAAGATAAACAATAGACAAAATTGGTCATTGTGGTAGTCCAAGCTGTACCAATAGAAACTGTACCTGTAGCTAATGTGAAAGGAAAGAAAAAGAAGTTTGATGAAACATATCCTATGATAAAGACCACAAGGGTGACTTAGAGTGTCCTAACCAAAAAGGAACCGACACCTAAAGTATATGTAAAGAAGGAGAGTGCACCAAAGAAGAGAAATAAAAAATTGATTTTGCAACCAAAGTCTAAGGGAACAGATTCTGAAGAAGAACCAAAGAAGGAAAAAGCAATTGGCAGAACATCCAAGAAGGTAAAGGTAGTGCCAAAGGCAACTACACCTACTGATATAGCTACCTACAAACCTGACGCAGTTTTTGAGAGAACAATGAAGACACTAGGAAGAAATAGGTTTGACAATGTCAAAGAATATTTTGATTCTTTCACTGAAGATGAGCAGAAGCAATTTATTCAATAGGTAATCACTTATTTGGATCATTACAATAGATTTCCACATGAATTGGAAAAGGATATTTCAATCTCTTTGTATAATACTCTTTTAGATAAATGGGAGGAAACTATTCAATTGGAAACGAAAATTATTGATGAAATATTTGTACAATATTTTCCCAATTTATCCTCAGATGGAATTAGTGCTTTAGTTGAGAAATACAAAGTACATTTTGATTTTAAAATGAGAAGATTGAAGATTCTTAATGCAAAAAGGGCAGTTATTGAGTTTGAGACACATCGGATAGCCTGTGTAATCAAACAGAGGGAAGAACTCGTCCACTCTAGAAATACAGATAATACTATAGATGATGTTCCTCTACTAGAAATGGATGAAGAGGAGATTGTTCAACCTGACATAGTCTATCCAATAAAGAAGAAGGATGATTCCATTATTCTTGTTGATGAACATGTTTAGAACATAGTGTTCTATTTGGAGACAACATTGCACCAGATATGGAGCCTCCTACAATTATTGAAGTATAGGTTACATTAGTTGATCAACTAGCTATTCAAGTAAAAGTGGACAATGAACTGGCAATAGAATGACTGGAGAAACCCCAATCTCCACTGGTCATTGAAAATACTAAAAGGAGTCTGCTGAGAAAGTTGTCACTCAGTTACCTGAAAAGACAATAGAGCAAAATATAGAGAGAGCTATCATTAAGAGTGTACCTCCTGAACAAGCGAAGTAGAAACTACTTGAAGATGATGATGATGATTCTTTACGTGTTTCAGGACCCATTGATATGAACACTTTGAGTGCATCAGAAATGTTAAAGATTGCTAATGTTATACAATCTAGAGCACATAAGAAGAGACTGAAAGAGAAAAGGATTGAAGCAAAGACAATCCAAAATGTAGTAGAAATTTTGTCTGGTTTACTACTAGAAACAGGTGTTGCACATCTTCCTACACCCATTAGCAAACTCAGTTAGTTAGTTGCAGATGCATCTGATAAAATCAAGTCACTTGAAGATGCTGCTCAAATGTCTGTTGAGAAGAGCCACAAGAAGAAATATGGAGATAAACTAGAAAAGAACATTGAAAGTGGAAAAATGGCTCTATCTCATAATGGAAGTCTATTGAGAAAAGCTATTGAATCTGGAGGAAAATATCTTCCCTTTACCTCCAATGTTTCTTTCTTTTATTCTGACATTTCTAAGAGTCAAGTTGAAATCGAGAAAGAAATAGAAAGGATATGCAAGGCATATGTCCCACTCCAGGACTCCATTCATGCCTTTAACTAGTCTATATATGATTTGCATGATAGATTGGTCAGGAATGATAATGAGAAGGCTAAGAGACTCTGATCTCTAAAAGAGCTCAAGAGTTTGCTCACATCACAGGTCAACATTCTTCATAGAGCCTACTCCAATGAAGAAGCTATTATTTCTACTTCTGAAACCTACATGCTAGACTCAATGGAAGAATTACGTTCCCAACTGATGTCTATATTTGAGTATACTGCTAACATACTGGAATCATGGGAAAATGATTTATCTCAAATGAAGCAGAACTTCAATGATATTTTTATGAGATTAGCCAATGCATGAACTATTTTTTAAGTTGTTAATATATGTTGAACACTTTGATATAGATTTTCTTTATATATGTATATATTTTACTTTTTCATTTTGGCATTGTTGTGAAAGGGGGAGTAGAAATATGTATGTGTGTTTTTGAAAATTTTGTATTTATGCATGCATTAAGGGGGAGTATGAGTATATGTGTAAATTTGTTGTGTATGCACACTTAGCGGTATTGTATTACTCAAAAAATTTCAAAGTGTTGCAACAATGCCAAAGGGGGAGATTGTTGGCTTGATGATGATTGTAATGTATTCATCACTTTTTGTCATTGATGAAACACTCTCACACACACATATGATTACATTGACTACTGGTGTAACTTCAATTGGTTTATATGTTTAAGGTTTATCTCTAACTGGTACTTTGTGTCAACCAGTATGTGCATAAGAGACAACCTGTGGCTACACTAAGTCGGCATCAAAATGAAGATGAAGATGAAGATGGAGATCAAGCGGAAGATTCCAGGACAACGGTTCACATGTTTTGTTCCTACTGGTATTGATTGTTCTAACCGGTATCTGATTTTATGATGAGTTACCAGCACCGACTTCTTGGTGGTCATTTTGTGATGAGTTTTGATCACTTGTCTAGATACACTACACCTAGGAAATTGTGTTTTGATTTCCCTAGGTCAACATAAGATTTGAATGTCTATATTAAGACATCTTAGTGAATCATTTAATAGATATAGAGAATGAGTATGGTTATGATGTAATGCGAATACTAATATGAATCAAGAGTTAAAGCTTTTGTTGAAGAGCAATAAGTGTTAAGATGAAGAGAAGTGTTGAATGTACTTATAAGGATCTGATCAAGCAAGTATTGTGCTACTCAAAACAGATCAAACCATTCTTGTTGTTTTCTAATCATTACAATAGAATCAAATCCCCTAACCAGGTAAGCTCTAACAAGCTTCATTGTACAAATCCTCTAACAAGGTGATCCATTAGTTTGGATTCTCAATACCTCCAATGAGGTTACTCCTAATAGGGTAGTACTCTTAATAGGGTATAAGCCTCTAATAAAGCTTTGGGATCTCTAACAAGATTCGCTCCTAGCAGAGCACTTTGTAGATCTTAACCGATCAGTTATCTATTACTGCTGATAGTTAACTTGTGAGTTCCATTTTACCGTGGTTTTTACCTATTTGGGTTTTCCACGTATAAACACTTGTGTTATGGTGGATGCTTTACTTTGTGTGGATGTTATTATATCATTTTGGATAGCATGTATTTTGTTTAAATGCTTGGTTAAGTTCATCTATCGGTTAGTGTTTGAAGTAGTGTTTTATTTGGTGTCACTGATTCACTCCTCCCTCTTAGTGCTTTTCAAGACCATCAATATGTAGATGGAATTTCCTTCATTTTGTGAATCCATGGCCTGCTCAGTAAGATGTTTTATGAGAGAGGGAGATCAAGCACCTGAAAAATAACATCTCTTTCCACAAGTCCTACCCTAATTGGTAATAGTACTACAACTTTAGAGGTTCTCTCTTCTTCATCATAGGCTTTGATTGTTATTTTCTTTGCCGGATCAATGAAATTTTTAGAAAAGCCCAGCTGTGTAAGCAGATTATAGGTACAAATATTTAACCCATCACCTCCATCTATCAAAAGATGTTTAACTTGGTGTTTATGGATCATAGCTTCAATGTGCAACGGCTGGGTATGTGGGTGATTTAGTGAGTTGTCCTCTTCTTCAGAGAAAGTGAGATAATGAGGTGAAGTTAGGTGACCCACCATATATTGAAACCAATCAAAGTCTAAATCTTTTGGGATATTAGTGGTGAGAAAACCTTTGTCCAAGATCTCTTTATGAGCATAAGAGATTTTAGGCAATTCAAAGATGGAGATTTGAGTGTTCATTCTCTTCAATTGTTTGACAATGCTATAACCAGGAGAGAATGATGAAGTTGGTTGTTTAGATTTAGCCATGGTTGTATCCATTTGTTTGTTTGAAGAAGTTGGTAGGTTTGATGTTGTTTGAGCAGGATTTGAAGAACTAGCTCCTTGGAGAGTAACCTTCCTTTAAGTGTGGGTCATAGAATTTGCAGTTTGTTATTCATTTTGTTTATATTTGATTATGATCACATTGCAATATTTAAGTTGGGAAGACTCAATCATGTTGATCACATTGTCATTGTTGGTATAGGTGTAATTGACTTTGGCACCTCCTTTTGATTTTGAGGAATCGCCTTGTTCGTAAACAGGTAAGGGATCTTTAAAAGCTTTGTGATCAACATTAGTTGTGTGATTTCCAATGACTATTTTACCAGCATTGATGAGATCTTGAATCTCATGTTTGAGCTTCATGTCATTGTTTGTGTTATGACCTTTGTTCTGATGGTATTTACAATATTCATTTTGTCTCCACCATTTTGGTTTGACTTCTAGATCATATGACCTATAAGTGTTTGGTAATGTTATCAAATAATTTGCCAATAAAGTTTTAAAAGTGGATTCGTATGATTCTTGAAGAGGAGTGAAATCACATTTAGGTTTTGGGAGCCAAGGTTTCTCTTTAAACCACTCTTTTGATTTCTTTGGAGGATTTTCCACTACAGTTTCAACTGCTTTGAGAGCTTGCATACCACTAGCCAAGTTAAATATCATGGATTTTGATTTTTCTTTAATAGTGTCTACCACTCCATCATTAATAGCAGTTTTTTTGTTGTCTTTGTCGTATTTCCAATATTTCTTCTTTTCTTTGGAACTAGAACCTTGCTATGTTTCTTTCCAAAGTGAGATATCTCCTTTCTTTATAAGCACATCTTCCAGTCTGAGGGCACTATCTATGATTTTGTTAAATGAAGGGTACACTTGCATTTGGATACTGTATTTTAATTCAGGGATCAAGTTATTGATGAAGATATCCATATTCTCAGAATCTAGAATGGGCCATGAATATCTAGAGAACATCTTTCTCCAAAGTTGGAGGAAAGTGAGAAAGGGCTCTCCTGTTTTCAATTTGGTATTGCAAAACTCAATCATAGTGACTGGATGACGAATGTTATAGGAGTATTGTTGTAGAAATAATTGGATTAATTATTCAAAAGTGTTGATACCCATAGGTAGGCTTGAGAACCACTCCATTGCTTTCCCTCCTAAACTTCTCAACAAAAGGGGCATGAGATATGTTTGTTTGTGCATGAAATCCATACATAAAGCACAAAACTCTCTGACATGGTCTTGAGGATCTGAGTTGCATCATATTTGTCAAATTTTGGAATCTCCACCTATGAAGGAAATGGAGGCATGTAAAGGTCTTTGTCAAATGTAAAGTGGCATATCATGTCTAGAGAATATTATTTTGATGATTTATCCTTGTTTTTTAGTTCTGTGATCTCAGTCTGTAACGCTTGTAATTTTTTGTTTACCATTGCTAAGGGTGTCTCTTCCTCTTTAGTGATGAGGGCTTCAACATTATAACTAGTAGGAAGTTTAGTGCCTTGTTTTGCTAGTTCTAGAAAATAATCTTGTTTTTCTCTAGCCATGATAACCTTCATCATTTTTCAGAAATCTTAATCCTTTTGACATTTATGTATATAAGTTTCTATAGGTTCAGAGGCTTCAAATTCACCTGATGATGAATCATTGTTAGTAGCATGGATACTGAGATCATCATAAGCATTGTGTTTAGTAGCTCATCTTTCTTGTTTTGTTCCAGATATGGTGGGAGACAAGGGTTGATCAAAAACTTGTATATCTGATGGTGAAGGTTTATTAGTGGTGGAGGGCACCTCTTCTTTTCATGGTTTTTTCATGCCATTAGGGGTGTCTAATGTTTTTTTTTTGTTTACTTGTGATTCCATAATGGGTTGGATCTCAAGGATCACCCTACATGTAATAAAATGCCTCTGTGTGGTCAATAACCTCTCAGATGCGCATATAAGCCTAGAGGTCTATTAGGCCATGTGGGCTTGAATCATGAAATTTTGTGTTTATGATCCTAGAATGTTGTATTAAGTGTTTTAAAGGTTAATGATGTCCTTATATATGTTTGGTAAGTTTTAGGTGCTTAGGAATTCAAAGTTACAAAAGTTGTATAAAAGTTGTCATTGTTGTCAAAGCAACTTTTGAAATGCTGCCGGTTGGAATGTAACCTCTCTCCAACAGTCACAACCATTTCAAAGTTGGTTGTGGTCATTGAGAGGAGCCTATTTGTGCTTTTACAACCAATGAGAAAGGTTGTTGAAGGCATTGGATGCTTTGGAGAAGTTTGGTGGAGAGTATGAAATAAAACAAATTTGATTTTGCCAGAATTTGGTGACTTTTCCGTACGGTCTCTACATAAAATTGAATGATCTTGTAAAAATTTGGCTTGGAATAGTAGAGCACTAAATTATCTTTCATATGAATCTAGTCTAAACCCTTGAAGTGGTGTTTGGAAGGAGATATTGACAATTTGCTTCTGCAGGTTTGAAAACCCTTAATTTCCCTAGGGTGTGTTGGTATTTTGATGATGTTTAGTTGTGATTGTCATTGATGGACACACACTTATTTTATGTATGAGTTATTCTCCACCAGTAATATGTGTTGTATTGTTCACATAGGTATTATATACCATTGAATGAATAGTATTTTTTTGTAGAAGACTATCGGTGTTTTGCAGAAAATGCTTACCGGTCAAAGCATGACCGAAGACCTCAAGCAAAACGAGGACCCCTAGCAATAGTTAATGTTTTTGATCAAAACACTATGTTTTAATTTACCAGTCTTTGTTTATTGGTATACTATGCTTAATCGTAAAATTGTAGAGTTTGATGAGTTATCATCCACCGACACTTTGGCAGTGCTTCTGTGTCGTGTTACCAAATGTGTCTAGATGCTTTGAACCTAGTAAATTGTAATCCAATCTCATTGGACCAACATGAAATTAGCTTCCTATTTAAGGACATCATGTCTAGGTTTTTATTGTAAAGAATGAATGTATGTGTGTATTTATGTTGAAGGAGTGAAGTTGATATAGAAGCATCATGCGATAGAGAAAAAATGCAAAGGATAGAAGACTGAAGTAATGCTGTAATGCATTAAGAGAGAGTTGTCAAGGATCTAATCAAGCATTTTGTGCTATTGTGTAGATCATTCACTTGTTGATTAATAATCTCTTTGACAAGTTTGAAACCCTTAACTGAGTAGGCCCAGTCAAGCCTTTTGTAAATCCTCTAACAAGGTGGTTCACTGTTGTGGATCTGAAATCCCTTAATAGGGTAGTCTTTAATAGGACTTGTCTCCTAAATGAGATCTAGATTCCTAATAGGATCTATTCTGGTGAAGAACATTGTAAGGCCTTAACTGGTCTGGTTACTATTCTGTAGATAGTTGACTTGTGAGTTTTACTCACCGTGGTTTTTCTCATTTGGGTTTCCACGTGAAAATATCTTTTGTTATGGTGATTGTGCTTCTATGAGTGAATTATCTATTTATTATTTGGCTTGTTTGTGTTTTAACCAGTTTGTTGTTTAAACTACTATACCGGTCTACAGTAAAATTGCTTAAGAGTCTGGTTAAGTTTTTGGGCATACTAATTCAGCCCCCCTCTTAGTATTCATCAATTGGTATCAGAGCCAACCTTTCTCTAAGTCTAACCACTTGAAAGGAAATATGGGGGAATACAACATGAAGGAACTCACTCACTATTTGGCTAAATCTAAAAGAGCCTATGATGAATTGAAGATCAAATATAAAGCCTCTTTAGCCAAAAGAAGGGAGCTTGCTAAGAAAATGATGGAAATCATTGAAAACAACTCTTCTGATGAAACAAACATGGATTCCCTAGTCCAAGAAGTGGAGAAAATGAATGAGTCCAAAACTAACCTAAGGAGGGAGTTGGAAGGACTAACTATCAGAATGAGTCAGGAACTAGAAAATAGAAGAAAATCTGAAGATCTAGTGAAGGACAAGGAGCATAAGATCTTTAAGTTAAACCAAGAGATTGGTACCATTACTGCTTATCTACAAGAGGGGAAGGAAGAGAAAGAATAAATGCAAGTAGACCTCAATACAACCATTTCTCAGAATGAAACCTTGATGAAGACCAATGATGCTCTTTCTAAGGAACTTGCTGAGACAAAGGAGATACTTGCAAAGTTTAACTGAAGTGCTGTGAAGTTGGACCAAAAGCTGGAAACAATGAAGCCATCAAAGGATATCTCTAGAGTTGGTTTCTCTACATATTAGGAAGGTGAAACCTCTAGTACCAAGGCTGGTGCACTAAAGGAGCAATCGAAAACTAAGATCAACTGAAGCATAGGTAAGAAAAATTTCAAACCTGTATGCTATAACTGTCTTAAGGAAGGACATACTACCAATGTATGTAGGAGAAAGGCTTATAACAATTTCCCTTACATGCAAAACAATGTGCATAACCACAAGGCTATAACTGGTAGATTTAATGGCCATTTTTATGCATGCAACAAGTTTGGGCATAGATCTTTTGAGTGCAAGATAGTTATGATTAACCCTGGAGTCTATGCACCAAGACCAAGAGGGATTTTCCAAGAACCTCCTATGAATCAGAACCTATTTGGAGAGCAACCTGTTTGATCTACCATGGTAGCAGTCACACTGCTGCAACATGCAGGAGGAAGAATGGAAATGTGAACACCGAACCATGGAGAGCACCTAGTATGGTATGCTATAAATGTAAAAAATAGGGACATATTGCTAGAACATGCAAACTAAAAAAGAATCCATTGGGAGACATACCGGTCGACCCAAAAGGAAAGGTCGATATTGAAACTATACAGGCTAATATGGATAAAATTTGGAAGAAGAAATCTAAAGAGGAGCCACAAGATGTACCAATTTTTGCACCCAGTGTGGAGACCCCTGAACCAACAAACTAAGCTTTCAAAAGCTTAAGGGGGAACATATCAATAACAATGTTTCAGACCCCCGGTGTGTATCGGTAAAGTGTTTTATCGGTATCAAATACCTATCATCTGATAGAAGAAATGAGGTGGTAAAGTTAGGGTTTGTATCCTATTGGTGATGCATTTATCATGGTAGGTAGGAGCATGCTTAAAAGTAACTTTTGTCATCATTTTTACTTACCTATTTTCAAAGAAGAATTTTCTAGCTTGAGCAGCACAACAAGAGCGATTCATCTTGTGTTCGAAAGAATCAAGGAAGAAATCTTGCACAAGATCCAACAGACATTTCAAGCTATCCAAAGTGGAGGGTAGAGTAGTAAAACAAGCTTTTGAAGAAGTGTGTTGTGTTTGACATCGGTGAACCCTAGTTTAGAGTGAAAAGGTATTCTTCATAGAAATACTCTTGTCATTCAAAATTATTTAGTCATGGCCTCTACATCCAAAATCCCTTCTAGTTCTACTAAACCTGAGGAGTCATTGGAGTTTCTTAGGAAGAAGGTAAAATATAATGCCCTATCTCAAATTCCCGCTAGAGTCATTGTCGCAGGGGATGTTTCAGGATACATTGATTGCAAAGTAGAAGACCTAGGGTCTCTAGTGATTCACTCCCAGTTGAGTTTGTTCTATGGAGATGATAAGAAGATTAAACTAGAGTACAGCGTGATCAAGAAGAAGAAATTCTACAATGCAGTATATTTTCTCGAGGAATTCAAAGAAGATCACATAAGGATCATTCTAAGTAGGGTTCATGGTGACATGATGTATCTTGAGTGAACCCATGATATTACACCAGAGGAAATCCATGTCATGACCAGTTTTTGCAATGTTGGAGAAGTCCCTATTCTTCGTAAGATCACCAAAACCAAAGTGATAGAGCTCACCGGTTTTGTGAGCGACCAGCGGGCAATGACTGTAAACACCATAAAAGATGACTTGGTGAAGTATGTGTGCATGGTGATTGGGTATAGAGTATTCGATGCTAGTAGAATGAATTTTGTTCCTACAGCTGTAGTGCATGCCTCTTATAGGATGATCAAGGAAGATGCAGAATATGACTTATGTACCTCCATGCAAAACCAACTCATGTAGAATTTGAAGTCCATCAAAGAGGACAAGACACTAAGGTTTAAGTTTGGTCAACTGCTTGTTGTTTTTTTTTTCTATTTTCAAGGGTATTTTCCAGGAGTCGGTGTCAAGACAAATAAAGGAGAGTCTGCAAGCAGTGGGATCTGCTTATCCAGAGACTCTGAACAGGTATTTTGATGAGTTCAGACTAAAGATGAACCAGAGAATGAGAATATCAGGTGATCTGATTAAAAAGTATGAAGATGATATCTATTTCACAATCAAAGTGGATCACTGCATAATGGAAGCGATTGAGCCCAGAGAAGATGAAGTTGAGCCTATGGGCTATGAAGGGGTAAATCATATACTCACATGGTATGCCTCTACCCTACTTGCTTCACCACTGGATCCAAAGAAGAAGAGGACTAATACTTACTCAAAGTGGATCAAATCTATTGAAGTACCGAAGTAGAAGAAGAGGAAATTTGTGCCATCGGCATCGACATCGGTTACATCTGTTGCTAGTCCTAAAGTGACCAAGAGGTCACTAGCCAAAAAGAAACCACAAGCCATTCCGCCAAAGGTATTTGAAAGGAAGAGAAAAACCAGGAATAACACACTAGATTCAGAAGACACTGTACCAGAGGTAGAAATGAAGAAGACAAGGCAACCAAGTAAGAAGACGAAGACAACTGGTAATGTACCAACAACCTCTACACCAATAAATATACATAATGCTTCTTACCAGCCTATGACACATTTTCAAAGGATTATGAATAATGTTAAAAGGAAAGTTCTTGATGATCTAAAAGATTATTCTAATGATCTTAGCGATAGTGAAAAGGAAGAAATAGAGCTAGAGGTCATTAAATATTTGTGTGATAATGATTGGTCTTCGATTGACACTAAACCTATTGTTCCTAATTCTTTGTATAATTATTTGGATAATAAATGGTGCATTGTCATTGAAAAGGAGAAAGAAATTAGGGAAGAAATTTTTGCCCAATATTTCCCTAATGCCTCTAATTTAGAATTGTTTGTGATTCTTAATCGGTGCAAAGGCAACCTTTTCATGTGAAAAAGAAGACTTCAGCTACTCAGAGGCAAAACCTCTAAAGTGGAAAAAGACACCCATCTGCAGGTTAAAGAAGCTATCAAAATGCAGAAGGTATTCAAAGCTAATCGACAGGTTGAGCAAGAGCCTGACCTATCTACATCCAAACAGCATGAAACCTTTGATAATCAGGGTGAGAGAGTAACTGAACAAAATGACCCCATTGATGTTGATGCACTAGATGTTGAGGACACCACTCCAGAGAAGGAGAAAGCTAAAGAGGAGAGAGTGGAGAAAGAAAAATATGAGAAAGAGGAAAAAGAGAAATAGGAGAAAGAGTAAAAGGTAAAAGAGAATGCGGAGAAGGAAAAGTCAGAAAAAGAGAAAGCAGAGAAAAAGCAAGTGGAGAAAGACAGACAAGAGAAAGAGGGAGCAAAGAAAGAAGAGAAGAAGAAGGAAGAAGAGAGGAAGAAAGAAGAAGAGAAGAAGAAGGAAGAAGAGAGGAAGAAGGAAGATGAGAAGAAGAAGGAAGAAGAGAGGAAGAAAGAAGAAGAGAAGAAGAAGGAAGAAGAGAGGAAGAAAGAAGAAGAGAAGAGAGTGGAAGAGGATAAAGAGAAGGCTGCCAAGGAAGCCCAGGAAAAAGAACGGGAGAAGAAAAGACAAGAGGATATCAAGGAAAAGGAAGGAGGATAGACTCCTAAGGCAACCAAAGATCAAGCTAAGTAGGATGATCCCATGGGTCACACTGATTTGAGTCTTGCCTATCTTACTCAATTGGTTGATGAAAATGAGCTACTAAGGAGCATTCAACTAGCTCAGGATAGATTGGAAGAACTACAGAAAAAGAAAGAACTGGTGTCATTCAATTTATTGTTGAAACTCTTTCCAATCTAATCCTTAGTACTAACCTTCCCAGTACCAATTCCTCATTGGCCAATTTAAAACTTCTTTGCACAGTAGTGGATGATCAAGTACAATGTTTGGAAGATGTTGCCTAGGCCACTGCAAAGAAAAACCATGAAAAGGCACTCAAAGTTGCACTGGTGAAATAGTTTAATGAAGACAAAGACAAGTTGATCCACCAGAGGGATGATATCCATTTGGCAATAGTTGAAGGCCATAAACTGTTGAGCAAAATCTGCTAGCCAGATATATTATGTGATGATGCTTTGAAGAGAAAGAGTCAACTCCAATCAGAGTTAAAGTAGGATATAGGCAATTGCAAATTTCCATATGATTCCTTCACAGTGTATGGACAAACTATTCACACTCACTAGCAAGAGATTGCAAAGATTAAATTGAAGATCTGCAAGCGGAGACAAGATCTGTAGGAGCTCCAGTTGCTTTTATTGCCAAAGTTGCAGGTTCTTCAAAAGTGTTTTCTAAACATAGAGGCTATTATTTGTTACACAAGAATTGAGCACCATTGATGCCATAGAGGAGTTAGCTTTCCAGATGAAGACTCAGAGTGAAATTGCTGCCTCGCTCCTAGATACCTGGTCCATAGACATGAAGGATTTTCTGAAAAACTTTAAATCTATTTTTGAGAAGTTTTACTCTTTATTGTCATGAACATATACTCCATTTTTATGTTATGCAGTATAACTTTGGTAAATTCCTGTGAAAGAGGGAGTGTTTGCATTACTTTGTCATTGTTGGCAAAGGGGGAGTAGTTATTGAAAATTTCATGCAAATGTAAGATGCAAAGGGAGTAATGTATATGCTTAGGGGGAGCAATTTTGATTATGACATCATTTTTTTTGTAATCACTTAGATGTCAAATTTTCCTAAGTGTTGCCATCAATGCCAAAGGGGGAGATTGTTGGTATTTTGATGATGTTTAATTGTGATTTTCATTGATGGACACACACTTATTTTATGTATGAGTTATTCTCCACTGATAATATGTGTTGTATTGTTCACACTGGTATTATATGCCATTGAATGAATAGTCTTTGTTTGTAGAAGACTATCAGTGTTTTGTAGAAAATGCTTACCGGTCAAAGCATGACCAAAGACCTCAAGCAGTATGAAGACCTCAAGCAAAATGAGGACCCCTAGCAGCAGTCAATATTTTTTATCAGAACACTATGTTCTATTTTACCAGTCTTTGTTTATCGGTATACTGTGCTTAACTGGTAAAATTGTAGAGTGTGATGAGTTATCTTCCACCGACACTTTGGCAATGCTTCTATATCGTGTTACCAAATGTATCTAGATGCTTTGAACCTAGGAAATTGTAATCCAATCTCATTGGATCGACATGAAATCAACTTCCTATTTAAGGACATCATGTATAGGGTTTTACTGTAAGGAATGAATGTATGTGTGTATGTATGTTGAAGGAGTGAAGTTGATATAGAAGCATCATGCAATAGAGATAAAACATGCAAAGGATAGAAGACTGAAGTAATGCTACAATGCATTAACAAAGAGCTATCAAGGATCTAATCAAGTATTTTGTGCTATTGTCTAGATCATTCACTTGTTTATTACTAATATCTTCTACAAGTCTGAATCCCTTAACCAGGTAGGCCTAGTCAAGCCTTTTGTAAATCCTCTAACAAGCTGGCTCATAGTTGTGGATCTGAAATCCTTTAACAAGGTAGTATTTAACAGGACTTATCTCCTAACAGAGATATGGATTCCTAATAGGATTTGTTCTGGTGAAGAACATTGTAAGGCCTTAACTGGTCTAACCTTAACCGGTCTAGTTACTATTCTGTAGATAGTTGACTTGTTAGTTTTAGTCACTGTGGTTTTTCCCATTTGGGTTTCCATGTCAAAATATCTTGTGTTATGGTGATTGTGCTTCTATGGGTGAATTCTCTATTTACTATTTGACATGTTTGTGTTTTAACCAATTTGTTGTTTAAACTACTATACCAGTTTGCAGTAAAATTGCTTAAGAGTTTGGTTAAGTTTCTAGGCATACTAATTCACCCCCCCTCTTAGTATTCATCAGGGTGTTGCAAACATGAGGCCCTAACTTGCAATATAGCCATTGGCTCTCAATGACCTTTGGTAGGATGCAAGTCATGAGGGTTTATTATGAGATTCCAAAGGGGTAAGATCAGGGGATTTGGATTGGTATTTTTACCACCAAGCCCTAGCCTGAACTTTGTAAGGGTTTAGACTAGTACAATCAAGAATTGATGGATTGCATGATGCCAGACATTAGGAGTTATATGGTTGAATTGGTACATTCATACATTATACAATCCCTCTAAAGCATTGGATCTTCCTTTTGGTCCCATTCCCATACACTTCCTTTGTAACCTAGGCCTAATCTGATCAACTTGGTCTATGACCCAAATAGGTGTCTAGGTGTGCTGGAGCAAGTTGGAGGTCTAGTTCTTTGAAGTTTGAAAGAGATCCCAAAAGGGTATTTGAAACTATAATTATAAATTACATTACAATTTATTTCGCATAAACAATATTTATTATCAAGTCAGTCAGGAATGCTGGTATAATCTTCTACCAGTGTGAATGAGCCTTGTTGTATCTGTCGGTGCTAGTAAGTGAAGTCTATGGCTAGTTGATCCTTTGGAACCTTGTTTCCATCAATGATAAGAAGGCTATAGAATTTCTTGTGAGACCCTAAGGGCATAGTGAAGGTGTTTGCCAACCCTTCTGAGGAATAAAGTGTTAGGAACCAGAAAGACAACTGAGAGAGGGGGAGTGAATCAATTGTCAATGAATTTCATCCCAATCATAACTTAATCAAACTTAATACTTAATACCAGTAAACCAAACTTAATGTCGGTTAATAGATTAGCAGTTAATATCAATACCGATGAAACTTAATGCATGAAACAGAAAGAGAAACAACATCCACAATACATAATACATATAATTTTGATGTGGAAACCCTGTAAGGGGAAAACCACGGTGGGAAACCTTACCCACAATCAAATGATATTGATGTAGATAGTATGTGTATACAAATGGGGTCTGCACATGCAGAAAGGCCAACCGCCTAGAGAACACTGCTCAAATCAGAGCCGCAATGACTATAGTAGAATGGTTAAATCCTAGAATAATGTACTACTTCAAAGTGCATCTACAATGTTGGATTTAGTACTGGTTTAAGCTCTAATGAACACCTTCAAACCTTCCTTTAACCTTCAAATGATTTCTTCTTGATTTTCTCTATGATCTTCTCATATGATCTTCAATATTCGCACACACCATGATCATACCGCACTTCCCCACTTCATCTCACAAATGAGATCTTACATTTATACATAACCTAAGACCAAATATGTAGGTCAGCTCACTAAGAATATTAAAATTAAATCAATTACAAATAAGTCTTGATGTGATACAACATGTCGGCTCAATACATTTACAACAATATCCAATCAATAAATTATCTCCATAACGTGTCATACTGATCTGGAATAGATAACGTATACCGGTCCATAACCTAGACCAATCTGCCGATAATAGCAAATATGTCAAGCCGATTAGACCAATAACCAAAACACCAAAACCAAGTATCCAAACCATGTCTTTGACATAATCAAGTGATCTCCAGATGATAACAAGTCATCATCAGTACCGATGAACCATTTAACTTGTCGGTGAGCATATATCAGTCACAGTGCATAAGTTACTGACCTTGCCAGTGAACACAATGTGATGGTTCAATAGTAAACCAATATAACCATATTGCCAAATCAACAATGTAGATCTCTAGAAGGATAAGTGTTGACATCAATGACAAAACCAATGCAACAAAACCAAAAACATCTAAGTGCCAAAACAAAATGCTGAAAAACAAAAACCAACAATCTCTAGAATAGATCAATACCATAAATCAAAACCAAAATACAAAGGGTATATATCTCTCCCCCAATGAATAATATTTTTCCATTGATATCTCTCCCCCTTTGACATTAAATGCCAAAGCAGTTAAGAAGAAATAACAGAACATACAACCAAATACTCCCCCTGAGAAGTAGCTCTCCTCCATCAAGGTCGGAAATATATTTCTCTATTAGTTTCTGTTGGTTTGATGCCAATCTTCAATCATTTAAGTCTCTATCGATGAGGGTATTACCCCAAGCTGCTCTCTAAGATATTCAAAGGTTTCCTTAGGAAAAGGCTTTGAAAATATATCTGCAATTTTCTCTTTAGTATTCACATAAACCAATCTTACTTCTTTTGCTTCAACATTCTCTTTCAGAAAATTATATTTGATAGAAACATGCTTATTCTTAGAGTGAAATATTGGATTCTTTGATATATCAATTGCTGATGAATTATCACAATAAATTATTATTGGTTCTTTGCATTTTACGTTTATGTCCTTCAACATTTTCTTAATCCTTAATACCTGAGTACAATTAGTTGTTGCTGCAACATATTTTGATTCTACTGTTGATAATAATGTACAACTCTGCTTCTTGCTTATCCATGAAATCAGTCTGCTACCAAGAAAGAATGCACCACCAGTGGTACTCTTTATGTCATCTATATCTCCTACCCAATTTGCATTAGAGTATGCACATAAATCAAAATTTTCATCTGTAGATACCATAAACCAAGATTTGTTGTGCCTTGTAGATACCAAAAAATCCTTTTTATTGTTGACTCATGATTTTCTTTACGATTACTCTGAAACCTTGAAACAATACATACTGCATTCATTAAATAAGGTCCGGTTTGTGTCAAATACAGTAAACCTCCAATCATAGATTTGTATCTTGTCAGATTAACAGGAGTTGAATCATCCTTCAATGTCAATTTATCAGTTGTAGTCATAGGAGTACTTGCTGGTTTAGAGTTTTGCATACCAAATTTCTTCAGTAGTTCCTTCAAGTATTTTGTTTAACATATGAATATACCTTTATTAGTTTGTGAAATCTGCAATCCTAAAAATAATTGTATCTCCCCAATCATAGAAATTTCAAATTCTTCCCACATCTTGTTAGCAAAGTCCTTACACAGTCCATCTTGTCCTCCAAAAATGATATCATCAACAAAGACTTCAATAACCAAGATGTCATCATTAGTCACTTTGTAATATAAGTTGTTGTCAGCATTACCTTTAGTGTAACAAAGCTTCAAAATATATTTGTCCAATCTAGCTTACCAAGCTCTAGGAGCTTTCTTCAATCCATACAAAGCTTTCCTTAATCTGCAAACCATATCTTTAACATTTGTCAATGAAAATCCATCAGGTTATTCAATGTAAACTTCCTCTTCAAGATAACCATTTAGAAATGCATATTTTACATCCTTCTGATATACTTTATAGTTCTTATGAGCTGCAAATGCAAGAAATAATCTAACTACCTCAATTCTAGCTACCGGTGCAAAGGTTTCATTATAAACAATTCCCTCTTTTTGTAAATATCCTTAACAAACTAATCTTGCTTTATTTCTGATTAACTTACCATCTTCATTAAGTTTATTTCTAAATACCCATTTAGTTCCAATTACATTTTTGTCTTTAGGCTGGGGAACTAATGTCCATGTATTGTTCTTTTCAATTTGTTCTAATTCATCTTCCATTACTTTTATCCAATGTTCATCTTGACATGCTTCAATAACAGATGCTGGTTCAATTTGAGAAATGAAGCATACCTCTTCATTTCCCACTCTTCCTCTTGTCATAACACCTTGATACTTATTCCCAATTATCTAATTTTCTGAGTGATTCAGTCTTACATACCTGGGTTTATTCACATGGTGTTGTTCTTCAGTCACTGCGGAATTCTCTGATGATGTCGATGTGATTGGACACACATTCTGTATTGGTTCATTTATGATCATCTCAACTGCTAGTTCAAAATCTATAGACCTTTAATTTCCTCAAAAGTGTTCATCTATCTTCACATTATCACTTTCAATGATCTTCTACAATATTTTATTAAAACATCTATATGCCTTTCTCTTAAATGAATAACCAAGAAATATTCTTTTATCACTGCTAGGATCAAATTTACCAACATACTCATCTCTCCTAATATAGCATTTGCTTCAAAATATTCTAAAGTATTTAAGAGTAGGAGTATTACCAAACCATTGTTCATAAGGGGCTTACCGGTTTCACCTTTGATGTGAACTCTATTGAAAGTGTAAACCGTTGTATTTACTACTTCTCTCCAGTACACATGAGGTAGATTTTCTTCCAATATCATGCTTCTAGCTACTTTGAGAATAGTTATGTTCTTCATTTCCACAATTCCATTTTGCTGAGGTGTCTAGGTGCTGATAGTTGTCTTTTGATTCCATTCACTTCAAAGAATGTATTAAATTCCTTAGATGTAAATTCTCCTCCTTGATCAGATCTCAAACATTTGATTTTCTTACTAGTTTCATTCTCTACCATTTCCTTTTATAACTTGAATTTTCCAAAAGCCTCTGATTTCTCCCTAAGAAAAGTAACCCAACACATTCTAGAATAATCATCAATAATTAGCATAAAATATCTATCTCCCTATAGACTTCTTATTCTTGCCGGACCACACAAGTCAGTATGAATTAAATCAAGAACATTATTGGATTTCTCAAAAATACTCTTAAAAGTTGTTCTAACTTGCTTTCCCATTTGACATTCCTTACATACCGGATTATGAGGTTTCACAATCTTAGGTAAATCCCTCACTGCCTTAGTTGAATTGATCTTTACAATGCAATCAAAATTTACATGACAAAGTCTTTTATGCCATAACCAACTTTCATCAATATGTGCAATCAAACATGTCCTATCACTATTATTCAAATGAAAGATATTACCTTTAGTCTGATTATCGGTTGCAATCTCCAATCTAGTTCTATTTCTAATTTTGCATTTTCCATTCTTGAATTGTAACTGAAATCCCTTTTCAACTAATTGAACAACACTCAAAATATTATGCTCCAAACCTTCAACATAACAAACATTATCAGTATTGTGCTTACCATCCAAAGATATAGTGCCTTTTCCTTTGATTAAACAAGATTTATCATTGCCAAATCTTACTAGACCTTCATTATATTACTAAAAAGATAAGAATTTACTTTTATCATTAGTCATATGATGTGAACATCCACTATCAATGATCCATTCATCTTTTTCCCCAATTTTAGCTGTCAAGGCCTATTCTACTGGTGGGTTAGTACGTGTCGGTTGATCTTATTTTATAACAATAAATGCCCATCCATTGTCTGTTGGTTCTTCTTCAAAATCATTTGTAACTCCTTCATCAACATAGTAACATGATTTATCTTTGTTCTTCTTAAATTTTTATCTCTAATATTCAAGGTTAGGCTTATATGTTCTTTTAGCTTCCTCTCTCAATCTTGCATGTCTATCAGGACATCTAGATGCTATGTGACCAGGTCTATTGCAATTAAAACATTTTAATGGTGCTTTACCTTCATACTTACTTCCAATTGGACCTTTAGGCATCTTCCTTGCAAATAGTGCTCCAAGTTCTTCCAGTTCTTCATTTTCCCTCCTGATATCTTCAAGTTCGGATTTGTCAGATTATGATGATGATGATGATGCTCTGAAGGCTAAATTAGTCTTAATTGTAGCAACAAGACCAAATTCCTCAAGTTGAAATGCTGAAAGTTTTCCAACCAAGGTATCTCTAGATACTAATGTATTAGGTATTGTTCTCAACTCATTAATAGCAGTTACTTTCATTTTGTAAGTCAGTGGCAAAGATATTTAAAATTTATAAATAATTTCATCTTCACTTAAGGATCCTCCACAGCATTGTATTCCTAAAAGAATTTCATTAACTCTTTCCATAAAAGCAGAAATTCTTTCATCTTCTTCCATTTTCAAATTTTCATACCTGACCTGGTAACATTCCAGTTTTGCAATTTTGACAGTGGTATCTCCTTCATTCAATGTTTCCAATTTATCCCAAATAGATTTAGTAGTAGATTGGTCTGATAATCCCATAATTTCTTGATCTGATAATATGCTCATAAGTCCTTCTCTTGCTTTGCAATCATTCTCCAAGTCCTTACTCAATGTTAGTGGATTAGGTTGATTCTGAGTAGGACCAACATAGCCATTTTTTGTAACTTCCCATATGTCTCTTCCAATGCAATTTAGATGTGTCTCCATTCTGATTGTCCATATACCATAGTTAGTTCAATCAATCTTAGGACTATCCTTCCTGAAAATGTTTGTTGCCATAGGATATCCTCAAGTTGTTAGACTTCTGCAAAAAGAGGATAGCTCTAATACCAATTGTTAGGAACTGGAAGGACAATTGAGAGGGGGGGGTGAATCAGTTATCAATGAATTCCATCCAAATCATAACTTAATCCAACTTAATACTTAATACCAGTAAACCAAACTTAATGCCGGTTAATAGATTAGCAGTTAATATCAATACCGGTGAAACTTAATGCATGAAACAGAAAGACAAACAACATCCACAACACATAACACATATATTTTTGATGTGGAAACCCTATAAGGGGAAAAACCATGGTGGGAAACCTTACCACAATCAGATGATACTACTGCAGATAGTATGTGTATACAAATAGGGTTTGTACATGCAGAAAGGCCAACCTTCCTAGAGAACATTGCTCAAATGGGAGTCACAATGGATACAATAGGATGGTTAAATCTTAGAATAATGTACTGCTTCAAAGTACATCTACAATACTGGATTCAGTACTAGTTTAAGCTCTGATAAACACCTTCAAACCTTTCTTTAACCTTAAAATGATGTTTCCTTGATTCGCTAAATGATCTTCTCATATGATCTTCAATATTCGCACATACCATGATCATACCACACTTCCACACTTCATCTCACAAATGAGATCTTACATTTATACAAAACCTAAGATCAAATGTGTAGGTCATCTCACTAAGAGTATTACAATTAAATAAATTACAAATAAGTCTTGATGTGATACAACCTGTTGACTCAATACATTTACAATAATATCCAATCAATAAATCATCTCCATAATGTGTCATGCTGATCTAGAATAGATAATGTATACTAGTCCATAACCTAGACCAATCTATCGGTATCAGCAAATATGTCAACCCGATTAGACAAATAACTAAAACACCAAAACCAAGTATCCAAACCATGTCTTTGACATAATCAAGTGATTTCCAGATGATAAAAAGTCATCATTAGTATCGGTGAACCATATAACATGTTGCTAAGCATATATCAGTGACTGTGTATAAGTTACTGATGTTGTCGGTGAACACAATGTGTCGGTTCAATAGTAAACTAGTATAACCATAGTGCAAAATCAACAATGTAGATCTCTGGAAGGATAAGCATTGACTTCAATGAAAAAACTAATGCAACACATCTATAATACCAACATAAAGTTCAAGTTTTGGTTTTGGTGTGAGTTGAGGCCTTGATAGGCTTGATATTATGAGAGTGAAAGATGAGAGAGTGTGTGGGGTTTGCCACACTACTGTTTAATACCTCTATATAAGATGGTATCAGAGCTCTAGAAGAACCTTGGGAAGAGTTTGAACCATGGTAGATTGGACAAAGGGGCAAAGTGAAGATGAGATACCCTCTAGAGTCACCAATGTAGAATTGGCTAGGATAGTGAGGGAGAAAATAGCCAAGAACAAAAGGATGGAAATAGAACTAGAAAATTTGAAGAAGGATCAGGCTGGGAAGGAAGTTGGCTCACGTCTAAGGAAGAAGAAAAAGGAGAAGAACAAGGAGAGAACCCAGTTGTACCTGTAGATCAAAGGCAATTCATTGAAGCCCTTAAGAGAGTAGGTGAAAGAGACACTCAGGAAGAATTACCTATGTTTCAAGAGAAGATGAATCTAGAAGAGTGCATGGACTAGATTGAGGCCTTAGAAAACTATTTTGAATATAAGGAGGTGAAGGATAACCAAAGAGTAAAAGTGGCTAAATAAAAATTGAAGGGTATTGCCCTTAGTCGGTGGAAGGTAAGAACCCCATCACTTCATGGAAGAGGATGGTGTCGGAAGTTAAGAAGCAGTTTGTCCCTGAGGGTTATGAGATCATCCTACATAATAAATTACAAAATTTGAGGCAAAAGGATTTAGATGTTAGTGCTTACACCGAGCAGTTCCACATAATGACACTCAAAGAAAAGATACTGGAGAGTGAGACACAAAAGTTAGCAAGGTACATGAATGGCCTTAAGTTCAACATTCAAGATGAACTCAATTTGTTTAATCCCGAATCAGTGCATAAGTGTTATCAAATGGCACTTAGGATTGAGGAGAAGAAAAACAGGTGAGGAGAACACCATAATAGAGGAAGGGGTACAAATTTTAGAGGTAAGGGCATATTCAATGGTAGAGGATCATACCCTAAACCCCAAGGAGAAACAAGCAGTCAGTAACATGAGGGAGAATCAGGGAACATAGGTATTTTTAGAGGGAGAAGAGAAAATAGAAGAGGAAGATTTGGTGGGAGAGGACCTAGTGTTTTCACCGGTAGGTGTTTCTATTATAACCAGGTGGGACATCAATCCTTTAGGTGTCTAGAGAAGCAAGGAAATGGCAGTCAAGGGGGTGAAAGAAGAGAACATTTGATTCAAGAGGAAGGTAGTGAGAGCATGACCTCCTACTACACATCAACTTCAAGACCTACAGACCCAGAGAAAGGAGAGCTCTTGATGATAAAAAGGACTCTCTTGAAGGATCCAATCAGCAAAGAGACACCTTAGAGGAAGTCTCTTTTCATAACCACTTGCAAGGTAAAGGTAAAGTTTGTAGGGTCATTGTAGATTCTGGGTCCACAGATAACATAGCTTCTATTGAGATGGTCACCAAGCTCAACTTGAAAAGAGTACCTCATCCCTATTCCTATAAAGTATCATGGTTGAATAAGGGACAAGTAGTGTTTATTAGTGAACAAGTGTGGGTAGACTTCTCAATTGGTGAATATAAGGATAGAGTGTAGTGTGATGTGGTAGAAATGGATGCTTGCCATTTGTTACTTGGTAGAGCTTGGCAATATGATGTGGATTCTAGGCATGAGGGTAGAAATAATGTCTACACCATCACCAAAAATGTAGAGAACTTTACCATGACCCCCCTCTCGGATGACAGTAGGGATAAACACATTGTGACTAGTGTCATGCTAGTAGATGAGAAATAATTCATGAGGGATTTGAAGGAGAAGGATATTCCTTTCTTATCCATAGTTGTCAATCCTATGGATGAACCTAAGAAGAAGCCTAAGAGCCATGAGGAAAGAGGAAAAGTTGGGCCTAAGGAGGTTCAAGATCTACTAGATAAGTATAAGGGAATTATCGTAGACAATACCACAGATACTCTACCTCCTCAAAGAGAAACCAGTCATTGCATAGACCTTATACTAGGTGCTACACTACCTAACAAGGCAGCCTATAAACTAACCCCTGAACAAAATGTAGAAGTTGCAAGACAGATCCAAGAGTTGCTTGAGAAAGGGTTCATTAGGAGGAGTATAAGACCATGTGCAGTCCTGACCGTGCTAGCTCCTAAGAAAGAAGGAACATGGAGGTTGTGTACAGACTCTAGGGCTATCAACAAGATAACAATAAGATATAGGTTCCTAATGATGAGAATAGAGGATTTGATGGATTGTCTAGGAGAGGCCAAGTACTACTCCAAAATAGACTTGAAAGGTGGTTATCACCAATATAGGATTAGAGATGGAGACCAATGGAAGACAACATTTAAGACCAATGAGGGCTTGTTTTAATGGATGGTAACTCCATTAAGGATTTCCAATGCCCCTAGTAACTTTATGAGGTTAGTGAATGAGGTTCTTAAGCCCTTTATTAATCATTTTGTGGTAGTGTACTTGGATGATATACTGATTTTCAGTAAGGATAAAAATGAACATCTGATGCACTTGGATTTGGTATTGAAAAGGTTGCATGAGGAGTAGTTGAAGGTCAACTTGGACAAGTGTGTTTTCTTGTAGGAGGAATTGGTGTTTCTTGGATTTTTTGTTTCCAAAGGTAATCTGAGAATGGATCCATCTAAGGTGGAGGCAATCTTCAATTGGCCCACACCTAGATCTACAAGTGAGGTAAAAAGTTTTCATAGCTTAGCAAGCTTTTATAGAAAGTTTATAAGAAATTTCAGTGGGGTTAGTTCTCCTATGATAGATACCATCAAGGGTGGAAGAAAGTGTCAATATGTTTGGAATGATGAAACTAACAAGTCTTTTCAGTATTTGAAAACAAAGATTGTAGAGCAGCCCATCTTAGTGCTTCATGATTTTCATAAGGTTTTCACTATTGAATGTGATGCATCTAAGAAAGCTATAGGAGGAGTCTTGATTCAGGAGGGAAGGCCTGTGGCCTTTTTCAGTGAGAAGTTAAATTAAGCAAAGAAAAAATATTCAACCTACGATCTAGAGATGTATGCTTTGGTGCAATCTCTTAGGAAATGGAGACACTATCTGTTACCTATGGAATTTGTGGTTTCTACTGACAACCATGCTTTAAGCTTCTTGAATAGGTAGGAGAAACTCAATCATAGGAACTTGAAATGGATAGAGTACCTTTGAGCTTTCACATTCACTATCAAGCATAAAAGGGGAGTGGCCAACAAAGTTGCAGATGCCCTTAGTAGGAGGAACTTAGTAATCTAGGAGATTCAATTAGAAAGCATGTGGATCACTGCTATGAAGGACATGTACCAAGAAGATGCAGATTTCAAGGAGGCTTATGAAGTTTGTCAAGCTATGAATGAAAGGTATCATACTGATTTTTCAGAGTATATGCTTCAAGAAGGTTTACTTTTCAAGGGTAGTCAGCTTTGTATTCCTAATTACTCAATGAGGGAGAATATTGTCAACAAAAAGCAGTGTGGGAGTTTATCAAGACATTTTGGACTTGATAAGACACTTGAGTTGGTTAGAAGGTTTTATTTTTGGCCAAAAATGCAATCACATGTAAGGAAATTTGTTTCAAAGTGTGTGGTGTGTCAAAGAGCTAAAGGTACAAGTTCAAATGCAGGTCTCTATAATCCTTTACCCATCCCTACAAAACCTTGGGATTGAGTCAATATGGATTTTGTCTTAGGCCTTCCTATGATTAAATCAGGTTATGAGAGTGTCTATGTTGTGGTAGACCAGCTTTCAAAGATGAAAACTTTTTACCATGTAAGGTTACACATGATGCTTCTAATATTGTAGGTTTATTCTTCAAGGAGATTGTCAGACTTCATGGGTTACCCTTGAGCATTATCTCGGATAGGGATCCTAATTTATTAGGACACTTTTGGAGAACTTTTTGGCATATGTTAGGGACTAACTTGTGTTTCTCTTCTACTTATCACCCTCAATCTGATGGGCAGACTGAGGTAATAAATAGGTCCCTTGGGAACTTGTTAACGTGCTTGACCAAGGAGCATGGAACTACTTGGGATATATACCATTCTCCCACAGGCAGAATTTTCCTATAATGACTCTGTGAATAGAAGTACAAGGTTATTCCTTTCCAAATTGTGTATGGTACACATCCAAGGGGTATTCTTGAACTTAGAGATGTGAAGAAAATTGATAGAAGAAGTGCTCAGGCAGATGATTTTGCTGAAGTCATGAAGGATATACACCAACAAGTCAGAGACAAACTAATTCATACCTTTGAGAAATACAAGAAAGCAATAGATCTAAAAAGGAGACATGTTAGATTTAAGGTGGGAGATATGGTGATGATTCATCTCAACAAAGCAAGACTCCCTAAGGAGAAATGCACCAAGCTACTCATGAAGAAGATAGGTCCTTTCAAGGTCCTCAAAAGATGTGGGAACAATGTATATAAAATATATCTACCCTTGGATGTGGGACTGTCACCTATATTTAATGTTTTTGATGTATATGCATATAAGGGTGTTGTTGATGATGTTTCATGATGTAGGTCAATATGATTCCTCTATTGCAGTCATGATAGAAGGACTCCCCACACAACCCAAACCAGAAATTGAGTGTATTTTGGATCAAGGGTCAGCAAGAAAATAAGGAGGAAGACTTATTTGGAATACTTGGTCAAATGGAGGAAAAAACCTTTAGAGATGCTACATGGATGACCTCACAACCCATTAAGAGGACAGGAACCAAAATTGTAGACATACCCACTCAAGGGACTTGAGTTTCTTTAGTGCACAGAGTATGTGTTGGCAAATGCACACTCCAATGAGAAATTTTAGGTGATTGAAGGTTTTATCATTGATGGAAACCTTTCAATCATTTGATACCAGAAAGATAGTTTACCGGCATCGGCAACAACAAACTCTACACCGACACTCAGAACACCAGCAGTGAAAGGAAGGATACCAACACCTTGGCCGACAGGAATTTTGTTTGAAATATATTTTAATTAATTATAAAATCATTGTAAGCTGACATGGCAAGTTGTAATATGACTCATATATGTATGAGATCATTTTGTAATAGGAAGTGTGTGTGATAGGATGCGAGATAAGCAGACCTACTATGTGAATTATAGGTTAAGGGTTTATGTATGTAGAAGAGCTTAAACCGGTACTGGATTTGGCATAGTAGATGCTAATTTGAAGCAGTACAAGACATTGGATTAATATAATCCATTTTGTAAGTCAGTGTGACTTCTTTTGTAATTGAGCAATGAGTTGTAGGCACTTGGCCGGCCTTCATGTGCAAGCCCCTATTGTAAGAGTAATATTCCCTTATTGGCTAGTAAGTGAATATTGTGGATCACAAATCCCACTGAGGTTTTTCCCACACCGATTTTCCTCATTAAAATATTGTGTTATGGTGTGCCTCTCATGTGGTTGTTACTATTCTTGTTAACTACATTATTTCTTGTTTACCAGTACATAGTTTTAATATGCTTTTCATGTTTTAAGTCAAGTAAATTAATTAACTAGTTAGATACTGATTTACCCCCCCTCTCAGTATCTTTGGGAATCCCAATCCTAACAATTGGTATCAGAGCCTAGTCCTCTATTTTCATAAGCCTAACAACTTGAGGAAGATATTGTCACCGATAGAGATGGAAAACTTGAGAGAACAATTGAAAACAACTCTTTCAAACTATGATGCAGAAAAGGTGAAAAATATCAAACTTGAAGATGATATAAGGGCTACTCAGGATATCATTCAAGCACTTCAAGAAAATATTACCATTGCAAGGAATAAGAGAAGAGAACTTTGTGAAAACATGTAGAATGAGAATGATGAAAATGAAACTCTTAGTGATCTAGTAAACAAGCTAAGACAAGAGATCAGTATAACACAAAATGAGATGCAGGATATGACTATGAGATTTTGTAAAGAAATTGAAGATAGAAAGAAGAATGAAGAAGACTTGGTTAGAAGAATAAATGATGCTGGAAATGAAAACACAAGACTTAGTCATGAAAATGATATGTTGAAGATAGATCTAATGCACACACACAGAATGACAAAACTGAACTCATAAGATAGAAAGGAATCTTGGAAAGTGAACTGACTGCTGCAAATCATCACAAGGAGAAATTCAAGAAAAGTTCAAAAGAACTTGGTGACATGCTGAAGAATCAAAAACCTAATGGTGATACAAATGGCCTTGGCTTTGAAGTTGGTGAAATCTCTGGTACTGCAAACAATCATGATCATAGCAAACTAGTAAGACAACCTATTGCTTACAAGTTTAATGGCAAATGCTTTAACTGTAACAATTATGGTCATAGAGAAAATTAGTGTAGATCTAGAAATTATCAAAACACTAATACACCCACCAATCAATGTTCTAAATGCAATAAAGTTGGTCATAATTCAGAAAATTGCAAAATGAATGTGAGATGTTATGTTTGTGGAAGATTTGGGCACTTATCTAATCAAGGCAGAACACATACCAGCATAGGATATGGGAAAACTATTCAAAAGAACAATGTAACTTGTTATGCATGTAACAAGATTGGACATATTGCTAAATTTGGTAGAAGTAAGGCATCACCGACAAATAACAAAGGTCCTAGTTTGAAAGGTAAAGAAAAAGTTGAAGAGGTAAAGAAAGAATTTTCAAAACAATGGATCAAAAAGTGAGATCAGAATATTGATGTCATTACTCCTCCACTGGCAGAACAAAGTAACATTCCATCGGTAGGAGACTCTTCATCTAATTGAAGAAAATTCTTTTGGGGGTTTAGCAACAAAATGAAAAACATGCTATTATTCCCTCAGTTGATGGTGAGAATTTGAAATTACTTCTATACCGGTAGATGACTTAAGTTGTAGCTTAACTGGCAATCATTAAATATGGTAGCTGGCAAAAATAACATTATAAAGAAAGTGTTTTGGCTCCTTTTTCTTTCACTGAGCATTCAAATCTTCGAGAGTGCAAAAATTCCTGAGCGAAGGTACTCCAAGCAAAGTATTCATCCTTAAGGCAAATTGAGGTATTTATTGCTATGGCAACTTCATCCACTCCTAAATTTATTGCAAACCCTACTATTGTTGAAGTTGTTAAGCAACCTAGACGCATTTTTCAGCTAGTTCCTGAAATTGCTAAGAAAGATGATAGCATAGGTGCATTCTCGCAAATCCCTAAAGGAATAGTATATGCTGAAGATGCTTTAATGTATATACATTGTCATATTGATGAACTAGGTGATGATGAAATTAAAAATATGTATGAGACTATAATCTGTGATGAATCCCGAAATGTCAAACCTAAACATAAGATAGTAGAAACCCTAGGTTTCACTGAAATACTTAGTATCTTGGATTTCCCCAAGGATATCATAAGGATTGTGTTAAGTAGAGTACATGGTGAATTCTTCTAGTTAGACTCTATTCATAAAATCACAAAAGAAGCAGTGAAAGTTGTAACAGAGTTACCCTCCACTGGCAATAGACCTAACAAAACTAAGAAGGTCTCAAATGACTTAGTGACAAACCTAACCGGTGCAACATTTGATAAGAGATATCTAAGGGTAAACGATGTGAAGGATACAAATATCATATTTATAAGTATGATCTTAGGTTATAAGGCTATATATGCAAATAGGTTAAACTCAGTTTCTAGCCTATGTATTAAGAGTGACTATGATATGGTAAATGACAATGCAAGAATAGACATATGTGAATGGCTCAAAGATGAGTTGATAGAAAATTTGGGTAAGATCAAAAGAGATAAAAAGGGGACATACAGATTTGGAAACTTACTTGTTTGTCTGATGCTATACATAACCAAACAAGTACCCAGTATTGGTCCTAGAGATTTTGGATTTGATATACCAGTAAGAAAGCAACTATCAGAACTATTAAACAATATGGGAGAGAACAGGGAGAAAAACATAAATGAGCATTTTCAAGCATTTTCAAGCATTTAAGGCTCGAATGAAGAGCAGAGTAAGACTATCACAAGCTATTGTGGATAAGTATCAAAAGGAAATCTATTTTGTGATCAAGAAAGATGAAATTTGGATGGAGGCAGTTATCCCTAAAACCATCTGGGTAACTGAAATGGGCTATGAGACAGATGATAACATCATAGAAACTTATGCAAAATCCCTCCTTGAAGCTCCTAATGAACCGAAAGAGAAAGTATTTGGTAGTGCAGAAACAATTGAGAGCACTATACAATCAAGATAAAGAGTTAAGAAGGTATAAGCAACTGTTAGAAAAGGAACCCAACATGCAAAGGAAATCAAGGAAGATGTGCTAAAACAAACTGGTTTAATTGAAAGTGAGTTGGAAGCACTTCAACCGGAAACTCACCTTTCACCGATTGGATCTTCTTCAGAAAGTGGCATACATGTTGTATTCAAGAGAGTTGAGAGGAAAAGAAACCTTCACCTACACCTTCTCCTACACCAAAAAGGACAAGATAGAAGCAACAGGCAGTAAGGCCTCCGACAAAGAAGATGACTCCTAAGAAGAAGGTAAAACAAACTATTGCCCCCATTGACAAACTTCTTAGTGAAATTATAGAGGATGTTAAGTTGAATAACATCAATAAAATGTACAATACACTATTAGCTGATGATAAAGAAAGTATAGAGAACAGTTTAATTCTACACTTAGATATATACAAGAAATTTTTGATGCAAATTGTTGATGAAATTCCAAATGACTTGTATAGGAGATTAGAAGCTAGAAGATTATCTATTGTTGAACTATATAAAAAGATTAAAATTGAAAAGTTACTGGTAGTGCATCTAGTTAACTCACTTGATGAAATAGATAAATTAATCAGTGAGGCTAACCGGATAGTATTCTCTACTGCTCACCAGCATGTAGTATTAATGGCTGGCAGAGTATTTGAAGTATTAGAGGAAACAATTGATGGATGGGATATTTTCTTTGTGGAGAAAGAAAAAGAGGCAGAATTACTCAGACCTAAAACTATTAGAGTATATCAAAAGGACAGAGACAAGGGTAAAGGCAAGGTAGGTGGACCACCAAGTTTAAAAATAACTGACAATATGCCCCCACCTCCTTCAGATACTCCATCGATAGACAATACTATAAATCAACTAGCCATTGAGAGTATGGAGACTCTGGTAGAAGATACAAACCCTAAATCAGAAATTCTATATACTATAAATGTAGATACTCAAGATGTTAATGTTGTGGTTGATAAAGAGACCACTGAGGACAAGGAGAAAGATGTGACCATAGAGTCACCGACTGTAGAGGTTGAGTTAAATATAGAAAAACCTACACAGATAGAGCAACCGACAAAGGATACCACTGAGAAACCGGTAGATACAACAGACAAACCATCTGAAGAACTGCCTAAGCAAAGTTTAGAGACACAAACTGAGGACCTGACAACTGAAAGCTCAGAGAAACTGTCTGAGACACATTTGGAGAAACCCAAACTGGTACAGGTTGAAGCATAGGTACAGACAGAGATAGTGCCACCTGACCAAACTGAAAAGCCTAAAACTTTGTTTGTGGAAATGTAAACTTAGACAGACCTACTAGAGGTCAAACCAAGCAAGGAAATAACTACAACCAATAGCATGGCTATTGTAAAAACTGTTGGACAAACATCTAGTATAGCTATGATAGAATTCAGACCTACTAGTGTAACATAAGTCTTATTAGATTCAATAAAGAAGATCATAGAATACAATGCACAAGCCTATAAGGATATTGGTGATACTATACCAATTCTTAAATTGATAGCACCAAAGTGCAGTGTTGAGAATGAAGATTCTTTAGGTCAACTAGACACATTGTCTAAGTTTATCACCGACAACCTAATAATTGTTGATCAAATAAATGAGAATACATTTAAGGAGAGAATGATAGAGGAAAAAAATAAATTCTTTGAGAATATTGTAAATAAGAACAAGGAGAAAATGGATACTCTATTATTGGAACTTGGAGAAATAATTCTTGACTTTAAGAAACTGTACAAGGATACTTGCAAAACAAATGTCTTAATAGATGAGCTTGACAAGGAGATCAGCAAAGCTCAAGAGAAGTTAAATAATATTGTTGACAATTTGATTGGAGCATTAGATTCATTTTAGGAATTAGAAAAGAAAATTGCAAAGCAGGAAGAGAAAATCAAGAAATTGTAGAAAGACAAATTGGGAATAAAGGATAAGGCAAAGGACTTAAAATGTAGACTTAGTCCAAGACTAGAGTATCTTATTTCCTTGAGAAAAGAAATATCTGAGGCTCTAGTTCCCAAACTGAAGACACCAGAAGAGAAAATGCACATACTCACTGGTACAATGCAGAGAACACAAGAGGCAATAAAAGACTGCAAAACATTCAGCAATGGCATAAATTTAGTTTTGACAGATATCTTTTAGATTGTAACCCGCCGATTACAAGAATCCAGGCAAGACTCCACTGACAGCGAATGACAAACTTTGTCATTGATGTCAAAGGGGGAGTAGTGGGATGAGAAAAATGGTCAGAAGGAAGGGACTTCATCTACTCAGGGGGAGCATACAGTTTTGGCAAGACAATTTTGGCAAACTATTTTTGGATATCATTTTGAACACTTTTTTCTCATGAGTGTTGCCATCAATGCCAAAGGGGGATATTGTTGGCAAATGCACACTCCAATGAGAAATTGTAGGTGATTGAAGGTTTTTTCATTGATGGCAACCTTACAATCATATGATATTGGCAAGATAGGTTACTGGCACCAACAACGATAAACTCTACACTGGCATTCAGAGCACTGGCAGTGAAAGGAAGGATATCGGCACCCTAGCCAACATGAATTTTGTTTGAAATATATTTTAATTAATTATAAAACCATTGTAAGCTAACATGGTGAGTTGTAATATGACTCATATATGTATGAGATCATTTTGTAATTGGAAGTGTGTGTGATAGGATGCAAGATAAGCAGACCTACTATGCAAATTATAGGTTAAGGGTTTATGTATGTAGCAGAGCTTAAACCGGTACTGGATCTGGCATAACAGATGCTAATTTGAAGCAGTACAAGACATTGGATTAATATAATCCATTTTTGTAAGTTAGTGTGACTTCTTTTGTAATTGAGCAGTGAGCTCTAGGCACTTGGCCTTCCTGCATGTACATTGTAAGAGTAATATTCCCTTATTGGCCAGTAAGTGAATATTGTGGGTCACAAATCCCACTAAGGTTTTTCCCACACCGGGTTTCCTTGTTAAAATACTGTGTTATGGTGTGCTTCTCATGTGGTTGTTACTATTCTTGGTTACTACATTATTTCTTGTTTATCGGTACACAGTTTTAATATGCTTTTCATGTTTTAAGTCAAGTAAATTTATTAACCGGTTAGATACTAATTCACCCCCCCCCCCTCTTAGTATCTTTGGGAATCCTAATCCTAATAGTATGGTGTAGGGCACCTCTTCTTTTCATGGTGTTTTCATGCCATTAGGGGTGTCTAGTGTTTTTTTTATGTTTATTTGTGTTGCCATAATGGGTTGGATCTCAAGGATCACCCTACATGTAATAAAATGCCTCTATGTGGTCAATAATCTCTGAGGCACACATATAAGCCTAGAGGTCTATTAGCCCATGTGAGCTTGAATTGTGAAATTTTGTGTTTATGATCCTAGAATGTTGTCTTAAGTGTTTTAAAGGTTAATGATGTCCTTAGATATGTTTGGTAAGGTTTAGGTGCTTAGGAATTCAAAGTTGCAAAAGCTGCATAAAAGTTGTCTCTGTTGTCAAAGCAACTTTTGAAAAGTTGTCGGTTGGAATGTAACCTCTCTCTAATGGTCACAACCATTTCAAAGTTGGTTGTGTTCATTAAGAGGAGGCTATTTGTGTGTGTACAATTGATGAGAAAGGTTGTTGAAGGTATCAGATGCTTTGGAGAAGTTTGGTGGAGAGTATGAAATAAAACAAATCTAATTTTGCCAGAATTAGGTGACTTTTCTGTATTGTCCATACAGAACATTGAATGATCTTGTAAAAATTTGTCTTGGAATAGTAGAGCACTGAATAATATTTCATATGAATCTAGTCTAACCCATTGAAGTGGTGTTTGGAAAGAGATATTGACAATTTGCTTCTGCAGGTCCGAAAACCCTTAATTTCCCTAGGGTGTTGCAAAGATGAGGCCCTAACTTGAAATCTAGCCAATGGCTCTCAATGGCCTTTAGTAGGATGTAATTTAGGAGGGTTTATTATGAGATCCCAAAGGGGCAAGATCAAGGGAGCTGGATTGGTATTTTTACCACCAAGCCCTAGCCTAAACTTTGTAAGGGTTTAGACTAGTATAGTCAAGAATTGATGGATTGCATAATGCCAGACATTAGAAGAAGGAGTTAGATGGTTGAATTGGTACATTCAGACATTAGACAATCCCTCTGAAGCATTGGATCTTCCTTGTGGTCCCATTCCCATACACTTCCTTTGTAACCCAGGCCTAATCTGATCAACTAGTTCTATGACCCAAATAGGTGTCTAGGTGTGTTGGAGCAAGTTGGAGGTCTGGTTATTTGAAGTCTGAAAGAGCTCCCAAAAGGGTATTCAAAACTACAATTATAATTTACATTACAATTTATTTTTCATAAACAATATTTATTGTCAAGCCGGTTGAGAATACCGATATAATCTTCTACCAGTGTAAACTGGATGCTGGTGTGAATGAGCTTTTTTGTATCTACCGGTGCTAGGAGGTGAAGTCTATGGTTGATTGATCCTATGGAACCTTGTTGCCATCAATAATAAGAAGGTTTTGGATGGTCTTGTGAGACCCTAAGGGCATAGTGAAGGTGTTTGCCAACCCTTGTGAGGGATAAAGTTCAAGTTTTGGTTTTGATGTGAGTTGAGGCCTTCATAGGCTTGAGATTGTGAGAGTGAAAGGTGAGAGTGTGTGTGGTTTTCCACACTACTACTGAATACCTCTGCATCAATTAGTGGCAGGGTCCTCTACGTAAAATGGGTTATCCTAATATGAAAAGGATGGTCCTTTTCCTCTGTCAGCTTTCTTACGAGCAATTTTGGTTTGAGTAGGTATTTTTATTGACTGATGTAACCTAGAGTTGTTTGTGATGTAGAAGTCAAGATCAAATTTGGATCTAGTTTGTTCATTTAACATATTAATTGAGAGAAGCAACTAAGATTTATTCTGGTTTCAAGAAAGATCTATCCCATGTAAGACGTGATCTAAGTTACCTAGTTTGATTTGAGAGAAGTGACTAAGACTTAGTCTGGTTTCTGGAATGATCTATCCCATGTAAGACGTTGTCTAAGTGACTTAAGTTTGATAAGTAGTTGATTAAACTAGCTGAAGGATGATCGACAAAATTGTGCAAGGCAATTGAAAAGGTACATTGTTTAGATTTGTTTATGCTCAGGATGATGATAACCAATTTTATGCTCGTTGTAGACTATTTTAGGCAAGTTTGACTATTCTGGACAAACAAAATTAGGGATTTGTATGATAGGGTTTATAGAACCAGATGACAGTATGATAGATTTGGGATGATGAAAACAATATTTTGTATGAGTTGCTACCTAGGTTCGTATGACAGGTGGGTAGACCTCAAACGATAAACTGATGGATATGAAGATTTTTTGTACGACACAAGATAGAGGCTCAGATGACACTTCCCTAACCAAGATGAGAATTTATCAGATCTCGTATGACAACTAAAATAGGGTCAGATGACAAACTATAAGCATTGATGAAACCTCGTATGACAAATTGTAGGTAGTAGGACAATATTTCAGAAGACTTGTATGACAGTTTACTAGACAAATACGAGATTCTGACAAACAGAGTTGTCAACGATTGATGATGACTAGTTTTGGACATGGACAAAGTTTTGATGACTAAGGTAGACTAGTTTTTGATATGGAGAGAGTGTTGATCACTGAGTTGTTTATTGTTTTCTCTAGTTTTTGGTATTCTAGTTCAGTTTCAGGGATGAAAACATAATAAACACACAATATGTATAATGACTTCAAGCACAACATGCTAACCCTATGGAAGTTGGTGAGAAAATAAAACCTTTGCTTGCAGACTCAAGTACACACCCAATAGCTAATCTGAATACGGTCATTGAGTCTCACACAATGGATTCTCAACATCGTATTAGCCAACTCCAAATGCTAATGGGGGCACGAGATGGCAAGTATCTTGGGAGAGTTACTATCTCTCTAGCACAAAGATTATCCCCCCTTTTGGAGTGAATCGAGTAGCCTCTATCTTAAATTTCTTAGTCAGGAATTCTGTTCAAAATTACCCCTTAAAGTCATGCAAGCATGATTGAGGCCTATAGCCCGATAAGGTATCGAAACAAGCTGTAGTCATGTAAACATGATTGAGACCACGAGGCCCTACAAAATTATCTATATGAGAGATCTCAAAGTGAAAACTCAAATAATCTTGTCCTCTGAGATTTTAATCACTAGAGGCCTATTTATTATAGTGAATTGGAATGCCCAGATCCGATTGTACTCACTTGGGTCATTTTCACAGGATGATTACTTTTTCCCACTGTGACAGGCCCGCTAAAGGTACACAAATCTCAAATTTAGAAAAAGCCTCAAGGGTCTAGATTTCTGATTGTCTATGCAGACAAGATCATACTGTCCTACCTCTTAGAATTTTCTTAAAACACAAAAGATAGATTTGTTCATTAACTAGATAGCAATTTAGGTGCCTAAAAAAATGAATTTAAAGAATACACGATGTTTACTCAAATCTCCTCAGGTAACCTACAAAGATAATGAATCAATAGCCATATTGTCAATTTTCGACAAGCACTTTCTTCAAAAAGTGTTCTGTAAATGCTAATTAGGCTGTCAAAATTCCTCAGACAAACAGACAACAAGCCAAGGTCAGCATTAGTATGATCAAAATTCAATGAAGAACCTAAAGAATGCAGTTTGTTTTTAATACAAAAATATAGAATGTTGTATGATAATTCTCACCAAGTCGTATAGTAATTCATATGAGATCATACGATACCTGCAGTTTGTCATTTGCACCTATTGGAAAAATCGTACCAAATTTCACAGTAACTGTATGGACCAAAATCCAAAAGAAAAATCTGAAAAATAAGAAAAAGTTAGTCTTCAAGGCCAAAAGATGTAATCTTCTACCCTGCGGTGGGCACCAGAAATGTGTGTGAACAGTGGATAAGGATCTACAAGTTGTAAAACACAACACTTCAATTAAGTCATTACATGTATGGTTAGACAAATATAAGCATGAATATGAAAACCATAACAAATCGACCAGTTGCCTTCTAAAAGATGTGATTATAGACTTGCTCTCAGATTTGCATAAGCAATACCAGTGACTAGACTACACCAAGACAAAGGAATTAATCTATATGAGCATGAGAATAAGCTAAATGGATGCAAGATTATGCAAGATGGATGAATATTAAGCTATATGAATTCAAACAATCAAAATTGAACTAAATATGCAAAAAGTCTAAACTAAGATGCAATAATCTCAAAAAGCACAATATCTTCAGTGACTCTAGAACAAAAACTGCATAATAACAATAAATCTCTAGGGTGTTTTGAATGAGAGATGAAGGCTGAATTTATAAAGAATCAAAAGAGAGACCAATGGTCAAGATTGATTAGCAATGAGTGGTTGAGATTCCTCAAGAAAAATAACAGTTTAGGATAAATGAAATAATTGAGAGATGAGATTCAATTAACCATGAGATAGATTCCAATTATAGCTTGATTGAAATGCATTCAGATTATAAGTTTGAGTTTGCATTGGAGATAAAACTCAATTAATTTCATGCACTTGAGATAAAAATAGGTGATTCCATGCGATATCTTTGATTTATTCAAGAAGTTAGTCTTTTCAATGCAACTGAACTTCTTTTCTCAAAAGCTTTGAGTTCCAATTTTAGAGAATGATTAATAAATCATTTTAATTTCTTTCATGATTTCAAGTTATCTCAATTTAGAAGAAGAAATAATATCTCAAGTTTGATTTCTCTTCAATTCAATTCTTTTATTCTATTTTCAATTTAACTCTTGCTTTGTGATTAATTCCTTTTTTTAATGATTAAATGACAAATTTATTAATTAGTTAAATATGCTAGGATATTTAATAAATTAAATAGTATAATTGATCAAAATGATTTACTTGGAATGATTTAATTAATTAAATAAATATTTAATTAATATAGAATAATTCATTTGCCATGTGACATTTGATGATTAAAGTGCTCAAGATTGATTTAATTGCCTTTGGTTAGGACCTTGGTGATGTTGTCAAGATTAGGGGCCCATGGTTTAGATGACCATTTTTAGGGTATCACACCATGCGCCAAAGAATGCATCATTGATTCTCTTGAAGTGACTTCTCCAGATATGAATTGTTAATTGATAGTAATAATCTCACACTAGCATCTACCTCTAGTCTCCCCTTGTAGACGACTCTAGAAAATGCCTCATGGAGGCAGCTACATACACTAGGTAAGAGGTCATGTAAAATTTCAAAGTAGTCCTAACCTTTGTCAACTAAGCACAAATAGCATCACTGATCTATTCACCCCAGTCAATCTTATCATTTCATTTCCTAATGATATTCATGTATTAAACCATCCAAGTCTAGAAATGGTGTGAATCCAGAATGCCTTTGATTCTTGTCGGAAAGGTAACCATATCATTGTATTGCATATGAAAATCACTCCTATGGAATGATTTAGACCATTTGGAGGTAATGGAAGATCTACCAGTCTTCAGGAAAATAGTAGTAATTGTCCTTTTGCACTTATTCATGTTTTCCTCATAATGGGCTTGAGCCATCATCGATGTAATAGCCACTACTTCATGAAAGGTTGGTCCTTTGAACAAGCTATTGAATAACTCGCTATCCAATTAGGTAACCACATTGCCATCAACATCCTTTACCTGCCTTGTTTTGGCATCAAAATGGTCAACCACTACTAAAACAAAGTCAAGGTCATGTGTTGCAACTAGGAAGGATGCATATTGATGTAAACCACTTGCATTGAGGATTGTCATCTTAGCAGGGACATTCGCAAAATGCTCTAGGAACTCATTCATTTTGATGTGTCCAATTTCAGTATCCCTAATAAATTCCACATTGGTCTTCACAGAGATTTCTAGGAACATGTTTAAGTAGTTTTGGTATTTGTACTTCATCTTCTTTCTATTAGATAGTTCAGATAACTAGAAGACAACTGAGAGGGGGGGGAGAATCAATTGTCATAGATTATTAGAAGCATTAGCAATTTAAACTTTAATACTGGAACCAAAAACATTAGTACCAGAATAACAGTTAAACCAATTAAGCATAAACAATAATTATAGAATAAAAGCCATCCACATAACACCAATATTGTATGTGGAAAACCCGGTAAAGGGAAAAAAGGGAAAAAACACGGAGGGAAGCATACCCACAATCAAATAATACTTCTATAGTAAGTATGTGAATTAAAATTGAGGGGCCTGCACTTGCAGGAAGGCCAACAACCTAGAGTGCATTTCTCATCACAAAAGGAGTCTCACTGACTACATATAAATCCAGACTACAATCCGGAGAAGTGTTAAACTACAAAAGATAGCATCTCCTATGCCATAGTACAGTTTCAGTTAAGCTCAATACCGGAGGACTAAATCCTCTTCCATAAACTGAATTTGTTCTCCAATAATTGACCAACTCCTCTACCAGAATGATATTACATTATTTGCACATTATATTCCTTGACCATGACCTCTTACATTAACCACGATGATCTACATTGAGATCTTACATTTATTTATACAAAACTCTCAACCATAAACAATCAGGTCAGCCACCAGACAATAAACCAATTACATAATTACAAACCATGTTGGCCTTAGACCAAACAAGTAATATCAACACATAAGACATCCCATAAATACAACAATAGGTCTTATCCACACATTGCATTAAATTTGGTCCATAACCTAGATCAATCAGGACCAAGTATAGGTCCACACACTTCAACAATGATCTCCAACCACCAAGTCTTGAACATGATCACCAACAACATCCTGAAACTCCATTAGAAGTTGTACCAACACTACTTATGCAATTCATCCAAGATCTCCATCAAAATCTCTGCCAATGAAACCCTTGCTAGAACTAGAATCCAATCATCTAAGAAAGCAGTATAGCATTTGATCTCCAAACCAAAACCAACTGACCAAATATGAGTATGAGTATCATGAACAAGCCAATTCCATCATCAAACTGTATTGGAGTCTACCGGATCATGTCAAATCCAAGTTAACTAGAAACCACTTAACCTACTGAGACTAGAAGGGTGTCGGTAAAGCATCCAAACAACTAGTGTTGACATTAATGACAAAACATCAATGCAACACATAATCAATTCCATCAAATGGCCAACACTTTCCTCTAGATTTACTTGGGGAAGGGTCAGACATCTACATGAATCTATAATATTTCATCATGGGTCAACTCAAAAATTAACATCATCATCAGATCACCAACTTCATGAATTCATAACAAAGTTTGAAGGACAAAAAGGCCTTAGTCAAAAAAATCGGTAAATTTTACAGATCAGGTTTTAAAACTCGATCTGCAAATAGATAGATCAAATGTTTCAAGTTGGTTTTTAAAAGTTGATCTACAAGTGGTAGGTCAAAAGACTGCAGGTTAGGTTTTAAAACCTGACCTGCTAATAGGTAAAACACATCCTACATGTCAAGTTTTAAAACCCAACCTACACCATGGAAAAGCTAAACTGACATGTCGGGTTTTAAATCCCAACATGCCAAATGGGTAGGATGGACTGACATGCCGAGTTTGAAAATCTGACATGTCATATACGTAAAACATCTGATAGGTCAACCAACATGTTGAGATTTAAACCCCAACATTTCAAGTGGTATGGCATGACTCGCAGGTTGGTTTTTAAAACCCGACCTACCAAAAGGCAAAATAGAGGATGAAGGGCATGTTGGGTTTTAAAACCCAACATGTCAAACAGTGAAACAAAATCAAGACACATTGAGTTATGAAACCCGATATATACTATAGGTAAGTCAAGGTCACACATTAGGTTTTAAAACCTGATATGCAACTGATTAAAGAGATGATATGTTGGGTTGAAAACCCGACATGCTATCAAAAATGCAGGTCAAATAGCAAAAGATTAAAAAAAATAGACGCTATGTAAAATAAAATAAAAACTAACCTGAAACAAGGAAAATATAAAAAATCTAGATGAAGAAAGCATTAGCCAAAGTATGAAAGAATGGCAAAAGTAAGTACCTAATTCTACCAAATATCGAAGGAAACTTAATCTATGAGTGAAATATGAGAGACCAAATGCTTCTCCACTATAAAAATGCATTTAGAGAACTCAAGGATGAAAACAACTAGTTTAAAATGTTGATTATGACCTTTTAAACAAGTCTATAGGTTAACTAGTAAGTGCAATAAATGCACTTAATGTTTCATGGTGCACTGTAGGTCAAGTTTTAAAACCTAATTTGCACTGGGTAATCACTTGCAGGTCGGGTTTTAAAACCTAATCTGCAAGTGAGATGAAGGACCCCTAGGTTGGGTTTTAAAACCCAACCTACACAATGGAAAAATAGAACTGCACTTCGGGTTTTAAAACCCGAAGTGCAATTTGAAGAGTTTTTTGTAGGATAAGTAAAAAAAATAGTAAAAGATGCAAAGGGAGGACATAAAGAGACACAACCTATGAGGTAATTTGTCTGGCCTTGGAGGATGTGGGCTATGAAATACACAAGTTTTGTAGGGGTTGTCCCACAATTCAGATTAGCTAGAATCGACAATAATAGTTTGTTGGACCATAACATACATCTGAAGCATATCCTCAAGTACCTGATTGACCCTTTCCATTTTCCCATCTGTCTCAGGATAATATGCTAAGTTGAATTTTAGTTGAGCCCCTTAAGCATGCTAAAGAGAAGTCCATAAAGCTGGAGTCAATACATGATCTCAGTCTAATATAATCTGAAGAGGAATTATGTGCAATCTTAGGATATCTTCCATGAATACTCGAGCCACCATCATTGTTGTATAGGAAGACCAAATTGGAGAAAAGTGTGCCACCTTGGTCAACCTATCAACAATGACCATGATAGAATCATATCTATGAGTAGAGGCTGACAAACCAATAATGAAGTCCATTGAAATGATATCCCATTTCTATTCTAAAACAAGGTTTGATTGCAATAACTTTGTGGGATGCTAATGTTAAACCTTCACTCTTTGGCACTCCAAATAGTGGGACACAAAATATTTTATATGACATCTCATACTAGACTAATGGTAAAACTATCAAAGGTCCCCACACATCTTCTTGACACTTGGATGTTTTGAATAAGGTGCACGATGTGCCTCTGTCAAGATCAAGATGCAGATTCCCTCTAATGACATAACATAAATACAACCTAAATGGTGAAGAATATTATCTGACTCAAAATAATATCCTCCATATCTCCCCTATAGAACTCTCCTAGAGTCAATATCCACTCTCACATAATCAAACAACTCATGTCTCCTATGACTCAGCACATCCTCCATAATATATTCTTTTCCCCTAATGTACTTTATTTCAAATTCAAACTCATAAAGGAATTCCATCCAACACTGCTATCTGCCATTCAGATTCATGTACATGAAGATGCACTACAAACTTCGATGGTCACAATGCAACTCAACAATTGTCTCCAATAAGAAAATGTCTCCACCTCACCAAAGCATGAACAATTGTTGCTAACTCCAGGTCATGAGTGGGATAATTCAACTCATGATCCTTGAATTTATGAGACTCATAGGCAATCATGTGTTCGTCTTGCATGAGAATTGCTCCCAAGCCCTCCAAAGAAGCATCAACACACACAACAAAATATCCTATTGGATCTGACACTGCTAGAATGGGCATTCTAGTCAGATGCTCCTTAAGAGTTCAAAAATTTGCCTCACACTATTCTATCCATATAAATTTCTTCCCTTTCCTCTAAAGAGAAGTAATGAGATGAGCTATCCTCGAAAACCCCTAGAAAACCAACACTAATATCCTACAAGGCCCATGAAATTGTGAACCTTGGCCACATTAGTGGGTGTTGGCCAATCTATGATCACCTGAATCTTAGAGGGATGCACAGTGATACCCTCTCTAGAAGAACTCACACTTAGCCAAGTTAGCATACAACTAATTATCTTAGAGACACTGTAACACTTATCTCAAATTCTCCTCATGCTCCTCCATGATGCTTGAATAAATAAAAAATGTCATATAGGAAAACAAGGAAAAATCTATTAGGGTAGGTCCCAAACACCCCATTCATTAGACTCATAAAAATTGAGGGTGCATTGATAAGCCCAAATGGAACCACTGTAAACTCACAGTGCCCATAGAAAGTGCAAAAAATTGTTTGATGAATGTTAGCCTCATGGATCAGAGTTGATGGTACCTTGACTTAAGGTTTATCTTAGAAAATACCTTAGCACTTTTTTTCTAATTGAGGAGATCGTCAATCCTCAGCAAACAATAATAGTTCTTTACTATCACTTTATTCAGCTATCAGTAGTCTATACATAGGTGAAGAGATACATCCTTCTTAACAAATAAGATTGGTGCTTCCCATGGGGAAACACTAGGACAAATGAACATCTTAGCTAAGAAATCTCCAATTGCAACTGAATCTCACTCAACTCCTTACTAGTTATCTGATAAGATGTTGTAGAGATTGGCTCTACTCCTAAAACTAGATCAATCCAGGAATTAATTTCATGCTTAGGTGGCATACTTGAAATCTCACTAGGGAAAACATTTGAAAACTCCTAAAGAATAGGATGACTATCAAGAGAAAACTCCTTACTCTCCCCTGCATCCCAAATCACACTATAATATTAGATAGCTAACACTCTCATTGCAAACACTGCTTCAGTTGCATAGAGGAAGTCATATGAAGAGAAATGGGTCACTTGAACTCCCACTATCTCCACTCTCTCACTAGAGTCTCCCAAAAATTACATTATCTTTCAAAATCAATTTATGCTATCCTAGTGTGCATCAAGACAATCCATGACCAACACAATACCATAAAACCCCAATGGAAGAACATAGAGATCAATAGTGGTGGTGAATACTCCTAAGTCCAACACACAACTGTGAACAAGGGAATCCACAACCACCTTGGAACTAGTAGCTAACTCAACCTGCCACTTATCGGATTTCTTTGCCACCAAAAGCCCACATCACTCCACTAAAGAAGGAGAAATAAAGGAACTTGAAGCTCCCACATCAAAAAACACAAAGATAGAGATACCACCTATTACACCTAAAGTCTTAACAACCGTACCCTAGTGATCGGCTTGACGATTATCGACCACCAAAAAAAATCGATGGGATCTCCCTATGTCTCCCATCATAAGCTTTGAAGTTTCCTATCTCTAGATAGACATTTACATTGATTTCTTAGGATATTGTACTACAATGTGGCCTTGCTACCCACTATAAAGTGGAAAATTGAACCCTAATGATTCCCCACCTAGGAGAGAGAAAGGAAATCACTAGGATGATTTCACTTAGGAGATACTTTACATTCAAAAGAGGGGTTGAATCTACTAGATCCATATCCAAAGGGAATAAGGATGTAAATACTAAGTGGATTGCAAGTGTTGGAATGTGATTTTCCCTCTTTTGTAAGTAGAAGAGTTGACTTGTTGATTATGCAGAAAAGAGAGATAAAATGGGTGAAATGAGGAGCTATCGGTTTAGGATCCTGCTGTAACTTTGGATTTGAGATATTTAGACTGATATGGATCTTCCCTACAAATTTGGAGAAAATTCATTGGGACTGTGTTAAAAGTGCACATGGTCCTCCAAAAAATATGCAACACGAAAAGGGTTTTTCCATCTTTGCAAATGAAGCCCAAACCTACAATTATAGTTGCATGCCTACAACATACACATAGAAAAGAAGGGTTGTAAATAGGGTTTTCCTCAGTCAAACCCTAGTTGAGGAATCAACCTTGAAAGAAATGAATTGCAAATGCTTAAATGTAAATGATGGAAATGTTTACCTTGTAGATCTGCAATTTGTTGGTGATGATTGCTTTGCTTCTTGAATGTAATCATAAGTGTTGCATGAAATCACATGTAACATGACAAAACCCTAACACACACACACATGCTTGCAAATGAATTTTGTAATGTTGCTCCAATGGATGAATGAAGAAGACACGTGAAGAAGGGGATGTTTGAAGACTTGAACACTTGAACACTTAATGATGTATCTTTTCGCCTATGCTTGCTTATCCTTGTATAGTTTTTCTTATTTCTACCTAATTTATGCTTATGCAAATGAGAGGATTGAATCCCCTTTTATACTTGCCTTGGAGGTTTAATTTTTATCTCATTGAAGATTGATATCGGAGGATTTAAGTCCCCAAGGATCAAATTTTAGGCCCAAGGGTCAGATGGACCCATCTTAGGGCCACCCTAAGAGGGAGGATAGGGGGACAGGGGTTCCATGCCCCTATCCTAGGGGGGAAAGGGGAACCACACCCTTGTCTTTCCCTATTTTGGGGCATGGACAGGGTCTCAATGTGATGTAGGGGTCAAAATAGGAGAAGATTTGAAATGATGATGCAAAGAGGGGTCCCAATTAAGTAGGGGAATGTAGTTGCAAAGGTGAGGGCCTAAAATATGGTCAAAATTGCAAGGGTTGCAATTTTATGATGCTACATTTGGCCCCCACTTTAGCAGGAGTATGGCTTACATGAATAATGTTGGTAAAGTAGAAGAAATAGAAAGATGAAGATGAGAGATACAGACCAATACCACAAGGAGTATAAGGCATCACTAATCTTGAGGAACAAAGCACCCAATATTAGGATCTTAACTCACTCAAGCATATGCAAGAGCACACAAAACAAAAAGAACAAGACCAACCAAGACAAGACAAAGCACAAAAGACACATGGCAAAGACAAAAACACACAAGACCACACAAGACCACACATCAACTAGCCGAAGAGACCTCGATACAAATGTCTCAAACAACTAATTGAAAAAGAAGGACAAATGCCATCACATAAACACAAGTAATCACATAGAAGAGGAAAAATGACATCATCCATGAACCATCAATAGTAAAACTATGGGTTCATGAGAGGAAGGAGAGAGAGAACATGGATACACACTTTAGTGATCCATGAGATCAAAGGCAAACAAGAGGAAAACATGGACATCTCACCCCTAGAATTAGGTGATCCATGGAGAGAAAGGACATGGAAAGCTATCCCCTAGAGTTTTTCTAGGTGAACCATGTAAGGGAGGAAGGTGAGAACATCATTAGGTCCACTCAACCTCATGTGTGTGTGTGCAAGTGAGGCTTGAAGAACCTCATAGGAGTCTATGAACAAGTATGCTACAACTTGTATAAGATGTATAGTACAAATTTCAAGAGATTAGTGGCATCTTGCTCTGAGAGGATGTCCTCTAGTTCTGAGAATGACCCACTATATAAAAGAAAAGCGGTGACATCTCGCTCTAAGAGGTTGTTCTCTAGTTTTGAGAATGACCCACTATATAAGGGAAAGTGACAACATTTCACTCTAAGAGACTATGCTCTAGTTCCAAGAATGACCCAATGTATAAGAGGAATGTGGCAACATCATGCTCTAAGAGGCTATGCTCTCATTTTGATAATGACCCACTATATAAGGGATACAATGCACGAGAGAAATATGATACAAAAGGAGTAGAGTGGGTGCCCCCCCGCTTAAGATGTCAATGTATTTTAATGTTGATATCTTAGGGAAAGTAGAACAAGGATACCTTCCTTCAACACCAAGAAGATATCCATCATGCACCAATGTCATAAATCCATGCAAGAGAGGGAATACTCTTCAAGCAAGGATAAGATAGTTGAAAAAGAGATATCTTGCTATAAGTGTAAAGGAGATCCTTGGAGGAGAAGAGATATTTGCTCAAAATCCATCTACCCCCCAAGAGGAGTTGCCTTAGACAAATATAACATCTTCTAGAATAGAGAAAATAAGAGAACAAGAATTCAATCCTTCCTCCTATTTCTAGGTGAAAGGGATTCTTGATGAAGGATGAATCACTTTTATCCCAATGGGGATGGGTGAATTTATTATAAATGTACATTACCAAGTGTGAAAGAGATTGTAGTTAAGGACATACACCTCTTATATAAGAGACAACCCTCAAGTAAACAACAACAATTCCACACAAGGAATGACATCAAGTAATAAAACTCACACCATCCGCAAAATAGGAAAGAGTGGATCCTTAGAGAAAGAGAGAGGGAGAGAGATCATTTCCCTCCAAGTGTAGGACAATGAGAAGAATTAAACAACTTATAGAGAGTGACTACTCATAAGAGACGTGTTGTTTCATGAAAGGAATATATCCTAACCAAAGAATAAACATGCACTCCCATGAAGGATAACTCCATTCAAGAAAGGACATCAACTTATGAATAATAAAATAGAAGAGGTAATTTGAAAGAGAGAGAAATAAGAAGATTCAAAAAAGTTCTCTGAGGAGAGATTGTTCATAATAGACTTACCATTTCAAGCAAGGAAAATATCTCACTCACGGAATAGACATGCACTCACATGAAGGAGAACTCCATGCAAGAAAGAACATCAAGTTTATGAATAATGTACCCCATAAAGAAAATAGTGAAAGCTTAGAAAGAGGAAAAGGGATATTTGTGCCCCCCAATCATAGAGGCAATAATAAATAGATTATTGCGTTGCTCACTAAGTATGATTGCACCTAAAATTGTACCACTATGAATGACAAGGAGCCACCGATAGGTAGGCTAACTATGTCACATAGAGGGGAGCAACATAATAGGAACTTGAATTTTATTTTAAATGATCATGATTAATATGCCATTCATTGTCAGATGTTAGTTTTAACATGCCTAAATCAACATAATGTTGTATTTGTGTTTTCAAAGCTTGACCCTTATTAGTAGAATGGCCATGGGTTTGATGATATTTACAAAAAAAAGAAGTTTGAGAATGTTGTTTATGTTTTCTTCTTCATTTAGGACAAAGAGGAGATATTAATTTGGAATTTAGAAGATTGTTCAACACATTTGCTTGTTGTAACTCAAAATTAGAATGAGAAGGTGTGGATTTACAAGACGATGGAGAAGTAGATGTTGACAAAGGAAAGTGTGATTTCTCATGATGTTATCGCTCAAATTCAAGCATTTGTCCATTGCATCCATATTTATGTTCAAAAGAGGGTTCACTCTTAGTGGGAATTGTATTGAAGTTTAAAGAGGCCCAATCAATTTCAAGATTTGTGTTAAGAGAAAAATTTGGAATATAAAATTCAGGCATCTTAGACTTTCTAGAAAAGGTAGGAGTGAAATAAAAGAACCCCCAATCATCCTCTAAAAGTTCTTCTTTAGGAACTTATTTGGTAGGAGATGGTGTATTTGGGTTAATTGAAGAGAGGATTGTAGGAACTAAGAAAACATAAGATTCTTCACTTATGTTCTCATCAACTACCTCATTAGTATATGTGTAAGGCACATCATGATAATCAAGAAGAATTTTTGGTTTCGTAGGAACATGAATGGAATTGATTTGAGGCTCTTGATTTTTGGGAGAGAGAGCATTATGATAAGAAATAATATCATCCTCTTGTTCTAAGGTATCTTTATGTTCAAGATACTCATTAGGAAAATGACTATCATATGTAATTAATGCTTCAATATCTTTAGAGGGAAGATCATGAAAAGAAGGTATGGTATCTGATAGGGAGAAACCCACATGAGGACCAATTAAAGCTAAGTGTAATCTTCTTTTTTAGAGACTCCTTCAAATGAGAGAGGAAAGGTTTTGGTTTTCTTGATAAGGCCCACTTTCAATGTTCACAAGCTTCACTCAACCCAAAACTTCCTCCTTGAGTTTTTCCCATCATTTGTTCATACACTTGCTCAACTCAACTACCAAGCTCACTTACTCAACACCTTTGCTAGATTACAACCCTCAAAAGTCTCTATCATGCTGAAAAGAAGGTGTAAGGGTGTAATTCACTATCCTTAGATGGTTTTCCAAAGGTTCTTCAAGATCTACCAAACCCAAACAAATCAGGTTCTTGAAAAGTGAAATTTTGCAGTCAAAAAGGCTTGTAGCCCATGGAGGGCTAATTGACACTTTTTTACTCACCTATCCCAATGATGGGAAAATCCACCAAAAAAATTGTCTTGAATGATATTTATGAGGTATATATTAAAAGATTCTTCAGGTCTTAGGCTCCATGAAGAAGGTTTTGGGACTGTCCTCAATTTTAGGCATAAAAGTAGGGTTTAGTGAGGGTTTTGGTTCTTTCACCTTATGTTCTCACTTCTAAGCTTGGTTCAAGCTCCCACACTGCTAGGATACCTCTAAAACAACAAACTAAAGCATTCCTTGCCACTGACAAACAAGCATTATGCCAAACACTTGGTGATCAAGCTGTAGATGAGCAAAATTCACTATCTTTCACTATTTTTCTGACTTTTCACTATTATTTCTGCAAGGTAGTAGGTTAGGGGCACAAATAGAACATCATCATTACACATATTTACCACAAAATGAGTGTTTAACTCTACCTCAACATTAAAGATAGTCTACCAACACAAGAAGGTAACTTTTGAGCGAGTTTTGAAGCAAAAACCTAATTATTTCCCAAAATAGGGAGTTCGTTGTCCTACACCAAACAATGACACTTTACAATGCAAAAAAGGTGTGGATTGGAGATCCAATCCCTTCAAAAGGCTTCTAGGATAGGTGCAGACCTCTGTCCATGTTTGTTTCAACACTTGATGCTTAGAATCCAAATTTTGAGCATAAAGGAAGAGTACTAGCCAAGTTAGACAACTTGCCTAAGAAGTGCTCAAACTCATCTTTTCCATCACAACTGACAACAAAAACTTAAAATACCATATGTAAAAAGGTCCAAATTTGTCTCCAAAGTTCATTTTTGCTTGGTTACCCATGGAGACCAAGTGTTTCAACCCATTTTCCTCAAAACCCCAGTTCAGGGCAGCGAACTGACAAAAACTAAAAGATTTTATTTGATAAACCAAAACATAGTAAAAACCATAACACAAAGAATGAAAAGCATTCATAAAACTATCAAACAAACTCCCATGAAAGAATAGTATGGAAATAGTGCTCTATACACAGACTGTTATAGTAGATTAAGCTTAAAAAGCATGAAAAACAGTCATATTTAATAACTTCCTTTTTCCAATACAAAGCCAACCTATTTACAATGTTTGAAGTGTCCTCATATAGTAACAATAAAACCATTTCAGCCATTATGGCATCCATAACTACCTTGTAGAGTGATTTTACAACTTTTCTCACTTTTTGTCAAAATGTTGCTTGACAACATTGGCAATTTTTGACTCTTAGTGCATTTTTGACCTACAAGACAACTATCTTCCACCTAATAATTTGAGATGGTGTCAAATAAATAAATACATTTAATCCAATTCCTTTATAGGCTTGTTACAAGGTTTTTAACACATTTTCACTGTAATGCCATTTTTGGCTTATAAGGCACTATGGGCCAAAACTGGAAAGAAAACTTGTGAAACCTTTGGTAAACCACTCTAAGATAAAAATAAACCATAATGAAACCTAAATCACACACTTGGACTCTTACAGTAGTCCTTTATTCAATTCATGATCCCATGAGGATCAAACAAGCCAAAATTGTGAAGGTGCTCTTGCACCATACTCCCCCAAATTGAAAAAGTTCCAAGTCCTCTTGGAAATGATACCTGCAAAACATATAGGCTTCATCTTGACCTTTGGCATGTACTTGTCTTCATCTTTATCATGCATGACCAAATGAAAAGCTCCTTCCTTCATCTTCACTCTAGGCCGTGCTGGAAAAATTAACATCCACCATAGTTGTAGCTTCTCACAAGGTGTAAAGGACACCATCAACTGCCATTCCAATAAACTCTCAATCCAAGAACAATTCCATGAATAGATATGAGAGATCTCAATGAACTTCATCTCAAAGTGAGGAGAAGTGCTCATTTGTGGGGACCAATAGATGTGCTTTGTGTCATGCATTTTCCTAGTATAGAGCATTGCTCCCATAAAGGTCATGACACCTTCATAAAGACTAATACCAATCTAATAGTGTTCATGCATGTAGACCTTTGTAGCAACATAATGATCAATACCAACTATCTTTGTATCCTTCTTGTCAATAGGCTTCTCGAGTGCATGTGACCCTTGTACCATGTCTTCTTCTTGTCCAACCTGCTCAACAACTCCATCATCAGGATAAAGACAATGTGCTTTAGCTACATCGGTCTCTATCCCTTGCTCATACTCAAGAACCTTTGCCATATAAGGTTCCTCTTCAACTCTTTCCTGCTCACTCTTCTCTTCAGCATGCATCTATTGCTCCAAGTCACTACATGGACTATCTACCTCTTCAACTTCACCTTCTATGGTACTTGGGGTCACTTCTTCTTCTAAACTTCCATTGTGTACTACTGCACCATCTGCTTCTTCAACATCTTCCTCCTGGTGATTCTTATGCTCAGGGAAATCTATTCTCTCAACCAATCCTAGATTTCTTGGTATACGCCATGTAGGATCCTTAGATGAAATTTTGCAGTCAAAAAGGCTTGTAGCCCGTGGAGGGCTAATTGACACTTTTTTACTCACCTAGCCCAACGATGGGAAACTCCAACACAAAAATTTTCTTGAATGATATTTATGAGGTCTATACTCAAAGATTCTTCAGGTCTTAGGCTCCATGAAGAAGGTTTTGGGACTATCCTCAATTTTAGGCATAAAAGTAGGGTTTAGTGAGGGTTTTGGTTCTTTCACCTTATGCTCTCACTTCTAAGCTTGGTTCAAGCTCCCACACTACTAGGAGACCTCTTACACAACAAACTAAAGCATTCATTTCCATTGAAAAACAAGCATTAAGCCAAACACTCGGTGATCAAGCTGTAGATGAGCAAAATTCACTGTCTTTCACTATTTTTCTGACTTTTCACTGTTATTTCTACAAGGCAGTAGGTTAGGGGCACAAATAGAACATCATAATTACACATATTTACCACCAAACAAGTGTTTAACTCTGCCCCAACATTAAAGATAGTCTACCAACACAAGAAGGTAACTTTTGAGAGAGTTTTGAAGCAAAAACCCAATTATTTCCCAAAACAGGGAGTTTGTTGTCCTACACCAAACAATGACACTTTACAATGCAAAAAAGGTGTGGTTTGGAGATCCAATCCCTTCAAAACAATTCTAGGATAGGTGCAGACCTCTATCCATATTTGTTTCAACACTTGATGCTTAGAATCCAAATTTTGAGCATAAAGGAAGAATAGTGGACAAGTTAGACAACTTGCCTAATAAGTGCTCAAACTCATCTTTTCCATCACAACTGATAGAAAAAACTTAAAATACAATATGTGAAAAGGTCCAACTTGGTGTCCAAGGTTCATTTTTGCTTGGTTACCCATGGAGACCAAGTGTTTCCACCCATTTTCCTCAAAACCCTAGTTCAGGGCAATGAACTAGCAAAAACTAAAAGATTTTATTTGATAAACCAAAACATAGTAAAAACCCTAACACAAAGAATGAAAAACCTTTATACAACCATGATACAAACTCCCATGAAAGAATAGTATGGAAATAGTGCTCTGTATGGATTGTTACAATAGATTAAGCTTAAAAAGCATGAAAAATAGTCATATTTAATAACTTCCTCTTGCCAGTACAAAGAGAACCTATTTACAATGTTTGAAGTGTCCTTATATAGGCACAATAAAACCATTTCAACAATTATGGCATCAATAACTACCTTGTAGAGTGATTTTACAACTTTTCTCACTTTTTGTCAAAATGTTGCTTGACAACATTGGCAATTTTTTACTCTTAGTGCATTTTTGACCTACAAGACAATATCTTCCACCTAATAATTTGAGATGGTATCAAATCAACAAATACACCTACTCCAATTCCTTTCTAGGCTTATTACAAGGTTTTTAACACATTTTCACTATAATGCCATTTTTGGCTTACAAGGCACTATGGGCCAAAACTGGAAAGAAAACTTGTGAAACCTTTGGTAAACCACTCTAAGATAAACATAAACCATAATGAAACCTAAAGCACACACTTGGACTCTTACAATAGTCCTTTATTCAATTCATGATCACATCAAGATCAAACAAGACAAAATTGTGAAGGTGCTCCTACACTAGTATCCCTAGGATAAGTAGCCATTATATCATCCTCTTGCACCAAATAATCCTTATGAGGGAGCTAAGTTTTAGGAGAAGAAGGAACACAATTCTCCAAAGATTCATCTTTAGGAGGGAGATCTTTGAAAGAAGTGTCCATATTCCCTTTTTGCACCAATGTGCCCTCATTAATGAGATCAATTTTGGGAGAGTGTAAATCATAGGTATGAATGAAAGGGAGAACTAAATTATCATCATATGCATGAAAGGGAACATCATGAACATCTTTAATGTAACTTGAAATTGAATTAGAAAAATAAGATAAGAACTCTATATGCACTTATGATCAAACCAAAAACTCATATGTCATTTAACCATAATAATCTTCACCCCATACATGCATAGAAAATTAAATCAAGGAGGGAAAATGGAATTTAAATTGTAAATTTTAAATTTGAATTTTGAAATTTGAAACTTGAAAAATAATTGAATAATTCAAAATTCTAGGAAAAATGATTATTCAATTAAATGAAAAAATTGATTGAAAGAATAATAATGAAATCTCCTAGGAAATTGAAATTTAAAGTTAGGATTATGTAATGAAAAAAAACCCCTTAATTTAAAATTTAAAAATATCCAAAAGAGATTAAAATTAGGGCCTATTGAAAAACCTCTTAATTTTAAAAATTAAAATTTTGAAATGTAAAATTAGGGTTGTTCTTAATTAACCGCTTAATTTTAAACTATATCAAGAAAATTGAAATGTTGAAAGTGGAGATTGTTTTTTATTTTAGAGGGATCAAAATTCAAACAAAAGAAACCAATTTTCTAGATTCAAGCAATTAAATATAGTCATAATAGTCTCCTGACATTTCATGAAAAAAAATGAGGGACCGTGTTGAAAGTGCACACGGTCCTCCCAAATTTTTTAGAAATTTTCAGGGATGAAAGATACAATGATTTGAGAGCTAACCCCAAAAATTTGATTGATTTTACGATCTCTAGATAAGATAAATTAAGGTTTGAATGTTGAAATAGGACCCTATTAGGGTTTTGAAAAACATAAGAAATTGAATTGCGAATTTGAAAAAGGTCAAACCTAATGGATAGGGCCACCTTATATAATATTTAGAAGACCGAAAATGGTTGAGATTGATTGAAATCTACACAAAATCCAACTAAATTTGAAAATTAGGGTTTTAGGGCCTAACCACTGAATTTTGAAATTTTGAATTTTGGGAAAAGGAGGGAAATTGAAAATTTTAATTTTAGGCAAGAAGACAAGTCTGACAACAATGATAAATCTGAAAATTGAAGTAAGATCCAAGTTTTGCACAAATTCAATTTCAAATCTAGATTTTTTGTAAATTGAAAGAAAATCAAACATACAATTTTGAATTTGTTTTCGACCTTAGGAGGTTTAAAATTTGATAAAATCAGCCAATTTCCTTGATTTAAGCAGAAAAATACAATCAATTTCAAGTCTAAAAATTTCGGGAAAAAAGCTAGTGATCGTGTGCAAGTTCAACATGGTCTGACCAACTTTTTTTGAATTTTTCAGGGATGATAGAAATTGTGATTTTATTGTAGAATCAAAGAAAATATCTGATTTGGAGATGTCTGTTACTACTTATCAAGTTGCCATTAGTTTTTATATTCAAAGTCATACTATACATTCTAGTTGGTTAGCACTACCAAATGATGCAGTCAGTACACACAGAGAAGTCGGTATGCACAGTCTAGTTGGTTATAGCAGAAAGCAGTCACAGAATGCAGTACACACTGAGCTGTCTACTGAGTATCTTTTTATGACTACCAAGCAGTAAAGATGACACACTGAGTTGATATACACCGAGTGAAATGTGTTACCAGATACATTGAACTTGGACATGCATATGAAAATGTGTTACAAGATTGAGGCACATCTAATCATTATTACATTGGAAATTGCACTAGAAGATTGTGTATGATTACGAGATCAATCTAACCAATGAAATATTTTGTTTAGTTATTCATTCGAGGAATCTTGTTTGCCAGATCGAAGCAAGGAATTGGATCACCGTTTTAAGAGATCTATTTATACAACATGAGTTAAGTGTATGTATGCATGAAAGAGGACTGTTACAGAGACACAGAGGTCACCGAGAAGGTTTTTAGAGAACAGTCGAAGAACAGAGTAAACAGAAGGGTTTACCGAGTTACTATATGGGTTACCGAGGTATGCTATAAGCAAGGTAATCTATTCTGAGCACATAGAATCTACTATAACATTTCAGATGTAAAGTTGCAGATATTTGTAATGATTTAATTGTAATATTGTGAAGTTGAAAGAGAAACCTTTAATAGGGTAAAAGACTCTAATCAATTCTATAAATTGTAAAGCCTCTAACCAGGTGCAACATTCAGAATAAGTGTTGTAAAATCCTTTAGCAAGGTAGATCTAACAGATCTTGTTACTCTTAACAGGGTAAGCTATCAGAAATAGCTAAAATGTATCTCTAACTGAGCACTCTTTATTATTACAATAGTGAAGTTGTGGGTGCCATCCCCACCGCAGTTTTTCTCTCTAACCAAGAGTTTCTGCATAACCAAAATATATGAGTTATGGAGTGAATCATGTATGATTGTTATCTATTTGTTTTAACTTTATTTTATGTTACTGCACTATTATGTTTTTGCATAATAGTAAAGTTATTATTCAAGAAAAGTTTTGGAGTACTGATTCACCCCTCCCCTCTCAGTACATTAGCTTTCCATATTGGGCCTAAAAATGTCTAGATAGTTTAAATTAGTAGTCAAAGGTCGAAAAAGGAGATTCTTAAAAATTAGGGTTTTACTGTTTAACCACTTAATTTTCAGAATGAAATGATAGATTTGAATGGCAATTTTGAAATAGAAATTAGATCTGAAACAAGCAACCAAAATCCTATACTTCACAAGCTTAATTTCCTTAAAACTAAAAATTAGGGTTTTTATGCAATTAACCTCTAAATGTTGCAAAAAGATCAAACCTGGAAATGAAATTTTAAAGTTCAAATTGCAATTATTCAGATCTAACAAATAAGTGTTGGCATTCTACACTCTTATGAGAATAGTTGATGTTGTCATTGATGGCAACCAACTAGCAAGTCATCGGCAATTGGTTTCTACATGCCCGACATCACAAACTTCATACACCAATAAACACTGGCACTGGCAGGAACTTACACCGGCATTCAAATTACATCTGCAACAAGAACACCAACAAGCACTCCAGCCGACATGGGATAAAGTTTTGTTTATATGAATTATTTTGTAATGTAATTATCTTTTGTAAGTCGACATGGTATATTATAAAAGACTCATATATGTATGAGATCTTATAAGTCATTTTGATAGGTGTGATGAGACATTTTATTATATAAGGTGATATAGTTGACAACGAAGGTTTTGGTTATTAACTGAGCTTAAACCGTGACTGAACCTGGCATTAGAGATGTTTTGAGCAGTACATTGTGTTGGATTTGATAATCCACTTTTGTAGTCAGTGTGACTCTTTATTGACTAGTGAGCTCTAGGCTATTGGCCTCCTTGCATGTGCAGGCCCTTCATTGTAAGTAGTATTTATTTATTGGCCAGTGAGTAAATATTGTGGGTCACAAATCCCACCAAGGTTTTCCCACACTGGGTTTCCTCGTTAAATATCTTGTGTTATGGTGTGTTTCTATGTTGTCTCTATTATTTCTATTTACTACATTAATTCTTATTTACCGGTACACTGTTTTGGGTTACAAAGTTATCAATAAGTTTAAATATTATGCTAACTAGTTAGACACTGATTCAGCCCCCCTCTGAGTGGCTTTGGGACTGTCATTGAATCTAACAATCGGTATTAGAGCTTGGTCCTCTCTTTGCAAAAGCCTAATAGCTTGAGGGAGATTCTGACACCGATACAGATGGAGAACTTAAGGAAACAGTTGGAAGGAGCTCTTGAAGATTTTGATGCAAAAAAATTGAAGAATATCAAACTTGAAGATGATTTGAGGACTGTTAAGGAATTCATTAAAGGACTTCAATAAAATCTTGTTATAGCACAAAATAAGAGAAAGGAACTTCATGAGAAGATGTAGAATGATGATGATGAAAAAGAGACTCTTAGAGACATTAAAAATAAGTTGAGACAAGAAAATAGTAATATGAAGAATAAAATGCAAGATGTGACTATGAGGTTATGTAAGGATATTGAAGATACAAAGAAGAATGAAGAAGACTTGGCTAGGAGACTTAATGATGCTGGAAATGAAAATCTGAGACTTGGTCATGAAAATGATATGCTTAAGATAGATTTGATTCACATGCAACATGATAAAGCTGAGCTTGTGAGACAAGTTGGAATTCTGGAAAAAATGAGTTAGTTACTACAAATAAACATAAAGACAAATTCAAGAAAAGTTCAGAAGAACTTGATGACATGCTTAAAAGACAGATACCTGGTGGAGATACAAATGGACTTGGATTTCAATATGGAGAAACTTCTGGTACTGCAAACAATCAAGATCAGAACAAACTGGTAAGACAACTTAATGCTTATAAATTTAATGGGAAATGTTTTAATTGCGACAAATATGGTCATAGAGAAAATCAGTGTAGATTTAGAAATAATCAAAATTCAAATGCACCCACTGGTCAATGTTTCAAATGCAAAAAAGTTGGTCATAATTCAAAAAAATGCAGAATGAATGTCAAATGCTATGTTTGTGGAAGATTTGGGCATTTATCTAATCAATGTAGATCACAAACCGGTCAAGGATATGGAAAGGCTATTTAGAGGAATAATGTAACTTATTATGCATGCAACAAGATTTGACATATTGCAAAATTATGTAGAAGTAAGAATGCATTGGTGAACAACAAAAGATCTAGTTTGAAGGGAAATGAAAAGGTAGATGAAGTAAAGAAAGAATTTAAAAAACAATGGATTAAGAAGAGTGATCAGAGAAATGATGAAACTATCTCTACATCGGTAGAACAAATTAATCCTCCACCGACAGGAGATTCTCCATCTAACTAAGGAATAATCCTTAGGGGGTATTGTAGTAAGTTGAAGATCATGCATTATACCCTCGGTTGATGGTGAGAAGATACTTTTCTTCTTTACTGGTGGATGTGTTAAGTTTTCACTATACGACGAGCATTTAATATTGTTTTAAACAACCTTTTTGGCTATAAAGCACTGGGAAACCCTTATTTTGAACTCACCAAGCATTCAAACTATCAGAGAGCATGAAACTGAGCAAGGGTATTCTAAGGTGAAGCTGTGAAGTGACTTTCAGGCATTCAGAATTTTGGTTTAGAGGTATTTTTCTTTGAAATGGCTTCCTCATCTTTTGTTCCTGAGTTTATTGCGAACCCTACCATTGTGGAAAATGTTAAATGCACTAGACCCGTATTCAATATTATCCCTAAGATTTCGAAACAAGTTGATTCTGTAGGAGCTTTTTTGAAAATACCAAAAGGTGTAGTATTTGCAGAAGATCCTAGAATTTACATACACTGCAACATAGAAAACCTAGGGACTGAGGATTTGAAGAAGATATTCAATGAAGTTATTACTGATGAACATGGTGCGATTAAATCCGAACATAAGGTTATGGAAAATTTAGGTTTTGTAGAGATTCTGAACATTCCCAAATTTCCAAAGGAAGTTGTCAGACTTGTATTAAGCAAAGTCCATAGAGAGTTCATGTGGTTAGAGTTAGTTTGCAAGATAACCAAGGATTCAATTAAGGCAGTTACTGGTTTACCTTCAACCAGTAGTAGGCCTGATAAAACCAAGAAGATACCTAACAAATAAGTTATGGATTTAACTGGAGCCACATCTGATAATAGGTCACTTAGAGTGAATGATGTTAAGGATATCAATGTGAGATATATGAGTATGGTACTAGGTTACAAAGCAACTCATGCAAATAGACTAAATTTTGTTTCTAGTCTTTGTATTCACAGTGTATATGAAATGGTGAACAATAATGTTAAAATTGATGTGTGTGAATGGCTTAAGGATGAATTAATTGAAAACCTAAAGAAGATTAAGGGAGACAAGAAAGGTACTTTCCATTTTGGAAACCTTCTAGTATGCCTAATATTGTACTTTACCAAGGAGATACCCGACATAGGTCACAAGGATTTTGGTTATGACATCCCGATAGGAAGACATATACAAGATTCTTTCACCGGTATGGGCACTGATAGTATTAAGAACATCACAGACTACTTCAAAACATTCCAATCTAAGATGAGAGCAAGAGAGAGACTACCGCAGAGCATAGTTGATAAATATGACAAGGAAATCTGTTTTGTGATTAAGAGAGATGAAACTTGGATGGAAGTAGTAATCCCTAGAACAATTTGGGTTACTGAGATAGGTTATGAGGTAGACCTATCTACTTTGGAAACTTATGCTAAAGCTCTACTTGATGCACCGAGAGAGCCTTTTGAGAAATTCTTTGGAAATGCATAAACCATAGAGAGTAATATATCTATGCAAAAAAGGACAAAAAGAAGAGAAAAATTTATCAGAGATGCCTCCAAGAAGGTAAAGGAAATCAAAGAAAATTTAATGAACATTAGTGGTATATCAGCCAGTGAGCTTGAAGCACTACAACCTAAAGCACATGTTTCACTAGTTGTAACATCCTCTGATACTGATAGTGGTAAGGTTGCTGAGTTTAAAAGAGTAGAAAGGAAGAGAAAACCCTCACCAGTACCCTCTCTTTTACCTAAGAAAATCAAAACACCAAGGAAAAAACAACAGGTAGTTAGGGAACCGAAGAAGAAACTTACACCTAAGAAGAAACAGACACCAATTACCCCCCCACTAGATGATTTACTGAATGAGATAACAGAGGAAGGTAATTTGTCTATGTAAATAAATGGTATATTTCTTCCAATGATTCTAACAAAAGAACAATTGAAGAAAGTATTATTTTGCATTTAGATATTTACAAGAAAGTGTTGATAGAAGTGATTGATGAGCTACCAAATCATCTATACATGAGACTAGAAGCTAAAAGGCTATCTGTAATGGAACTAGACAAAAAGTTGAAAGATGAAGCACTCTTAGCTGTACATCCGGTAAATTCTAAAGAAGAAATAGATGAACTCATTTCTAAAGCTAACCAGTCAGTATTTGTTAGTGGACATCGGCAAGTAAGCCTGATGGCTAGAAGAGTTAAGGAGATTGCTGATGAGACTGGAGATAAATGGGATAAATTATTTATTGAAAAAGAAAAGAAAGAGGAAAAGAGAAGACCTAAAAAGACATTCAAAGTATATCAGAAAGACAAGGACAAGGGTAAAGGCAAAGTTGGTGGTATTCCAAACATAAAGGTTACATATAATCTTCCACCGTCACCTTTGGATACACCACCGATACACATAGAAGATCCACTAGTTATTGATACTGAAGGTATAACTCTCGATAATACTAATCCAAAGTCTGAAATATTGTTTACAAAGAATGTGGATACTCAAGAGGTAAACATTGTTATGGACAAGGAAACTACAGAGGTTAAGACAAATAATGTTGATAATAGCAAGATTTCAGAGAAACGGGCATAAATAGCTGACGCTCAGGTAATTGAGATACCAACTCAAATAGAGAAACCGACAGAGACTGGAAAACCTACAAAGGACAAAGGTACTAGCATAGGGCCACCAGAATTTGAGAAATTGATAGTAGAACTTTCAAAGAAGCAAAGTGAGGAAGAGGTTCATGTTGAGACTGAGAAACCAATAGTTATAGAGACATTGAAACAATTTGAGAAAGCAGTAAAGGTTGAAGTACAAACACAGACAGATCCACCGAAGGAAATTAAAAACAAAATGGATACATCTGATGGAAATAAAGAGGATATAGTTAAGGTGATTGGTCAAACATTTGTTGAGAAGAAACCTACAATAGAACCAAGCACATCTACAAGTGAATTTAGACCTACCAGCATAACAGAGGTACTTTTGGATTCCATTAAGAGGATAATTGATTGCAATGCATTAGCTTTTAAGGCAATTGATAACACATTATCTATTCTAAAAATGATTGCACCTAATTGTAAGATAGATCACATTAAGGATTCTTTAAGGAAAGTGGACACATTGTCTAAATTTATTGCTAATAATGTAATAACTATAGACAAAGTGAATGAGGATATCATAAAGGAGAGAGTTGAAAAAGAGAAAAAATACATTCTTTGAAAACACCATAAAGAAATGTACTGATCATGTGGATACACTTTTACCAGTACTCAATTCTATAATTTTGGAGTATAAGGAGTTATATAGGGAAGTATGTAAACCTCACTATTTGACTGAGGACATTGATGAGGAGATAAAAAAGACACGAAAGGAAATTGATGACATTGTGGATAATATTATACGCTCATCTGGACTTATATCAGTTTTTGAGAAGGAAATGGTAGTTTTTGAGGAGAAGCTAGAAAAACTTTAGAAAGAGAAGGCAAGAATAAGGTCTAATGCCTAGGAATTAAAAGAAAAACTTGGTCCGAGGCTGGATAATCTGATTACTCAGAGAGTTGAATTATCTAAGGCAACAGTACAAGGAGAGCAATAAATAATGAAAGTAACAAGTTTATGTAGAGTTTGAATATAATTTTTCCAAACATCTTTCAAATTGTAAACAACCGGTTACAAACCTTGAGGTAGCATTTTTGTACTCTTTTGATTATTTATGACATCCTTTGTCATTGATGTCAAAGGGGGAGTAGTGGAGAGAAAAATGCATGTGCATGTACAGAGGAGATCACTTGCTCAAGGGGAGCACATCTTTTTGGATTTCAATTTTTGGATAATAGTTTTGGATTTTTCTCATGAGCGTTGCCATCAATGCCAAAGGGGGAGATTGTTGGCATTCTACACTCTTATGAGAATATTTGATGTTGTCATTGATGGAAACCAATTGGAAAGTCACCAAAAATTGTTTTCTACATGCTCGACATCACAAACTTCATACATCGACAAACACCGAAACCAGCAGACACTTACACCGACGTTCAGATTACATAGACAACAAGCACACTAACATGCACTCCAGCCAACATGGGATAAAGTTTTGTTTATATAAATTATTTTGTAATGTAATATCTTTTGTAAGCCGATATGGTATATTGTAAAATACTCGTATATGTATGAGATCTTATAAGTCATTGTGATAGGTGTGATGAGACATTTTATTGTATAAGGTGATATAGTTGACAATGAAGGTTTTGGTTATTAACTGAGCTTAAACTGGTACTAAACCTAGCATTAGAGATGTTGTTTTGAGTAGTATATTGTATTGGATTTGATAATCCACTTTTGTAGTCAATGTGACTCTTTATTGAGTAGTGAGCTCTAGGTTGGCCTCCCTGCATGTACAAGCCCCTCATTGGAAGTACTATTTATTCATTGGCCAATGAGTAAATATTGTGGGTCACAAATCCCACCAAGGTTTTTCCCACACTGGGTTTCCTCATTAAATATCTTGTGTTATGGTGTGTTTCTATGCTGTCTTTATTATTTCTATTTACTACATTAATTCTTATTTACTGGTACACTGTTTTGGGTTACAAAGTTATCAATAAGTTTAAATATTCTACTAACCAGCTAGACACTGATTCACCCCCTCATCTCAGTGTCTCTGGGACTATCATTTAATCTAACAATAAGAAAATAGAAATAAAATGTAGGATGTTGGGTTCACCAAAATGTAAAGTGGAAAATTGAACCCTAGTGATTCCCCACCTAGGAGAGAGAAAGCAAATCACTTGGATGATTTTCACTTGGGAGATACTTTACATTCAAAAGAGGCATTGAATCCACTAGATCCAGATCCAAGGGGAATAAGGATGTGAATGCTAAGTGGATTTCAAGTGTTGGAATGTGATTTGCCCTCTTTTGTAAGTAGAAGAGTGGACTAGTTGACTATGCAGAAAAGATAGATAAAATGGGTGAAATGAGGAGCTACTGGTTCATGATCATGTTGTAACTTGGGATCTGAGGTATTTAGACTGATATGAATCTGCCCTTCAAATTTGTAGAAAATTCATCAAGACCATGTTGAAAGTGCATACGGTCCTCCGAAAAATCTGTGAAACAAAAAGGGTTTTCCGTCTCTACAAATGAAGCCCAAATCTGCAATTACAGTTGCGCATCTACAACCTACACACATAAAAGAAGGGGAGAAGGGTTGTGGATAGGGTTTTGCCTCAGTCAAACCCCATTTGAGGAATCAACATTGAAAGAAAGTAATTGCAAATGCTTAAATGCAAATGATGGAAATGTATACCTTGTAGATCTGCAGTTTGTTGATGATGATTGCTTTGCTTCTTTAATGTAATCACAAGTGTTCCATGAAATGACATGTAACATGACAAAGCCCTAACACACACACATTCTTGCAAATGAATGTTGTAATGTTTCTCCAATGGATGAATGAAGAAGACACATGAAGAAGGAGATGTTTGAAGACTTGAACACTTCAACACTTGATGATGTATATTTTCACCTATGCTTGCTTATCCATGTATATTTTTTCTTATTTTTGCCTACTTTTTGCTTATGAAAATGAGAGGATTGAATCCCTTTTTATACTTGCCTTGGAGGATTAATTTTTGTCTCACTAGAGGCCAACATCTGAGGATTTAAGTCCCTGAGGAGAAAATTTTAGGTCCAAGGGTCAGATGGACCCATCTTTGGGCCACCCTAAGAGGAGGATAACACTGCCACATCCCTATCCTACCCTATTTTGGGACCTGGATAGAGTTTGAAGGTGATGCAGGGGCCGAAACAGGAGAAGATTTGAAATGATGATGTAGAGAGGGGTCCCAATTAAGTAGGGAAATGCAGTCACAAAGGTGAGGGCCTAAAATATGGTCAAAATTGCAAGGGTTGCAATTTTATGACACTACACCCACAAGTAAGGAAACCTCCTCTATTAAAGGTACACTATATTATTGCAAATTGCCTATGATAATTGACTAGTGTTGGCATTCTAGTGCATTTTGCATGACCGATGAATGATATGGTTGTCATTGTTGGCAACATCATTTCCCAAGTCCTCATAGTCTATTGACAGTAAGTTGATCAGAATACAGTGGATAACTAGCTAAGTAGTGTGTAGACAGGCTAAGCAGTGAGTAGACCGACACACAAGAGGACAACCGGCAAGCAGTGAGTAGACTAGCACATAAGAGGTCAACCAGTAAGTAGTCAGTAGACTGGCACATTGCTAGCAAATGCACACTTCAATGAGAAATTGTAGGTGATTGAAGGTATTGTCATTGATGGCAACCTTGCAATCCTATGATATCGACAACCACTAGCACCGGCAGACTCAACACCGACACACAGATCATCGGCACCAAAAAGATTGATCACCGGCACCATGACCGACAGGAACTTTGTCTAAATATATTTTGTATTTAAATTGTAAAATTTTTTGTAAGATGACTTGGTGGATTGTAATATGACTCATATAAGTATGAGACCATTGTAGATAATTTATATATAGAAGATGGAAGGATTAATGTGGACCTAGTATGCAAATTGTAAGGCAGATATTGGATAAGGGTTTATGTATATTGCAAAGCTTAAACCAGTACTGAATCTAGCATAGTAGATGTTGATCTGAAGTAGTACAAGACATTGGATTTGTATAATCCATTTTTGTAAGTCAGTAAGACTTCTTTTGTAACTAAGCAGTGAGCTCTAGGCACTTGGCCTTCCAACATGTGCAGGCCCCTATTGTAAATAGTAATATTCCCTTATTGACCAGTAAGTGAATATTGAGGGTCACAAATCCCACTGAGGTTTTTCCCACATTAGGTTTCCTCATTAAAAATACTGTGTTATGGTGTGTTTCTTATGTTGTGGTTATTATTCTTATTTACTGCATTAATTTTGGTTTACCAGTACACAGTTTTGATATGCTTTTCATGTTATAATTCAAATAAATTCTCTTACCGGTCAAATACTGATTCACCCCCCCTCTCAGTATCTTTTGGAATCCTAACAGTTGGTATCAGAGCTTGGTCCTCAATTTTCAAAAGCCTAACATCTTGAGGAAGATCTTGACATTGGTAGAGAAGGAAAACTTGAGAAAGCAATTAGAAACAACTCTTTTAGACTATGATGCAGAAAAAAAGAAGAATATCAAACTTGAAGATGATCTGAAGGCTACACGGGATATTATTTGAGGACTTCAAGAAAATTTCACTATAGTAAGAAATAAGAGAAGATAACTCTATGAAAAGATGCAGAATGATGAAGATGAAAAAGAAACTCTTAATGATCTGGTAAACAAATTGAGACAAGAAAACAGTACAAGAAGAATGAGATGCAAGATATGACTATGAGATTTTGTAAAGAAACTGAAAATCAAAAGAAGAATGAAGAGGACTTGGTTAGAAGACTAAATGATGCTAGAAATGAAAACACAAGACTTAGTCATGAAAATGATATGTTAAAGATAGATTTGATGCATACACAAAATGATAGAACTGAACTCATGAGACAGAAAGGAATCTTGGAGAGTGAACTAGCTGCTACAAATCAGCACAAGGAAAAATTCAAGAAAAGTTCAGAAGAACTTGATGAAGAATCAGAAACCAAATGGTGATGCAAATGGACTTGGCTTTGAAGTTGGTGAAAGCTCTGGTATTGCAAACAAACATGATCATAGCAAACCAGTAAGACAACCTAATTATTACAAATTTAATGGAAAATGTTTTAACTATAACAAGTATGGTCATAGAGCAAATCAGTGTAGATCTAGAAATTATCAGAACACTAATGCACCCACCAGTCAATGTTCTAAATGCAACAAAGTTGGTCATAATTCAGAAAATTGCAGAATGAATGTAGGATGTTATGTTTGTGGAAGATTTGGACATCTATCTAATCAATGCAGAACACAAACCAACATAGGATATGGGAAAGCTATTCAGAAAAACAATGTGACTTGTTATGCTTGTAACAAAATTGGACATATTGCAAAATTTTGTAGAAGCAAGACATCACCGGCAAATAACAAAGGACCCAGCTTGAAAGGTAAAGAAAAGGTTGAAGAGGTAAAGCAAGAATTCTCAAAACAATGGATTAGAAAGTTAGATCAGAATGTTGATGGGAATACTCCTCCACTAGCAGAATAGAGTAACACTCCACCGATAGGAGACTCTTCATCTAACTGAAGGAAAATCCTTTGGGGGATTTAGCAACAAACTAAAAAACATGCTAATATACCCTCGATTGATGGTGATAAGTTGAATTACTTCTTTACCGGTAGATGAGTTAAGTTGTGACTTAACAAACAAGCATTAAATGTGGTAGTTGGAGAAAATAAAATTATAAAGTAAGTGTTTTGGCTCTTTTTTAATTCACCGAGCATTCAAATCTTCGAGAGCGCAAAAATTCCCAAGCAAAGGCATCCTTAGCAAAAAAGTGAAGCAGGTCATCCAAGCACTCATCCCGAAGGTAGATTGAGGTATTTATAACTATCACTTCCTTGTCCACTTCTGAATTTATTGCAAACCCTATTGTGATTGAAGTTATCAAGCGCCCTAGACCCATATTCAAACTTGTTCCTGAAATAGTGAAGAAAGATGATACCCTAGGTGTATTCTCTCAAATTTCTAAAGGAGTAGTTTATACAGAAGATCCTAGGATATACATACATTTTCATATAGAGGAATTAGGAGATGATGAAATTGAGAATATGTATCAGACTATTCTATGTGATGAATCTGGAAATACCAAATTGAAACATAAGATAGTGGAAACCCTAGGTTTTACTGAAATCCTTAGTATCCCAGATTTTCCCAAGGATGTTATAAGAATTGTACTAAGCAGAGTTCATGGTGAATTCTTTTGGTTGGATTCCATCCATAAAATCACCAAAGAAGCAATTAAGGAAATAATAGGGTTACCTTCCACCGGTAGCAGGCCTGACAGAACTAAAAAGGTCTCTAATGACACAGTAATGGACCTAACCGGCACAACATTTGACAAGAGATCACTCAGAGTCAATGATGTAAAGGACATAAATGTTAGATTTGTCAGTATGATCCTTGGGTATAAAACCACACATGAAAATAGGTTAAACTCAGTATCTAGCTTGTGTATTAAAAGTGCTTCTGACTTAACGAACAACAATGCTAAGATTGACATCTGTGAATGGCTTAAAGATGAATTGATAGACAATCTTAAGAAAATCAAAGGAGACAAGAAAGGAACTTTTAGATTTGGAAATTTGCTTGTATGTTTAATGTTGTACATTACTAAGGAAGTACTCGATATTGGTAGAAAAGACTTTGGTTTTGACATACCGGTAGGAAAGCAACTTTGGATACATTAAACAACATGAGAGAAAACAGAGAGAAAAATATAAATGAACATTTTCAGGCACTAAAAGCTCAAATGAAGACTAGAAAAAGGCTATCTCAGGCAATTGTAGATAAATATCAAAAGGAAATATGTTTTCTAATCAAGAAAGATGAAATCTGGATGGAGGCAGTTGTCCTTAGAACTATCTGGGTAACTAAAATGGGATATGAAATAGATGATAACATCATTGAAACTTATGAAAAAGCCCTCCTTGAAGCACCAAAGGAACCATCTGAGAAAGTCTTTGGAAATGTAGAAACAATTGAGAGTGGTATTTAGTCTAAGAAAAGAGTTAAGAAAGTTGAACAAATAGTGAGGAAGGGAACTAGACAAGCTAAAGCAATTAAGGAAGATGTATTGAAGCAAACTAGTATTAAGGAAAGTGAGTTGGAAGGACTTCAACCGAAAACTCATCTTTCACCGATTGCAACTTCTTCTGAAAGTGATATACCGGTGGTATTCAAAAGGGTAGAAAGGAAAAGAAAACCCTCACTGGCACCCTCACCTACACCCAAGAGAACAAGACAAAAGCAACAGGCAGTTAGGCCTCCAGTTAAGAAGTTAACTCCAAAGAAGAAGGTAAAACAAGACATTTCTCCACTGGAAAAACTCTCAAGGGAAATAACAAAGGATGGAAAGTTGAAAAACATTAGCAAACTATATAACACACTTTCCACTGATGACAGAGAAAGTATAGAAAATAGTGTAATCTTACACTTGGACATCTACAAGAATTTTTTGATGGAAATTGTTGATGAAATACCCACTGATCTCTACAGAAGACTTGAAGCTAGAAGGGTAGCTATTGTTGAGCTAGATAAGAAAATAAAAATTGAGAAATTACTTGTAGTTCACCAAGTGAACTCACCTGAAGAGATTGATCAATTAATCAGTGAGGCCAACCGGACAGTATTCTCAACTGGTCACCAGCATGTAGCACTAATGGTAGGAAGAATGAATGAAATTTCTAAAGAGACTGTGGATCAATGGGACATATTCTTTGTTGAAAAGGAGAAACATGAAGAACTTAAAAGACCTAAGACTATCAGTCTATCAAAAGGACAGGGATAAGGGGAAAGGTAAGGAAGGTGGACCTCTGAACCTAAAAATAACTGATAACTTACCCCCACCTCTTTCTGATACTCCACTAGTAGAAACCGTTGACACTCAACCCACTACAAAGAGTATGGAGACTCCTCGAGGATACAAATCCTGAGTTTGAAGTCTTATACACTAAGAATATCAACACCCAAGAGGTAAACATTGTGGTGGACAAAGAGACCACTGAGGATAAGAAGAAAGATGTGGCTACTGAGCCACCGACTGCAGATGTTGAGGTTGGAGTTAGTGAGACTGTAAATATAAGCACTGAAAAACCTACAGATACAAAGAAACTGATAGAGGACACCACTGAGAAACCATCTGAAGCACCAGTAAATGAAACTAAAAAACAATCAGAGGTAAATATAGAGAAACCGAAAGTGCATACAGAGACTACATCTGAAAAAATGGTAGTTGAGAGCTCAGAGAAACCCTCTGAGACACAGATGGAGAAACCGGAATAGAAACAGGTTGAGACACAGGTTCAGACCAAGATAGTGCCACCGGAAAAAGTTGAAAAGCCTAAACCTTTGCTAATAGAAATGCATACTCAAACAGATCCTCCTAAGAGAGAGAAAAGCAAAGTTATTACCACAACCAGTAGCATGGAAATTGTAAAAATAGTTGGGCAGACTTCTGGTACTTCAATGATAGAGTTCAAACCAGCAAATGTAACATAAGTATTATTGGATTCTATTAAGAAAATAACTGAGTGTAATGCACAAGCCTATAAGGCTATTTATGACACCATTCCTATTCTTAAATTGATAGCACCCAAGTGCATTTTGGACAATAAAGATTCTTTAGGTCAACTAGACACATTGTCTAAATACATAACCAGTAACATTTTGACAGTTGATCAGATCAATGAGGACACATTCAAAGAGAAAATGAATAATGAGAAAGGAAAATTCTTTGAGGAAATAGTAAAGAAGAATAAGGAACAAATACAAACCTTATTACTGGCACTAGGAGAAACAATTTTGGATTTCAAGAAACTATATAGGGATACATGCAAAACCAACATTTTGATAGAGGACATAGAGTCGGAGATCAACAAAACACAAACTGAGATTAACAATATTGCTGACAATTTAATAGGCACATCAAATTCATTTTTGGAAATAGAAAAGAAAATTGTAGATCTTGAAGAGAAATTTGAGAAGTTAAAAAAGGATAAAGAGAAAATAAAGCATAAGGCAAAGAGTTTAAAATACAAACTAGGTCCTAAACTAGATTACCTCATTTCTTTGAGAAAAGAAATTTCTGAGGCTTTAGTTCTCGAACTCAAGACACTAGAAGAGAAAATGCACATACTAACCAATATAGTTCAGAGAACAGAAGCAACATTATAGGATAGCAAAAGATTTAGCGAAAGTCAAAATTTTGCATTGGCGGATATCTATAAGATTGTAACCCACCAGTTACAAGGATCTAGGCAGGAACCACACTCCATTGATAGTGAATGACAACCTTTGTCATTGATGTCAAAGGGGGAGTAGTGGAAATGAGAAAAATGATTAGAACAAAGACATCATCAGCTCAGGGGAAGCATACATTTTTGACAACACAGTTTTGGTAAGATATTTTGGTAGATTCTTTTTGGACAACATTTTTGGACACTTTTTGGATTTTTGTCATGAATGTTGCCATCAATACCAAAGGGGGAGATTGTTGGAAAATGCACACTCCAATGAAAAATTGTAGGTGATTGAAGGTATTGTCATTGATGGAAACCTTGCAATCCTATTATACTGGCAGACACTAACGCTAGCAAACTCAACACCGACACACAGATCACCGGCACCAAAAAGATTGATCACCAGCACCATGACTAATAGGAATTTTGTCTAAATATATTTTGTAAGCCGACTTGGTGGATTGTAATATGACTCATATAAGTATCAGATCATTGTAGATAATTTATATATAGAGGATGGAAGGATTAATGTAGACATAATATGCAAATTGTAAGGTGGATATTGGATAAGGATTTATGTATATTGCAGAGCTTAAACCGGTATTGAATCTAGCATAGTAGATGCTCATCTAAAGAAATACAAGACATTGGATTTGTATAATCCATTTTTGTAAGTTAGTGAAACTTCTTTTGTAATTGAGTAGTGAGCTCTAGGCACTTGGCCTTCCTACATGTGCAGGCCCCTATTGTAAACAGTAATATTCCCTTATTGGCCAGTAAGTGAATATTATGGGTCACAAATCCCACCAAGGTTTTTCCCACACCGAGTTTCCTTGTTAAAAATATTGTGTTATGGTGTGTCTCTTATGTTTTGGTTATTGTGCTTTTTTAGTGCATTAATTTTGGTTTACCTATAAATGGTTTTGATATGCTTTTCATGTTATAATTCAAATAAATTCTCTTACTGGTTAGATACTGATTCACCCCCCTCTTAGTATCTTTGGGAATCCTAACACACATCGGTATACATAAGGTAATCGATAAGTAGATTTTGATCGATACACTGGTAGAGTCTGCAATTGACAGACTAGTAATGTTCAATTAACATCTAGATAAATTTGCAGTCTTCTCCAGTCAACCAACAGACTTATCAGCATGAATGACTATTTTGGTAAATATTCATGGAATGATTTCTGGAGAGTGATTTATGGCATGGTAACAGAATTTTGAATAGAATGTTTTGGAGGGAAAGTTGGTGATAGATCCAAAGGGTAATAAATTTACTTAATTCATTTTGATTAGGTTGTTGTTCATTTGAAGAGTGATAATGTGAAATTGAACATAGGGGGAGTATAACAGAGTGTAGAGCTTAGTGATAGAGGACTGACAGAGTGTAGAGCCGAAGGTCAGATAACCGACATAGTGCAGAACCGAAGGTCAAAAAACTGACAGAGTGCAAAGCTGAATGTATAAGAAGGAAATTGGTGTTGTACAGAGAAGATACAACTGGTGTAGATAGAGTTTGTTTTTTAGTGTGATCTGACCAAGCTATTGGTAGCTACTCCAGTAGATCATCCTTTTGTTGCTTTCTAACCATTGTAACTAAAATCCCTTATTAGGGTGGACTTTAATAGGTCTCGTTGTATAAATCCCTTAATAGGGTGTCATCTTAATTGATGATCTTAAGAGCTTTGAGAAGACTACCTTTAATAGGGTAAGGGCACTAACTTGCCTTAAACAAAATCCCTTAACCGGGTGGCATCTAACAAGTCTCTTTGTAATATCCTAACGGGGATGACTCCTCACTGGGCGTACTCCAGAAAAGTAAAAATTTTGTGAGTTCCTACTCACACCATGGTTTTCTCCCATTTGGGTTTCCACGAGATAAAACTTGGTGTCAGTGTGTATATTTTCATGCATGCTTATTCTACTATAGTGGTTATTTATATTGATGAATGTTAATTTAGTAAAAACTTGAGTTAAAAGTTTTAATTGAGTAAAACCGGTAAAGTGTTGATTCACCCCTCCGCTCTCAACACTGGTTGGGACTCACAATTGGTATCAAAGCCATATTCCTCTAGAGTGAATCTTGATGGCTTGAGGATAAATATCATGGAAGAATACTAGTATCAAAAGCAGATTGATGAAGAAAATGAAATTATTGCTCTACTGAAATAGAGACTGAGAAAATCTCTTGCAAAAAGAAAAGAATTACCTCAATAGCTAAATGAGAGTCAAGACATCATAGATCAACTCTCTGAACAGAGTGGATCTGAAAAAACTGAAGAAGCAGTCTCAGACTTCATGGAAAAGAACAAGAAGTTTACCAAAGAAGCCACACATTTCAAAAGATAACATGAAGGTTAGACCCCGAGAACGACTGAGATACTGGAAGCCATCAAAAGTGTTGATGTAAGAAAGAGGGAGGAAAAAGAAGATTTGTCAAAACCTAAAAGAGCCAAGAGGCTTACTGAAGATGCCCTAAGAGAAAATTATGCAATCATGATTGAGAAAGATGAAGAAATTTGAATTCTCACTCAGGAGATTGAATACATACATAAGCATCTACATGACAACACAAAAGAAAAGGAGAAGATGAAATAGATTGAACAACTCAAGAGTGAGTTGAAAACTAAAAATGAGAGAAATGAGAAGTTGAGGAAATTCAATGAAAGCTTTGAGAAGGTAGATAAATAGTTGAAGGCTTAGAGAAGAAAAAAGGAAACAATAGGTCTTGGTTACCCCTGTTCAGGTCCGATGGAAACTGGAGAATCATCTAAATCCAAAAAGATGAAGGATGATAAAAGGAACTATTCAGAAGTGAAAGGTATGAAGTTTTTCATATCCTCTTGTAATCATTGTGGTAAATCAGGTCATAAGACTAATGACTGTAGAAATAAACCGGTTAGTAAAAAGAAGATTTTCACCTTTGATGGTTATTGCTATAATTGTCATAAGTATGGCCACACTGCTTATGAGTGTAAATCTCAATCTAGCAGTATGTCAAATAAAAAAATATTTAATGGACATTACTTCACATGCAATAAATTTGGACACAAATATGAAGAATCCAGGTTCAAGTCAAATGTATCAAGATCACCATTCAAATCGGTTAGTCCTAACAAAAGGAGTAATCAATTCAATGTCATCTATTCTACTTGTGGTAATTTTGGTCATGTTGTAGAAAATTGCAAAATGAGAATGGGCCAAAGAAATAATTTAGGAGCATGGAGGAAAATTGGTATGACATGTTTTAACTTCCATAAGATCAGTCACTGAGCCAAAGAGTGTAGGAACTGATCCTACAACTGGTCTGAAGACAAGAACTGGTTTAACAAGAAGAAAGAGAAAAATGAACTAAAAGGAAAGAAGACAATTAAAGAAGTAAGAAATAAAATGAAAACAACATGGATCAAGAAGGAAGAAGGAAAAGAAGGAGAAGGTCATTCTGAAACCAAGTTATCATCCATCGGTAATGACAGTTCCTCTTCTAACTAGGCATACCGATGCCTAGGGGGAGCACATATGGTAAGATTAATTTTGAGTCCCCTTAACAAATACAAGGATATGTCTAGCTGTATAGTTGTGATGCATAAAAGCTAGTCTAAAATTTCTTGGTTGAATAATGTCTTGTGAGTTAGTTGTTTGTGTATCGGTATTGGTAACAAACAACCAATAAAGTCAAATCGATGTACTTTAAGTTGTAAGTTTCAAAACTAGCCATTGTATTATAATGTCGATAAATATAAATGGATAAATAAGGAAATGTAAACACATTTTCATTTATCCTATTTTCATGTGAAATCTCTTGAGCTCCTTTGTGACCAAAGGCAATTGGAATCTTGCTAAGTGTTACGTATTTTCCCTACTAGCTCAATCAGGTAGAGCTATGATATTTTACACATGAGCAAGAAGGTGCATTTTTTTATGCTAAATTGCATTCATGATTATTTTAGAAGAAAGACAAAATATTACAATATCATGTTTCATTTTTCAGATGCATATGAAATAGAGGGAAAACAATTTTTTGAGAAAAGTAATCTCTTATTGATGAATATACAATGTCTCACACAAGCCGTGAGACTGACTGATGTGGTGCAAATAAGAAACACACTATACATTTGCAAATACAAAACATTAAAGTAAATGCAGAATAAAGAAGGGTGACTCGTCATTGCCTGAATGACGAGCCCTCTTTAAATTGTTTTGTACATCTATAAGCCCTCCACCTAGCTTACATCTAGTGTGTTGCCTCCTCACTGCCCCTGGGTAGCTGCATTTGAGAAAACGTGTTAGAGCAATCAGAATCATCATCCATTATCTGAACATGTATCTGAAAACATACAATCCATCCCTCATGTGCATCACAACAACTAGCATGTTGAGGAAATCCGTAAATATCAGGTCAAATCATCAACAAGAAATCATATATGCACTATTTTTGTCTAACCTGTTTGCTTCATGTGCAGATAGAGGAAAAGTAAAATACAACATGTGAGTTAAAATGTGGCTCCCACAAGGGTTGAGCCCAACATGCTGATGGAGATGGATTTCTTTGCATTTTTTGAATTTTTGCCTTATCTGCAAGACCTACCTAGATCGGTAGGACTTACCTCGATGAGAAAGCATAGGCATGGAGCGGTTGTATTGGGTATCGACAAGAAAGGATCTGCCCTACGCTGACGCCTGATAGAAAAGTGGATGGATCAGAGTAGGTCATCGGCTATTGGAAGGAGCTGGTTTCATGTTATCCCAATGACCTAATGGAAAGGCCCAGGTGTAGACTATTTATCCCACATTGGTCGCACAGAGGAAATTCATTGCATTTAACGGCAAAGCCACATATATCCTTAGTGTCAAAGCTTATGAGCTTTTGACAAGGAGCAGCTCAGTGTTGGTGGGACCCCTATGTGCACATGCATCTCAAGATAACCGAATTTTGTAGTGGAAAGGCAAATTAACCAGCGAGCGAGTCAGGAAGATCAATGCAAATCAAGAAAGATCCGACAGTGGTCTCTATACTATGATGGTTAGATGCTTGCCAGATATCATCGCGACTTGGTGACTAGTGAGGTGGTGGTCCAGTGGCTAGTGACATGGCATAGATGGATGAAGAGATGGAAGGTCTAGTGGTGATGAAGCGACAAAATAGGTGGCATGTCACCAAAGGGTGACTTATCAAGTAGACCTTGGCTGTGATGAATCTCTCAAAAGGTTTCACTAAAGGCTCAATTCCATTGGCATATGGTATATCAAAGAAATCAGAACTGGTGTCGTCGATAAAATAAAGGCATTGATGAAACTGCAAGTTTGATGAGACTTGTAAACTGCTCGCCGAGGGAGTAGTTTGGCCAAAAGAATGATATCCAATAGAACCAAACGTGATGTGGCAGTCTAGGTGGATCCATGAGTGGGCTCTAGGCTGACACATGGTAGGCCCGGTACACAGGTGGTACCCAGGCAGATCTCATGAGTGAACCAGGGGGTGCCACATTGTGACATGCGGTAGAGGGGAGCAAATCAGCCGGGGTTAACGATCGGGTAAATCAAGGAAGATCGAATGGTGATGCGAGAGATGTAATGGCGATCACTATACCATGATAGAAAGAAGCTCACCAGTTATCCCTATGACTTGGTGACAAAGCACGTGCGAAAAAGGGTGAGTGCCTAGGTGAGATAAGGGTCATGCAAGTCCGAGATGATCTAAGGGCTATCTTTATACAACAATAAAAAGATGCCTGAATGTTAATCCTCGTGACATAGTGATAAGTCGTTAGCAGTCCTAGCAGTTGAATATTAATCTGTCATGTGCTGATGGTTAATGCAGGCTGTTAAATCAAATGGTCAAGTAACCACTAGCGTCTAGGTGAACTCAATGCGAAACAACAAGAACTCATCAGTTTTGGAGGAGTTTATCTTTCAGTTAGAGTCTTGGTTTTGGTGGAGAGATGACAACACATATTTTTGGGAGCCAAAATTCATTTTTGAATTTTGAAAGCTTACTTTTATAAGGCACTTTTTGTCACTTAGTTTTGGAGTTCTGGAGTTTATACTTGTTTAGTAGTAGAGATCCTTGCTCTTGTAGCTCATTACTTATGAGTATTTTTCAGATTTTTGTAAGCAGCTCTACAAATTTGGAATGTAGATAGCTCCTGATTCTCAATAAAGAAGTTATTTTCCTTCTCATTATTCTTGGTTTTTCAACTGTTGTTTGTGAATTTTATGGTAAAATATTATTTAATCATTTTATTTCATCATATTCCTTCAAAGTTGAATGCTAAGAATGTTATGTCATAGTGTAGGTCTATATTAGTGTTTTTGTTCTTTTGCATCAAAACTATGAGAACCTCATTGTTCTCCTTTTTGCATACATCAGAAATTCAGAGCCTTTCATAAGAATCGCTTTTGTAGGCATAAGTAGCATAGTTGTGAGATTGCATAGCTTCAATACTTGAGCATTTTTGTGAGTTTGTAAGCATTTTAGATCATTTCAGTCATTGGTGGATCACCTTTTTAGCAATAGTTTCATTTTATGCATATCCTTCTATCCCTTTTCCAAGTTAGTATTAGGTGATCAAATAGGAAGCCAGCCTATAATCCAGAGGTCTTCTCTCATAATAGGATACCCACAGCCTCAGAGCAGTCCAATGTGTCACTGGATTGCAGGAATTTCAAGCTTGAATCGGGTGCAAATCCTAGTGACAATAGTTTTTGGCATGCTCGGTGGGACTCGTTGGACTTTATAGTTCATAGGAGGCCACCATATGCTATCTTGGTGTGTGCAACAATAAATTATTTTTCACACCGAGTGACTCAAATCTTTGGTATTATAGTAGTCCAACCTTCCTAGCTTATGAGAAAATACTAGACTAGGCAAAGTGCAACCTCAGTCAATCATACCCATCTATCACCCCCAAAAAGGAGAGCTAGGGTAGTTAACAAAGCTCCAAATCCAGAAGTTGGTGTGCTACCCATTAATTCTAATTCTTACCCTACTATTACAGCTTATAACAATCCACTGTTTGCAAGTTCTTCCAATCAGAATACACCAAACACCACTAGTTCTAATAAAGCTTCTTATTCTAACAACAATATGGCTCTTAATCAACCCCCTAGGATTCATCCATTTGTGCCTTTTAATCAGGGCAATCCTTTAAACTTGGTTCAGCATGATGACATACCAACTGCAACACTTAAGAGTTTGCCATTTTTCACTAGAGAGGATCAAACAACAGCTATTGAACATATTAGAGATGTGGCTTCCTTGTGTAGACTGCATCATATTGTTGTAGAAAATATTGCTTTGAGACTTTTAGCAGCCTCTTTCAAAGGTAAAGCCCTTCAGAGGTTCAGGGGCCTGCTTGTGAACTTAATAGCTACATGGGATGAGTGGGGACAACTTTTAAATCAACATTTTGAAGACAAGTTAGATCATCTTTCATTGGTGGAGTAGCTCACTACCATCAAAAGAGCTCCACATAAGCATATGATGGATTTCAACTACCAATTTCAAAGGACTTGGAATCAAATTCCAGTATCAGGAAAACCTTCTGATGATTATGCTTTTTTGTTTTACCTAAAGGCTTTGAATAGTGATATTGCACTCATGATACAATCTATGGGGGGAAATACTTTACCAGCAACATTTGATGTTGTTGTTAAGGCTGAGAATAGTCTTATTCAAGCAAGGAAGATAGAACCTAGGCCTCCCATGTCAATTTTTGCTAATATACAACCCATTATCCCTATAGTTCTACCTGTTATAGTTGTTCTACCTTCATTTCCAGCATATAATGCTCAAGTTGTAGTTCAAGAGCATGTTGTCCTTAGTCATTTGCAGGAGATAATAAGTATTAAGGAGCAAAATTCTAACCTACAGAAGACTTTGCAAAATTTTGGTAATGAGTTGGTTAATATCAAGAAAGCCCAAACTCAACCACCTTACCAAATTCCCTTCCAAGCTCCCTACCAAGCCCCGTACCAACCAAACTCTCAAGGTCAAAGAAGGAATTTTAACCAAAGACCCCTTTAGCAATATAATCCTAATACACCTAGTTCCTTAAGGGATATTGTTCCAGTCCAGAACAACTTGGTAGCTGACTATGAGTGGTGTTTTCCTTGCAACCAGCCACGTAACCAATGTACATGCTCCAATGGCATGTTAAATCAGGCATTGATGGTGCAAAACGGTGTTGTTGTTCCAAGAAATCAGTCTCAGGAAGTTAATGAACAACAATCTGCACCCATGGAACAAGGTAGTCCTGATGTTACTTTGATGAATTGGCAAGGTGAGTAGTTTTGTGGGGTTAATCAGCCTCAAAATCAGTCATATATCCCTTTAGCAACCAACACAAGATCTAAGAAAAGGGATGTTGACATGGGGCATCAGACTGATAAGAATAATAATCAACCTTTCTCAAGTACCCAAGCTCAGGCAAGGTCTTTCTCCACTCAAAGTACACAGATTCTTCAGAGATCACAACCTGTGGTTACCAAAGATCAGCCAAAAAGCCAACCTCAGCCAGCACAAGTACAAAAGGAAATTGTTGTTACTAAGGGACAACAAAAGGTTAGTATGACTGATTTGAATATTTTGGATCAGTTGAAGAAAACTCATGTTACCATGTTAATGTGGGATTCACTAGCTCTACCTAGGCAAAAAGATTTGTTACATGATGCTTTGTCTAACCTTTCCTTGATTGCCCAACCATCTAATCAGTAAGCTTCAAAGGTTGTTCTTACCAATAAGCCTCAACAGAAGAGTGAACAATAGTCTCAGCAGTCCAGGATAAACAAACCACCTCCCTTTTATGTCACTCTAATCATTAGCCAACACCTAGTGCATAACTACATGATAGATTTAGGTGCAAGTAGCTCAGTCATGCCCAAGTAGTTGGTTGACCAGTTAGGATTGACTTATGAGCTATTGAATAAGGGTGTAATACAATTAGATGGGACTGCTATAAATATTGTATGAGTCATTTAAAATTTGAGTCTAACACTCCATGCTTGCCCCAATTTTTCTATTCTGCAAGATGTATATGTGATAAACCTACCACCTTACTTTGCAATTTGCTTATCAAGAGACTTTACAGCCAAATTAGGGGGTTATTTGTCATCTGAATGGTCACATATGTTTTTAAGGACTAGGTATGGAACTAAAGTTACTATTAAATTAGAAGCTTTAGCTAATGATCACATAGAACCCTATGTCCCTAGTGTTGTCAATGCCAATTTGACCATTCATGAGCAAGATGACCAACCCATTCCACATGATCCAAACACCTCTATTGATGACATTCCTGACATTATTCTAGATGAATGGGAAACCGAGAATCTTGAGGAAGATCCTTTTAAAAATATAGATGAGGTAAACCTTGGAGTCTATATGTTTCATGAACAAGGTTCTGTTGTCCCAAACTTGATGAAGGATGCTAGACAACAAGATAATCAACATCAAAGTGAGCTTTGGAAGCCCTATTTTGATGGGTCAAGAAGTAACAATAGTTCTAGTGGTGGTTGCATGCTGATTTCCCCTATTGATGATAAGTATTATGCAGCTTTTAGGTTTTCTTTTAGCTGTTCCAATAATACAGCTGAGTATGAGGCCTTAATTCATGGTCTAGAATGGGCAAAGAAGAGAGGAATCAACTATTTGTAGGCTTATGGTGATAGTGAATTGGTTGTCAACCAAGTAAGAGGTCTCCATACCACTAAGAATGATCTTTTAAAGTCTTATAAACATAGAGTATGGGATCTTATTGAAGATTTCCAAGCTTTCAATCTGTTATCTATTCCTAGAAATCTTAATAAGCATACTGATAGACTTGCTACAATAGGAGCACAATATGATATTCCAAGTGATATCAACTATATTAGTAAACATCAATATGTAAAAGTTATTGTTAGGTCTTCCATTCCTAACAATGTTGATCATTGGTAAGTTTTTGATAGTGATCACTAGATTATTAACTTTTTGAGGGAAGAGATAGAGTTTTCAAATACCAACCAAGAGAAGCTTAAGCAATAGTATGATGATCAGGTCATACAGTTGAAAACAAACAAGGTACTCAAGGGTTTGGTCACATTGGAGTCAATTTTCAATGAGGATGATCATCTAAGAAAAGAAAAATCCATCTTGCGGATCAAGGAGGAACATTATGAAAATGTTGAGATTTTCAAGGATAAGCTGTTAAAGCTTGGCAAGGTGTGTACTTTAGAGGAAAGGCATGCATTTGTTTTACTATGCCAAGAGTTTAGTGACATATTTTCTTGGCAATATTATGATTTATAAGGATTTGACCCTAGTATTGCCCAACATACCATAGAGCTTGAGCCAAATGCTAAACCTGTGAGGCAAAAACAGAGGCCTCTTAATCCAAAGCTTGAGCACCTTATGGTCAAAGAGCTTAATAAACTCATTGAGAGAAGCATCATTTTTCCTATTAAACACACCTCTTGGGTGTCAAACCTTGTCGTAGTTAGGAAGAAGAATGGTGAAATCGGACTTTATGTTGATTTCTGAGATCTCAATAGAGCCTCATTGAAGGATAGATATCCACTGCCCTCTATGGAGCAGATTCTGCAAGTTGTTGCAGGTTCTAAGAGATTATCCTTGCTAGATGGCTTTTCAGGTTATAACCAAGTTTTAGTGAAGGAGGAAGATCAATTGAAGACAATATTTACAACTAAATGGGGCACTATGGTATATAAAAATATGCCATTTGGTTTATCAAATGTCGGTGCCACTTTTCAGCGTGCTATGGATATGGCATTTCATGGTTTGATGTATAAATTTATACTTGTTTATTTGGATAATATCACTGTTTATTCCAGAAATTCAGTTAAACACCTAGCTCACCTAAAGTAATTTTTTGAGAGGTGCAGAGAGTATGATATATCTCTTAACCCAAAGAAATGTGTGTTTTCTATTCATGAGGGTAAGCTTCTGGGCTATGTGGTGTCAAAAGAAGGAATTACTATTGATCCAGAGAGGGTAAGTGCTATTCTTTCCTTACCTCTACCAGCACACAAGAAGGGCTTGCAAAGCTTCTTGGGCAGGATTAATTTTCTTAGGAGGTTTATTCCAGATATTGCAGAATTATTAAAACCTCTAACTTCTATGTTGAAAAAGGATATTCCTTTTAGTTGGTCTAAGGATGGGAGGAGGAGTTTTGGCCACAAGTGGGTGCTCATAGCCACTAGTTATTTTTCTAAGTGGACTGAGGTTGTAGCCCTTAAGGAAGCAAACGAGACAACTATTTTGAACTTTTATGATGAGTTGATAACTAGATTTGGTGTCCCTAAATCTACAGTTTTAGATAATGCTCTTGCTTTTGTAGGGATTCGAATATCTGATTGGGTAGTAAAGAATGGTGTTTATCTCAACACCTTATCTAACTATTACCCTTAGGGCAATGGACAAGCTAAGTCCACAAATAAAAATCTACTCAGAATCATCAAAAGGACCATGGAAGGAAATCAGCAAGCTTGGCATACCAAGCTCAAATCAGCCTTATGGGCTGATAGAATCACACCAAAGAGGTCCACTGGAATGTCTCCATACATGCTTGTGTTTGGGAAAGAAGCAAGGTTGCCTATTTCACTTGAGTTTCTGGTCCTTGAACTATCTAACCAGCTGGATATGATTGAAGAAGAGCCTATGACATCAAGATTGGCTTAGTTGATTGAGCTAGAGGAAGTTAGAAATGAGGCAATGAGGAAAGTTGAGCATCACCAAGCTCAAATGAAAAGATCTTTTGATAAGAGGGCCTCTCCTAGAGTTTTCAAGGAAGGTGACATTGTCCTGAAATGGGATGAATTCAGGAGAAGGCCAAGCAAGCATAAAAAATTTGATGCTTTTTGGAGTGGGCCTTATATGATTTCTAAGTGCAAACAACACAATGCCTTCTAGCTGTCTAAGTTGAATGGAAAAGTTGAACCAATCCCAGTCAATGGGATTCACCTCAAGAATTTCTTTTAAAGTATGCCTAAAATTTGTACATATTTCAGATTTTCTAGTGGTAATAAGTGCTTTGCAAAGTAGGCCAGCTTGTAGTTTTGTTTTCCCTAAGTGCCTAGTGCACAGTTCTGAAGGAGTAATAAGAGTCATACTGCTGCAATCCATCGAAGCTATAGAAGAGAGGTGTCCATTATATGAAACAAGGAGTATGTTTATCCCCTGTCACACAGAAAAGGCATCTCCCTCATATAGCTGCAATAAATTGTTGCAGCAGAGTTTTTCGGAGTTCTTTTGTTGGTACCTTGTCTTATTTCATTGATTATAGCCATCTCATTCATGACAACAAGTTGTTCCAGCTTACTATCACAAGCCACATACCTATAAACAATGAAGTTTGATAGGTTTTGAGCAGTTTTCAAAGTTCCTATTGTGTCAATTGTGTTTTCAATTTTCTACAAGTTTCAGTGACTCTGTTCCCAATAAATAGAGTTATGCAGCTAGTCAAGATGTTTACTAAGCAAACATATAGAAGATGTCGCCAAAAATGTTACCTATTTTTGCTACTAGCTCAATCAGGTAGAGCTATGATATTTTAAACATGAGCAAGAAGGTGCATTTTTTATTTTGCTAAATTGCATTCATGATTATTTGAGAAGGAAAAAATATTACAATATCATGTTTTATTTTTCAGATGCATATGAAATAGAGGGAAAACAAATTTTTGAGAAAAGTAATCTCTTATTGATGAATATACAATGTCCCACACAAGTCATGAGACTGATTGATGTGGTGCAAATAAGAAACACACTATACATTTGTAGATACAAAACATTAAAGTAAATGTAAAATAAATAAGGGTGACTCGTCATTGCCTGAATGCTGAGCCCTCTTTAAATTGTTTTGTACATCTGTAAGCGCTCTGCCTAGCTTGCATCCAGTGTGTTGCCTCCTCACTTCCCCTGGGTACCTGCATTTGATAAAATGTGTTAGAGAAATGAGAATCATCATCCATGATCTGCACATGTATCTGAAAAAATGCAATCCATCCCTCATGTGCATCACAACAACTAGTATGTCGAGCAAATCAGTAAATATTAGGTCAAATCATCAGCAAGAAATCATATATGCACTATTTTTGTCTAACTTGTTTGCTTCATGTGAAGATACAGGAAAAATAAAATACAAAATGTGGGTTAAAATGTGGCTCCCACAAGGGTTGAGCCCAACATGCTGATGGAGATGGGTTTCTTTGCATTTTTTGAATTTTTGCCTTATCGGCAAGACCTACCCTGATCAGTAGGACTTACCTTAATGAGAAAGCATAGGCGTGGAGAGGTTGTATCGAGTATCGGCAGGCAAGGTTCTACCCTACGCCGATGCCTAATAGAAAAGTGGATAGACCGGAGTAAGTCATCGGCTATCGGAAGGAGCTGGTTTCATGTTATCCCGATGACTCAATGGAAAGGCCCAGGTGTAGACTATTTATCCCACATTGGTCATGTAGAGGAAATTCATCACATTTAAAGGCAAAGCCACATATATCCTTAGTGTCAAAGATTGTAGGATTTTAACAAGGAGTAGCTCAACTTTGGTGGGTCCCTTGCGTGCCCGCGCATCTCAAGGCATCTGAATTTTGCAGTGAAAAGGCAAATTAGCCAGTGAGAAAGTCAAGAAGATCAATGCAAATCAAGAAAGATCTAATGGTGGTTGCTATACCACGATGGTTAGATGCTCGCCAAATATCATCGCAACTTGGCGACTAGTGAGGTGGCGGTCCAGTGGCTAGTGACATGGCATGGATGGACAAAGAGATGGAAGGTCGAGCGATGATGACGTGAAAGAATAGGTGGCATGTCACCAAAGGGTGACTTATCAAGCATAAATTGGCCACGATGAATCTCTAAAAGGTTTTGCCAAAGGCTCAGTTCCATCGACATAGGGTATATTAAAGAAATCAGAACTGCTCCCGCCGATAAAATAAAGGCATCGATGAAACTGTAGGTTCGATGAGACTTGTAAACGGCTCGACGAGGGAGTAGTTTGGCCGAAAGAATGATATCCAATAGAACCAAAGGTGAAGTGGTGGTCCAGGTGGATCTAAGAGTGGGTCGTCAGCTAACATGTGGCAGGCCTGAGAGATAGGTGGTGCCCAAGCGGATCTCATGAGCGAACTAGGGGGTGCCACATGGTGACATGTAGCAGAGGGGAGTAGATCAACTGGGGTTAATGGTCGGACAGATCAAGGAAGATCAAACAGTGATGCGAGATATCTAATGGTGGTCGCTATACCATGATAGAAAGAATCTCACCAGTTATTTGTGCAACTTAGTGACAAAACATGTGCAGAAAAGGGCGAGTGCCCAGGTGAGATAATGGTCGTGCAAGTCTGAGATGATTTGAGGGATATCGCTATACCGCAATGAAAAGGTGCCTGAATGTTAATCCTCATGACATAGTGACAAGCCATCAACAATCCTGATAGTTGAATGTTAATTTGTCATGTGCTGACGATTAATGTAGGCAGTTAAATCAAATGGTTAGGTAACTGGTAGCGTCCAGGTGAACTTAGCACAAAATGATGAGAAGTCATCAATTTTGGAGGAGTTTTTCTTTCAGTTAGAGTCCTAATTTGGTGGAGAGATGATAACACATATTTTTGGGAGCCAAAATTCATTTTTGAATTTTGAAAGCCTACTTGTATAAGGGACTTTTTTATCACTTAATTCTAGAGTTCTGGAGTTTGTACTTGTTGAGCAGAATAGATCCTTGTTGTTGTAAATCATTACTTATAAGTATTTTCAGATTTCTCATGAGTAATATTCAGATTTTTGTAAGTGTTAGGACCCAGAGGCAACAAAGAGGGGGGGAGTGAATCAGTTGTCTATTAATTTCAACCCAAATATAATTTAACCAAACTCAGTGCATAATACAGGTAAACCAAACTTAATGCCGATAGATAGTTTAGTAGTTAATAACAGTACCGGTAAATTTTAATGCATGAAATAGAAAGACAAATAACATACACAACACATAACATAGTTATTTGTACGTGGAAACCCTGTAAGGGGAAAAACCATGGTGGGAAACCTTACCCACAATCAGATGATACTACTGTAGATAGTATGTGTATACAAATGGGTTCTGCACATGAAGAAAGGCCAACTTCCTAGAGCTCACTGCTCAATCACAAAATGAGAGTCACACTGACTACAATTGGATGGTTAAATCCAATGATAATGTACTGCTCAAAATAGCATCTTCATATGCTAGATTCAGTATCAGTTAAGCTCTAATTTTCCTTCCTCATACCTTCATTGAATCTTCCAATGATGTCTGTGTGTATAGCTCTACTTATATTCGCATATACCTTATTATAATCCTTTTCACACTCCTCTACATAATATCACAAATGAGATCTTACATATATACGAGAACCTAAGACCAATTGTGTAGGTCGGCTCACTAAGATATTACAATTAAATCAATTACAAATGAATCAATATGAGATACATGATGTTGGATCAATGCATTTACAATTATAACCAATCAATAAAACATCTCCATAATGTGTCGGGCTGATCTGGAATAGATAATGCTTGCCAGTCCATAACCTAGACCTATTTGCCAGTAACAGCAAATATGAAAACTTGATTGTACTAATAATCAAATCACCAAAACCAAGTGTCCAAACAATGTCTTCCACATTACCAAGTAATCTCTAGATGATAACAGATCATCCTCAGTGCCGGTGAACAATATAACCTGTCGGTTAACCAGATACTAGTGGTTGTGCATAAGTCACTGAACATGCCGATGAACATAACCAAGAATCTCCAAGTGTTCTCAAGTGTTGAAAAGTGTTGACATCAATGACGAAACCAATGCAACACATCCATAATACCAACAATCTCCCCCTTTGGCATTGATGGCAACACAAGATGGAAAAACCATCTAAGTGCCAAAGCAAAAATGCCAAAAACCAAAAACCAACAATCTCCGAAAGAGATCATTAAAATACATATACAAAGAGTAACAATCTCTCCCCCAATGAATAATATCTCCCCAAAAGATAATGTGTTTTTCCATAGATATCTCTCCCCCTTTGACATCAAATACCAAATCAGTACAAAACCAAATACAATCAGTTCATAGAACTTATTACAAATACCAATTGTTATAACCAAATTTATTCAATCTACTCCCCCTGAGAAGTAGCTCTCCTTCATCAAAGCCAGAAAAAAGATTTCTCTATTAGTTCTATCAGTTTGATGTCATGCTCCAACTGTCTAAGTTTCTATCGATGAGGGTATAACTCCAAGCTGCTCTTTTAGATATTCAAAAGTTTCCTTAGGCAAAGGCTTGGTAAAGATATCTGCAATCTACTCTTTAGTATTCACATAAACCAATTTCACTTCTTTTTATTCAACATTCTCTTTTAGAAAATTGAATTTGATAGAAACATGTTTAGTTTAAGAGTGAAATATCGGATTCTTTGATATACCAATTGCTGCCATATTATCACAGTAACTGATTATAGGTTCTTTGCATTTTACCTTTATGTCCTTCAACATTTGCTTAATCCATAATACCTGTGTAGAATTAGTTGGTGCTGCAACATATTGTGATTTTGCTATTGATAGTGATGTACAACTTTGTTTCTTGCTCAACCATGAAATTAGTCTGCTGCCAAGAAAAAATGCTCTGTCGGTGGTGCTTTTTCTATCATCTACATCTCTTGCCCAATTTGCATCTATGTATGCACATAAATCAAAATTTTCATCTTTAGGATACCATTAACTAGGATTTGTTGTGCCTTGTAGGTACCAAAAAATCCTTTTTACTGTTGATTCATGATTTTCCATAGGATTACTCTGAAATCTTGAAACAATACATACTGCATTCATAATATCAGGTCTTGTTTGTGTCAAATATAATAAACCTCCTATCATAGACTTGTATCTTGTCAGATTAACAGGTGTTGATTCATCCTTCAATGATAGTTTATCAGTTGTAGTCATAGGTGTACTTACTAGTTTAGAGTTTTCCATACCAAATTTCTTAAGTAATTCCTTCAAGTACTTTGATTGATTTATGAATATACCTTTATCAGTCTATGAAATCTGCAATCCTAAAAAAATTTTTATCTCTCCAATCATAGACATTTAAAATTCTTCTTGCATCTTCTTAGAAAAGTCTTTACACAATCCATCTTCTCCTCCAAAAATGATATCGTCAACAAAAACTTCAATAACCAAGATGCCATCATTAGTCACTTTGTAATATAAGTTGTTGCCAGCATTACCTTTAGTGTAACCAAGCTTCAAAAGATATTTGTCCAATCTAGCATACCAAGCTCTAGGAGCTTGCTTCAATCCATATAAAGCTTTCCTTAACCTGCAAACCATATCTTTGTCATCTGTCAAAGAAAATCCATCAGGTTGTTCAATGTAAACTTCCTCTTCAAGATCACCATTCATAAATGCACATTTAACATCCATTTGATATACTTTATAGTTCTTGTGTGCTGCAAAAGCTAAGAATAATCTGACTGCCTCAATTCTAGATACCGGTGCAAAGGTTTCATTGTAATCAATTCCTTCTTTTTGTGAATATCCCTTACATACTAATCTTGCTTTGTTTCTGATTACCTTACCATCTTCATTAAGTTTATTTCTGAATACCCATTTAGTTCCAAGTACATTTTTGTTTTTAGGCCGAGGAACCAATGTCCATGTGTTATTCTTTTCAATTTGTTCCAATTCATCTTCCATAGCTTTAATCCAATGTTTATCTTCAAATGCCTCATTAATAGTTGCTAGTTCAAATTGAGAAATTAGACATACCTCTTCATTTTCCAGTCTTCCTCTAGTCATAACTCCTTGATACTTATTCCCAATTATCCGACTTTCAGAGTGATTCAATCTTACATACCTGGGTGTATTCACTTGCTGCTGTTCTTCAGTCACTGTAGAATTCTTAGATGATGCCGGTGTGACTGGATCAACATTTTGTACCAGTGTACTCATTGTAGGTTAATTTTTGTTTACCTCAACTGTCAGTTCAGATTCTATAGACCTTCTAAACTATTCATCAATCTTCACATTTGCACTTTCAATGATTTTCTGCAGTCTCTTATTAAAACATCTATATGCCTTGCTCTTAGATGAATAACCAAGAAATATTCCTTCATCACTTCTAGGATCAAATTTTTCAATATAATCATCTCTCCTAATATAACATTTGCTTCCAAATAATCTGAAATATTTAAGAGTAGGAGTATTACCAAACCATAGTTCATGAGGGGTCTTACCGATTTCACCTTTGATGTGAACTCTGTTGAATGTGTAAACAACTATATTGACTGTTCTCTCCAATACACATGAGGTAGGTTTTCTTCTGATATCATGCTTCTAGTTGCATCCAAGATAGTTTTATTCTTCCTTTCCACAACTCCATTTTGCTAGGGTGTCTGAGGTGCTGATAATTGTCTTCTAATTCCATTCACTTCACAGAATGTATTAAATTCCTTAGATGTGAATTCACCTCCTTGATTTGATCTCAAAAATTTGATTTTCTTACCGGTTTCATTCTCTACCATCACTTTGAATAGTTTTAATTTCCCAAAAGCTTCTAATTTCTCCTTGAGAAAAGTTCTCCTTGAGAAAAGTAATCCAACACATTCTAGATTAATCATCAATGATTAGCATAAAATATCTATCTCCTTGTAAACTTCTAGTTCTTGCTGGACCACATAAATTAGTATGAATTAAGTCAAGAACTTTATTGGATTTTTCTAGAATAATCTTAAAGTTGCTCTAACTTTCTTTCCAAATTGACATTCCTTACATACCAGATTGTGAGGTTTTACAATCTTAGGTAAATCCCTTACTGTCTTAGTTGTACTAATTTTCACAATGCAATCAAAATTTACATGACACATTCTCTTATGCCATAACCAACTTTCATCAAAATGTGAAATCAAGCATGTCTTCTCATTGTTATTCAAATGAAAGATATTACCTTTAGTCTGATTACCGGTTGCAATTTCCAAACTAGTTCTATTCATGATTTTGCATTTACCATTCTTGAATTGTAATTGAAATCTCTTTTCAACTAATTGACCAAAACTCAAAATATTATGCTTCAAACCTTCAACATAGTAAATATTATGAGTATCGTGCTTACCATCAAAAGATATAGTGCCTTTTCCTCTGATCAAACAAGCTTTGTCATCTCCAAATCTTACTAGACCTCCATTGTATTCTTGAAAGGTTAAGAATTTACTCTTATCACAAGTCATATGATGTGAGCATTTGGAATCAATGATCCATTCATCCTTTTCTTCAATTTTAGCTTCCAGGGCTTGCTCTAATGGTTGAACAATAGGTGTCGGTTGATCTTCTATTATTGCAACAAAAGCCCATCAATTGTCTATCGATTCTTCATCAGAATCATTAGTAACTCCTTCATCAACATAGTAACATGATTTGTCTCTATTCTTCTTAAATCTATACCTCTGATATTTAGGGTTAGGCTTATATGTTCTTTTAGCTTCTTCTTTCAATATTGCATGTCTATCAGGACACCTAGATGCCATATGACCAATTTTATTGCAGTTAAAACATTTAAATGGTGCTTTATTTTCATACTTACTTCCTACTAGACCTTTGGGTATTTTTCTTGTAAATAGTGCTTCGAGCTCTTCAAGTTCTTCATTCTCTCTTCTAATTTCTTCAAGTTCTCTAGCATAGAGTTCTTTCCAATCAAATTTTTCAGATGATGATGATGATGTTGTAGAAGATGAAGCTTTTAAAGCCAAATCTGTCTTAATTGTAGCAATAGGACCAAATTCCTCAAGTTCAAAAGCTAAACATTTTCCAACCAAAGTATCTCTAGATACTGATGCATTAGGCATTATTCTCAATTCATTAATAGCAGTTACTTTCATTTTGTATGTCATTGTAAAGTTCTTAAAACTTTAGAAAAAATTTCATCTTCACTTAAGGATCCTCCACAACATTGTATACCCAAAACAATTTCATTAACTCTTTCCATAAAAGCAAAAATCCTTTCATCTTCTTCCATTTTCAGATTTTCATACCTGACCCGGAAGCATTCTAGTTTTGCAATTTTGATAGTGGTATCACATTCATTCAATGTATCCAATTTATCCCAAATAGCTTTAGCAGTAGATCGGTATGATAATCCCATGATTTGTTGATCTGACAATGTGCTCAAAAGTGCTTCTCTTGCTTTGAAATCATTCTCCTAATCTTTAGCAAAGGTTGGTGGATTAGGTTGACTTTGAGTAGGACCAACATAGCCATTCTTTGTAACATCCCATATGTCTTTTCCAATGCAATTTAGACAAGTCTCCATTTTGATCTTCCATATACCATAGTTAGTTCCATCAAGCTTTAGATTGTCCTTCTTGAAATAGTTAGTTGCCATAGAATCTCCTCAAGCTATTAAACTTCTACAAAAATAGGACTTAGCTCTAATACCAATTGTTAGGACCCAGAGGCAACAAAGAGGGAGGGGGGGTGAACCAGTTGTCTATTAATTTCAACCCAAATATAACTTAACCAAACTTAGTGCATAATATCAATAAACCAAACTTAATGCTGGTAGAAAATTTAGCAGTTAATAATAGTACCGGTAAACCTTTATGCATGAAACAGAAAGACAAATAACATACACAACACATAACACAGTTATTTGTATGTGGAAACCCTGTAAGGGGAAAACGATGGTGGGAAACCTTACCCACAATCAGATGATACTATTGCAGATAGTATGTGTAGACAAATGGGGTCTGCACATGCAGAAAGGCCAACTACCTAGAGCTCACTACTCAATCACAAAATGGGAGTCACACTGACTACAATTGGATGGTTAAATCCAATGATAATGTACTGCTCAAAATAACATCTTCATATGCTGAATTCAGTATCGCTTAAGCTCTAATTTACCTTCCTCATACCTTTATTGAATCTTCAAATGATGTTTGTGTGTATAAATCTTCTTATATTTGCATATACCTTATTATAATCCTTTTCACACTCCTCTACATAATCTCACAAATGAGATCTTACATATATACCAAAACCTAAGACTAATTGTGTAGGTTGGCTCACTAAGATATTACAATTAAATCAATTATAAATGAATCAATATGCGATGCATGATTTCAGCTCAATCCATTTACAATTATAACCAATCAATAAAACATCTCCATAATGTGTCATGCTGATTTGGAATAGATAATGCTTGCTGGTCCATAACCTAGACCTATTTTCCAATAACAACAAATATGCAAACTCGATTGTACCAATAATAAAATCACCAAAACCAAGTGTCCAAACAATGTCTTTGACATAACCAAGTAATCTCCAAATGATAATAGATCATCCTCAGTGTCGGTGAATAATATAACCTACTTGTTAACCAGATACTGGTGACTGTGCATAAGTCACTGAACATGCCGGTGAGCATAACCAAGAATCTCCAAGTGTTCTCAAGTGTTGACAAGTGTTGACGCCAATGACAAAACCAATGCAAGACATCCATAATATCAATAGTAAGTAGTTCTAGAGATTTGGAATGCAAATAGCTCCTAATTCTCAACAAAGAAGTTGTTTTCCTTCTCATTATTCTTGGTTTTTCAACTGTTGTTTGTGAATTTTATGGTAAAATATTGTTTTATCATTTTGTTTCATAGTGCAGTTCTATGTTAGTGTTTTCGTTCTTTTGCATCAAAACTATGAGAACCTCATTATTCTCCTTTTTGTATACATCAGAAAGTTAGAGCCTTTCATAAGAATTGCTTTTGCAGGCATAAGTATCAGAGTTGTGAGTTTGTAAGCATTTTAGATCATTTCAGTCATTGGTGGATCACCTTTTTAGTAATAGTTTCATTTTATGCATATCCTTCTATCCCTTTTCCAAGTCAATTTCAGGTTAGTATTAGGTGATCAAATAGGAAGCCAGCCTATAATCTAGAGGTCTTCTCTCATAATAGGATACCCACCACCTCAGAGCAGTCCAATGTGTCACTCGATTGCAGGAATTTCAAGCTTGCATCAGGTGCAAATCCCAGTGACAACACTAAGTAATATTTGTGCGGAAAGTTCAAGCAGAGCGATAGTGGTGTTTGGTATTTCTAAGGAGAAGGTATTCAAATTCATCTGATAAAAGCTTGTTTGAAGGACATCATGGCAACACTGATATCGACTCCTATGTTGGTTGAAGCTATCAAAGAACCCCAACCCGAGTTCAAGATGCATCCAATGAAAGCTGGTGAGATCGACATGATGGGTGATTTATCATTTGTTCCCTCTGATGTATTGTTGGTAGAAGACATTCACTCCTAGATTCATTGCAAGCTTGAAGAAATTGGAGACAAGTTCATTAGAAATAAGTTTAAAGGATTTTGTGTTAATGATCAATTGAAGGCATAATTTTGACCAAGTGTTTGGCTAAGGTTGTTGATTTTCCTGATGAGTTTCATGATGACTGGGTTACATATGTACTGAGTAGGGTTCATGATCAATTTTTGTGGCTGGAAGCTCAAGCACTGATCAAGATTACAAAGGAGGTGATTCAAAGAGTGATAGGGTTTAGTGCAACAGGTGAAGCATTAACCCTAAGAACAATTTCATCATCTGAAGTCATGTGGTTAACCAAATCCCAATGTGATAGTAGAGAAATGACAATCACCCATATTGAGGATGATGAAGTAAGATTTTCCTCTGCAGTGTTGGGTTACAAGGTTTATCAATCAAGATGGATGAATAGTGTGTTGAGTGGTGCCATACATGTTGGCTATTGGATTATCAAGGAGGATGCAACCTATGATATTTGTGAGGTGATTAAAAGTCATTTTATGGTGAACATGGAAAGAATTAAGAAGGACAAGAAACTATCCTTCAAATATGGCTCACTTTTGGTATGTATATTTTTTGATGTGCAAAACATTTTCCCCGGTAAGGATAAGATAGTATGGTCTGAAGAGAAACCTATCATGGTTTAGATAGGTAAAATGTCTAGGGATCTAGGAGATAAGTTTGGTGAAACAATGTGGGGATACTTTAAGGAATTCCAACCAGAATAGTACAGAAATACAAAGACAACATTTGTTTTCTTGTAGACACAAATTGTTGTATCATTCAAGTAGTTCAAGCCAGAACCTTTTGGGTTCCACCTATGGGCTATGAGGTTGTAGTAGATATTGTTAAAATTCATGTCAATATGCTACTATCCAAACTGGTAGACTCAAAGTCAAAGAGATTTGGAAACTATGAGGAGGCAAGCTCCAAAATAAAATAGGAACTTCAAGTGCCAATTATGGAAAGAAAAGTGAGAAGAATGATTGATACTCTTGAGAAGAAATATGGAGGTGAAGCATCTGGTGCCACTACCTCCATCGGTGCTAGTGTACAATCTGGGGTCAACCCTAATAGAGATGAAGGATTAACAAGTGAAAAGAAGAAAGTGATAAAGACAAAACCCAAGGGGACCGGAGTAACCAAGCCTACAACATATACAAAATAAAAGGATTTAAGTACTCCTGTATCTTCCCCAAGTAAATATAGACTGATAGGAGTGACTTATTCCAAAAAGAAGAAGAGTGAAGGAAAGGTTGATACAAAGCTCAAAAAATATGAGAAAGAGAGTGATATCACTAACACCCAATCAGATGTAGAAATTAAAGAGGTTAGAAGGAGTGGAAGAAACAAAGCTCCAATAGTTGATGAATTGGTCCATGGGATCAAAGAGTTTGGAGGTTTGTCTAGTGTTGGGAGAACATATTCCCTCAATAATGAAGAAGATAAAAGGAAAATTGAAGAAGCTTGATCTAGAACTTGCATAAGTTTTGTAGGACACCTAGTGAATTATATGAAATAATCCCATCAAATTTGCAAGATCAAATTGAAGGGAGATGGAAAACAACTCTGGATATTGAGAAAGAACACCGAATAAAAGCACTCATGGAAGTGCAACATGATTTAGACCTTGATCAAGCTTCACTAGTGGTTGAAGCATGTATTCAACATTTCAAGATAAGAAATAGAACTGGGGAGTAGTAGTAGGTGAAGTTGAAGAAGTGCATGAAGAAGGTGTTGCCTTGTGGAAGAAGATCATGAATCCACAAAAGGAAGTTGAAGAAGAAATAGAAAAGGAAAAAAAATGGGACCAAGGCGCAGTTGTCCTTGAAAAAGAAAAAGGTAAGGAAAAAGACTCTTCTGAAGGTTTTGATGTTTTCTCAGTTAATGAGATTATAGAATATGTTATGTCAGACATTCCCAATCTAACAAAGGATGTCTAACAACTGATTCACACTTCATCGGTGAAGGAAGCTGATCAAACTAAGCTTCCCAATCAAGATGAAGTGATAGTTGAAGACATTCCTTATGAGGATACACCTCACAGAACCTTATTGACCCCAAATCCTATTCTGTCTGAAGAAGGAAAAGAGGAAGAGAAGAAAGAAGAGGATAAGAAAGCAATGATGGATACTCCTCCGACAAAGAGGAAGTTAGATTTAGAAAATGAAAGTGAGAAGAAGAAGGTAAGAATCATCATAGGAACTAGTTTAGAATTTGAGACTATAGAAAAGGTAGATGAAACTGAGGAGGAATAAGAGGGAGACTCGGTAATTAATATAAAGAAAATGACTCCCAACAAGTTGATGAAGGTTTTAGAAAAACTGAAAAAATGCAAGCTGAAAAGGCTAAGTTAAGAGCAAGGAAAAAGAAGGCAAGAATTCTCAATTTTGCCAAAGCAATTCTTTCTAACCTAATTCCTAACATTGTTGTTGATAATACTGCCCCCATGATTGATCAATTAAATACTCTTGTTACAGAAATTAGTTTAGAGGAAACCAATCTAGAGAAGGTTGTAGTAAGGAAATATGAATCAAAAGGAGGAGATAATTTAATGGAACAAATATTAGTTGGAAAAGTTGCCCTCTCTACCCTAATAGAAGAAGTCAAAAGTATACTTCAGGAAGCTGGTCAATTACTGGTCAAGTTTTACTGATTTCATTAGAGATCTTGAAGGCAAAAGAAATCAGACTCAAAAAGAAATTCAAGATCTGATAAGTTCTTTTGATTCTCTTACCAGTTTAGCATCAACTTTCACTGGCAAGGTCAAACAAATCAATCAAGAAATCAAAAGGTTGAAAGAAGAAGAGGGCAAATGAGGTCTTAGTTTATTATAGTTACAATGCTACGTGGCACCAATTATTGACTTCATGCAAATGAACATTAAAGAAGCGAACCACCTCATAAATGAACTTGACTGCAAAATAGTTGATGATGTGGAGGTTTTTATTGCAGTGATGCATGGCCATTTCACCACCATGAAATAGGTAAAATCTTCATGGGAATCCTCCTTGAAAGTAGCTAAAGAAAATTTCAAGGATCTTTTTGCTTTACTTTCAAAAAAATAAGTCCGTTTGTACTATCTTTTCCATTGATGGCAAAAGGGGAAATTTTGGAGTCTTGTATAGTGTGAGTTATAGGGGTCAGAAATAGGGGCTAGAACTGGCACAATTTTGTAGTGTTTTGTAGTATTTGCCACCAATGCCAAAGGGGGAGTTTGTTGGCATTCTAGTGCATTTTGTATGACTGGTGAATGATATGGTTGTCATTGTTGGCAACATCATTTCCCAAGTCCTCATAGTCTATTGGCAGTAAGTTGACCAGTATATAGTGGTTAACCAGCTAAGCAGTGTGTAGATAGCCTAAGCAGTGAGTAGACTGACACACAAGAGGACAACTGACAAGCAATGAGTAGATTGGCATAAAAGAGGTCAACTAGCAAGCAGTGAGTAGACCAACACATTAGTATACAAAAGGTAATTGGTAAGTAGATTCTGATTGGTACACTGGTAGAGTCTGTAATTGACAGACTGGTAATGTTCAGTTAACATCCAGATAAATTGGCAGTCTTCTCTAGTCAACCGACAGACTTATCAGCATGAACGACTATTTTGGTAGAGATTCGTGGAATGATTTTTGGAGAGTTTTTTATGATGCAATAACAAAATTTTGAATAGAATGTTTTGGAGGGAAAGTTGGCGATAGATCCAAAGGGTAATAAATTTACTTAATTCATTTTGATGAGGTTGTTGTTCATGTGAAGAGTGATAATGTGAAAATGAACATAGGGGGAGTATAACAGAGTGTAGAGATGAGTGATAGAGGACCAAAAGAGTGTAGAGCCAAAGGTCAGAGAACTAGCAGAGTGCAGAGCCAAAGGTCAGAGAACCGACAGAGTGCAGAGTTGAATGTATAAGTAGGAAATTGGTGTTGTATCGAGAAGATACAACTGGTGCAGATAGAGTTTGTTTTTTAGTGTGATATGATCAAGCTATTGGTAGCTACTCCAACAGATCATCCTTTTGTTTCTTTCTAACCATTACAACTAAAATCCCTTATTAGGGTGGACTTTAATAGGTCCCATTGTATAAATCCCTTAACAGGGTGTCATCTTAATTGATGATCTTAAGACCTTTGACAAGGCTACCTTTAACAGGGTAAAGCCACTAACTGGCCTGAAACAAAATCCGTTAATCGGGTGGCACCTGACAAGTGTCTTTGTAATCTACTAACATGGATGGCTCCTCATCGGGTGTACTCTAGAAGAGTACAAATTTTGTGAGTTCCTACTCACACCATGGTTTTCTCCCATTTGGGTTTCCATGAGATAAATCATTGTGTCACTATGTATATTTTCATGCATGCTTATTCTACTGTAGTGGTTATTTATATTGATGAATGTTAAGTTAGTAAAAACTTGAGTTAAAAGTTTTAATTGAGTAAAACTGGTAAAGTGCCGATTCACCTCTCTCCTCTTAGCACAAGATCTCAAGGTTATGTAGGGGCCGAAACCGAAGAAGATTTAAAATGATGATGCAAAGAGGGGTCCCAATTAAGTAGGGGAATGCAGTCACAAAGGTGAGGGCCTAAAATGTGGTAAAAATTGCAAGGGTCACAATTTTATGACAATACACCCACAAGTAAAGAAACCTTCTCTATTAAAGGTGCCCTAGATTGCTGGAAGTTGCCTCTACTAGAGTTCTATTGAGCACTCTATGATAACTAATTAGAATGGAAAATCTTATGGCATTGCTAGTTACTATCCTTCTTTGACTAAGATCCACCACCATTGGCATGTTGGCATTAGATTGTCATTGATGTCAACGATTGAGTAGATCCAAGGGAAAAAGATGGAGGAGGATTAGTATCCTAGATGAAGTTCATATTGGTTGATGTGGTGTTGTCTTAGGTTGGTAGAGTTGAGCAGGCTAAACAAGCATGGAGTTAGCCAGCACACTATGTTTACTATATTAGATCAAACGATGTGCTTACCACATTGTGGAGGAAGGCAGGTATATCATTTTTTCACAGTTATCATTATTTCACAATATGACTTGTTTGCGATACCATGACAAGAATCAGAGGAAACCATCGTAGTTTTTTATACTTTTGCAAGACAGAAATATTCCCCTTCCAGCCTAGCTTCAAAATTGCAAAAATTCTTATGTGGTTATATAGGAAGCAATAGATAGAAAATCATGTTTATTACCACAATGAAGATAGAGAAGAAATAGTGGTCTCTATTTCATAGGTCAACATGTTTATGTTGATCAAAGATGGCTAGCAAAAATAATTTCAGATAACACGATGATTTTATTGCCATGGTCTCCATGCATTTGCAAGAGATTTTTTTTTCTGGAACCACTAGAGATCCTTTGAAATTATTAAAAATTGGTACTGTGCTGATGTCACCACACAAGTTGTCAATCATGGGGCTGCTATCATCATAGAATCAGACTATTGTGATCTTTAAGAATCATGGAACAATCAAACATGTGTGCAGAAAGATCCCCAGTGTGTGATTGGTCCATATGAGACTTGTGTGGGGCCCATTGACAAAATACTATCAAGGATCGGAGATTAGGTGGAACAAGACTTGATGAAAATGAGGACTAAATGAGTTACACTTCCATCAAATGGTGATAGACTGATAAAGCAAAGGGGAGGGCCCCTTTTGACGTAAGTTAGACTTGATGCCTAAAATAAGGTTGATTGACGAATCTAGCATTTTAGAAACTAAGGAATTTAAAGTGCAAAAGGGCATGGACACCACCTTGGCTAAGTCACCCATGACATAGCGATAAAAGTAAAGGCTATCACAGTATAATAGTCAATAGCCAACAAACTACCTGACATCCTGTGATATGTCAATAAAAGGTAAACTTCACCACAACATCGCAAGCAGTATATTGCTAACTGCCAAGTCTTCTACGATATAGAGACACAAGGGTATGTGGGAAGAAGAGAAAGGGTTATCGTAGTTTTGCAAGTCAACTCATCCCTTGACCAAGTCTTTTACAATTTTTCAATAAGACTATGTGTTATCGCAGTATCGCATTCAATCATCAAAGAAGGCCAAGCCACCTGTGATATGTCGATAAAGTTGAAAGTTGTCATAATTTCACAAACCTACATAAAAGAACAACCAAGCCATTTGCGATATAGTGGTAGAAGAAAAAAAAGGTCATGCCAACATAAAAGAGGTCCACATAGTCATTCACTAAAGATAGCCTGATGATGAAGAAGGAGAAGTCAAAGTCGTGGTCTATATGGGATGAATCAAATTCCACCTGCCGATAGATGAGACTTAATTGCTAACAAAGAAGAGCCATTTAGATACACTGAGAATGGTGGTTCTCAATCCAATTTAATATGATTGTTATGATTTAAGTTGAGGTGGTGGATACATTTAAATCTTGTAGCTCTAGAGCAAGTAGAAGATCATTTGTGAGGCTCTAAGAGATCTACAAATGAGATATTAGACCTAAGATTACTAAGAATAGTAATTTGAACATGGAAGAATAATCTAAAGATGGAGTGGATGCATTTAATGATGGTGGCTATCTATTTGAAAGGAATAGACAAATGATCAAATCGGCCTATCCACCATGATGTTCATTCAATTCAGCTCTTGGTAGGAAGGTTGATAAGTGGTAGACAAAGAGTGTAGAAGGGTTGGTGCAAATGAGTGTGTGTGAAGTGGAGAAGCATAGAAATAAGAGGAGGTAGAAGTGTGTAAGAAAAATAGTGTGCAAAAAAGAAAAGAAAAAAGAACAAAAGGTATCACATAGTGTGTGAGAAACACGACAGGTAATCCACACCAATTGAAGTAGAGACAGAGGATAGAAAATGAAGACTTTAGAGCAATGAGTTGAGAGAAGAGAGAAGACATAGAAGAGCATAGCAGTGGAGAATAGAGTGCAGAGACCTGAGAGTAGAGAGTAAAGAAGATAGAGTTGAAGAGAAGAAGACCACGGTATAGATAACCTAGAAGGTTATCCATACCGAGTGGGGAATGAAAGGAGAAATGAATAGAGAACATAGATTAGAAGAGTTGGTGCAAATAAATGGTAGAGAGAAGGGGCTTTTAGCAGAGACCAGAGAGTAGAGGATGAAGCTTGTGAGTATAATAAAGAAGAATAATTCTCAAGCATAGATAACATAGTGAGTTGCAAAACCTCATTTCCAACAAGGTACTCAATTGGTGCAAGGAATCCAAGGCATATCTCACTCTTGAAGAGTTACTAGGTTAAAAGGGTGTAATCATGGTGGTGATCCTTTGGATCCACCTAATAATGTTTTGGTCCAATTTGTAAGGCTAAGAGTCCCAAAGGTACCTTAAGACAACCTTGGGTCTCATTAGACCAATAGGAACTTAGAATAGGATATCATAAGTAGTTTTTGTATTGTTTTATCAACTAAATAACTTTATAATAGATCCTAAACATGTTTGAAACTTGGAGGATGCAAATTGCCAAAAGTTGTAAAATTGTCAAAAATGTTGTCAACAACTTTTGCAATATTGCTCCGAGAAGTTGCATTTTTCTTCTAACGGTCATAACCATTCAAAAGGTAGTTAGATTCATTGGAAAGGGTCTATGTAAGTTGTGAAACCTTTGTGGTCAAAGAGAGAGAAGTGATTGGATGTTATTTTGGTGAAGAATTGAATGAGAAGCACTGGATTTCCTGAGCAATTTTTTTTTTTGAGATAGTATGGATTGCCAGATCAAAAATCTAGGCGTGGAATGATGGTAATTTGAATCATCTCTTATTTTCCTATGTTTGGAGTTCACTTGGTGATCAGAGTATTGGTTTTGTCTTCTTTCTATTTTGATTGGTTTAGAAACCCTTAATTTTAGGGTTAGTGCAGAGATGGAACCTTAACTTGTCTTTTCTATAGTGGAATCTCACATCCACTTGGAAAATGCAAGTTAGCAGAGTGTATAGTAAGACACTAAAGGCTCAGGACTGGAGGATTTTTTCTGTTGCTTCAACCACCAAGTCCTAGGCTAAATATCTCTATGTATTTAGCCAAGTGATGAGACCATTGCGTGAGTAGTCAACCAAACAAGTAAGGTGATCGGTTTAATAGTGGATCAGGTTAATTTGGAGGTAGGAGAACCTAACAAAAGTGCTACATTTGTTCTAGGCACCCATTTCTTGATGTTTTCTTTGTTAACCAAGCCTAATTAGGCCTATTAGGTCTGTGAACATAGTAAGGGTTGGGGTATGCTGGAGTAGACTAAATTATTGCAACTTTGGCATATTTTGTAAGTCCAAATAGGGTATCCAAAATAGTGATTTATTTGTCTATTCCTTTGGAAGTTTTGTAAGTTGTTTCCCATAAACTGGCTAAAGAGACCTACTAGGATCCTCTAGCCCTATAAGTGTTCTTAGCCTTGTAGAAGTCCCAAAACCCAATTTGTGGTTTATTGTCCTTACATTAGTCATAAGAAAACTATCCCAATCATCAGATTGAGAATTTGAAGACCGGAGACTAGTTTTCCATATTTTGGTCAAGATTAAGGAAAGTGTCCCTAAAACCCAATCTTGGTTGGAGTTGTATAAGGTCCCTAGAACCTATGGAAGAAGTGTTGGGTATGAAACACACTTAGGAGATCATTCCTTCCATCTAGGAAACCATTGGACCACTTAGGATTGAGAAATCAACCTTTGAGTTTATAAACCAAGAAGTAGGCCCATTAGTACATTTCTTGCTGAGTACTCTACATCATCAACTTATAGCTATAACTTTTTTTTATTGTAATCATCTTAGTGGGTTCTCATATCAAGGGTTGGTGCTCCTTTGGGTTGGTGCCCATAAATATTATAATTAAAATCTTTCATTATGAGGCTGGATTATAGTAGTAGTCTCTAGCAGCATTTCTCACCGAGGTTTTTCTCCACTATGGGTTTTACTCATTTTGCCTTATGTGTGTGTATGCAATTATGTTTAATATCTCTGCTCATAGTTTCTTGATTTATGTTATTAAAGCTTAGATCATTTAGAAAGTTTAATTTTTTTATTACCACTTATTTACCCCCCTCTTAGTGGTCCATTTGTGTTTCTTCAAGGCATAGTTATGTCCCTAAGAATTATTCTTCTAGTGATTCTATCCAACCTTGAACAATAAAGGATGACTGCTAGTGAAACTTGCTTCCTAAGCCTGAGTACCCCTCGCACCACATCTTGAAACTAGAGCACTACTAGTCTACACACCCGACTATCCACCAAGGGCCATATATAATTTCTCCTCAACTAATCAGGCCTTCTACATAGCTACCTCAATACTCTTTGGTTCATAGACCCAAAATCCATCATTGATATGAGCATTAAGGCCCCTAACAAAGTGTTGCACTAGGATGGCCTCATCATCCACTATCTCTATGTATTGCTTAAGTTCAAAGAACTTATGATCATGTACTACTCAACAAACATAGCTAACTATCATAGGTCATAGAACTCATCTGTCTTCCTCTATCTCTAGTGATCTAATAGGAAGCGAGCATGAAACCTCTCTAGTAACATCTCCCATGAAATTGATACAATATCCAAATGAAGCTTTTGTTGGCATTTGCATGAAGATTCCATTAATGATATGTTATGTTGTCATTGATGTCAATTGAACTAGTAATGATATTTGTGATATTGCTAATATTGTTGTTATTATTGGTATTGGTTTGTAACCAGCAGGAAGAGCTTTGAGGAAGATGTTGTAGACTGGTATGTTAGTTTGTGAGTTGAACCGGTAAACTAGTGTATAAGGTTAAACCCTTTTCTATGCAATATAATTGGTAAACCCTACCAGTTGTTTTTTTGTTAAACCCTAACTAGTCAAGTTTGCTAGTTTAAGATCTAATGATGAGCGATAATGATGGTGACACATGTGATCATTGAATGAGGATAAGTTTAGATTTTTTTGGCACATTTGTTTGTTTGTTTGATTGTCTAGGGAATAAGAAAAGTGGATTGCATCTAATGCATAGCATGTGATGAGTTATAAAGTTTGATGAAGCGATGATCATGGAGTGGTTGGAATTTTATTGAAGAATGTGAAAATATTGATATGATTTCTAATGGTCAAGATTGAACCGACTTGTTTGTAATATCTATGAGAGAATTAGGTTTTTGTTGTGATACCGACCTAATTGATTTGTATTTAAGGTCGATGAAGTTGTTTGTAAGAGTGTTGGCAAAGTTTTGGCTGAAAACAAGTTGAGTGTGTGGTTGCCTAACCGGAGAATGGATCTTTAGTTTGTGTAAAGGTAGATTGAAGCTTAAAAGGATCTGATCAAGCAAATGTACTGCTATTCAGAAAGATCAAGAAAACCTATTGTTTTCTAACAATTACAACAAAATTGAAATCCCCTAACCAGGTAAGCTATAACAAGCTTGGTTACTTATTAAATCCTCTAATAAGGTGGTCCATTAGCTTGGATTCTCATACTCTCTATCGAGGTTACTCCTAACAGGGTATTGTTTGTGTGAAAAAGTGAAATAAGTTTGTAAGCTGCAAGACACAACACTTCAATTAAGTCATTACATGTATGGTTAGATAGATATAAGCATAAATAATAAAACCATAACAAATCGACTAATTGCCTTCTAAAAGATGCGAGTATAAGATTGCTCTCAAATTTGTATAAGCAATACCAGTGACTAGAATACACCAAGATGAAGGATTTAATCTATATGAGCATGAGATTAAGCTAAATGGATGCAAGATGGATGAAAGATTCAAGCAATATGGATTCAAGCAATATGAATAAAATAAATATGCAAAAAGCTAAACTAAGATGCAATAATCTCAAAAAGAAAGCACAATATATTCAATGACTCCAAAGCGAAAAGTGTATAATAACAAATCTCCAGGGTGTTTTGAATGAGAGCTGAAGGCTGAATTTATAGAAATTCACAAGAGAGATCAAGAAAAAGCACAATTTAGGATAATTGAATTAATTGAGAATTCAGATTGATTTAACCTTGAGATAGATTCCAATTATAGTTTAAATTGAAATGCATTAGAGATATAATTCAATTAATTCCATGCACTTGAGATAAAAATAGGTAATTCTATGCAATTCTTTGATTTATTCAAGAAAAGAGTTTGTTTAATGCAACTAAACTTCTTTTCTCAAAAGCTTTGAGTTCCAATTTTAGAGAATGATTAAATTCCTTTTAATTGCTTTTCTGATTTCAAGTTCTCAATCTAGAAGAAGAAATAATATCTCAAGTTTGATTTGTCTCAATTCAATTCTTTTATTTTATTTTCAATTTAACTCTTGCTTTGCATATTGATTCCTCTTTTGTGATAAATTAATTCCTTTTTTTATGATTAAATGGCAAATTTATTAATTAATTAAATATGCTAGGATATTTAATAGATTAAAATAGGATAATAAAACAAAATGATTTTCTTGGAATGATTTAATTAATTAAATAAATATTTAGTTAATATAGAATAATTCACTTGCCATGTGAAATTTGATGATTGAAGAATTAATTAATTGTGTGCTCAAAGTTGATTGAATTGCCTTTGGTTAGGACCTTGGTGATGTTGTTGAGATTAGGGGCCCATGGTTTAGGTGACCAATTTTAGGTTATTATAGGTATTTTTGTTTTTCATCAAGGCATTTTGTAAATCCCTTAACCGGGCGATTCCTAACAGAATCAATTCTTAATAGGACTTATTGTAAAATCTTTAACAAGCTTGGCTCCTAACAGGGTGAACTTTAGAAGAGTGCAGATAGCTATCCTTGTGAGTCTCATCTCACCATGGTTTTTACCTATTTGGGTTTTCCATGTATAAACACTTGTGTCAAGTGGTGAATGTTTTTGTGGTTATGATCTTATTTGATTGATTACTTAACTATTCTGATAAGGTATGATAACTAGAAGCATTGAGAGATTAAATAAGTTGAGATATGATTAAGCATTTTGATATTTACAAGATTGAAGTTGTTTATTGTTAAGTTGTTATAACAGTTAACCAGTTGATGTTAAGTATTGATCTTGATAGTGGAAGTTTACTTTGTGACTTTGAATTTGAGATTGGGAAGTTTGTATCAGTTTTTCAGTATACTGATTCACCCCCCCCCGCCCTCTTAGTATTCTATCGGATACTTATCCTTTCATCATACCATCAGTTTTTTCTCCTCTAAGTGGAAGCAAACCCATTAAGATGCATGATGGTGCACCTAGCCTTGGTGTTGCTACCATACAAATGCATAGAAAAATACCTACTCAAGTCCTAAAGCCACTATGCCTATGTCCTGCTATTGGATCCATCAAAATTAGGAGGTCAAGACTTGAGAAGGTCTCTCATATGTCCTGCTAGAATAGCATCTTTATCTGGAACTATAATGTCCCTCCTCTGAGGTGACTTCTCCCTCTCTTTGTCATGATTCTCAACTCTGCCCTAATCATAAACTCTATCCTAATGCTTAGAATGATTTTACTCTCCCTACCTCAGTCCTGAGCAATCAAGAAGCTCTTGTAGAACATTATTCAACTGAGTAACTCTGTCATTATTTTGTTGGTTCTCACCTCAAGATTCCTCCTCCTACTCATTCTAACAGTCATATTGTTGATCCTCCTGGAAAGTCACTCCATGAACCTCGGAACAAGGATTTTTTTGAGTAGCCATATGATTGCCTCACCCACAACCTCTACCCCTAGGAGACATCTTACCTAACACAAAGCACAAGATAACTATAAGGCAAGATCTAGGGAAAACTACAAGAAGGAAAACTTGCAAAGATGGCTTCAAAGCTTATATTCCCAAGGTACACTACTAACATGCATAATAGGCTCATATGAAACCAAAGTACCCAGTGTATGAACATGGGCTTTGATACTAGATGTAATGCCCACCAATAAACCCTAGAGAACAAATCCTACTAACAACCTAACTAGACATCTTAGAGATATTTAAAAAAAAAAGATATTAGCATCATATTAAACTTATAGGAAATTCATACATTAAAATTGACAAGGTTACATAACACTAAAGCACAAGTGGAAATAAACTCATAATATCTAACCTACGTCCTCCAAGGTTTCCTAGCATCATTATTGACAATGCAACAACTATATAGATACATGAAACATCCCCTACTTAAAATAAAGACTTATCATTAAACATAACATAAGAAAGTAATCATTTAACCCATAGAAAGATAACCATGAGATATTACATAGTTAACACTTCTAAGATACTACATTCATTTTAAACACCAATACCAAATATTCCTATGCCATTAAATTTTGTAATCATAATGGATCTATCCATTCCTAAAATATAGCTGGTACCAACACCACATTGATTAAACATATGATAACATCATTACTTTACATCATACATCTTATCCATAATTTACATTATAGTTATAAACCAATCTCTCTAATGAGAGTGTCATGATACATTATTCCTATAAAAAATATCTAATTACAAAGTGATAGATGAATCTTTTATATACATTAGAGAATAGATTTGCAACTTGAATTCATAGCACAAGAACTAAGGAGAAGAATAATCATCCACCACGCTCATGAACAAACCACCAAATTTCTCAATAGATGAAGGAATCAATCACCTGTGTTGGATTTATGTGAATGTTGTGATTGATGTCAAACCTAGTGATCCAGTTAGGAACGAATGTGGTACATTTTTGTTGTCTTTGGAAGCAGTTTTGGTATTATAGGATAAGAAATAGTGGAAGATAGGTATGTACATGATCTACTAGAGTCATTTCTGAATGACCCTATTCTCTATATTCTTGTGTTTTTCTTATATTGGTTTGTATCCAGTTCCAATATTTTTTATGTGAGTTTTGTTATCAGTTATATCAGTCATATCAGTTGTATCTATTGTTATCTAAATGATTATATTATATCATGTTCTAAAATTTGTGGTATCTATATCTTGGAGTTTGGGAGTTGTTCTTGGAGTTTGTGCTTATGGTTTCAAGTTTATGGGTTTGGTAGACCCTAATTATGTTTCGGTAATGAAGTATCTGAAGGAAGTATGTAGAAGATTGGTGAAGGCTAGCTTGTTCATCCTATTTTTTGGTCAACGCATATTTTGGATATCATGTTGATCTGAGCAGTGCATTATTGGGTAAATAATTTGTGTTTGGCTGACATAATATCTTGGTGTATGTGCTTACCAGTATATATAGAAGATGTGAGAATATGGGAAAATAATACAATAGTGTGGCAATTGAAGAAGAGTGGTGTCTATGTAATGAGAGAGAGTGTGTGTGAAGTATTCAATAGAGTGTGCTTGTAATGTGTAGTAGAATAAGAAGTGTGCAAGTGACAAAGTTAGTGTGCAAGTAGTAGACAATGTGGGTAGTGTATGAGTGAAAGTGTGTGAAGAATAATCAGAGTGTGGACAGTGTTGCAATAATCATTTACCAGATCTACTGCAAGTAGTTGTTTCAATAGAATAGTGCAGTAATCCTTTACTAGACTTACTACAGGTAATTGTGGACAGTGGTGCAATTATCCCTTACAAAATCTACTATGAGTTTTGTGAGTTGTTATCTAAGATTAATCTAGTATTGAACTTATACATTAGGAGATGCACTTTTCTTCAGTTCATTTACTTTCTATTGCAATGAGCATTTTGATATTGAGTTGTTTTGTATCTAACAGTGATCCATTTGACAGTGAGCCACCCTTTTTTGTAAATACCATATAACTAGTTATATTATCTTGAGAGTTAATTCTCTCTGTGGTTTTTCCCATTTGGGTTTTCGATGTATAAAATCTGGTTTTCAATTTTTGGTGTTATTTATGTACTTTGCATTTGTATTTCATGTTGATGAGATTAATTGTTAAGTTTAATACATCAATAAAAACTATTAAACAGTGGGAATACTGATTCACCCCCCTTCACAGTATTCTGATCCATTCAACCAATTCAACAATTAGTATCAAAGCTTGGTCCCTTGCTTGAAATCTTAACTACTTGAGGGAGATCCTTGTTGGTTGAATCATAGTACGAATATGTATGACCAAAGAATATCATCTAGATCAGAAATTGAAGACGACACTCTTGAAGATATAGAAAGTGTGGAATCTGAGAATAAATAATTGAAAGAGAAAGTGAAGGTAGCAAATGAATGTGTGCAAAAGCTGAGAGAATAGATCTGGAAGTTCAAGTTGAGATATAATGAATTTAACAATCAATTGAAGCAGATGAATAAAATAGTTAAAGATCTGATGATGAACATTGTGGAGAAGAAAAGATAGAAGAAAATTTGAAAGAATCAATTAATTTGAAGACAAAAGAATGTGAGAAGGTGGAACAAGAGGTGAAAAAATTGAAGATAGAAAGTAAAGGTATTGAAAGTAGCAAAATTTTGGAAGACTTTGTTTATCAGTTAAATTCACCATAGCTTAACTAAAAATAATAAGGAAATCATGAATCCTATTCTAGCTAACGAATTCTAATAAATCAATGAAAATATGCATGCATAACAACAAGGATGTAAAATAATCAAGTAAAACCCCTTGCTGCACATATGCAAATTGCTTCCATTTTCCTTCTCTTCCTTGAGTGATGCTAGCTCTCAGATATTGTGGTGCCCACTTGCAAAATGGTACAAATATTTGAAGTTCATGATTGTTGAAAATGGAGAATTGATGTTGAATTTATAGATTTTTGGGTGAGATTGGATGAGAGGTGGAACTCAAGTGAGCTAAAATTTTGATTGATAGTTGAACTATTGATTTCAAGGTGGAACTCAATTGATTGAATTGATGACTGAATAGATTGAATAGTTAATTGGGTTAACTAGGGAGATGACATGTTAGAAAAAAGTTGATTGGAAGATAAAAAAATGAATGATTGAGTTAACTAGTTGAATGCTTTTAAGAAAAAAAGCTAATTGGAAGATAAAAAAGGAAAGATTAAAGAGAATTAAAGAGATGATTTAATTAATCGATTAATTGAATTGATCAATTAGTTAAAATTTTTGCATGTGTTGTAGGATATTTTATTTGAAATTCAATTTTGATTTGCATGTTCTTGAACTTGATTTAGATTTTCAATTTGATTGTGCATAATATTTAATTTTTGATTTTCGAAATCATGAAATTGAAATGCACATGTAACTTGAAATTAATTGAATTTAGAATTTGGGGAAATTAGCGTTTGAATTTGAATTAGAGGAATAATTGAAATTAGATGAAATTATATTATAGGGATTTGGAATTTGAATTTGAATTAGAAGAATAAATTATTTAACTATTAGAAATCGAATTTAATTAAATAATAAATATTGTTTAATTAATGGAATTAAATCATAATTAATTAAATAATAAATATTTAATTAATATTAGAAAAAGTATTAAATGATTAGATGATGAAGATATAATAGAAATAGAATAATTAATAAGATAATTAATAGATGAAGAATGAAGATTAAATTAATTCAAAAGAATAAAATTAATTAAATTAATTAAATAAGTAAAGAATTATTTAACTAATAGGATGAATAATTATTACATGATTAATGAGACATTTTTAGGTGTCTACTTTTGCTCCTCTTTGAGACAATATCGAGATGACATTGTTTCAAAGAAAATGAAAAAAAATTCTGCCCTGGCAAAGTTTAGGGTGTAAATATGCCCTTTTGGAAAATTGGTCAAAAAATTATGGAACTAAGACCAATTTAACGATACCATTCTAGTGATTAATAGAAGAATTTTTAGTACCACTTGACTCAATTAACTAAGAAGAAATGTTAGTAAGATTAGAAGAAAGGAAGATTAGACATAGAGATAGTTGATGAGAGAACATGTTAGATGAATGATAGAATTGATTGGAAAAGAGATATTTGATGAGAGAATGATTTGGAGAAAGAATCAGAAAAACTAAGATGAGAAAATGAAAATGATTGATGATGATAGATACATAAACTTGTGCCTTTATTCATAGCGCAATATATATTCATCACTGAAGCATATAGTATAACAATGGAGCTTCATACACCAACGTATAAGGAATCAAGGTGTAAACATATCTCATTGCAGAAACAAACATGTTGCCAACAAGGAGTGAATACTCCATTCTGGGTGTAATACCAAGGTTCAAGGTATGTGTGATAGCCACAAGCATAACTATCCTTGACTTTTTGCATAGGATATTTGTCAAATGAACATACAAACACAAACACCCTAGAGACCATTGCCCCAGAACTTCATTAGTTCACACCACAAACAACAAACAAAGAAAAGGATCATGCCTATCTTGGCTCCTCTAGTCACTTATGCACATACTTGAGTAGCATATGAACATGACCTATCATTAAATGATAAAAGATAAAGACTAACTAGGACAAAATCTAGTAGTCATATTGATCTGTGTCTTCATTTTGATTGCTTGATGTGATGGTTGATAATGTTTGATCTCAGAAAGTTGGACCCCATTTAAGACTAACCTATCTAATTTTGAGTGTATCATCTTTTGTTTAAGTCTAAGATAATGATCACTTGATATGGATAGTTGATACAATTGATAAGATAGCTTGATCAGTTTGATTATAGATTGTTGAGTAGATGATTGTATCCTTTGTTAATTTTGTGTGAAGTGTTTGTTGGATATCTGCTAAGGTGTTTGATTCTTGTGAGATATTTTATTGCAAGTTTTCTTGATTGTTTTTTGGTTTTTAGTTCTTTTCCAAGATCTTTTTTGATGTTTTTCTGTGTTTTTTAGGATCATATTTGAATGTTTTTTGTTGATTTTTTGTTTTTTCAATGTTTTTAGATTTTGTTGCTTTGTGAAGTTTTTGTATTTTGCATTTTTGAGAGATGAAACATGGCTTGCCATTAATTGATAAAGATAAGGTTAACTAAGACAAAATTCAATAGCCATACTGATCTATGTCATTGCTTTGGTTGCTCGGTGATTGATAGGAATGTCTTGTTTCGAGTGTACCCTTCCCTGTATAAGACATGTTGATGTTGATAGATTTTGATCAATGTATTGATTAACAAGACATGTGATCGGTTTGATTGCAGAATTTGAGAGCTTGTCTATTGTTGATTTAATTTGATGGATGGTCTATTCTTTCTTGCTTTGTATTCTCTTAGGTATTTGATCTGCTCAAGAAAATTTATTGTTTTGATTAAGTAAAAACTAGTTTTTGAAAGGAACCCGAACCTTTTACAAATTAGGAAAAAGAGAGCATTAGAGCTTGAAAGAACTATGCCTGATCACTCCAACAATAAAAATAGATCCCACTTGAACAAAAAGGGATCTCAACACACATAACATAAAGAACCACAAAAAGACAGCAAAAGGAAAGCAAAATGACAACACAAAGACAAAGAAATAGATCCAGACCAAGACAGTTTTCAAAATATCTTCAGCGTAGACCACCATTTGCTTCATGTTGTTTGTAGAGGTCTTCAAATCATCCAGCTCTCATCCCTTGATGTCACCCTTATTCTTGGTGTTGGCTCTAGTCCTCTTCTCATTAACTTTTTTATCCAGCTGATCCTTGTCACCCTATTTATCTTTGATGTTATCAAATATGTTAATCAGAATATTCATATTGTCCACTGAGGCTTTGAGAATCTGGAAGTTCTGTTCAGCTATCTTCTTCACTATAAGTTCCATTCTGTCAACTTTGTTGCCCAGATTATTCATAGAAATTTCCAGCCCTTTCACATCTTTATTTCCTTCCATCTCCTTAATGTTCTTTTCAGTTTCAATAATTTTACTCACCATGTTTTCAATGGCTTCAGCATTGTTTATTGTCACTGCCAATTCCTTGACATTTTTAGACAAAGGTTTGTCACCTATCATGGCTTTTCTGATAACATTCATATCCTTATTTAGGCTACCTATGTCTTTCACCATTAAGCTGACGGTATCACATAAACCCTTAATACTCTCAGTATCCCCAACACAATCACTAGATTTACCCCTTTTGTCCTCTTGGTCCTCTTTCTGCAGACCTTGATTATTCAAATCCTCATTACTACCCACAACCGGGATATCATCCCCCTCCTTACCCTGCCCATTATCATTTTTATCCTCCTCTGCCTCCTCATCAGAATCAATCAAAATTTGATTAATATCTTTGTTACCTCCCCTATTGGTGTTCTTCTTCCTTTGGGTTTGCTTTCTGGTCCCTTTACCTTTCTTTCTTTTGATGAATTTTCCTTCGAAGGACTCATCCTCAGACTCTGAGATATCAGAATCCACCACTATCGTCTTTCTCTTCCCCTTGTTCCTCCCCTTTTTTCTTAACTCCTCTGAATTGCCTTCAGTTTCTGAGTCAAAGTTAAAACCACTATCCTCACTCTCTATTTCCTCATCCATTGCATTTTTACCTCTAATAGTTTTATCAATGCATTTCCCTTTCAGAAATTTATACACAAGAGCCATAAGACCCTAATAAAGAGCATGGTTGCCCTTGGGGTCTTTCTGTATCTCTTTGATTGTATGGTCCATAGAACATGCAAGATAATATGGTAGGCTTACCTTTTCACCATGGCAGAAATGGTTGAGCAACACAAAATGGTGCCCATAAGCTCTCATAAATCTACCATCCAACATTATATAGGTAATTGTAGAAAACAAAATGAACCTCCATGGCTTCAATATACATTTTGGGGAGTGATAGAAGTTGTCGACCTTCACCATTTTCTTCTTCTCGCCATCTGTGATAGGAAATTTGTCCGTTGCCTTATCAGAGATACTATGATCCCTATAGAATTCCATGCCCTCTGTCGCCATCTGTCATGCCCAAACTTTAGGACAAGAATGGAATAAATTTTATTTTTTAAATTGCACTTAAGACATTAAAATTTGGCAAATAAAAAAAAATGCAATAACATATTTTGTCTTAACTATGTTTTATAAGTGTCTTTGTCTTACTTGACAAAAAATTAAAATAGTAGATTAAACTAAAACAACTTTAGGGTCGATTATATTCGTAAATGAATATTTTTCTATGAAGTTTAATCACATGCACCTACATCTAGGAGAGCTAAGAGTTAAAACCCTCTAGACCAATAAATCACTTTTAGAAATAATTTCCCTAGTTGCTTAAATTTTTTTTAAAAAAAACATCTAAATTTATAATTAAATGTTATGTCGCATATATTTAATTTGAAAAATATCACAATCTGATTAAATATAAAATTAAATATTAACTCATAATATGAATTCATAACCATCTCTATCTATTTAAATTTAAAATTAAATATTAACTTCATTAATGTTTAATTCGGAACTTCTCTACCTTTGTTAAAATATATGTGTATTAAAAACATATATAAATTATAACCCAAGTT